>NC_090398.1:29707694-31051444 GCF_036365525.1 Heterodontus francisci | reverse complement strand
GTGTGTATATATATATAGGTCTCAGGGCCTGGACTGTGGTGTTTGTGTAGATATATAAGTATCAGGGTCTGGACTGTGGTGTGTGTATATATATATAAGTATCAGGGCCTGGACTGTGGTGTGTGTGTATATATATAAGTATCAGGGCCTGGACTGTGGTGTTTGTGTGTGTATCTATATAAGTATCAGGGTCTGGACTGTGGTGTTTGTGTATATATATAAGTCTCAGGGCCTGGACTGTGGTGTGTTTGTGTATATATATATATAAGTATCAGGGCCTGGACTGTTGTGTTTGTGTGTATATATATATGTCTCAGGGTATGGACTGTGGTGTGTGTGTATATATATAAGTATCAGGGCCTGGACTGTGGTGTTTGTGTATATATATAAGTATCAGGGCCTGGACTGTGGTGTGTGTGTGTGTATATATATATATAAGTATCAGGGCCTGGACTGTGGTGTTTGTGTATATATATAAGTATCAGGGCCTGGACTGTGGTGTGTGTGTGTGTGTGAATATATATATATAAGTATCAGGGCCTGGACTGTGGTGCTTGTGTATATATATAAGTATCAGGGCCTGGACTGTGGTTTGTGTGTGTGTATATATATAAGTATCAGGGCCTGGACTGTGGTGTTTGTGTATATATATAAGTCTCAGGGCCTGGACTGTGGTGTGTGTGTATATATATATGTAAGTCTCAGGGCCTAGACTGTGGTGTGTGTGTATATATATAAGTATCAGGGCCTGGACTGTGGTGTTTGTGTATATATATAAGTATCAGGGCCTGGACTGTGGTGTGTGTGTGTATATATATATAAGTATCAGGGACTGGACTGTGGTGCTTGTGTATATATATAAGTATCAGTGCCTGGACTGTGGTTTGTGTGTGTGTAGATATATAAGTATCAGGGCCTGGACTGTGGTGTGTGTATATATATATAAGTATCAGGGCCTGGACTGTGGTGTGTGTGTATATATGTAAGTATCAGGGTCTGGACTGTGGTGTTTGTGTGTGTATATATATATAAGTATCAGGGCCTGGACTGTGGTGTTTGTGTGTGTATATATATATATAATTATCAGGGTCTGGACTGTGCTGTTTGTGTGTACATATATAAGTATCAGGGTCTGGACTGTGGTGTGTGTGTGTATATATATATAAGTCTCATGGCCTGGACTGTGGTGTTTGTGTATATATATAAGTATTAGGGTCTGGACTGTGGTGTGTGTGTGTATATATATACAAGTCTCAGGGCCTGGACTGTGGTGTTTGTGTATATATATAAGTCTGAGGGCCTGGACTGTGGTGTTTGTGTATATATATAAGTATCAGGGTCTGGACTGCGGTGTTTGTGTTTATATATATAAGTATCAGGGTCTGGACTGTGGTGTTTGTGTGTATATATATATATATATAAGTCTCAGGGCCTGGACTGTGGTGTTTGTGTATATATATAAGTATCAGGGCCTGGACTGTGGTGTGTGTGTGTGTATATATATATATATAATTCTCAGGGCCTGGACTGTGGTGTGTGTGTATATATATAAGTATCAGGGCCAGGACTGTGGTGTGTGTGTGTATATATATAAGTATCAGGGCCTGGACTGTGGTGTGTGTGTGTATATATATATAAGTCTCAGGGCCTGGACTGTGGTGTGTGTATATATATATATAAGTATCAGGGCCTGGACTGTGGTGTGTGTGTATATATATAAGTATCAGGGCCTGGACTGTGGTGTGTGTGTGTATATATATAAGTATCAGGGCCTGGACTGTGGTGTGTGTGTATATATATAAGTATCAGGGCCTGGACTGTGGTGTGTGTGTGCATATATATATAAGTCTCAGGGCCAGGACTGTGCTGTGTGTGTGTATATATATAAGTCTCAGGGCCTGGACTGTGGTGTTTGTGTATATATATAAGTATCAGGGTCTGGACTGTGGTGTTTGTGTGTGTATATATATAAGTATCAGGGCCTGGACTGTGGTGTGTGTGTGTATATATATATAAGTCTCAGGGCCTGGACTGTGGTGTGTGTGTGTATATATATATAAGTCTCAGGGCCTGGACTGCGGTGTTTGTGTATATATATAAGTATCAGGGTCTGGACTGTGGTGTGTGTACATATATATAAGTATCAGGGCCTGGACTGTGGTGTGTGTGTGTATATATATACAAGTCTCAGGGCCTGGACTGTGGTGTTTGTGTGTATATATATATAAGTCTGAGGGCCTGGACTGTGGTGTTTGTGTATATATATAAGTATCAGGGTCTGGACTGTGGTGTGTGTACATATATATAAGTATCAGGGCCTGGACTGTGGTGTGTGTGTGTATATATATATATAAGTCTCAGGGCCTGGACTGTGGTGTTTGTGTATATATATAAGTATCAGGGTCTGGACTGTGGTGTGTGTACATATATATAAGTATCAGGGCCTGGACTGTGGTGTGTGTGTATATATATATAAGTATCAGGGCCTGGACTGTGGTGTTTGTGTGTGTGTATATATATAAGTATCAGGGCCTGGACTGTGGTGTTTGTGTGTGTATATATATAAGTATCAGGGTCTGGACTGTGGTGTTTGTGTATATATATAAGTCTCAGGGCCTGGACTGTGGTGTGTGTGTGTATATATATATATAAGAATCATGGCCTGGACTGTGGTGTTTGTGTGTATATATATATATAAGTCTCAGGGCCTGGACTGTGGTGTGTGTGTATATATATAAGTATCAGGGCCTGGACTGTGGTGTTTGTGTGTATATATATAAGTATCAGGGCCTGGACTGTGGTGTGTGTGTGTGTGTATATATATATAAGTATCAGGGCCTGGACTGTGGTGTTTGTGTATATATATAAGTATCAGGGCCTGGACTGTGGTGTGTGTGTGTGTATACATATATAAGTATCAGGGCCTGGACTGTGGTGCTTGTGTATATATATAAGTATCAGGGCCTGGACTGTGGTTTGTGCGTGTGTATATATATAAGTATCAGGGCCTGGACTGTGGTTTGTGTGTGTGTATATATATAAGTATCAGGGCCTGGACTGTGGTGTTTGTGTGTATATATATATATATATTTAAGTATCAGGGCCTGGACTGTGGTGTTTGTGTATATATATAAGTCTCAGGGCCTGGACTGTGGTGTGTGTGTATATATATATATAAGTCTCAGGGCCTGGACTGTGGTGTGTGTGTATATATATAAGTATCAGGGCCTGGACTGTGGTGTTTGTGTATATATATAAGTATCAGGGCCTGGACTGTGGTGTGTGTGTGTGTATATATATATATAAGTATCAGGGCCTGGACTGTGGTGTTTGTGTATATATATAAGTATCAGGGCCTGGACTGTGGTGTCTGTGTGTGTGTATATATATATAAGTATCAGGGCCTGGACTGTGGTGTTTGTGTATATATATAAGTATCAGGGCCTGGACTGTGGTGTGTGTGTATATATATAAGTATCAGGGTCTGGACAGTGGTGTTTGTGTGTGTATATATATATAAGTATCAGGGCCTGGACTGTGGTGTTTGTGTGTATATATATATAAAAGTATCAGGGTCTGGACTGTGCTGTTTGTGTGTACATATATAGGTATCAGGGTCTGGACTGTGGTGTTTGTGTATATATATATAAGTATCAGGGTCTGGACTGTGGTGTTTGTGTGTATATATATATATATATATAAGTATTAGGGTCTGGACTGTGGTGTGTGTGTGTATATATATAAGTATCAGGGCCTGGACTGTGGTGTTTGTGTGTCTCTATATATAAGTATCAGGGCCTGGACTGTGGTGTGTGTGTATATATATAAGTATCAGGGCCTGGACTGTGGTGTTTGTGTATATATATAAGTATCAGGGCCTGGACTGTGGTGTGTGTGTGTGAGTATATATACATATAAGTATCAGGGCCTGGACTGTGGTGTTCGTGTATATATATAAGTTTCAGGGCCCGGACTGAGGTGTGTGTGTATATATATATAAGTCTCAGGGCCTGGACGGTGGTGTGTGTGTATATATATAAGTATCAGGGCCTGGACTGTGATGTTTGTGTATATATATAAGTATCAGGGCCTGGACTGTGGTGTTTGTGTGTGTATATATATAAGTTTCAGGGCCTGGACTGTGGTGTTTGTGTGTGTATATATATATAAGTCTCAGGGCCTGGACTGTGGTGTTTGTGTTTATATATAAGTATCAGGGCCTGGACTGTGGTGTTTGTGTATATATATAAGTATCAGGGCCTGGACTGTGGTGTTTGTGTGTGTAAATATATAAGTCACAGGGCCTGGACTGTGGTGTTTGTGTGTGTCTATATATATAAGTATCAGGGCCAGGACTGTGGTATTTGTGTGTGTATATATATATAAGTCTCAGGGTCTGGACTGTGGTGTGTGTGTGTGTATATATATAAGTATCAGGGCCTGGACTGTGGTGTTTGTGTGTGTATATATATATATAAGTATCAGGGTCTGGACTGTGGTGTGTGTGTGTATATATATATAAGTATCAGGGCCTGGACTGTGGTGTTTGTATGTATATATATATAAGTCTCAGGGCCTGGACTGTGGTGTGTGTGTATATATACAAGTATCAGGGCCTGGACTGTGGTGTTTGTGTATATATATAAGTATCAGGGCCTGGACTGTGGTGTGTGTGTGTGTGTATATATATATATATAAGTATCAGGGCCTGGACTGTGGTGTTTGTGTATATATATAAGTATCAGGGCCTGGACTGTGGTGTGTGTGTATATATATAAGTATCTGGGCCCGGAAGGTGGTTTGTGTGTGTGTATATATATATAAGTATCAGGGCCTGGACTGTGGTTTGTGTGTGTGTATATATATAAGTATCAGGGCCTGGACTGTGGTGTGTGTGTGTGTGTATATATAAGTATCAGGGTCTGGACTGTGGTGTGTGTGTGTATTTATATATATACAAGTCTCAGGGCCTGGACTGTGGTGTTTGTGTATATATATAAGTCTGAGGGCCTGGACTGTGGTGTTTGTGTATATATATAAGTATCAGGGTCTGGACTGTGGTGTGTGTGTATATATATATAAGTCTCAGGGCCTGGACTGTGGTGTTTGTGTATATATATAAGTATTAGGGTCTGGACTGTGGTGTGTGTGTGTATTTATATATATACAAGTCTCAGGGCCTGGACTGTGGTGTTTGTGTATATATATAAGTCTGAGGGCCTGGACTGTGGTGTTTGTGTATATATATAAGTATCAGGGTCTGGACTGTGGTGTTTGTGTATATATATATAAGTATCAGGGTCTGGACTATGGTGTTTGTGTGTATATATATATATATATATATAAGTATCAGGGCCTGGACTGTGGTGTGTGTGTGTACATATATATAAGTCTCAGGGCCTGGACTGTGGTGTTTGTGTATATATATAAGTATCAGGGTCTGGACTTTGGTGTTTGTGTGTATATATATATATATATATATAAGTATCAGGGCCTGGACTGTGGTGTGTGTGTGTATATATATATATAAGTCTCAGGGCCTGGACTGTGGTGTGTGTGTGTATATATATAAGTATCAGGGCCTGGACTGTGGTGTGTGTGTATATATATAAGTATCAGGGCCAGGACTGTGGTGTGTGTGTGTATATATATAAGTATCAGGGCCTGGACTGTGGTGTGTGTGTGTATATATATAAGTCTCAGGGCCTGGACTGTGGTGTGTGTTTGTATATATATATAAGTATCAGGGCCTGGACTGTGGTGTGTGTTTGTATATATATATAAGTATCAGGGCCAGGACTGTGGTGTGTGTGTGTATATATATAAGTATCAGGGCCTGGACTGTGGTGTGTGTGTATATATTTATATAAGTCTCAGGGCCTGGACTGTGGTGTGTGTGTGTATATATATAAGTCTCAGGGCCTGGACTGTGGTGTTTGTGTAGATATATAAGTATCAGGGTCTGGACTGTGGTGTGTGTATATATATATATATAAGTATCAGGGCCTGGACTGTTGTGTGTGTGTATATATATAAGTATCAGGGCCTGGACTGTGGTGTTTGTGTGTGTATCTATATAAGTATCAGGGCCTGGACTGTGGTGTGTGTGTATATATATATAAGTATCAGGGTCTGGACTGTGGTGTTTGTGTGTATATATATATATAAGTCTCAGGGCCTGGACTGTGGTGTTTGTGTATATATATATATATAAGTCTCAGGGCCTGGACTGTGGTGTTTGTGAATATATATAAGTATCAGGTTCTGGACTGTGGTGTTTGTGTGTGTATATATATATAGGTCTCAGGGCCTGGACTGTGGTGTTTGTGTAGATATATAAGTATCAGGGTCTGGACTGTGGTGTGTGTATATATATATAAGTATCAGGGCCTGGACTGTGGTGTGTGTGTATATATATAAGTATCAGGGCCTGGACTGTGGTGTTTGTGTGTGTATCTATATAAGTATCAGGGTCTGGACTGTGGTGTTTGTGTATATATATAAGTCTCAGGGCCTGGACTGTGGTGTGTTTGTGTATATATATATATAAGTATCAGGGCCTGGACTGTTGTGTTTGTGTGTATATATATATGTCTCAGGGTATGGACTGTGGTGTGTGTGTATATATATAAGTATCAGGGCCTGGACTGTGGTGTTTGTGTATATATATAAGTATCAGGGCCTGGACTGTGGTGTGTGTGTGTGTATATATATATATAAGTATCAGGGCCTGGACTGTGGTGTTTGTGTATATATATAAGTATCAGGGCCTGGACTGTGGTGTGTGTGTGTGTGTGAATATATATATATAAGTATCAGGGCCTGGACTGTGGTGCTTGTGTATATATATAAGTATCAGGGCCTGGACTGTGGTTTGTGTGTGTGTATATATATAAGTATCAGGGCCTGGACTGTGGTGTTTGTGTATATATATAAGTCTCAGGGCCTGGACTGTGGTGTGTGTGTATATATATATGTAAGTCTCAGGGCCTAGACTGTGGTGTGTGTGTATATATATAAGTATCAGGGCCTGGACTGTGGTGTTTGTGTATATATATAAGTATCAGGGCCTGGACTGTGGTGTGTGTGTGTATATATATATATAAGTATCAGGGACTGGACTGTGGTGCTTGTGTATATATATAAGTATCAGTGCCTGGACTGTGGTTTGTGTGTGTGTAGATATATAAGTATCAGGGCCTGGACTGTGGTGTGTGTATATATATATAAGTATCAGGGCCTGGACTGTGGTGTGTGTGTATATATGTAAGTATCAGGGTCTGGACTGTGGTGTTTGTGTGTGTATATATATATAAGTATCAGGGCCTGGACTGTGGTGTTTGTGTGTGTATATATATATATAATTATCAGGGTCTGGACTGTGCTGTTTGTGTGTACATATATAAGTATCAGGGTCTGGACTGTGGTGTGTGTGTGTATATATATATAAGTCTCATGGCCTGGACTGTGGTGTTTGTGTATATATATAAGTATTAGGGTCTGGACTGTGGTGTGTGTGTGTATATATATACAAGTCTCAGGGCCTGGACTGTGGTGTTTGTGTATATATATAAGTCTGAGGGCCTGGACTGTGGTGTTTGTGTATATATATAAGTATCAGGGTCTGGACTGCGGTGTTTGTGTTTATATATATAAGTATCAGGGTCTGGACTGTGGTGTTTGTGTGTATATATATATATATATAAGTCTCAGGGCCTGGACTGTGGTGTTTGTGTATATATATAAGTATCAGGGCCTGGACTGTGGTGTGTGTGTGTGTATATATATATATATAATTCTCAGGGCCTGGACTGTGGTGTGTGTGTATATATATAAGTATCAGGGCCAGGACTGTGGTGTGTGTGTGTATATATATAAGTATCAGGGCCTGGACTGTGGTGTGTGTGTGTATATATATATAAGTCTCAGGGCCTGGACTGTGGTGTGTGTATATATATATATAAGTATCAGGGCCTGGACTGTGGTGTGTGTGTATATATATAAGTATCAGGGCCTGGACTGTGGTGTGTGTGTGTATATATATAAGTATCAGGGCCTGGACTGTGGTGTGTGTGTATATATATAAGTATCAGGGCCTGGACTGTGGTGTGTGTGTGCATATATATATAAGTCTCAGGGCCAGGACTGTGCTGTGTGTGTGTATATATATAAGTCTCAGGGCCTGGACTGTGGTGTTTGTGTATATATATAAGTATCAGGGTCTGGACTGTGGTGTTTGTGTGTGTATATATATAAGTATCAGGGCCTGGACTGTGGTGTGTGTGTGTATATATATATAAGTCTCAGGGCCTGGACTGTGGTGTGTGTGTGTATATATATATAAGTCTCAGGGCCTGGACTGCGGTGTTTGTGTATATATATAAGTATCAGGGTCTGGACTGTGGTGTGTGTACATATATATAAGTATCAGGGCCTGGACTGTGGTGTGTGTGTGTATATATATACAAGTCTCAGGGCCTGGACTGTGGTGTTTGTGTGTATATATATATAAGTCTGAGGGCCTGGACTGTGGTGTTTGTGTATATATATAAGTATCAGGGTCTGGACTGTGGTGTGTGTACATATATATAAGTATCAGGGCCTGGACTGTGGTGTGTGTGTGTATATATATATATAAGTCTCAGGGCCTGGACTGTGGTGTTTGTGTATATATATAAGTATCAGGGTCTGGACTGTGGTGTGTGTACATATATATAAGTATCAGGGCCTGGACTGTGGTGTGTGTGTATATATATATAAGTATCAGGGCCTGGACTGTGGTGTTTGTGTGTGTGTATATATATAAGTATCAGGGCCTGGACTGTGGTGTTTGTGTGTGTATATATATAAGTATCAGGGTCTGGACTGTGGTGTTTGTGTATATATATAAGTCTCAGGGCCTGGACTGTGGTGTGTGTGTGTATATATATATATAAGAATCATGGCCTGGACTGTGGTGTTTGTGTGTATATATATATATAAGTCTCAGGGCCTGGACTGTGGTGTGTGTGTATATATATAAGTATCAGGGCCTGGACTGTGGTGTTTGTGTGTATATATATAAGTATCAGGGCCTGGACTGTGGTGTGTGTGTGTGTGTATATATATATAAGTATCAGGGCCTGGACTGTGGTGTTTGTGTATATATATAAGTATCAGGGCCTGGACTGTGGTGTGTGTGTGTGTATACATATATAAGTATCAGGGCCTGGACTGTGGTGCTTGTGTATATATATAAGTATCAGGGCCTGGACTGTGGTTTGTGCGTGTGTATATATATAAGTATCAGGGCCTGGACTGTGGTTTGTGTGTGTGTATATATATAAGTATCAGGGCCTGGACTGTGGTGTTTGTGTGTATATATATATATATATTTAAGTATCAGGGCCTGGACTGTGGTGTTTGTGTATATATATAAGTCTCAGGGCCTGGACTGTGGTGTGTGTGTATATATATATATAAGTCTCAGGGCCTGGACTGTGGTGTGTGTGTATATATATAAGTATCAGGGCCTGGACTGTGGTGTTTGTGTATATATATAAGTATCAGGGCCTGGACTGTGGTGTGTGTGTGTGTATATATATATATAAGTATCAGGGCCTGGACTGTGGTGTTTGTGTATATATATAAGTATCAGGGCCTGGACTGTGGTGTCTGTGTGTGTGTATATATATATAAGTATCAGGGCCTGGACTGTGGTGTTTGTGTATATATATAAGTATCAGGGCCTGGACTGTGGTGTGTGTGTATATATATAAGTATCAGGGTCTGGACAGTGGTGTTTGTGTGTGTATATATATATAAGTATCAGGGCCTGGACTGTGGTGTTTGTGTGTATATATATATAAAAGTATCAGGGTCTGGACTGTGCTGTTTGTGTGTACATATATAGGTATCAGGGTCTGGACTGTGGTGTTTGTGTATATATATATAAGTATCAGGGTCTGGACTGTGGTGTTTGTGTGTATATATATATATATATATAAGTATTAGGGTCTGGACTGTGGTGTGTGTGTGTATATATATAAGTATCAGGGCCTGGACTGTGGTGTTTGTGTGTCTCTATATATAAGTATCAGGGCCTGGACTGTGGTGTGTGTGTATATATATAAGTATCAGGGCCTGGACTGTGGTGTTTGTGTATATATATAAGTATCAGGGCCTGGACTGTGGTGTGTGTGTGTGAGTATATATACATATAAGTATCAGGGCCTGGACTGTGGTGTTCGTGTATATATATAAGTTTCAGGGCCCGGACTGAGGTGTGTGTGTATATATATATAAGTCTCAGGGCCTGGACGGTGGTGTGTGTGTATATATATAAGTATCAGGGCCTGGACTGTGATGTTTGTGTATATATATAAGTATCAGGGCCTGGACTGTGGTGTTTGTGTGTGTATATATATAAGTTTCAGGGCCTGGACTGTGGTGTTTGTGTGTGTATATATATATAAGTCTCAGGGCCTGGACTGTGGTGTTTGTGTTTATATATAAGTATCAGGGCCTGGACTGTGGTGTTTGTGTATATATATAAGTATCAGGGCCTGGACTGTGGTGTTTGTGTGTGTAAATATATAAGTCACAGGGCCTGGACTGTGGTGTTTGTGTGTGTCTATATATATAAGTATCAGGGCCAGGACTGTGGTATTTGTGTGTGTATATATATATAAGTCTCAGGGTCTGGACTGTGGTGTGTGTGTGTGTATATATATAAGTATCAGGGCCTGGACTGTGGTGTTTGTGTGTGTATATATATATATAAGTATCAGGGTCTGGACTGTGGTGTGTGTGTGTATATATATATAAGTATCAGGGCCTGGACTGTGGTGTTTGTATGTATATATATATATAAGTCTCAGGGCCTGGACTGTGGTGTGTGTGTATATATACAAGTATCAGGGCCTGGACTGTGGTGTTTGTGTATATATATAAGTATCAGGGCCTGGACTGTGGTGTGTGTGTGTGTATATATATATATATAAGTATCAGGGCCTGGACTGTGGTGTTTGTGTATATATATAAGTATCAGGGCCTGGACTGTGGTGTGTGTGTATATATATAAGTATCTGGGCCCGGAAGGTGGTTTGTGTGTGTGTATATATATATAAGTATCAGGGCCTGGACTGTGGTTTGTGTGTGTGTATATATATAAGTATCAGGGCCTGGACTGTGGTGTTTGTGTGTATATAAATATATATAAGTATCAGGGCCTGGACTGTGGTGTTTGTGTATATATATAAGTCTCAGGGCCTGGACTGTGGTGTGTGTGTATATATATATAAGTATCAGGGCCTGGACTGTGGTGTTTGTGTATATATATAAGTATCAGGGCCTGGACTGTGGTGTGTGTGTGTATATATATATATATAAGTATCAGGGCCTGGACTGTGGTGTTTGTGTATATATATAAGTATCAGGGCCTGGACTGTGGTGTGTGTGTGTGAGTATATATATATATATATAAGTATCAGGGCCTGGACTGTGGTGTTTGTGTATATATATAAGTATCAGGGCCTGGACTGTGGTGTGTGTGTATATATATATAAGTATCAGGGTCTGGACTGTGGTGTGTGTGTGTATTTATATATATACAAGTCTCAGGGCCTGGACGGTGGTGTGTGTGTATATATATAAGTATCAGGGCCTGGACTGTCGTGTTTGTGTATATATATAAGTATCAGGGCCTGGACTGTGGTGTTTGTGTGTGTATATATATAAGTTTCAGGGCCTGGACTGTGGTGTTTGTGTGTGTATATATATATAAGTCTCAGGGCCTGGACTGTGGTGTTTGTGTTTATATATAAGTATCAGGGCCTGGACTGTGGTGTTTGTGTATATATATAAGTATCAGGGCCTGGACTGTGGTGTTTGTGTGTGTATATATATAAGTCTCAGGGCCTGGACTGTGGTGTTTGTGTGTGTCTATATATATATAAGTATCAGGGCCTGGACTGTGGTATTTGTGTGTGTATATATATATAAGTCTCAGGGTCTGGACTGTGGTGTGTGTGTGTGGATATATATAAGTATCAGGGCCTGGACTGTGGTGTTTGTGTGTGTATATATATATAAGTATCAGGGTCTGGACTGTGGTGTGTGTGTGTATATATATATAAGTATCAGGGCCTGGACTGTGGTGTTTGTGTGTATATATATATATATATAAGTCTCAGGGCCTGGACTGTGGTGTGTGTGTATATATATAAGTATCAGGGCCTGGACTGTGGTGTTTGTGTATATATATAAGTATCAGGGCCTGGACTGTGGTGTGTGTGTGTGTATATATATATAAGTATCAGGGCCTGGACTGTGGTGTTTGTGTATATATATAAGTATCAGGGCCTGGACTGTGGTGTGTGTGTGTGTATACATATATAAGTATCAGGGCCTGGACTGTGGTGCTTGTGTATATATATAAGTATCAGGGCCTGGACTGTGGTTTGTGTGTGTGTATATATATAAGTATCAGGGCCTGGACTGTGGTTTGTGTGTGTGTATATATATAAGTATCAGGGCCTGGACTGTGGTGTTTGTGTGTATATATATATATATATATAAGTATCAGGGCCTGGACTGTGGTGTTTGTGTATATATATAAGTCTCAGGGCCTGGACTGTGGTGTGTGTGCATATATATATATAAGTCTCAGGGCCTGGACTGTGGTGTGTGTGTATATATATAAGTATCAGGGCCTGGACTGTGGTGTGTGTGTGTGTATATATATATATATAAGTATCAGGGCCTGGACTGTGGTGTTTGTGTATATATATAAGTATCAGGGCCTGGACTGTGGTGTGTGTGTGTGTGTGTATATATATATATATATAAGTATCAGGGCCTGGACTGTGGTGTTTGTGTATATATATAAGTCTGAGGGCCTGGACTGTGGTGTTTGTGTATATATATAAGTATCAGGGTCTGGACTGTGGTGTGTGTGTATATATATATAAGTCTCAGGGCCTGGACTGTGGTGTTTGTGTATATATATAAGTATTAGGGTCTGGACTGTGGTGTGTGTGTGTATTTATATATATACAAGTCTCAGGGCCTGGACTGTGGTGTTTGTGTATATATATAAGTCTGAGGGCCTGGACTGTGGTGTTTGTGTATATATATATAAGTATCAGGGTCTGGACTGTGGTGTTTGTGTATATATATATAAGTATCAGGGTCTGGACTGTGGTGTGTGTGTGTATTTATATATATACAAGTCTCAGGGCCTGGACTGTGGTGTTTGTGTATATATATATAAGTCTCAGGGCCTGGACTGTGGTGTTTGTGTATATATATAAGTATCAGGGTCTGGACAGTCGTGTTTGTGTATATATATATAAGTATCAGGGTCTGGACTGTGGTGTTTGTGTGTGTATATATATATATATATATATAAGTATCAGGGCCTGGACTGTGGTGTGTGTGTGTACATATATATAAGTCTCAGGGCCTGGACTGTGGTGTTTGTGTATATATATAAGTATCAGGGTCTGGACTTTGGTGTTTGTGTGTATATATATATATATATATATAAGTATCAGGGCCTGGACTGTGGTGTGTGTGTGTGTATATATATATAAGTCTCAGGGCCTGGACTGTGGTGTGTGTGTGTGTATATATATATAAGTCTCAGGGCCTGGACTGTGGTGTGTGTGTGTATATATATAAGTATCAGGGCCTGGACTGTGGTGTGTGTGTATATATATAAGTATCAGGGCCAGGACTGTGGTGTGTGTGTGTATATATATAAGTATCAGGGCCTGGACTGTGGTGTGTGTGTGTATATATATAAGTCTCAGGGCCTGGACTGTGGTGTGTGTGTGTATATATATATAAGTATCAGGGCCTGGACTGTGGTGTGTGTGTGTATATATATAAGTCTCAGGGCCTGGACTGTGGTGTTTGTGTAGATATATAAGTATCAGGGTCTGGACTGTGGTGTGTGTATATATATATAAGTATCAGGGCCTGGACTGTGGTGTGTGTGTATATATATATAAGTATCAGGGTCTGGACTGTGGTGTTTGTGTGTATATATGTATATAAGTCTCAGGGCCTGGACTGTGGTGTTTGTGTATATATATATATAAGTCTCAGGGCCTGGACTGTGGTGTTTGTGAATATATATAAGTATCAGGGTCTGGACTGTGGTGTTTGTGTGTGTATATATATATAGGTCTCAGGGCCTGGACTGTGGTGTTTGTGTAGATATATAAGTATCAGGGTCTGGACTGTGGTGTGTGTATATATATATAAGTATCAGGGCCTGGACTGTGGTGTGTGTGTATATATATATAAGTATCAGGGCCTGGACTGTGGTGTTTGTGTGTGTATCTATATAAGTATCAGGGTCTGGACTGTGGTGTTTGTGTATATATATAAGTCTCAGGGCCTGGACTGTGGTGTGTTTGTGTATATATATATAAGTATCAGGGCCTGGACTGTGGTGTTTGTGTGTATATATATATAAGTCTCAGGGTATGGACTGTGGTGTGTGTGTATATATATAAGTATCAGGGCCTGGACTGTGGTGTTTGTGTATATATATAAGTATCAGGGCCTGGACTGTGGTGTGTGTGTATATATATAAGTATCTGGGCCCGGAAGGTGGTTTGTGTGTGTGTATATATATATAAGTATCAGGGCCTGGACTGTGGTTTGTGTGTGTGTATATATATAAGTATCAGGGCCTGGACTGTGGTGTTTGTGTGTATATAAATATATATAAGTATCAGGGCCTGGACTGTGGTGTTTGTGTATATATATAAGTCTCAGGGCCTGGACTGTGGTGTGTGTGTATATATATATAAGTATCAGGGCCTGGACTGTGGTGTTTGTGTATATATATAAGTATCAGGGCCTGGACTGTGGTGTGTGTGTGTATATATATATATATAAGTATCAGGGCCTGGACTGTGGTGTTTGTGTATATATATAAGTATCAGGGCCTGGACTGTGGTGTGTGTGTGTGAGTATATATATATATATATAAGTATCAGGGCCTGGACTGTGGTGTTTGTGTATATATATAAGTATCAGGGCCTGGACTGTGGTGTGTGTGTATATATATATAAGTATCAGGGTCTGGACTGTGGTGTGTGTGTGTATTTATATATATACAAGTCTCAGGGCCTGGACGGTGGTGTGTGTGTATATATATAAGTATCAGGGCCTGGACTGTCGTGTTTGTGTATATATATAAGTATCAGGGCCTGGACTGTGGTGTTTGTGTGTGTATATATATAAGTTTCAGGGCCTGGACTGTGGTGTTTGTGTGTGTATATATATATAAGTCTCAGGGCCTGGACTGTGGTGTTTGTGTTTATATATAAGTCTCAGGGCCTGGACTGTGGTGTGTTTGTGTATATATATATAAGTATCAGGGCCTGGACTGTGGTGTTTGTGTGTATATATATATAAGTCTCAGGGTATGGACTGTGGTGTGTGTGTATATATATAAGTCTCAGGGCCTGGACTGTGGTGTTTGTGTATATATATAAGTATCAGGGCCTGGACTGTGGTGTGTGTGTATATATATAAGTATCTGGGCCCGGAAGGTGGTTTGTGTGTGTGTATATATATATAAGTATCAGGGCCTGGACTGTGGTTTGTGTGTGTGTATATATATAAGTATCAGGGCCTGGACTGTGGTGTTTGTGTGTATATAAATATATATAAGTATCAGGGCCTGGACTGTGGTGTTTGTGTATATATATAAGTCTCAGGGCCTGGACTGTGGTGTGTGTGTATATATATATAAGTATCAGGGCCTGGACTGTGGTGTTTGTGTATATATATAAGTATCAGGGCCTGGACTGTGGTGTGTGTGTGTATATATATATATATAAGTATCAGGGCCTGGACTGTGGTGTTTGTGTATATATATAAGTATCAGGGCCTGGACTGTGGTGTGTGTGTGTGAGTATATATATATATATATAAGTATCAGGGCCTGGACTGTGGTGTTTGTGTATATATATAAGTATCAGGGCCTGGACTGTGGTGTGTGTGTATATATATATAAGTATCAGGGTCTGGACTGTGGTGTGTGTGTGTATTTATATATATACAAGTCTCAGGGCCTGGACGGTGGTGTGTGTGTATATATATAAGTATCAGGGCCTGGACTGTCGTGTTTGTGTATATATATAAGTATCAGGGCCTGGACTGTGGTGTTTGTGTGTGTATATATATAAGTTTCAGGGCCTGGACTGTGGTGTTTGTGTGTGTATATATATATAAGTCTCAGGGCCTGGACTGTGGTGTTTGTGTTTATATATAAGTATCAGGGCCTGGACTGTGGTGTTTGTGTATATATATAAGTATCAGGGCCTGGACTGTGGTGTTTGTGTGTGTATATATATAAGTCTCAGGGCCTGGACTGTGGTGTTTGTGTGTGTCTATATATATATAAGTATCAGGGCCTGGACTGTGGTATTTGTGTGTGTATATATATATAAGTCTCAGGGTCTGGACTGTGGTGTGTGTGTGTGGATATATATAAGTATCAGGGCCTGGACTGTGGTGTTTGTGTGTGTATATATATATAAGTATCAGGGTCTGGACTGTGGTGTGTGTGTGTATATATATATAAGTATCAGGGCCTGGACTGTGGTGTTTGTGTGTATATATATATATATATAAGTCTCAGGGCCTGGACTGTGGTGTGTGTGTATATATATAAGTATCAGGGCCTGGACTGTGGTGTTTGTGTATATATATAAGTATCAGGGCCTGGACTGTGGTGTGTGTGTGTGTATATATATATAAGTATCAGGGCCTGGACTGTGGTGTTTGTGTATATATATAAGTATCAGGGCCTGGACTGTGGTGTGTGTGTGTGTATACATATATAAGTATCAGGGCCTGGACTGTGGTGCTTGTGTATATATATAAGTATCAGGGCCTGGACTGTGGTTTGTGTGTGTGTATATATATAAGTATCAGGGCCTGGACTGTGGTTTGTGTGTGTGTATATATATAAGTATCAGGGCCTGGACTGTGGTGTTTGTGTGTATATATATATATATATATATAAGTATCAGGGCCTGGACTGTGGTGTTTGTGTATATATATAAGTCTCAGGGCCTGGACTGTGGTGTGTGTGCATATATATATATAAGTCTCAGGGCCTGGACTGTGGTGTGTGTGTATATATATAAGTATCAGGGCCTGGACTGTGGTGTGTGTGTGTGTATATATATATATATAAGTATCAGGGCCTGGACTGTGGTGTTTGTGTATATATATAAGTATCAGGGCCTGGACTGTGGTGTGTGTGTGTGTGTGTATATATATATATATATAAGTATCAGGGCCTGGACTGTGGTGTTTGTGTATATATATAAGTCTGAGGGCCTGGACTGTGGTGTTTGTGTATATATATAAGTATCAGGGTCTGGACTGTGGTGTGTGTGTATATATATATAAGTCTCAGGGCCTGGACTGTGGTGTTTGTGTATATATATAAGTATTAGGGTCTGGACTGTGGTGTGTGTGTGTATTTATATATATACAAGTCTCAGGGCCTGGACTGTGGTGTTTGTGTATATATATAAGTCTGAGGGCCTGGACTGTGGTGTTTGTGTATATATATATAAGTATCAGGGTCTGGACTGTGGTGTTTGTGTATATATATATAAGTATCAGGGTCTGGACTGTGGTGTGTGTGTGTATTTATATATATACAAGTCTCAGGGCCTGGACTGTGGTGTTTGTGTATATATATATAAGTCTCAGGGCCTGGACTGTGGTGTTTGTGTATATATATAAGTATCAGGGTCTGGACAGTCGTGTTTGTGTATATATATATAAGTATCAGGGTCTGGACTGTGGTGTTTGTGTGTGTATATATATATATATATATATAAGTATCAGGGCCTGGACTGTGGTGTGTGTGTGTACATATATATAAGTCTCAGGGCCTGGACTGTGGTGTTTGTGTATATATATAAGTATCAGGGTCTGGACTTTGGTGTTTGTGTGTATATATATATATATATATATATATAAGTATCAGGGCCTGGACTGTGGTGTGTGTGTGTGTATATATATATAAGTCTCAGGGCCTGGACTGTGGTGTGTGTGTGTGTATATATATATAAGTCTCAGGGCCTGGACTGTGGTGTGTGTGTGTATATATATAAGTATCAGGGCCTGGACTGTGGTGTGTGTGTATATATATAAGTATCAGGGCCAGGACTGTGGTGTGTGTGTGTATATATATAAGTATCAGGGCCTGGACTGTGGTGTGTGTGTGTATATATATAAGTCTCAGGGCCTGGACTGTGGTGTGTGTGTGTATATATATATAAGTATCAGGGCCTGGACTGTGGTGTGTGTGTGTATATATATAAGTCTCAGGGCCTGGACTGTGGTGTTTGTGTAGATATATAAGTATCAGGGTCTGGACTGTGGTGTGTGTATATATATATAAGTATCAGGGCCTGGACTGTGGTGTGTGTGTATATATATATAAGTATCAGGGTCTGGACTGTGGTGTTTGTGTGTATATATGTATATAAGTCTCAGGGCCTGGACTGTGGTGTTTGTGTATATATATATATAAGTCTCAGGGCCTGGACTGTGGTGTTTGTGAATATATATAAGTATCAGGGTCTGGACTGTGGTGTTTGTGTGTGTATATATATATAGGTCTCAGGGCCTGGACTGTGGTGTTTGTGTAGATATATAAGTATCAGGGTCTGGACTGTGGTGTGTGTATATATATATAAGTATCAGGGCCTGGACTGTGGTGTGTGTGTATATATATAAGTATCAGGGCCTGGACTGTGGTGTTTGTGTGTGTATCTATATAAGTATCAGGGTCTGGACTGTGGTGTTTGTGTATATATATAAGTCTCAGGGCCTGGACTGTGGTGTGTTTGTGTATATATATATAAGTATCAGGGCCTGGACTGTGGTGTTTGTGTGTATATATATATAAGTCTCAGGGTATGGACTGTGGTGTGTGTGTATATATATAAGTATCAGGGCCTGGACTGTGGTGTTTGTGTATATATATATAAGTATCAGGGCCTGGACTGTGGTGTGTGTGTGTGTATATATATATAAGTATCAGGGCCTGGACTGTGGTGTTTGTGTATATATATAAGTATCAGGGCCTGGACTGTGGTGTGTGTGTGTGTGTGAATATATATATATAAGTATCAGGGCCTGGACTGTGGTGCTTGTGTATATATATATAAGTATCAGGGCCTGGACTGTGGTTTGTGTGTGTGTATATATATAAGTATCAGGGCCTGGACTGTGGTGTTTGTGTGTATATATATATATATATATGTAAGTATCAGGGCCTGGACTGTGGTGTTTGTGTATATATATAAGTATCAGGGCCTGGACTGTGGTGTGTGTGTGTGTATATATATATAAGTATCAGGGCCTGGACTGTGGTGTGTGTGTGTGTATATATATATAAGTATCAGGGCCTGGACTGTGGTGCTTGTGTATATATATAAGTATCAGGGCCTGGACTGTGGTTTGTGTGTGTGTAGATATATAATTATCAGGGCCTGGACTGTGGTGTGTGTGTGTGTATATATATAAGTATCAGGGCCTGGACTGTGGTGTCTGTGTATATATATAAGTATCAGGGCCTGGACTGTGGTGTTTGTGTATATATATAAGTATCAGGGCCTGGACTGTGGTGTGTGTGTATATATGTAAGTATCAGGGTCTGGACTGTGGTGTTTGTGTGTGTATATATATATAAGTATCAGGGCCTGGACTGTGGTGTTTGTGTGTGTATACATATATAAGTATCAGGGTCTGGACTGTGCTGTTTGTGTGTACATATATAAGTATCAGGGTCTGGACTGTGGTGTGTGTGTGTATATATATATAAGTCTCAGGGCCTGGACTGTGGTGTTTGTGTATATATATAAGTATTAGGGTCTGGACTGTGGAGTGTGTGTGTATATATATATACAAGTCTCAGGGCCTGGACTGTGGTGTTTGTGTATATATATATGTCTGAGGGCCTGGACTGTGGTGTTTGTGTATATATATAAGTATCAGGGTCTGGACTGTGGTGTTTGTGTTTATATATATAAGTATCAGGGTCTGGACTGTAGTGTTTGTGTGTATATATATATATAAGTATCAGGGCCTGGACTGTGGTGTGTGTGTGTGTATATATATATATATAAGTCTCAGGGCCTGGACTGTGGTGTTTGTGTATATATATAAGTATCAGGGCCTGGACTGTGGTGTGTGTGTGTGTATATATATATATAAGTCTCAGGGCCTGGACTGTGGTGTGTGTGTATATATATAAGTTTCAGGGCCAGGACTGTGGTGTGTGTGTGTATATATATAAGTATCAGGGCCTGGACTGTGGTGTGTGTGTGTATATATATATAAGTATCAGGGCCTGGACTGTGGTGTGTGTGTGTATATATATATAAGTCTCAGGGCCTGGACTGTGGTGTGTGTATATATATATATAAGTATCAGGGCCTGGACTGTGGTGTGTGTGTATATATATAAGTATCAGGGCCTGGACTGTGGTGTGTGTGTATATATATAAGTATCAGGGCCTGGACTGTGGTGTGTGTGTGTATATATATAAGTATCAGGGCCTGGACTGTGGTGTGTGTGTATATATATAAGTATCAGGGCCTGGACTGTGCTGTGTGTGTGCATATATATATAAGTCTCAGGGCCAGGACTGTGCTGTGTGTGTGTATATATATAAGTCTCAGGGCCTGGAATGTGGTGTTTGTGTATATATATAAGTATCAGGGTCTGGACTGTGGTGTTTGTGTGTGTATATATATAAGTATCAGGGCCTGGACTGTGGTGTGTGTGTGTATATATATATAAGTCTCAGGGCCTGGACTGTGGTGTGTGTGTGTATATATATATAAGTCTCAGGGCCTGGACTGCGGTGTTTGTGTATATATATATAAGTATCAGGGTCAGGACTGTGGTGTGTGTGTGTGTATATATATACAAGTCTCAGGGCCTGGACTGTGGTGTTTGTGTATATATATAAGTCTGAGGGCCTGGACTGTGGTGTTTGTGTATATATATAAGTATCAGGGTCTGGACTGTGGTGTGTGTACATATATATAAGTATCAGGGCCTGGACTGTGGTGTGTGTGTGTATATATATATAAGTCTCAGGGCCTGGACTGTGGTGTTTGTGTATATATATAAGTATCAGGGTCTGGACTGTGGTGTGTGTACATATATATAAGTATCAGGGCCTGGACTGTGGTGTGTGTGTATATATATATAAGTATCAGGGCCTGGACTGTGGTGTTTGTGTGTGTGTATATATATAAGAATCATGGCCTGGACTGTGGTGTTTGTGTGTATATATATATATAAGTCTCAGGGCCTGGACTGTGGTGTGTGTGTATATATATAAGTATCAGGGCCTGGACTGTGGTGTTTGTGTGTGTATATATATAAGTATCAGGGCCTGGACTGTGGTGTGTGTGTGTGTGTATATATATATAAGTATCAGGGCCTGGACTGTGGTGTTTGTGTATATATATAAGTATCAGGGCCTGGACTGTGGTGTGTGTGTGTGTATACATATATAAGTATCAGGGCCTGGACTGTGGTGCTTGTGTATATATATAAGTATCAGGGCCTGGACTGTGGTTTGTGCGTGTGTATATATATATAAGTATCAGGGCCTGGACTGTGGTTTGTGTGTGTGTATATATATAAGTATCAGGGCCTGGACTGTGGTGTTTGTGTGTATATATATATATATATATTTAAGTATCAGGGCCTGCACTGTGGTGTTTGTGTATATATATAAGTCTCAGGGCCTGGACTGTGGTGTGTGTGTATATATATATATAAGTCTCAGGGCCTGGACTGTGGTGTGTGTGTATATATATAAGTATCAGGGCCTGGACTGTGGTGTTTGTGTATATATATAAGTATCAGGGCCTGGACTGTGGTGTGTGTGTGTGTATATATATATATAAGTATCAGGGCCTGGACTGTGGTGTTTGTGTATATATATAAGTATCAGGGCCTGGACTGTGGTGTCTGTGTGTGTGTATATATATATAAGTATCAGGGCCTGGACTGTGGTGTTTGTGTATATATATAAGTATCAGGGCCTGGACTGTGGTGTTTGTGTATATATATAAGTATCAGTGCCTGGACTGTGGTGTGTGTGTATATATATAAGTATCAGGGTCTGGACTGTGGTGTTTGTGTGTGTATATATATATAAGTATCAGGGCCTGGACTGTGGTGTTTGTGTGTATATATATATAAGTATCAGGGTCTGGACTGTGCTGTTTGTGTTTACATTTATAGGTATCAGGGTCTGGACTGTGGTGTTTGTGTATATATATATAAGTATCAGGGTCTGGACTGTGGTGTTTGTGTGTATATATATATATATATATAAGTATTAGGGTCTGGACTGTGGTGTGTGTGTGTATATATATAAGTCTGAGGGCCTGGACTGTGGTGTTTGTGTATATATATATAAGTATCAGGGTCTGGACTGTGGTGTTTGTGTATATATATATATAAGTATCAGGGTCTGGACTGTGGTGTTTGTCTGTATATATATATAAGTATCAGGGTCTGGACTGTGGTGTTTGTGTATATATATATAAGTATCAGGGCCTGGACTGTGGTGTGTGTGTATATATATAAGTATCAGGGTCTGGACTGTGGTGTTTGTGTGTGTATATATATATAAGTATCAGGGCCTGGACTGTGGTGTTTGTGTGTATATATATATAAGTATCAGGGTCTGGACTGTGCTGTTTGTGTTTACATTTATAGGTATCAGGGTCTGGACTGCGGTGTTTGTGTATATATATAAGTATCAGGGTCAGGACTGTGGTGTGTGTGTGTATATATATACAAGTCTCAGGGCCTGGACTGTGGTGTTTGTGTATATATATAAGTCTGAGGGCCTGGACTGTGGTGTTTGTGTATATATATATAAGTATCAGGGTCTGGACTGTGGTGTGTGTACATATATATAAGTATCAGGGCCTGGACTGTGGTGTGTGTGTGTATATATATATAAGTCTCAGGGCCTGGACTGTGGTGTTTGTGTATATATATAAGTATCAGGGTCTGGACTGTGGTGTGTGTACATATATATAAGTATCAGGGCCTGGACTGTGGTGTGTGTGTATATATATATAAATATCAGGGCCTGGACTGTGGTGTTTGTGTGTGTGTATATATATAAGTATCAGGGCCTGGACTGTGGTGTTTGTGTGTGTATATATATAAGTATCAGGGCCTGGACTGTGGTGTGTGTGTGTATATATATATAAGAATCATGGCCTGGACTGTGGTGTTTGTGTGTATATATATATATATAAGTCTCAGGGCCTGGACTGTGGTGTGTGTGTATATATATAAGTATCAGGGCCTGGACTGTGGTGTGTGTGTGTGTGTATATATATATAAGTATCAGGGCCTGGACTGTGGTGTTTGTGTATATATATAAGTATCAGGGCCTGGACTGTGGTGTGTGTGTGTGTATACATATATAAGTATCAGGGCCTGGACTGTGGTGCTTGTGTATATATATAAGTATCAGGGCCTGGACTGTGGTTTGTGCGTGTGTATATATATATAATTATCAGGGCCTGGACTGTGGTTTGTGTGTGTGTATATATATAAGTATCAGGGCCTGGACTGTGGTGTTTGTGTGTGTATATATATATATATATTTAAGTATCAGGGCCTGGACTGTGGTGTTTGTGTATATATATAAGTCTCAGGGCCTGGACTGTGGTGTGTGTATATATATATATAAGTCTCAGGGCCTGGACTGTGGTGTGTGTGTATATATATAAGTATCAGGGCCTGGACTGTGGTGTTTGTGTATATATATAAGTATCAGGGCCTGGACTGTGGTGTGTGTGTGTGTATATATATATATAAGTATCAGGGCCTGGACTGTGGTGTTTGTGTATATATATAAGTATCAGGGCCTGGACTGTGGTGTCTGTGTGTGTGTATATATATATATAAGTATCAGGGCCTGGACTGTGGTGTTTGTGTATATATATATAAGTATCAGGGCCTGGACTGTGGTGTGTGTGTATATATATAAGTATCAGGGTCTGGACTGTGGTGTTTGTGTGTGTATATATATATAAGTATCAGGGCCTGGACTGTGGTGTTTGTGTGTATATATATATAAGTATCAGGGTCTGGACTGTGCTGTTTGTGTGTACATATATAGGTATCAGGGTCTGGACTGTGGTGTTTGTGTATATATATATAAGTATCAGGGTCTGGACTGTGGTGTTTGTGTGTGTATATATATATATATATATAAGTATTAGGGTCTGGACTGTGGTGTGTGTGTGTATATATATAAGTCTGAGGGCCTGGACTGTGGTGTTTGTGTATATATATATAAGTATCAGGGTCTGGACTGTGGTGTTTGTGTATATATATATAAGTATCAGGGTCTGGACTGTGGTGTTTGTCTGTATATATATATATATATATAAGTATCAGGGCCTGGACTGTGGTGTGTGTGTGTATATATATATAAGTATCAGTGCCTGGACTGTGGTGTGTGTGTATATATATATAAGTATCAGGGCCTGGACTGCGGTGTGTGTGTGTATATATATATATAAGTCTCAGGGCCTGGACTGTGGTGTGTGTGTGTATATATATAAGTCTCAGGGCCTGGACTGTGGTGTTTGTGTAGATATGCAAGTATCAGGGTCTGGACTGTGGTGTGTATATATATATAAGTATCAGGGCCTGGACTGTTGTGTGTGTGTGTATATATATAAGTATCAGGGCCTGGACTGTGGTGTTTGTGTGTGTATCTATATAAGTATCAGGGCCTGGACTGTGGTGTTTGTGTGTATATATATATAAGTCTCAGGGCCTGGACTGTGGTGTTTGTGTATATATATATATAAGTCTCAGGGCCTGGACTGTGGTGTTTGTGTATATATATAAGTATCAGGGTCTGGACTGTGGTGTTTGTGTGTGTGTATATATATATATATAAGTCTCAGGGCCTGGACTGTGGTGTTTGTGTAGATATATAAGTATCAGGGTCTGGACTGTGGTGTGTGTATATATATATAAGTATCAGGGCCTGGACTGTGGTGTGTGTGTATATATATAAGTATCAGGGCCTGGACTGTGGTGTTTGTGTGTGTATCTATATAAGTATCAGGGTCTGGACTGTGGTGTTTGTGTATATATATAAGTCTCAGGGCCTGGACTGTGGTGTGTGTGTGTGTATATATATATAAGTATCAGGGCCTGGACTGTGGTGTTTGTGTGTATATATATATAAGTATCAGGGTCTGGACTGTGGTGTTTGTGTATATATATAAGTATCAGGGCCTGGACTGTGGTGTGTGTGTGTGTATATATATATATAAGTATCAGGGCCTGGACTGTGGTGCTTGTGTATATATATAAGTATCAGGGCCTGGACTGTGGTTTGTGTGTGTGTATATATATATATATAAGTATCAGGGCCTGGACTGTGGTGTTTGTGTATATATATAAGTCTCAGGGCCTGGACTGTGGTGTGTGTGTATATATATATATAAGTCTCAGGGCCTGGACTGTGGTGTGTGTGTATATATATAAGTATCAGGGCCTGGACTGTGGTGTTTGTGTATATATATAAGTATCAGGGCCTGGACTGTGGTGTTTGTGTATATATATATAAGTATCAGGGCCTGGACTGTGGTGTGTGTGTGTATATATATATATAAGTATCAGGGCCTGGACTGTGGTGCTTGTGTATATATATAAGTATCAGGGCCTGGACTGTGGTTTGTGTGTGTGTATATATATAAGTATCAGGGCCTGGACTGTGGTGTGTGTGTGTGTATATATATAAGTATCAGGGCCTGGACTGTGGTGTTTGTGTGTATATATATATATATATAAGTATCAGGGCTTGGACTGTGGTGTCTGTATATATATATATAAGTATCAGGGCCTGGACTGTGGTGTTTGTGTATATATATAAGTATCAGGGCCTGGACTGTGGTGTGTGTGTATATATATAAGTATCAGGGTCTGGACTGTGGTGTTTGTGTGTATATATATATAAGTATCAGGGCCTGGACTGTGGTGTTTGTGTGTATATATATAAGTATCAGGGTCTGGACTGTGCTGTTTGTGTGTACATATATAAGTATCAGGGTCTGGACTGTGGTGTGTGTGTGTATATATATATAAGTCTCAGGGCCTGGACTGTGGTGTTTGTGTATATATATAAGTATTAGGGTCTGGACTGTGGTGTGTGTGTGTATATATATACAAGTCTCAGGGCCTGGACTGTGGTGTTTGTGTATATATATAAGTCTGAGGGCCTGGACTGTGGTGTTTGTGTATATATATAAAGTATCAGGGCCTGGACTGTGGTGTGTGTGTGTATATATATATGTAAGTCTCAGGGCCTGGACTGCGGTGTGTGTGTGTGTATATATATATAAGTATCAGGGCCTGGACTGTGGTGTGTGTGTATATATATATGTATCAGGGCCAGGACTGTGGTGTGTGTGTGTATATATATAAGTATCAGGGCCAGGACTGTGGTGTGTGTGTATATATATATATAAGTATCAGGGCCTGGACTGTGGTGTGTGTGTGTATATATATAAGTCTCAGGGCCTGGACTGTGGTGTGTGTGTATATATATATATATATATAAGTATCAGGGCCTGGACTGTGGTGTGTGTGTATATATATAAGTATCAGGGCCTGGACTGTGGTGTGTGTGTGTCTATATATAAGTATCAGGGCCTGGACTGTGGTGTGTGTGTATATATATATAAGTATCAGGGCCTGGACTGTGGTGTGTGTGTGCATATATATATAAGTCTCAGGGCCTGGACTGTGGTGTGTGTGTGTATGTATATATAAGTCTCAGGGCCTGGACTGTGGTGTTTGTGTAGATATATAAGTATCAGGGTCTGGACTGTGGTGTGTGTATATATATATATATAAGTATCAGGGCCTGGACTGTGGTGTGTGTGTATATATATATAAGTATCAGGGCCTGGACTGGGTGTTTGTGTGTGTATCTATATAAGTATCAGGGCCTGGACTGTGGTGTGTGTGTATATATATAAGTATCAGGGTCTGGACTGTGGTGTTTGTGTGTATATATATAGAAGTCTCAGGGCCTGGACTGTGGTGTTTGTGTATATATATATATATAAGTCTCAGGGCCTGGACTGTGGTGTTTGTGTATATATATAAGTATCAGGGTCTGGACTGTGGTGTTTGTGTGTGTATATATATATATATAAGTATCAGGGCCTGGACTGTGGTGTGTTTGTGTATATATATATAAGTCTCAGGGCCTGGACTGTGGTGTGTGTGTGTATATATATATAAGTCTCAGGGCCTGGACTGTGGTGTTTGTGTATATATATAAGTATCAGTGTCAGGACTGTGGTGTGTGTGTGTATATATATACAAGTCTCAGGGCCTGGACTGTGGTGTTTGTGTATATATATAAGTCTGAGGGCCTGGACTGTGGTGTTTGTGTATATATATAAGTATCAGGGTCTGGACTGTGGTGTTTGTGTATATATATATAAGTATCAGGGTCTGGACTGTGGTGTGTGTACATATACATAAGTATCAGGGCCTGGACTGTGGTGTTTGTGTATATATATAAGTATCAGGGTCTGGACTGTGATGTGTGTACATATATATAAGTATCAGGGCCTGGACTGTGGTGTGTGTGTATATATATATATATAAGTATCAGGGCCTGGACTGTGGTGTTTGTGTGTGTGTGTATATATATAAGTATCAGGGCCTGGACTGTGGTGGGAGTATATATATATAAGTATCAGGGTCTGGACTGTGGTGTGTGTGTAGATATATCAGTATCAGGGCATGGACTGTGGTGTTTGTGTATATATATATAAGTATCAGGGCCTGGACTGTGGTGTTTGTGTATATATATAACTATCAGGGCCTGGACTGTGGTGTGTGTGTGTATATATATATATAACTATTTGGGACTGGACTGTGGTGTGTGTGTATATATATATATAAGTATCAGGGCCTGGACTGTGGTGTGTGTGTGTATATATATATAAGTATCAGGGCCTGGACTGTGGTGTGTGTGTATATATATATAAGTATCAGGGCCTGGACTGTGGTGTGTGTTTGTATATATATATAAGTATCAGGGTCTGGACTGTGGTGTGTGTGTGTATATATATATAAGTATCAGTGTCTGGACTGTGGTGTTTGTGTATATATATAAGTATCAGGGTCTGGACTGTGGTGTGTGTGTATATATATAAGTATCAGGGTCTGGACTGTGGTGTGTGTGTATATATATATAAGTATCAGTGTCTGGACTGTGGTGTGTGTGTATATATAAAAGTATCAGGGCCTGGACTGTGGTGTTTGTGTGTATATATATATATAAGTATCAGGGCCTGGACTGTGGTGTTTGTGTGTGTATATATATAAGTCTCAGTGTCTGGACTGTGGTGTGTGTGTGTGTGTGTGTGTGTGTCTGTGTGTGTCTGTGTGTGTCTGTGTGTGTCTGTGTGTGTCTGTGTGTGTGTGTCTGTGTGTGTGTGTCTGTGTGTGTGTGTCTGTGTGTGTGTGTCTGTGTGTGTGTGTCTGTGTGTGTGTGTCTGTGTGTGTCTGTGTGTGTGTGTCTGTGTGTGTGTGTCTGTGTGTGTGTGTCTGTGTGTGTGTGTCTGTGTGTGTGTGTCTGTGTGTGTCTGTGTGTGTCTGTGTGTGTCTGTGTGCAAATCGTGTGACATTGATCACAAGTCGTGGGAGTCAGTTGCCAGCATTCGCCAGAGCTGGCGGGCAGCCATAAAGACAGGGCTAAATTGTGGCGAGTCGAAGAGACTTAGTAGTTGGCAGGAAAAAAGACAGAGGCGCAAGGGGAGAGCCTACTGTGCAACAGCCCCAACAAACAAATTTCTCTGCAGCACCTGTGGAAGAGCCTGTCACTCCAGAATTGGCCTTTATAGCCACTCCAGGCGCTGCTTCACAAACCACTGACCACCTCCAGGCGCGTATCCATTGTCTCTCGAGATAAGGAGGCCCAAAAGGATATATATATAAGTCTCAGTGTCTGTGCCGTGGTGTGTGTGTGTGCATATATATATACGTCTCAGTGTCTGGGCTGTAGTGTGTGTGTGCATATATATAAGTCTCTGTGTCTGTGCCGTGGTGTGTGTGTGTGTGCATATATATAAGTCTCAGTGTCTGTGCCGTGGTGTGTGTGTGTGTGTGTGTGTGCGTGCATATATATAAGTCTCAGTGTCTGGTGTGTGTGTGTGTGTGTGTGTGTTTGTTTGTGTGTGTGTGTGTGCATATATATACTCTCAGGGTCTGGGCTTTGTGTGTGTGTGTGTGTGTGCATATATGTAAGTCTCAGTGTCTGTGCCGTGGTGTGTGTGTGTGTGTGTGCATATATATAAGTCTCAGTGTCTGGTGTGTGTGTGTGTTTGTGTGTGCATATATATACTCTCAGGGTCTGGGCTTTGTGTGTGTGTGTGTGTGTGTGTGTGTGTGCATATATGTAAGTCTCAGTGTCTGTGCAGTGGTGTGTGTGTGGGTGTGTGTCTGTGTGCATATATATAAGTCTCAGTGTCTGGGCTGTGGTGTGTGTGTGTGTGTGTGTGTGTGTGTGTGTGTGTGTGCATATATATACTATCAGGGTCTGGGCTTTGTGTGTGTGTATGTGTGTGCATGTATATAAGTGTGAGGCCCTGGACTGTGGTGTGTGTGTTTGATATATTTATATATATATATGTCTCATGGTCTGGACTGTGTGGTGTGTGTGTTTGTGTGTGTGTGTGTGTGTGTATATATTTATATATATATATATAAGTGTCAGGGTCTAGGCTTTGTGTGTGTGTGTGTGTATTTATGTGTGTGCATGTGTATAAGTCTCAGGGTATGTACTGTGGTGTGTGTGTGTGCATATATATCAGTCTCAGGTTCTGGGCTTTGTGTGTGTGTGTGTGTGTGCATATATATCAGTCTCAGGGTCTGGGCTGTGGTGTGTGTGTGTGTGCTTATATATACTCTAAGGGTCTGGGCTTTGTGTGGTCTGTGCGTGTGCATATATATAAGTCTCACAGTCTGGGCTGTGGTGTATGTGTGTGTGTTTGTATCTATATGTCTCAGGGCCTGGTCTGTGGTGTGTGTGTGTGTGCATATATTTATACATCTCAGGTCCTGGACTGCGGTGTGTGTGTGTGTGTGTGTCTGTGTGTCTGTGTGTGTGTATATATGTATGTCTCAGGGTCTGGACTGCAGTGTGTGTGTGTGCATTTATTTCAGTCTCAGGGCCTGGGCTGTGGTGTGTGTGTGTGTGAGTGTTTGTGTGCATAGAGATAAGTCTCATTGTCTGGGCTGTGGTGTGTGTGTGTGTGTGTGTGTGTGTGTGTGTGTGTGTGTGTGTGTGTGTGTGTGTGTATTTATGTGTGTGCATGTATATAAGTCTCAGGGTCTGTACTGTGGTGTGTGTGTGAGTGCATATATATCAGTCTCAGGGTCTGGGCTGTGGTGTGTGTGTGTGTGCATATATATACTGTCAGGGTCTGGCTTTGTGTGGTCTGTGTGTGTGCATATATATAAGTCTCACGGTCTGGGTTGTGGTGTATGTGTGTGTGTTTCTGTGTGTGTGTGTTTGTATCAATATGTCTCAGGGCCTGGTCTGTGCTGTGTGTTTGTGTATATATTTAAACATCTCAGGTCCTGGACTGCGGTGTGTGTGTGTGTGTGTGTGTGTGTGTGTGTGTGTATATATGTATGTCTCAGGGTCTGGACTGCGGTGTGTGTGCATTTATTTCAGTCTCAGGTCCTGGACTGCGGTGTGTGTGTGTGTGTGTGTGTGTGTGTGTGTGTGTGTGTATATATGTATGTCTCAGGGTCTGGACTGCGGTGTGTGTGTGTGTGCATTTATTTCAGTCTCAGGGCCTGGGCTGTGGTGTGTCCATGGAGATTGACATTAATTACAGTCTCTGCTTCTCTCTCCACAGATGCTGCCAGACCTGCCGAATATTTCCAGCATTTCTTGTTTTTACTTCAGATTTCCAGCTTCTGCAGTATTTTGCTTTTATTCTAACAATTACCCTTTGTTTCTTGCCACTGAGCCCATTTTGTATTTTTGGGTGAACAAGTTTCTCCTCAACTCCCCGCTAATCCTTCTCCCAAGCACTTTAAGTCACTGCCCCCGAGTCACTGATCTCTCTGCATAGGTGAATAGACTCTTCACCTCCACTCTATCCAGGCCCCACAAAATTATGTCCATTTCAATCGGATCTCCCTTCAGCCTTCACTGTTCCAAGTATAATAGCCCCAGCCTATCTCATCTTTCTTCAGAGCTGCATTTTTCCAGTCCTTGTAAATCTCCTCAGTCGCCTCTCTCATGCAATTACATCCTTTGTGTAATGAGGTGACCAGAACTACAAACAGTACTCAGGTTGTGGCCTAACCAATGATTTATACAGTTCTAGTTTAACCTCCCTGCTCCTGTATTCTATACCTCAGCTAATAAGGGAAAGGATTCCATATGCCTTCTTAACCACCTATCGACCTGACCTGCTACCTGCAGGGATCAGTGGACATTGACTCCAAGGTCCCTCACTTGCTCTACACTTCTCACTATTTTCCGATTGATCGTCTATCCCTTTGCCTTGTCTGACCTCCTCAATTACATCGTCTCATACTTAACCAGGTTGTATTCCATTTGACACTTTTCTGCCATCAATATTTTCGAGCAGCCGACAGCTATCCTCCTCGCTCTCTACCGCACAGCCAATCTGTGTACCATCTGCAAACATCTTGATCATGCCCCCTACATTTACGTTCAAATCGTTAATATACACCACAAAAAGCAGGGGACCCAGTACTGAGCCCTGTGGAACGCCACTGGAAACAGACCTCAAGTCAGTAAATCACCCGTCAACAAACAGCCTTTGTTTCCTGTCACTGAGCCAATTTTGTATCCAGCTTGCTGCAGTTCCCTGGATTCCATGGGATTTTATTTGTTTTAACTAGTATGCCACATGGGACCTTGTCAAAATCCATGTAGACCATATCATCAGCACTACCCTCATCTATCATCCTTACTACGTTGTCGAAAAATTCAATCAAGTTGGTCAAACGATATCTTCCCTGATCAAATCCATGCTGACTGTCCTTGATTGACCTGAGCCTTTCTAAGTGACAGTTTATCCTGTCTCACAGAATAGATTCCAATAATTTACCCACTACTGAGGTTACACTGACTGGTCTGTAATTATTCGGTCTATCCCTTGCTCCATTTTTAAAGAGGTGCAATGTTAACAGTTCACCAATCCTCCGGCACTATACCTGTATCCAGTGAGGATTGGAAAAGGATGGTCAGACCATCTGCTATTTCCTCTCTCAATTCTTTTGACAGCCTAGAATACATTTCATCTGGCCCTGGTGGTTTAGCAACTTTCAAAGATGCTAATCCCATTAATACTTCCTCTCTCCCGATGTATATCACATCCAATAATTCACTCTCCTCCTCCTTAAACACAATATCTGCATCGTCCCCTCTTCTGTTAAGACAGATACAAAGAATTCATTAAGAACCATACCAACATCTTCCGCCCCGACTCATGTATATCCACTTATGGATATAGATTTTCAAAAGGCCTGTGATCAAATGACATTTCATAGACTTGTCATGACATGGATTAATGTGACAGTGATAGTGTGGATATTTCATAGACTTGTCATGACATGGATTAATGTGACAGTGATAGTGTGGATATTTCATAGACTTGTCATGACATGGATTAATGTGACAGTGATAGTGTGGATATTTCATAGACTTGTTATGACATGGATTAATGTGACAGTGATAGTGTGGATATGACACTGACTGAGGGACAGAAAGCAGAGAGAAGTGGTGAACAGTCATTGTTCAGACTGGATGTGGAGGGGAGAATACAGTACTGTTTCTCAGGGTTCGATTCACTGTGCGTGATATCAAGAAACGATTGAAGGCACTGGATACTGCAAACGCTATGGGCCCTGACAATATTCCGGAAATAGTACTGAATACCTGTGCTCCAGAACTTCCGTTCCCCCATCAAACTGTTCCAGTACAGCTACAACATTGTCCTCTATCCTGCAATGTGGAAAATTGCCCAGGTATGTCCTGTACACAAAAAGCAGGACAAGTCCAACCCGGCCAATTACCGCCCCATCAGCCTATTCTCAATCATCAGTAAGGTGATGGAAGGTGTCAACGACAATGCCACCAAACAGCACTTGTTTAGCAATGACCAGCTCAGTGACGCTCAGTTTGGGTTCCGCCAGGGTCACACAGCTCCTGACCTCATGACAGCCTTGGTGCAAACATGGACAAAGGAGCTGAATTCAATAGGTGAGGTATGAGTGACTGCCCTTGACACCAAGGCAGCATTTGACTGAGTATGGCATCAAGGAGCCTGAGCAAAAATGGAGTCAGTGGGAATCAGGTGGAAAACTCTCTGCTAGTTGGAGTCATACCTAGCACAAAGGAATATGGTTGTGGTTGTTGCAGATCAATCAGCTCAGCTCCAGGACATCACTGCAGGAGTTCCTCATTGTTGTGTCCTAGGCCCAACCATCTTCAGCTGCTTCATCAATGACCTTCCTTTAATGATAAGGTCAGATGTGGGGATGTTCGCTGATGATTGCACAATTTTCAGCACCATTTGTGACTCCTCAAATATTGAAGCTGTCCGTGTAGAAATGGAGCAAGACTTGGACAATGTCAAGGCTTGGGCTGATAATTGGCAAGTATCGTTCACTCTGCACAAGCGCCAGGCAATGACGGTCTCCGACAAGAGATAATCTAATCATCCCCCTTGACATTCAATGACATTACCATAGCTGAATCCCCCACTATCGCATCTTAGGGGCTACCATTGACCAGAAACTGAACAGGAGTAGCCATATAAATACCATGGCTAAAAGAGCAGGCCATCGGCGAGGAATCCTGAGGCGAGTAACTCACCTCCTGACTCCCCGAAGCCAGTCAACCATCTACAAGGCACAAGTCAGGAGTGTGATGGAATATTCTCTGCTTGCCTGGATGGGTGCAGCTCCAAAAACACTCAAGAAGCTCGACACCATCCAGGACAAAGCAGCACTTGATTGGCACCCCATCCACAACAATCACTATCTTCACCACCAACGCAAAGAGGCAGCAGTGTGTACCATCTACAAGATGCACTGCAGCAACGCACCAAGTCTACTTAGACAGCATCTTCCAAACACACAACCTCTGTCACATAGAAGGACAAGGGCAGCAGATGTATGGAAACACCAGCACCTGCAAGTTCCCCTCGAAGCCAGACATCATCCTGACTTGGAACTATATCACTGTTCCTTCTCTTTCACTGGGTCAAAATACTTGAACTCCTTCCTAACAGAACTGTGAGTGTACCTACCCCACGTGGACTGCAGTGGTTCATGAAGGCAGCTCACCACCACGTTAGCAAGGGCAATTAGGGATGGACAATAAATGCTGGCTTATCCAGCGATGTCCACATCCCATGAATGAATAAAAAAAGATGCCAGAGAACTGGAGGGCTGTAAATGTTACACCCTGTTTAAAAATGGAGAGGTTGGATAAGCCCTGTAACTATCAGTCCAATGCTGATTCTTGGAAAATTGTTGAGGCCATAACCCAGCACAAAAATATTTCTTGCTTGTAAAATCATGTCTTAATAAATGGCGAGTAGCACGGATAGCTTCATGGAAAATCATTTCTGATCATCTTGATAGTTTGTTGACATAATTGTGAGTGTTAACGAGGATAGCGTGCTTCGTGTGATAGAATCATAGAATCGTAGAAAGTTTAAGGCACAGAAAGAGGCCACTTGGCCCATCGTGTCTGTGCCAGCTGAAAAATTATCCACCTATTCTAATCCAGCATTTGATCCCTAGCCCTGCAGATTATGACATTTGAGGTTCACATCCAGGCTCTTTTTGAATGAGTAGAGGGTTTCTGCCTCAACCATCCTTTCAGGAAGTGAGTTCCAGATCCCCACTAAAATCAGGGCACCCAGTACCGAGCCCCGTGGAAAACCACTGGAAACAGTCCTCCAGTCAATACCCGTCAACAATTACCCTTTGCTTCCTGTCACTGAGGCAATTTTGTATTTCTGGGTGAACATGTTTTTCCTCGACTCCCTTCTGATATTTCTACCAATCACTTTAAATCTATGTCCCCCAGTCACTGATCTTTCTGATAATGTGAATAGACTCTTCACCTCCACTCTGTCCAGGCCCCGCAAAATGTTGTTCATTTCAATCAGATCGCCCCTCAGCCTTCTCTGTTCCATGGAGAACAACCCCAGCCGATCCAATACTTCCTCTCAGTTGCATTTTTCCATTCCTGGCAACATCCTCGTAAATCTCCTGTGTACCCTCTCCAGTGCAATTATATCCTTTCTGTGACCAGAACTGCACACAGTATTCAAGTTGTGGCCTAACCAATGATTAAGACAGTTCCAGCATAACCTCCCAGCTCTTTCATTCTATACCTCGGTTGATAAAGGAAAGGATTCCATATGCCTTCTTAACTGCCTTATTGACCTGTCCAGGTATCTTCAGGGATACGTGGGCATTCACTCCAAAGTCCCTTACTTCCTCTACACTTCTCAGTATTGTCCTAGTAATCGTGTATTCCTTTGCTTGGTTGAGCTTCCCAATTGCATCACCTCGGACTTAACCAGGTTGAATCCCATTTTTCTGCCCATCTGACCAGACCATCAATATCTTCCTGCAGCCGACAGCTATCCTTCTCGCTATCCACCGCATGGCCAATCTTTGTGTCGTCTGCAAACGTCTTGATCATACCCACTACATTTACATCTAAATCTTTAATATAGACCACAAAAAGCAGGGGACCCATTACTGAGCCCTGTGGAATGACACTGGAAACAGTCCTCCAGTCGCAAAAATACTTGTCAATAAATTACCCTTTGTTTCCTGCCACTGAGCCAATTTTGTATCCGCCTTGCTGCATTTCTCTGGACGCCATGGGATTTTATTTTTTGAACCAATCTTTCAGGTGGGAGCTTGTCAGAAGCCTTGCTAATATCCATGTCGATCACATCAACTGCACTCCCCTCATCTATATTCCCTGTAACATCTTCAAAAAATTCGATCAATTTGGTTAAACAAGAGCGTCCCTTAACAAATCCATGCTGACTATCCTTGATAAACCTGTGCCTCTCTAAGTGACAGTTTATCCCGTCTCTCAGAATAGATTCCAATAATTTGCCCACGACTGATGTTATACTGACTAGCCTGTAATTATTCAGATTATCCTTCGCTCCCTTTTTAAACAGAGGTACAATGTGAGCAATTCTCCAATACTCCGGCACAACAACTGTATCTAGTGAGATAGGGAAATGATGGTAGGCAGACCCTCTGCTATTTCATTTCTTACTTCTTTGAACAGCCTGGGGTACATTTCATCCGGCTGTGGTGATTTATCAACTTTCAAGGATGCTAATCCCATTAATACTTCCTCTCTCCCTATGTTTATTCTATCCAATAATTCACACTTTTTCTCCGAACGACAATATCTAAATCCCCCCTCTTTTCTGAAGACATACGCAAAGTGCTCAATCGGAACTAGTCCAATATCTTCCACCCTTATACAAAGGTTACCTTTCTGATCTACTATGGGGCCTACTCTCCCCTTAGTTATCCTCTTACTCGTAATGTATTGAGAAAACATCTTTGCGTTCACCTTGATTTTGCTTGCCAATATTCTTTCATGCCCTCTCTTTCCTTTCCTATTTTCCTTTTTGATTTGACGCCTCCTCTTTCTATACTCCTCTCGGCTTTCTGCAGTATTGAGTTCTCAGTGTCGGACATAAGCTTTGCTTTTCTGCGTTATCCTACCGTGTCGGCTCCTTGACATCCATGGGACTCGAGATTTGGCCGCCTCACCCTTTTTTTTTTGTGGGAACATGTTTATCTTGAACCTCTGGAATCTCCCCTTTGAATGCCTCCCACTGCTCTGAGACTGAATTACCTTCAAACAGCTGTTTCCTCAGTTGAACACCCTGGGGTACAACTTTCCCCATTGAGAACTCTAACTGCTGATATATCTCTTGTCCTGTCCCATAATTCAGTTAAAACTAACTGAATTATGATAACTCCCACCAAAATGCTCCCCGACTGTCACTCCTCCACCTGCCCATCTTCATTTCCTAAAACAATGTCTAAAAACGCACCCTCTCTTGTTGAACTTGTTACATCCTGGTCAAAAACGTTCTCCTGAATGCACCTCAAGATTTCTGCTCCCTCAATTATTTTCATACTAAAATTATCGCAGTTAATATTGGGGTAATGAAAATCCCCTACTATTCCTGTCCGATTGTTCTTGCACTTCTCAGAGTCTTGCCTACATATCCGATCTTCTATCTCCCTCTAACTATTTGGCTGTCGGGATCACATTCCCAGCAGTGTGATTGTCCCTTTCTGGTTCCTTAGCTCAATCCATATGGTCTCATTTGATGAACCTTCCAACATATCATCCCTCCTCACAGCTGCAATAGATTCCTTGACCGAAATTGCCACTTCCCCTCCGTTCTTATCCCCCTCCCTATCGTGTCTGAAAAGCCTGTAACCAGGAACGTTGAGCTGCCATTCCTGTCCCTCCTTAAACCATGTTTCTGTAATAGCTATGATATCATACTGCGACCTGTCTATCTGTGCCCTCAGCTCATCTACTTTATTTGCTATACTCCTTGCATTGAAATAGATACCATTGAGCACTGCCAACCTCTTTTAAAAAGGAATTCTAACCCTCTTTTCCTCTGTCTCCTGGACTCATCCATTAATTTTCTGCCTTCTATTTTCGTTTCAGGTTTTGTCCCTACTGATTCTACCCTCAGGTCCCCATCCCCCTGCAAAACTAGTTTAAACCCTCCCCGACAGCACTCGCAAAACGTTCTGCAAGTAACCCAGTCCCGTCTCCGATCAGGTGCAACCAGTCCGGCCTGTACAGGTCCCATCTAATCCAAAGCTGGTCCCAATGTCCCATGAATCTGAAGCTCTCCCTCCTGCACCATCTTCCCAGCCACACATTCATCTGTCTTCGTTTTCTATTTCTATACTCAGTTGTGCATGGCACTGGGAGTAATCCAGAAGTTACCACTTTGAGGTCCTGCTGGCCTATTTCTTCCCTCGCTCCATAAATTCTGACTGCAGGACGACATTCCTCTTTCTACCTTTGTCTTTGGTTCCGATGTGGACCATGACAGCTGGCTGTTCACCTTCTCCTTCAAGATGCTCTGCAGTCGCTCAGTGACATCCTTGTCCTTGGAACCAGACAAGCATGACACCATCCTCGATTCACGTCTGTGGCCACATAAACGCCTCCCTGTTCCCCTGACTATTGATCACTATGGCTCTTCCAGTCATCCCTCGACCCCGCTCTGCAGCTCAGCCACCCGTGTTGACACGGACTTGGCTCTGGCTGCACTCCCCAGGTGAAGCATCACTTTCCTCAGTGGTCTGAACTGAATACCTGTTGGAGAGTGAGATGCACTCAAGGGTTTGCAGCACTACCTGCCTGATTCTTTTGGACTGTCTGGGGATCACCCATTCCCTCTCTCCCTGCATAATTTTCAGCTGTTGGGTGACCACATCAAAAACATGCTAAAGCTGAATAAACTGGTGTATTAGAAGGAAGAATGTGCAGCGTTGATGGAAGAAGACAGGGAATGGGAGTAGGTGAATTGCTCATTCGGAGAGGCGATGCAGACACGTCGGACTGAATAGTCCCTTCTGTGCTGTAATAACACAGTGATGGGGCATCTCAGATGGGTGTAATGGTGGAGAATGGGGGATCCGTGTTGGGAAAGGGAAGTTATCCTATGGGAACCGGAATCTTAGCAGGGACTCTCCGACAGCCTGTCAGGGTCGAAGGCATCCAGGAAGTATCCTCCCTGCCTCCTCCTCCTCCTGAGGTAGCCTGCGGATTCCTGGTGCCAATGCCTGTGTCCTCATGATGGTGATGATATGAAGGGTGCATCAGAACAGCATGAACTTGGACACCTGCTCCAGTGTGTACTGGAGGGCTCACCCCGAGCGGATCAGACGTCAGAAGCATTGCTTCATCACACCGATGGCCAGTTCCACCATGTTCCTGGTGACTTCATTGCTCACGTTATACACATGTTAATTGTGTGAGGTTGGTTGGTGGTGGGATGTGGTTTGGGGGTGTAGAAACACGAGCTGTGTCTAGAGGGGGTTTTCTTTGTCTCCGAGGAGTCGCATTCTGGTTCTGCATGGAGACCCGCAGTGTTGGGACTGGTTGACTGCTTCAGAATGAAGGTATGGTGGCTGCTGCCAGGATAGAGGACATTCACCAACATGATGGACTGGGCATGCTCAGACACCAACTGTGCATTAATGGAGTGAGAGTTCTTTCAGTTCCTGTACCTCTCCCCGTTGACATGGGGGCCCGTCAGAGCCACGGACACCATCAGGAATCCCGCTATCCTGACAAATCCACGGGATCTCTCATCGTGCTTCTGCCTGCTGAGGGAGAAAATGATGACAAAGATGGCCACCCTCACCTCCCAGAATTATAAATGGACAATACACAGGCCTGGTAACTACTGGTCAGTTAGTTTAAAATCAGTTGTGAGGAAGGTTTTAGAAACAATAATCAGGGAAAAAGGACGACACACACTTGGAGAGGTTGAGTTAATTAAGGATTGTCAGCACGGATTTCTAAAAGGCAGATTATGCTTGACTAAGCGAATTGAATTTATTTCGATGATCAGAGAAGGTTGATGAAGGGAATGTGGTGGATGTTGTCTACATGGATTTTATGAAAGTATTTGATGGAGAACCAAACAAAAGTTTGGTTAACAAAATTGAAGCTCATGGAATAGCATCCAATTGGATCAAAAATTGTGCAAAGGAGAGCAAAAAGAGAAATGTGTTAAATGGTTGTTTTTCAGACTGGAAGATGGTAGACAGTTATTTTCCCCAAGGGTCAGTGTTAGGACCACAGTTTTTCTTTTGCTTTATATATAAGTGACATGGTTCTTGGAATACAAAGTAGAATTTCACAGTTTTCTGATGATACCAATCTTGGAGGAGTGGTAAACAGTGAGGATGTTACAAACTGCCTGCAACAGGATATAGATAGGCTAGCAGAATGGACAGAGAAGTGGCAGGTGGAATTTAATACAGAGGAGTGTGAGCTGATGCATTTTGTCAGAAGGAATAGGAAGGCAATATAGACTTAATGACACAGTTCTAAAGATTGTGCAGGAACAGAGGGACTTGTGGCTCCAAATGCATTGATCTGTGAATTTGGCAGGACAAATTAGGAGAATGTTTGGCAAAACATATCAGATCTTGGGCTTCATCATGAGGGGCAAAGATGCAAAAGCAGGGAAATTATGCTGAAACTTTATAAAGATTTGGTTAGGCCCCAACTAGAGAACTATGCCCAGTTCTGGTCACCACACTCGGAAGGATGTGAAGGTCCCTGAGAGGGTGCGGAGGAGATTTAACAGAATGGTTCCAGGGATGGGGGTTTAGTTACAAAGTGAGTTTGGAGAAGATGGAGTTGTTCTCCCTGGAGTAAAGGAATTTGAGAGAGATTTGATAGAGGTGTACAAGATTATGATAGGCTAAGATAAGATAGACAAGGAAAAACTGTTCCCATGAACTGATGAAACACGGACCAGGGGACACAGATGGAAGCTTTTGGGTAAGAGATGGAGGGGAATATGAGGAAGAACTGTTTTACACAGTGGATGTTAATGAGCTGGAACTCACTGCCCATGAGGGTTGTGGAAGCCGAGACAATCAATGATTTCAAAAGGAAACTGAATGAAGTTAACCTACAGGTATATGAGGAATGAGCTGGGAGTGGCACTGACTGGATTACTCCAGCGAGAGATGGCCTCCTTTTGTGTTGTGCATGACTCTACGACTCCATTGATTTCTACGAGACTATGCTGTATGTGTCTACTTCTCCTGCCTGGGAAGAACCAGATATATAGACTTTCAATGAAACTGACCTTAACGGCCACTGACAGCTCCGTCCTCACCCTGGCGTGAGGCTACAGGTCGTGTTACAGGAGGTGACACAGCTCTGCGACCACCTCCTTATTGAATCAGAGTCACCTCACACACTGCTCTTGGGTTAATTGTAGGTAGGAAAAGAGCTCTTGGAAAACCCGGGGTGGGTAGGGAAGAGCCCCTCCTCCTACTTTACAGAGCTTCCGCTCTCTGCAGTCTCTGCTCCATTTGTGGGTCATGTTACAGATACAGAGACACTGTAACTACAGTCCCCATACCTCGGACAGAGTTGAGTCACCAAATCCTCTGTCCTCCCTGAATGTCTGCAGCAGCTCACAACACAACCTCTAGAAACCCATCCACAACACCTGCACTGACTTTACAACAGCAGAAGTAAGTCAAAAGCCCCTCACCTGTAGGTCGGATGCCTGGTCCTTTTAAATAACACTAGAGGGGATTCATTGTGATGCTAAATGTATATTCAGCTGACAGTGACTAACACAAGCAGACAGTGGTCATGCCGAGACCTGATTTCAAAGACGTACTCAAAGCTGTCTGGTTGGGACATTGAAGTCACATTCAAAACTATCCTCACATGAGTATCACAAACATAGTATGACACGCTGGAGCCCTGTCCAGCATGGGGCACTGTGCTGACCACTCGAGAGCCCTGTTCAGCATGGGGCACTGTGCTGACCATACTAGAGCCCTGTCCAGCATGAGGCACATAGCTGACCATACTAGAGCCCTGTCCAGCATGGGGCACTGTGCTGACCACTCGAGAGCCCTGTTCAGCATGGGGCACTGTGCTGACCATACTAGAGCCCTGTCCAGCATGAGGCACAGGGCTGACCATACTAGAGCCCTGTCCAGCATGGGGCACTGTGCTGACCATACTAGAGCCCTGTCCAGCATGGGGCATTGTGCTGACCACACTAGAGCCCTGTCCAGCATGGGGCATTGTGCTGACCACACTAGAGCCCTGTCCAGCATGGGGCATTGTGCTGACCACTCTAGAGCCCTGTCCAGCATGGGGCATTGTGCTGACCACTCTAGAGCCCTGTCCAGCATGGGGCTCTGTGCTGATAATACAAGAGCCCTGTCCAGCATGAGGCACTGTGCTGACCATACTAGAGCCCTGTCCAGCATGAGGCATTGTGCTGACCATACTAGAGCCCTGACCAGCATGGGGCTCTGTGCTGATAATACAAGAGCCCTGTCTAGCATGAGGCACTGTGCTGACCATACTAGAGCCCTATCCAGCATGAGGCACTGTGCTGACCATACTAGATCCCTGTCCAGCATGAGGCATTGTGCTGACCATACTGAAGCCCTGTCCAGCATGGGGCATTGTGCTGACCATACTAGAGCCCTGTCCAGCATGGGGCTCTGTGCTGATAATACTAGAGCCCTGTCCAGCATGACGCACTGGGCAGACCGCACTCGAGCCCTGTCCAGCATGGGGCACTGTGCTGACCATACTAAAGCCCTGTCCAGCATGGGGCATTGTGCTGACCACGCTAGAGCCCTGTCCAGCATGGGGCACTGTGCTGACCACACTAGAGCTCTGTCCAGTATGGGGCTCTGTGCTGATAATACTAGAGCCCTGTCCAGCATGAGTCACTGTGCTGACCATACTAGAGCCCTGTCCAGCATGGGGCACTGTGCTGACCATACTAAAGCCCTGTCCAGCATGGGGCATTGTGCTGACCACACTAGAGCCCTGTCCAGCATGGGGCACTGTGCTGACCACACTAGAGCTCTGTCCAGCATGGGGCATTGTGCTGATAATACTCGAGCCCTGTCCAGCATGGGGCAATGTGCTGACCACACTAGAGCCCTGTCCAGCATGGGGCATTGTGCTGACCACAATAGAGCCCTATCCAGCATGGGGCACTGTGCTGACCACACTAGAGCCCTGTCCAGCATGGGGCACTGTGCTGACCATACTAGAGCCCTGTCCAGCATGGGGCACTGTGCTGATAATACTAGAGCCCTGTCCAGCATGGGGCACTGTGCTGACCACACTAGAGCTCTGTCCAGCATGCGGCATTGTGCTGACCATACTAGAGCCCTGTCCAGCATGGGGCACTGGGCTGACCACATTAGAGCCCTGTCCAGCATGGGGCATTGTGCTGACCACAATAGAGCCCTTTCGAGCATGGGGCACTGTGCTGACCACACGAGAGCCCTGTCCAGCATGGGGCACTGTGCTGACCATACTAGAGCCCTGTCCAGCATGGGGCATTGTGCTGACCATACTAGAGCCCTGTCCAGCATGGGGCACTGTGCTGATAATACTAGAGCCCTGTGCAGCATGGGGCACTGTGCTGACCATACTAGAGCCCTGTCCAGCATGGGGCACTGTGCTGACCATACTAGAGCTCTGTCCAGCATGGGGCACTGTGCTGATAATACTAGAGCCCTGTCCAGCATGGGGCACTGTGCTGATAATACTAGAGCCCTGTCCAGCATGGGGCATTTTGCTGACCATACTAGAGCCCTGTCCAGCATGGGGCACTGTGCTGATAATACTAGAGCCCTGTACAGCATGGGGCATTGTGCTGACCAGACTAGAGCCCTGTCCAGCATGGGGCATTGTGCTGACCATACTAGAGCCCTGTACAGCATGGGGCATTGTGCTGACCATACTAGAGCCCTGTCCAGCATGGGGCATTGAGCTGATAATACTAGAGCCCTGTCCAGCATGGGGAATTGTGCTGACCACACTACAGTCCTGTCCAGCATGGGGCATTGTGCTGACCACACTAGAGCTCTGTCCAGCATGGGGCACTGTGCTGATAATACTAGAGCCTTGTCCAGCATGGGGCATTGAGCTGACCACACTAGAGTCCTGTCCAGCATGGGGCATTGTGCTGGTAATACTAGAGCCCTGTCCAGCATGGGGCATTGTGCTGACCATACTAGAGCCCTGTCCAGCATGGGGCATTGTGCTGACCATACTAGAGCCCTGTCCAGCATGGGGCATTGTGCTGACCATACAAGAGCCCTGTCCAGCATGGGGCATTGTGCTGACCATACTAGAGACCTGTCCAGCATGGGGCATTGTGCTGACCATACTCGGGCCCTGTCCAGCATGGGGAATTGTGCTGACCACACTACCACTAGAGTCCTGTCCAGCATGGGGCATTGTGCTGGTAATACTAGAGCCCTGTCCAGCATGGGGCATTGTGCTGACCATACAAGAGCCCTGTCCAGCTTGGGGCATTGTGCTGACCATACTAGAGCCCTGTCCAGCATGGGGCATTGAGCTGATAATACTAGAGCCCTGTCCAGCATGGGGAATTGTGCTGACCACACTACAGTCCTGTCCAGCATGGGGCATTGTGCTGACCACACTAGAGTGTGGCCAACTGTGCAACAGCCCCAACAAACAAATTTCTCTGCAGCACCTGTGGAAGAGCCTGTCACTCCAGAATTGGCCTTTATAGCCACTCCAGGCGCTGCTTCACAAACCACTGACCACCTCCAGGCGCATATCCATTGTCTCTCGAGATAAGGAGGCCCAAAAGTAAAAAAAAAAGAACTCGGGCCCTGTCCAGCATGGGGCATTGTGCTGACCACACTAGAGCCCTGTCCAGCATGGGGCATTGTGGTGACCATACTGGAGCCCTGTCCAGCATGGGGCATTGTGCTGACCATACTAGAGCTCTGTCCAGCATGGGGCATTGTGCTGACCATACTAGAGCTCTGTCCAGCATGGGGCATTGTGCTGACCATACTAAAGCCCTGTCCAGCATGGGGCATTGTGCTGACCATACTAGAGCTCTGTCCAGCATGGGGCATTGTGCTGACCATACTGGAGCTCTGTCCAGCATGGGGCATTTTGCTGACCATACTAGAGCTCTGTCCAGCATGGGGCACTGTGCTGACCATACTGGAGCCCTGTCCAGCATGGGGCATTGTGCTGACCATACTAGAGCTCTGTCCAGCATGGGGCACTGTGCTGACCATACTAGTGCCCTGTCCAGCATGGGGCACTGTGCTGACCATACAAGAGCCCTGTCCAGCATGGGGCACTGTGCTGACCATACTGGAGCCCTGTCCAGCATGGGGCATTGTGCTGACCATACTAGAGCTCTGTCCAGCATGGGGCACTGTGCTGACCATACTAGAGCCCTGGCCTGCATGGAGCATTGTGCTGACCGTACTAGAGCTCTGTCCAGCATGGGGCACTGTGCTGACCATACTAGAGCCCTGTCCAGCATGGGGCATTGTGCTGACCATACTAGAGCTCTGTCCAGCATGGGGCATTGTGCTGACCATACTAGAGCCCTGACCAGCATGGGACATTGCGCTGACCATACTAGAGCCCTGTCCAGCATGGGGCATTGTGCTGACCATACTAGAGCTCTGTCCAGCATGGGGCATTGTGCTGACCATGCTAGAGCTCTGTCCAGCATGGGGCATTGTGCTGACCATACTAGAGCCCTGTCCAGCATGGGGCACTGTGCTGACCACACTAGAGCCCTATCCAGCATGGGGCATTGTGCTGACCATACTAGAGTTCTGTCCAGCATGGGGCACTGTGCTGACCACACTAGAGCCCTGTCCAGCATGGAGCATTGTGCTGACCATACTAGAGCCCTGTCCAGCATGGGGCATTGTGCTGACCATACTAGAGCCCTGTCCAGCATGGGGCACTGTGCTGACCACACTAGAGCCCTGTCCAGCATGGGGCATTGTGCTGACCATACTAGAGCACTGTCCAGCATGGGGCATTGTGCTGACCATACTAGAGCTCTGTCCAGCATGGGGCATTGTGCTGATAATACTAGAGCTCTGTCCAGCATGGGGCACTTTGCTGACCATACTAGAGCTCTATCCAGCATGGGGCATTGTGCTTACCATACTAGAGCATTGTCCAGCATGGGCATTGTGCTGACCATACTCGAGCCCTGTCCAGCATGGGGCATTGTGCTTACCATATTAGAGCATTGTCCAGCATGGGGCATTGTGCTGACCATACTAGAGCCCTGTCCAGCATGGGGCATTGTGCTGACCATACTAGAGCCCTGTCCAGCATGGGGCACTGTGCTGACCATACTGGAGCATTGTCCACCATTGGGCACTGTGCTGACCACACAAGTGTACTGCCCACCATGGGACACTGTGCTGACCACACTAGAAGTGGCCGGCTGTGTGGTTCGCATCATTTTAGGTCCCATCTTCTGCGCCCTGAGCAACAGTGGGTTCTGTGGAGTTGAAAATCGTGGCTAGGAACAGATACAGAGAGAAAGAAATTCACTTTAAAAAGAGAATTGAGAAAAGATTGAAGGCATATTATTTGCAGAAATATGGGAAATGCACAAGAGAATGGGACTAATGGAGTGGTGAGGCCATGGAGGGATTCAGACTCAAGAATGAGAATATTAAAATTAAGGTGCTGCCAAACCGTGAGCCATTGTAATCAGTGAGCACAGGGGTGATGGGTGATCGGGATTTGGTGTGAGTTAGGATACAGGCATCAGAGTTCTGGATGGGCTGTGGTTTATGGAGGTTTATAACTGGGAGGGTGACCAGGAGAGATTCGGAATAGTCAAGTGTGGATTTAACAAAGGCACATGTGAGGGTTTGTGCAGCAGATGGGCTGAGGCAGAAGTGGAGACGAGTGATATTACTCAGGTGGTAGTAGGCAGGGTTGGTGATGGAGAGAATTTGGAGATGAACTCAAGTAAGGTAAAAATAGAACACAGAGGTTGTAAACTGTCTGGTTCAGCCTCAGGATCGGGTATGTGGTTCACAGATAGGGGATGGAGTTTGTGATGGAGACCAATGGACCAATGACACTGTCTTCTCTCTTCCCACAATTTACGTTCCAGAACAGTATTTCAGTAAACAGGGTTTACAGATCTCCTAGCTGGAAATAGAGACAGTATCAGCAGCAAAGAGGAGAGAGTAAATTACAAGAACTGAAATACCGTTAGCAGTGGTTTACACAGCTGATTTCTGGAGATAGAGATTCAGCAGAAATAACAACAGCAGAAAGGAGGGCAGAGAAAATTACAGGAGCAGTAATGCAGTTCAACATGGTTAATCAAGGTAATTACTGGAGATATTCACCGGGATTAACAACAGCAGCAAGGAGGGTAGAGTAAATTACAGGAATATAATACAGTTAAACATGGTTTACAGAATAAATACCTGGAAACAGATACTAACCAGGGACACCAACAAGAGCGAGGATGGGATAATAAATGTATTGAGCAATCCGAAGTGCGAGGTAGATGCGAAAGTCTAATGAGAACCGATCATAATGTGTAGAAAGATTGTGAAGTTCTGAGGATAAACTCTTGCTCATTGTTGTAACATTCCAATCTACTGTTCTCAGATTCTGATCCATTGTTCTCAGATTCTGACCCATTGTTCTCAGATTCTGATCTATCCTCACCCTCTCTCTGGAGCCGCTGATCCCTGTGAGTGCCGGGCGTGATGCTCCCGCTGACAGTATGGGATGACACATCGAAAGGAGTCCCATATTAATAGGAGAGGGAAACCCTCCTGTGACACAATCAGGGTCCATGGAGACTGACATTAATTACAGTCACTGAACAAACAGTTTCTGTTAACACCTTTCAATCCAACACCTTTTTGAACCACAATAAACTGGAACTCTTACCCAGTCTGAATGGATGTTTTGGGGTTTCTGAGGGAAGGAATGGTGGAAATAGCAGAGGCACTGGCCAGAATCTTCCAATCCTCATTGGATATGGGTGTGATGACAGAGGATTGGAGGATTGTAAATCTTACATCCTGTTTAAAAAAGGAGATATGCGATAAATGCTGTAATTACTGACCAGTCAGACTAGTGTCACGACTGGGGACATTTGTAGACGTGACAACCCAAGAGAAAAATACTTGTTGCTTGTAAAAACATTGGATAGTAAATGGTTAGCAACCTGGATATGCTAAAGACTATTGATGTCTGGCAAACAACAACAAAAACAACAATTTATATTTAGATATTGCCTTTAATGTTATGAAACATCCCAAGGTGCTTCACAGGAGCATCATGAAGCAAAGTGCGAACTGAGATACAACAGGAGATATTAGGTCAAAGGACCAACAGCTTCGCCAAAGAGGAAGGTTTCAAGGAATGTCTTACAGGAGGAAAGTGAGATGGAGAGGTGCAGAGGCGGAGATGTGTAGGGAGGATACTGCAGCTTGGGCCCCGGCAGCTGAAGGCACGGTCGCCAGTGGTGCAGTGATTTAAATAACGGATGTAAAAGAGGCCAGAATTAGAGGAGCACAGATGTCTCGATGGGTTCTGGAGCTGGAGGAGATTACAGAGATAGGGAGGGGCGAGGCCATTGAGAGATATGACAACAAGGATGAGAATTTTAAAATCAAGATATTGCTTGACTGGGAGCCAATGTCGGTCAGTGAGATATAAACAGGACTTGGTGTGAGCTAAGACATGGGCAGCAGAGTTTTGGATGACCTCAAGTTTACAGAGAGTAGATATGGGAGATCAGCCAGGAGTGATTTGGAATAGTCACATCGAGAGGTGCCGAAGGCATGAATGAGGTTTCAGCAGCAGATGGGCTGAGACAGGGGTGAAGTCAGGCGATGTTACTGAGGTGGAAATAGGCGGTTGTAATGATACCCTGAAAATGAGGTTAAAGCTCATTTTGTGGTCAAATGTGACACCAAGGTTGTAAACATATTGTCTGAATCTCAGACTGTCACCAGGAAGAGGGATGGGATCAATAGCAAGGGAACAGAGTTGGAGTGGGGAGTGATAACAATTGCTTCAGTCTTCCCAATATTTAATTGGAGGAAATTTCTGCTCATCCAGTACTGGGTGTCGGATAAGCAGTCTGATAATTTAACAACAGTGGAAGAGTGGAGAGAGGTGGTGGTGAGGTAAACTTGATGGAATTCTTTGATAAAACAATGGAGAGGGTTGATGAGGGTGGTGTGATTGAAGTTATAAATATGGACTTTCAAAAGATGTTCGATCAAATGACATTCAATAGACAGGTTAGGAAAACTGAACCCGATGGATTAAAGGGACAGTGACAGTGTGGATATAACATTGACTAAGGAACAGTAAACAGAGAGAAGTGGTGAAAGGTTGTTGTTCAGACTCAATGGGAGTATACAGTGGTGTTCCCCTGGGCTCAATATTAGGGCCACTGCTCTTTTTGCTCTTGGAAACCCAGGGTGGGTAGGGCAGAGACCTTTCCTCCTCTTTTTTTCCAGAGCTTTCCCTCTCTCTGCAGCCTCTGCTCCATTTGTTGATCATGTTACAGACCCAGAGACACTGTAACTACAGTCCCCATTCATCGTACAGAGTTGGGTCACCAAGTGCTCTCTCCTCCCTGAATGTCTGCAGCAGCTCACAGCACAACCTCCAGAAAACCATCCACAGCACCTCCACTAACTTTATAATAACAGAAGTAAGTCAAAAGCCCCTCACCTGTAAGTTGGACGCCTGGTCCTTTTAAATAACACTAGAGGGGGTTCCTCGTGCTGCTGAATGTATGTTCAGCTGAGAGTGACTAACACAGGCGGTCAGTAGACATGCAAGGACCAAGTTTCAAAGACGCACATCAAAGTTGCTGAAATGGCTGATCGACATCATATTCAGACCCCTCCTCACACTACAGACACACACACGTTACACCGACACCAGCACCCCGGCCAGCCTGGGTGTCCTGTACAATGTGCTGGATGTGACCGGCAGTGCAGCTCACACCATTTTATGGATCCAAGCTTCCACAGCATGAGTGGAGCAGGAGAGATGAAATGTGTGGTCAGGAAGACCACACTGCGGCTGTCTGGATACAAAATTGTCCAGCCCATTGAATACAGAGGGTGTTAGTAGATGGAAAGTATTCAGCATGGAGCTCGGTGACCAGTGGTGTTCCACAAGGATCTGTTCTGGGACCTCTGCTCTTTGTGATTTTTATAAATGACTTGGATGAGGAAGTGGAAGGCTGGGTTAGCAAGTTTGCCGATGACACGAAGGTTGCTGGAGTTGTGGATAGTGTGGAAGGTTGTTGTAGGTTGCAACTGGACATTGACAGGATGCAGAGCTGGGCTGAAACGTGGCAGATGGAGTTCAACCTGGAAACGTGTGAAGTGATTCATTTTGGGAGGTCGAATTTGAATGTAGAATACAGGCTTAAAGACAGGGTTTTTGGTAGTGTGGAGGAACAGAGGGATCTTGGGGTCCACGTCCATAGATCGCTCAAAGTTGCCATCCAAGTTGAAAGGGTTGTTAAGAAGGCGTATGGTGTGTTGGCTTTCATTAACAGGGGGATTGAGTTTAAGAGCCGCGAGGTTATGCTGCAGCTCTATAAGACCCTGGTTCGACCACACTTGGAATATTGCATTCAGTTCTGGTCGCCTCATTATAGGAAGGGTATGGAAGCTTTAGAGAGGGTGCAGAGGAGATTTACCAGGATGTTGCCTGGACTGGAGGGCATGTCTTCCGAAGAAAGATTGAGGGAACTAGGGCTTTTCTCATTGGAGCGAAGAAGGATGAGAGGTGATTTGGCAGAGGGGTACAAGATAATGAGAGGCATAGACAGAGTGGATAGTCAGAGACTTTTTCCCAGGTGGAAAGGGCTATCACCAGTGGGCATAATTTTAAGGTGACTGGAGGAAGGTTTCAGGGAGATGTCAGAGGTAGGTTCTTTACACCGAGAGTGGTGGGTGCGTGGAATGCGCTGCCAGTGGTGGTAGTAGAAGCAGATACATTAGGGACATTTAAGCGACTCTTGGATCGGTACATGGATGATAGTAGAATGAAGGGTAGGTAGTTAGTTTGATCTTAGAGTAGGTTAAAGGTTCGGCACAACATTGTGGGCCGAAGGGCCTGTACTGTGCTGTACTGTTCTATGCTCTATGTTCTATGTTATATGAAGAGTGACAGAGGGAAAGAAACTCACTTTTAAGCGGGAATTGGAAAAAAGATTTTTAAGAGGAACAAGTTTCAGGAACATTGGAAATGAACAGGGGATTGGGATAATCAGAGGGGTGAGGACATGAAGGGATTTGATCACATGAGTGAGAATATTAAAATTGAGGTGTTACTGGACCAAGAGCCAATGGAGGTCAGTGAGCACAGGGATGTTGGGTGAACAGAATTTGGTGCAAATTAGAAGCTGGCAGCAGAGTTTTGGATGACCACAGGTTACAGAGAGTAGGATGTGGGAGACCAGCCAGGAGTGTGTTGGAATAGTCAAGTCTCGAGATAAAAAAGGCATGGATGAGGTTTTTAGTAGCAGCTGAATTGAGCTCTCTCTCTCTCTCGTTCTTTCTCTCTCTGTCGGCCTCATTTGCTCTGTCCCACACTCAGAATCTTATAAGTTTCAATCAAGTCGCCTCTGACTCTTCTAAACTCCAGCTGACATCAGCCTAGCCTGTCCAGCCTTTCCTCATTAGAGAACACCCCCATTCCAGGCATTAGTCTAGTAAACCATCTCTGAACTGCTTCGAATGCATTTCCACCTGTCCTTCAATGAGTAGACCAATACTGCAAACAGTCTTCCAGAAGTGGTCTCCCTATATAACTGAAACATAACCTCCCTACATTTGTATTCAATTCCTCCTGCAACAGCCGATAACATTCTATTAGTTTTCCTAATTACTGGCAATACGAACATATTAAACTTTTACAATTCATGCACAAGGACTCTCAGTTCCCCCTGGATGGTAGAGCTCTGAAATCTCTCACCATTGTGATTATATGCTTAATTTTTATTCTTCCTGCCAAAATGGACAATTTCATATTTTCCCACATTATACTCCATTTACCAGATCTTTTCCCAATCACTCAATCTATCTACCCCTTTGTGGTTCACTTGTGTCCATGTCACAACATACTGTCCGACCGACGTTTCTGTCATCAGCAAATTTAGCAAACATACCTTTGGCCCCTTCATCCAAGTGATTTATATAAACTGTAAAGAGCGAAGGCACCCGCACTGATCTCTGTGACACACCACTCGTTACATCTTGCCAAACAGAAAATGATCCATTTAAGCCTACTCTCTGTTTCCTGTTAGCTAGCCAATCTTCTATCCATGCCAATAGGTTGCCCCCTACACCATGAGCTTTTATATTCCGCAATGAACTTTGATGTGGCACATTATGAAATCCCTTCTGGAAATCTAAGTATAGTACATCCACCAGTTCCCCTTTATCCACAGCACCTGTTACTTCTTCAAAGAACTTCAATAAATTGGTTGAACATGGTTTCCGTTTCACAAAAGCATGTTGACTCTGCCTGATCACCTTGAATTATTCCGTGTGTCCTGCTATAACGTCTTTCATAATAGCTTCTTACATTTGATCCATAGCCAGAAAGCCTTTCTCACCTGCCACAGGCCGTATGTCCACTATGTCTATTCTGATTTTGTGCTGTATTTGAACTGTTACTCCTCAATAAACTGCTTGAACCCTTCAACCTCCATTTGGTTAATCTGTGACCCTGGAACAGATCTTATATTGGTGTAGGAGAGGGAACACAGCTCATGTCAAAGTCCTACCTCCCTTTTATATGATCCTGCATAATGGACAGCGACTACTGGGCAGTAATGTGCTCAAAGGTTATCAGCAGTAATTGATTATCTCTATATTTGTATATTGTCGAACATTAAAACTTACCCCTACTGTGGTGTCCAGTGTAACCTCAATATTCCTGATTAAAATCTCAGAGGAGTGGGAACCAGACAGCTCTCAGTGGCAGGGCTGTCTTCTCCACCCTGGATATCTCTAATGGTTATTGTAGTATCCCAGTAAAACTAGAGAAACAAATTAAATTCACATTCACTTCTGGGACCAGAGGTACCCCTGGACATGTCTGTCACAAGGGGTTCCACAATAACCCCACTATTTTCAACAAACGTGTAGCCGGGTCCCTTCTGAGCTTTTCACAGTCTTCCTGCTTGCTGCAATATGTTGATGATCTTCTCATCACCACAGGCCGTGTCCACACATTTAACCCTTTTACAGGAACTACTGCAGTTAGTTTGGGAGCTGGACTAAAAGACCATCCACGTAAGGCCCAGCTGGTGCAAGACCGTGTCACCTTTCTACGTGCCCAGGTCAGATCATCCTGCATCAGCCCACACCAGCATCAGGCCGAGACCATCCAGTTTCTACCCCTGTCCACCTCAAAGTCCTGCCCTGTGTCCTATCCTCAGGCTGCTGGGGTATCAGTGGACCCTCATCCAGTATCTACCCCTGTCCACCTCAAAGTCCTGCCCTGTGTCATATCCTCAGGCTGGCGGGGTATCAGTGGACCCTCATCCCTCGATTTGCAGAGACTGTGACTCCTCTTTATGAACTAACTAATGGTGATGATGACCAGATTTAATCCGGTTGGACTGAAGAGAGCATAGATGCAGTAACACAATTGAAGAAATCTGTCGCCCAGGCAACGTGTCTTATCTCACCTAACCCTGACAAGACTTTCAACATGGAGGTGGTGGACACAGTGAAAAGCCTGACTGCTGTCCTATGTAGAGAAAATGAAGAGAAATTACTCCCCATTGTGAATGACTCCAGAATTGTCAGTGGGACTGAACTGATTTACTCTGTTTGTGAAGGACATTTGCTAACCACTTTCTGGGGCATCAAACATTTCACTTACATCACGGGGTTCAACAGGGTGATACTGCCCAGTCCATTATAAACTTTCCCAGTAAAGGGCGGCACAGTGGTGCAGTGGTTAGCACCGCAACCTCACAGCTTCAGGGACCCGAGTTCGATTCCGGGTACTGCCTGTGTAGAGTTTGCCAGTTCTCCCTGTGTTTGCATGGGTTTCCTCCCAGAAGCCAAAAGACTTGCAGGTTGATAGGTAAATTGGCCATTATAAATTGTCACTAATGTAGGTAGGTGGTAGGGAAATATAGGGACATTTGGGGATGTTTGGTAGGAATATGGGGTTTGTAATTTAATCTATCCCCTCTCTGTCCCATCACAGTCCTTCCTTCTTGTTCTTCTTCCCCCTTCCCCTCTTTCACTTGCTCAAAGACTGTTACATTTCTAACGTTTACCAGTTCTGATGAAGGGGCACAGATCTGAAACATTAACTCTGTTTCTCTCTGCACAGATGCTGCCAGACCTGCTGAGTATTTCCAGTGTTCAGCATCCGTAATATTTTGCTTTTATTTTAGTGTTTAATTCACTGACATTTATCTTCCAGGAATTCCTACCTGGAAGTTCTGCTCTACTCTTCCAGAGCGTAGGGCCTCGGCAGCTGAAGGCAGGACCACCAATGGTAGAGCAATTAAACTCGGAGATGCTCAAGAGGCCAGAAATAGATGAGTGCAGATATCTCGGAGGGTTGTCGGGCTGGAGGAGATTACACAGATAAGGAGGAGTGAGATAATGAAGGATTTGAAAAGAAGGCTGAGAGTTTTAAAATTGAGGTGTTGCTGACCAGGAGCCAATGTAGGTCAGTGAGTCCAGGGGGTAATGGGTGAACAGGACTTGGTGTGAGTTAGGACATGGGCAGCAGTGCATTGGATCACCTCAGGGTTATGGAGGGTAGAATGTGGGAGACCAGCCAGGAGTGTGTTGGACTAGTCGAGTCTACAGGTAACACAGGCAAGGGGGAGTGTTTCATCAGCAGAAGAGCTGAGAGAGGGGCAAAGTTGGGTGATGATACGGAAGTGTAAGTAGGCTGTTTTAGTAATATTTAGCAGGAAGCTCGTCGCAGCGTCAACTATGAAACTAGGTTGTGAACAGTTTGCTTTAGTCTCAGACAGTTGCCAAGGAGAGAGCTCCAGTCTTTAGCTAGGAAACTTTTGACGTGGGGTTTGAAAACAACGGCTGCAGTCTTCCTAATATTTAATTGGCATGGCAGATGTGTGAGGAGATACATTGTCGGAAGATTTGATATATATTATCCGTTCATGGGATGTGGGTGTCGTTGACTAGGCCAGCATTTATTGCCCATCCATAATTGCCCTTGAGAAGGTGATGGTGAGCTGCATGCAGATGAATGACCAGGGATAATACAAGCTGAATGGCACAACTTTAAAGATATTGAGAGTAACAGAGAGACCTGAGGTGTTTGTATGCAATCTTTGAAAGTAGCTGGACAGGTTAACAAACAGTTCACAAAGCAAATAGATTCCGAGGCTTCATTAATAGAGACACAGAGTAGACTGGCCAGGATATTGTGTTAACCCTATAGAAAAGACTAGTCCGGCTCCATCTGGAGTATTGTGTCCAATACTGGAAACCACACTTTAGGAAGGACATGAAACCTTGGAGAACGGACAGAAGAGTTTTACTGGAACTTTTCCAGGGATGCGAGATTACAGTTATGTAGCTGGGATTGTTTTCCTTGGAGCAGGGACATTTACAAGGTGATAAGATAGGGATATTTAACATCATGAAGGGTTTATGTAAATTATATAATGTTTCTAATGTATGAGGGGCCATTAACCAGAGGACATAGATTTATGGTGATTGGAAAAAAGAAGCAGAGTTGACATGAGGATTATTTTAATGCAATTTCTGTTTCGGATTTGCAAATTATTCTGTGATAGGCTGAAGGATACAGATTCAAAAGTAGATTCAAAAAGTGATTTGGTTAGATATTAAGGGGAAAGGTTCAAGGATCTGGGAAAGATCCAGGGTGTGGAACTCACTGGAAACTCAGCAAAAGAGCCAGCACAGACTTCATAGACCAAATGACCCCCTTCCATGCAATGCTATTATATGTTTCTATGACTTTTCCTGCCTGTACTTTTACAATTTTCCTATCGTTTAAAAAGGTGTTTGATAAAGTACTATATAACAGCCGTGTGACCCAATAAGAAACACATGGGATTAAAGGGCCAAAGTCAGCCGAGGCACAGTTTGTAGCTCTCTCCACTTTCAGTCACAAGCTTCCAGGATCAAGTGTCATGAAATGACTTTTTCACAAGAATCAAGGCTGACAGTGCAGCGACAGTACTGAGGGAGTATTACGCTATCAGATGAGCAGTCTTTGGAATGAAACGTTAAACCAAGGCCCCATCTGCCCTCTCAGGTGGATGCTAATGATCCTATGGGATTATTTAGCAGCAGATCAGGGGATTTATTCCCTGTGGCCTGGACAATATTTATCCATCAAGCAACATCATTAAAACAGATCTGGTCATTATCACGTTGCTGCTTGTGGGATCTTGCTGTGCTAAAATTGGCTGCTCTGTTTCCGACACTACAAGAGTGAGTCGGCATTATAAGTATACGTTGATTGTAAATCGCTTTGGAACATGCAGTAGTCATGAAAGGCGCTACATAAATGGAAGTCCTTTTTTTTTCTTTTTCAATCCCAGCATGCAAGAAATTAGTTAGGTGACAGGTATCAGAGAGTAGGGAATAATGGCTGCTTTTCAGCTGGAGCGAAGTACACAGTGGGGTTCCCCAGGGTGACTGTTGGGATCCCTGGTGTTGCATGCTAATGCAGTGGGCTTGTGTACAGAGGGGGTAATGTCCAAGTTTTCAGATGGAAGGAAACTCAGAAATGTTAATAAACAGTGAGAAGGATAGTAACAGACTTCAGGAGGACAGAGACTGACTGATGAAATGGGCAGGAACATGGCAGATGGAATTTAACACATTGAAATGTGAAGTGAGACATTTGGGTAGGAAGTATGAGAAGAAAAAAATATAAAATAAATGGTACCATTATAGAGTGAGTGCATGATTAGAGAGACCTAGGGTGTAAACACACAGATCTTAGTTAGTAGCATGCAGTGTCCTTGGTGTTAGGGAGAGAGACACAGAGTAATAAAACTCAGGAGGAAATGCTGATATTTATACATCATTGGTTAGGTCCCGGATGGAGAATTGTGTCCAATTCTGATCACCACACATTGGTAAGGATGTCAAGGACGTAGTGAAGATACAGAGGTGAATTACGAGAATGGTACCAGGGATCTGCGAATACAGTTACGTGGATAGATTCGAAACGCTGGGATTGTTCTCATTAGAGCAGTGATAGGTAAGGGGAGATTTGATATAACATTCAAAATTATGAAGGGTTTTGATAAGGTAATCAATGTGAAACTGTTTCCAGTGTCAGAAACAGGGTTGGCACAGTGGCGCAGTGGTAAGCATTGCAGCCTCATAGGCACTGCCTGTGTGGAGTTTGTGGGTTTCCTCCCTCAGCCAAAAGTCTTGCAGGTTGATAGGTAAACTGGCCATTATAAATTGCCCCTAGTATAGGTAGGTGGTAAGGGAATATAGGGACAGGTGAGGATGTGGTAGGAATATGGGATTAGTGCAGGATTAGTGTAAATGGGTGGCTAATGGTCGGCACAGACTCGGTGGGCCGAAGGGTCTGTTCCAGTGCTGTATATCTAAATCCAAAAATCTAAAGTTCAGTATTAAGAAGACACAGACTGAAGGTAATTGACAAAATACCAGAGGTGAAATGAGGAGAATTTTCTTCCACAGCGAGTTGTTGGGATCTGGAATTCACTGGCTGAAAACATGGTGGAAGCAGATTCAATAATATCATTCAAAAGGCAATTTAGCAAATACTTGAAAAGGAAAAGAAAAACAGGAGTCTGGGGAAAGAGGAGGAAAGAAGAACTAATTATATGGCTCTTTCGAAGAGACAGCACTGACACAAAGGGCCGAATAGCCTTCTTCTGTGCTGCATCAATCTCTTATTTTATGAGCAAGAGAAAGTGAGTGAAGAGAGAGAGAAAGACAGAGAGTGAGAAAGTGTGAAAGAGAGAACAGCAAATAGAAATAGAGAGTACGTCGTGTTTTTGGGCAGAGGGATCATGATCTGCCCGTGCCCGTTCCTGTTGAGGCAGGTGACAAACACACTTCCTGCTGCCTCCTCATTTCCATGAATTCTACGTGCCACCCCGTTTAAACCGCGCGGCTGTCTGTCTGGATGCTTAACAGGGCCCTAATGGTGTGTGAGGCTGACACATGTTTCAGCCAGGTTCAGCTTTTAAAAGCAGTCTGTCCCTCTTAAAGAGAAGATGCACTGATTCACTGGAGGCTGCTGCTGCTCACTGTGAATTCTGCAATTGGAGACAAGGTAAATAGCACACTGCAACAGAGGGTTCTGTGGTTCACGGATGTGGGGATGGATGTCTTAGTTACGAAGGGTGACAGGAGGAGAGAGGCTCTGTTTCCGTGTGGTGGGGTGGAGACTCTCAAGGAACGTCCTCCGAAGGGAATCGGTGAAGGTGGCCAGGGAGGTCAATGCAAGAACTCTCGCCACGAGAATCTGGCAGCAGAGCCAGAAGAAGTTTAATGAGCTCATACGGGTGGTCAATGTCATTGAATTAATCTCCAAATGGCAGCTCCTACCCCCAACATCACCAACCTCTCACACTGCTCAATGCACCACACCCCCATCATTCACCCATCAGCAGTCCCTAACACTCAGGACTCACACCTAACATTCACATACTCCACCTCACCCTCACACGCCTTGTACTGATAGCAGTCTCACACCCACCTCTCACTGCCTCCAATTACCTCCAGCTATTCAGCTATGGCAGGCATATCATCAAAACACAATGTAACACAATCATTAATATTCTGCCTCCTTTCTTGCAGGACAAGGGGACCCATAATCACAGGGAGCAGCAAGTGAACCGGCGAGTGCCAGGCATACCTTCATCCCCTGAGCTTGAGGGAGGAGATGGTTCTTCACATCATGGGACCGGCTGTGACAGAGCCCGTGGCATCCGGCATCGCCGAGAGCATTCAGGATGATGCTATGTTCCTGCCTTATGCCCCTTCTTAACTCCCACCTCCCCCCACATCCTGCTGACTGGGATGATGTACAAGCTGCAGATGGTGGGATCATGGACCTCCTGCTTTCCAACCCACCCACAATCTCTCATCCCAATACGATCCTTCTGATTTTACACTTCCCAATGGTACCCCAAAACTGCCAGCTTCCCAGTCACAGCAGCTCCAGGAGACAGAGAGAGAGAGCATCAGCACAGGACTGATGGTGAAGCCCCATCACTTAGTCTGATACTCACAGCCCCCAGCTCAAATACTTCCACTGTGTGTGCCTTAGAGGCTGGTATAGAGTCGTAATCTGCACATGCTGATTCATCGAACACGCACGAACTGCAGCCAGGGCAGGGGGAAAGGATAGTGCATGTGGCAGCTGCCGGACAGCGAGGTCACAAACGGGTTATAATACACAGGACTCAGATCAGAACATTACTGGGCTGCTGCCTATGTCGAGGTGGTACAGTTTGAATCGAAGCACTCAAGGCCCAGAGCTGCTCGAGGACGTCCTGCAAGGTCATCTGCAGTCTCCCCGAATGAAAGTCAGCAGTCTTCCACCAGCCATGCTGCAGTCACTAGGGAAACACTGGGGAGCACGAGGCAAATCGAGGGAACGCACAAGACAGAGACTAAGGGAATATACAAGGGTGAATAGTTCCATTTTCCTTTTGTATAATTGGATCTGTTGTTGGATAAAGATGTTACTGAAAAGGTTTTTGTTGGTGGTTTTTATTACAGGATCGTGACCAAGGGGAAACTGTGATGGGGCGTCTCAGATGGGTGAAATGGCAGAGAATGGGGGATCCATGGTGGGAAAGGGAAGTTGTCCTATGGGAAACAAAATCTTAGCAGGGACTCTCCGACAGCCTGTCTAGTTCGAAGGCGTCCAGGAAATATCCTCCCTGCGTCCTCCTCCTCCTCCTGAGGTGTCCTCCGGATTCCTGGTGCCAATGCCTGTGTCCTCATGATGGTGATGATATGAAGGGTGCAGCAGAACACCATGAACTTGGACACCTGCTTCAGTGTGTACTGGAGGGCTCTCCCCGTGCGGTTCAGACATTGGAAGCATTGCTTCATCACACCGATGGTCTGTCCCACCATGTTCCTGGTGACTCCATTGCTCACATTATACACATGTTAATTGTGGGAGGTTGGGTGGCGGTGGTAGGTGGTTTGGGGATGTAGAAACATGAGCTGTGTCTAGACGGTTTTTTTCTTTGCCTCCGAGGAGCCACATTCTGGTTCTGTATGGAAGCCCTAAGTGTTGAGAATGGCTGCCTGCTTCAGAATGAAGGTATGGTGGCTGCTGACAGGGTAGTGAACATTCAACAACATGATGTACTGGGCATGCTCACACACCAACTGGACATTAATGGAGTGAGAGTTCTTTCAGTTCCTGTACTTCTCCCCATTGACATGGGGCCCCCGCAGAGACACCTCCACCATCAGGATTCCCGCTATCCTGACAAAGCCACGGGATCTCTCATTCTGCTTCTCCCTGCTGAGCGAAAAAACGATGACATAGATGGTCACCCTCACCTCCCAGAATTATCAATGGGAATGGACAACACACAGGCCTCGCAACTACTGGTCAGTTAGTTTAACATCAGTGATGAGGAAGGTTTTAGAAACTAAATCAGCGGGAAAAAAATCAACACACACTTGGAGATGTTTGAGTTAATTAAGGGTTGTCCACACGGATTTTTAAAAAGCAGATCATGCTTTCATGAACTAATTGAATTTATTTTGATGAAGTAACAGAGCAGGTTGATGAAAAGAATGTGGTGGATGGTCTACGTGGATTTTTAAGAAAGCGTTTGATGAAATACCACACAAAAGGATGTGGAAGCTTTAGAGAGGGTGCAGAGGAGATTTACCAGGATGCTGCCTGGACTGGAGGGCATGTCTTACGAAGAAAGGTTGAGGGTGCTCGGTCTTTTCTCATTGGAACGAAGAAGGATGAGAGGTAACTTGGCAGAGGGTACAAGATGATGAGAGGCATAGATAGATTGGATAGCCAGAGACATTTTCCCAGGGCAGAAAGGGCTATCACCAGGGGGCATAATTTTAAGATGATTGGAGGAAGGTTTTGGGGAGATGTCAGAGGTAGGTTCTTTGCACAGAGAGTGGTGGGTGCGTGGAACGCACTGCCAGCGGCGGTAGTAGAAGCAGATACATTAGGGACATTTAAGCGACTCTTGGACAGGTACATGGATGATAGTAGAATGAATGGTGTGTAGGTAGTTTGATCTTAGAGCAGGTTAAAGGTTCGGCACAACATCGTGGGCCGAAGGGCCTGTACTGTGCTGTACTGTTCTATGTTCTATGTTCTAAAATGTTGGATAACAAAATTGAATCACATGGATTAGCATCCAATTGGATCAAATATTGATTGATGGAAATAAAAGGGTGAGTAGTGTTAAATGGTAGTTTTTCAGACTGGAGGATGGTAGGCAGTGATGTTCCCCAAGGGTCAGTGCTAGGACCACTTTTTTTTGCTACATATAAATGACTTGGATCTTGGAATACAGAGCAGAATTTCAAGGCTTGCCAATGACACCGAACTTGGACGCGTGGCAAACACTGAGGATGAGACAAACTGCCTGCAACAGGATATCGACAATCCAGCAGAATTAACAGAAAAATGGCAGGTGGAATTTAGTACAGAGGAGTGTGAGATGATGCCTTTTGCCAGAAGGAATAGGAAGGCAATATAGACTTAATGACACAGTTCTGAACATTGTGCAGGAGCAGAGGGACCTGGGGCTCCATATGCATTTATCATTGCAGGTGGCAGGACATATTAGAAGAGTGTTTAGCAAAACATATCAGATCTTGGAGGCAAGGATACAAAAGCAGGGAAACATGGAAACATAGAAAATAGGAGCAGAAGTAGGCCATTCGGTCCTTCGAGCCTGCTGCACCATTCGTTATGATCATCGCTGATCATCCAACTCAGTAATCTTTTCCCCCCATATCCTTTGATCCCTTTAGAACCAAGAGCTATATCTAACTCCTTCTTAAAAACATACAATGTTTTGGCCTCGACTGCTCCCTGTGGTAGTGAATTCCACAGGCTCACCACTCTCTGGGTGAAGAAATTTCTCCTCATCTCAGTCTTGAAAGGTTTACCCCTTATCCTTAGACTGTTACCCCTGGTTCTGGACATCCCAACATCGGGAACATCCTTCCTGCATCTAGACTGTCCAGACTGATTAAAATTCTGCAGGTTTCTATGAGATCCCTCCCTCACTCTTCTGAACTCCAGCGAATATAATCCTAACCGACTCAGCTTCTCCTCATACATCAGTCCCGCCATTTCAGGAATGAGTCTGGTAAACCTTCGCTGCACTCCCTCAATTGCAAGAACCTTCTTCCTCATATATGGAGACCAGAACTGAACACAATATTCCAGATGTGACCTCACCAAGGCTCTGTATAATTGTAGCAAGACATCCCTGCTCCTGTACACGAATCCTCTCGTTATAAAGGCCAGCGTACCATTTGCCTTTTTACCGCCTGTTACACCCGCATGCTTACCTTCAGCAACTCGTGTACGAGAACACCGATAATTCCCTTCTCTCAGTTTATACCAGTTCTGATAATAATCTGCCTTCCTGATTTTGCTACCAAAGTGGATAACCTCACATTTGCCCACAATTATACTGCATCTTCCATGCATTTGCCCACTCACTCAACTTGCCCAAATCACATTGAAGCCTCTATGGTTCCTCCTGACAACTCACCCTCCCACCCAATTTTATGTCATCTGAAAATTTCGAGATATTACATTTAGGTCCCTCATCTAAATCATTAATATATATTGTGCGTAGCTGGAGTCCTAGCACCGATCCCTGTGGTACCCACTGTTCACGTTCTGCCATTCAGAAAAAGACCCGTTTGTTCCTACTCTTTGTTTCCTGTCTGGCAACCAATTTTCTATCCATCACAATAAACTACCCCCAATCCCATGTGCTTTAATTTTACACGCTAATCTCTTATATGGTACTTTGTCAAAAGCCTTCTGAAAGTCCAAATAAACCATATCCACTGGCTCCCCCTCATCAACTCTACTAGTTACATCATCGAAGTATTCCAGTAGATTTGACAAGCATGATTTCATTTTCGTAAATTCATGATGACTTTGTCCAATTCTACCACTGTTCTCCAAGTGCTCTGCTATAAAATCTCTGATAAAGGCTCCAGGATTTCCCCCACTTTCGACGTCAGGCTCATTGGTCTATAATTCTCTGTTTTCTCTATATTTCCCTTTTTAATTAGTGGGGTTACATGAGCTACCGTCCAATCTGTCGGAACTGCTCCAGAGTCCATGGAATCTAGGAAGATGTCCACCAGTGCATCCAGTATTTCGAGGGTCACTTCCTTCATTATTCTTGGATTAAGATTATCAGGCCCAACACCATTTCTCTACGAAGACTGATTTATTTAACTTCCTATCTCTCACTAAACCCTATGTTCCCCAACATTTCTGGTTTGATATTTGTGTCCTCCTTTGTGAAGACAGAATCAAAGTATGCACTTAGATGGTTAGCCATTTCTTTGTTCCGCATAATAAATTCCCCTGCTTCTGAGTGTAAGGGACCTACATTTGTCTTCACCAATTGTTTTCTCTTCACATACCTATAGAAACTTTTACAGTCAGTTTTTATGCCCCCACAAGCTTACTCTCGTACTCTATTTGCTGCTTCTTAATCAATCCCAATGTCATCCTTTGCTGAATTCAAAACTGCTCCCAATATTCAGGTCTGTTGTATTTTTTTTCCCTGGAGAATTTGTGTGCCTCTTCCTTGGATCTAATGTTATCTCTAATTTCCCTTGCAAGCCATAATTTGGCTACTTTTCCCGTTGTTTTTCTTTTGTGCCAGGTATGCTGTTATAGATGCTATGCTGAAACTTTGGAATGCTTTGGTTAGACTCCAACTGGAGAGCTCTGTCCAGTTCTAATCACCACACTTTAGGAAGGATGTAAAGGTCCTTGAGAGAGTGCAGTGGAGATTTACCAGAATGGTTTCAGGGATAGGGGGTTTAGTTACAAGGTTAGTTTGGAGAAGCTGGATTTGTTGTCCCTGGAGCAATGGGGGTTGAGATAGATTTGATAGAGGTGTACACGATTATTATAAGCTTAGATAAGATATTGAAGGAAAAGCTGTTCCCGTGATGAAACACGGAATCGGGGTCACAGATGGAACATTTTGGGTAAGAGATGCAGGTGGAATATGAGGAAGAACGTTTTAACACAGTGGATGGTAACGATCTGGAACTCACTGCCCATGAGAGTGGTGGAAGCCGAGGCAATCAATGACTTCAAAAGGAAACTGGGTGGAACCTGAAGGAAATGCACTGACAGGGCTACGGGGATTGAGCAGGGGATTGAGACTGACTGGATTGTTCCACATAGAACTGGAAAGGATGGACCGAATGGCCTCCTTATGTGTCGTAAATGACGCTATGACTCCATCAACCTCTACTACTCTATACTGGATATGTCTCCTGCTCCTGCCTGGAAATATCCAAATACATAGAGTTTCAATGAAACTGTGATCTTAACGTCCACTGACAGCTCCATCCTCACTCTGGTGTGAGGCTCCATGTGTTGCAGGAGGTGACACCGCTCTGTGACTAACTCCTTTTTGAATCAGAGTCACCTCACACACTGCTCCTGGGGCAGGTAAGGTAGGGAAAGTGCTCTTGGAAAACCCAGGGTGGGTAGGGTAAAGCCCCTTCCTCCTCCCTCTTTAGAGAGCGCCCCCTCTCAACATCCTCTGCTCCATTTGTTGGTCATGTTACAGACCCAGAGACACTGCAACTACAGTCCCCATACCTCGTCCAGAGTTGGGTTACCAAATCCTCTGTCCTCCCTGAATGTCTGCAGCAGCTCACAACACAACCTCCAGAAAACCATCCACAGCACCTCCACTAACTTTACAATAGCAAAAGTAAGTAAAAAGCCCCTCACCTGTAAGTTGGATGTCTGGTCCTTTTAAATAACACTAGAGGGGCTCCTCGTGCTGCTGAATATATGTTCAGCTGAGAATGACTAACACAGGTGGTCAGTGGACATGCACAGGCCAAGTTTCAAAGACATACATCAAAGCTGCTGCAATGGCTGATTGGCACCGTATTCAGACCCTTCCTCACACTACCAGCACATGCTTGATAAACCCGGGCTAAATCCCTGTCCAGCGCTAAATCCCTGTCCAGCATGGAGCACTGGAAGTGACCGGCAGCTCAGCTCATACCATTTTATGTATCCAAGCGTCCATGACGTTGGGCTCTGTGGCGCTGTGGAGCTGAAAATCGTGGTCAGTGGCAGAATAAAGAGGGGGTGAAGTTTATTTTTAAAGCTAATTGAAGAAAATACTAGAAGGCCAAAAGGAATATGGGAACCGTCAGGGGAATGGGACTAACTGGAGGGGTGAGGCCATGGAGGGATTCAAACACATGAATGAGAATAATAAAATTAAGGTGCTGCCAAACTGGGAGCCAATGTAAATCAGTGAGCACAAGGGTGATGGGTGATCGGGATTGGTGTGAGTTAGAATACAGGCTGCAGAGTTCTGGATGGGCTGTGGTTTATGGAGGTTTATAAATGGGAGGGTGACCAGGATAGAATTGGAATAGTCAAGTGTGTATTTAACAAAGGCACAGATGAATGTTTATGCAGCAGATAGGCTGAGGCAGAGGTGGAGATGTGTGATCGAACAGAGGTGGTAGTAGGCAGGGTTGGTGAGAATATGGAGATGAACTCAGCTCAGATTTAAATAGAACACAGATGTTGCAAACTGTCTGGTTCAGCCTCAGATATTTGGCAATGAGGAGATCGTGGTTCATGGATAGTGGATGGAATTTCTTATGGAGACCAATGACAACTGCGCTCTTCCCAAATTTAAATAGCAAGAACATTATTTCAGTGAAACAAATTTTACAGATCTCATCGCGGGAAATAGAGACTTACCAGGGACAGCAACAGCAGCAAAGATGGGAGAGTAAATTACAAGCACTCTAATGGTTTATCGAGCTAATATCTGGAGACAGAAATTTGCCAGGAATAACAACAGCAGCAAGGAGGGCAGAGGAAATGACAAGAATGGTAATGCAGTTAAGCTTGGTTTATAGAATTAATAGCTAGATACAGGGACTTACTAGGGACATCAATAATAGCCAGGACGGGGTAGTAAATGTATTGAATATTCCTCAGTGAGTAATAGATCCGACTGTTTAATGAGAACTGATCATAATCTGCAGAAAGAAAGTTAAACTCCCAGATGAAACTCCTGCTCATTGTTGTAACATTCCAATCTATTGTACTCTGATTCTGATCTTTCCTCTCCCTCTCTCCAGAGCCGCTGATCCCTGTTAGTGATGGAGTGATGTGATACTCCCACTGACACTATGTGATAACACATTGAAAGGAGCCCCTTATTAATAGAAGAGGGAAATCTTCCAGTAACACAATTAGGGTCCATGGAGACTCACATTAATTGCAGTCAATGAACAAACAGGTTCGGTTAACCCCTTTCAATCCAACACTTTTTGTATGACAATAAACTAGAACATTTACCCGGTCTGGATGGGAATTCTGAGGGTTGGTGAGAGAAATAATGGTGCAAATGGAAGAAGCACTGCACAGAATCTGTCAATTCTCTCTGGATATAGGAGTGATGACAGAGCACTGGAGGGCTGCAAATTATACACCTAGTTTACAAAAAGGAGGGATGTGGTAAACCCTGTACTGTCCAGTCAATATGACGTCAGTGGTGGTGAAATTTCACAACCCAGGACAGAAATATTATTTGCTTGGAAAAGCATAGCATAATAAATTTCAAGCCACATGGATATGCTAATGACAATTCATGTCTGCCAAAGTTCAGCAAGAACTTATCCCAAGGTACTTCACAGCAGTATTATGAAACAAAGTATAACACTGAACCACCAAGGGAGATATTAGGTTAGGTGACCAAATGCTTGGTCAAAGATGCAAGTTTTAAAGGAGTGTCTTAAAGGATAAAAGCGAGGTGGAGAGATGGAGAGATGGAGCTGTGTAGGGCGCGTATTCCAGAGCTTTGGGCCGAGGCAACTGAAGGTGGAGTAATTAAAATCAGGGATGCACAAGAGGCCAGAATTACAGAAGCAGGGATATCTCAGAGGTTTGTGGGGCTGGAAGGGATTCCAGAGTTAGTGAGGGGCGAGGCAATGGAGGGATTGGAAAACAAGAATGAGAATTTTAAAATCAAGACATTGCTTGACTGTGAGCTGATGTCGGTCAGTGATCGGGGAATGAGACTTGCTGTGAGTTAAGGCACAGGCAGCAGGGTTTTAGATGACCTCAAGTTTACAGATGGTAGAATGTGGGAGAATGAGTTCCAATAGTCCAGTCTCCAGGTAATGAAAGCATGACTGAGAACTTCAGCAGCGGATGAGTTAAGACAGGGGTGAAATCAGGCGATGTTATTGAAGTGGAAATAGGTGGTGATAGTGATGGCAAGAATATAACGGTGGAAGCTCATTTTGTGGTCAACTGTCACAGAATCACAGAATTGTTACAGGCGGCCATTCAGTCCATCGTGTCTGCACTGGCTGTCCAAAAGAGCAATTCATCGAGTACCGCTTCCCTGTCTTCTCCCTGTAACTCTGTACAATTTTCCTTTTCAGACAGCTATCCAATTTCCTCCTGTTTACCTCGATTGAATCTGCCTCCACCACACTCTCAGTCATCACATTCCAGATCTTAAGCACTCGCTGTGTGAAAAAGTTTTCTTCATGTTACTTCTGCTTCTTTTACCAATTACTTTTATTCTTTGCCCTCTCGTTTTAGAACCTTTCAGGAGTGGGGAGAGTTTTTCCCGATCCACTCTGTCCAGACACCTCATAATTGTGAATACCTTTTTTTCAAATCTCCTCTCAGCCGTCTCTTCTCCAAGGAAAATGTTCCCAGTTCTCCAGTCTCTCTTCATTACTGATATTCTTCATCTCTGGAACCATTGTTGTGAATGTTTATGTACACTCCCCAATGTCTTCACGTTACCTAAAGTGTGGTGCCCAGAACTAGACGTAATACTGCCACTGAGGCCGAACTAGTGTCTCATACAAGTTCAAAATAACCTCTTTGCTTTTGTATTCCATGCTGCTGTGAACAAAGCGCAGGATACTGTCTGGTTTATTAACTGCTCTCAACCTCTCCTGCCAACCTCAATGACCCATGCACATATACACCCAGGTCCACTGCTCCTGCACACCCTTTAGAGTTGTACAATTTATTCTATATTGCCTCTCCATGTTCTTCCTATCGAAATGAATCACATCACATTTCTCCACATTGAACTTCATCTGCCACCTGTCTGTCCATTTCACCAACTTGTCTATGTCCGTTTGAATTTCTACACTATCCTCCTCACAGTTCACAATGCTTCCAAGTTTTGCATCATCTCCAAACTTTGAAATTGTTCCCTGTGCACCAAGGTCCATGTCATTAATATTTGTCAGGAAGAGAAACGATCCCAACATTGATCCCTGGGGAACTCCACTACAAGTCTTAAATGAAAACAAAAAGTGCTGGAAAGACTCAGCAGGTCTGGAAGCATCTGTGGAGAGTGAAGCAGAGTCAAAGCTTTAGGCCTGTGACCTTTCATCAGAATTGGCAAAGGTTAGAAAGGTCAGGTTTTAAGGAAATAAAGCAAGGGTGGGGCAAAAGAGAAAAAAGAGGTGTTGAAAGGACAGAGGGTCATAGAGATTAACTGACAAGGAGGTCATGGGGCAAAGGCAAAGAGAGTGTGCTTGTGGTGTGGTGAAAGACAAAGCATAAGTGCAGCGAAGGTGTTAAATGACAAAATAATGAACAGCCCAAGCCAAAAGCAGCAACATAAAAAAATCCAGTTTAAGGCCAGGACATGGCAAAAAAAATGATAAAGCAAAATAATTAAAAGAGCCAGTCTTGGTCTGAAATTATTGAACTCAATGTTCAGTCTGGAAGTCTGCAGAATGCCTAATCCGACAATGAGGTGTTGTTCCTCGAGCTGACGTTGATGTTCACTGAGAAAGCGCCGCAGGCTGGGTTGTGGTTTATGGAGGTTTATAACTGGGAAGGTGACCATGATCGAACTGGAATAGTCACGTGTAGATTTAACAAAGGCACAGATGAGAGTTTATGCAGCAGATGGGCTGAGGCCGAGGTGGAGATGGCAGTTATTGCAGAGGTGGTAGTAGGCATGTTTGTTGATGGAGAGAATATGGAGGTGAAATCAGCTCAGGTTTAAATTACTACAGAGGTTGTAGACTGTCTTGTTCAGTCTCAGACACTGGCCAGTGAAAGGTAAGTGGTTCACAAATAGGGTATGAAGTTTCTTATGGAGACCAATGACACCAGCTTCAGTCTTCAAAAAAATAAATAAATTCCAAATCAGTATTTCAGTGAAGCAAGGTTTACATATCTCATGGCTGGAACTAGACTCTTACCAGGGGCAACAACAGAAGCAAAGATGAGAGATTAAATTACACAAACCATAATGCGGATAGCAATGGTTATATAAAGATAATAGCTGGAGGGATACCAAAATCAGCAAGGGCAGAGTAAATGAGAAGTACAGTAATGCAGTTTAACATGGTTTATAGAATGCAGAGCTGGATATAGAGACTTACCAGGAACACCAACAATAGCGAGGATGAGTAGGTAAATGTATTGAATAATGCTCACTGCGTAATTGATGCGAGATGCTAATGGTAGCCGATCAAAGTATGCAGAAAGAGTGTCAAGATCCCAGGATAACCCCCTGCCCATTTTTGTAACATTACAATCTATTGTTCTCAGATTCTGACCCATTATTGTCAGATTCCAATCTATTGTCCTCGGATTCTGATCTATCCTCCCCCTCTCTCTGGAGACGCTGGTCCCTATTAGTGTCAGGAATGATGCTCCCACTCACACTATGTGAAAACACATTGAAAAGAGTCCCTTACTATTAGAAGATGGAGCACCTCCAGTGAAATAATTAGGGTCCATAGAGACTGACATTAATTACAGTCACTGAGCAAATAGATTCCGTTAACCTCTTTCATTCCGACACCTTGCATACCACAATAAAGCAGAAAATTTACTCTGGACAGGATGCGTGAGGGTTACTGAGGTAAGGAATGGTGAAAATAGTGGAGGCACTGGCCAGAATCTTTCAATCCTCCTTGGATATGGGAGCGATGACAGAGGACTGGAGCACTGTAATTGTTACACCCTGTTTAGAAAAGGAGAGATAGAGTAAACCCTGTAATTACTGAGCAGTCAGACATGCATCACGACTGGAGAAATTTCATGGGGTCACAACCCAGGAGAAATATATTCGTTTCTTTGAAAAACATACGATAACAAACAAGAAGCAGCAGGGGTCTGGTAATAACAAATCATGTATGGCAAACTTCAACAACAATTTATATTTATATAGCGCCTTTAACATAATGAAATGTCCCAAGGTGCTTCCCGAAAATGAGATACTAGTTTAAAGCTTGGTCAAAGAAGTAGGTTTTAACGGGCGTGTTAAAGGATGAAAGCGAGGTGGAGAAGCGGAGAGGTGAAGGGAGGGTATTCTAGAACTTGGAGCCTCATTAGCTAAAGGTGCAGATAATAGTGGTAAAGTGATGAAAATCAGGGCTGCACAAGAGGCCAGAATTAGAGATGCACAGATATCTTGGCGGATTGTGGAGCTGGAGGATATTACAGAGATAGGGAGCATATATAAGGAGCAAGAGGGTAACTAGAGAACTCAAGGACAAAGGAGGAATGTTATGCGTGGAGTCAGAGAAAATGGGTGAGATTCTAAATGAGTACTTTGCATCGGTATTCACCGAGGAGAGGGACATGACGGATGTTGAGGTTAGGGACAGATGTTTGATTACTCTAGGTCAAGTCGGCATAAGGAGGGAGGAAGTGTTGGGTATTCTAAAAGGCATTAAGGTGGACAAGTCCCCAGGTCCGGATGGGATCTATCCCAGTTTACTGAGGGAAGCGAGAGAGGAAATAGCTGGGGCCTTAACAGATATCTTTGCAGCATCCTTAAACACGGGTGAGGTCCCGGAGGACTGGGGAATTGCTAATGTTGTCCCCTTGTTTAAGAAGGGTAGCAGGGATAATCCAGGTAATTATAGACCGGTGAGCCTGACGTTAGTGGTAGGGAAGCTGCTGGAGAAGATACTGAGGGATAGGATTTATTCCCATTTGGAAGAAAATGGGCTCATCAGTGATAGGCAACATGGTTTTGTGCAGGGAAGGTCATGTCTTACCAACTTAATAGAATTCTTTGAGGAAGTGACAAAGTTGATTGATGAGGGAAGGGCTGTAGATATCGTATACATGGACTTCAGTAAGGCGTTTGATAAGGTTCCACATGGTAGGCTGATGGAGCAACTGAAGGCGCATGGGGTCCAGGGTGTACTAGCTAGATGGATAAAGAACTGGCTGGGCAACAGGAGACAGAGTAGCAGCGGAAGGGAGTTTCTCAAAATGGAGACGTGTGACCAGTGGTGTTCCACAGGGATCCGTGCTGGGACCACTGTTGTTTGTGATATACATAAATGATTTGGAGGAAAGTATAGGTGGTCTGATTAGCAAGTTTGCAGACGATACGAAGATTGGAGGAGTAGCAGATAGTAAAGGGGACTGTCAGAAAATACAGCAGAATGTAAATAGATTGGAGATTTGGACAGATAAATGGCAGATGGAGTTCAATCAGGGCTAATGCGAGGTGATGCATTTTGGAAGATCCAATTCAAGAGTGAACTATACAGTAAATGGAAAAGTCCTGGGGAAAATTGATGTACAGCGAGATTTGGGTGTTCAGGTCCATTGTTCCCTGAAGGTGGCAACGCAGGTCAATAGAATGGTCAAGAAGGCATATGGCATGCTTTTCTTCATCGGACGGGGTATTGAGTACAAGGGTTGGCAGGTCATGTTACAGTTGTATAAGACTTTGGTTCGGCCACATTTGGAATACTGCGTGCAGTTCTGGTCGCCACATTACCAAAAGGATGTAGATGCTTTGGAGAGGGTGCAGAGGAGGTTCACCAGGCTGTTGCCTGGTATGGAGGGCGCTGGCTATGAAGAGAGGTTGAGTAGATTAGGATTATTTTCATTAGAAAGACGGAGGTTGAGGGGGGACCTGATTGAGGTGTACAGAATCATGCGAGGGAGAGACAGGGTGGATAGCAAGAAGCTTTTTCCCAGAGTGGGGGATTCAATTACTAGGGTTCACGAGTTCAAAGTGAGAGGGGAAAAGTTTAGGGGGGATATGCGTGGAAAGTTCTTTACGCAGAGGGTGGTGGGTGCCTGGAATGCGTTGCCAGCGGAGGTGGTAGACGCAGTCACGTTAGCGTCTTTTAAGATGTATCTAGACAGATACATGAATGGGCAGGAAGCAAAGAGATACAGACCCTTAGAAAATGGGTGACATGTTTAGATAGAGGATCTGCATCGGCGCAGGATTGGAGGGCCGAAGGGTCTGTTCCTGTGCTGTAATTATCTTTGTTCTTTGTTCTATGGAGGTATTGAAAACGAGGATGAGAATTTTAAAATCAAGACATTGCTTGACTGGGAGCCAATGTCGGTCAGTGATAGAGGAAGAAAATTGGGTGTGAGCTGGGACATGGGCAGCAGAGTTTTGGATGACCTCAAGTTTACAGAGTGTAGAATGTGGGAGATCAGCCAGGAGTGAGTTGAAATAGTTATGCACAGAGGTAACAAAGGCATGAATCAGGGAATCACATAATTATTACAACACAGAAGGAGGCTATTCAGTCTATCATGTACACATCGGCTCTCCAAAAGAGCAATTAACCTCGTGCCATTCTCCGCCTTCTCCCCATAACCCTGCACATTCTTCCTTTTCAGATAACAGTCTGATTGCATTTTGAATGCTTCAATTGAACCTGTCACCATCACATTCTCAGGCAGTACATTCCAGTCCTTAGCCATTCCTTGCGTGAGAAAATATTGCCTCATGTCACTTCTGCCTCTCTTACCCATTAATTTCAATCTGTGCCCTCTCGTTCTCGATTCTTTTCACGAGTGGAAACAGTTTCTCTCTGTCTCCTCTGTCCAGACCCCTCATGGTTTTGAACAACTCTATCAAATCAACTCACCTCTCAGCCTTCTCTTCTCCAAGGAAAATGATCCTAACTTCTCCTGTCTATCTTCATAACTGAAATTCCTTATGCCTGGAAGCATTCTCATGGATCTTTTCTGTACTCTCTCCAATGCCCTCACAATCTTCCTGAACTGTGGTGCCCAGAATTGGACAGAATATTTCAGCTGAGGCTGAATCAGTGTTTTATATAAGTTCAACATAACTTCCTTGCTCTTGTACTGAATGTCCCTGTTAATAAAGCCCAGGATACTGTATGCTTTATTAAATGCTCTCTCGACCTCTCCTGCCAACATCAATGACTTATGCACATATACACCTCGGTCTCTCTGCTCCTTTAGAATGGTGCCCTTTATTTTACATTATCTCAATATTCATCCTACCAAAATGAATCACTTCATATTTCTCTGCATTGAAATTCATCTGCCACCTGCCTGCCCATTCCACCAAGTTGTCGAAGTACTTTTGAAATTCAACACCATCCTCCTCACAATTCACAATGCTTCCACGTTTCGTATCATCTGCAAACTCTGAATTTGTGCCCTGAACACCATGGTCTTGGTCAGTTACCTTCTTTGGCCTCCTTGTCTCGAGAGAAAATGTATAAGCGCCTGGAGGTGGTCAGTGGTTTGTGGAGCCGCACCTGGAGTGGCTATAAAGGCCAATTCTAGAGTGAATTGGCTCTTCCACAGGCGCTGCAGATAAAATTGGTTGTCGAGGCTATTTCACGGTTGGCTCTCTCCTTGTGCTTTTGTCTTTTTTCCTGCCAACTGTTAAGTCTCTTCGACTTGCCATTCTTCAGACCCGCCATTATGGCTATCTGCTAGCAGTAGAGATCACTGGCAATTGACTCCCACAACTTGTGGTCAATGTCACAGGACTTCATTTCGCGTTTGCAGATCTCTTTAAAGCAGCGACACGGATGGCCGGTGGGTCTGATACCAGTGACAAGCTCGCTGTACAATGCGTCATTGGGGATCCTACCATCTTCCATGTGGCTCACATGGCCAAGCCATTTCAAGCGCAGCTGACTCAGTAGGGTGTATATGCTGAGGATATTGGGCGCCTCGAGGACTTCCACGTTGGTGATATGGTCCTGCCACCTGATGCCAAGGATTCTCCGGAGGCAGCGAAGATGGAATGAATTGAGACGTCGCTCTTGTAATATATATCAGGAAAATCAAGGGTGCCAACACTGACACCTGGGGACCTCCATCCTTTCCTCCAGCCCCCCAAAAACATCCACAAACTACAATTCTTTCTTTCCTGCCACTCAGCCAAAGCCGTACCCATGTTGTTACCGTCCCTTTTCATTCATGAACTATAAGTTTTCTCACAAGTCTGTTATGTGGCACAGTATCAAATGCCTTTTGTAAATACAATACACCACATCAATCGCATTGCCCTCATCAACCCTCTCTGTTACCTTCTCAAAATCTCCAGGCTGTTAGTTAAATAGTATTTGCACTTCAGGAATCCATGCTGTTTTCCTTACTTAACCCGAATTTGTCCATGTGACTATTAATTTGTCCCGAATTATTATTACTAGAAGTTTCCCCACCACTGCAGTTAAATTGACTGGCCTGGAGTTCTTGGGATTATCTTTACACCCATTTTTGAACAAGGATGTAATATTTGCAATTCTCCAGTCCTCCAGCATCACCCCTAGTCTAAGGAAGATTGAGAATTTATGGCCAGTGCCTCTGCAATTTCCACCCTCACTTCCCTCATAATCCTTTGATGCACCTCATTGGCCCTGGTGCTTTATTCACTTTACCTCTAGACAGCCTATCTAATATGTCCACTTTATCAATTTTAAACCCTTCTTGTTTCTTAATTACCTGCTCTTTCGCCATTGCCTGTGTTGTACCTTCTTCCTTGTGTTATGACCCGAGGCGAGAGGTGTGCACTGTTAATTCAGTCCTGCTTCTCCACAGGTCACAACATTTGTTTCTCATTTTCCCACTTGCTGAAACAGTCCATCAGATACACTATTCTCATCTCAATAGAACACACTTTACTGAACTAAACAATTAACAGTTTATCATAAATGAAGCAGGTGTAAGACCAGGAATCCTGCAGCGAGTAACTCACCTCCTGACTCCCCAAAGCCTATCCACCATCTATAAGGCACAAGTCAAGAGAGTGATGGAATACTCTGCACTCGCCTGGATGGCTGCAGCTCCAACAACACTCAAGAAGCTCGACATCATCCAGGACAAAGCAGCCTATTTGATTGGCACACCATCCACAAACATGCTCCCCCTTTACCACTGACGCACAGTGGCAACAGTGTGTACCGTATACAAGATGCACTGCAGCAATGCACCAAGGCACCTTAGACAGCACCTTCCAAACCCGCGACCTCTACCATCTAGGACAAGGGGAGCAAATGCATGGGAACATCACCACCTGCAAGTTCCCCTCCAAGTCATACACCATTCTGACTTTGAACTATATCGCCATTCCGTCACTGTCGCTGTGTCAAAATCCTGGATGTCCATTCCTAACACAATTGTGAGTGAACCTACCTCCCATGGACTGCAGCGATTCAAGAAGGCAGTTCACCACCACCTTCTCAAGGGTTATGGAGAGATGGGTAATAAATGCTGGCCTAGCCAGTGATGCCTACATCCCAGGATCGAATAAAAAAGTCTCAACTAGAAATGAAGTAAAACAATATCACACAGATCAAATTTTTAAAAATCCAACAATTAATTTTTAACTTCCCCTTCCCACCTTAACCAAACTTCAAAGTCCCTTTTAACCAGAACCAAATTTTAAAGTTACTTTTTTTTACCTTAGTCCCTTAAAACTCAAACACAGACATATACACTGGTTAACCGAAAACAAGATCTAAAAAAAAAGATTTTTCGATCAGAGCTCTGTTACAAACAAAAAGCATTTGGGTTAACTAGTTGCCCATTTTGAAGGAAACAGCAGATGAGTTATGTTGTTCCAAACCAGCATGCAGTCTGACTTCTGAGAACACACATCCAGGCTACCAGACAACAGTTCTCTTCAGGTGGCATTGAGAATTATTTTTAGCAGGCTTTCTTCAAACAGGAAACAAGATGACTCAACTCCGTGGACTTCACATGGTCTGTTCTGGAACTTCTGGAAAATGAGCTGGGTTGTGGTCTTCTCTGCTTTCTTGACTTTTTCTTCAGACTTGACGTTATCTCCTTCCAGAAGGTAAAACCACACACACTGACCGACAACCAGAAAGCTTGTCAGTTTTTCTGTCCATCCCAGGTGTTCTCTGCGACGACGGGGCTTGTCTAATCAAAGGAGAACTTATCACTTTTCTGCCCGCTACCAGGGTTTCGGATCCATCTCCAACCCGAGCCTTGTGATAACCAGTAACTCTGTTGCCAGTCCAGCTCCCTCTCAGTGACCTCTTGGTGGTTCAATTTTTAATTTTAAAAAAACGGTCCAACATTTATTCAGCTGAACCATAAATGCCTTTAGAAATATTTTTTTTTTACCAAAAAAGAATCACTTTTATTACACTTGGTAAAGACAGATGCAACGTATTCATTTAATACTTCAACTATGCCCTCTGCATGCATGTGCAAATCCTCTGTGTGGCCCCTAATTGGTGCAACTCCTCCTTTTGCTACCTGTTTATACGTCTATAGAAAACTTAGGAACTCCATTTAATGCTAGCCGCCAGACTCTTCTCATATTCTATTTTACTTCTCTTACTTGCTTTTATGCTTCCGCTCTGCCTGGTTCTGAGTAGGATTGTCTACCTGGCGTCTGTCATAAGCACACTTTTTCTTCTTCATCTTAATCTCTACGTCACTCACCTCTTTTGTAATTCAGGGAGCTCTGGATTTGTTTACACTACCTTTCCCCTTCAAAGGAATATACCTTGACTGAGCCCAAACTATCTCTTCTTTGAAGGTAGCCCATTGTTCATCTATTGTTTTCCTGCCAATCGTTGACTCCAATTTATTTTCCCCAGCTGCATTCTTACCCCGCTGAAGTTGGCCTTCCCTCAGTTAATTATTCTTACCCTTTGTCCTTTTATGTAGTCAGCCTGAACCTTATGATGTAATGACCACTGTCCTTTAAGTGCTTCCCTACTGGTACTTGATCCACTTGGCCCACCTCATTCCCAAGTACCAGATCCAGCAGCGCCTCTTTTCTTGAATGAGGGTTTCAGCAGCAGATGAGCTGAGGCAGGGATTTAGTCAGGTGATGTTACAGAGATGGAAATAGGCGATTGTGGTGATGGCACCAGTATGAGGTTAGAAGCCTATTTTGTGGTCCAATGTGACACCAAGGTTGTGAACAGACTATAGTAATCTCAGACAGTTACTAGGAAGAAGGAAGGAATTGCTAGCTGGGGAAGGGAGATTGGAGCGGGAAGCAAAAACAAGGGGCTGAATTTTATTCTCCCCAGCGGAGTGCGAAACATTGGTAGCCCACATGTGCAGTCTGTGTCTGCTGTGCCACTGTGATGTAGCAGGCGACGGCTCATTTTAATACAGTGAACGGGCCGCCCACTCCACCCCCAATCACGTAACAGGGACGGCCTCAGCGACAACAGTAGTGCTATCAGCTATCGCTGTACAGACACTGGTGCCATTTTTAAAGGGCAACCAGACCTGCCACAAAAAGTGCAAAGTTTAACCCCGTACACACACCCCCGCCAGTGCACTGCAAATAAAATGTTGCCCATTTCCCTCAAAAAACTTACATTGTATAGTTGCCTTCCCACCAGCCCCTCCAAAGACTTAAACTGCCGAGTACCCTCTCAACCCAACAACTGTCCAAAGTGTAGAGTTTGCCCCTTCTTCCCCTACACTATTAATGCAGAGTTGACCACGCCCGCCACAAGCACCAGCCACCACCCCCCACCCCATCAGTACTCTAAAAATCCTACTTTCCCCCCTTCCCCACCTCTGTGGCGTTGGCTTTCCCTGGACGGGAGAGCGACGGTGTGTGAGAAGAAGGGTCACTGACCCGAAACGTTAACTCTGCCTCTCTTTCCACAGATGCTGCCAGACCTGCTGAGTGGTTCCAGCATTTCTGGATTTTATTTCAGATTTCCAGCATCTGCAGTATTTTGCTTTTATTATGAAGGTGTGTGAGTGTCAGCCGCTGCATGGAAGGTCCCGGGCTGTCAGTAAGATCACAGGGAATTGGACTGAAATGTATACATTAAGTTTAGTGAAATATTTAAAGGAGGGTACCGCTGCCGAGCGGTTGGGGGGGAGGGGGGAGGGAGCCACGAGCCTCTGCACAGCTGGAAAGATCAGGCCCAGCAATCCCGATGTGTGGCTCCATGGACACCTACATCAGGAGCCCAACAGAGTCCAGCCCAATGGTTTCAGTCTTCCCAATATTTCATTGGAGGAAATGTCTGCTCATCCAGTTCTGGATGTTGCATAAACAGTCTGATAATTTAACAGCAGTGGAGGAGTGAAGACAGGTGGTGGTGAGGTAAACTTGATGGAGTTCTTTGATAAAACAATGGAGAGGGCTGATGAGGGTGGTGTGATTGATGTTATATATATGGATGTTCAAAAGGTGGTTGATCAAATGTCATTCAATAGACAGGTTAGGAAAACTGAACCCTATGGATTAAAGGGACAGTTATATTGTGGATATAACATTGGCTAATGAAAAGTAAACAGAGAGAAATGGTGAAAGGTTGTTGGTCAGACTCCAGGTGAGTATACAGTGGTGTTCCCCAGGGCTCGATATTAGGACCACTGCTCTGTTTGCTCTTGGAGAACCCGGGGTGGGTAGGGCAGAGCCCCCTCCTCCTCCCACTTTACAGAGTTTCCCCTCTCTAGCCTCTGCTCCATTTGTAGGTCATGTAACTACAGTCCCCATAACTCGTCCAGAGTTCGGTTAGCAATTCCTCTGTCCTCCATGAATGTCTGCAGAAGCTCACAACGCAACCTCCAGTAAACCATCCACAGCACCTCCACTAACTTTGCTATAACAGAAGCAAGTCAAAAGCACCTCACATGTGAGCTGAGTAAAAAATACACGCATATGAACCAGGAGCAGACGTAGGCCATTCGGCCCCTCGTGTCTGCACCGCCATTCAATCAGATCATAGCTGATCGGTTTGTGTTTCGAATTCCACACTCCCATCTAACCTTGATAACCTTTCATTCCCTGGCCTGATAAGAATCTATCTATCTCCACCTTAAAAATATTCAATGACCCCGTCTCCACCACCTTCTGTGGCTGAGAATTCCAAAGTCACACAACCCTCTAGAGAAAAATGTTCTCCTCGTCTCTGTCCGAAAGCGGTGACCCCTAATTTCGAAACAGTGCCCCCTAGTACTGGACTCACCCACAAGAGGAAACATCCTTTCCTCATTCACCATGTCAAGGCCTTTCAGGTTCTTATAAACTTCAGTCAAATCTCCCCTCACTATTCTAAATTCCAGTGAAAACAAGACCGTCCGTCCAACCTTTACTCAGAACACAACCTGCTCATTCCTAGTATCAATCTAGTAAACCACATCTGAACCGCCTCCAAAGCATTCACATCCTCCATTAAATAAGGAGACCAAAACTACAGACAGTATTCGCGATGTGGTCTCACCAATGCCCTGGATAACTGAAGCATCACATGCTGACTTTTATTTTCAATTCCTCTTGTAATAAAGGAGAGCATTCCATTAGCCTTCTTTGTTACTTGCTGTACCTACCTACTAACTGTTTGTGACTCATGCACTACAGAACCTGGATCCCTCAGCACCTCGGAATTTTGCAGTCCTCCTGCCGAAGTGAAAAACTTCACATTTTCCCACATTATACTCCATCTGTCAGATTTTTTTCCCCACTCACTCAACCTATCTATATTGGACTACAACCTCCTTATGTACTCTTCACAACATACTTTCCTACCTATCTTTGAGTCATCTGCAAATTTAGCTAACATGCCATCGCTTCCCTCATCTAAGTCTTTCATATAAATTGTAAAATGTTGAGGCCCCAGCACAGACCCATGATGGACTCAACTTGTCACATCCTGCCAATCTGAAAAGGACCCATTCATGCATACTCCCTCTTTTCGGCAACCGGCCAATAAAACTTTGATCCAAGCTAATATGTTACCCACTACACCATGAGCTCCTACTTTGCACAATAACCTTTTATGTGGCATCTTGTCTAATGCATTCTGGAAATCCAAGCCCAGTATGTCAAAGGGCTCCCCTTTACCCATATCGCATGTTACTCCTTCAAAGAACTCCAATAAATTGGTTAAAGATGACTTCCCTTTCACAAAACAATGCTGTCTATTCGCGATTACCTTGAGTTTTTCTAAGTGCCCAGCGAAAGCCTCCTTAATGATCGATTCAAACATCTTCCCCACGACAGATGTCAAGCTAACTGGCCTATAGTTACCTACTTTCTGCATCCCCCTCTTCTTGAATAGAGGGGTTATATTTATTACTTTCCAGTCTGATGGAACCTTTCCAAAATTAGTGAACTTTGAAAAATTAACAACAACACGACTACTACCTCATTAGCCACCTCTTTTAAGACTCTAGGATGAAGCCCATCAGGACCCGGGGACTTTTCAGCCCGCAACTCCATAAGTTTGCTCAGTGAAGCTTCCCTGGCAATTGTATTTTCACCAAGTTACTCTCTTCCTTCCACCTCCTGATTTACAGCTACTACTGGAATGTTTCTTGTATCCTCTATAGTGAAGACAGAAACAAAATATTTGTTCATTGCATCCGCTGTTACCTTTTTATCCACCATTAGCTCCACATTCTCACTGTCCAGAGGACCAACGCTCTTTTTACTTACTCTTCTCCTTTTTAAATACGCGGAGAAACTCTTGCAATCCATTTTTACATTTCTAGCTAGCTTCCTATCATACTCGAATGTCTTTCTCCTGATTAACCCGTTAGCCATTGTCTGCTGTTCTTTATATTCTGACCAATTATCTGAACTGCCACTCATCTTTGCACAATTATCTGCCTTTTCCTTAAGTGTGATGTTTTCCGTAATTTCTTACTAAACCGCTGGTGGGTCCTCCACCTTATAGTAGGAATATACTTATTATGGAGTTTCCTGAAATATCCCCTTAAATGTCTACCACTGCTTCTCTATTTATCTATCTCCAAGACAAGTAACCCAGTTCACTTCAGCGAGCTCAACTTTCATGCCCAAATAGTTGCCCTTATTCACGTTTAAAATACTGATCTTAGATCCACTCTTCTCTCTTTCAAACTGGGTGTAAAATTCAGTCATAATGTGGTCGCTACGACCTAGAGGTGCCTTTACTCTGAGGTCATTAATTAATCCTGTCACATTACATTATACGAAGTCTAATATAACCTTATCTCTGGTTGTTTCCAGAATGTGCTGCTCCAAGAAACTACCTCGAAAACATTCTATGAACTCTTCATCCGGGCTACTGTTCCCAATCTGATTTTTCCAGTTTATATGTAGATTAAAATCAGCCATGATTATTGCCGTACGTCTATCACAAGTAAACAATATTTCTTCTTGTATACGATGTCCTACATTGTGATTACTGTTGGGAGGTCTGTCGACGACTCCTGATAGGAACTTCTTTCTCCTGGTATTCCTCACCTCCACCCAAATCGATTCTACATTTCGATCTCCTGAACCAAGGTCATCTCGAACTAATGCCCCAACACCATCCTTGATTAACAGTGCCACCCCTCCACATTTACCTAGCTTCCTATTCTTCTTGAATGTCAAATATCCCTCAACATTCAGGACCAGGAAGCCTGTTCCTTTTAAAAATACTAGAGGGGATTCCTGGTGTTGCTGAATGTATGCTAAGTTGTGAGTGACTAACACACGTGATCAGTGGACACGCACGGACCAAGTTTCAGAGATGTACATATTAGCTGCTAGAAAGGAACATTGACGATACTCCAAACCCCTCCTCCGACGAACAGCAAATGCACAGTACACCCAGGCTAGATCCCTACACAGAATGGGGGAGTGTGCTGGCCACACTAGAAGTGGTTGGCGGTTCCATTCACATCGTTTTTATAGATCCAGGTTTTTGTTACATTGGCACCAGTGGCACATTAGTGTAAAAATCACAGCCGGAGGTGCTAGGGAGGGGAAAGAAACTCACTTTCAAAAGGGAATTTAAAAAAGTTTCAAAGGCATAAGATTTACAAGAATATGTGAAATCGAGAGGGAAATAGGGCTAATTGGAGTGGTCAGGCCATGGAGAGATTCAAAGACAAGAATGAGAATATTAAAATTAAGGTGTTGCCAGACCGGGAGACAATGTAGATCAGTGAGCACAGGGGTGATGGGTGATCGGAATTTGGTGTGAGTTAGAACACAGGCAGCAGATTTCTGGATGGGCTGTGGTTTATGGAGGTTAATAACTGGGAGGGTGACCAGGATAGAATTGGAAGGTGACCAGGATAGAATTGTAATAGTCAAGTGTGGATTTAACAAAGGCACAGATGAGGGTTTATGCGGTAGATGGGCTGAGGCAGAGGTGGAGACGGGACAATTTACAGAGGTGGTGATAGGCAGGGTTGGTGATGGAGAGAATATGGAGATGAACTCAGCTCAGTGTCAACTGGATGCAGAGGTCGCAAACAGTCTGTTTCAGCCCCAGACATTGGGCAGCGAGAGGAATGCAGACAGTGGATAGAGAATGGAGTTTGTGGCAGTGACTGAAGACAATGGCTTCAGACTTCCCAAGATTGACATGACAAGAACATTAAATCTGCAAAATATGTTTATAATTCTAAACGTTGGATACAGAGACTCACCAGGGACACCAATAATAGCGAGGATGGGATAATAAATCGTTTGAATCATCTTCAGTGCATAATAGATCCGATCATCTAATGTTAGCCAAAAATAATCTGCAGTAACTAGGCCAAGCCAATCGGAGAAACACCTGCTTCCCATTGTAGTAACATCCCAATCTACTGTTCTTAGATTCTGACCCATTGTTGTAACATTCCAGTCTATTGTTCTCAGATTCTGACCCATTGTTGTGATATTCCAATCTATTGTTCTCAGATTCTGGGCAATCCTCTCTCTCGCTGGGGCTGCTGATCCTTGATCGCGCCGGAATGATGCTGTTGTTGACACTATGGGATAACACACTGAAAGGAGTCCTGTATTAATAGAAGAGGGAAACCCTCCAACGACACAATTAGGGTCCATGATGACTGACATTAATTACAATCACTGAACAAACAGGTTCAGTTAACCCCTTTCAATCCAACTCTTCTTGTGCCACAATAAAGTAGACCATTTACCCTGTCTGAATGGGATGTGTGGGGAATGCTGAGGGAAGGAATGTTGAAAATAGCAGAGGCAGTGACAGAATGTTCCAATCCTCCTTGGATATGGGCTTGATGCCAGAGATGGGAGGGTTGTAAATGTTACACTCGGTTTAAAAAAGGAGAGATGGAGCAAACGGTGTAATTACTGACCTTTCAGTCTAACGTCGCTGGTGGGAAATTTCTAGACTTCACAGCCCAGGACAAAAACATTCGTTGCTTGGAAAAAAACACGGGACAATAAATACACGGGACGACAGCAGGGATATGGTAATGACAAATCATATCTGGCAAAGCCCAACAACAACAACTTACATTTCTTGGTCAAAGCAGGAGGTATTAAGTAGTGTCTTAAGGGAGGAAAGTGAGGCAGAGAGGCAGTGACAGTGGTATAGCGGTAATGTCACTGAACTAGTAAACCAGAGGTTCAGACTAATGTCATGGGTTCAATTCCCACATGGCAGTTGGTGGGAATTAACATTCAATCAATTAATAATTTCAATTCATCAATAAAAATCTGGAAATGAAATTTAGTCTCAGTCATGGTGCCATGAATCTATCATCGATTGTTGTAAAAACCGATCTGATTTACTAATGTCCTTTCGGGAAGGAAATCTGCTGTCCTTACCTGATCTGGCCTTCATGTGACTCCAGACCCTCAACAATGTGGTTAACTCTTAACTGCCTTGTGAAATGTCCGAGCAAGTCACTCATTTGTCAAGGGCAATTAGGGATGGGAACAAATGCTGGCCTTGCCAGCGATGCACATATCCCACACACGAATAAAATAAAAGAGGTGTAGTTAGGGAATTCCAGAGCTTTGGGTCTAGGCAGCTGAAGACCTGGCTGGCAGTGGAGCAATGATGAAAATCAAGCATACACAAGAGACCAGGATTGGAGGAGTGCAGATGTCTTGGAGGGTTGTGGGGCTGGCGAATATTACATAGATAAGGAGGGGTGAGGACATCGAGGGAGTTGCAAACACGGTTGAGTATTTTAAAATCAAGACATTGCTTAACTGGCAGCAGATGTATGTCAGTGATCGGGGAACGGGACTTGGTGTGAGTTTACACAAGAGCAGCAGAGTTTGGATGACCTCAAGTTTAAAGAGAGTAGAATGTGTGAGACAAGCCAGGAGTGTGTTAAAATCTGGAATAGAAAGCTAGTCTCAGTCATGGAGCCATGAAACTATCATCGTTTTTTGTTAAACACCATCTGATTCACTAATGTCCTTTAGGGAAAGGAATCTGCCGTCCTTTCCTGGTCTTCGGTGGGTAAGTGAAGGCACCAGGAGCTGTGTTTTAAAAGTTGTACTTACTGTTTTCCTTGTGTTCAAGTTACTTTTGGCGCGGGAGGAACCGGAAGCTGGACGGCAGCAAGGACTCCTGGGTAGGTATTTTCTTTAAAGGTGCGGAGCAGAGCTGGATGAACTGAGGATCATTCGGGAAGCTGAGGGGGTGATAGATAGAAGCTACAGGGATGTCGTTACTCCACAAAACAAAGGCAGCTGGGTAACAGTTAGAGGTGGGAAGAGGTCAGTGCAGGGATCTCCTGTGGTAGTTCCCCTCAACAACAAGTATACAGTTTTAGATACTGTTGGGGGGGCGGCCTATCGGGGGCAGGCTGCAGTGAACGGGCCTCTGGCACGGGGTCCTGCACTGTGGCTCAGAAGGGAAGGAGGGAGAACGGGAGAGCACTAGTCATCGGGGACTCGATGGTGAGGAGTACCGACAGGCGGTTCTGTGGGAGCAAGCGAGACGCACGGATGGTTTGTTGCCTCCCTGGTGCCAGGGTCCGTGATGTTTGTGATCGCGTCTTCAGGATCCTTAAAGGGGAGGGGGAGCAGCCAGAGGTCGTGGTGCACATTGGCACCAACGACGTAGGAAGGAAGGGTGGCACAGATGTTAGAAGTGAGTTTAGGGAGTTAGGCTGGAAGCTGAAAGCTCGGACGGACAGAGTTGTTATCTCTGGTTTGTTGCCGGCGCCACGTGATAGTGAGGCTAGGAATAGGGAGAGAGCACAGCTGAACACGTGGCTGCAGGAATGGTGCAGGAGGGAGGGCTTCCAGTTCTTGGATAATTGGACTGCATTCTGGGGAAGATGGGACCTGTTCAAACAGGACGGGCTGCAGCTGAACCAGAGGGGCACCAATATCCTGGGAGGGAGGTTTGCTAGTACTGTTCGGGAGGGTTTAAACTAGTTTGAGAGGGGGATGGGAACCGGACTTGTAGTCCAGGGACCAGTGGGTCCACTCAGAAAGACAAAGAGTGTAGTGAGGTATTGGGGAAGGTAGCACTGTCGCAGAGGACAGATGGGCACGGAGAAGGGTTAAAGTGCATATACTTCAACGCAAGAAGCATCAGGAATAAGGTGAGTGAATTGAAGGCGTGGATGGGCACTTGGGACTACGATGTTGTGGCCATCACTGAAACGTGGATAGGTGAGGGGGAGGAATGGTTCTTGGAGGTACCTGGTTATAGATGTTTTCATAAGATTAGGAATGGTGGTAAAAGAGGTGGGGGGGTGGCATTGTTAGTTAGAAATAGTGTAACAACTGCTGAAAGAATTTTCGAGGAGGATCTGCCGACTGAGGCACTGTGGGTTGAGGTCAGGAACAGGAAAGGAGCAGTCACCTTGATGGGAGTTTTCTATCGGCCCCCCAATAGCAGCAGGGAGGTGGAAGAGCAGATTGGGAAACAGATTTTGGAAAGGAGCAGAAGTCACAGGGTAGTAATTATGGGGGATTTCAACTTCCCAAATATTGATTGGCAACTCTTTAGATCGAATAGTTTGGATGGGGTAGTGTTTGTGCAGTATGTCCAGGAAGCTTTTCTGACTCAGTATGTAGACTGCCCGACCAGAGGGGAGGCAATATTGGATTTGGTACTAGGTAATGAACCAGGGCAAGTGATAGAGCTGTTGGTGGGCGAGCACTTTGGAGATAGTGATCACAATTCTGTAGCATTCACTGTGGTAATGGAGAGGGATAGGTATGTGCAACAGGGCAAGGTTTACAATTGGGGGAAGGGTAGATATGATGCTGTCAGGCAGGAACTGAGGAGCATAAGTTGGGAGCATATGCTGGCAGGGAAGGGCACGGTCGAAATGTGGAACTTTTTCAAGGAGCAGATAGTAGGGGCCATTGATAAGCATGTCCCTGTCAGACAGGGAAGGGATGGTCATGTGAGGGAACCGTGGTTGACAAGAGAGGTTGAGAGTCTTGTTAGGAAGAAGAAGGATGCGTATATAAGGTTGAGGAAAAAGGGCACAGGCATAGCTCTGGAGGGATACAAGATGGCCAGGAAGGATCTGAAGAAAGGGATTAGGAGAGCTAAGAGAGGGCATGAAAAATGCTTGGCGGGTAGGATAAAAGAAAACCCCAAGGCCTTTTACGCGTATGTCAGAAATATGAGGATGACTAGGGGGACCGTAGGTCCGGTCAAGGACAATAGCGGGAGACTGTGTGTTGAGCCGGAAGAGATAAGTGAGGTTTTGAATGAGTACTTCTCTTCGGTATTTACGAATGAGAAGGGGTGTATTACTGAAGAGGACGGTGTGAAACAGACTGGTAAGCTCGAGGAAGTGCTCGTTAGGAGGGAAGATGTGTTGGGGTTTTTGAATAACTTGAAGATAGACAAGTCTCCCGGGCCTGACGGGGTATATCCAAGGATGTTATGGGAAGCAAGGGATGAAATTGCAGAGCCGCTGGCAATGATCTTTTCATCTTCTCTGTTGACGGGGGTGGTACCAGGTGATTGGAGGGTGGCAAATGTTGTGCCCCTGTTCAAGAAAGGGAATAGGAACAACCCTGGGAATTACAGGCCAGTTAGTCTTACTTCGGTGGTAGGCAAGTTGATGGAAAAGGTGCTGAGGGATAGGATTTCTGAGCATCTGGAAAGACACTGCTTGATTCGGGACAGTCAGCACGGTTTTGTGAGGGGTAGGTCTTGCCTCACAAGCCTGATTGAATTCTTTGAGCAGGTGACCAAGCAAGTGGATGAGGGTAAACCAGTGGATGTGGTGTACATGGATTTTAGTAAGGCATTTGATAAGGTCCCCCATGGTAGACTTATGGAGAAAGTCAGGAGGCATGGGATAGTGGGGAATGTGGCCAGTTGGATTAAGAATTGGCTAACTGATAGAAGGCAGAGAGTGGTCTTAGATGGTAAATACTCAGCCTGGAGCCCAGTTACCAGTGGCGTGCCACAGGGATCAGTTCTGGGTCCTCTCCTGTTTGTGATTTTTATTAACGACTTGGATGAGGAAGTCGAAGGGTGGGTCAGTAAATTTGCAGATGATACAAAGGTTGGTGGAGTTGTGGATACCGAGGAGGGCTATTGTCGTCTGCAAAGGGACTTGGATAGGTTGCAGTGCTGGGCTGAAAAGTGGCAGATGGAGTTTAACCCTGAAAAGTGTGAGGTCGTCCATTTTGGAAGGACAAACACGAATGCAAAATACTGGGTTAACGGTAGGGTTCTTGGGCATGTGGAGGAGCAGAGAGACCTTGGGGTCTATGTGCATAGATCGTTGAAAGTTGCAACTCAAGTGGATAGGGCTGTGAAGAAGGCATATGGGGTGTTAGCGTTCATTAGCAGAGGGATTGAATTTAAGAGCCGTGAGGTGATGATGCAGCTGTACAGGACCTTGGTAAGGCCTCATTTGGAGTACTGTGTGCAGTTCTGGTCGCCTCATTTTAGGAAGGATGTGGAAGCCTTGGAGAGGGTGCAGAGGAGATTTACCAGGATGTTGCCTGGAATGGAGAATAAGTCTTACGAGGAAAGGCTGAACATTCTAGGCCTCTTCTCATTAGAACGGAGAAGGATGAGGGGTGACATGATAGAGGTTTATAAGATGATCAGGGGAATAGATAGGGTAGACAGTCAGAAACTTTTTCCCCGGGTGGAGCAAAGCGTTACAAGGGGTCATAAATTTAAGGTGAAGGGTGGGAGATATAAGGGGGATGTCAGGGGAAGGTTCTTTACCCAGAGAGTGGTCGGGGCATGGAATGCCTTGCCTGGGGAAGTTGTTGAGTCAGAAACTTTAGGGAATTTCAAACGGCTTTTAGATAGGTATATGGATAAAGGAGAATGATGGGGTATAGATTAAATTGTCCTTGACAGAGGACAAAGGATCGGCACAACATCGTGGGCCGAAGGGCCTGTTCTGTGCTGTATTTTCTATGTTCTATGTTCTATGTTCTAGCCCACATATGACTCTAGACTCACAGCAATGTTATTGACTCTTAACTGCACTCTGTAAAGGCCTAGCAAGCAACTCTGTTGAAGCATTTGAAAAGAAGGCTGAGAGTTTTTAAATTGATGTGTTGCTGACCAGGATCCAATGTCGGTCAGTGAGTTCAGGGGGTGATGGGTGAACATGACTTGGTGTGAGTTAGGACATGGGCAGCAGTGTTTTTCATCACCTCAAGTTTATGGCGGGTAGAATGTGGGAGACCAGCCAGGAGTGTGATGGAATAGTCAAGTCTACAGGTAACACAGGCAAGGGGGAGTGTTTCATCAGCAGAGGAGCTGAGACAGGGATGAAGTCGTCCAATGTTAAGGGGGAGGAAATAGGCAGTTTTATTGATAGCGTGAATATTTGGTAGGAAGCTCATCGCAGGAGCAACTATGACACCAGGTTGTAAACACTTTGCTTCAGTCTCAGACAGTTGCCAAGGAGAGGGATGGAGTCTGTAGCTAAGAAATGTTTGATGTGGGGTTTGAAAACACTGGCTTTAGTTTTCCTAATATTTAATTGGCCTGGCAGATGTGTGAAGTGATACATTGTGGAAAGATTTTATAATATTGTTTATTCATGGGTTGTGGGTGTCGCTGGCTGGGCCAGCAGTTATCACCCACCCCTAATAGCCTTTGAGAAGGTGATAGCGAACTGCAGGTGGATGAATGAGGAGAGATAACACAACTTTAAAGGTGGTGAGAATAACAGAGAGACCTGGGGTGTTTGTGTGCAATCTTTGAAGTGAGCTGGACAGGTTAACAAACAGTTAACAAAGAAAATAGATTCCTAGGTTTTATTAATAGAGATACAGAGTCGAATAGTCAGGATGTTATGTTACACCGATAGAAAAGACTAGATCGGCTCCACCTAGAGCATTGTGTCCAATACAGGGAACCACATTTTAGGAAGGACATGAGCCCATTGGAGAGGGGATAAAAGAGTTTTACTGGAATTTTTCCAGGGATGAGGGATTACAGTTATGTAGCTGGGATGGTTCAACTTAGAGCAGGGAAATGTAAAATCAGATCTGATCGAGATGCGAAGCAGAAAGCAGAGAGTAGTGGAGAATATCTATTGTTCAGTCTGGAGGGAAGTACACAATGGCGTTCCCCTGTTCTGAAGAAGGGTCACTGACCTGAAATATTAACTCTACTTCTCTCTCCACAGATGCTCCCAGACCTGCTGTGTATTTCCAGCATTCCTTGTACTTATTTCAGATTTCCATCATCCTCAGTATTTTGCTTTTATTATCCCGAGGGTCACTGTTGGGATCACTGTTGCAGTATGTTAATACAATGGGCTTGTGTACAGAGGGGATAATGTCAAGGTTTTGTGATGAGTGGAAACTCAGAAATGTTAATAAACAGTGAGAAGGATAGTAACAAACTTCAGGAGGACAGAGACTGACTGGTGTAATGGACAGGAACATGGCAGATGTAATTTAACACAGTGAAGTGTGAAGTGAGACATGGGTAGGAAGTATGAGGAGAAACAATATAAACTAAATGGTACCATTATAAAGCGGGTGCAGGATTAGAGAGACCTGCGGCGTACACACACAGATCTTTGACGGTAACATGTAGTGTCCTTGGTGTCAGAGAGAGAGGCACAGAGTAATAAAACTCATGAGGAAATGCTGATGTTTGGACATCATTGGTTAGGTCCCAGCTGGAGAATTGTGTCCAATTCTGGTCACCACACTTTGATAAGGATGTCAAGGACTTAGTGAAGAGACTGAGGTGATTTATTAGAATGGTACCAGGGATCAGGGAATTCAGTTATGTGGAGAGATTGGAAACGCTGGGATTGTTCTCTTTGGAGCAATGAAGGGTAAGGGGTGATTTAATATATAATTCAAAATCATTAAGGGTTTTGATAGGGTAATTAATGTGAAACTGTTTCCAGTGTCAGGAAGTTCAGTATTAAGAAGACACAGATTGAAGGTAATTGACAAAGAACCAGAGGTGAAATGAGGAGAATTTTCTTCCACAGCGAGTTGTTGGGATGTGGGATTCACTGCCTGAAAACATGGTGGAAGCAGATTCAATAATATCTTTCAAAAGGGAATTTAGCAAATACTTGAATAGGAAAAAAGGAGACTGCGGAAAGTTGAGGGGGGTGGGTGTTGGTGGTGGAATTCATTAAGTAGCTCATTCCAAGAGACAGCACTGAAACAATGGGCCGAATAGCCTCCTTTTGTACTGCATCAGTCTCTGATTCTATGAGAAACAGACAGAGAGTGTAAAGAGCGAGTGAGGACATGCGTAAGTGGGAAAGGAAGATAGATATAGCGAGAAAATCGGGTTTGCTTCGTTTTTCGGGTGTAGGGATTGTAATTCGTGATCTGCCCTTGCCTATTCGTGTTGAGGCAGGTGACACACAAACTTCCTGCTGCCTTCTCATTTCCACGAATTCTATGTACCGCGTAGGGTGACACGCGGTGCTGTCTGTCTGCTGGGGCCTAAGGTTGTGTGAGGCTGGCTCGTGTTTCATCCAGGATTCAGCTCTTAAAGACAGTCTGTTCCTCTTAAAGGGAGGTTGCACTGAATCACAGGAGGCTGCTGCTGACTGTGAAATGCTGCAATTAGAGACAAGGTAAATGGAGTACTAGGACAGAGAGAGGGTTCTGCGGTTCACGGATGTGGTGCTGGAGGCCTTAGTCATGGAGGGTGACATGAGCAGACAGGCCATGTTCCCATGGGGTGGGGTGCAGACCCTCAAGAAATGCACTTCGAAGTTAATAGGAGCAGGTGGCCAGGGAGGTCAGTGCAAGACGTCTGGCCCCGAGGACCTGGCAGAAGAGCCAGAAGAAGTTAAATGAACTCACACGGGTGGTCAATGTCAGTGAATTCATCTCCACATGACATCTCCTGCCCTCAACACCAGTAACCTCTCACACTGCTCAATGAACCACACCCCCATCACTCACCCATCAGCTGTCCCTAACACTCAGGACCCACACCTAACATTCACATACTCCATCTCACCCTCACACACCTTCCACTGATACCAGCCTCACATCCACCTCTCCCTGCCTCCACATGCCTCCAGCTCTTCAGCTATGGCAGGCACATCACACAAACATAGTGCAACACAATCAATGACATTCTGCCCTCTCTCTTACAGGACAAGGTGGCTCATAAACACAGGGAGCAACAGTGATCCGGTGGGGACCAGGCATACCTTCATCCCCTGATCCTGAGGGAGGAGATGATTCACCACATCATGGAACCGGCTGTGACAGAGCCCGTGGCATCCAGCATCACCGAGAGCATTCAGGATGATGTTATGTTGCTGCCTTATGTTCCTTCTTAACTCCCACCTCCCCCTCATCCTACTGTCTGGGAAGAAGTACAAGCTGCAGATGGTGGGACCATGGACCTCCTGCTTTCCATCCCATTCCCAATCCCTCACCACAACCCTCCCCTTCTGATTTTATACTTTCCAATGATAACCCAGAACTGCCAGCTTCCCAGTCACAGCAGCTCCAGGTGACAGAGAGAGAGCAGCAGCACAGGACTGCTGATGAAGTCCCATCACTTGGTCTGAAACTCACAGTCACCAGATCAAATACTTACACTGTGTGGACCTTAGAGGCTGGTATAGAGTCGGAATCTGCATGTGGTGAGTCACCGAGCATGAGTGAGCTGCAGCCCGGCCAGGGGGAAAGGATAGTTCATGTGCCAGATCACCGGAGGGCGAGGTCACAAACGAGTTATAATACACAGGACACAGATGTGAACATTGCTGGAACAACAGACAGGGGAATGCTGATGGACATGTACACTGAGATACTTTGTCCATTGACAGTCTGTTGTCACTGTCAAAGAACATGGAGGAGTCCGACTCCAACATGGCACAGGACATTGCACAGAGTTTGAAGCACATTCTTTGCCATGTGGAAGTGGTCACTAACTCCATGACATCACTCACGGACCCAGCTGTGATACCGTGTCTGGTGACCATTGTCACAGCTTCCACTGCAGCACTGATGGCAGACACCCAACGTCTCAGTGCTGCAGTGGAAACTCAGACTCAGATTGCTTGCTGCCATGCAGGATCAGACTGCTTCCATCATGGCTGTGGATCTCAGTGTTCAAAGGATTTTGCAGGCTCTCACAGCAGTCCAGCAATCTGTGATCCAGTAGATTACTAGGATTGCTGCGGTGTCGCCCCGTGGGAATGACAGTGTCTCCGTGGAGCAGGAACCTGTTGTCCTCTCTCAGGATGACAGTATTTGTTCTCCCTTCACTGTCACTCCACCAGTGTCCTTGCTGTTACCCATCAGCCAGCCCAGGCTGCTGCTGCCCATGTCGAGGTGGTGCACTCCGAATCCGAGCCCTCAAAGCCCAGAGCTGCTCGAGGACGTCCTGCAAGGCCATATGCAGTCTCCCCAGTGAAAGTCAGCAGCCTTCCATCAGCCATGCTGCAGACACTGGGGAAACACTGTGTAGGATCCCTAGCAAAGTCGAGGGAACCCACAAGACAGTCACTAAGGGAATCTACAAGGGTGAATAGTTGCGTTGTGTTTGCATAATTGGATGTGTTGTTGGATAAAGATGTTCATGAAAAGGTTTTTATTGCAGGATGGTGACCAAGTGGATGCTGTGATGGGGCATCTCAGATGGGGGCAATGGTGGAGAATGGGGAATCCGTGGTGGGAAAGTGAAGTTGTCCTATGGCAACCGGAATCTGGCAATCGCCGGCAGCCTGTCCGGGTGGAAGGCATCCAGGAAATATTCTGGAAATATCCTGGTTGGTTGGCGATGGATGGTGGGGTTTGAATTCCTTGGGGGTGAATCATGAGCCATGTAAAGACAGGGTAGTGATTCTCTCCGAGCAGTTACATTCTGGTTCTCCACAGAGTTCTGAAGTTCGTGGGATCAGAGGAGAAGGTGTCGGGCGTCTTGCAAAGCATTAAGGTAAATAAGTCCCCAGGGCCTAATGGGATCTAATGCAGAATACTGAGGGAGGCAAGGGAAGAAATAGCTGGGGCCTTGACAGAAATCTTTGCATCCTCATTGGCTATAGGTGATGTCCCAGAGGACTGGAGAATAGCAAATGTTGTTCCTTTGTTTAAGAAGGATAGCAAGGATAATCCAGGAAATTACAGGCCGGTGAGCCTTTGGTCAGTGGTAGGGAAATTATTAGAGAGGATTCTTCGGGGCAGGATTTACTTCCATTTGGAAACAAATGAACTTATTAGTAGCGAGAGGCAGCATGGTTTTGTGAGGGGGAGGTCGTGTCTCACCAACTTGAATGAGTTTTTTGAGGAAGTGGCGAAGATGATTGATAAAGGAAGGGCAGTGGATGTTGTCCATACAGACTCCTGTAAAGCCTTTGACAAGGTCCCTCATGGCAGATTGGTGCAAAAGGTGAAGTCACACGGAAGCAGAGGTGAGCTGGCAAGATGGATACAGAACTGGCTCGGTCATAGAAGACAGAGGGTATCAGTGGAAGCGCGCTTTTCTGAATGGAGGGCTGTGAATAGTGGTGTTCCGCAGGGATTAGTGCTGGGACCTTTGCTGTTAGTAGTATATATATACGATTTGGAGGAAAATGTAGCTGGTCTGATTAGTACGTTTGTTCAAAACACAAAGCTTGGTGGAGTTGCGGATAATGATGAGGATTGTCAGAGGATACAGCAGGATCTGGATCGGTTGAAATGGCAGATGGAGTTTTTCCAGACTCTCGCTGGCACGAGAGTGTCAATATAAATTTGTGTTTACATTCCCGGACAACTGTACACCTGGATGTGTCTCCCCCAGGGATTACATGATAATCCGTCAACATTCCACCAGTGGTTGGCCATAAATCCGGTGTTACAGGTGCCGGACCCACCCCTACCCTTTGCCCTCGATGTCGCTACCACAGATACCACCTTAACAGCGGTATTCCTTCAGAAGAAACATGGCCGATTCTGCCGAGTGGAATACGTAGCTCACTTGTTAACGTCAGTAGAAAGGGTCTTGACAATGTGTGAAAAAGATTTGCTGGCCGTCTTCTGGGTGATTCAAAATGTTACTTATATTGTCAGCCTCAGCCCCGTTACTATCCTAACTGAACACACACCCTTCCAGTTGTTACTGGATGACTGAAGGACGGTAATGTTATATTGTCAGCCTCAGCCACGTTACTATCCTCACTGAACACACACCCTTCCAGTTGTTACTGGATGGACGGTTGAAGGACGGTAATGTTATATTGTCAGCCTCAGCCCCGTTACTATCCTAACTGAACACACACCCTTCCAGTTGTTACTGGATGGATGACTGAAGGACGGTAATGTTATATTGTCAGCCTCAGCCCTGTTACTATCCTAACTGAACACACACCCTTCCAGTTGTTACTGGATGGACGGTTGAAGGACGGTAATGTTATATTGTCAGCCTCAGCCCCGTTACTATCCCAACTGAACAAAGACCCTTCCAGTTGTTACTGGATGGATGACTGAAGGACGGTAATGTTATATTGTCAGCCTCAGCCCCGTTACTATCCTAACTGAACACACACCCTTCCAGTCGTTAGTGGATGGATGACTGAAGGACGGTAATGTTATATTGTCAGCCTCAGTCCTGTTACTATCCTAACTGAACACACACCCTTCCAGTTGTTAGTGGATGGATGACTGAAGGACGGTAATGTTATATTGTCAGCCTCAGCCTTGTTACTATCCTCACTGAACACACACCCTTCCAGTTGTTACTGGATGGATGGTTGAAGGACGGTAATGTTATATTGTCAGCCTCATCCCTGTTACTATCCTAACTGAACACACACCCTTCCAGATGTTACTGGATGGACGGTTGAAGGACGGTAATGTTATATTGTAAGCCTCAGCCCTGTTACTATCCTAACTGAACACACACCCTTCCAGTTGTTACTGGATGGACGGTTGAAGGACGGTAATGCTGTATTGTCAGCCTCAGCCTTGTTACTATCCTAACTGAACAGACACCCTTCCAGTTGTTACTGGATGGACGGTTGAAGGACGGTAATGTTATATTGTCAGCCTCAGCCCTCTTACTATACTAACTGAACACACACCCTTCCAGTTGTTACTGGATGGACGGTTGAAGGACGGTAATGCTGTATTGTCAGCCTCAGCCCTCTTACTATCCGAACTGAACACACACCCTTCCAGTTGTTACTGGATGGACGGTTGAAGGACGGTAATGTTATATTGTCAGCCTCAGCCCTGTTACTATCCTAACTGAACACACACCCTTCCAGTTGTTACTGGATGGATGACTGAAGGACGGTAATGTTATATTGTCAGCCTCAGCCCTGTTACTATCCTAACTGAACACAGACCCTTCCAGTTGTTACTGGATGGACGGTTGAAGGACGGGAATGCTGTATTGTCAGCCTCAGCCTTGTTACTATCCTAACTGAACACACACCCTTCCAGTTGTTACTGGATGGACGGTTGAAGGACCGTAATGTTATATTGTCAGCCTCAGCCCTCTTACTATCCTAACTGAACACACACCCTTCCAGTTGTTACTGGATGGATGATTGAAGGACGGTAATGTTATATTGTCAGCCTCAGCCCTGTTACTATCCTAACTGAACACACACCCTTCCAGTTGTTACTGGATGGATGACTGAAGGACGGTAATGTTATATTGTCAGCCTCAGCCCCGTTAGTATCCTAACTGAGCACACACCCTTCCAGTTGTTACTGGATGGATGATTGAAGGACGGTAATGTTATATTGTCAGCCTCAGCCCCGTTACTATCCTAACTGAGCACAGACCCTTCCCGTTGTTGCTGGATGGATGACTGAAGGACGGTAATGCTGTATTGTCAGCCTCAGCCCCGTTACTATCCTAACTGAACACACACCCTTCCAGTTGTTACTGGATGGATGGTTGAAGGACGGTAATGTTATATTGTCAGACTCATCCCTGTTACTATCCTAACTGAGCACACACCCGTCCAGTTGTTCCTGGATGGATGACTGAAGGACGGTAATGTTATATTGTCAGCCTCAGCCCTGTTACTATCCTAACTGAACACACACCCTTCCAGATGTTACTGGATGGACGGTTGAAGGACGGTAATGTTATATTGTCAGCCTCAGCCCTGTTACTATCCTCACTGAACACACACCCTTGCAGTTGTTTCTGGATGGATGACTGAAGGACGGTAATGTTATATTGTCTGCCTCAGCCTTGTTACTATCCTAACTGAACACACACCCTTCCAGTTGTTACTGGATGGGTGACTGAAGGACGGTAATGTTATATTGTCAGCCTCAGCCCCGTTACTATCCTAACTGAACACACACCCTTCCAGTTGTTACTGGATGGATGACTGAAGGACGGTAATGTTATATTGTCAGCCTCAGCCTTGTTACTATCCTAACTGAACACACACCCTTCCAGTTGTTACTGGAAGGATGACTGAAGGACGGTAATGTTATATCGACAGCCTCAGCCCTGTTACTATCCTAACTGAACACACACCCTTCCAGTTGTTACTGGATGGATGACTGAAGGACGGTAGTGTTATATTGTCAGCCTCAGCCCTGTTACTATCCTAACTGAACACACACCCTTCCAGTTGTTACTGGATGGATGACTGAAGGACGGTAATGTTATATTGTCAGCCTCAGCCCTGTTACTATCCTAACTGAACACACACCCTTCCAGTTGTTACTGGATGGACGGTTGAAGGACGGTAATGTTATATTGTCAGCCTCAGCCCTGTTACTATCCTAACTGAACACACACCCTTCCAGTTGTTTCTGGATGGATGACTGAAGGACGGTAATGTTATATTGTCAGCCTCAGCCTTGTTACTATCCGAAGTGAACACACACCCTTCGAGTTGTTACTGGATGGGTGACTGAAGGACGGTAATGTTATATTGTCCGCCTCAGCCCCGTTACTATCCTAACTGAACGCACACCCTTCCAGTTGTTACTGGAAGGATGACTGAAGGACGGTAATGTTATATTGACAGCCTCAGCCCTGTTACTATCCTAACTGAACACTCACCCTTCCAGTTGTTACTGGATGGATGACTGAAGGACGGTAATGTTATATTGTCAGCCTCAGCCTTGTTACTATCCTAACTGAACACACACGCTTCCAGTTGTTAGTGGATGGATGACTGAAGGACGGTAATGTTATATTGTCAGCCTCAGCCCTGTAACTATCCTAACTGAACACACACCCTTCCAGTTGTTACTGGATGGATGACTGAAGGACGGTAATGTTATATTGTCAGCCTCAGCCCCGTTACTATCCTAACTGAACACACGCCCTTCCAGTTGTTACTGGATGGACGGTTGAAGGACGGTGATGTTACATTGTCAGCCTGAGCCCTCTTACTATCCTAACTGAACACACACCCTTCTAGTTGTGACTGGATGGATGACTGAAGGAAGGTAATGTTATATTGTCAGCATCAGCCTTGTTACGATCCTAACTGAACAGACACCCTTCTAGTTGTTACTGGATGGACGGTTGAAGGACGGTAATGTTTAGTTTAGTTTAGTTTAGAGATACAGCACTGAAACAGGCCCTTCGGCCCACCAAGTCTGTGCCGACCATCAACCACCCGCTTATACTAATCCTACCCTAATTCCATATTCCTACCACATCCCCACCTGTCCCTATATTTCCCTACCACCTACCTATACTAGGGGCAATTTATAATGGCCAATTAACCTATCACCCTGCAAGTCTTTGGCATGTGGGAGGAAACCGGAGCACCCGGAGGAAACCCACGCAGACACAGGGAGAACTTGCAAACTCCACACAGGCAGTACCCAGATTTGAACCCGGGTCGCTGGAGCTGTGAGGCTGCGGTGCTAACCACTGCGCCACTGTGCCGCCCTTTATATTGTCAGCCTCAGCCCTGTTACTATCCTAACTGAACACACACCCTTCCAGTTGTTACTGGATGGACGGTTGAAGGATGGTAATGCTGTATTGTCAGCCTCAGCCTTGTTACTATCCTAACTGAACACACACCCTTCCAGTTGTTACTGGATGGACGGTTGAAGGACGGTAATGTTATATTGTCAGCCTTAGCCCTCTTACTATCCTAACTGAACACACACCCTTCCAGTTGTTACTGGATGGACGGTTGAAGGACGGTATTGCTGTATTGTCAGCCTCAGCCTTGTTACTATCCGAACTGAACACACACCCTTCCAGTTGTTACTGGATGGACGGTTGAAGGACGGTCATGTTATATTGTCAGCCTCAGCCCTCTCACTATCCTAACTGAACACACACCCTTCCAGTTGTTACTGGATGGATGGTTGAAGGACGGTAATGTTATATTGTCAGCCTCAGCCCTGTTACTATCCTAACTGAACACACACCCTTCCAGTTGTTACTGGATGGATGACTGAAGGACGGTAATGTTATATTGTCAGCCTCAGCCCCGTTACTATCCTAACTGAACACACACCCTTCCAGTTGTTACTGGATTCATGACTGAAGGACGGTAATGTTATATTGTCAGCCTCAGCCCCGTTACTATCCGAACTGAGCACAGATCCTTCCCGTTGTTACTGGATGGATGACTGAAGGACGGTAATGTTATATTGTCAGCCTCAGCCTTGTTACGATCCTAACTGAACACACACCCTTCCAGTTGTTACTGGATGGATGGTTGAAGGACGGTAATGTTATATTGTCAGCCTCATCCCTGTTACTATCCTAACTGAACACACACCCTTCCAGTTGTTACTGGATGGATGACTGAAGGACGGTAATGTTATATTGTCAGCCTCAGCCCTGTTACTATCCTAACTGAACACACCCCCTTCCAGTTGTTACTGGATGGACGGTTGAAGGACGGTAATGTTATATAGTCAGCCTCAGCCCTGTTACTATCCTAACTGAACACACACCCTTCCAGTTGTTACTGGATGGACGGTTGAAGGACGGTAATGTTATATTGTCAGCCTCAGCCCTGTTACTATCCTAACTGAACACACACCCTTCCAATTGTTACTGGATGGATGACTGAAGGACGGTAATGTTATATTGTCAGCCTCAGCCTTGTTACTATCCTAACTGAACACACACCCTTCCAGTTGTTACTGGATGGACGGTTGAAGGACGGTAATGTTATATTGTCAGCCTCAGCCCTGTTACTATCCTAACTGAACACACACCCTTCCAGTTGTTACTGGATGGACGGTTGAAGGACGGTAATGTTATATTGTCAGCCTCAGCCCTCTTACTATCCTAACTGAACACACACCCTTCCAGTTGTTACTGGATGGATGACTGAAGGACGGTAATGTTATATTGTCAGCCTCAGCCCTGTTACTATCCAAACTGAACACACACCCTTCCAGTTGTTGGTGGATGGACGGTTGAAGGACGGTAATGTTATATTGTCAGCCTCAGCCCTGTTACTATCCGAACTGAACACACACCCTTCCAGTTGTTACTGGATGGACGGTTGAAGGACGGTAATGTTATATTGTCAGCCTCAGCCTTGTTACTATCCTAACTGAACATACACCCTTCCAGTTGTTGGTGGATGGACGGTTGAAGGACGGTAATGTTATATTGTCAGCCTCAGCCCCGTTACTATCCTAACTGAACACACACCCTTCCAGTTGTTACTGGGTGGATGGTTGAAGGACGGTAATGTTATATTGTCAGTCACAGCCCTGTTACTATCCTAACTGAACACACACCCTTCCAGTTGTTACTGGATGGATGGTTGAAGGACGGTCATGTTATATTGTTAGCCTCAGCCCTGTTACTATCCTAACTGAACACACACCCTTCCAGTTGTTACTGGATGGATGACTGAAGGACGGTAATGTTATATTGTCAGCCTCATCCCCGTTACTATCCTAACTGAACACACACCCTTCCAGTTGTTACTGGATGGATGACTGAAGGATGGCAATGTTATATTGTCAGACTCATCCCTGTTACTATCCTAACTGAACACACACCCTTCCAGTTGTTACTGGAAGGATGACTGAAGGACGGTAATGTTATATTGACAGCCTCAGCCCTGTTACTATCCTAACTGAACACACACCCTTCCAGTTGTTACTGGATGGATGACTGAAGGACGGTAATGTTATATTGTCAGCCTCAGCCCTGTTACTATCCAAACTGAACACACACACTTCCAGTTGTTAGTGGATGGATGACTGAAGGACGGTAATGTTATATTGTCAGCCTCAGCCCTGTTACTATCCTAACTGAACACACACCCTTCCAGTTGTTACTGGATGGATGACTGAAGGACAGTAATGTTATATTGTCTGCCTCAGCCCCGTTACTATCCTAACTGAACACACGCCCTTCCAGTTGTTACTGGATGGACGGTTGAAGGAAGGTAATGTTACATTGTCAGCCTGAGCCCTCTTACTATCCTAACTGAACACACACCCTTCCAGTTGTTACTGGATGGACGGTTGAAGGACGGTAATGTTATATTGTCAGCCTCAGCCCTGTTACTATCCTAACTGAACACACACCCTTCCAGTTGTTACTGGATGGATGACTGAAGGACGGTAATGTTATATTGTCAGCCTCAGCCCTGTTACTATCCTAACTGAACACACACCCTTCCAGTTGTTGGTGGATGGACGGTTGAAGGACGGTAATGTTATATTGTCAGCCTCAGCCCTGTTATTATCCTAACTGAACACACACCCTTCCGGTTTTTGGTGGATGGACGGTTGAAGGACGGTAATGTTATATTGTCAGCCTCAGCCCTGTTACTATCCTAACTGAACACACACCCTTCCAGTTGTTACTGGATGGACGGTTGAAGGACAGTAATGTTATATTGTCAGCCTCAGCCCTCTTACTATCCTAACTGAACACACACCCTTCCAGTTGTTACTGGATGGATGGTTGAAGGACGGTAATGTTATATTGTCAGCCTCAGCCCTGTTACTATCCGAACTGAACACACACCCTTCCAGTTGTTACTGGATGGATGACTGAAGGACGGTAATGTTATATTGTCAGCCTCAGCCTTGTTACTATCCTAACTGAACACACACCCTTCCAGTTGTTACTGGATGGACGGTTGAAGGACAGTAATGTTATATTGTCAGCCTCAGCCTTGTTACTATCCTAACTGAACACACACCCTTCCAGTTGTTACTGGATGGATGGTTGAAGGACGGTAATGTTATATTGTCAGCCTCAGCCCCGTTACTATCCTAACTGAGCACAGACCCTTCCCGTTGTTACTGGATGGATGACTGAAGGACGGTAATGTTATATTGTCAGCCTCATCCCTGTTACTATCCTAACTGAACACACACCCTTCCAGTTGTTACTTAATGGATGACTGAAGGACGGTAATGTTATATTGTCAGCCTCAGCCCTGTTACTATCCTAACTGAACACACACCCTTCCAGTTGTTACTGGATGGATGACTGAAGGACAGTAATGTTATTTTGTCAGCCTCAACCCCGTTACTATCCTAACTGAACACACGCCCTTCCAGTTGTTACTGGATGGACGGTTGAAGGACGGTAATGTTATATTGTCAGCCTTAGCCCTCTTACTATCCTAACTGAACAGACACCCTTCCAGTTGTGACTGGATGGACGGTTGAAGGACGGTAATGTTACATTGTCAGCCTCAGCCCTGTTACCATCATAACTGAACACACACCCTTCCAGTTGTTACTGGATGGATGGTTGAAGGACGGTCATGTTATATTGTCTGCCTCAGCCCTGTTACTATCCTAACTGAACACACACCCTTCCAGTTGTTACTGGATGGATGACTGAAGGACGGTAATGTTATATTGTCAGCCTCAGTCCCGTTACTATCCTAACTGAACACACACCCTTCCAGTTGTTACTGGATGGATGACTGAAGGACGGCAATGTTATATTGTCAGCCTCAGCACTGTTACTATCCTAACTGAACACACACCCTTCCAGTTGTTACTGGAAGGATGACTGAAGGACGGTAATGTTATATTGACAGCCTCAGCCCTGTTACTATCCTAACTGAACACACACCCTTCCAGTTGTTACTGGATGGATGACTGAAGGACGGTAATGTTATATTGTCAGCCTCAGCCCTGTTACTGTCCTAACTGAACACACACCCTTCCAGTTGTTACTGGATGGATGACTGAAGGACGGTAATGTTATATTGTCAGCCTCAGCCCTGTTACTATCCAAACTGAACACACACCCTTCCAGTTGTTAGTGGATGGATGACTGAAGGACGGTAATGTTATATTGTCAGCCTCAGCCCTGTTACTATCCGAACTGAACACACACCCTTCCAGTTGTTACTGGATGGATGACTGAAGGACGGTAATGTTATATTGTCAGCCTCAGCCCCGTTACAATCCTAACTGAACACACGCCCTTCCAGTTGTTACTGTATGGACGGTTGAAGGACGGTAATGTTATATTGTCAGCCTCAGCCCTCTTACTATCCTAACTGAACAGACACCCTTCCAGTTTTGACTGGATGGACGGTTGAAGGACGGAAATGTTATATTGTCAGCCTCAGCCCTGTTACTATCCTAACTGAACACACACCCTTCCAGTTGTTAGTGGATGGATGACTGAAGGACGGTAATGTTACATTGTCAGCCTCAGCCTTGTTACTATTCTCACTGAACACACACCCTTCCAGTTGTGACTGGATGGATGACTGAAGGAAGGTAATGTTATATAGTCAGCCTCAGCCTTGTTACTATCCTAACTGAACAGACACACTTCCAGTAGTTACTGGATGGACGGTTGAAGGACGGTAATGTTATATTGTCAGCCTCAGCCCTGTTACTATCCTAACTGAACACACACCCGTCCAGTTGTTACTGGATGGACGGTTGACGGACGGTAATGCTGTATTGTCAGCCTCAGCCTTGTTACTATCCTAACTGAACACACACCCTTCCAGTTGTTACTGGATGGACGGTTGAAGGACGGTAATGTTATATTGTCAGCCTTAGCCCTCTTACTATCCTAACTGAACACACACCCTTCCAGTTGTTACTGGATGGACGGTTGAAGGACGGTAATGCTGTATTGTCAGCCTCAGCCTTGTTACTATCCTAACTGAACACATACCCTTCCAGTTGTTACTGGATGGACGGTTGAAGGACGGTAATGTTATATTGTCAGCCTCAGCCCTCTTACTATCCTAACTGAACACACACCCTTCCAGTTGTTACTGGATGGACGGTTGAAGGACGGTAATGTTATATTGTCAGCCTCAGCCCTGTTACTATCCTAACTGAGCACAGACCCTTCCCGTTGTTACTGGATGGATGACTGAAGGACGGTAATGTCATACTGTCAGCCTCAGCCTTGTTACGGTCCTAACTGAACACACACCCTTCCAGTTGTTACTGGATGGATGGTTGAAGGACGGTAATGTTATATTGTCAGCCTCATCCCTGTTACTATCCTAACTGAACAGACACCCTTCTCGTTGTTACTGGATGGATGACTGAAGGACGGTAATGTTATATTGTCAGCCTCAACCCCGTTACTATCCTAACTGAACACACGCCCTACCAGTTGTTACTGGATGGACGGTTGAAGGACGGTAATGTTATATTGTCAGCCTCAGCCCTCTTACTATCCTAACTGAACAGACACCCTTCTCGTTGTTACTGGATGGATGACTGAAGGACGATAATGTTATATTGTCAGCCTCAGCCCTGTTACTATCCAAACTGAACACACACCCTTCCAGTTGTTACTGGATGGACGGTTGAAGGACGGTAATGTTATATTGTGAGCCTCAGCCCTGTTACTATCCTAACTGAACACACACCCTTCCAGTTTTTACTGGATGGATAACTGAAGGACGGTAATGTTATATTGTCAACCTCAGCCCTGTTACTATCCAAACTGAACACACACCCTTCCAGTTGTTGGTGGATGGAAGGTTGAAGCACGGTAATGTTATATTGTCAGCCTCAGCCCCGTTACTATCCAAACTGAACGCACACCCTTCCAGTTGTTACTGGATGGATAACTGAAGGACTTTAATGTAATATTGTCAGCCTCATCCCCGTTACTATCCTAACTGAACACACACGCTTCCAGTTGTTACTGGATGGACGGTTGAAGGACGGTAATGTTATATTGTCAGCCTCAGCCCCGTTACTATCCTAACTGAACACACACCCTTCTAGTTGTTACTGGTTGGACGGTTGAAGGACGGTAATGTTATATTGTCAGCCTCAGCACCGTTACAATCCTAACTGAACACACACCCTTCCAGTTGTTACTGGATGGACGGTTGAAGGACGGTAATGTTATATTGTCAGCCTCAGCCTTGTTACTATCCTAACTGAACACACACCCTTCCAGTTGTTACTGAATGGATGACTGAAGGACGGTAATGTTATATTGTCAGGCTCAGCCCTGTTACTATCCAAACTGAACACACACCCTTCCAGTTGTTGGTGGATGGACGGTTGAAGGACGGTAATGTGATATTGTCAGCCTCAGCCCTGTTACTATCCTAACTGAACACACACCCTTCCAGTTGTTACTGGATGGACGGTTGAAGGTCGGGAATGTTATATTGTCAGCCTCAGCCCCGTTACTATCCTAACTGAACACACACCCTTCTAGTTGTTACTGGATGGACGGTTGAAGGATGGTAATGTTATATTGTCAGCCTCAGCCACGTTACTATCCAAACTGAACACACACCCTTCCAGTTGTTACTGGATGGATGAATGAAGGACGGTAAAGTTATATTGTCAGCCTCAGCCCTGTTACTATCCTATCTGAGCACACACCCTTTCAGTTGTTACTGGATGGACGGTTGAAGGACGGTAATGTTATATTGTCAGCCTCAGCCCCGTTACTATCCGAACTGAACACACACCCTTCCTGTTGTTACTGGATGGACGGTTGAAGGACATTAATTTTATATTGTCAGCCTCAGCCTTGTTACTATCCTAACTGAACACACACCCTTCTAGTTGTTACTGGATGGACGGTTGAAGGACGGTAATGTTATATTGTCAGCCTCAGCCCCGTTACTATCCTAACTGAACACACACCCTTCCAGTTGTTACTGGATGGACGGTTGAAGGACGGTAATGTTATATTGTCAGCCTCAGCCTTGTTACTATCCTAACTGAACACACACCCTTCCAGTTGTTAGTGGATGTATGACTGAAGGATGGTAATGTTATATTGTCAGCCTCAGCCCTGTTACTATCCTAACTGAACACACACCCTTACAGTTGTTACTGGAAGGATGACTGAAGGACGGTAATGTTATATTGTCAGCCTCAGCCCAGTTACTATCCTAACTGAACACACGCCCTTCCAGTTGTTACTGGATGGACGGTTGAAGGACGGTAATGTTACATTGTCAGCCTGAGCCCTCTTACTATCCTAACTGAACAGACACCCTTCTAGTTGTTACTGGATGGATGACTGAAGGACGGTAATGTTATATTGTCAGCCTCAGCCCCGTTACTATCCTAACTGAACACACGCCCTTCCAGTTGTTACTGGATGGACGGTTGAAGGACGGTCATGTTATATTGTCAGCCTCAGCCCTCTTACTATCCTAACTGAACAAACACCCTTCCAGTTGTTACTGGATGGATGATTGAATGACGGTAATGTTATATTGTCAGCCTCAGCCCTCTTTCTATCCTAACTGAACAGACACCCTTCCAGTTGTTACTGGATGGATGACTGAAGGACGGCAATGTTATATTGTCAGCCTCAGCCCTGTTACTATCCTAACTGAACACACACCCTTCCAGTTGTTGGTGGATGGACGGTTGAAGGACGTTAATGTTATATTGTCAGCCTCAGCCCTGTTACTATCCTAACTGAACAGACACCCTTCCAGTTGTTACTGGATGGACGTTTGAAGGACAGTAATGTTATATTGTCAGCCTCAGCCCTGTTACTATCCTAACTGAACACACACCCTTCCAGTTGTTACTGGATGGTTGGTTGAAGGACGGTAATGTTATATTGTCAGCCTCAGCCCTGTTACTATCCTAACTGAACACACACCCTTCCAGTTGTTACTGGATGGATGACTGAAGGACTGTCATGTTATAATGTCAGCCTCAGCCTTGTTACTATCCTAACTGAACGCACACCCTCCCAGTTGTTACTGGATGGACGGTTGAAGGACAGTAATGTTATATTGTCAGCCTCAGCCTTGTTACTATCCTAACTGAACACACACCCTTCCAGTTGTTACTGGATGGATGGTTGAAGGACGGTAATGTTATATTGTCAGCCTCAGCCCCGTTACTATCCTAACTGAGCACAGACCCTTCCCGTTGTTACTGGATGGATGACTGAAGGACGGTAATGTTATATTGTCAGCCTCATCCCTGTTACTATCCTAACTGAACACACACCCTTCCAGTTGTTCCTGGATGAATGACTGAAGGACGGTAATGTTATATTGTCAGCCTCAGCCCTGTTACTATCCTAACTGAACACACACCCTTCCAGTTGTTACTGGATGGATGACTGAAGGACGGGAATGTTATATTGTCAGCCTCAGCCTTGTTACTATCCTAACTGAACACACACCCTTCCAGTTGTTAGTGGATGGATGACTGAAGGACGGTAATGTTATATTGTCAGCCTCAACCCCGTTACTATCGTAACTGAACACACGCCCTACCAGTTGTTACTGGATAGACGGTTGAAGGACGGTAATGTTATATTGTCAGCCTCAGCCCTCTTACTATCCTAACTGAACAGACACCCTTCTCGTTGTTACTGGATGGATGACTGAAGGACGGTAATGTTATATTGTCAGCCTCAGCCCTGTTACTATCCAAACTGAACACACACCCTTCCAGTTGTTACTGGATGGACGGTTGAAGGACGGTAATGTTATATTGTCAGCCTCAGCCCTGTTACTATCCTAACTGAACACACACCCTTCCAGTTGTTACTGGATGGACGATTGAAGGACAGTAATGTTATATTGTCAGCCTCAGCCCCGTTACTATCCTAACTGAACACACACCCTTCTAGTTGTTACTGGATGGACGGTTGAAGGACGGTAATGTTATATTGTCAGCCTCAGCCCCGTTACAATCCTAACTGAACACACACCCTTCCAGTTGTTACTGGATGGACGGTTGAAGGACGGTAATGTTATATTGTCAGCCTCAGCCTTGTTACTATCCTAACTGAACACACACCCTTCCAGTTGTTACTGAATGGATGACTGAAGGACGGTAATGTTATATTGTCAGGCTCAGCCCTGTTACTATCCAAACTGAACACACACCCTTCCAGTTGTTGGTGGATGGACGGTTGAAGGACGGTAATGTGATATTGTTTGCCTCAGCCCTGTTACTATCCTAACTGAACATACACCCTTCCAGTTGTTACTGGATGGACGGTTGAAGGACGGGAATGTTATATTGTCAGCCTCAGCCCCGTTACTATCCTAACTGAACACACACCCTTCTAGTTGTTACTGGATGGACGGTTGAAGGATGGTAATGTTATATTGTCAGCCTCAGCCACGTTACTATCCAAACTGAACACACACCCTTCCAGTTGTTACTGGATGGATGACTGAAGGACGGTAATGTTATATTGTCAGCCTCAGCCCTGTTACTATCCTATCTGAGCACACACCCTTCCAGTTGTTACTGGATGGACGGTTGAAGGACGGTAATGTTATATTGTCAGCCTCAGCCCCGTTACTATCCGAACTGAACACACACCCTTCTAGTTGTTACTGGATGGACGGTTGAAGGACGGTAATGTTATATTGTCAGCCTCAGCCCTGTTACTATCCAAACTGAACACACACCCTTCCAGTTGTTACTGGATGGACGGTTGAAGGACGGTAATGTTATATTGTCAGCCTCAGCCCTCTTACTATCCTAACTGAACAGACTCCCTTCCAGTTGTGACTGGATGGATGGTTGAAGGACGGTAATGTTATATTGTCAGCCTCAGCCCTGTTACTGTCATAACTGAACACAAACCCTTCCAGTTGTTACTGGATGGATGACTGAAGGACGGTAATGTTATATTGTCAGCCTCAGCCTTGTTACTATCCTAACTGAACACACACCCTTCCAGTTGTTAGTGGATGGACGGTTGAAGGACGGTAATGTTATATTGTCAGCCTCAGCCCTGTTACTATCCTAACTGAACACACACCCTTCCAGTTGTTACTGGATGGATGGTTGAAGGACGGTAATGTTATATTGTCAGCCTCAGCCCTCTTACTATCCTAACTGAACAGACACCTTTCCAGTTGTGACTGGATGGATGACTGAAGGACGGTAATGTTATATTGTCAGCCTCAGCCTTGTTACTATCCTAACTGAACACGCACCCTTCCAGTTGTTACTGGATGGATGACTCAAGGACGGTAATGTTATATTGTCAGCCTCAGCCCTGTTACTATCCTAACTGAACACACACCCTTCCAGTTGTTACTGGATGGATGACTGAAGGACGGTAATGTTATATTGTCAGCCTCAGCCCTGTTACTATCCTAACTGAACACACACCCTTCCAGTTGTTACTGGATGGACGGTTGAAGGACGGTAATGTTATATTGTCAGCCTCAGCCCCGTTACTATCCCAACTGAACATACACCCTTCCAGTTGTTACTGGATGGACGGTTGAAGGACGGTAATGTTATATTGTCAGCTTCAGCCTTGTTACTATCCTAACTGAACACGCACCCTTCCAGTTGTTACTGGATGGATGACTGAAGGACGGTAATGTTATATTGTCAGCCTCAGCCCCGTTACTATCCTAACTGATCACACACCCTTCCAGTTGTTACTGGATGGACGGTTGAAGGACGGTAATGTTATATTGTCAGCCTCAGCCCTCTTACTATCCGAACTGAACAGACACCCTTCCAGTTGTTACTGGATGGACAGTTGAAGGACGGTAATGTTATATTGTCAGCCTCAGCCCCGTTACTATCCTAACTGAACACACACTTTTCCAGTTGTTACTGGATGGATGACTGAAGGACGGTAATGTTATATTGTCAGCCTCAGCCTTGTTACTATCCTAACTGAACACGCATCCTTCCAGTTGTTACTGGATGGATGACTCAAGGACGGTAATGTTATATTGTCAGCCTCAGCCTTGTTACTATCCTAACTGAACACGCACCCTTCCAGTTGTTACTGGATGGATGACTGAAGGACGGTAATGTTATATTGTCAGCCTCAGCCCCGTTACTATCCTAACTGAACACACACCCTTCCGGTTGTTACTGGATGGACGGTTGAAGGACGGTAATGTTATGTTGTCAGCCTCAGCCTTGTTACTATCCTAACTGAACACACACCCTTCCAGTTGTTACTGGATGGATGTCTGAAGGACGGTAATGTTATATTGTCAGCCTCAGCCCCGTTACTATCCTAACTGAACACACACCCTTCCCGTTGTTACTGGATGGACGGTTGAAGGATGGTAATGTTATATTGTCAGCCTCAGCCCCGTTACTATCCAAACTGAACACACACCCTTCCAGTTGTTACTGGATGGACGGTTGAAGGACGGTAATGTTATATTGTCAGCCTCAGCCCTCTTACTATCCTAACTGAACAGACACCCTTCCAGTTGTTACTGGATGGATGACTGAAGGACGGTAATGTTATATTTTCAGCCTCAGCCCTGTTACTATCCTAACTGAACACACACCCTTCCAGTTGTTGGTGGATGGACGGTTGAAGGACGGTAATGTTATATTGTCAGCCTCAGCCCTGTTACTATCCTAACTGAACACACACCCTTCCAGTTGTTGGTGGATGGACGGTTGAAGGACGGTATTGTTATATTGTCAGCCTCAGCCCTGTTACTATCCTAACTGAACATACACCCTTCCAGTTGTTACTGGATGGACGGTTGAAGGACGGTAATGTTATATTGTCAGCCTCAGCCCTCTTACTATCCTAACTGAACAGACACCCTTCTAATTGTTACTGGATGGATGACTGAAGGACGGTAATGTTACATTTTCAGCCTCAGCCCTGTTACTATCCTAACTGAAAACACACCCTTCCAGTTGTGACTGGATGGATGGTTGAAGGACGGTAATGTTATATTGTCAGCCTCAGCCCTGTTACTATCATAACTGAACACACACCCTTCCAGTTGTTACTGGATGGACGGTTGAAGGACGGGAATGTTATATTGTCAGCCTCAGCCCCGTTACTATCCTAACTGAACACACACCCTTCTAGTTGTTACTGGATGGACGGTTGAAGGATGGTAATGTTATATTGTCAGCCTCAGCCACGTTACTATCCAAACTGAACACACACCCTTCCAGTTGTTACTGGTTGGACGGTTGAAGGACGGTAATGTTATATTGTCAGCCTCAGCCCTCTTACTATCCTAACTGAACAGACTCCCTTCCAGTTGTGACTGGATGGATGGTTGAAGGACGGTAATGTTATATTGTCAGCCTCAGCCCTGTTACTGTCATAACTGAACACAAACCCTTCCAGTTGTTACTGGATGGATGACTGAAGGACGGTAATGTTATATTGTCAGCCTCAGCCTTGTTACTATCCTAACTGAACACACACCCTTCCAGTTGTTAGTGGATGGACGGTTGAAGGACGGTAATGTTATATTGTCAGCCTCAGCCCTGTTACTATCCTAACTGAACACACACCCTTCCAGTTGTTACTGGATGGATGGTTGAAGGACGGTAATGTTATATTGTCAGCCTCAGCCCTCTTACTATCCTAACTGAACAGACACCCTTCCAGTTGTGACTGGATGGATGACTGAAGGACGGTAATGTTATATTGTCAGCCTCAGCCTTGTTACTATCCTAACTGAACACGCACCCTTCCAGTTGTTACTGGATGGATGACTCAAGGACGGTAATGTTATATTGTCAGCCTCAGCCCTGTTACTATCCTAACTGAACACACACCCTTCCAGTTGTTACTGGATGGATGACTGAAGGACGGTAATGTTATATTGTCAGCCTCAGCCCTGTTACTATCCTAACTGAACACACACCCTTCCAGTTGTTACTGGATGGACGGTTGAAGGACGGTAATGTTATATTGTCAGCCTCAGCCCCGTTACTATCCCAACTGAACATACACCCTTCCAGTTGTTACTGGATGGACGGTTGAAGGACGGTAATGTTATATTGTCAGCTTCAGCCTTGTTACTATCCTAACTGAACACACACCCTTCCAGTTGTTACTGGATGGATGGTTGAAGGACGGTAATGTTATATTGTCAGCCTCAGCCCTCTTACTATCCTAACTGAACAGACACCCTTCCAGTTGTGACTGGATGGATGACTGAAGGACGGTAATGTTATATTGTCAGCCTCAGCCTTGTTACTATCCTAACTGAACACGCACCCTTCCAGTTGTTACTGGATGGATGACTCAAGGACGGTAATGTTATATTGTCAGCCTCAGCCCTGTTACTATCCTAACTGAACACACACCCTTCCAGTTGTTACTGGATGGATGACTGAAGGACGGTAATGTTATATTGTCAGCCTCAGCCCTGTTACTATCCTAACTGAACACGCACCCTTCCAGTTGTTACTGGATGGATGACTGAAGGACGGTAATGTTATATTGTCAGCCTCAGCCCCGTTACTATCCTAACTGATCACACACCCTTCCAGTTGTTACTGGATGGACGGTTGAAGGACGGTAATGTTATATTGTCAGCCTCAGCCCTCTTACTATCCGAACTGAACAGACACCCTTCCAGTTGTTACTGGATGGACAGTTGAAGGACGGTAATGTTATATTGTCAGCCTCAGCCCCGTTACTATCCTAACTGAACACACACTTTTCCAGTTGTTACTGGATGGATGACTGAAGGACGGTAATGTTATATTGTCAGCCTCAGCCTTGTTACTATCCTAACTGAACACGCATCCTTCCAGTTGTTACTGGATGGATGACTCAAGGACGGTAATGTTATATTGTCAGCCTCAGCCTTGTTACTATCCTAACTGAACACGCACCCTTCCAGTTGTTACTGGATGGATGACTGAAGGACGGTAATGTTATATTGTCAGCCTCAGCCCCGTTACTATCCTAACTGAACACACACCCTTCCGGTTGTTACTGGATGGACGGTTGAAGGACGGTAATGTTATGTTGTCAGCCTCAGCCTTGTTACTATCCTAACTGAACACACACCCTTCCAGTTGTTACTGGATGGATGTCTGAAGGACGGTAATGTTATATTGTCAGCCTCAGCCCCGTTACTATCCTAACTGAACACACACCCTTCCCGTTGTTACTGGATGGACGGTTGAAGGATGGTAATGTTATATTGTCAGCCTCAGCCCCGTTACTATCCAAACTGAACACACACCCTTCCAGTTGTTACTGGATGGACGGTTGAAGGACGGTAATGTTATATTGTCAGCCTCAGCCCTCTTACTATCCTAACTGAACAGACACCCTTCCAGTTGTTACTGGATGGATGACTGAAGGACGGTAATGTTATATTTTCAGCCTCAGCCCTGTTACTATCCTAACTGAACACACACCCTTCCAGTTGTTGGTGGATGGACGGTTGAAGGACGGTAATGTTATATTGTCAGCCTCAGCCCTGTTACTATCCTAACTGAACACACACCCTTCCAGTTGTTGGTGGATGGACGGTTGAAGGACGGTATTGTTATATTGTCAGCCTCAGCCCTGTTACTATCCTAACTGAACATACACCCTTCCAGTTGTTACTGGATGGACGGTTGAAGGACGGTAATGTTATATTGTCAGCCTCAGCCCTCTTACTATCCTAACTGAACAGACACCCTTCTAATTGTTACTGGATGGATGACTGAAGGACGGTAATGTTACATTTTCAGCCTCAGCCCTGTTACTATCCTAACTGAAAACACACCCTTCCAGTTGTGACTGGATGGATGGTTGAAGGACGGTAATGTTATATTGTCAGCCTCAGCCCTGTTACTATCATAACTGAACACACACCCTTCCAGTTGTTACTGGATGGACGGTTGAAGGACGGGAATGTTATATTGTCAGCCTCAGCCCCGTTACTATCCTAACTGAACACACACCCTTCTAGTTGTTACTGGATGGACGGTTGAAGGATGGTAATGTTATATTGTCAGCCTCAGCCACGTTACTATCCAAACTGAACACACACCCTTCCAGTTGTTACTGGTTGGATGACTGAAGGACGGTAATGTTATATTGTCAGCCTCAGCCCTGTTACTATCCTATCTGAGCACACACCCTTCCAGTTGTTACTGGATGGACGGTTGAAGGACGGTAATGTTATATTGTCAGCCTCAGCCCCGTTACTATCCGAACTGAACACACACCCTTCCAGTTGTGACTGGATGGACGGTTGAAGGACGGTAATGTTATATTGTCAGCCTCAGCCCTCTTACTATCCTAACTGAACAGTCACCCTTCCAGTTGTGACTGGATGGACGGTTGAAGGACGGTAATGTTATATTGTCAGCCTCAGCCCTGTTACTATCCTAACTGAACACACACCCTTCCAGTTGTTACTGGATGAACGGTTGAAGGACGGTAATGTTATATTGTCAGCCTCAGCCCTGTTACGATCCTAACTGAACACACACCCTTCCAGTTTTTACTGGATGGATGACTGAAGGACGGTAATGTTATATTGTCAACCTCAGCCCTGTTACTATCCAAACTGAACACACACCTTTCCAGTTGTTGGTGGATGGAAGGTTGAAGGACGGTAATGTTATATTGTCAGCCTCAGCCCCGTTACTATCCAAACTGAACACACAACCTTCCAGTTGTTACTGGATGGATGACTGAAGGACGGTAATGTAATATTGTCAGCCTCAGCCCCGTTACTATCCTAACTGAACACACACCCTTCCAGTTGTTACTGGATGGCCGGTTGAAGGATGGTAATGTTATATTGTCAGCCTCAGCCCCGTTACTATCCTAACTGAACACACACCCTTCTAGTTGTTACTGGATGGACGGTTGAAGGACGGTAATGTTAAATTGTCAGCCTCAGCCCCGTTACAATACTAACTGAACACACACCCTTCCAGTTGTTACTGGATGGACGGTTGATGGACGGTAATGTTATATTGTCAGCCTCAGCCTTGTTACTATCCTAACTGAACACACACCCTTCCAGTTGTTACTGAATGGATGACTGAAGGACGGTAATGTTATATTGTCAGGCTCAGCCCTGTTCCTATCCAAACTGAACACACACCCTTCCAGTTGTTGGTGGATGGACGGTTGAAGGACGGTAATGTGATATTGTCAGCCTCAGCCCTGTTACTATCCTAACTGAACACACACCCTTCCAGTTGTTACTGGATGGACGGTTGAAGGACGGGAATGTTATATTGTCAGCCTCAGCCCCGTTACTATTCTAACTGAACACACACCTTTCTAGTTGTTACTGGATGGACGGTTGAAGGATGGTAATGTTATATTGTCAGCCTCAGCCACGTTACTATCCAAACTGAACACACACCCTTCCAGTTGTTACTGGATGGATGACTGAAGGACGGTAAAGTTATATTGTCAGCCTCAGCCCTGTTACTATCCTATCTGAGCACACACCCTCCAGTAGTTACTGGATGGACGGTTGAAGGACGGTAATGTTATATTGTCAGCCTCAGCCCCGTTACTATCCGAACTGAACACACACCCTTCTAGTTGTTACTGGATGGACGGTTGAAGGACGGTAATGTTATATTGTCAGCCTCAGCCCCGTTACTATCCTAACTGAACACACACCCTTCCAGTTGTTACTGGATGGACGGTTGAAGGACGGTAATGTTATATTGTCAGCCTCAGCCTTGTTTCTATCCTAACTGAACACACACCCTTCCCGTTGTTACTGGATGGATGACTGAAGGACGGTAATGTTATATTGTCAGCCTCAGCCCTGTTACTATCCAAACTGAACACACACCCTTCCAGTTGTTGGTGGATGGACGGTTGAAGGACGGTAATGTTATATTGTCTGCCGCAGCCCTGTTACTATCCTAACTGAACACACACCCTTCCAGTTGTTACTGGATGGACGGTTGAAGGACGGCAATGTTATATTGTCAGCCTCAGCCCCGTTACTATCCTAACTGAACACACACCCTTCTAGTTGTTGGTGGATGGACGGTTGAAGGACGGTAATGTTATATTGTCTGATGCAGCCCTGTTACTATCCTAACTGAACACACACCCTTCCAGTTGTTACTGGATGGACGGTTGAAGGACGGTAATGTTATATTGTCAGCCTCAGCCCCGTTACTATCCTAACTGAACACACACCCTTCTAGTTGTTACTGGATGGACTGTTGAAGGACGGTAATGTTATATTGTCAGCCTCAGCCCCGTTACTATCCTAACTGAACACACACCCTTCCAGTTGTTACTGGATGGACGGTTGAAGGACGGTAATGTTATATTGTCAGCCTCAGCCCTCTTACTAATCTAACTGAACACAAACCCTTCCAGTTGTTACTGGATGGATGACTGAAGGACGGTAATGTTATATTGTCAGCCTCAGCCTTGTTACTATCCTAACTGAACACACACCCTTCCAGTTGTTAGTGGATGGACGGTTGAAGGACGGTAATGTTATATTGTCAGCCTCAGCCCTGTTACTATCCTAACTGAACACACACCCTTCCAGTTGTTACTGGATGGATGGTTGAAGGACGGTAATGTTATATTGTCAGCCTCAGCCCTCTTACTATCCTAACTGAACACGCACCCTTCCAGTTGTTACTGGATGGATGACTCAAGGACGGTAATGTTATATTGTCAGCCTCAGCCCTGTTACTATCCTAACTGAACACACACCCTTCCAGTTGTTACTGGATGGATGACTGAAGGACGGTAATGTTATATTGTCAGCCTCAGCCCTGTTTCTATCCAAACTGAAAACACACCCTTCCAGTTGTTGGTGGATGGACGGTTGAAGGACGGTAATGTTATATTGTCAGCCGCAGCCCTGTTACTATCCTAACTGAACACACACCCTTCCAGTTGTTACTGGATGGACGGTTGAAGGACGGTAATGTTATATTGTCAGCCTCAGCCCCGTTACTATCCCAACTGAACATACACCCTTCCAGTTGTTACTGGATGGACGGTTGAAGGACGGTAATGTTATATTGTCAGCTTCAGCCTTGTTACTATCCTAACTGAACACGCACCCTTCCAGTTGTTACTGGATGGATGTCTGAAGGACGGTAATGTTATATTGTCAGCCTCAGCCCCGTTACTATCCTAACTGATCACACACCCTTCCAGTTGTTACTGGATGGACGGTTGAAGGACGGTAATGTTATATTGTCAGCCTCAGCCCTCTTACTATCCGAACTGAACAGACACCCTTCCAGTTGTTACTGGATGGACAGTTGAAGGACGGTAATGTTATATTGTCAGCCTCAGCCCCGTTACTATCCTAACTGAACACACACTTTTCCAGTTGTTACTGGATGGATGACTGAAGGACGGTAATGTTATATTGTCAGCCTCAGCCTTGTTACTATCCTAACTGAACACGCACCCTTCCAGTTGTTACTGGATGGATGACTCAAGGATGGTAATGTTATATTGTCAGCCTCAGCCTTGTTACTATCCTAACTGAACACGCACCCTTCCAGTTGTTACTGGATGGATGACTGAAGGACGGTAATGTTATATTGTCAGCCTCAGCCCCGTTACTATCCTAACTAAACACACACCCTTCCAGTTGTTACTGGATGGACGGTTGAAGGACGGTAATGTTATGTTGTCAGCCTCAGCCTTGTTACTATCCTAACGGAACACACACCCTTCCAGTTGTTACTGGATGGATGTCTGAAGGACGGTAATGTTATATTGTCAGCCTCAGCCCCGTTACTATCCTAACTGAACACACACCCTTCCCGTTGTTACTGGATGGACGGTTGAAGGACGGTAATGTTATATTGTCAGCCTCAGCCCTGTTACTATCCAAACTGAACTCACACCCTTCCAGTTGTTACTGGATGGACGGTTGAAGGACGGTAATGTTATATTGTCAGCCTCAGCCCTCTTACTATCCTAACTGAACAGACACCCTTCCAGTTGTTACTGGATGGATGACTGAAGGACGGTAATGTTATATTTTCAGCCTCAGCCCTGTTACTATCCTAATTGAACACATACCCTTCCAGTTGTTACTGGATGGATGACTGAAGGACGGTAATGTTATATTGTCAGCCTCAGCCCTGTTACTATCCTAACTGAACACACACCCTTCCAGTTGTTGGTGGATGGACGGTTGAAGGACGGTAATGTTATATTGTCAGCCTCAGCCCTGTTACTATCCTAACTGAACACACACCCTTCCAGTTGTTGGTGGATGGACGGTTGAAGGACGGTATTGTTATATTGTCAGCCTCAGCCCTGTTACTATCCTAACTGAACATACACCCTTCCAGTTGTTACTGGATGGACGGTTGAAGGACGGTAATGTTATATTGTCAGCCTCAGCCCTCTTACTATCCTAACTGAACAGACACCCTTCTAGTTGTTACTGGATGGATGACTGAAGGACGGTAATGTTATATTTTCAGCCTCAGCCCTGTTACTATCCTAACTGAACACGCACCCTTCCAGTTGTTACTGGATGGATGACTGAAGGACGGTAATGTTATATTGTCAGCCTCAGCCCCGTTACTATCCTAACTGATCACACACCCTTCCAGTTGTTACTGGATGGACGGTTGAAGGACGGTAATGTTATATTGTCAGCCTCAGCCCTCTTACTATCCGAACTGAACAGACACCCTTCCAGTTGTTACTGGATGGACAGTTGAAGGAAGGTAATGTTATATTGTCAGCAACAGCCCCGTTACTATCCTAACTGAACACACACTTTTCCAGTTGTTACTGGATGGATGACTGAAGGACGGTAATGTTATATTGTCAGCCTCAGCCTTTTTACTATCCTAACTGAACACGCACCCTTCCAGTTGTTACTGGATGGATGACTCAAGGACGGTAATGTTATATTGTCAGCCTCAGCCTTGTTACTATCCTAACTGAACACGCACCCTTCCAGTTGTTACTGGATGGATGACTGAAGGACGGTAATGTTATATTGTCAGCCTCAGCCCCGTTACTATCCTAACTGAACACACACCCTTCCAGTTGTTACTGGATGGACGGTTGAAGGACGGTAATGTTATGTTGTCAGCCTCAGCCTTGTTACTATCCTAACTGAACACACACCCTTCCAGTTGTTACTGGATGGATGTCTGAAGGACGGTAATGTTATATTGTCAGCCTCAGCCCCGTTACTATCCTAACTGAGCACACACCCTTCCCGTTGTTACTGGATGGACGGTTGAAGGATGGTAATGTTATATTGTCAGCCTCAGCCCTGTTACTATCCAAACTGAACACACACCCTTCCAGTTGTTACTGGATGGACGGTTGAAGGACGGTAATGTTATATTGTCAGCCTCAGCCCTCTTACTATCCTAACTGAACAGACACCCTTCCAGTTGTTACTGGATGGATGACTGAAGGACGGTAATGTTATATTTTCAGCCTCAGCCCTGTTACTATCCTAATTGAACACACACCCTTCCAGTTGTTACTGGATGGATGACTGAAGGACGGTAATGTTATATTGTCAGCCTCAGCCCTGTTACTATCCTAACTGAACACACACCCTTCCAGTTGTTGGTGGATGGACGGTTGAAGGACGGTAATGTTATATTGTCAGCCTCAGCCCTGTTACTATCCTAACTGAACACACACCCTTCCAGTTGTTGGTGGATGGATGGTTGAAGGACGGTATTGTTATATTGTCAGCCTCAGCCCTGTTACTATCCTAACTGAACATACACCCTTCCAGTTGTTACTGGATGGACGGTTGAAGGACGGTAATGTTATATTGTCAGCCTCAGCCCTCTTACTATCCTAACTGAACAGACACCCTTCTAGTTGTTACTGGATGGATGACTGAAGGACGGTAATGTTATATTTTCAGCCTCTGCCCTGTTACTATCCTAACTGAACACACACCCTTCCAGTTGTGACTGGATGGACGGTTGAAGGACGGTAATGTTATATTGTCAGCCTCAGCCCTGTTACTATCATAACTGAACACACACCCTTCCAGTTGTTACTGGATGGACAGTTGAAGGACGGTAATGTTATATTGTCAGCCTCAGCCCCGTTACTATCCTAACTGAACACACACTTTTCCAGTTGTTACTGGATGGATGACTGAAGGACGGTCATGTTATATTGTCAGCATCAGCCCCGTTACTATCCGAACTGAACAGACACCCTTCCAGTTGTTACTGGATGGATGGTTGAAGGACGGTAATGTTATATTGTCAGCCTCAGCCCCGTTACTATCCTACCTGAGCACAGACCCTTCCCGTTGTTACTGGATGGATGACTGAAGGACGGTAATGTTATATTGTCAGCCTCAGCCTTGTTACTATCCGAACTGAACACACACCCTTCCAGTTGTTACTGGATGGACGGTTGAAGGACGGTAATGTTATATTGTCAGCCTCATCCCTGTTACTATCCTAACTGAACACACACCCTTCCAGTTGCGACTGGATGGACGGTTGAAGGACGGTAATGTTATATTGTCAGTCTCATCCCTGTTACTATCCGAACTGAACACACACCCTTCCAGTTGTTACTATATGGACGGTTGAAGGACGGTAATGTTATATTGTCAGCCTCATCCCTGTTTCTATCCTAACTGAACACACACCCTTCCAGTTGTTACTGGATGGATGACTGAAGGACGGTAATGTTATATTGTCAGCCTCAGCCCTGTTCCTATCTTAACTGAACACACACCCTTCCAGTTGTTACTGGATGGACGGTTGAAGGACGGTAATGTTATATTGTCAGCCTCAGCCCCGTTACTATCCTAACTGAACACACACCCTTCCAGTTGTTACTGGATGGATGGATGAAGGACGGTAATGTTATATTGTCAGCCTCAGCCTTGTTACTATCCTAACTGAACACACACCCTTCCAGTTGTTACTGGATGGATGACTGAAGCACGGTAATGTTATATTGTCAGCCTCAGCCCCGTTACTATCCTAACTGAACACACACCCTTCTAGTTGTTACTGGATGGATGGTTGAATGACGGTAATGTTACATTGTCAGCCTCAGCCCCGTTACTATCCTAACTGAACACACACCCTTCCAGTTGTTGCTGGATGGACGGCTGAAGGACGGTAATGTTATATTGTCAGCCTCAGCCCCGTTACTATCCTAACTGAACACACCCCCTTCCAGTTGTTCCTGGATGGACGGTTGAAGGACGGTAATGTTATATTGTCAGCCTCAGCCTTGTTACTATCCTAACTGAACACACCCCCTTCCAGTTGTTCCTGGATGGACGGTTGAAGGACGGTAATGTTATATTGTCAGCCTCAGCCTTGTTACTATCCTAACTGAACACACGCCCTTCCAGTTGTTACTGGATGGATGACTGAAGGATGGTAATATTATATTGTCAGCCTCAGCCCTGTTACTATCCTAACTGAACACACACCCTTCGAGTTGTCACTGGATGGATGGTTGAAGGACGGTAATGTTATATTGTCAGCCTCAGCCCCGTTACTATCCTAACTGAACACACACCCTTCCAGTTGTTACTGGGTGGACGGTTGAAGGATGGCAATGTTATATTGTCAGCCTCAGCCCCGTTACTATCCTAACTGAACACACACCCTTCCAGTTGTTACTGGATGGATGACTGAAGGACGGTAATGTTATATTCTCAGCCTCAGCCCCGTTACTATCCCAACTGAACACACACCCTTCCAGTTGTTACTGGATGGACGGTTGAAGGACGGTAATGTTATATTGTCAGCCTCAGCCTTGTTACTATCCTAACTGAACACACGCCTTTCCAGTTGTTACTGGATGGACGGTTGAAGGACGGTAATGTTATATTGTCAGCCTCAGCCCCGTTACTATCCTAACTGAACACACACCCTTCCAGTTGTTGCTGGATGGATGACTGAAGGACGGTAATGTTATATTCTCAGCCTCAGCCCCGTTACTATCCTAACTGAACACACACCCTTCCAGTTGTTACTGGATGGACGGTTGAAGGACGGTAATGTTATATTGTCAGCCTCAGCCCTGTTACTATCCTAACTGAACACACACCCTTCCAGTTGTTACTGGATGGACAGTTGAAGGACGGTAATGTTATATTGTCAGCCTCAGCCCTGTTACTATCCTAACTGAACACACACCCTTCCAGTTGTTAGTGGATGGATGACTGAAGGACGGTAATGTTAGTCAGAATCACATTGCTCGGTGGGCCTTGCTCTTGCAAGGTAGATATATTTCAGTAAAAAAGGAAAATACTTTGACATGCTTGGCATACAATTTAATCTACCAGGCTGAACCCCATGAGTGTCAGGTTTTGACAGAAAAGGCCGTCAAGGGACATTTTGTGTCAAAATCAGTGCGGGGCGGGAGTGTCCAACGGAAGAAAACAGAAATCAAACCAGCACTCAACATTTTTGTTGACGGTTCATCTGCAGTGGAGGATGGGATTAGGCAGGCAAAGTGCGGATTACAAATACAGGATCATAATGGAAAACCTATTAAAGACATTGCCTTACAGTTACTGTCGAGTTTAAGTGTGCAGTGTGCCGAACGAGCTGCAGTCACTTTGTGCTGACACAACCACATGTTTCCCCCACTGGTTGATATAAATTCTGACAGTATGTACGTGTGTAACTGTTTGACCGAGTACCTACCTCTGTGGGAAGCGAGAGGTTTTGTGTCAGCAGATGGCAAACCTTTTCCATCTGTCCTATTACTGCAGAGAATAGTAGATGCAGCGAGGAGAGGTTACAGAAAATACTATGATATATTGACCTATGTTGTGAAAATTGGAAAGGAGATAATTGGGACAACTTTGTCTAAGTGTCGTCTGGAAAACCAGGTGGCCATATGTCCTTACCCTATATATATATATACATACATATAAAACAGCAGAATCAAAATGTGGATTTAATACCACTGTAAATTGCACCATGGAAACGAGGAAGGCATTATCAGGTTAACCCATGTGGCCTATAAGGCAAAGGGGAGATATTGCTGAACCACCACAATGAAGAAGTACCAGTATGGACATAACCGGATTTGTCTGGTGAGCAACAGTACGTCGCTTGTCAACCCACAAATACCAACTTGAGTAGAGAAGACGGAGTTGGTCGGCATACATAAAAGAAAGACAGAAACGATAATTGTTACAGAACGTATTAAGGACGACTTGATAAATTACCTTCGGGAACATAAATATACTATTCAGCCATTGCCCATACGTTTGGGTCAAGAGAGGCAGCAACGAGAAACCATTGATGCAGTGTACTACAATCTGGAACAACAGTGGAAGATGATACAAGTTCAGATTGATGAGATAAATGATTCTGCCTGGTGGGAGGACTTATGGAACTGGGGGTCAAACGTGAAGATACACCCTGGTTTAGAAATATCTCCCATGTCCTGATAGTCGTTTCGGGTGTCATGGTGATAGATGTGACATACTTAATTTGGAAACTTAAGAAATTGATTAAGGAATGTGAGAGGATGTATGAACACAGGTTGGACAGCTACCTTAAAGGCAATCAGTATTCGAAGTTGCTCCATTAAAATATAGACAATTAATAATGTAACACGAGGGTAGTTGTATAACTATTGGTAGATACTTAAAATGAATTAATGAATGACAAATGTATTCTAAAAGTCAAATTGCGACTGCGTTATGCTCGCACAAGTGATTAATTATGTAACAACGATGTTAACATTGTGCTTTCTTTAACATTACACTGCTTATGATCTTGCGTTAACAATGAAATTATAATTGCAGAAGTGTACTACCAAAGAGACATGAGAGTGTGATCCCTTGGGCATAGCCCTGCATGATCAGAGGCGGACGGGGGTGGTGGGGGTGTTGTGGTGGTGGGTGTAGACTCAGTAAAAACACATAAGAACGTAATTGAAACAATGAGGCTCGTCACACAACAATACACAACGTTTTGAAACATAGAGGGGCTGGTTAGAAGGAGCACAGCAAACAGATGGTCAAGGAATTGTGGACCATACAGAAAAGCAGGCTGAAACAAGAGAGAGATTCTACCAGACAGTGTCCCTGCACAAACCAGATAAAGGAGTTTCTATTGGCATGAGGTCGGATTAGACTCACAGTAGACAATGGCTGAAAATGGTGACAGCACGAGAACCCCGAGGAAGAACACTCAAGAAAATTCCCTGAGTCATGGACTCAGAGAATAGAAAGGCAGCTGCCATTCTGAGACTGATCACCTCATGTCTTGGGGTAGTATAACATGCAAGTAGTGAGTGCTTGTACCTGATGATTTAATGTGTGAATAAACATTGATATACCTTCCACCAGTCCGATTCTGTGAATTCTTCAAGAGGAAGTGCAGATTAGGCACAGCAACAATCTGATAGCTCTATACAAGGTCTTACCAGGAACATAAACACAAGCAACGCCTAGAGAGAAAATTACACGACCAGTAACAAAATTAGCAATGCTTTGTCGAGTTTACAGCCTTTATCAAAGTCTCACCAGGACTAACAACAACAGCAAAGAGGGATGAGAAAATGACAGGGGCAGTAATTCAGTTAAACACGGTTGATAGAATTAATAGCTGGATAAAGAGTCTTACCAGGAACACCAATAATAGCGAGGATGGGATAGTAAATATATTGAATAACCTGAAGAGCTAAAAAGATCCGATAGTCTAATGAGTACCAGTCATAATATGTGGAAAGATCGTCAAATTGCCAGATGAAACTCCTGTCCATTGTTGTAACATTCCAATCTATTGTTCTCAGATTCTGACCCATTGTTGTAACATTCCCATCTATTGTTTTCAGATTCTGACCCATTGTTGTAACATTCCCATCTATTGTTCTCAGATTCTGATCTATCCTCTCCCTCTGTCTGGAGCTGTTGGTCCCTCTTACTGCCGGGTTTGATGCTCCTGTTGACACTATGTGATAATACATTGAAATGACTCCCATATTAATAGAAGTTGGAATCCCTCCAGTGAAACAATTAGGGTCCGTGGAGACTGACATTAATACCAGTCACTAAACAAACAGTTTCAGTTAACCCCTTTCAGTCCAGCACTGTTTGTACCACAATAAAGTAGAACATTTATCCGGTCTGGATGGGATGTATGAAAGATGCTGAGGGAAGGAAAGGTGGGAATAGCGGAGGCACTGAACAGAATTTTTCAATCCTCCTTGGATATGCGAGTTGTGACAGAGGTCTGGAGGGTTGTAAATGTTACACCCTACTTGAAAAAAAGGAGCGATTGAGTAAACACTGTATTTACTGACCAGACAGTTTAACGTCACTGATGGGGAAATTTCATAACGCAGGACAAATATATTCATTGCTTTGAAAAACATGGAATAATAAATAGACAGCAGTAGGGATATGGTGATGAAAAAGCATGTCTGGCAAACCTCAACAACAACTTATATTTATATAGTGCTTTTAATGTTATAAAACATCCCAAAGTGCTTCTCAGGATCATTACGAAGCAAAGTATGACACTGAGACACAACATGAGATATTAGATCAGATGGCCAACAGCTTGAACAAAGAGATAGGTTTTAAGGAGTACCTGAAAGGAGGAAAGCGAGACGGAAAGGTGGTGACCGTAGCGGAGTGGTAATATTACCAAAATTGTAATACTGAGGCTCAGGCTGATTCTCTGAGGACATGGGTTCAAATCCCACCGTGGTAACTGGTGCAAGTTAAAATTCAATATGAGCTAAAATTCAATTAATTAATACAAATCTTCCTTTGAAAACTATTCTCAGCAATGGTGCCATGATGCTATCATTGATCGTCATAAAAAAAAACAGCCTGGCTTACTGATGTTCTTCAGCAATGGAAATCTGCCATCCTTATACGGTCTGACCTCCATGTGACTCCAAACCCACAACAATGTGGTTGACTCTAAACTGAATTCTGAAAGGTCCAGCAAACCACTCAGTCATCAAGGGCAATTAGGGATGGGCAAAAAATGCTGGCCTTGTCAGTGACACCCACATCCCATGAACGAATGAAAAAAAAAACAGTGCAGTGAGGATATTCCAGAACATTGGTCCCAGGCAGCTGAAGACCTAGTCGCCAGTGGTGCAGTGATTAAAATCCGGGTGCACTAGAGGCCGGAATTAGAGGAGTACATATATCTCGGTGGGTTGTGGAGGTGGAGGAGATTACAAAGATATGGGGCGGGGGGCGAGGCCATGGAGGGATCTGAAAACAAGGAAAATAATTTTAAAATCAAGACATTACTTGACTGGGAGCCAATATCAGTCAGTGATAGATGAACGGGACTTGGTGTGAGCTAAGACATGGGCAGCAGAGTTTTGGATGACCTCAAGTTTACAGAGAGTAGAATGTGGGAGATCAGCAAGGAGTGAGTTGGAATAATCACATCGAGAGGTGACGAATGCATGAATGAGGTTTCAGCAGCAGATGGGCTGAGACAGGTGTGAAGTCGGGTGACGTTACTGAGGTGGAAATAGGCGGTTGCAATGAATTCCTGAAAATGAGGTTAAAGATCGTTTTGGGTGAAATGTGACACCAAGGATGTAAACATACTGTCTGCATCTCAGACTGTCACCAGGAAGAGGGATGGAATCAATAGCAAGGGAACAGAGTTGGAGTGGGGAGTGAAAACAATGGCATCAGTCTTCCCAATATTTAACTGGAGGAAATTTCTGCTCATCTAGCACTGGATGTCGGATAAGCAGTCTGATAATTTAACAACAGTGGAGGAGTGGAGAGAGGTAGTGCTGAGGTAAACTTGATGGAGTTATTTGATAAAACAATGGAGAGGGTTGATGAGGGTGGTGTGATTGAAGTTATATATATGGACTTTCAAAAGGTGTTTGATCAAGTGTCATTCAATGGACAGGTGAGGAAAACTGAACCTTATGGATGAAAGGGACAGTGACAGCGTGGATATAACATTGACTAAGGAACAGTAAACAGAGAGAAGTGGTGAAAGGTTGTTGTTCAGACTCGATAGGAGTATACAGTGGTGTTCCCCAAGGCTCGGTATTAGGACCACTGCTCTTTTTGCCCTTGGAAAACCAGGGGTGGGTAGGGCAGAGCCCCCTCCTCCTCTCTCTTTACAGAGCTTCCCCTCTCTGCAGCCTCCGCTCCATTTGTTGGTCATGTTACAGACACAGAGACACTGTAACTACAGTCCCATACCTCGTCCAGAGTTGTGTCACCAAATACTCTGTCCTCCCTGAATGTCTGCAGCAGCTCACAACACAACCTCCAGAAAACCATCCACAGCACCTCCACTAACTTTACAATAGCAGAAGTACGTCAAAAGCCCTAAACCTGTAATTTGGATGCCTGGTCATTTTAAATAACACCAGGGGGTTCTTCGTGCCGCTGAATGCATGTTCAGCTGAGAGCGACTAACACAGGCGGTCAGTGGACATGCACAGACCAAGTTTCACAGACGTGCATCAAAGCTGCGGGAATGGATGATTGACATCTTATTCAGACCCCTCCTCACGCTGCAGACACACACATGTTACACCCACGCTATCACCCCGGCCAGCCTGGGTGTCCTGCACAATGTGCTGGATGTGACCAGCAGTGCATCTCACACCATTGTATGGATCCAAACTTCCACAACATCAGTGGAGCTGGAGAGATGAAATGTGCGGTCAGGGAGAGGCAGAGTGAATGAAACTCACTTTAAAAAGGGAATTAGAACAAGACTTTCAGATGAACAAGTTTCAGGAATATTGGAAATGAACAGGGGATTGGGATAATCAGAGGGTTGAGGACATGGAGGGATTTGATCACACGAGTGAGAATATTAAAATTGAGGTGTTACTGGAACAAGAGCCAATGTAGGTCAATGAGCACGGGTATGTTAGGTGAACAGAATTTGGTGTAAATTAGAAGATGGCAGCAGAGTTTTGGATGATTACAAGGTTACAGAAAGTTTTAATGTGGGAGACCAGCTGGGAGTGTGTTAGAATAGTCAAGTCTCAAGTCAACAAAGGCATGGATGAGAGTTTGAGCAGCAGATGAGCTGAACTCTCTCTCTCTCTCTCTCCCTGTTTCTTTCTCTGTCTCCCTCTCTTGCTCTGGCCCACACTCAGAGTCTTATATGCTTCAATCTTGTCGCCTCTTACTTTCCTAATCGTCTTATATGCTTCAATCTTGTCGCCTCTTACTTTTCTAAACCCCAGCTGATATAAGACTAGCCCGCCAGCCTTTCAACATAAGACAACCCGCCCATTCCAGGTATTAGTCTCGGAAACCTTCTCTGAATTGCTTCCAACGCATTTGCATGCTACCTTAAATAAGGAGACCAATACTGTACACAGTACTCCAGATGAGGTCTCATCAATGACCTGTATAACTGAAATATAAACACCCTACATTTGTGTTCTATTCCGCTCGCAATAAATGATAATATTTTATTAGTTTTCCTAATTACTTGCTGAACCTGCAGACTAACCTGATACAATTCATGCAGCAGGATACACATATCCCTCTGCAACTCTGACTTCTGCAATCCATCACCATTCAAATAATATGATCAGTTTTTATTCTCACTGTCCAAATGGATTACGAGACAGAGAGAGTTTACACTCGATCAAACGTGTGTGTGTTCATCGCTAAGAGTTGCGGGGTGGGGCGGGGGTAGGGGAACTTTAAGAGAGTTTTGAATAAGTAAAGCCAGAAATACAATGAAATTAGCATATCACAGGAAATTGTCAATTGAACCGGTAAATGTTAGAAATGTAACAGTCTTTGAGCAAGTGAAAGAGGGGAAGGGGAAGAGGAACAAGAAGGAAGGATTGTGATGGGACGGAGAGGGGAGAGTTTAAATGACAGACTGTTACATTTCTAACGTTTTCCAGTTCTGATGAAGGGTCACAGATCTGAAACATTAACTCTGTTTCTCTCTGCACAGATGCTGCCAGACTTGCTGAGTATTTCTGGCACTTTCTGTTCTCATTTCAGATTTCCAGCAACCGCAGTATTTTGTTTTTATTTTAGTATTTAATTCACTGTCACTTCTATTCCAGGAATGCCTACCTTAAAGACGTTCTGCTCTTCTCTTCCAGAGCTTAGGGCCTCGGCAGCCGAAGGTACGGCCATCAATGGTAGAGTAATTAAACTCGGAGATGCTCAAGAGTCCAGAGTTATATGACGTCTCAGTGCTGCAGTGGAAGCTCAGACTGAAGTCATGAGATCCATAACAAAAACAAGAAATGCTGGAATCACTCAGCAGGTCTGGCAGCATCTGTGGAAAGAGAAGCACAGCTAACATTTCGGGTCAGTGACCCTTCTTCGGAAGGGACCTACTTTTCCGAAGAAGGGTCACTGACCCGAAACGTTAACTCTGCTTCTCTTTCCACAGATGCTGCCAGACCTGCTGAGTGATTCCAGCATTTCTTGTTTTTGTTTCAGATTTCCAGCATCTGCAGTATTTTGCTTTTATGTCATGAGATCCATGCTTGCTGCCATGCAGGATCAGACTGCTGTCAACATGGCTGTGGATCTCAGTGTTCAAAGGGGTTTGCAGGATCTCACAGCAGTCCAGCAATCTGTGATCCAGTAGATTACTCGGATTGATGAACTGTCGCCCCGTGGGACTGACAGTGTCTCCATGGAGCATGAACCTGCTGTCCTCTCTCAGGATGACAGTATTTGTTCTCCCTTCACCGCCACTCCACCAGTGTACTTGCTGTTACCCATCAGACATCCCAGGCTACTGCTGCCCATGTCGAGGTGGTGCAGTCCGACGACGAATCCTCAAAGCCCAGAGCTGCTCGAGGACGTCCTGCAAGGCCACCTGGAGTCTCCCCCAGGGAAAGTCAGCAGCCCTCCATCAGCCATGCTGCAGTCATTGGAGAAACACTGTGTAGGAGCACTAGTCAAGTCGAAGGAACCCACAAGACAGGCACTAAGAGAATACACAGGGGTGCATAGTTCAGTTTTGTTTGTATAATTGGATGTGCTGTAGGATAAAGATGTCAAAGAAAATAATTTTGTTGGTGTTTTTTATTGCAGGATGGTGAGCAAGGGGACAATGTGATGGGGCGTCTCAGATTGGTGGAATGATGGAGAATGGGGGATCCATGGTGGGAAAGAGATGTTGTCCTATGGGAAACAGAATATTAGCAGGGTCTCTCCGACGGTCTTTCTGGGTCGAAGGCATCCAGGAAATATCCTCCCTGCCTCCTCCTCCTCCTCCTGAGGTAGCCTCCGGATTCCTGGTGCCAATGCCTGTGTCCTCATGATGGTGATGATATGAAGGGTGCAGCAGAACACCATGAACTTGGACACCTGCTACAGTGTGGACTGCAGGGCTCCCTCTGGCGATTCGGACAGTGGCTGCATTACTTCATCACACTGATGGTCTGTTCCACCATGTTCCTGGTGACTTCATTGTTCACATTATACACATGTTAATTGTGTGAGGTTGGGTGGTGGTGGGAGGAGGTTTGGGGGAGTAGAAACATGAGCTGTGTCTGGAGAGGGGGGGTTACATTTGTCTCCGAGGAGCCACATTCTGGTTCTGCATGGGGGCCCGATGTGTCGGGACGGGCTGACTGCTTCAGAATTAAGGGATGGTGGCTGCTGCCAGGATGGTGGACATTCACCAACATGATGTACTGGGCATGCTCACACACCAACTGTACATTAATGGAGTGAGAGTTCTTCCAGTTCCTGTACCTCTCCCCGTTGACATGGGGACACCGTAGAGGCATCTCAAAAAACAGGAATGCAGCTATCCTCACAAAGCCAGGGGTCCCCTTATCCTGTTTCTCCCCGCTGAGGGAGAAAAAGGTGTACTAACTTCACCCAACATAGATGGCCTCTCTCACCTAGCGGATACATCAATGGACAGCACACATTCCTCACAACTACAGGCCAGTTAGTCCAACATCAGTGGTGGGAAAGGTTTTAGAACAATTATCAGGGATAAAACCACAAGCATTTGAGAGGTTTGAGTTACTTCAGGATAGCCAGCATAGATTTACAAAAGGAAAGTCATGCTTGACTAATCTAATTGCACTTTTGATGATGTAACAGAGAAGGTTGATGAAGGGAATGTGATGGATGTTGTCTAGATTGGTTTGAAGAATGTGTTTGATAAAGTGCCACAGAAAAGGTTAATTACCAACATTGAGTCAAATGGAATGGGAGGGTCAGTGTCCAATTGGATAAAAAAATGGTTTACATAGAGAAAAAAGTGTGTCAAAGTAAATGGCAGTTTTTCAGACTGAAAGGTGTTAGACAGTGAGTGTTCCGCCAGGGTCAGTGCTCGGGCCACTGTTTAATTTTGCTGTGTATAAATGACTTGGATCTTGGAATACAGAGTAGAATTTCAAAATCCGCCTCTGATACCAAACATGGAGCTGTGATAAACAGTGAGTATGTTGAGAACCACCTGCAACAGGACATAGATACTGATTGGAATGAGCAGACGAGTGGCAGATGAAAGTGTGAGACAAGTGTGAGGTGATGCATTTTGTCAGAAAGGATAGGAAAGCAATATCGGCTTAATAACACTGTTCTAAACAGTGTGCAGGAACAGAGAGACCTGTGGGTGTATGAATATCCATCGTTTAAGGTGGCAGGACATATTGAGAGATTGGATAGTAAAATACATATAATCTTGGACTTCATACAGAGAGGTATTGAGTTCAAAAGCAGAGAAGTTATGATGAATGTTTAAAAATCTCTGGTTAGGTCTCAGCTGGACTACTGTGTCCAATTCTGGTCACCACACTTCAGAAAGATTATGAAGGTCCTTGGTGCTGAAGAGATTTAACAGGATGGTTCCAGGGATGGAGGATTTTAGTTCCAAGGTTAGGTTACACGATTATGACAGGTTTAGATAATTCAGACAATGAAAAAGTGTTCCCATTAACTGAGGGAAGAAAGACTAGGGACACAGATTGAAGGTTCTGGACAAGAGATGCAGGAGCAATATGAGGAAGAAGTTTTTTCTTTATGCAGCGGGTGTTAATGATCTGGAACTCACTGCCCACAAGTGCGTTAGAAGCAGAGACAATCATTGATTTCAAATGAAAGCTGGTGCGGACCTGAAGGAAATGAATTTGCTACAGGGATTGAGTGGGGGAGTGGGACTGACAGGATTGCTCCATGGAGAGCCAGCATGGACATGATGGGATGAATGGCCTCCTTCTATGTCGTAAATGACTCTATCAGTCTCTGTGACTCGATGTTTGATACATCTCCTGCTCTTGTCTAGAAAGATCCAGGTACATAGAAGTTCAATTAAACTGTGACCTTGACATCCACTGACAGCTCCGTCCTCACGCTGGTGTGAGGCTGTAGGTCGTGTTACAGGAGGTGACACAGCTCTGTGACCACCTCCGAATTGAATCAGAGTCACCTCACACACTGCTCCTGGGTTAGGTGTAGGGAGGAAAAGTGCTCTTGGAAAACCCGGGGTTGGTAGGGCAGAGCCCCTTCCTCATCCATCCTTTCAGAGCATCCCCTCTCTGCAGCATCTGCTCCATTTGTTGGTCATGTTACAGACCCAGAGACACTTGAACTACAGTCCCTATACATTGTCCAGAGTTATGGAACATAGAACATAGAACATTACAGCGCAGTACAGGCCCTTCAGCCCTCGATGTTGCGCTGACCTGTGAAACCATCTGACCTACACTATTCCATTTTCATCCATATGTCTATCCAATGACCACTTAAATGCCCTTAAAGTTGGCGAGTCTACTACTGTTGCAGGCAGGGCGTTCCACGCCCCTACTGTTGGGTCAACAAATACTCTGTCCTCCCTGAATGTCTGCAGCAGCTCACAACACAACCTCCAGAAAACCATCCACAGCACCTCCACTAAATTTACAATGGCAGAAGTCAGTCAAAAGCCCTAAAACTGTAAGATGGATACCTGGTCTGTTTAAATAACACTAGAGGGGTTCCTCATGCTGCTGAATGTATGTTCAGCTGAGAGTGACTAACACAGACGGTCAGTGGACATGCACAGAACAAGTTTCAAAGTCGTACATCAAAGCTGCTGGAATGGCTGATTGACACCATATTCATACCCTCCTCATGCTACAGACGCAAACATGTTACACCCACGCTGTCACCCCGGACAGCCTGGGTGTCCTGCACAATGTGCTGGATGTGACCGGCAGTACAGCTCACACCATTTTATGGATCCGAACTTCCACAGCACCAGTGGAGCTGGAGAGATGAAATGTGTGGTCAGGGAGTGAGACAGAGGGAAAGAAACTCACTTTAAAAAGGGAATGAGAAAAAGACTTTAAGATGAACAAGCTTCAGGAATATTGGAAATGGACAGGGGATTGGGATAATCAGAGGGGTGAGGACATGAGGGATTTGATCATACGAGTGAGAATATTAAAATTGAGGTGTTACTGGACCAAGAGCTAATGTAGATCAGTGAGCACAGGGATGTTGGGTGAACAGAATTTAGTGTAAATTAGAAGGTGGCAGCAGAGTTTTGGATGACCACAGGTTTACAGAGAGTAGGTTATGGGAGAGCAGCCAGGAGTGAGTTAGAATAGTTAAATCTCGAGGTAACAGTCAAGTCTTCCAACCAAAATGGTCAGTTTGATCTTTTCCCACATTATACTCCATTTGCCAGTTCTTTGACAACTCATTTAACCTTTCCATATCCCTTTGTAGCCTCCTTATGTCCTCTTCAGAACTTACCTTCTTACCAATCTTGGAGTCATTAGCAAATTTCGAAAGCATACCTTCGGTCTATTCATCAAAGTTTTTTGTATCAATTGTAAAAAGTTGAGGCCCCAGCACTGATCATGGTGGCACACCACTTGCCGCAGCTTGCGAACCAGAAAGTAACCCATTTATGCCTACTCTGTTTCCTGTTAGCTAGCCTATCCTCTATCCATGCCAATTATGTTACCCCCTACACTATGGGATTTTATTTACCACAATGACGTTTGATGTGGTACGTTATCAAATGCCTTCTGTAAATCTAAGTACAGTAAATCCACCAGTTCCCCTTTATCCATAGTACATGTTACTTCTTCAAAGAACTCCAGTATATTGGTTAAACATGATTTCCCTTTCACAAAACCATGTTGACTCTGCCTGATCACCTTGATTTTTTTCTACGTGCCCTGCTATAACGTCTTTAATAATAGCTTCTAACATCTGATCCATAACTGAAAGCCATTCTCACCTGCCACAGGTCGTATGTACACAATGTCTCTTCTGATGTTGTGCTGCATTTGAACTGTTACTCCTCAATAGAGTCATAGAATTATAGAGATATACAGCACAGAAACAGGACCTTCAGCCCATTGTGTCTGTGCTGGCCATCAAGCACTGAACTATTCTAATCCCAATTCCCAGCACTTGGCCTGTAGCCTTGTATGCTATGGCGTTTCATGTGCTCATCTACATACTTCTGAAATGTTGTGAGGGTTCCTGTCCGGACCATCTCTTAAGGCAGTGTGTTCCAGATTCGAACCACCCTCTGGGTGAAAATTACTTTCCTCAAATCCCTTCTAAACCTCCTGCCTCTTACCTTAAATCTATTCCCCCTGGTTATTGACCCGTCCACTGAGGGAAAAAATATTCTTCATGTCTCACCTATCAATGCCCCTCATTATGTTGTATACCTCAAAAATGACACCCCTCATCCTTTTCTGCTCTAAGGAAAACAACCCTAGCCTTTTCTGTCACTCTTCACAGCGGAAATGCTCCAGCCCAGGCAACATTCTGGTGAATCTATTCTGCACCCTCTCCATTGCAATCACCTCCTTTCGATAGTGCGGCAACCACAACTATACACAGTACTCCAGTTGTGGCCTAACTGGCGTTTTATACTGCTCCATCATAACCTCCCTGCTCTTATATTCTACGCCTCGGCTAATAAAGGAAGGTGTCCCATACGTCTTCCTGACCGCATTGTCTACCTGTGCTGTTGCCTTCAGTGATCTATGGACAAGTACACCAAGCTCCCTCTGACCTTCAATACTTCCTCGGGTCCGACCATCCATTGTATATTTCCTTGTCTTGTTCGCCCCCCCCAAAAAATGCATCACCTCACACTTCTCAGGATTACATTCCATTTGCCACTCCTCTGCCCATCTTGCCAGCCCATCTACATCGTCCTGTAATCTAAGGCTTTCCTCCTCACTATGTACAACACCACCAATTTTCGTGTCAGCTGCGAACTTAATGATCAGTCCTCATATATTCACGTCTAAATCATTAATGTACACTACAAACAGCAAGAGTCTCAGCACCGATCCCTGCAGTACACCACTGGTCACAGGCTTCCACTCGCAAAAACAACCCTTGACCATCACCCTCTGCCTCCCGCCGCTAAGCCAATTTTGGATCCAATTTGCCAAGTTGCACTGGATCCCATGGGCTCTTACCTTCTTAACAAATCTCCCATGCGGGACCCCATCAAAAACCTTACTGAAGTCCATATAGACTACTGCTTTACCCTCCTTTACACCCCTAGTCACCGCCACGAAAATAATCTATCAATTTAGTTAGACACGAACTCCCCTTGACAAAGCCATGCTGACTATTCCTGATTAATCCCCGCCTCTCCACGTGGAGATTAATCCTGTCCCTCCGAATTTTTTCCAATGGTTTCCCTGCAATAAATTGCTTGTGACCCTTCGACCTCCTTTCTGTTAAGCTGTGACACTCTATCAGATCTTACAGTGGTGTAGGAGTGGCAACAGAGTTCCTGCCTCCCTTTTATATGATTTTTCAGGGTGGAAGATGAAGAGATGAAATGTGTGGTCAGGGATAGAAACAGAGGGAAAGAAACTCACCTTTAAAAAGGGAATTAGCAAAAGACTTTAAGATGAACAAGTTTCAGGAATATTGGAAATGGACAGGGGATTGGGATAATCAGAAGGACGAGTACATGGAGGGATTTGATCTCATGGTTGGAATATTAAAATTGAGGTGTTACTGAACCAAGAGCCAATGTAGGTCAGTGAGCACTGGGATGTTGGGTGAACAGAATTTGGTGTAAATTAGGAGATGGCAGCAGAGTTTTGGATGACCACAAGGGACAAGGTTACAGAGAGTAGAATGTGGGAAACAAGCCAGCAGTGTGCTGGAATAGTCAAATCTCGAGGTAACTAAGGCATGGATGAGGTTTTCAGCAGCCGATGAGCTCAGCTCTCTCTTTCTCTCTTTCTCTATCTCTCCCTCTCTCTCTCTGTCGCCCTCACTTGCTCTATCCCACGCTCAGAATCTTCAATGTTTCAATCAAGTCGCCCCTTACTCTTCTAAACTCCAGCTGATATAAGCCTAGCCTGTCCGGCCTTTCCTCATAAGACAGTCCGCCCATATTCATCTAATAAACCTTCTCTGAACTACTTGCAACGCATTTACATGTTTCCTGAAATAAGGAGACCAGTACTGAACACAGAATTCCAGATAATGTCTCACCAATGCCCTCCCTACCTTTGTATTCAATTCCACTCACAATAAATGATAACATAATATTAGCTTTCCTAATTACTTTCTGAACCGACATACTAACCTTATGCAATTCATACACCAGGAGAGCCAGATACTCCTGCATCTCAGAGTTCTGCAATCCCTCACCATTCAGATAATATGCTTAGTTTAATTTCATTATTACTACCAATATGGACAATTTCACATTTCCCCACATTCCACTCCATTTCCCAGATCTTTGCCTTCTCACTCAATCTATCTATGTCCGTTTGCAGCCGCCTGATGTCCTCTTCAGAACTTTGTTTCATTAACAGATTTACCAACCACACCTTCGGTCCTTGCATCTAATTCATTTAAACAAACTGTAAAAAGTTGAGGGCCCAGCACTGATACCTATGGCACCCCACTGGTTACATCCTGCCAACCAGAAAATTACCCATTTATGCCTGCTCTCTGTTTCTTGTTAGCTAACCAAACGTCTATCCATGGCAATGTCTTACCCCCTACACCATGAGCTTTTATTTTTCGCAATGACCTTTGATGTGGCACCTTATCAAATGCCTTCTGGAAATCTAGTACAGTACATCCACCAGTTCCCCTTTATCCACAGCACATGTTACTTCTTCAAAGAACTCCAGTTAATTGATTAAACGTAATTTCAATTTCACAAAACCATGCTGACTCTGCCTAATCACCTTGAATTTTTCGACCTGCCCTGCTATAACATCTTTAATAATAGCTTCTAAAAAACTAATTCACAGCCAGAAAGCCTTTCTCATATGTCACAGATTGTTTCTCTACTGTGTGTATTCTGATTTTGTGCTGTATTTGAACTGTCACTCCTCAATAAACTGCTTGTGACCCTTTGACCTGCTTTTTGGGTGATCTCTGACCCTATATCAGACCTTACAGTGGTGTAGGAGACGGAACACAGACATCAGGATGATCGGCTTGGTTTACTTGGTTTGTGAAAAATAGTAAACTCAGTTGAGTGATGAATGAGGAGGAGATTTGGCAACAAAAAGAGTTTACACTCAATCAAACGTGTGTGTTCATCACTAAGAGCGTGGGTGGGGGGGGGGGGGAGGACTTTCAGAGAGTTTTGAATAAAAAAAGCCAGAAATACAATCTCACTCGCATATCACAGGAAATAGTCAATTGATAACCTGGTAGAGAAGAAAAACAGGCACGCCTGGGGAGACGGATATACTAAGGATTTTCGAGGTGTATGATGGGAATTACGATTTTATTCTCAATGGAATATCTGAGGATGTCCAGAAATACAAATTTAAGCAAAAAAGAGGGCTGAGATAAGTTGGTCAATGGGGCACATCTGTGTCCCTGAACAGAAAGTGCTGGAAATACTCAGTGGGTCTGGCAGCATCGGTGCAGAGAGAAACAGAGTTAATGTTTCAGATCTGTGACCCTTCATCAGAACTGGTAAACGTTAGAAATGTTGATGTACAAGCTGGAGATAGTGAGACCATGGACCTCCTGCTTTCCATACCACCCCCAATCCTTCACCTCAAACCTCCCCTTCTGAATTTATACTTTTCAATGATAACCCAATACTACCAACTTCCCAGTCACAGCAGCTCCAGGAGACAGAAAGAGAGCAGCAAAAGAGCACTAAAGCCCCATCACTTGGTCTGATGCTCACAGCCACCAGATCAAATACTTACAGTGCGTGTACCTTAGAGGCTGGTATAGAGTCAGAATCTGCACGTGGCGAGTCACCGAGCATGAGTGAGCTTCAGCCAGGCCAGGGGGAAAGGATAGTTCATGTGTCAGATCACCGGAGGGTGAGGTTACAAACGAGTTATAATACACAGGACTCAGATGTGAACATTGCTGGAGCTGCTGCCCATGTCGAGGTGGTGCAATCTGAATCCGAGCCCTCAAGGCCTAGAGCAGCTCGAGGACGTCCTGCAAGGCCATCTGCAGTCACCCCCAGTGAAAGACAGCAGCCTTCCACCAGCCATGCTGCAGTCACTGGGAAACACTGTGTAGGAGCAGTAGGCAGGTTGAGGGAACCCACAAGACAGGGACTAAGGGAATACACAAGGGTGAATAGTTCAGTTTTGTTTGTATAATTGCATGTGTTGTTGGATAAAGACGATCATGAAAAACATTTTGTTGGTGTTTTTATTGCAGGATGGTTACCTAGGGGACGCTGTGATGGGGCATCTCAGATGGATGTAATGGTGGAGAAGAGGGGGCTCCATGGTGGGAAAGGGAAGTTGTCCTATGGGAACTGGAATCTTAGCAGCGTCTCTACGACAGCCTGTCCGGTTTGAAATCATCCAGGAAATATCCTCCCTGCCTCCTCCTCCTCCTACTGAGTTAGCCTGCGGATCCCTGGTGCCAAAGCCTGTGTCCTCATGATGGTGCTGATGTGAAGGGTGCAGCAGAACACCATGAACTTGGACACCTGCTCCAGTATGTACTGGAGGGCTCCCCCCGAGCGGTTCAGACATCGGAAGCATTACTTCACCTGGTGGTTTTGTGTGGAGGAGGGGAGTGTCTAGAGTTTAGAGGTCATGAGCCACATTCGGGTTCTGCATGGGGGCCCGATGTGTTGGGACCGGCTGACTGCTTCAGAATGAAGGTACAGTGGCTGCTGCCAGGACAGTGGACATTTACCAAGATGATGTACTGGGCATGCTCACACACCAAATGTACATTAATGGAGTGAGAGCTGTATCAGTTCCTGTACCTCTCCCCGTTGCCTTGGGGACCCCGCAGAGACACCTAGACCATCAGGAATCCCGTTATCCTGACAAAGCCACGGGATCTCTCACCTGCTTCTCCCTGCTGAGAGAGCAGGCAGTATAATTCAGCTCACCCGACATAGATGGCCTCCGTCACACAGCAGATACATGAATGGACAACAGAGAGAGAGATAATGGATACGTCACCCGCTCTTGTCTGGAAAGATACAGATAAGAACATAATAACATAAGAAGTAGGAGCAGGAGTAGGCAATTCAGCCCCTCGAACCTGCTTCGCCATTCAATATGACCATGGCTGATCTCATCTCGGTCTCAACTCCACTTTCCTGCCCGTTCTCCATATCTCTTCAACCCATTACTAATTAAAAATCTGTCTATCGCCTCCTTAAATTTACTCAATGTCCCGGCATCTATTGCACTCCGGGTAGTGAATCCCACAGACACACGACCCTTTCAGAGAAGAAATTTCTCTTCATCTCTATTTTAAATCCTTATCCCTTATCCTAAAACAATGACCTCTCATTCTAGGTTGCCCCTCAAGAGGAAACGTCTTCTCTGTGTCTACTTTGTCAATCCCCTTAACCATCTTCTCTACCTCAATTAGATCGACTCTCATTCTTCTAAACTCCATAGAGTAAAGGCATAAAGAGCTCAATCTCTCTTCATAAGACAAACCCCTCCTCCCTGGACTCTCCAGTGACTCTCCTCTGATCTGCCTCCAGTGCAACTGCATCCATCCTCAAGTCAGGAGACTAAAACTATACACAATACTCCAGGTGCGGTCTAATAAATTTTTTGTACAGTTGCAGCAGCACTTTCCTACTTTTATATTCTATTCCATTAGCAAGAAATACCAAAATTCAATTTGCCTTCCTTTTCACCTGCTGTACCTGCAAACTAGCTTTCTGCGATTCATACACGAGGACAACCAAATCCTTCTGCACCGAAGCACTCAGAAGTTTATCTCCATTTAGATAATAATTTGCCTTTCTATTCTTCCGACCAAAATGGATAACCTTACACTTATCCACATTAAACTCCATCTGCCAAATTTTCGTTCATTCACCTAACCTATCCATATCAATTTGTAAATTTCTTATTTAATTATTGCAACATACTATCCCACCTATTTTAGTGTCATCTGGAGATTTGGCTATAGTAACTTCTATCCTTGCATCCAAATCATAAATATATATTGTAAATAGCAGGGGCCAAGGACCAAATCCTGTGGTACCCCACCAGTTACATATTGCCAACCAGAAAAAGATCCATTTATCCCGACTCTCTGTTTTCTGTTGGTTAGCCAATCCTCTATCAAAGTTAATAAATTGCCCCTGAACTCATGTGATCTTACCTTCTGTATTCACCTTTTGTGCGGCACTTTATCAAATGTCTTCTGGAAATCCAGATATACTACATCTACAGGATCACCATTTTCCACTTTTCTTGTCACAGCTTCGATGAACACTAGCAAATTCGTCAAATAGGATTTCCCCTTCATAAAACCATGCTGACTCTGATGGATTGCGTTTTGACTTTCTAAACGTCCTGTTATTACTTCCTTAATAATGGGTTCTAACAATTTCCCAACGATAGATGTTAAACTAACTGGTCTATAGTTTCCTACTTTCTGCCTCCCTCCCTTTTTGAATAAGGGCGTTATATTAGCTTTTTTCCAATCCACTGGAACCCTTCCCGCATCCAGCGAATTTTAGAATATTGTAACCAATGGATCCGTTATCTCTGCTGCCACTTACTTTAAGACACTCTGATGCAGGCCATCAGGCCCTGGGTACTTGTCTGCCTTCAATTCCAATAGTTTGCTCTGTACTTTTTACCTAGTAATGATGATTGTTCTAAATTCCTCTCTTTCTATAACCTCTGCATTACCTGTTCCTATTTAGATGGTACTGGTGTCCTCCACCGTGAAAACCGAGGAAAAATACTGATTTAGTGTCTCCACCATTTCTGTGTTCCCCTCTATCAACTTCCCAGTCTCATCCTCCAAGGAATCAACATTCACTTTAGCCACTCTCTTACCTTTTATATACTTAAAGAAGTTTTTACTATCCGTTTTCATATTTTGCTCTAGTTTTCTTTCATAATTTATCTTTGCTCTTTTTATTACTTTTTTAGTAACCCTTTGTTGATCATTAAAAATTTCCCAATCTTCCAGCCTGCCACTGGCCTTTGCAATATGGTATGCCTTAGATTTTGTCTTTACGTTATCCTTAACTTCCTTGCTTAGCCATGGATGTTTTCCCCCCTCCTAGAATATTTCTTCCTCTCTGGAATATATTGTAGTTGGGAGAAATTGAAAATCTCCTTCAACATCTGCCACTGCTCATCAACTGTCCTACCTTTTAGTCTTCCTGCCCAGTCCACTAGGGCTAAATCTGTACTCATGCCGATGTAATTATCTTTGTTTATGGATCTAATAGTTGGATACAGAGACTTACCAGGGCCACCAATAATAGCGAGGATGGGGTAGTAAACCGTTTGAATCATCTTCAGAGCATAATAGATCCGCGCTTCTAATGTCATCCGAAAATACTCAGCTGTAACCAGGCCAAACCAATAATACGTACTCCTGCTGTCCATTGCTGTAACATTCCAATCTCTTGTTCCCAGATTCTGACCCATTGTTGGAACATTGAAATCTATTGTCCTCAGATTCTGACCCATTGTTGTAACATTCCAATCTATTGTCCTCAGATTCTGACCCATTGTTGGAACATTCCAATCTATTGTCCTCAGATTCTGACCCATTGTTGGAACATTCCAATCTATTGTCCTCAGATTCTGACCCATTGTTGGAACATTCCAATCTATTGTCCTCAGATTCTGACCCATTGTTGGAACATTCCAATCTATTGACTTCAGATTCTGACCCATTGTTGTAACATTCCAATCTATTGTTCTCAGATTTTGATCGATCGTCTTTCTCTCTCTCTCGCTCTTTCTGCAGCCACGGATCCCTGTTCGGGCCGGGGTTGATGCTCCCACTGACACTATGATTTAACACATTGAAAGGAGTCCCTTATTAATAGAAGAGGGAAACCCTCCAGTGACACAATTATAGTCCGTAGTGACTGACATTAATTACAGTCAATGAACAAACAAGTTCAGTTAATCTCTTTCAATCCAATACTTTTTGTACCACAATAGTGTAGAAGTGTTCCTCAGTCTAGATGGGAGATACGAGGTGAGTTGAGGGAAGGAATGGTGGAAAAAGCAGAGGCATTGGCTGGAAGCTTTCAATCCTCCTTGGATCTGGGAATGATGACAGGGGACTGCAGGGTTGTCTATGTTACACCCTGCTTATAAAATGAGACATTAGATAAATCCCGTAGCTACTGACCAGTCAGTCTAATGTCGGTGGTTGGAAATTTCTAGAGGCCATAAGCCTGTACAAAATATATCGTTCTTGGAAAAACATGGGATAATAAATGACAAACAGCACGGGTAAGTAATGACCAATCACGTCCGATAATCTTGATCAAGTTCATTGATGACATAACTGAGTGTTGTTGAGGATAGTGTGTTTCATGTTATGTATAAGGACTTTCAAAAGGCCTGTGATCAAATGACATTTCATAGACTTGTTATGAGAAATAGAACACATGGAATATTTTGACAGTGATAGTGTGAATATGACACTGACTCAGGGACAGAAAGCAGAGAGACGTGGTGAACAGACTTTGTTCAAACTGGGGGAGGGGGAGTATAAATTGCTGTTTCTCAGGGGTCAGTTTTAGCATCAGTGCTCTTCCTGACATGTAGATACATATACAAGTAATAGAGACTTATATGCAAAAACACATAATTTCAACGCTTGAAGATGACATGAAACTCATAAGTACGGGTGGCAAAGACGCAGACCACAGAATTATCCAACATCACAGACTTTGTTTATTGTTAATTTATTCTGGACTCCAATCCAAATACAAATTTATTTCTCACTGTATACTTCATTTGAGTGATTTGCCTGTGAGCTTGTGCATGAATGTCTAACGTATATTTTTATTATTTTATTTAGATTCATTTTAGATTTTAAATTACAATAAACTCACTTCTTGATTAAACTTAAGAAAACCTGTTTGATTGGTTCTTTCACGATCACAGTAAAGGTAAAAGGTAAAATACTCACTGAGGTGGTCAGCATGTCCACTGCTAAAAAGGAATAAATCCCATTGTGATCAAAGAAAAGATAGGACAAGAGGGGAGTCTGGGACCCCTCCTCACCTGGCTGTATCAGAAATGTGGAGGTTCTAGTTATTGCAACGCAATGACAAACGAGAAATTGGAAGTGTCATAGAGTCACAGAGTTATAGAGAAAAGGAACAGGCCCTTCGGCCCACTGTGTCTGTGCTGGCCAACAAGCCTATCCATTCTAATCCCATTTTCCAGCACCTGGCCCGTAACCTTGTACGCTATGGCGTTTCAAGTGCTCATCGACATAATTCGTAAATGTTGTGGAGGGTTCCTGCCTCTGCAGCCCCTTCAGGCAGTGTGTTCCGGATTCCAACTACCCTCTGGGTGATTTTTCTTCCCCTCAAATCCCCTCTCAACCTCCTGCCCCTTAATTTAAATCAATGCCCCCCGGTTATTGACAACTCCGCTAAGGAAAAGGTTTTTTCCTATCTACCCTATCCATACCCTCATAATTTTTCGTGCTTTCTGTCTCTGTCCCTTTTTTAAATAAAGAATTTACATTCCCAATAAAGGAATTACATAGAGTGAAGTAACTCGGTACAGGTTAAAACCCCTCTCTGTTGAAAAGTTGTGTAATGTCGCTGGACAGTTAGGGATTATTCTCCGTCCAAAAGATTGGAAACCCGAAATCCTAAGACTTGTGGCCAACCATTTTTTGTTTGCAGCTGAAGACTCAAACAGGGTTAGAATCACTGACAGATAGAGTAATGTTAGCTAAGGTAAAACTAGAACAGAAGAGACTAGAATTAGAATTCCAGAGAGAGCGAGAAAGAGCAGAGCGTCAAGAAAGGGAAAAAGTAAGAGTGTTCCAGAAGGAGAAGGAGGAAAGGGAGTTAAGGCGGTTCAAACAACTAGAGGAAGTCCCAGTACACCCAGTGAAGGCACAGCTAGTGAAGGAGCTACCCATAGCTCAGGACCATGTGCTGAGCTCTTAATGTTCTCCCAGTTAGTTCCAAATTTCAATGAGGAGGATGTGTCAGAATTTTTCATCAGTTTTGAAATGCTTGCAAAGCCGCTGAAATGACTGACAGAGAGCTGGACACTGTTTTTACCAAGTAGAATAACAGGAAAAGTCCATGAGGTTTATTCACTGTTGCCAGATGAAAGTTCATCACATTATGAGATGGATAAAAATGGTATCCTGGGTGCATATGAGATAGTATCAGAAGTGTACTGTAAAACATTCCGAACCCTGGGAAAGCAGCCTGACTAAACTTACCTTGAGTTTGAAAGAGTTAACCAGCTTCCGAACATAGGAACATAGGAGCTGAAGTAAGCCATTCAGCCCATCGAGCCTGCTCCACCATTCAATATGATCATGGTTGATCATCCAATGCCTTTTCCCCCACATTATCCTCATATCCCTTTTTGTCAGTGGTATTTATAAAACTGTCAATCCCTACTTTAAACATGCTCAATGACTGAGCTTCCACAGCTCTCTGGGGTAGAGAATTTCAAAGATTCAGAACCATCTGAGTAAAGAAATGTCTCCTCATCTCTGTCCTAAGTGGCGTCTCTTTTATTTTGAAATTATGTCTGCTATTTCTGGACTCCCCAACCAGGGGAAACATCTTAGCTGCATCTACCCTGTCTATCCCTTTAAGTATTTTGTAGGTTTCAATGAGATCACCTCTCATTCTTCGAAACTCTAGAGAATACAGGCCCAGCTTCCCCAATCTCTCTTCATAGGACAGTCCCACCATCCCGGGAAGAAGTCTGGTGAACCTTCTTTGCACTCCCTCTGTGGTCATAATATCCTTCCTCAGGTAAAAAGACCAGAACTGCGCACAGCACTCCATCTGCGGTCTAACAAAGTTTCTAGACAATTGCAGCAAGACTTCACTACTCAAATCAACTCGTGATAAAGGCCAACATACCATTTGCCTTCATAATTGCTTGCTGCACCTGCATGTTAGCTTTCAATTACTTATAATGAGGATACCCAGGTCCCTTTGTACATCTACACTTTCTAATCTCTCACCAATTGGAACACTCTTCACATCTATTCATCCTACCACCGTGGCTATATATTCCATTTGCCATGTTTTTACCCACTCACTACGTCTGTCCAAATTTCCTTGAACCCACTTTGCATCTTCCTCACAACACACATTTCCACCTAGTTTTGTGTCATCTGCGAACTTGAAATATTACTTTGGTCCCAATATCCAAATCATTGATAGATATTGTGAACAGCTGGGGCCCAAGCACAGATCCCTGAGGTACTCCATTAGTCACAGCCTGCCAAAGCAAGAATGGCCCATTTATTCCTGCTCTCTGTTTCCTGCCTGTTTACCAATCCTTACTGCTAGTCAGTATATTACCTCCGATCCCATGTTCTTTAACTTTGCTGACCAACATACTGTGGGGCACTTTATCAAAAGCTTTCTGAAAATCCACCGACTCCCCTTCTCTATTTTGTTCGTGACATCCAAAAAATAAAAACCAACAGGTTCATCAAGCATGATTTCCCATTCATAAATCCATGTTCATTCTGCCCAATCAGATCTATTTATCGCATAATTTAGAATAGATTCTAACATGTTCCCTAGTACTGATGCAATGCTAACCACGTGGGTTTTCGCCGGGTGCTCCGGTTTCCTCCCACAGCCAAAGACTTGCAGGTGATAGATAAATTAGCCATTATAAATTACCCCTAGTGTAGGTAGGTGGTAGGGAATATGGTATTACTGTAGTGTTAGCATAAATGGGTGGTTGTTCCCAATTTTCTCTTTCCCTCCCTTCTTAAACAGTGGGATGAGATTTGATACCTTCCAATCTGCAGGAAGCGTTCCGGAAGTGATAGAATTTTGAACGATGACCGCCAATGCATGAACAATCTCCATTACTACTTCCTTCAACACTCTGGGATATAGAATATCAGATCCTGGATAATTGTCAAACATCAGCCCTACTAATGTCTCACTAATACCAATTTCCTTCAATTCATCATTCTCCCAATCCCTTGGATCTCTAATTCTGGGAGATTTCTTGTATCTTCCTCAGTGAAGACAGACACAAAATATTTTTTGTTTAGTTTAGAGATACAGCACTGAAACAGGCCCTTCGGCCCACCGAGTCTGTGCCGACCATCAACCTCTCATTTTATACTACACTAATCCCATATTCCTACCACATCCCCACCTGTCCCTATATTTCCCTACCACCTACCTATACTAAGGGCAATTTATAATGGTCAACTAACCTACCAACCTGCAAGTCTTTTGGCTGTGGGAGGAAACCTGAGCACCCAGAGAAATCCCACGTAGACGCAGGAAGAACATAGAACATAGAACATAGAAAAATACAGCACAGAACAGGCCCTTCGGCCCACGATGTTGTGCCGATCCTTTGTCCTCTGTCAAGGACAATTTAATCTATACCCCATCATTCTCCTTTATCCATATACCTATCTAAAAGCCGTTTGAAAGTCCCTAAAGTTTCTGACTCAACAACTTCCCCAGGCAATGCATTCCATGCCCCGACCACTCTCTGGGTAAAGAACCTTCCCCTGACATCCCCCTTATATCTCCCACCCTTCACCTTAAATTTATGACCCCTTGTAACGCTTTGCTCCACCCGGGGAAAAAGTTTCTGACTGTCTACCCTATCTATTCCCCTGATCATCTTATAAACCTCTATCATGTCACCCCTCATCCTTCTCCGTTCTAATGAGAAGAGGCCTAGAATGTTCAGCCTTTCCTCGTAAGACTTATTCTCCATTCCAGGCAACATCCTGGTAAATCTCCTCTGCACCCTCTCCAAGGCCTCCACATCCTTCCTAAAATGAGGCGACCAGAACTGCACACAGTACTCCAAATGAGGCCTTACCAAGGTCCTGTACAGCTGCATCATCACCTCACGGCTCTTAAATTCAATCCCTCTGCTAATGAACGCTAACACCCCATATGCCTTCTTCACAGCCCTATCCACTTGAGTTGCAACTTTCAACGATCTATGCACATAGACCCCAAGGTCTCTCTGCTCCTCCACATGCCCAAGAACCCTACCGTTAACCCAGTATTTTGCATTCGTGTTTGTCCTTCCAAAATGGACGACCTCACACTTTTCAGGGTTAAACTCCATCTGCCACTTTTCAGCCCAGCACTGCAACCTATCCAAGTCCCTTTGCAGACGACAATAGCCCTCCTCGGTATCCACAACTCCACCAACCTTTGTATCATCTGCAAATTTACTGACCCACCCTTCGACTTCCTCATCCAAGTCGTTAATAAAAATCACAAACAGGAGAGGACCCAGAACTGATCCCTGTGGCACGCCACTGGTAACTGGGCTCCAGGCTGAGTATTTACCATCTAAGACCACTCTCTGCCTTCTATCAGTTAGCCAATTCTTAATCCAACTGGCCACATTCCCCACTATCCCATGCCTCCTGACTTTCTCCATAAGTCTACCATGGGGGACCTTATCAAATGCCTTACTAAAATCCATGTACACCACATCCACTGGTTTACCCTCATCCACTTGCTTGGTCACCTGCTCAAAGAATTCAATCAGGCTTGTGAGGCAAGACCTACCCCTCACAAAACCGTGCTGACTGTCCCGAATCAAGCAGTGTCTTTCCAGATGCTCAGAAATCCTATCCCTCAGCACCTTTTCCATCAACTTGCCTACCACCGAAGTAAGACTAACTGGCCTGTAATTCCCAGGGTTGTTCCTATTCCCTTTCTTGAACAGGGGCACAACATTTGCCACCCTCCAATCACCTGGTACCACCCCCGTCAACAGAGAAGATGAAAAGATCATTGCCAGCGGCTCTGCAATTTCATCCCTTGCTTCCCATAACATCCTTGGATATACCCCGTCAGGCCCGGTAGACTTGTCTATCTTCAAGTTATTCAAAAACCCCAACACATCTTCCCTCCTAACGAGCACTTCCTCGAGCTTACCAGTCTGTTTCACACCGTCCTCTTCAGTAATACACCCCTTCTCATTCGTAAATACCGAAGAGAAGTACTCATTCAAAACCTCACTTATCTCTTCCGGCTCAACACACAGTCTCCCGCTATTGTCCTTGACCGGACCTACGGTCCCCCTAGTCATCCTCATATTTCTGACATACGCGTAAAAGGCCTTGGGGTTTTCTTTTATCCTACCCGCCAAGCATTTTTCATGCCCTCTCTTAGCTCTCCTAATCCCTTTCTTCAGATCCTTCCTGGCCATCTTGTATCCCTCCAGAGCTATGCCTGTGCCCTTTTTCCTCAACCTTATATACGCATCCTTCTTCTTCCTAACAAGACTCTCAACCTCTCTTGTCAACCACGGTTCCCTCACATGACCATCCCTTCCCTGTCTGACAGGGACATGCTTATCAATGGCCCCTACTATCTGCTCCTTGAAAAAGTTCCACATTTCGACCGTGCCCTTCCCTGCCAGCATATGCTCCCAACTTATGCTTCTCAGTTCCTGCCTGACAGCATCATATCTACCTTTCCCCCAATTGTAAACCTTGCCCTGTTGCACATACCTATCCATCTCCATTACCACAGTGAATGCTACAGAATTGTGATCACTATCTCCAAAGTGCTCGCCCACCAACAGCTCTATCACTTGCCCTGGTTCATTACCTAGTACCAAATCCAATATTGCCTCCCCTCTGGTCGGGCAGTCTACATACTGAGTCAGAAAAGCTTCCTGGACATACTGCACAAACACTACCCCATCCAAACTATTCGATCTAAAGAGTTGCCAATCAATATTTGGGAAGTTGAAATCCCCCATAATTACTACCCTGTAACTTCTGCTCCTTTCCAAAATCTGTTTCCCAATCTGCTCTTCCACCTCCCTGCTGCTATTGGGGGGCCGATAGAAAACTCCCATCAAGGTGACTGCTCCTTTCCTGTTCCTGACCTCAACCCACAGTGCCTCAGTCGGCAGATCCTCCTCGAAAATTCTTTCAGCAGTTGTTACACTATTTCTAACTAACAATGCCACCCCCCCACCTCTTTTACCACCATTCCTAATCTTATGAAAACATCTATAACCAGGTACCTCCAAGAACCATTCCTCCCCCTCACCTATCCACGTTTCAGTGATGGCCACAACATCGTAGTCCCAAGTGCCCATCCACGCCTTCAATTCACTCACCTTATTCCTGATGCTTCTTGCGTTGAAGTATACGCACTTTAACCCTTCTCCGTGCCCATCTGTCCTCTGCGACAGTGCTACCTTCCCCAATACCTCACTACACTCTTTGTCTTTGAGTGGACCCACTGGTCCCTGGACTACAAGTCCGGTTCCCATCCCCCTCCCAAACTAGTTTAAACCCTCCCGAACAGTACTAGCAAACCTCCCTCCCAGGACATTGGTGCCCCTCTGGTTCAGATGCAGCCCGTCCTGTTTGAACAGGTCCCATCTTCCCCAGAATGCAGTCCAATTATCCAAGAACTGGAAGCCCTCTCTTCTACACCATTCCTGCAGCCACGTGTTCAGCTGTGCTCTCTCCCTATTCCTAGCCTCACTATCACGTGGCGCCGGCAACAAACCAGAGATAACAACTCTGTCCGTCCGAGCTTTCAGCTTCCAGCCTAACTCCCTAAACTCACTTCTAACTTCTGTGCCACCCTTCCTTCCTACGTCGTTGGTGCCAATGTGCACCACGACCTCCGGCTGCACCCCCTCCCCTTTAAGGATCCTGAAGACGCGATCACAAACATCACGGACCCTGGCACCAGGTAGGCAACAAACCATCCGTGCGTCTCGCTTGCGCCCACAGAACCGCCTGTCGGTACTCCTCACCATCGAGTCCCCGATGACTAGTGCTCTCCCATTCTCCCTCCTTCCCTTCTGAGCCACAGTGCAGGACCCCGTGCCAGAGGCCCGTTCACTGCAGCCTGCCCCCGATAGGCCGTCCCCCCCAACAGTATCTAAAACTGTATACTTGTTGCTGAGGGGAACGACCACAGGAGATCCCTGCACTGACCTCTTCCCACCTCTAACTGTTACCCAGCTGCCTTTGTTTTGTGGAGTAACGACATCCCTGTAGCTTCTATCTATCACCCCCTCAGCTTCCCGAATGATCCTCAGTTCATCCAGCTCCAGCTCCAGTTCCCTAACACGCTCTGCACCTTTAAAGAAATTACCTACCCAGGAGTCCTTGCTGCCGTCCAGCTTCCGGTTCCTCCCGCGCCAAAAGTAACTTGAACACAAGGAAAACAGTAAGTACAACTTTTAAAACAACTTTTAAAACACAGCTCCTGTTGCCTTCACTTACCCACCGAAGAGTCGCTACCTTCTCCTGCTTCTCCGCCGGGAAATGAGGCCGAGTCCACGGAGCTCTGCACCTTTAAAGAAATTACCTACCCAGGAGTCCTTGCTGCCGTCCAGCTTCCGGTTCCTCCCGCGCCAAAAGTAACTTGAACACAAGGAAAACAGTAAGTACAACTTTTAAAACAACTTTTAAAACACAGCTCCTGTTGCCTTCACTTACCCACCGAAGAGTCGCTACCTTCTCCTGCTTCTCCGCCGGGAAATGAGGCCGAGTCCACGGAGCTCTGCACCTTTAAAGAAATTACCTACCCAGGAGTCCTTGCTGCCGTCCAGCTTCCGGTTCCTCCCGCGCCAAAAGTAACTTGAACACAAGGAAAACAGTAAGTACAACTTTTAAAACAACTTTTAAAACACAGCTCCTGTTGCCTTCACTTACCCACCGAAGAGTCGCTACCTTCTCCTGCTTCTCCGCCGGGAAATGAGGCCGAGTCCACGGAGCTCTGCACCTTTAAAGAAATTACCTACCCAGGAGTCCTTGCTGCCGTCCAGCTTCCGGTTCCTCCCGCGCCAAAAGTAACTTGAACACAAGGAAAACAGTAAGTACAACTTTTAAAACAACTTTTAAAACACAGCTCCTGTTGCCTTCACTTACCCACCGAAGAGTCGCTACCTTCTCCTGCTTCTCCGCCGGGAAATGAGGCCGAGTCCACGGAGCTCCGCACCTTTAAAGAAATTACCTACCCAGGAGTCCTTGCTGCCGTCCAGCTTCCGGTTCCTCCCGCGCCAAAAGTAACTTGAACACAAGGAAAACAGTAAGTACAACTTTTAAAACAACTTTTAAAACACAGCTCCTGTTGCCTTCACTTACCCACCGAAGAGTCGCTACCTTCTCCTGCTTCTCCGCCGGGAAATGAGGCCGAGTCCACGGAGCTCCGCACCTTTAAAGAAATTACCTACCCAGGAGTCCTTGCTGCCGTCCAGCTTCCGGTTCCTCCCGCGCCAAAAGTAACTTGAACACAAGGAAAACAGTAAGTACAACTTTTAAAACAACTTTTAAAACACAGCTCCTGTTGCCTTCACTTACCCACCGAAGAGTCGCTACCTTCTCCTGCTTCTCCGCCGGCAAACTCCACACAGGCAGTACCCAGAATTGAACCTGGGTCGCTGGAGCTCAGAGGCTGCGGTGCTAATCACATTTCACTTCTCTGTCATTTCTCAATTCCCCATTATAAATTCTCCTGACTCTGCCTGTAATGGCCCTACATTTGTCAAAGCTAAACATTACCATTTTATGAACCAATAGTAGATTTCCAGTCTGTTTTGGTGCTTACTTTTGACCAGTGGATACAGAAAATCAGGATACAGCCCACATATATAAATCTCAGAGCAGTGATCCATCTCGAAGAGTTCACAAACTCGCTCTCCCTCCCATTAAAACACACACAGAGGAACAGAAGGTTCAAAGAGCCAGGCAGGTTGCACTTGTGGCTGATGAATTTTCCCTTGTATACAAGGCCTTAGCCCCAAAGGGAAACCCTTCCCTAGTAACCCCAAAGACCCGAGAATAAAAGGTGGGAGGCTGATCGGACCCTGAACAGCCATGGGCAAGAAGGAAAAGCTGGACACACGGGAGCCCTTCCTCAGGCCAAATAGGACGGTACTGAGAGCAGGAGTAACAGCCGAAGCCATGTGTGTTTCCATTGTAATGAGGCAGATCACCGTCATGCTGACTGGTGGAAGTGTCGGGAAAACCTGTAAGATTAATGAGAGTCCTGATTACCACCTACCGCCCTCCTCAGCTAATGACTCAGTACTCCTCCATGTTGAACACCACTTGTAAGAAGCACCGAGGGTAGCAAGGGAACAAAATGTACTCTGGGTGGGGGACTTCAATGTCCATCACCATGAGTGGCTCAGTCGCACCACTACTGACCAAGCTGGCCGAGTCCTAAAGGACACAGCTGCTAGATTGGGGCTGCGGCAGGTGGTGGGGGAACCAACACGAGGGAACAACATACTTGACCTCGTCCTCACCGATCCGCCTGCCACAGATGCATCTGTCCATGACAGTATTGGTAGGAGTGACCACTGCATAGTCCTTGTGGAGACGAAGTCCCGCCTTCAGATTGAGGATACCGTCCATTGTGTTGTGTGGCACTATCACCGTGCTAAATGGGACAGATTTCCAACAGATCTAGCAATGCAAAACTGGGCATCCATGAGGCGCTGTGGGCTATCAGCAGCAGCAGAATTGTACTCAACCACAATATGTAACCTCATGGCCCGGCATATCCCCTACTCTACCATTACCATCAAGCCAGGATACCAACCCTAGTTCAATGAAGAGTGCAGGAGGGCATGCCAGGAGCAGCACCAGGCATACCTCAAAATGAGGTGTCAACCTGGTGAAGCTACAACCCAGGACAACTTGCATGCCAAACTGCGTAGAGCTAAGCGATCCCATAAACAACGGATCCGATCTCAGCTCTGCAGTCCTGCCACATCCAGCCGTGAATGGTGGTGGACAATTAAACAACTAACTGGAGGAGGTGGCTCCACAAATATCCCCATCCTCAATGATGGGGGAGCCCAGCACATCAGTGCAAAAGATAAGGCTGAAGCATTTGCAACAATCTTCAGCCAGAAGTGCCGAGTTGATGATCCATCTCGGCCTCCTCCTGAAGTCCCCAGCATCACAGATGCCAAACTTTAGCCAATTCGATTCACTCCGCGTGATATCCAGAAACGACTGCAGCGAATGGATACTGAAAAAGCTATGGGGCCTGACAATATTCCGGCAATAGTACTGAAGACCTGTGCTCCAGAACTTGCTGCGGCCCTAGCCAAGCTGTTCCAGTACAGCTACAACACTGGCATCTACCCTGCAATGTGGAAAATTACCCAGGTATGTCCTGCACACAAAAAACAGGACCAATACAACCCGGCCAACTACCGCCCCATTAGCCTCCTCTCAATCATCAGTAAAGTGATGGAAGGTGTCATCAACAGTGCCATCAAGTGGCACTTGCTTAGCAACAACCTGCTCAGTAATGCTCAGTTTGGGTTCCAACAGGGCCACTCATCCTGATCTCAATACAGCCTTGGTTCAAAAATGGACAAAAGAGCTGAACTCAAGAGGTGAGGTGAGAGTGACTGCCCTTGACATCAATGCAGCATTTGTCCGAGTATGGCATCAAGGAGCCCTAGCAAAACTGAGGGCAATGGGAATCAGGGGGAAAACCCTCCGCTGGCTGGAGTCATACCTAGCGCAAAGGAAGATGATTGTGGTTGTTGGAGGTCAATCAGCTGAGCTTCAGGACATCACTGCAGGATTACCTCAGGGTACTGTCCTGGGCCCAACCATCTTCAGCTGCTTCATCAATGACCTTCCTTCAATCATGAGGTCAGAAGTGGGGATGTTCGTTGATGATTGCACAATGTTCAGCACCATTCGCGACTCCTCAGATACTGAAGCAGTCTGTGTAGAAATGCAGCAAGACCTGGAAAATATCCAGGCTCGGGCTGATAAGTGGAAAGTAGCATTCGCGCCACACAAGTGCCAGGCAATGAGCATCTCCAAGAAGAGAGAATCTAACCATCTGTCCTTGACATTCAATGGCATTACCATCGCTGAATCCCCCACTATCAACATCCTAGGGGCTGCCATTGACCAGGAGCCGAACTGGAGTAGCCATATAAATACCGTGGCTACAAGAGCAGGTCAGAGGCTAGGAATCCTGAGGCGAGTAACTCACCTCCTGACTCCCCAAAGCCTGTCCACAATCGACAAGGCACAAGTTAGGAGTGTGATGGAATACTCTCCACTTGCCTGGATGGGTGCAGCTCCAACAACACTCAAGAAGCTTAACACCATCCAGGACAAAGCAGCCCGCTTGATTGGCACCCCATCTACAAACATTCACTCCCTCCACAACCGACGCACAGTGGCAGCAATGTGTACCATCTACAAGATGCACTGCAGCAATGCACCAAGGCTCCTTAGACAGCACCTTCCAAACCCGCGACCTCTACCAACTAGAAGGACAAGGGCAGCAAATACATGGGAACATCACCATCTGCAAGCTCCCCTACAAGTCACACACCATCCTGACTTGGATCTTTATCGCCGTTCCTTCACTGTCGCTGGGTCAAAATCCTGGAACTCCCTTCCCAATAGCACTGTGGGTATACCTACCCCATATGGACTACTGCGGTTCAAGCAGGCAGCTCACCACCACCTTGGCAAGGGCGATTAGGGTTGGGCAATAATTGCTGGCCTGGCCAGCCACGCCCACATTCTGTGAATAATTTTTTTTTTAAATGTCCACCAGATCAGTGCAGGAAAACGGGCCCTGATGGAAATCACAGCAGATCAGGCTGTGCCTTTAACTGTGGCAGTCAGACCCAGTAAACCTACCACTGAGAGTGCAGGAAATCTTAACAAAATCCCTGAGAGTTACCAGGAATTATAATCCCAAGGAAAAGTGACCCCATCCACCTTGAGTGAGGCAAGAAAGCCCATAGTCATACTAAGGGATACAGGGGCCACCCAATCCCTTCTGCTGGGAAAAGGAATGACCTTTTTTCGATAGTGCAGTGAATGCTAAAGAGTTAGTGAATTGTATCGGAAGACAGTATATGTCCATACCTTTATAACGACTGCACTTGGAGTGTGACCCAGTTTCAGGACCGGTAACCAAGGGGATTATACCTAGTTTACCGATGGATGGGTCGACCTGCTCCTGGGTAATGATCTGACAAGGGAAAAGGTGCCAGCTTCCCTGGTAGTTCTCGAGAGACTAAAATAGGGCCAGAACACAGAGCAGTTACAGGAGAAGGCCCCTGACATTCTCCCTGATTGTGTGGTGACACGGTCCACGGCCAAACAATCCCTGAACTGACACTGTAGATGGATGACCCGACTGCCTGGCTGTCTGCAACCTTCTTTGGGAAGTTAGAGGACAGAAAGGATTTGCTGAACAGATCTTCCTTAGTTGAGGCTCAATCCCCCGACCCTGTGTTAAAAAATAGCACAGACTGTCCAAACCAAAACTGAAGCAGAGGGAATTGCAGAGTGCTACTATTTAAGGAACGAGGTGCTGATGAGGAAGTGGAGACCTCCTCACAGACCTGCGGATGAAGAGAGGACAGTGGTTCACCAGATAGTGGTGCCGCTGAGGTCCCTTAAATAAATATTAAGAATGGCCGACGAACTTCCAATGACTGGACATGTCAGTGTATGAAAAATCGAAGCCGCATAAGACAGCATTTTGACTGGCCACAACTCCACAAAGATGTGGTGGAGTTCTGTAAAACTAGTCACATGCGCTAGGTGGTGGGGAAGCCCCAACCTGCAAAACAATCTGCACCCAAATTCATCTACCAGATTTTGGGGAACCCTTCAGCAGAGTGCTGGTGGATTGTGTGGGACACCTGCTGAAAACAAAACGGGACTACCAGTATCTTCTCACCATTATGGATGTGGTGACCTGAGTCCCAGAGGCCATTCTCCCGAAGAGCTATCTCTGCCAAGGTAGTGGTGGAGGGGCTAACCCAATTCTTTACCCGATAATGGGATGCCTGCTGAGATCCAGTTGGATCAGGGCACACATTTTATGTCCAGTATTTTTGAAAAGGTCATGGGCAATCTGGACATAACCCAGCTAAGGTCCTTAGCCTACCACCCACAGTCACAAGGGGCTTTGGAGCGTTACCACCAGACCCTAAAGACAATGAACAGGCCATACTGCTATGAGTAACACCATGACTGGGACAAAGGGCTAGGATTTCACCTGTTGGTTACCAGGGACTTATTCAATGCTTCCACTGGCTTTAGCCTCTTTGAATTAATTTATGGACACGAGGTGAGAGCTCTGCTTAAATGATTCAAGAAGTTTTTCGGACACAGGGATGAGTCTTCCATGTTAGAATACATTTCCATGCTCTGGGATCGGCTCACGGGAGCCTGTGCAATGACTCAGGAACAACCAAAGACCCCCAGGCAGCCATGAGAAGGTAAGCAGGAAAAAATGCCAAGGCGAGAACATTTCCGCCCAGAGACCATGTATTGTTATTACTCCCAATAGAGGGTCTACCCCTGAAAGCCCGTTTCAGTGGTCCATATCGAGTGACAAAAAGAATAGCGGGTAAATTATATAATTGACTCCCCAGAGTAAAGGCAAAAAATCAAGTCTGTGGAGGGGACAGACAAGTACAGATCTGTCAGACAGTCAGGAGGGAAGGATTCAAAAGGACAGTGAGGACAGGTTGGAGGAGGGCCAGGAGGATTACCAATTGGAACCCCCTACTCTCCGATTAGCCAACCCTGAAATGTTAGAGAAATTAGACCACTCACTCTCCTCCTTAAATGCAGGTCAAACAGGGACCATAAAAAGGCTGCGAACAACATTTACAGAAACGTGGAGGGACAAAGAAAGTTCCCAAAAAGGCATGCCAATGGTAAGGGAGATGTCTGGACTAGTCAAAGTGCCGCTGGAAAGTTCAGTGAAAGCTGGACAGACACTAGCGAACTCTACTGTCCCAGAGGAAATAGGGCAGATTAGGAAAAATATCCTCCTCATAGTGAAGAGAAAAGGGAAGGGAAATTGCCCTAAAGTGAACAGCACTTGCGTACCTCAGCAGAAAGTTAAAAGTAAGGTCAGTGTGGATCTACCCACTGAAGAACCCAATGATCAGATCCCAAACCCAAAGCTAATCAAACCCTGCAACTTGGGGCTGCAAAGTTGTGCAGTGATTAGCGCTACAACCTCATAGCTCCTGTGACCCAGGTTCGATTCTCGGTATTGCCCGTGTAGAGTTTGCAAGTTCTCCCTTTGACCACGTGGGTTTTTGTCGGGTGCTCCGGTTTCCTCACACAGCCAAAGACTTGCAGGTTGATAGGTAAATTGGCAATTATAAATTGCCCCTAGTATAGGTAGGTGGCAGGGGAAGGTGGGGATGTGGTAGGAATATGGGATTCATGTAGGATTAGTATAAATGGGTGGTTGATGGTCGGCAGAGACTTGGTGGGCCGAAAGGCCTGTTTCAGTGCTGTACCTCTAAATAAATAAATTTCAAAGCCGTGCTCAGCAAGAACAAAGGTCCACAGGAAATCTCAGACACCTCACAGGGAGAAAGATCATCAAGGTGCAGGAACCTGAATAGTTAAAGCTTCATTGCAAGAGAGAAAAAAAACCTATGTAATCGCTGATGCAATGTCCAGGGTCGAACCCGACACATAACCATCCCAGACAAAACTCCAAAACAATTAAATCAGCACAACTGTAACAGACAATGACAGCTGCAGTAATTCCAAGATTCATGTGTGAATTTGAGAAGTGATTATTGAGAATGAATGTGTATTTCCTTCTATTTCTTCCCACAATTCTGTAATGAAATGTTCCTATTATCAAATTTCTTTCAGTGTGCTGTGGTGGTGTCAAGGTAACACCATCTGCCCAATGAGGAATTTTAATTCACCGATTTGAAACTTGCAATAAACCTTTAATGAAAAAAGAAATCCCACAGTTAACCTTGACAAAACTGGCAGCCAAGATGCCCACCGCAATTGGCATCTGAAACACCTTTTCACATTCATAGGCCACCAACGGGAGACACATGTCTGCTGAGTCTAGACCTGTATCATTGGCTTGCTCTAGTGATTGAATTACCTTAAATTACTTTCATTAACACGGCATACAAGGGCATCCTGACATATTGACTTTGAAAGAGCAAACTCCTACAATTATAAATACTGGCATCCTGAGCCCCGGGGTGACAGAAGTTTCTAACCTTGAATCTCATTATCAGGTTCCAGCGAATGCACTGAGACAGTCATGAGGCCTTCTGTCCATCTATGTGAAAGTTGGGAGTTTCCCCTGGGCAAAGACAGACAAGCCAGTGATTCAAACTGTGCAGAATCAGAAGGGCTGTGTCCCCCCGTCTCTCTCTCTCCAGATAACGTCACAAGTTTGAAAACCACATGCGACTGTGGTCCCTCCAAGCCGACAGATTACTACAGACAGAGACAGCAGGGAAAGAAAGCCACCTACAAGTCTGCCTCAAAGAAATCCCTGAGCCACGTGGGCCAGCCACAAAGGGTGCTTCGACCAGCCAAAGACTTCAAGAATACAACTGCAGCCGGAAGACCGCCGTGTCATCCAACATCACAGAATGAGTATTTTATTTTTCTATTTATGCCGGACTCCCATCTTCTCACTCTGTAATCTATTTCTGTGTAATTCTCGTACGAATGTGTGCGTAAATGTGTGGTGTATTTTTTATGATTTTATTGAGATCGGGTTGACATTGTTAAGTATAATAAACTTACCTCTTTCCTGTTTAAGCTCAAGAGAACCTGCCCGATCAGGTCCTTCACAATCACAATCAAAGGTAAAAGGTCAAATACTCAATGAGAGGGTTAGCACATCCACTGGTTAAAAAGAACAAAGAGAGTTGTGGTCAAATAAGACGAGCGACTGTGACCCATCCTCACCTGGCCGTAACAATAGGCAGGGTTGGGGATCGCGAGAATATGGGGATGAACTCAGCTCAGCATTAAACAGGTACCAGAGATTGTAAACTTCCTGGTTCAGCCTCAGACAACGGTCAGTGAGGGGGATGCAGACCGTGGATAGGGAATAGAGTATGTGACAAAAACTGAAGACAATGACTTCAGTCTTCTCATGATTTAAATGACAAGAACATTAAATCAGTGAAATATGTTTTCTGAATCCAATAGTTGCAGATGGAGACTTACCAGGGACACCAATAATAGCGAGTATGGGATAGTAAATAAATTGAATCATCCTCAGTGCATAATAGATCCGCAATTCTAATGTCATCCAATAATAATCAGCAGTAACCAGGTCAAACAAAGAGGAGAAACTCCTGCTGTCCATTGTTGCAACATTCCAATCTATTATTCTCAGATTCTGATCCATTGTTGTAACATTCCAATCTATTGTTCTCATATTCTGACCCATTGTTGTAACATTCCAATCTATTGTTCTCAGATTCTGATCCATTGTTGTAACATTCCAATCTATTGTTCTCGGATTCTGACCCATTGTTGTAACATTCCAATCTATTGTTCTCGGATTCTGATCTATCCTCTCCCTCTGTCTGAAGCCGCTGATCTCTGTTAGTACCGGAGGCGATGCTGCTGCTGATACCATGGAATAGCACATTGAAAGGAGCCCCTTATTAATAGAAGTTGAAAACACTCCAGTGACACAATTTGGGTCCATGGAGACTAACATTAAATACAGTCACTGAACAAACAGGTTCTGTTAACCCCTTTCAATTCCACACTTTTTGTACAATAACAAAGTTGAACATTTGCCTGGTCTGGATGGGATGAATGAGGGTTGCTGAGGGAAGGTATGGTGGAAGCAGCAGAGACACTGGCCAGAATCTTTCAGTCATCCTTGGATATGAGAGTGATAGAAGATGGAAACTCTCCAGTGAAACATAAGGTTCACTAATGTTCTTTAGGGAAGGAAATCTGCTGCCCTTACCTGGTGGCCTACATATGACTCCAGACCAAATCAATGTGGTTGGCTTTCACATGCCTTCTGAAATGGGCTAGCAAGCCACTCAGTTGTATCTAACTACTATGAAGTCAATAAAAAGGAATGACACCAGATGGACTACCCAGCATCGACCTAGGCACCGGAAACGACACGGACAAACCCAGCCCTGTCGACCCTCCAATGTCCTCCTTACTAACATCTGGGGGCTTGTGCCAAAGTTGGGAGAGCTGTCCCACAGACTAGTCAAGCAGCAGCCTGACATAAAAATATATCTTGCTTGTAAAATCATGGGATAATAAATGACAAGCAGCACGGATAGGTTAATGGAAAATCGTTTCTGATAATCTTGATAGGGTTTCTTGATATAACTGTGAGTGTTAATGAGGATAGCGTGTTTCATGTTATAGAATGATAGACTCGTAGAAACCTTAAGGGACAGAAAGAGGCCACTTGGCCCATCGTGTCTGTACCAGCCGAAAAATGATCCACCTATTCGAATCCCACCTTCCAGCATTTGATCCATAGCCCTACAGATTATGACACTTGAGGTGCACATTCAGACCGCTTCTTAATGAGTAGAGGGTTTCTGCCTCAAACATCCTTGCCGACAGTGGGTTCCAGACCGTCACTAAAAGCCGGGGACCCAGTACTGAGCCCTCTGGAACACCACGGGAAACAGTGCTCCAGTCACTAAAATACCCTTCAACAATTACCCTTTGTTTACTGCCACTGAGCCAATTTTGTATTTCTGGTTGTACAAGTTTTTCCTCATCTCCCCTCTGATCTTTCTACCAATCACTTACCTCTCTTCTCAGGTGAATAGACCCTTCACCTCCAGTCAATCCAGGCCACTCACAATTTTGTACATTTCAATCAGATCTCCTCTCAGCCTTCTCTGTTCCAAGGAGAACAACCCCAGCCTATCCAATCTTTCCTCATAACTGCATTATTTCAGTCCTGGCAACATCCTCGTAAATCTCCTCTGTACCCTCACTAGTGCAATTACATCCTTTCTGTAATGTTGTTGCCAGAACTGAACACAGTACTCAAGTAGTGGTCCAACCAATGATTTATACAGTTCCAGCATAACTTCCCTGCTCTTATATTCTGTACCTCGGCTAATAAGGGCAAGGATTCATATGCCTTCTTAACCACCTTATTGACCTGTCCTGCTATCTTCAGGGATCTGTGGACATGACTCCAAGGTCCCTTACTTCCTCCACACTTCTCAGTATTTTCCCAATAATCGTGTATTCCTTTGTCTTATTTGAGCTCCCCAATTGCATTACCTCACACTTCTCCAAGTTGAATTCCATTTGCCATTTTTCTGCCCATCTGTCCAGACCGCCAATAACTTACTGCAGTCTACAGCTATCCTTCTCGCTATCTACCACACGGCCGATCTTTGTGTCATCCATAGATTTCTTGATCATGCCCCCTACATTTATGTCGAAATCGTTAATATACACCACAAAAAGCAGGAGATTCAGTACTCAGCCCTCTGGAATACCACTGGAAACAGCCCTCCAGTTGCAAAAACGCCCGTCAACAATTACCCTTTGTTTCCTGCCACTGAACCAATTTTTTATCCACCTCGCTGCATTTCCCTGGATTCCATGGAATGTTTCTTTTTGAACCAGTCTGTCATGTGGGATCTTGTCAAAAGCCTTGCTGAAATCCATGTAAACCACATCAACTGCACTACTTTCATCCATATCCCTTGTTACATCTTCGAAAAATTCGATCAAGTTGGTCAAACAAGCTCTTCCCTTAACAAATCCATGCTGACTATCCTTGATTAACCTGTGCCTGTCTCAGTGACAGTTTACCCCGTCTCTCAGAATAGATTCCAATCATTTTCCCACTACTGAGGTTAGACTGACAGGCCTGTAATTATTCAGACTATCCTTCACTCCCTTTTTAAACAGAGGTCCAACGTCAGCAATTCTCTAATACTCCGGCACCACAACTGTATCCAGTGAGGACTGGAAACTGATAGTCAGACCCTTTGCTATTTCCTCTGTTGCTTCTTGTAGCAAACTGGGGCACATTTCAATTGGATCAGGTGATTTATCAACTTTCAAGGATACTAATCCCATTAACACTTCCTCTCTCAGTATGTTCATCACATTCAATAATTCACACTCTTCCTCCTTAACTACAATATCTGCATCCCCCCTCTTTTCTGAAGACACTAAAAGTATTCAATAAAACCATACCAATATCTTCCACCCCTACGCATAGGTTACCTTTTTGGTCTATTATGGGCCCTACTCTCCCCTTAGTTAACCTCTTAATGCATTGAGAAAACATCTTTGGGTTCACCTTGACTTTGCTTGCCAATATTCTTTCATGCTCTCTCTTTGCTGTCCTAATTTCCTTTTTGATTTAATCCTTCCACTTTCTAAAGTCCTCTCAACTTTCTCTAGTATTGAGTTCTCAGTGTCGGATGTATGCTTCCCTTTTCTGTTTTATCTTACAATATAGGCTCCTTGACATCCATGGGACTCTAGATTTGGCCGCCTCACCCTTTTTCTTTGTGGGAACATGTTTGCACTGAACCCCTTGAATCTCCACTTTGAATGCCTCCCAGTGCTCTGAGACTGATTTACCTTCAAGTCGCTGTTTCCAGTCCACTTTCGCTCCTCGGTTTAGTAAAATTGGCCTTGCCCCAATTGAGAACTCTAACTCCTATTCTATGTCTGTACGTTTCCATAGTTATGTTATAACTGACTGAATTATGATCACTCCCACCAAAATGCTCTCCCCTGACACTCCATACACCTGCCCATCGTCATTTCCTAAAACAAAGTCTAAAACTGCACCCTCTCCTGTTGTACTTTCTGCATGCTGGACAAAAATGTTGTCCTGAATGCACCTCAAGAATTCTGCTCCCTCAATTCTTTTCATACTAAAATTATCCTCGTTAACATCGGGGTGATTAAAATACCCTACTATTACTGCCCTATTGTTCTTGCACTTCTCAGAGACTTGCCTACTTATCTGCTCCTCTATCAACCTCTGACGATTTGGCTGTCGAGATCACTCTCCCAGCAGAGAGATTGCCCCTTTATGGTCCCTTCGCTGAATCGATATGGCCTCACTTGATGAACCTTCCAACATATCATCCCTCCTCACAGCTGCAAAAGATTCCTTGACCAGAATTGCCATTCCCCTCCTTTCTTAACCCCCTCTCTATCGCATCTAAAAACCTGATAACCAGGAACGTTGAGCTGCCATTCCTGTCCCTCCTTAAGCCAAGTTTCTGTAACAACTATGATATCATACTGCCACATGTCTATCTTTGCCCTCCGCTCATCTGCTTTATTTGCAGCACTCCATACATTGAAACAGATAGCCTTGAGCACTGCCAAACCCTTTTTTTCATTTTCTCACCCTCATTTCCTCTGTCTTCTAGACTCATCCATTAATTTGCCACCTTCCATTTTCATTTCTGATTTTGTCCCAGCTAAGTCTACCCTCAGGTCCCCCACCTCCCTGCTAAACTAGTTTAAACCCTCCCCAACAGTACTCGCAAAACGTTCCGCAAGGAACCCAGTCCTGGCTCTGTTCACGTGCAACCCGTCCGGCCTGTAAAGGTTCCATCTCCCCCAGAGCCAGTTTCAGTGTCCCAGGAATATGAATCCCTCCCTCCTGCACCATCTTTCCAGCCACAGATTCGTCTGCCTTATCTTTCTATTTATATACTACGTTGCACCTGGCACTGGGAGTAATCTGGAGAATTCTACTTTTTGACTGTGTTTGTGGTCCTGCTTGCTAATTTCTTCCCTAGCTCCCTAAATTCTGACTGCAAGACCACATCCCGCTTTTTACCTCTGTCGTTGGTTCCCATGTGGACCACGACTTCTGGCTGTTCCCCTCCTGCTTCAAGATGCTCTACAGTCGCTGAGTGACATCCTTGACCCTGGCACCTGGGAGACAACACCCCATCCTGGATTCACGTCTGTGGCCACAGAAACGCCTGTCTGTTGCCCTGACTATTGACTCACCTATCACTATGGCTCTTCCAGTCATCCCTCTATCCCGCTCTGCAGCTGAGCCACCCGTGGTGCCATGGACTTGCTGTGGCTGCTCTCCTCAGGTGAAGCATCACTTCCCTCAGTATTCAGAACTGAATACCTGTTGGAGACTGAGATGCACTCAGGGGTCTCCGGCACTACCTGCCTGATAATTTTTGACTGCCTGCTGATCACCCATTCCCTCTCTGCCTGCATGCTCTTCAGCAGTGTGGTGACCACATCTATGAACATGCTAAAGCTGAATAAACTGGTATATGAGAAGGAAGAATGTGCAGGGTTCCGGGAAGAAGGCAGGGAATGGGATTAGGTGAATTGTGCATTCGGAGAGCCGGTGATGACACTATGAGCTGAATAGTTCCTTCTGTGCTGTAATAACACTGTGATGGGGCATCTCAGATGGGTGTAATGGTGGAGAATGGGGGATCCATGGCGGGAAAGAGAAGTTGTCTTATGGGAACCGGTATCTTAGCAGGGACTCTCCGACAACCTGTCCAGCTGGAAGGCATCCAGGAAATATCCTCCCTGCCTCCTCCTCCTCCTGAGGTATCCTCCAGATTCCTGGTGCCAATGCCTGTGTCCTCATGATGGTGATGATATGAAGGATGCAGCAGAACACCATGAACCTGGACACCTGCTCCAGTGTGTACTGGAGGGCACCCCCGAGCGGTTCAGACATCAGAAGCATTGCTTCATCACACCGATGGTCTGTTCCACCATGTTCCTGGCGATTCCATTGCTCACATTATACACATGGTAATTTTGTGAGGTTGGTTGGTGTGGGATGTGATTTGGGGGTGCAGAAACATGAGCTGTGTCGAGAGGGGTTTCCTTCGCCTCCGAGAAGCCGCATTCTGGTTCTGCAAGGAGCCCCGGAGTATTGGGACCGGCTGACTGATTCAGAATGAAGGTATCCTTGCTGCTGCCAGGATAGTGGACATTCACCAACATGATGTACTGGGCATGCTCACACACCAACTGTACATTAATGGAGTGAGAGTGCTTCCAGTTCCCGTACCTCTCCCCGTTGACATGGGGGCCCCGCAGAGCCACCTATGTCATCAGGAATCCCGCTATCCTGACAAAGCTACGGGATCACTCATCCTGCTTCTCCCTGCTGAGGGAGAAATTGATGACATAGATGGTCACCCTCACCTCCCAGAATTATCAATGGACAAGGCACAGGCTTCGCAACTACTGGTCAGTTAGTTTAACATCATTGGTGAGTTAAGTTTTAGAAGCAATAATCAGGGAAAAATCAACACACACTTGGAGAGGTTTGAGTTATGAAAGGATTGTCAGCACGGATTTCTAAAAAGGCAGATCATGCTTGACTGAACTAATTGAATTTATTTCGATGATCTGAGAAGGTTGATGAAGGGAATGTGGTGGATGTTGTATGCATGGATTTTATGAAATTGTTTGATGAACAACCACACAAAAGCTTGGTTAAAAAAATTGAATCTCAGGAATAGCATCCAGTTGAATAAAAATTGTCCAAATGACAGAAAAAAGAGAAATGTGTTAAATGGTTGTTTTTCAGACTGGAGGATGGTAGACAGTGAAGTTCCCCAATGGTCAGTGCGAGGAACACTGCTTTTTTTTTGCTGCATATAAATGACATGGATCTTGGAATAATGAGTAGAATTTACATTTTTTCTGGTGATTGCAATCTTGGAGGAGTAGTAAGCAGTGAGGATGTCACAAACCACCTACAACATGATATAGATCGGCTAGCAGAATGGACAGAGAAGTGACAGGTAGAATTTAATACAGAGGAGTGTGAGGTGATGTATTTTATCAGATGGACGAGGAAGGCAATATAGACATAATGACACAGTTCTAAAGATTGTGCAGGAACAGAGGGACCTGGGGCTCCATATGTATTGATCTTTAAAGGTGCCAGGACATATTAGGAGGGTGCTTAGCAAATCATATCAGATCTTGGGCTTCATCATTGGATGCAAAGATAGAAAATAAGGGAAGTTATGCAGAACATTCATAAAGCTTTGGTTAGACCCCAACTAGAGAACTGTGTACAGTTCTGGTCACCACACTGTCGGAAGGATGTGAAAGTCCCTGAAAGGGTGCAGAGGAGATTTACCAGAATGATTCCAGGGATGGGAGTTTAGTTACAAAGTGAGTTCGGAGAAGATGGAGTTGTTCTCCCTGGTGTAAAGGAGATTGAGAGAGATTTGATAGAGGTGCACATGATTATGATAGACTTAGATAAGATAGACAAGGAAAAACTGTTCCCATTAACTGATGAAGCAAGGACTAGGGGACACAGATGGAAGGTTTTGGGTAAGAGATACAGGGGGAATATGAGGAGAAACATTTTTACATAGTGGATGGTAATGAGCTGGAACTCACTACCCATGAGGGTGGTGGAAGCCAAGACAATCAATGATTTCAAAAGGAAACTGGATGGACACCTGAAGGAAATGAACTTGCAGGGATACGGGAATTGAGCGGGGGAGTGGAACTGACTGGATTGTTCCACAGAGAGCCGGCATAGAGTGGCTGAATGGCCTCCTTCAGTGTTGTAAATGACTCCATCGATTTCTACCACTCTATGTTGGATATGTCACCTGCTCCTGCCTGGAACCATCCAGATACATCGAAGTTCAATTAAACTGTGACCTGAACGGCCACTGACAGCTCCGTCTTCACCCTGGTGTGAGGCTCCAGGTTGTGTTACAGGAGGTGACACAGCTCTGTGACCACCTCCTTATTGAATCAGAGTCACCTCACACACTGCTCCTGGGTTAAGTGTAGGTAGGAAAAGAGCTCTTGGAACACCCGGGGTGGGTAGGGCAGAGCCCCCTGCTCCTCTATATTTACAGAGCTTCCCTGTCTGCAGCCTCTGCTCCATTTGTTGGTCATGTGACAGACCCAGGGACACTGTAACTACAGTCCCAATACCTCTTCCAGAGTTGGGTCACCAAATCTTCTGTCCTCCCTGAATGTCTGCAGCAACTCCCAACACAACCTCCAGAAAACCATCCACAGCACCTCCATTAACTTTACAATAGCAGAAGTAAGTCAAAAGCCCCTCACCTGTATGTTGGATGCCTGGTCCTTTTAAATAACACTAGAGGGGGTTCCTCCTGCTGCTGAATGTATTTTCAGCTGTGAGTGACTAACACAGGCGGTCAGTGGACATGCACAGACCAAGTTTCAGAGAAGTACATCAAAGCTGCTGCTATGGTACATTGACATCACTTTCAAATCCACCCTCAAAGGAACAACACGTACAAGGTACAATTGAGCTAGAGCTCTGCCCAGCTTGGGACAGTGTGCAGGCCACAGTAGAAGTGGCCGGCTGTGAAGACCACGCGAACAGCACATAGATGATACGACTGGGCTGGAGCCCCGTCCAGCATGGGATATTGTGCAGACCGCACTGGAAGTGGCCGGCTGTGCGATTTACATCTCTTTATGGATAACCAGCTTCTGTACCGTCAGCAGCTGTCTTGCTGCGGAGTCTATAATCCTGTCTCGGGACACATACAGATAAAGAAATTCACTTTACAAGGAGAACTGAAAAAAGAGTGAAGTCGAAAGATTTGCAGGAATATATGAATTGGAGAGGGGAAAGTGAATAAATGGAGGGCTGAGGCCATGGAGAGATTCAAACATAAGAATGAGAATATTAAAATTAAGGTGCTGCCAGACCGGTAGCCAATGTAGATCAGTGAACACAGGGGTGATGGGTGATCGGGATTTGGAATGAGTTAAAATACAGGCAGCAGAGTTCTGGATGGGCTGTGGTTTATGGAGGTTTATAACGAGAAGGGTGACCAAGATGGAATTGGAATAGTCAAGTGTGGATTTATCAGTGATGCGGATGAGGGTTTACGCAGCAGATGGGCTGAGGCAGAGGTGGAGATGGGTGAAATCACAGAGGTGGTATTAGGCAGGGTTGGTGATGGAGAGAATATGAAGATGAACTCAGCTCAGGTTTAAATATAACTCAGAAGTTGTAAACTGTCCGGTTGAGCCTCAGATATTGGGCAGGGTGGAGGATGTGCTTCCCAGATAGGGGATGGAGTTTGTGATGGAGACCAATGACACTGGCTTCAGTCTTCCCAAAATTTACATAACAGAACAGTATTTCAGTGAAACAGGGTTTACAGATCTCCGAGCCTGAAATAGAGACAGCAACAGCAGCAAAGAACAAGAACAAAGAACAAAGAAAAGTACAGCACAGGAACAGGCCATTCGGCCCTCCAAGCCTGCGCCGATCTTGATGCCTGCCGAACCTAACACCGTCTGCACTTCCGGGGTCCGTATCCCTCTATTCCCATCCTATTCATGTATTTGTCAAGATGCCTCTTAAACATCTCCATGGTATCCGCTTCCACCACCTCCCCCGGCAACACGTTCCAGGCACTCACCACCCTCTGTGTAAAGAGCTTGCCTCTCACATCCCCTCTAAACTTTGCCCCTCTCTCCTTAAACCTATGTCCCCTAGTAACTGACTCTTCCACCCTGGGAAAAAGCTTCTGACTATCCACTCTGTCCATGCCGCTTATAACTTTGTAAACCTCTATCATGTCGCCCCTCCACCTCCGTCGTTCCTGTGAAAACAATCCGAGTTTATCCAACCTCTGCTTCTAGCTAATGCCCTCCAGACGAGGCAACATTCTGGTAAACCTCCTCTGTACCCTCTCCAAAGCCTCCACATCCTTCTGGTAGTGTGGCGACCAGAATTGCAGGCAATATTCTAAGTGTGGCCTAACTAAAGTTCCGTATAGCTGCAGCAAGACTTGCCAATTTTTATACTCTACGCCCCGACCCATGAAGATAAGCATGCCGTATGCCTTCTTGACTACCTTATCCACCTGCGTTGCCACTTTCAATGATCTGTGGACCTGGACGCCCAGATCTCTCTGCCTGTCAGTACTCCTAAGGGTTCTGCCATTTACTGCAAACCTCCCACCTGGATTAGACCTTCCAAAATGCATTACCTCACATTTGTCCGAATTAAACTCCATCTGTCATTTCTCCTCCCAAGTCTCCAACTGATCTATATCCTGCTGTATCCTCTCACAATCCTCATGACTATCCGCAACGCCACCAAACATTGTGTCGTCCGCAAACTTACTAATCAGACCAGCTACATTTTCCTCCAAATCATTTATATATACTACAAACAGCAAAGGCCCCAGCACTGATCCCTGCGGAACACCATTAGTCACATCCCTCCATTCAGAAAAGCACCATTCCACTGCTACCCTCTGTCTTCTATGACCGAGCCAGTTCTGCATCCATCTTGCAAGCTCCCCTCTGTTCCCATGTGACTTCACCTTTTGTACCAATCTGCCATGAGGGACCTTGTCAAAGGCTTTACTGAAGTCCATATAGATAACATCCACTGCCCTTCCTTCATCAATCATCTTTGTCACTTCCTCAAAAAACTCAATCAAATTAGTGACACACGACCTCCCCATCACAGAACCATGCTGCCTGTCGCTAATAAGTTCATTTGTTTCCAAATGGGAGTAAATCCTGTCCCGAAGAATCCTCTCTAATAATTTCCCTACCACTAACGTAAGGCTCACTGGCCTATAATTTCCTGGATTATCCTTGCTAACCTTCTTAAACAAAGGAACAACATTGGCTATTCTCCAGTCCTGTGGGACCGCACCTGGAGCCAATGAGGATGCAAATATGTCTGTCAAGGCCCCAGCAATTTCTTCCCTTGCCTCTCTCAGTATTCTGGGGTAGATCTCATTTGGCCCTGGGGACTTATCTACCTTAAAGTTTTGCAAGACACCCAACACCTCCTCCTTTTTGATAATGGGATGACTGAGGCTATCTCCACTCCCTTCCCTAGGCTCATCATGTACCATGTCCTTCTCTTTGGTGAATACTGATGCAACATACTCATTTAGTACCATTTCCTCTCGCTCCACACATAGATTCCCTTCTCGGTCCTTGAGTGGGCCAACCCTTTCCCCGGTTACCCTCTTGCTCTTTATATACGTATAAAAAGCTATGGGATTTTCCTTAATCCTGTTTGCCAATGACTTTTCATGACCCCTTTTAGCCCTCCTGACTCCTTGCTTAAGTTCCTTCCGACTATCTTTATATTCCTCAAGGGATTCGTCTGTTCCTAGCCTTCCAGCCCTTATGAATGCTTCCTTTTTCTTTTTGACGAGGCTCACAATATCCCGCGTTATCCAAAGTTCCCGAAACTTGCCAAACTTATCCTTCTTCCTCACAGGAACATGCTGGTCCTGGATTCTAATCAACTGACGTTTGAAAGACTCCCACATGTCAGATATTGATTTACCATCAAACAGCCGCCCCCAATCTAAATTCTTCAGTTCCTGCCTAATATTGTTATAATTAGCCTTCCCCCAATTTAGCACTGTCACCCGAGGACTACTCTTATCCTTATCCACAAGTACCTTAAAACTCATGGAATTATGGTCAATGTTCGCGAAATGCTCCCCTACTGAAACGTAGACCACCTGGCCAGGCTCATTCCCCAATACCAGGTCCAGTACGGCCCCATCCCTTGTTGGACTATCTCCGTATTGTTTCAAGAAGCCCTCCTGGATGCTCCTTACAAATACTGCCCCATCCAAACCCCGAACACTAAGTGAGTCCCAGTCAATACAGGGGAAGTTAAAATCACCCACCACTACAACCCTGTTACCTGTACACCTTTCCAAAATGTGTCCACATTTCTGCTCCTCTACCTCCCACCAGCTGTTGGGAGGCCTGTAGTAAAGCCCCAACATCGTGACTGTACCCTTCCTATTCCTGAGCTCCACCCATATTGACTCGCTGTATGACCCCTCCGAGGTGTCCTCCCGCAGTCCAGCTGTGATATTCTCCTTCACCAGTAATGCAACTACCCCACCCCTTTTATATCCCCCTCTATCCCTTCTGAAGCTTCCGAAGCCTGGGACATTTAGCTGCCAATCCTGTCCTTCCCTCAACCAAGTCTCTGTAATAGCAAAAACATCATAGTTCCAAGTACTAATCCAAGCTCTCAGTTCATCTGCCTTACCCATTATACTTCTCGCATTGAAACAAATGCACTTCACACCACCAGTCCCGCTGTTCTCCGCAACATCTCCCTGCCTGCTCTTCCTCTTAGTCTTACTGGCCTTATTTACTCGTTCCCCTTCATTTATTTCACTTGCTGTCCTACTGCTCTGGTTCCCACCCCCCTGCCACATTAGTTTAAACCCTCCCGAGTGACGCTAGCAAACCTCGCAGCCAGGATATTTGTGCCCCTCCAGTTTAGATGCAACCCGTCCTTCTTGTACAGGTCCCATCTGTTCCTGAAGAGATCCCAATGCTCCAGATATCTGAAACCCTCCCTTCTACACCAGTTGCTCAGCCACGTGTTTAGCTGCACTGTCTTCCTATTTCTAGCCTCACTGGCACGTGGCACAGGGAGTAATCCGGAGATTACAACCCTCGAGGTCCTGTTTTTTAACTTTCTACCTAACTCCCTAAACTCCCCCTGAAGGACCTCATCACTCTTCCTGCCTATGTCGTTGATACCGATGTGTATCACAACCTCTGGCTGTTCACCCTCCCCCTTCAGAATTCCCCCTGTCCATTCAGAGACATCCTTGACCCTGGCACCAGGGAGGCAACATACCATCCTGGAGTCTCTTTCACGTCCACAGAAGCGCCGATCTGTGCCCCTGACTATAGAGTCCCCTATAACTATTGCTCTTCTGTGTTTTGTCCCTCCATGCTGAACAACAGTGCCAGCCGTGGTGCCACTGCTCTGGCTGCTTCTGTTTTCCCCTGATAGACCATCCCCCCCAACAGTATCCAAAACGGTATACTTGTTAGAGAGGGGGATAGCCACAGGGGATTCCTGCAATGACTCCTGCCCCTTCTCGCGGTCACCCATCTATCCCCTGCACCTTGGGTGTAACCACTTCTCTAAAACTCCTGACTATGACGTTTTCCGCCACTTGCATGCTCCTAACTGCATCCAGTTGCCGCTCCAACCGATCCATGCGGTCTATGAGGAGCTGCAACTGGGTACACGTCCTGCAGATGTAGTCCTCCAGAACGCTGGAAGCGTCACGGGCTTCCCACATCTCACAGGTGAAGCACTTCACCCCTCCAACTGACATTTCTAACACTAATTAGTTAATTATTATTAACTAAATAAAATTAGAGAGTAAATGACAAGAACTGTAATACAGTTGGCAATGGTTTATAGAGCTAATATCTGGAGATATTCACCAGGCAGACAACGGCAGCAAGAAGGGCAGAGTAAATTACAGGAGTAGTAATGCAGTCAAACATGGTTTAAAGGATTTATAGCTAGATAGAGAGACTTACCAGGGACACCAATAATAGCCAGGATGGGATAGTAAATATATTGAATAATCTTCAGTGCGAGATAGATTCGAGAGTTTAATGAGTGCCGATCATAATATGTAGAAAGAGAGTAAAGATCCGAGGATAAACTCCTGTCCATTGTTGTAACATTCCAATCTATTGTTCTCAGATTCTGACCCATTGTTGTAACATTCCAGTCTTTTGTTCTCAGATTCTAACCTATCCTCTCTCGATCTCTCTGGAGCAGCTGATCTCTGTAAGTGCCGGGGCTGATGTTCCCACTGACACTATGGAATAACACATTGAAAGAAGCCCCTTATTAATAGAAGATGGAAAACACAATTAGGGTCCATGGAGACTGACATTATGTACAGTCACGGAATTAACAGATTCAGTTAACTCTTTTCAATCCAACACTTTTTGTACCGCAATAAAGTTGAACATTTATCCAGTCTGGATGGGATGTATGAGGGTTGCTGAGGGAAGGAATGGTGGAAATAGCCGAGGCACTGGCCAGAATCTTCCAATCCCCCTTGGATATGGGCGTGATGACAGATTTTCACAGGCTCGCCACTCTCTGGGTGAAGAAATTTCTCCTCATGTCAGTCCTGAAAGTTTTACCCCGTATCCTTAGACTATGACCCCTGGTTCTGGACTCCCCACCATCGGGAACATCCTTCCTGCATCTACCGTGTCAAGTCCTGCTTGAATTTTATTGGTTTCGTGTTATTTTGTGTCATGCACAAACTTGGAAATATTACATTTGGTCCCCACATCCAAATCATCGATACATATTGTGAACAGCTGAGGCCAAGCTCTGATCCTTGCAGTACCCCACTAGTCACAGCATGCCAACGTGAAAATGCCAGTATACTACCTCCTATCCCATTTATTTTAATTTTGCGAAGCAAGCTCCTTCTGGTGGACTTCATCAAAAACCTTCTGAAAATACAAGTATACCATGTCCACCAACTCCCCTTTATCAATTCTGTTAGTAACATCCTCAAAATCTCCAACAGGTTCGTCAAACATCATTTCCCATTCATAAATCCATGTTAACTGTGCCCAATCAGATCATTGTTATCCAAGTCCATTTATCACATCCTTTAGAAATGATTCTCGCAGGTTCCCAACGATTAATGAAAGGCTAACAGCTTTGTAATTCCCTGTTTTCTCTCTCCCTCCCTCTTAAATAGTGGGTGACATTTGCGACCTTCCAAGCTGCAGGAACCGCTCCGGAATCTGCAGATTCTTTGAAGATGATCAGCAATGCATTTCCATAGCTATCTCGTCAACACTCTGGCAAGTAGAATATCAGGTCCTGGGGACATACCAACATTCAGCCCAATTAATTTCTTCAATTTCTTCTTAGTAATACTAATTTCCTTCAATTCATTGCAGTTCTGAAGAAGGGTCACGTTATCTCTGCTTCTCTCTACACAGATGCTATCAGACCTGCTGAGTGTTTTCAGCATTTCCTGTTTTTATTTCAGATTTCTAGCATTCATAGTATTATGCTTTTAATTTCCTTCAATTTTTTATTCCTACAATCCCTTGGATCTCTCATTCTGGGAGATTTCTTATATATTCCACTGACACAAAGTAATCATTTAGCTTCTCTGTCATTTCTCTGTTCCCCATTATAAATTCTACTGACACTGCCTGTGATGGACCCACATTTGTCTTCGACAAACGTTTCCTTTTTATGTACCTGTGGAAGCTTTTACAGTCCGTTTTCATATTTTTTCCAACAAACTTTCATATTCTATTCTCCCTTTCTTTATCAGTTTCTTCTTCCTCCTTTGATCTATTCTAAAGTCCTCCCAATTCTCAGGTTTACTCCGATTTATGGCAACTTTATAGGCCTTTTATAGAGACATAGAGAGATACAGCACTGGAACAGGCCCTTCAGCCCACCGAGTCTGTGGCGAACAACAACCACCCATTTATACCAATCCGACATTAATCCCATATTCCCCACCACATTCCCACCATTCTTCTACCACCTACCTACACGAGGAGCAATTTACAATGGCCAATTTACCTATCAACCTGCAAGTCTTTGGCTGTGGGAGGAAACTGAAGCACCCGGCTGAAACCCACGCAGTCACAGGTAGAACTTGCAAACTCCACATAGGCAATACCCAGGACTGAACCCGGGTTGCTGGAGCTGTGAAGCTGCGGTGCGAACCGCAGTTTTAATCTTATACAATCCTTAACTTTCTTTGTTATCCACAGTGACTGCCTTTACGGTTGGGGTTTATGTGCCTGGAATGGATGTATAGTTGCTGTAAACTATATAATCTTTCTTTAAAGACTATCGATTGCCGATGTACTATCATACCTTTCAATGTAGTTTCCCAATCCACCTCGGGCAATTTGCTCCTCATATCTTCATAATTTCCTTTGTGCAAATTTAACACCCTGGCTTAAGATTGAACGAACGTACTTTCAAGCATAATGTAAAATTCTATCACATTATGGTAATTCATCCCGAAAGGTAACTTTACAATAAAAATATTATTTATCCCTGACTCATTACATAATACTAGATCTAAAATAGCCTGTTTTCTAGTCGGTTCCTGAACATACTGCTCTAGAAAACCATCCGTAACACACTCCAGAAACTCGCTATCCATGAAATTTGTTCTCATTAGGTTACCCAGTCTATATGAAGATCTAACTCACCCCTGATTATTGCATTACCCATCCTGTATGATTCTCCCATCTGCATTAATGCTGTGCCCCACACTAACAATGCTGTTTGGTGGCCTATAAACAGCTCTCCTACCAATGTTTTCTGCCCTTTCAGTTTCTTCGCTCCACCCAAACAGATTCCATATTTTGTTCTGCAGACCTGAGATCCTCCCTTACTAATGTACTGATCCCATCCCTTATTATCAGCGCAACATTACGTCGTTTCCCTTGTTGCCTGTCCTTCCAAAAGGTCGAATATGCCTGCATATTCAGTTCTCAGTCTTGCTCACTCTGTAGCCACGTTTCCGTTATGACTATTAGATCATACCCATGTACCTCTATTTGGGCCTTTAAATCATCTACCCTGTTCCAAATACTGCGCACATTCAGGTACAGTGCCCATAACCGTGCTTTATTGACATTCTGCATTCTAGTTGAAGCTCACCTTTGTTTCGCCTCCCTTCGAATGTCACCTTCTACTTTTCTACCTCATGTTACCAGCTTTACTTCCTTCCAATTTGATCCTTCCTTCCAATTTCAAAAGGAAACTGGATGGGTGATTGAAGGAACTGGACTTGCAGGGCTACGGGAATTGGGCGGGGGAGTAAGACTGACTTGATTGATCCACAGAGAACCAGCATGGTCTCGATGGGACGAATGGACTCCTTATGTGTAGTAAGTGACTTTGACTCTGTCACTGTCTATGACTGAATGTTGGATATGTCTCCTGCTCCTGCCTGGAAAGATCCAGATACATAGACGTTCAATGAAACTGTGACCTTAACAGCCACTGACAGCTCCGTCCTCACCCTGGTGTGAGGCTCCAGGTTATGTGACAGGAGGTGACACAGCTCTGTGACCACATCCGTATTGAATCAGAGTCACCTCACACACTACTCCTGGGTTAGATGCAGGTAGGAAAAGTGTTCTTGGAAAACCAGGGGTGGGTAGAGCAGAGTCCCCTCCTCCTCCATCGTTACAGAGCTTCCCCTCTCTGCAGCCTCTGCTCCATTTGTTGGTCATGTTACAGACCCAGAGACACTGTAACTACAGTCCCCATACCTCGTCCAGAGTTGGGACACCAAATCCTCTGTCCTCCCTGAATGTCTGCAGCAGCTCACAACACAACCTCCAGAAAACCATCCACAGCACCTCCTCCAACTTTACAAAAGCAGAAGTAAGTCAAAAGCCTCTCACCTGTAAGTTGGATGTCTGGTCCTTTTAAATAACACTAGAGGGAGTTCCTCGTGCTGCTGAATGTATGTTCAGCTGAGAGTGACTAACACAGGCGGTCAGTGGACATGCACAGATCACGTTTCAAAGACGTGCATCAAAGCTGCCGGAATAGCAGTTTGACATGACATTCCACAACTCCTCATGCTACTAGTGCACACAATGTACACCCGGGCTAGAGTACCGCACAGCATGGGACAGTGTGCAGGCCACATCAGAAGTGGCTGGGCGCTCAGTTCAGACCCTTTTCTGGATCCAGGCTTCCACAGTGTGGGCAACAATGCTGCTGTAAGAGCTGAAAATCACCACCAGGGAGAGATAGTGAGGGAAGGAAATTCACTTTAAAAGGGGACATGGAAATAGACTTGATGGTGGAAGAAATGCTGGAATATGGGAATGGGCAGGGGAATGGGGCTAATTGGAGGGGCGAGGCCATGGAGGGATTCAAACACAAGAATGAGATTATTAAAATTAAGTGCTTTCAGACCGGGAGCCAATGTAGATCAGTGAGCACAGGGGTGATGGGTGATCGGGATTTGGTGTGAGTTAGAATACAGGCAGCAGATTTCTGGATGGGCTGTGGTTTATAGAAGTTTATAACCTGCAGGGGGACCAGGATAGAATTGGAAAAATCAAGTGAATAAAGGCACAGATGAGGGTTTATGCAGCAGAAGGGCTGAGGCAGAGGTGGAGATGGATGATATTACAAAGGTGGTAATAGGCAGGATTGGTGATGTAGGGAATATGGAGATGAACTCAGCTCAGGTATAAATAGAATACAGAGGTTGTGAACAGTCTGGTTCAGCCTCAGATATCGGGCAGGGTGGAGTATATATTTCACAGATAGGGGATGGAATTTGTGATGAAGACCAATGACACTGGCTTCAGTCTTCCCAATATTTGCATTACAGAACAGTATTTCAGTGAAACAGGGTTTGCAGATCTCCTAGCGGAAAATAGAGACTTACAAGGAGCACAGACAGGACCGAAGATGAGTGATGAACTTACAAGAACTGCAATACAATTAGCAATGGATTTACAGCTAATAGCTGGAGGTAGAGATTCACCAGCAACAGTCGCAGCAGCAAGAAGGGCAGAGTAAATTACAGGAGCAGTATTGCAATTAAACATGGTTTGTAGAAATAATAGCTGTATAGAGAGACCTACCAGGGACACCAACAATAGCCAGGATGGGATAGTAAATATATTGAAATATCACAAGTGCATACAGGATCCGATCTTCTAATGAGTACCAATCCCAATATGTAGAAAGATAGTAAAGATCCGAGGATAAACTCCTGTCCATTGTTGTAACATTCAAATCTATTGTTCTCAGATTCTGATCTATCCCTTCCCTCTCTCTGGAGCCACTGATCCCTGTCAGTGCTGAGCGTGATGTTCCCTTTGATGCTATGTGATAACACATTGAAAGAGTCCCTTATTAATAGAAAAGGAAAACCCTCCAGTGACACAGTTAGGGTCCATGGAGACTGACATTAATTGCAGTTACTGAACAAACAGGTTCAGTTAACCCTTTTCATTTGGACACCTTTTGTACCACAATAAACGATAACATTTGCCCAGTCTGAATGGGGTGTATGAGGATTGCTGAGGGAGGGAAAGATGAGAATAGCAGATGCACAGGCCAGAATCTTCCAATACACCTTGGATATGGGAGTCGTGGCAGAGGACTGGAGGGTTGCCAATGTTGCACTCTGATTAAAAAAGGAGAAGTGGAGTAAACACTGTATTTACTGTCACTGATGGGGAAATTTCTAGAGTTCACATCCCAGGACAAAAGTATTTGCTGCTTGAGAAAAGAAAAAAACCATGGACAACAAATGGCCAGCAGCCAAGGATATGGTAAGACAAGTCATGTCTAGTAAATGCCAACAACAACAACGTATATTTATATCGTGCCTTTTATGCAATAAAACATCGCAAGAGCTCCACAGGAGCATTATGAAGCAAAGTATGACACAGAGCCACAACAGGAGATATGAGGTCAGATGACCAACAGCTTGGTCAAAGAGGAAGGTTTTATGTAGTGTCTTAAGGGAGGAATGTGATGCAGAGAGGCAGTGACAGTGGGATAGTGGTAATGTCACTGAACTAGTAATCCAGAGGCTCAGGCTAATGCCCTGGGTTCAAATCCCACCATAGCAGCTGGCGGAATTTAAAATTCAATGATTTAATATATTCAATTGATAAATACAAATTTGGAATTGAAAGTTGGACTTAAGAATGTTGCCATGAAAGTATCATCGATTTTTATAACAATCTATCTGGTTCACTAATGTCCTTTAGGGAAGGTGATCTACCATCCTTATCTGTTCTGGTCGCCATGTAACTCAATGTGGTTCACTTTTAACTGTCCTCTGAAATAGTCGAGAAAGCCAATCAGTGTCAAGCATTATTATGGATGGACAACAAAGATGCAGGAATGGTATTCCAGAGATTTTCATAAGGGTCGTTAACTAGTCTCGGTCGTAACTCTGGACACAGGTCTTTGGGTCGACATTCCTGGGAATGATAATGTGAAGCCTCATGTCCACATTTCGAAACAATTGTTGTTTATAAATCGTCATCTTTTTGATTGGTTACTCTATAGTTCAATCATGAGTATTACAAGAAATAATGAGACAGCACTCAAAGCTCAAATTCAACACCAATGACTCTACTAGATTCAGTAGGAATACTACTAGTTTACAATAATACAAAATACCCATTCACAATGTACCGGTGAACAATACACCCATTAGTCACAAATATGTTGCAAAGAGTCATGCATACATGATAACCCAGTGAGAATTTCCCTCCCTGCTAATCGTTCTGTCGCTGACCAATCTCCTCGACCTTATCATTGAATCACTATTTCCAATGATTTTGCACCTTTCATATCAAGGTGGGCTGAATGTTTCACTGACAAGATCACACTGTCCTATCAAAATCCACCGTAAGCTACAATTGTCCAATGAGATGCCTAATTCTTTGTTCAGATGATGATATGAGAGACTGCCTTGATGGTGAGCATGTGTTTACATTTCCTTCAGTATTTTCATCACCACTTGTGGATGTTACAGATGCCTCAGGATTGTTCTCAGCACAAACAATAGCAGCTTTTCTTCCTGGTCACATACACATTTGAAACCACAGGACAATTAAACAATCCAAATCCCTTACATTCCTGACTTCTTGCAAACTGTTGCTTAGAGAATTTCTGGTTTATTTGCATTTCAAAACAAGACATACTCTGACATCATGAATCATCTTGAATAAAACTCTAGAATTAAAATATCTATTCTCATGGTGTTCATTGTCAATTGTTGTAAAAACACATCTGGTTCACCAATGTCCATTAGGGAAGGAAATCTGCCATCCTAACCTGGTCTGGCCTACATGTGATTCCAGACTCACAGCAATGTGGTTGATTCTGAAATGGCCCAGCAAGCTGCTCAGTTGTACGAAACGGCTACAAAATCTAAGAAAAGCAATGAAACCAGACAGACCACCCAGCATCGACCTAGGCACCAGAAACAACAAAGACAAACCCAGCCCTGTCGACCCTGTAAGGTCCTCCATACTAACATCTGGGGGCTTGTGCCAACGTTGGGAGAGCTGTCCCACAGGCTAGTCAAGCAGCAGAAAACATAGTCATACTCATCGAATCACACCTTACAGTGTCCCAGACAATGCCATCACCATCCCCAGGTATGGACTACAGGGGTTCAAGAACACAGCTCAGCACCACTTTCTCAAGGGCAATTAGGGATGGCAATAAATGCTGGCAGAGCCAGCGACACCCACATCCCATGAATGAGCGAATAAAAGAAATGCCCTGTGTTTAGCTAAAACCCAACAGCTTCAGACACAATCAGTCAACAGTGGGCAGTAGTGGCTGCTGTCTCCAAACACAAAGCTGGATATCTGCGGCCTTGTTGGGACAAAACTGTACGATTGAGTTTATTTTATGATCGGACTGTTAGAACTTAGTTGGCATTTCCTTCAGTATAACGGTTAAAATAGTATTCTGTATGTAACATAACCACAACGCATGATGTTAGCTAAATATCTGGACAAGTCCTGACCTGTTGAGACCCTTTATTTTAAAGTCGTTAGACTGTGGATTATCCCAGGGAGACTGTTAGCTTTTTAACTGGTATAAAACTGTAAACAATGCCCGTGTGGCCAGGAAGCTGCGAAATGAGATATGTACAATTCAATGCAATTAAGTGGTCACTGTGGTTGAATAGGCACAGCAGGGTGGCACCGGGTCAAGATATGACCTTTTGAAAAGGAATTCGGAGAGTTAAGGCAGCTGGAATCTGGAGGCCCCTCCCCTCCCCCCGCCACTCCCCACTGAACGACAATGACAATGACTTAAACCAGGCTCAAGGTACTATCATGGAAGGGTAGTTAGTTAATGACTGACCAATCAAATGAGCAGAAATGGCCTTTTACCCCTAATATGGAACAGAACCAAGCTGGGAAATGTGTATAAATTAAGAGCTTGTAAGACCCCAAAAGGGCACATCATCATCAAGAAGAAGACAGAAGATAGACTCCAATGAAGAGACAAGGTTCCACAGATAACTGGAGGTTGAGGACCGGGTGTTCCATTGAGAACACAACTGCTGACCACTTCCCTTTGCTCAATATTACCATGTTCTGCTTATTGTGCAGAACTTCATTCAGTCTGTGAAACTTGTGAAAGCAGCCTCGTACACATGTAGTTTTATAGCTAGTCTGAGCTGCAAGTCCCTTTTAGATCTGATCTCCCAACATCGACTGTCATTGTAATTGACCTAAGTCTGACAATTACATTAAATCAAACCCCAGATCTTACAAGTGGTGCTGAAACCCGGGACTTTGACTGGAATGCAAACCGAGGGTGTTGTAGCAAAGTTTCGCAAACATATCAATATTCGTTTGACCAGTGAAAACTCTTGCAGGGATAAACTCTTTTGAGGGGCAGACGATTATACTGACCCAGTGATGTCTCTTTAAATACACATTATGTCACAAAAAATACAATGGGAAGAAGGGTCTCTGGGAAACATATGAGGAAGAGTTAAGCACTAAGTGTAATATGGACAATATCCAGTCCCTGTTCGGAGACTGTCGATGGAAGCATGCACACGTTCATTTTAAAATATAGTGAAGTTTATCCAGGCACACGTCTTGGCTAAATATCAGAAGGGTGAAAAGGCTTTAAATCTGACTCCATGTGCAGCATCGTGCACAGTGCGATGAGGAAGTGATCGAGTCACAGGTGAGAGAAATGGTAGCTCAAAGTGAACAGACCCAGCAGCAGCAGCAGACACAGCTACATAAGTTACACAATAAGCTAGTGTCCTTTACTGTCACTATACAACAACAGCCACTTAATGCAGGACAAGCTTGTGCAGTTCAGCAGCAGTTAGAGTTTGCAGAGAAACATATTGTTACTGTCACACAGGATAATGTCCAGTTGACCCAGAAGTTTTTGGGATCCTTAATGGGGAGGGGGAGCAGCCCCAAGTCGTGGTCCACATAGGCACCAACGACATAGGTAGGAAGAGAGATGGGGATTTAAGACAGAAATTTAGGGAGCTAGGGTGGAAGCTAAGAGCGAGAACAAACAGAGTTGTTATCTCTGGGTTATTGCCCGTGCCACGTGATAGCGAAGCGAGGAATAGGGAGAGAGAGGAGTTGAACACGTGGCTGCAGGGATGGTGCAGGAGGGAGGGTTTTGGTTTCCTGGATAATTGGGGCTCTTTCTGGGGTAGGTGGGACCTCTACAAACAGGATGGTCTTCACCTGAACCAGAGGGGTACCAATATCCTGGGGGGGGAGGTTTGCTAGTGCTCTTCGGGGGGGTTTAAACTAATTCAGCAGGGGAATGGGAACCTAAATTGTAGTGCCAGTGTACAGAATGTTGAGAGTAGTGAGGTCAGGGATATGGTTACAAGGACGCAAGAGGGCACTGGCAAGCAAGAACCTGATTTAAAGTTTGTCTATTTCAACGCCAGGAGCATCCGGAATAAGGTGGGTGAGCTTGCAGCATGGGTTGGTACCTGGGATCTCGATGTAGTGGCCATTTCGGAGACATGGGTAGAGCAGGGGCAGGAATGGATGTTGCAGATTCCGGGATTTAGATGTTTCAGTAAGAACAGAGAAGATGGTAAAAGAGGGGGGGGGGGGTGTGGCATTGTTAATCAAGGAGAGTATTACAGCGACAGAAAGGACGTTTGAGGACTGGTCTACTGAGGTAGTATGGGCTGAGGTTAGAAACAGGAGAGGTGAGGTTACCCTGTTGGGAGTCTTTTATAGACCTCCGAATAGTTCCAGAGATGTAGAGGAAAGGATAGCGAAGATGATTCTCGACAGGGGCGAGAGTAACAGGGTAGTTGTTATGGGGGACTTTAACTTTCCAAATATCGACTGGAAATACTATAGTTCGAGTACTTTAGATGGGTCAGTTTTTGTCCAGTGTGTGCAGGAGGGTTTTCTGACACAGTATGTAGACAGGCCAACCAGGGGCGATGCCACATTGGATTTGGTACTGGGAAATGAACCCGGCCAGGTGTTAGATTTAGATGTAGGTGAGCACTTTGGTGATAGTGATCACAATTCGGTTAGGTTTACCTTAGCGATGGGCAGGGACAGGTATATACCGCAGGGCAAGAATTATAACTGGGGGAAAGGAAATTATGATGCGATTAGGCAAGATTTCGGATGCGTAGGATGGGGAAGGAAACTGCAGGGGATGGGAACAATCGAAATGTGGAGCTTATTCAAGGAGCAGCTACTGCGTGTCCTTGATAAGTATGTACCTGTGAGGCAGGGAGGAAGTTGTCGTGCGAGGGAGACATGGTTTACTAAAGAAGTTGAAGCGCTTGTCAAGAGGAAGAAGAAGGCTTATGTTAGGATGAGACGTGAAGGCTCAGTTCGGGCGCTTGAGAGCTACAAGCTAGCCAGGAAGGATCTAAAGGGAGAGGTAAGAAGAGCAAGGAGAGGACACGAGAAGTCATTGGTGGATCGGATCAGGGAAAACCCTAAGGCTTTCTATAGGTATATCAGGAATAAAAGAATGACTAGAGTTAGATTAGGGCCAATCAAGGATAGTAGTGGGAAGTTGTGTGTGGAATCAGAGGAGATAGGGGAAGTGTTAAATGAATATTTTGCGTCAGTATTTACAGTAGAGAAAGAAAATGTTGTTGAGAATACTGAGATTCAGGCTACGAGGCTAGATGGGATTGAGGTTCACAAGGAGGAGGTGTTAGCAATTTTGGAAGGTGTGAAAATAGATAAGTCCCCTGGGCCAGATGGGATTTATCCTAGGATTCTCTGGGAAGCGAGGGAGGAGATTGCAGAGCCTTTGTCCTTGATCTTTATGTCGTCATTGTCGACAGGAATAGTGCCGGAAGACTGGAGGATTGCAAATGTTGTCCCCTTGTTCATGATGTTGTGCCGAAACTTTAACCTACTCTAAGATCAAACTAACTACCTACCCTTCATTCTACTATCATCCATGTACCTATCGAAGAGTCGCTTAAATGCCCCTAATGTATCTGCTTCTACTACCACCGCTGGCAGCGCATTCCTCGCATCCACCACTCTCTGTGTAAAGAACCTACCTCTGACATCTCCCCGAAACCTTCCTCCAATCACCTTAAAATTATGCTCCCTGGTGATAGCCCTTTCCACCCTGGGAAAAAGTCTCTGGCTATCCACTGTATCTATGCCTCTCATCATCTTGTACCCCTCTATCAAGTCACCTCGCATCCTTTTTCGCTCCAATGTGAAAAGCCCTAGCTCCCTCAATCTTTCTTCATAGGACATGCCCTCCAGTCCAGGCAGCATCCTGGTAAATCTCCTCTGCACCCTCTCGAAAGCTTCCACATCCTTCCTATAATGAGGCGACCAGAACTGAACACAATATTCCAAGTGTGGTTGAACCAGGGCCTTATAGAGCTGCAGCAAAACCTCGCGGCTCTTAAACTCAATCCCCCTGTTAATGAAAGCCAACACACCATACGCCTTCTTAACAACCCTATCAACTTGGGTGGCAACTTTGAGCGATCTATGGACATGGACCCCAAGATCCCTCTGTTCCTCCACACTACCAAGAATCCTGTCTTTAAGCCTGTATGCTGCATTCAAATTCAGCCTTCCAAAATCAATCACTTCACACTTTTCCAGGATGAACTCCATCTGCCACTTCTCAGCCCAGCTCTGCATCCTGTCAATGTCCCGTTGCAACCTACAACAGCCTTCCACACTATCCACAACTCCAGCAACCTTCGTGTCATCAGCAAACTTGCTAACCCAGCCTTCCACTTCCTCATCCAAGTCATTTATAAAAATCACAAAGAGCAGAGGTCCTAGAACAGATCCTTGTGGAACACCACTGGTCACCGAGCTCCATGCTGAACACTTTCCATCTACTACCACCCTCTGACTTCTATGGGCCAGCCAATTTTGTATCCAGACAGCCAACTTTCCCTGAATCCCATGCCGCCTTACTTTCTGAATAAGCCTACCATGTGGAACCTTATCAAACGCCTTGCTAAAATCCACATACACCACATCCAGTGCTCTTCCTTCATCAATGTGTTTTGTCACATCTTCAAAGAATTCAATAAGGCTTGTGAGGCATGACCTGCCCCTCACAAAGCCATGCTGACTGTCTCTAATCAAACCATGCATTTCCAAATAATCATAAATCCTGTCTTTCAGAATCCTCTCCAATAATTTGCCCACTACCGACGTAAGATTGACTGGTCTATAATTCTCAGGGTTATCCCTATTCCCTTTCTTGAACAAGGGAACAACATTTGCCACCCTCCAATCATCCGGTACTACTCCAGTGGACAGTGAAGATGCAAAGATCATCGCCAAAGGCACAGCAATCTCTTCCCTCGCTTCCCGTAATATCCTTGGGTATATCCCGTCTGGCCCCGGGGACGTATCTGTCCTCATATCATTCAAAATTTCCAGCACATCCTCCCTCTTAACCTCAACCTGTTCGAGCATATCAACCTGTTCCACGCTGTCCTCACAAACGACCAGGTCCCTCTCACGAATGAATACTGAAGCAAAGTATTCATTTAGGACCTCCCCTACCTCCTCTGACTCCAGGCACAAGTTCCCTCCACTATCCCTGATCGGCCCTACCCTCACTCTGGCCATCCTCTTGTTCCTCACATCAGTGTAGAACGTCTTGGGATTTTCCTTAATCCTACCCGCCAAGACTTTTTCATTTCCCCTTCTAGCTCTCCTAAGTCCGTTCTTCAGTTCCTTCCTGGCTACCTTGTAACCCTCTGGAGCCCGGTATGATCCTTGCTTCCTCAACCTTAAGTAAGCTTCCTTCTTCCTCTTGACTGGCTGTTCCACATCTCTTGTCATCCAAGGTTCCTTCACCCTACCATCCCTTCCCTGCCTCATCGGGACAAACCTATCCAGCAGTCGCAGCAAGTGCTCCCTAAACAACCTCTACATTTCTGTCGTCCATTTCCCTGAGAACATCTGTTCCCAATTTATGCTCCCCAGTTCCTGCCTAATAGCATTGTAATTCCCCCTCCCCCAATTAAATATTTTCCCATCCCGTCTGCTCCTGTCCCTCTCCATGACTATAGTAAAGGTCAGGGAGTTGTGATCACTATCACCGAAATGCTCTCCCACTGAGAGATCTGCCACCTGGCCTGGTTCGTTGCCAAGCACCAAGTCCAACATAGTCTCCCCTCTAGTCGGCCTATCTACATATTGAGTCAGGAAACCTTCCTGGACACACCTGACAAAAACTGCTCCATCCAAACTATTTGCACTAAGGAGGTTCCAATCAATATTAGGGAAGTTGAAGTCACCCATGACAACAACCCTGTTACTTCTGCACCTTTCCAAAATCTGCCTCCCATTCTGTTCCTCCATGTCTCTGTTGCTATTGGGGGGTCTATAGAAAACTCCCAACAGAGTGACTGCTCCTTTCCTGTTTCTGACTTCCAGCCATAATGCCTCAGTAGATAAACCCTCCTCGACGACTTCCCTTTCTGCAGCTGTGATACTATCCCTGATTAGCAATGCCACTCCCCCACCTCTTTTACCTCCCTCCCTATTCCTTTTGAAACATCTAAACCCCGGAACATCCAACATCCATTCCTGCCCCTGTGATATCCACGTCTCTGTAATGGCCACAACATCGTAGCTCCAAGTACTGATCCATGTTCTAAGTTCATCAGCCTTATTCCTGACACTTCTTGCGTTAAAATAGACACACTTCAACCCATCATACTGGCTGCAACTTTGCCCTGTCAACTGTCTAACCTTCCTCACAGACTCTCTGCACTCGGTATCTGCCTGTTCAACAGCTACCCCACCCACTGATCCGTAGCTCTGGTTCCCATCCCACTGCCAAACTAGTTTAAACCCTTTTGTTTTGTTGGCTGTATGTCCAGCTCATCCATGACTGGCAGAGACTGGGCTGCATTGAGCGCAGTCTCAGTGACAACATTTTCCCTGGAGTACAGTTCTAGGTATTGTTCCACCCAGCGGTCCATTTGCTTGTGTTGGTCAGTGATTATGTCCCCTGATCTAGATTTGAGGGGGGCAATCTTCATGATGGTTGGCCCAAAAGCCCTCTTAATGCCATCATACATTCCTCTGATATTTCTGGTGTCAGAGGCCAGCTGAATATGACTGCATTGATGTTGCCAGTAGTCATTTGCGCAGCGCCTGGCTGTTCTTTGTGCAGTGCTTCTGGCTGCTTTAAGTGTTATGGATGTTAACTCACTGGGGGCTTTCTTGTAGTTCAGCAGTGCAATGCGCTTCGCAGCTATGACAGATTCCAGCTCTTCGATGTGAGATTGAAACCAGTCTGCATTCCGCTTCACATGTTTGCTTTTGGTGGTCATTGCTGAGTCAACGATGACATCTCTGATGTGGGCCCACTTGGTCTCTGCATCCCCTGTGGGAGTGTTTTGAAGGGCTTTTTCGAGTGAATTTAGAAACTTACGTAACAGCTGTGGATGAGAAATTCTGCTCGTGTTGATGCACGATCGGCCCTTTTGCTTGGAGTGATGCAGCTTCTTTGGTTTGAGGCTAACCTTGCTGCACACCAGGCAGTGGCCGGTGTCGCAGTCCACACTGTGGAAGCTGCGTGTGATTTGAACGCTGTTTAGAGAGGCTCGCCATGTGACGATGAGGTCCAGCTGGTGCCAATGGCGTGACTTACTGATCATACCTCCTATATCCATGTCTAAATCATTAATATACACTACAAACAGAAAGGGTCCCAGCACTGATCCCTGTGGTACACCACTGCTCACAGGCTTCCACTTGCAAAAACAGCCCTCGACCATTACCATCTGCTCCTGCCAGTCAGCCAATTTTGGATCTAATTTGCCAAATTGCCCTGACTCCCATGGGCTCTTTCCATCTTAACCAATCTCCCATGTGTGACCTTATCAAAATCTTTACTGAAGTCCATGTAGACTACATCAACTGCTTTACCCTCATCTACACATCTCGTCACTGCCTCAAAAAATACAATCAAGTTATTTAGATGCAATCTCCCCCTGACAAAGCCATGCTGACTATCTCTGATTAATCCCTGCCTCTCCAAGTGGAGATTAATCCTGTCCCTCAGGATGTTTTCCAATAGTTTCCCAACCACTGATGTTAGACTCACCAGCCTGTAATTACCTGGTTTATCCCTGCTACCCTTCTTGAATAATGGTACTACATTCGCTGTCCTCCAGTCCTCTGGTACCTCTCCTGTGGACAGAGAGGATTTGTAAATTTGTGTCAAAGCCCCTCCTATCTCCTCCCTTGTCTCACATAATAGCCTGGGATGCATCTCATCTGGGCCTGGGGACTTATCCACTTTTAAGCCCACTAAGACAACTAATGCTTCCTCCCTTTCAATGCTAATATGTTCAAGTATATCACAATCCCCCTCCCTGATCTCCACACCTACATCATCCTTCTCCATAGTGAATACCGATGAAAAATAATCATTTAAAACCTTACCTATGTCCTACGGCTCCACACACAGTTTGCCACTTTGGTCCCGAATGAGCCCTCCTCATTCCCTGGTTATCCTCTTACCCTTAATATATTTATAAAATGCCTTTGGATTTTCCTTTACCATGCCCACCAATGTTTTTCATGTCCCGTCTTCGCTCTCCTAATTACTTTTTTAAGTACCCCCCCCTGCACTTTCTATACTCCTCTAAATGCCTCTGCTGTTGACAGCGCTCCGAATCTGCCAGAAGCCTCCTTTTCTTCCTGATCCAATCCTCTGTATCCCCTGACATCCAGGGTTCCCTGGACTTGTTGGTCCTACCTTTCACCTTATCGGGTACATGTTGGTTCTGAACTCTCACTATTTCCTCTTTGAATGACTCCCACTGATCTGATGTAGACTTTCCTACAAGTAGCTGATCCCAGTCCACTTTGGCCAGATCCTGTTTTATCATATTGAAATCGGCCTTCCCCCAATTCATTACCTTTATTTCTGGCCCGTCTTTGTGCTTTTCCATAACTACCTTAAATCTTACAGTGTTATGGTCACTTTCGCCAAAATGCTCTCCCATTGACACTTCTACCACTTGTCCGGCTTCATTCCCTTGGATTACGTCCAGTACTGCCCCTTCTCTTGTAGGAATTTCTATGTACTGGCTCAAAAAGCTTTCCTGTATGCATTTTAAGAATTCCGCCCCCTTTAAACCTTTTGCACTAAGACTATCCCAGTTTATAGTGGGGAAGTTGAAATCCCCTACTATTATTACCCTATTATTTTTACGCCTCTCTGAGATTTACCTACACATCTGCTCCTCTATCTCTTCCTGACTGTTTGGAGGCCTGTAGTACACACCCAGCCAAGTGATTGCCCCCTTTTTTGTTTTTAAGTTCTTCCCATATGACCTCATTTGAGGAACCATCTAAGATATCATCCCTCCTTACTGCAGACTTGACTCCTTGATCAACAGTGCAATACCACCTCCTCTTTTACCCCTCGCCTGTCATGCCTGAAGATTCTATACCCTGGATTTATTGAGCTGCCAGTCCTGTCCCTCCCTCAACCATGCCTCTGTGATAGCAATAATATCATAATCCCATGTGCTAATCAACACCCTCAATTCATCTGCCTTCCTAGTAAGACTCTGCATTAAAATAGATGCAATCTAGCCTTGCATTTTTCACTTGTGCCTTAACAGGTCTATATTTGCTCTGCCTTCCAGACTGACTCAGCTTCTCTTCTATATGGGGTACCGAGTCAGAGCCACATGGATACAGAATCAGGCACACTGGAATACAGAGTCACACATACAGAGATTAAAGAATCACAGAGATGCAGGGTCAAACACACAGAGGTACAGAGTCACTAAGAGATAGGTTGAGACACACAGAGCCAGAGAGATACAGGATCAGACACAGAGGGATACTGAATCGGGGGAGTCGTTGATGTCGTGGTAATGTCACTGAACCTGTAATTTGGTGGTCCAGGCTAATGCCCTGAGGAGACGGGTTCAAATTCCACTATGGCAGCTCGTGCAACTTAAATTAAGTTAATCAATAAAATTTTGAATTATGTCACAGTCAGTTGTTGTAAAAACTAATCTCCTTTAGGGAAGGAAATCTGCTGTCCTTACCTGGTCTGGCCTACATGTGACTCCAGACCTACAGCAATGTGGATGACTCTTAACTCTGCTCTGAAATGGCCAAACAGGCCACTCCCTTGTCAGGAACAGTTAAGAGTGGGAAGTAAATGCTGACCTTGCTAGTGAAGCCCACATCCCAGGAAAGAATTAAAGGAGATACAGAGTTGCATTGATACAGTGTCATGCATCCAGGAATACACCGTCAGATGCATTTGGATACAGAGTCTGAGATACTCAGATAGACAGTCAAGCCCACTGAAATACAGAGGCAAACACACTGATATACTTTGTCAGGCTCACAGGGATACAGAATCAGACACAAGAAGATACAGAGACTGGAACAGAGAGACACTCAAATCCACAGGGCTACGGTGTCAGAAACAGAGACACTTTCCGACACACAGTTTCACACTGTTATATGCTATACATACAAAGTCAGACAAGATACAGTCAGACACTCCAAGACACAGTCAGCAACATGGCCTAGGGGATATAGAAACAGAAATACAAAAATGCAGTCAGGCACACAGGTAATTCAGTCATACACACAGAGATGCAGGGTCAGACACACAAGGTTACAGAGTCAGTAAATATGGGATAAAGCAGGGTTGTCCAACCTTTTCGGATGGAATGCCACATTATGATTTTCGCTCGGCCCAGTGTGAGGGCCCGAGGGCAGGGGTGGGGGCAGTGAACAAATTTTAAAAGATAACGGCATTAAAATTTATCTTGCTAATAAAAAAAAAAACAAATATGCATTTTTGTGAAGAAACTTTAAATGAGAAGACTAATTTATTGACGTACTTTCTCATCACGATATTGAAAACTGATTTACTGATATAGCTGGCATTGTTTTTGCTTGAAAAAGTAATTAATCTCTGCCTGCACACTTGATGAAGCAATGCAGAGTATTCTGGATAGATGTCTATCTTTCAGGAGAGACCTTGATCTCTCTCCCCTCACCCCCTCGCTGCCCTGCCCCCACCCCCCTCCATGACCCCCGAGGACTAGGGGACACAGATTGAAAGTTTTGTTAAAAGGTGCAGGGGGAATATGAGGAAACACTTGTTTTTTTACAAAGTGGGTGGTAATGACCTGGAACTCACTGCCCACAAGGGTGCTGGAAGTGGAGACGATCAATGACATCAACAGCAGGTCGGATGGCCATCTGAGAGAAATAGACTTGCAGGGATACAGGGATCGAGCTGGAGAGTGGGACTGACAGCACAGATCTGACGTGAGCCGGCATGGACTCAATGGGCTGAATGGCCTCCTTCTGTGCCGTAAATGACTCTATGACTGTATGACTCTGAAGAAGCACCGCACAGCTCATTAATGGAAAACAACAGCAATGAGACTATCCATAAAACACCTCTGGAGAAATCTTCTCCAAAGTTAAGAGGGATTGTCCGTAAAGCCTGTTTAGTTAAATCATGATTTATATAAAGGGTATCAAACATCAAATAGAACATTTTTTCCCAATGTCATAAGGAAATATCCATACAATTCCCTTGGAGAAATCTTCACCTGAATAATGAATGAGTGTCCCTAAAACACCTCTGGTGAAGTCTGCATCTAAAAATAAGGGGCACTGTATAAATTACCTTCGGAGCAATCCACATGCATATACTAAGGCAATTTCCATAAAACTGATGTGGAACAACATCCATTTAGATAACAGTGGTTTGTACATAAAACTCCATAAATCACCTGCAGGGAACTTAGCAATCTAAGCAACAGGAGAGAGTACACAAATCAACTTCAGAGAAATCATTAATCCAACCAATGGGGACTGTCCATAAAATATCTTCAATGAAATTGCGGACCAAAATAATAAGGGACCATCCATCAATCATCTTCCGGCAGCTCATCAATATAGATAATAGGGTTCCGTCCTTAAATCAGTTTCAATGAAGTCACCACTGAAAATAATAAGGCACCATCCGAAAATCACCTGACAGGGAACTTAACAAACCAAATAATAAGGGGCCGTCCATCAATCAATGTCTCCATCCTTCCTATTTAGTGTTCGCCCGTGCATCCCATTTGGGGGAATCCCTAACCCTCCTGTTAAGGAAACATCCTTACATCACCTTTCATGGAATATCTAACTTTCCTAATAAGGGGCCTCCAAACATCATCTTGAGGGAAAGCAGAGCTGCTTAAAGAGAGTGGAAAAGCGAAACAATTTAAAAGGTTCAGAAAACACGGAGCAGCAGAGCAGGGGTAACAAACTCAGGGGAACATGTGAAAATGTGACTTGATAGGCAGGAAATAAAGCTTGGTGTTTAACTTAACTTCACCAATCGTTATCAACAGTATGTAGGGAGTTAAATAAATAGATTCATCGTAATTTAATATTAATTATTCTGAATTCAAGATAAATCAATCCACTAAATATCATCTAGCCCTCAAGTGACTTTAGTTAGTTCTAGAAATAAACTACTACTAACTAATAAATAAATGAATATTAGTAATAGCAGTGAGAGGCAATGTATGAGAATTTGTGGACAGTGCGACTGTCCTGCATTGCCACATCTGTAGAAAGTACGTGACCATCACTTAATGCAACAAGGGTAGACTGACCCATCATCCAGAAAATGACCACAATACCAGCACCTAAACAAGCACACATAAACTGACCTAGTAATGGGAAACAGAACAAGTGATTTTCACTTACCCCAGCAACAGTAAAGGGACCATCACACAAAAGAACGACTATTCCCTAACCCAACACAACAAAACTGCTCAAGGACCAAGGAACAGAACATATAGGGACTTGTGAAATAGCCAAGTCACTGGAAAATGACCAAATGATCTTCGTTTAACACAGCACACGTAAAGTAAACTAGAACCTTTAGCTTGGTTTCCTTCCATCGTGGGAAGGTGATGAATATGCAGCAAAAAATCCATTTAGGTGGGGTGTATTCTCTTGGTGCACCTTTGCTGATGGCTGTGAAGGCCAATCCTTGAGAGGCAGGTTCTGCCACAAGACCCATATGTAAAGCTGTGAAGTGACACCGTGAGTTGTTGTTTTTGATGTTGGCGCTTGTTGCCAAGCTGCTGTAGCCACTGGTCATCGTGATAGGACATTCTTGTCCACACGATGTATCGCCATCTCTCTCTTTCGCCAGCTCGTGACTCCCAGATGTGACAGTCGACATTTAGGGCATTCATGTCACGCTTTCAAGCATCCTTGAAGCTGAGCTTTGGACATCCCACTGGTCATCAGGCTTCAGCTACCTCACCATAGAGAAGCTCTTTCTGTATGTGACTATTTTCCATCCTGCAGACATGTCTGATCCACTGAAGCTGCCCCTGTTTCATTAGTGCCAACACACTTGGGAGCTCTACCTTTGAGAGGACTACCACATTTGTGATTTTGTTTTGCCAGGATATACCCATAACGCACTGTAGACAGCAAAGATGAAAATGATTGGGCTTCTTTTCCTGTAACTGTAAGTTGCCCATGTTTCACAGCCATACAGCAAGGTGATGAGAATACAGGCCTAATAAACCATCAATTTGGTCCTAAGGATCAGCTTGGTGTTATCACATGCACGTTTCACAAGTCATACAAACATGGTAGTTGCTGTCCCTTTGGGTGTACCGAGCTGTGCATCAAGGGACAGATTGTATGTCACCGTGGACCCAATGTAGCAGATTGTGCTAACCACTTCCAGTGTGGTGTTATTTAGTGTGCTCAGGGGCGGAGATAAAACACCTTGTTCCCCAACCACGGTTTTCTAGACACATAGTCAAGGAAAACAAGTTACAGGTGTGGGAGAGACAGTCCATGAGTCTTTGTAACTGAGATTCCGTGTGAGCGATTAATGCAACATCATCAATATAAAGGATATCTCTGATCGGCACATGATGTGTTTTTGTCTTCACTTTCATGGATTGTACTGATGGATTGTAAAGCCTGCCATCTAACCAGTACCTGGACATTGCACAATTGACCATCATCTAACCCAACACACATTCATGGAGCCAGCACTCGGAAGCTGCTCTTGGAACAATTGACTGATCCAGAAGTCTTAAATCGATTCATTGCCTGAAAATGATGACGCTGCTCAGTCATAGTCAGAATTGTTAAATGTTCGATGAAAACATTACTGATGTTGGGGATTCAAAGAACATTCTAGTTTGCATTAAGTGATCATGTGGCATAAATGATAAAGATCAAACACAGACATCACTACACAGGCACCTGTATATAAAACAGCTCAGAATGATGTGGCTAAATTGCCAGCAGACTGGAAAGCAGCTTTGCTGCTGTGGGATGGTTATTTACACTGTTGGAGACAGTGGTTGATGAAATAGTGCAGAAATCATCCTCAGTCCCAAGATCTGTCGTAGGTGGCCGGATTTTCTGTGAGAAGGGATGATTTTGGTTCAGTTTAGAGAAGCAGATTTTGCGTTCACTGCAGGGCTGATTTTCACACAAAGGAAACCTGGACTCAGACTCTAAGGATTCATTATCCTATTAGTACTAGTCAATTGCACAGAGCAGCATGAGTCTCAATCCTACAGGAGAATAGGATATTGTCACGGACTTGTATTATTTTCTCCTTGGATTAAAGAAGTGTGCCTTTAATAGTCGGTTAAAAACAGTGTGCCTTTAAGACAAAGATGAGAAGTTTTGGATTTTCTGAGACACAGCATGGTAGCTGCATTTTGCTATCTAGGTGACAGCAGGAGAGAGAGAGGTCACGTGGTATAATGTTTCGCGTTGACTGTGTGCAAACCTGGCAAAAAAACAGTCTGAACCAGACTCACCAGTGAAGCATACTGAAGAGAAAAGAGCTGTCCTTTCTCTCTCAACAGAAATTCTACAAGGAGTTATGGGCCATATTGATTGCCTAATGAGGAAATAACCCTTTTAAGAGACCATTTGGTATTGCTGAAGGAACTGTTGATGCCTTCTGCAGCCGAAGAGATTGAATGCCTATCAAAAAAACAGACTGCTTCATCAAATCCATGCAAAGACATCGAGTGGCATTTGATTATTTCCACATTGGAATACCCCATCCATCAGGAACATAACCAACAAAGACTTACTTATTTATTATTAAGAAACAGCTAATTTTTAAAAACACCACTTTTAAAACCGATTATCTACTGTCATTTCCAAGTGCATGTGTGTGAATGGGGGAGTTAGATTAAAATAAGAAGTTATAAGGTCTTTAGACATAGTTTTATCTTAATAGTGTTAAGATTTAGTTTTTTAAAATAAATGTTAACTTGTTGTTGTCTGAAGATACCTGATTTGGTCTGTTATATTCTTGGGGTTAATAGAGTGCTTAATTTGGCTGTTTTCTGGTTGGATGGGAAAGTATTAATAATATGCTGCGCCCTGCGGAGTGACAGGACTGAACTGACAGTGCATTGCCCCCATCGCAGTCGTAACAATATCTTTAAAAAGAGATGTTAAACAGAGGCACGGAGAGAAATATGATAATGCCATCCTCATCACTTCAATACAACTGCCTGACTGGACAAACTCAACAGAGGTACAATGCAGTGAGACAGGTAAACGAGCCTGTTGAACTCCAGAGTCCTGCTCAATGTTGAAGATACGATTCCTTGCAGTGAAGAGTAAATTCCAGTCTGTCAACCAATGCTCTTTTTATAAAAGGTAATACCTCGGGGAACTGGGACTTCTTCCAACAACAACAACAACATTATGTAGGCATAGCGCCATTAACGTAATAAAATATCCTAAGGCCACTCGCAGGGAGAATTATTTAAAATAAATGACAGCGAGACACATAAGGAGATTGTCAGGGAGAAAAACAAAAGTTTGATCAAAGAGGTGGCTTTTAGTTTCAGGGAATGCTTTAAAGGCGAAAACATACAGGTGGAGTGTTGGAGAGACTCAGGAAGAGAATTCCAGAGATCAGATGCAGCAGCAACGCTGGTATCTACCCAGCAATTTGGAAAATTGCCCAGGTGTGTCCAGTGCACAAAAAGCAGGAAAGATCTAACCCGGCCAATTACTGCCCTCTCAGTCTACTCTCAATCATCAGCAAAGTGATGGAAGGGATTGTTGACAGTGCTGTTAAGCGGCACTTGCTCAGCAATAACCTGCTCAGTGACGCTCAGTTTGGGTTCTGCCAGGGCCACTCAGCTCCTGACCTCATTACAGCCTGGGCCCGAACATGGACAAACAAGCTGAACTCCAGAGGTGAGGTGAGAGTGATCGCCCTTGACATCAAGGCAGTGTTTGACCAAATATGGCATTAGGAGCCCGAGCAATGGGAATGGGTGGACAGCTCTCTGCTGGTTGGAGTCATACCTAGCAGAAAGGAAGATTGTTGTGGTTGTTGGAGGTCAATCATTTCAGTCCCAGGGCATCACTGCAGGAGTTCCTCAGGGTAGTATCCAAGGCCCAACCATCTTGAGCTGCTTCATCAATGACCTTCCCTCCATCATGGGGTCAGGAGTGGGGATGTTTGTTGATGATTGCACAATGTTCAGCATCATTCAACAACTCCTCAGATACTGAAGCAGGACATGTAGAAATGCTGCAGGACCTGGATCCAGGCTTGGACTGATAAGTGGCAAGTAACATTCATGCCACATAAGTGCCAGGCAATGACCATCTCAAACAAGACAAAATCTAACCGCCTCCCCTTGACGTTCAATGGCATTACCATCACTGAATTCCCCACTATCAACATCCTGGGAGTCACCATTGACCAGAAACTGAACTGAACCAGCCACATAAATGATGTGGCTACAAGAGCAGATAAGAGGCTGGGAATGCTACGGCGTGTAACTCACCTCCTGATTCCCCAAAGCCTGTCCACCATCTACAAGGCACAATTCAGGAATGTGATGGAATACTCTCCACTTGCCTGTTTGGGTGCAGCTCCAACAACACTAAAGAAGCTCAACACCATCTATGACAAAGCAGCCTGCTTGATTGGCACCCCATCCATCAGCTTCAACATTTAGTCGCTTCACCATTGATACACAGCGGCAGCAGTGTGTACCATCCACAAGATGCACTGCAGCAATGCACCAAGGCTCCTTAGACAGCACCTTCCAAACCAGCGACTTCTACCACCTAGAAGGACGAGGGCAGCAGATGCATGGGAACATCACCACCTGCAAGCTCCCCTCCAAGTCACACACCATCCTGACTTGGAACTTTATCGCCGTTCCTTCACTGTTGCTGGATTAAATCTCTGGAACTCCCTTCCTAACAGCACAGTGGGTGTACAGACACCCCAAGGACTGCAGCGGTTCAAGAAGACAGCTCACCAGAAAGGCCTGCTACCCAGCCCGAACCTGACAGGACCTGACGACATGTGTCAGGCTTGGGTCGGGACGGACACACACGGTAAGTGCTCTGCCGGTAAGTATTGAATTTTAAAAAAACTTACTTGAGCTGGGAGTCCGGGACGAAACTGAGTCTGCGCAGTGAGCGAGTGGTCACTGTGACAGCATGTGCTGTAGCTTCCCGGAGGTTCTGAGTCAGGAAGGTAAGTAAAGGGACGGTCGGGGTGGGTTCGGGTCGGGCGGGCTCCAGTCCACTGTGGTTCGGTCGGGTTTTTTTCCCGACCTGAGCAGGCCTTTAACTCGGGCAATATTATTAAGAATAATATTCTTATTCAAGCATATGAAGTTTAAAATGAGCAGTTTCTTGACCGGGAGCCATTACAGGTCAGGCTGCGATGTGTGAACAAACTTGGTGTCAATAATGTGAGAAACGTAGCCCACTTAATAATAATTTACACCAAGTCAAACTCTGAAGAAGTAAGTTTATTTAACGTTCTTGCAAGATGGGGTGTCCTACAAGCAGGCACACCGATCAACATATTCAGTTCATGTTTCTACAATACAAATCCATTTGTCCACGCCTTTATTTTACATTATTGGTTATAACGTATTATGACACTAACCTATCCTATGGTTGCTACAGTCTCCTCCTCTGTTTACTTCTCCCCCTCCTCTAACTTTCTAGCCCCTAACTCTTGTTTTTGTTTTACCTTATTTGGATCTCCATTATGTGTTTTAACTTGCAGCTGTCAGCCTTTATCTTAGTGGGGCAGTTTCTTATTCACTACATCCTTTGTTCTAACTCTTGCTGTTTCTCTTTTATCTGCCTAAGCACAATTTTTAAGTGATGTACTGTCTTAAGGTCTCCACTGACATACTCTTATCAGTTCTCTTTGTCAGTGATGTACTGTCTTAAGGTCTCCACTGACATACCCTTATCAGTTCTCTTTTTCAGTGATTTCATTATGTTGTGCACAAATGACTTCTTGGTAACTGTCCACAAGCTGTAGAAACAACATTTCAGTATTTCTTATTCTCACAATTCCCCCTTTTCTTTTACTTAATCCTTGTTGTTTTCTACATACTGCGGAGGGTTCTCATATGTCCTCTCAAATCCTCTGAGCATTATTTCAGCCGCCTTTTCAATGTCTGTATTTCCGTTGATACTATCCACTTTGTCATTACCTAACAGGTACATACTCTCTTCCTGGCCTCTTTGTATTGACATCTGCTTCGTCAAAGCTGTCTCAATCAATCGCTGTGTCAGCCCTCTTACACAAGGAATAATACAACACCCGATGACTATTAATATTCCGCCAACCATGATCAAGGAGGTAAAAACCGAGATTATCATGCCTTTCCATTTTCCAAACCAGGATTCAAGCCACCCCGTCAGGGAAGTGTCTGCTCCTGAATTTTCGACCATCTCCTCTGCTAAAGGTGTTAACCCTTGCAGTGCTCGGGTGATTGAACCATCGGGTGCTGTGTTATTTGGGATAAATGTGCAACATTTCCCTCCTAACATTACACACACCTCCTTTTTCTGCTAAGATCATATCTAGAGCCAGTTGATTTTCCCAAGCCATTCTACTAGTGGCATCTAATTGTTCAGCTATACCTTTTACCGCATCTCTAGTATAATTTATAAATCTTTGTTGGTTGTAATAAATATAATTTATCCAATCTACATTTTTGTTAATAGTGACCCACCAAAACAAAGACTCGAAACCGGCGGTTATTTGGTTTCGGGCCTTGAATTCATCAGGTACCCCTCTTGGGACCCCTATGGAATCCAAGTATACCTGGTCGTCAAAAGAGTTCGCTATCGCTTCCCTTTTACCCCTTTCCCTCGTTATTATCTTTTGTTTCTCAAATGCCAAGGTGAATGGTATTGCCAATTGAACAATTGCGCACGTCCCCTTCCATTGGGAGGGTAGGGTCTGTCTCAGGATTTTTCCTCCGCAATACCACCATAAATCCGCTCTGGGAACATTCAATGATGAGTAGTTCCCTCCCCTGACTCTTCCAGTTACATCCTCAGTCTCTATGCATGACTTCGACTCTCCCATATTTCTGGTTAGCTCCGCACCGTGTCGACGTACGCATGATGTGTGATTCACACTGGTGGCTAAAAATGAAGGGGGAGTCCTTGAATCTTCTTTCTCTAGGGGAGGGAACATTATTGACAAGGATATGCAAGTTTGAATACCCCAAGCCGTCTTATCCTGATATAGGGCTAACATGCATTCCATGCCCTTTCGGTCACGCTCCCACCCCAGCGGGAAAGGTACTACTTGAGCTATCGGTCTACCAGATGCACAAGCATAGCAATTGTTTTTGTTCAAACTTTTTACAGTATATTTTATCCATTCTACCCAGGCATTTGTGTCCCCGTAACCGGTTTCTATCTCAATTGTCTTTCTCAAGTCTTTTACTCATTATTTTTACTATGTTAGGATCATTATGAGAGGTCCCTTTTAGTTTGTTAGATGGTTTACCAGTCTTATCTATTGTTACCTGAAAACAACATTTTAATTCACCTTTCTTTTTCCCTTCTCTAACTGTTACTCCAAACACCTTGTTGTCTAATTGGAAGTGGGTATTTTTGATTTGTCGTTCTTCTGTTATTGAGCCATTCCAATGGCGTTGGATGGATATTCCACCAGTCGTTTCTGTCCACTCGGTTCTTTTTATTGTCAAATATATAGGGTTGCATTCCTTATCTGGACAATCTGGGCCTGGTTTTATGGGGCTCTGGTGAATGGATATAATCGGTGGGAGTGGGTCTCCTGTTAGTAGTCCATCCCCATAATAATGGAGGGACTCCACATAATAATTTATTTGGTTATGTATGCCCCCACATGGGATTAGGAAACATAAATCTACTTCTATCACCTGAGGGTCCTGGCTCTTGGGGATTTCAATTTGGGTAACCCATGGAATCTGTGTACCGTTGTCCCCGTCAGTTCCGTCCCACATTGTTATTTTTCCCATTACTGGGATGACTAATGCTACATACAAAAACATCCAACCCATTTTAATCTGGTTCTGTTTTCCTGGCTGCTTTCGAAAAGAAAGAGAGAGAGAAAAGGCACACAATATTACAGACAGTATTTCCGCGCTCGCGCCGCTATATAAAAAAAAGTTTGTTACTCAAAGTCTTTTTAGCTTTATTTTCAATGGTTCTTCGGTAAATTCGGTTGTCCAAGTTCCTTCCTCGGCCGGGGGTTGTACCGGCCCCTTGATTCTCGTGTAGTGGGTCCAACCTCTTTCTGCTGTTCTTATGGCTGTTTCAGTGGTTAGGAGAGTCTGGTATGGTCCCTCCCAGTTCGGTTGTAGTTTAGTCTCTTTCCACGATTTCACCAGAACCCAATCTCCTGGTTGGATCTTGTGCACTGCAAATTCGAGAGGTGGGGTCTGTGCTAACAGGCCTTGCTTCCTGAGGAATGACAATGAGGAAGACAACGCCAGTATATAGTTCTTGAGAAACAAATCTTTAGTTTCTAAGGTTGGCATCTTGCCCCTGGTTCCCATATCGGGTAATCCGAATAGCATTTCATAGGGGGACAGTCCCACATCTTTTCTAGGGGCTGTCCGAATTCTGAGTATCGCTATAGGTAAACATTTTGTCCAAGGTAACTTTGTTTCAAGTACCAGTTTGGACAGGTGTTTCTTTAAGGTCTGATTCATTCTTTCCACCCGCCCCGAAGAGGGAGGGTGCCAAGGGGTTTGGAAGTCCCATTGGATTCCCAATCCCCTAACTATTTCTTGTAATAGCTTCGAGGTAAAATGACTTCCTTGGTCCAAATCTATGTTTTCTACAATTCCGTATCGGGGAATTATTTGTTCCAATATTACTTTAGAAGCTCCTCCGGATGTAGCTGCAGTCATGGGATAAGCTTCCACCCACCCTGTCAAATGGTCTACTAAAACTAGAATGTATTTTAGTTTCCCTACTGGGGTTAATTCGGTAAAATCTACCTGTATACTTTGGAATGGTCTCAGACTCGGTTGTCTCCCTCCCAACACTCTTTTTCTCAAAGACTGTTTGTTTATCTTTTTGCAAATTAAACATCCTTCGCAAACCTGTTTGGCAATAGTATAAATCCCTTTACATCCATATTTTCTTAAAACCAAATCGCACATTGCTTGGGTTCCCCAACGACTTCCTTGGTGTAGATTAGTCATTATTTCCCTCATGATGGGTTTATTCACTACTTCCCTACCATCAGGTAGGATCCATTTCCCGCTAGGTATTTCGTGGACCCCCCACTTCACTAATTCCTCTTTCTGAGCTTCTGTAAAAATAGGGTTTACTGAGGGTCCGATTAAAGCTGGGGTTAGGATGTTTATTGGTATTGGCTGAGGGTTCAAAGCTGCTTCCTTTGCTATTTCATCTGCCAGTCGGTTCCCTTTTGCTTCACATGTTTCATTTTTCTGGTGCCCATTTATATGGACCACTGCAATTTCTTTTGGCAATAATAAGTTACTCAAGACTTGTTCTACCAGCTCCTCATGGGCCAATTCTTTTCCTCTACTGTTTATCAGACCCCTTTCCTGCCAGATTTTTCCAAACGTATGTACCACTCCAAACGCATATTTGGAATCAGTATATATCGTTCCTTTTCTCCTTTCCAGATTTTTAAGAGCCTGATTTAGAGCATATAGTTCACAAGTTTGGGCAGACCAGGTATTGGGCAATCTGTCTGCTTCAATTACACTATTTTCTTTCCCATCGATTAGAGCGTACCCATTATGTTTCTTTCCGTGTATTAGTCGGGAGGATCCGTCTATGAACAAACGATATCCTGTATGAAGGGGAATGTCTCTCAAGTCCTCTCTAACCTTTGTCTGGTATTCTATAATATCTAAACATTGATGCTCAATGTCTTGGCATCCCCCTTCTTCTCTCCATAAGAAGGTGGCTGGATTTAGACAGGAGTCTGTTACAATTGTCAAGTCATCTTTTTCCAACAGGATTGCCTCATATTTTAGGATCCTTGAGTCGGTCAGCCAACGTCCCGCTTTCTGACTCAGTATCGTTCTCACCTGGTGAGGAGTACTCACTACCAGGGCTCCTCCAAAGGTCAATTTTCTACTTTCTTCGACCAACAGTGCTGTGGCTGCCACAGCTTGCACACACTCTGGCCATCCCCTACAGACGGGATCTAAAATCTTTGATAGGAAAGCTATGGGCTGTCTCTTTCCTCCTTTCTGTTGAGTCAACACCCCCAAAGCCGTTCCTTTATTTGCCGTCGTGAATAAATGGAACGGTTTGTCTAATGACGGAAGGGCTAATACAGGTGCTTTTATCAAAATTTGTTTTAGGTTCTCAACTAATTTTTCTTCCTCTTCTGTCCATTTTAACACATTCGGTTCTTCCTCCAGTAATTTAAAATATAGCCCTTTTGTGTGTTGGGCATATTGATCCATCCATAATCTACAGTATCCTATGAGTCCCAATAACTTTCTCAATTCTTTTTTCGTCCTTGGGAGGGCTAATTCTACAATGCCCCGTATTCTCTCGGGACTTATTCTCCTTTTTCCTTTGCTCACTAGATGTCCCAAATATTTTACTTCTTTTTCTACATACTGGAGTTTACTCCTTGAGACTCTCAATCCTTGTTTTCCTAAAAAGTTTAGTCAGTCATTTGTTCCTTCTTCTACGATATTCTTATTTTCTCCCGACACTAGAAGGTCGTCTACATATTGTAATAAGGAAATCCCCGGAGGGGGCTGAAATTTTTCTAATACTTGTTCTAAGACTTGGCCAAATAAGTTAGGTGACTCCGTAAACCCTTGCGGGAGTACTGTCCACCTAAACTGTTGTTTCAGTCCTGTGTTTGGATTTTCCCATTCGAAGGCGAACAAATCTCTACTTTTCTGGTCCAAAGGGCAGGCCCAGAAAGCATCTTTTAGATCGACTACGCTAAACCATCCATAGTCATGGGGTATTTTACTTAACAATGCATATGGATTTAGAACCACCGGGTGCCTTATTTGGACTATTTTATTAAGGGCTCGTAAATCTTGTACTAATCGGTATGTCCCGTCTGGTTTCTTCACGGGAAGTATGGGGGTATTAAAGGGAGACATGCATGGTTCTAGAAGTCCATCTTTTATTAACCCCTCTATTACTGGCCTTAATCCTTTCCTTCCCTCGAGAGGTATGGGGTACTGTCTTATGCATACTGTCTCTCTTTCATTTTTAAGACTGATCTGAAGGGGTGGTATGTTTAATCCTCCTGTTTCCCTCTTTTACCCATACAATAGGATCTATTTGCTGTTCTTGTTCTTCTGTAAGTATTGCCATGGTGATTACTAATTGTTTGTCCATTACTCCAATCTCTAACCCCAATTGTATTATCAAATCCCTTCCCAATAAGTTACTCCCAATTTCGGGTATGTATAATAACTGTCCCTTGATTTCCTCGGAGCCCAATTTAAGAGTGGTAGGTTCAAATATGGGAACTGCGAATCCCTCACCCTTCACCCCTGAGACTGTCATTTCTTTCCCTGAAAAATGTACATCCTGGGGTTTAAAGTTTAAGGATGACCTTGTTGCCCCAGTATCTACCAAAAATACTGTTTCTTCCTGATGGGGACCCACCTGTAGGTTTATCAAGGGTTCCCGGTGGCTCCCCGGGGGTAGAAACCCCTGACCCCCCTATTGTTCATCAAAAGACATTTGTTCTACTACCCTTTGTTCTCTCCTTAGTCCCGGACAGTTCTTTTTAAAATGTCCCAGTTGTCCGCAATGGTAACAGCCTGCCTGTCGGGCTCTTTCCCACTGTTCCTGTCGGGGTCCCCTTTGAGTCCCTTTTCCCCTTTTTTCCCCATTTTGCCACTCCGGTCCTTGTCCTCTATTGACTGGTTCTATTCTTTTCTTCACAATCTCATCTACTGTCGCTACCATTATTTTTGCTTTTTGTTTTTCTCTGGCTTCATCTCTATTAACGAAAACTTTCTGCGCTTCTCTGAGCAGTTCGTCCAATTGTTTTTCACTCCATCCCTCTATCTTTTGAATTTTCTTTTGGATGTCCGGCCATGATTTTGTTACAAAATGGTTTCGAAGGAGTCCTTGGGCAACCGGGTCTTCTGGATTTAAACCTGAATATTTCCTCATTGTGTCCCGTAATCTCTGTAAGACATTTGAGGGAGTCTCATCCTTTTCCTGTCTTACTTCGAAGCCTTTATTCAAATTTTGTGATTTCGGGACAGATTCCCTAATGCCTTTTACTATCAGATTTCTAAGGTCTTTCATCTGGCCCCTATGGCCGACGTTATTGTTCTGCCACTGCGGTTCTTGATTAGGGTATTTTTGTTCGGCTGGTTCGTTTCCCCCTACCCCGGGAGGGTTTTCTCTTTCCCAAATTTGCATTGCAGACCGTCGAATCATTCCCCTTTCTTCACTCATAAATAATATGCTCATAATGGACATTAATTCCGTCCAAGTATATATACTTGGACCGAGAAAATGATCTACTTGGTCTGCCAATCCTAAGGGGTCTTCCACAAGGACTTTCATTTCCTTTTTAAGCGCTCTTACCTCTCCTGACGTTAATGGTACACTAACAAATCCAATTTCATTATTTCCTATTGGTACCTCTCTCAAGGGCATCATTGTCTTAGGAGACTCTCTGTCTCTATCGTCGTCATTATCGTCGGGTTTAGGGGTGGTCCTTCTTGCCGTCCTTAGATCATATTTGGGTCTTGTCCCTGTTTCTAATGAGGAATGTGCTGAAGATGCTCCTGAGGCATCTTGTTCCTGGTCCGAACGGGGGTCTGAGCCCTGTGCCCCTCTACCTACTCCGGTTGGTTGTTGATTATTCCCCTGTGGTGTGATATAGGGAGGCGGGAGATGATCTAACACTTCCCACCTTTGGGACTGGGGCGCCGTTGGGTCCCGTTCCTTAGTTTGTAATGGATACAATTTGCAACCCTGTACACCCAACCAACAGGCAGCATAATCCGCCTCTTGTTGACTATATGGGACCTTTTCATTAATCCAAATGTTTAAGGTCTGACAGACCCAATTTTCATCCGATCCGTACTTTGGCCAGAAGACGGAGGGATTTTGGATTGGTTTCTGTGTCCAAATGAAACAACAATATTTGATCATAACTTTCTTATCTTTCTCCTTGGTTTTTGACTCTAAATCCCAATACTCCAACATCCGTCCCAATGGACTTTCTGGAGGTATGTTGCCGGCAGACCCTCCTTGTCTCCCATCGTCTTCCTTTTTAGACGACTTATTTCCCATGGTTAACTGAAGGGTCTTGTACCCTACGGTATTCACCTCCTAGCTGAAGGGTCTTATACCTTACGGTATTCACCTCCTAACTGAAGGGTCTTATACCATACAGTACTCACCTCCCAGCTGAAGGGTCTTATACCCCACAGTATTCACCTCCTAACTGAAGGGTCTTATACCCGGCAGTATTCACCTCCTAGCTGAAGGGTCTTATACTGCCCCACAGTATTCACCTCCTAACTGAAGGGTCTTGAACCCTGCAGTACTCACCTCCTAGCTGAAGGGTCTTATACTGCAGTACTTAGAAGGTCTTATCCTATAGTTAACCAGTATTCAACTCCTAACTGAAGGGTCTTATACCTTACGGTATTCTCCTCCTAGCTGAAGGGTCTTATACTGCCCCACAGTATTCACCTCCTCACTGAAGGGTCTTGTACCCTACGGTATTCACCTCCTAGCTGAAGGGTCTTATACCTTACGGTATTCACCTCCTAACTGAAGGGTCTTATACCATACAGTACTCACCTCCTAGCTGAAGGGTCTTATACTGCCCCACAGTATTCACCTCCTAGCTGAAGGGTCTTGTACCCCACGGTATTCACCTCCTAGCTGAAGGGTCTTATACCTTACGGTATTCACCTCCTAACTGAAGGGTCTTATACCATACAGTACTCACCTCCTAGCTGAAGGGTCTTATACTGCAGGACTGTAAAATTCACTCCTCAAGGACATTTGGTACTTAGAAGGTCTTATCCTACAGTTAACCATAAGTCACCAAGATAATACTTAAAAGTCGTTTTTCTTACCTTGGTCCGTGCACGGAGTTGCCTGACTTCACATGTGTACCTGCCGCACTAAATACTCGTTCAGAGTGACTTCCCTAGGATCTTTTTCAGTCAATTACTCGGGTCCGCTACCGATGAGAGAAACGAGACCGTTTTAAAATTAACGGGACGCGTCTTCTCGTCTGTCGTCGGCCGCGGTCCCGGCAATGATGAATAGATCCCGGACGAGCCCCCACTTATGAGAAACGTAGCCCACTTGATAATAATTTACACCAAGTCAAACTCTGAAGAAGTAAGTTTATTTAACATTCTTGCAAGATCGGGTGTCCTACAAGCAGGCACACCGATCAACATATTCAGTTCATGTTTATACAATACAAATACATTTGTCCACGCCTTTATTTCACATTATTGGTTATAACGTATTATGACACTAACCTATCCGATGGTTGCTACAGTCTCCTCCTCTGTTTACTTCTCCCCCTACTCTAACTTTCTAGCCCCTAACTCTTGTTTTTGTTTTACCTTATTTGGCTCTCCATTGTGTGTTTTAACTTGCAGCTGTCAGCCTTTATCTTAGTGGGGCAGTTTCTTATTCACTACATCCTTTGTTCTAACTCTTGCTGTTTCTCTTTTATCTGCCTAAGCACAATTTTTAAGTGATGTACTGTCCCAAGGTCTGTACTTACACACCCTTATCAATTCTCTTTTTCAGTGATGTACTGTCTTAAGGTCTCCACTTACATACCCTTATCAGTTCTCTTTGTCAGTGATGTACTGTCTTAAGGTCTCCACTTACATATCCTTATCAGTTCTCTTTTTCAGTGATTTCATTATGTTGTGCACAAATGACTTCTTGGTAACTTTCCACAAGCTGTAGAAACAACATTTCAATATTTCTTATTCTCACAATATGATAAAACAGGATCTGGCCAAAGTGGACTGGTATCAGCTACTTGTAGGAAAGTCTACATCAGATCAGTGGGAGTCATTCAAAGAGGAAATAGTGAGAGTTCAGAACCAACATGTACCCGATAAGGTGAAAGGTATGACCAACAAGTCCAGGGAACCCTGGATATCAGGGGATATGGAGGAGTGGATCAGAAAGAAAAGGAGGCTTATGGCAGATTCGGAGCGCTGTAAACAGCAGAGGCATTTAGAGGAGTATAGAAAGTGCAGGGGGGGTACATAAAAAAGTAATTAGGAGAGCGAAGACGGGACATGAAAAACATTGGTGGGCAAGGTAAAGGAAAATCCAAAGGCATTTTATAAGTATATTAAGGGTAAGAGGATAACCAGGGAATGAGGAGGGCTCATTAGGGACCAAAGTGGCAAACTGTGTGTGGAGCCGTAGGACATAGGTAAGGTTTTAAATGATTATTTTTCATTGGTGTTCACTATGGAGAAGGATGATGTAGGTGTGGAGATCAGGGAGGGGGATTGTGATATACTTGAACATATTAGCATTGAAAGGGAGGAGACATTAGTTGTCTTAGTGGGCTTAAAAGTGGATAAGTCCCCAGGCCCAGATGAGATGCATCCCAGGCTGTTATGTGAGACAAGGGAGGAGATAGGAGGGGCTTTGACACTAATTTACAAATCCTCTCTGTCCACAGGAGAGGTACCAGAGGACTGGAGGACAGCGAATGTAGTACCATTATTCAAGAAGGGTAGCAGGGATAAACCAGGTAATTACAGGCTGGTGAGTCCAACATCAGTGCTTGGGAAATTATTGGAAAACATCCTGAGGGACAGGATTAATCTCCACTTGGAGAGGCAGGGATTAATCAGAGATAGTCAGCATGGCTTTGTCAGGGGGAGATTGCATCTAAATAACTTGATTGTATTTTTTGAGGCAGTGACAAGATGTGTAGATGAGGGTAAAGCAGTTGATGTAGTCTACATGGACTTCAGTAAAGATTTTGATAAGGTCACACATGGGAGATTGGTTAAGATGGAAAGAGCCCATGGGAGCCAGGGCAATTTGGCAAATTAGATCCAAAATTGGCTGACTGGCAGGAGGCAGATGGTAATGGTCGAGGGCTGTTTTTGCGAGTGGAAGCCTGTGAGCAGTGGTGTACCACAGGGATCAGTGCTGGGACCCTTTCTGTTTGTAGTGTATATTAATGATTTAGACATGGATATAGGAGGTATGATCAGGAAGTCACGCCATTGGCACCAGCTGGACCTCATCGTCACACGGCGAGCCTCTCTAAACAGCGTTCAAATCACACGCAGCTTCCACAGTGCGGACTGCGACACCGGCCACTCCCTGGTGTGCAGCAAGGTTAGCCTCAAACCAAAGAAGCTGCATCTCTCCAAGCAAAAGGGCCACCCGTGCATCAACACTAGCAGAATTTCTCATCCACAGCTGTTACGTAAGTTTCTAAATTCACTCGAAAAAGCCCTTCAAAACACTCCCGCAGGGGATGCAGAGACCAAGTGGGCCCACATCAGAGATGTCATCTTTGACTCAGCAATGACCACCAAAAGCAAACATGTGAAGCGGAATGCAGACTGGTTTCAATCTCACATCGAAGAGCTGGAACCTGTCATAGCTGCGAAGCGCATTGCACTGCTGAACTACAAGAAAGCCCCCAGCGAGTTAACATCCATAGCACTGAAAGCAGCCAGAAGCACTGCACAAAGAACAGCCAGGCGCTGCGCAAATGACTACTGGCAACATCAATGCAGTCATATTCAGCTGGCCTCTGACACCAGAAATATCAGAGGAATGTATGATGGCATTAAGAGGGCTTTTGGGCCAACCATCATGAAGATTGCCCCCCTCAAATCTAGATCAGGGGACATAATCACTGACCAACACAAGCAAATGGACCACTGGGTGGAACACTCCCTAGAACTGTACTCCAGGGAAAATGTTGTCACGTAGACTGCGCTCAATGCAGCCCAGTCTCTGCCAGTCATGGATGAGCTGGACATACAGCCAACAAAACAAAAGGGTTTAAACTAGTTTGGCAGTGGGATGGGAACCGGAGCTACGGATCAGTGGATGGGGTAGCGGTTGAACAGGCAGATACCGAGTGCAGAGAGTCTGTGAGGAAGGTTAGACAGTTGACAGGGCAAAGTTGCAGCCAGTATGATGGGTTGAAGTGTGTCTATTTTAACGCAAGAAGTGTCAGGAATAAGGCTGATGAATTTAGAACATGGATCAGTACTTGGAGCTACGATGTTGTGGCCATTACAGAGATGTGGATATCACAGGGGCAGGAATGGATGTTGGATGTTCCAGGGTTTAGATGTTTCAAAAGGAATAGGGAGGGAGGTAAAAGAGGTGGGGGAGTGGCATTGCTAATCAGGGATAGTATCACAGCTGCAGAAAGGGAGGTCGTCGAGGAGGGTTTGTCTACTGAGTCATTATGGGTGGAAGTCAGAAACAGGAAAGGAGCAGTCACTTTGTTGGGAGTTTTCTATAGACCCCCTAATAGCAACAGAGACATGGAGGAACAGATTGGGAGGCAGATTTTGGAAAGGTGCAGAAGTAACAGGGTTGTTGTCATGGGTGACTTCAACTTCCCTAATATTGATTGGCACCTCCTTAGTGCAAATAGTTTGGATGGAGCAGTTTTTGTCAGGTGTGTCCAGGAAGGTTTCCTGACTCAATATGTAGATAGGCCGACTAGAGGGGAGACTATGTTGGACTTGGTGCTTAGCAACAAACCAGGCCAGGTGGCAGATCTCTCGGTGGGAGAGCATTTCGGTGATAGTGATCACAACTCCCTGACCTTTACTATAGTCATGGAGAGGGACAGGAGCAGACGGGATGGGAAAATATTTAATTGGGGGAGGGGGAATTACAATGCTATTAGGCAGGAACTGGGGAGCATAAATTGGGAACAAATGTTCTCAGGGAAATGCACGACAGAAATATGGAGGTTGTTTAGGGAGCACTTGCTGCGACTGCTGGATAGGTTTGTCCCGATGAGGCAGGGAAGGGATGGTAGGGTGAAGGAACCTTGGATGACAAGAGATGTGGAACAGCCAGTCAAGAGGAAGAAGGAAGCTTACTTAAGGTTGAGGAAGCAAGGATCATACAGGGCTCTAGAGGGTTACAAGGTAGCCAGGAAGGAACTGAAGAACGGACTTAGGAGAGCTAGAAGGGGAAATGAAAAAGTCTTGGCGGGTAGGATTAAGGAAAATCCCAAGACGTTCTACACTTATGTGAGGAACAAGAGGATGGCCAGAGTGAGGGTAGGGCCGATCAGGGATAGTGGAGGGAACTTGTGCCTGGAGTCAGAGGAGGTAGGGGAGGTCCTAAATGAATACTTTGCTTCAGTATTCATTAGTGAGAGGGACCTGGTCGTTTGTGAGGACAACGTGGAACAGTCTAATATGCTCGAACAGGTTGAGGTTAAGAGGGAGGATGTGCTGGAAATTTTGAATGATATGAGGACAGATAAGTCCCCGGGGCCAGACGGGATATACCCAAGGATATTACGGGAATCGAGGGAAGAGATTGCTGTGCCTTTGGCGATGATCTTTGCATCTTCACTGTCCACTGGAGTAGTACCGGATGATTGGAGGGTGGCAAATGTTGTTCCCTTGTTCAAGAAAGGGAATAGGGATAACCCTGAGAATTATAGACCAGTCAGTCTTAAGTCAGTAGTGGGCAAATTATTGCAGAGGATTCTGAGAGACAGGATTTATGATAATTTGGAAAAGCATGGTTTGATTAGAGACAGTCAGCATGGCTTTGTGAGGGGCAGGTCATGCCTCACAAGCCTTATTGAATTCTTTGAAGATGCGACAAAACACATTGATGAAGGAAGAGCACTGGATGTGGTGTATGTGGATTTTAGCAAGGCGTTTGATAAGGTTCCCCATGGTAGGCTCATTCAGAAAGTAAGGAGGCATGGGATTCAGGGAAAGTTGGCTGTCTGGATACAAAATTGGCTGGCCCATAGAAGTCAGTGGGTGGTAGTAGATGGAAAGTGTTCAGCGTGGAGCTCGGTGACCAGTGGTGTTCCACAAGGATCTGTTCTGGGACCTCTGCTCTTTGTGATTTTTATAAATGACTTGGATGAGGAAGTGGAAGACTGGGTTAGCAAGTTTGCTGATGACACGAAGGTTGCTGGAGTTGTGGATAGTGTGGAAGGCTGTTGTCGGTTGCAACGGGACATTGACAGGATGCAGAGCTGGGCTGAGAAGTGGCAGATGGAGTTCATCCTGGAAAAGTGTGAAGTGATTGATTTTGGAAGGTTGAATTTGAATGTGCAATACAGGCTTAAAGACAGGATTCTTGGTAGTGTGGAGGAACAGAGGGATCTTGGGGTCCATGTCCATAGATCACTCAAAGTTGCCACCCAAGTTGATAGGGTTGTTAAGAAGGCGTATGGTGTGTTGGCTTTCATTAACAGGAGGATTGAGTTTAAGAGCCGCGAGGTTTTGCTGCAGCTCTATAAGGCCCTGGTTCAACCACACTTGGAATATTGTGTTCAGTTCTGGTCGCCTCATTATAGGAAGGATGTGGAAGCTTTAGAGAGGGTGCAGAGGAGATTTACCAGGATGCTGCCTGGACTGGAGGGCATGTCCTACGAAGAAAGAGTGAGGGAGCTAGGGCTTTTCACATTGGAGCGAAGAAGGACGTGAGGTGACTTGATAGAGGGGTACAAGATGATGAGAGGCACAGATAGAGTGGATAGCCAGAGACTTTTTCCCAGGGTGGAAAGGGCTATCACCAGGGGGCATAATTTTAAGGTGATTGGAGGAAGGTTTCAGGGAGATGTCAGAGGTCGGTTCTTTACACAGAGAGTGGTGGGTGCGTGGAATGCGCTGCCAGCGGTGGTAGTAGAAGCAGATACATTAGGGGCATTTAAGCGACTCTTCGATAGGTACATGGATGATAGTAGAATGAAGGGTAGGTAGTTAGTTTGATCTTAGAGTAGGTTAAATGTTCGGTACAACATCGTGGGCTGAAGGGCCTGTACTGTGCTATGTTCTATGTTCTAAAATCGGAACTCAATGATGCCATTGATTTTCTAGCCAGTGGAAAAGCCCCTGAGAAGCACGGTATTACCCCTGAAATCATCAAGGGTGCGAAGCCTGCTATACTTTCAGCACTCCATGAACTGCTTTGCCTGTGCTAGGACGAGGTAGCAGTACCACAGGACATGCGCGATGCCAATATCATCACCCTCTATAAAAACAAGGGTGACCGCGGTGACTGCAACAACTACCGTGGAATCTCCCTGCTCAGCATAGTGGGGAAAGTCTTTGCTCAAGTCGCTTTAAACAGACTCCAGAAGCTGGCTGAGTGTGTCTACCCTGAGGCACAGTGTGGTTTCAAGCAGAGGGATCCACCATTGTCATGCTGTTCTCCCTTCGACAGCTACAGGAGAAATGCCGTGAGCAACAGATGCCCCTCCACATTGCTTTCATTGATCTCACCAAAACCTTTGACCTTGTCAGCAGACATGGTCTCTTCAGACAACTGGAAAAGTTTGGATGCCCACCAAAGCTACTAGGCATCATCACCTCATACCAGGACAATATGAAAGGCACAATTCAGCATAGCGGCGCCTCATCAGACCCCTTTCCAATCCTGAGTGGTGAAACAGGGCTGTGTTCTCGCACCTACACTCTTTGGGATTTTCTTCTGCCTGCTGCTCTCTCATGCGTTCAAGTCTTCAGAAGAAGGAATTTTCCTCCACACAAGATCAGGTGGCAGGTTGTTCAACCTTGCCCGTCTTGGAGCGAAGACCAAAGTACGGAAAGTCCTCATCAGGGAACTCCTCTTTGCTGACGATGCTGCTTTAACATCTCACACTGAAGAGTGCCTGCAGAGCCTCATCGACAGGTTTGCGGCTGCCTGCACCGAATTTGGCCTAACCATCAGCCTCAAGAAAATGAACATTGCGGGACAGGATGTCAGAAATGCTCCATCCATCAATATTGGCGACCACCCTCTGGAAATGGTTCAAGAGTTCACCTACCTAGGCTCAACTATCACCAGTAACCTGTCTCTCGATGCAGAAATCAACAAGCGCATGGGAAAGGCTTCCACTGCTATGTCCAGACTGGCCAAGAGAGTGTGGGAAAATGGTGCACTGACACAGAACACAAAAGTCCAAGTGTATCAAGCCTGTGTCCTCAGTACCTTGCTCTCTGGCAGCGAGGCCTGGACAACGTATATCAGCCAAGAGCGACGTCTCAATTCATTCCATCTTCGCTGCCTCCGGAGAATCCTTGGCATCAGGTGGCAGGACCGGATCTCCAATGCAGAGGTCCTCGAGGTGGCCAACATCCCCAGCATATACACCCTACTAGGCTAGCGGCGCCTGAGCTGGCTTGGCGATGTGAGCTGCATGTAAGATGGCAGGATCCCCAAGGACACATTGTACAGCGAGCTCGTCACTGGTACCAGACCGACCGGCCGTCCATGTCTCCACTTTAAAGACGTCTGCAAACGTGACATGAAGTCCTGTGACATTGATCACAAGTCGTGGGAGTCAGTTGCCAGCGATCGCCAGAGCTGGCGGGCAGCTGTAAAGGAGGGGCTAAAGTGTGGCGAGTCGAGGAGACTCAGCAGTTGGCAGGAAAAAAGACAGAAGCGCAAGGAGAGAGCCAACTGTGTAACACTCCCAACAACCAATTTTATCTGCAGCACCTGTGGAAGAGTCTGCCACTCTAGAATTGGCCTTTATAGCCATTCCAGGCGCTGCTTCACAAACCACTGACCACCTCCAGGTGCTTACCCATTGTCTCTCGAGACAAGGAGGCCAAAGAAGAAGAAGAGGAAGAAGATCAGTAAGTTCGCAGATGACACGAAAATTGGTGGTGTTCTAAATAGTGAGGAGGAAAGCATTAGATTACAGGACGATATAAGTGAGCTGGTAAGATGGGTGGAGCAGTGGCAAATGGAATTTAATCCTGAGAAGTGTGTGGTGATGCATTTTGGGGGGACTAACAAGGCAAGGGAATATACAATGGATGGTCGGACCCTTGGAAGTACAGAAGGTCAGAGGGATCTTGGCGTACTTGTCCATAGATCACTGAAGGCAGCAGCACTGATAGATAAGGTGGTTAGGAAGGTATAAGGGATACTTGCCTTTCTTAGCTGTGGCATAGAATATAAGAGCAGGGAGGTTATGATGGAGCTGTATAAAACGCTAGTTCGGCCACAGCTGGAGTACTGTGTACAGTTCTGGTCACCACACTGTAGGAAGGATGTGATTGCACTGGAGAGGGTGCAGAGGAGATTCACCAGGATGTTGCCTGGGCTGGAGCTTTTCAGCTATGAAGAGAGACTGAAAAGGCTAGGGTTATTTTCCTTAGAGCAGAGAAGGCTGAGGGGAGACCTGATTGAGGTGCACAAAATTATGAGGAGCATTGATAGGTTAGATATGAAGAAACTTTTTCCCTTAGCATAGGATATGGGGCATAGAATTAGGGTAAGAGGCAGGAGGTTTAGAGGGGATTTGAGGAAAAACATTTTCACCCAGAGGATGGTTGGAATCTGGAATGCACTGCCTGAAGAGCTGGTAGAGGTAGAAACCCTCACAACATTTAAGAAGTATTTAGATGAGCATTTGATATGCCGTCGCATAGAAGGCTATGAGCCAAGTGCTGGAAAATGGGATTAGAATAGTTCGGTGCTTGATGGCTGGTTCAGACACGATGGGCCGAAGGGCCTGTTTCTGTGCTGTATAACTCTTTGACTCTGTGACAATGTTTCTGAATTTCTGTCTCTGCGTCTTCAGCTCCATATTACTGTGTGTCTTACTTTCTTTTTGACTGGCTCTGTGTCTCTGACTCTGAGACGCTGTGTGTATGACTCCATATCCCCACGTGTCTCTTTATATTCTTATATATCTGACCCTGCGTCCAATTTTTTCTCTCTCTCTGTACCTTTGTGTGAGCCTGACCCCGTTTCTCTATGCGTTATGACTCTGTATCCGAGCGTCTGATTCTGTGTTCCAGTGCATCTGCCTTTGCCCCTTCATGTCTGACTTTTTATATTTGTCTGTCTAACACTCCATACCTTTCTATGTGACTCTGTGTCCCAGTATAGCTGACTAAGAATAGTCGTGTGTCTGAATGTGTATCCATGAGTCAATGAAACTGTATCTCGGTGTGTCTGACTTATTTAGCGCTGTGTGTCTGAGTTTGTCACCTTATGGGTCTGGATGTGTACCTCAGTGTGCCTGACACTGTATCCCTGTAGATGAATCTTTATAATCTGTGTACGAATCGTTCTGTGTTTTTGACCTTATACCCTCAGTGTCTGATTGTATTCTTGTATTTCTATCTATATAGACCTGAGCACCTGACTTTCTGAACTGTGCCTGACTGTATCTGTGTGCCTGACTCTCTCTACCTGTCAGTATGACTCTGTTTCTCTGTATGTATGTTTCTGTATTCCTGTGTATGGCTCTGTATCTCTGTGCATCTGTATCTATACCTTGTGTATGTCTGTATTCTTGTGTGTCTATATTTATAACCTTGAGTGTCTGACTCCATACGCTGTGTGCCTGACTGTATCTCTGTGTGCCTGTCTCTGTAGACCTGTGGATGTGACTCTGTATTACATATTGACTGACTCAGTGACTTTGTGCATCTAACGGTGTGAAAATCTGTCTGAAATATCTGCGTGTTTCTGACACGGTATGACATTGTAGCCCTGTGCATCTGACTGTATTGCAGTGTGTTTGTTATGTATCAGTGCCAGTCTCTGTATCTCTGCCCCTCTGATAATGTAAGTCTGCGTGTCTGACACTGCATGTCTCTTTACTGCGTGTCTCCTGACAACGCAGCCAAGCACCACATCATCACTGCAGTCCAAACTGTGCACATGCACGGAACACATTCATCCTTACCCACATGCAAAATGCACCTGAACTTTTCCAGCTTGCTGGTACAAATGTGCACATGCGTGCAAAACGTCATCACACAAAGGGACGCAGCCTCCAGTGTGAGTTTTGTAAAGTGGACTCAATTGGCGCTTATCTTCTCCACTCCCTCCCACAATCGGCACCTCAATCACTGCTTCTCTTCCACAAGAACACAAGAAATAGGAGCAGAAGTAGACCATATGGCCCATCGAGGCTGCTCCACCTGCGAGACCAAAAATCTATCTATCCCAGCCTTAAATGTATTCAGTGATGTCAGTCATGTAAGACATCCACAACCCTCTGGGGTAGAGAATTCCAAAGATTCACAACTCTTTGAGTGAAGTAATTTCTCCTCATCTCAGTCCTGAATGATTGACCCCTTATCCTGAGACTGTGTTCCCATGTTCTAGATTCACTGATCAATGGGAACTATTTCTCAGTTTCTACCCTATCAAGCCCTTTTAGAATCTTGTATGTCTCACTAAATCACTTCTCATTCTTCTAAACTCCAGAGAATATCGGCCCAATTTACTCAGCTTCTCACCATAGGACAACATGCTCATCCCAGGGACAAATCTAGTAAATCTTCACTGCACTGTCTCCAGTGCAAGTATATCCTTTCTTAAATGTGGAGACCACAACTGCACACAGTATTCCAGGTGCAGCCTCACCAAAGCCATGTACAATTTTAGTAAGACTTATTTATTCCTGTCCTCCAATCCCCTTGCAATAAAGGCCAACATGCCATTTGCCTTCCTGGTAGCTCACTGCACCTGCATGTTAACTTTGTGTGTTCCTTGTACAAGTACCCCCAAGTCTCTATGAACAACAACACTTAGCAGTGTCACACCTTTTAAAAGAATATTCTGTTTTTCTATTTTTACGACCAAAGTGAACAACTTCACGCTTCCTTACATTATACTCCATTTCCTATCTTGTTGCCCACTCACTTAACTTGTTTATATCTCTTTGCAGCCTCTCTACATCCTCCTCGCAGTTTACCTTTCCACCAAGCTTTCTATCATCAGCAAACTTAAATACCTTACTCTCTGTCTCTTCATCCAAATCATTAATATAGAGTGTAAATAGCTGAGGTCCGAGCATTGATCCTTGCAGCATTCCACTGTTCACTGTCTGCCAACTTGAAAATGCCCCATCTATGCTCACTCACTGCTTCCTGTCAGTTAACCAATCCTCTATCATTGCTAATATATTACCCGCGACACCACGAGCCCTTATCTTGCCTATTAAACTTTTATGTGGCACCTTATTGAATGCCCTTTGAAAATCCAGGTATATTACATCTACTGGTTTCCCTTTATCTACCCTCCTAGTTAGATCCTCCAAAACTCTAATAAATTTGTCAAACTGGATTTCCCATGCTGACTTGTTCTAATTATACTATGATTTGCCAAGTGCAATGTTAAGACGTCCCGAATAATAGTTTTCAGCATCTTCCTTATGGCTGATGTAAGGCTAACTGGCCTGTAGTACCCTGTTATCTCTTTACCTGCTTTCATGAAAAGCGGCGTGACATTTGCCAATTTCCAATCTGATGGGACTATTCTTGAAACTAAGGAATTCTCGAAAATCATAGCCAGTGCATCTTCTATCTCTGCAGCTATCTCTTTTAGAACCTTCGGATGTAGGCCATCTGATCCAGGGGACATGTCAGATTTTAGTACCTCAAGTTTCTCCAATACGTTTTATTGACTGATATAGATTTCCTTAATTTCCTCACTTGTTTTAGCCCCGAGGTTACTGTTTATTTCTGGTATGGAACCTGTGCCTTCCACTGTGAAGACAGACACAAAATATTTGTTCAGTGCCTCTTCCATTTCCTCATTCCCCATGATGATTTCTCCTGTTTCTGCCTCTAAGGGGCCAATGTCTACTTTCGCTATTCTCTTCCTTTTTATGTACTTATAAAAGCTCTTATAATCTGTTTTTATATTGCTGGCTAGTTTACTCTCATATTCTATTTTTTCCCTTTTTATCAACTTTTTGGTGGCCCTTTGCTGGTTTCTAAAACACTCCCAATCCTCAGACTTGCTACTGTTTTTTGCAACATTGTAAGCCATTTCTTTTAGTTTAATACTCTCCTTAACTTCCTGAGTGAGCCACGGATGGGTCTTTCTGGACGAGTTTCTGTTTTTGGACGGAATGTACTTTTGTTGAACCCTTTGAAGTCTTCTTTAAAATGTTTCTCACTGCTCATTTACCACAAAACCTGCCAGTCTATTTACCCAATTAGCCTTTGCCAATTCTTCCTTCATACCTTCGTAATTGGCTTTATTTAAGTTTAAGATTCTTGTTTGTGATTGACATATGTCACTTTCAAACTTAACGTGCAATTCAATGGTATTATGATCACTATTTCCCAGTGGATCTTTTACTATGGCATTGCTTATTAACCCTGCTACATTTCACAATACGAGATCTAAAATAGCTTTATCCCTGGTCAGTTCTACAATGTATTGCTCCAAGAAAATGTCATGAAAGCATTCCACAAATTCATCTTCTAGACCACAGTTGCCAAGCTGATTGTTCCATTCCATATGCAGATTAAAGTTCCCCACAATTAATACATTACTTTTTTACATGCTCCAATAATTTCCCATTTAATGTTCTGTCCAGTAGTATGACTACTGTTAGGGGGCCTGTAAATTACTCCCACAAATGTTTTATGACTTCTGCTATTCCTAATTTCCACCCAAACTGATTCTGCTTCCTGATCTTCTGAGGCCACATTCCTTCTTACTAATGTTTTTATGCCAATCTTTACTATCAGGGCTACCCCTCCTCCTTTGCCATTCTGTCTGTCTGTCCAAAATATTGTGTACCCTGGAATATTTATTTCCCAACCTTGATCTCCTTGTAACCATGGCAATTAGATCTGGATCACTTGCCTCTGTTCGTGCCACTAGTTCATCTATCTTATTACAGATGCTTCATGCTTTCAGATAAAAGCACTTTAATTTCACTTTATTTTCCTCTATTCCCTGCAATGACCTTATTTGCCAATGTACAATTTTTGTTAAACTCTCTGTTCCTGCCTGTCCCATTCTGTTGTGAGTTACCCACATCACTATCCTGCTCCGATACCCTGACCTCTCGCTTTGGATTTCTAAATTCCCCTTCACCCAAACCCTCACCCCTGTTAGTTTAAAGCCCTGTCCACAGCTCTAGTTATTGTTCAGTTTAGTTTAGAGATACAGCACTGAAACAGGCCCTTCGGCCCACCGAGTCTGTGCCGACCATCAACCACCCATTTATACTAATCCTACACTAATCCCATATTCCTATCACATCCCCACCTGTCCCTATATATTTCCCTACCACCTACCTATCCTAGGGGCAATTTATAATGGCCAATTAACCTATCAACCTGCAAGCCTTTTGGCATGTGGGAGGAAACCCATGCAGACACAGGGAGAACTTGCAAACTCCACACAGGCAGTACCCAGAATTGAACCCGGGTCCCTGGAGCTGTGAGGCTGCGGTGCTAACCACTGCGCCGCCTGATTGGCCAGGACACTGGTTCCAGCCTGGTTCAAGTGAAGCCCATCCCAATGGAATAGCTCCCTCTTCCCCGAGTACTGATGCAAGTGCCCCAAGAATCGAAACCCCTTCTTCACACCACTCTTTGAGCCACGCACTCTGATCTCTGATCTGATTGACCCTGTGCCAATTTGTGCGTGGCTCAGGTAGCAATCCGGAGATGATTACCTTTGATGATCTCCGTTGTAGTTTGGACCCGAACTCCTCAAATTCTCTGAGCAGAACATAATTTCCCGTTCTACCTTTGTCATTGGTTCCCACATGGATCACGTCAACTGGATCCTCCCCCTCCCACTCCAGGTACCTCTCCAGCCATGAAGAGATATCCTTAACCCTGGCACCGGGCAGGCAACACAGCCGTTGGAGCTCCCAGTTGCGACTACAGAGAACAGTATCTATCCCCCGGACTATACTGTCTCTGATCACGACCACATTTCTCTTCTCTCTCCCCAATGGAATGGCATCTTTCACCATGTTGCCATGGTCAGTCCGTCCATCCAGCTTACAGTCCTACTCTTCATCCACACAGGTATCAAGGACCTCATACCTGCTGGACAACAGGTGTACAAAATTATGAGGGTGCCATATGGAGCAAACAGGAAGGACCTGTTGCCCCTAGTGAAGAGATCAATTTCCAAGGGGCAGATTTAAAGTGATTAGAGGGGCACTGAATGAAAGCCCAGAGGGTTGAGGGTGTTGGAATTCACTGCCTGGATCAATGGTGGAGGCAAAAACTCTCAACTCATTTGCAAGGTACTTGGACATGCATCTGAAGTGCAGTAACCTGCAAGGCTATAGACCAGATGCTGGAAAGTGAGATTGGAATGGGAGGCTATTATTTTTCAGCCAGTGCAGACACGATGGGCTGAATGGCCGCTTTCTGTGCCTTAATCTTTCTATGGTTGTATGGTTTTATGGGAGTATTCAGACTGTAGGAGGTGAGAAAGGAAGGAAAACATTAGAAGTTAGGACCATAATAGGTAGACAACCCTGGAAGAAGTAACACTGAGACAGAGGGAAGGGAATTAGACATGGGGGAGTCAGGAGAAATATAATTTTAAATAAGAAATAATTTTTCAAAATCCTTGAAACTCTGAATAGATTTATCTGTCAGATTTAAAAAAAAATTTAATTAAATTTATAAACTTACAGTCACACCAATAATAGGGAATTAGTCAATGTTACAGTTGTTTCACTTATTTATGATGCACATTTGCTGATTCAGTTCCAGTAAGTGAGACTTGGAGTATAATATTCATGGGTGTGAACATCCTGATCAAGGCTGATCAATAAACTGAAGACTGTCTGATGAATTTTATAATCATTGCTCCATTGCTAATAAATTACAATGATTTGTTGGCTGTGCATTTTATTCTGGTGTTTGATTCTAAGAATCATGATTTTTGTCCCTTGCTGTCTGTGCCCTGTTATAGTCTGATAATAAGCAGGTTCTGTACTGAACCATGAAATTGAATTGAGGATACCGAACTCCAGGCAGCTACAGAAAACCCTCTTTCCCTGGGGCTTTCTGAACCACAGATTACAAAATTGTTAGAGCAGAAGGAGGTCATTCGGCCCTTCATGTCTACACCATCTCTCCGAATGTGCAATTCACCTAATACCATTCCTATGCCTTCTCCCTGTAACCCTGTACATTCTTCCTGTTCAGATAACAGTCTAATTCCCTTGTGAATACCTTGATTGAATCATCTTCCACCACACTCTCTGATATAAGAGTAGAGGTGGAATTTAGTAATTGTTACCATACACAGAATCCATGACATTGGGTAAAAGCTCAGTTATTCAGTTTGAATTTGACTGAGACCGTGTAGGATTCAGATTCTCCTTGTTCCAAAGAACAGGCCATGTATTGCAATGAAAAGTCTGAAGGTCATCTGTATGACTGGAATGTGGAATTAATCTTTAACTAGGGTGTGTGCAGAACACACAACTCTAACCCACCAGACACACTGGAACCGGAATCAGGAGACACAGCACAAGGTAAGGACCGTGAATTTACTGAGCACAATTATAGTCTTTTTATGTACTCGAATGGACTCGTCGCCTTTTCTCTGCATAGTTTTTCAATATTATTGGTTAGTTGTAATATCCACAATGGATCGAGTTAGAAAGAATTGTTTTATTAGGAAATTAACTTACTGGAAGCAGCACCATGTAACAAAATAAAACTTCCAAATATAGTCTCGCTCGCTAACATTGTACCGTTGTAAATAATGTTTAAATATATTTCTACTGTATGAAATGGTCATGACAACAAAGTTAGAGTCCGGGACTCTTCAACATAACCCCTAACTATCACCGAAATCCAAAGTTTCCAGCCCTGAGTTTGGGGGAGAGGGTATGGGGTAATGGGAGTGGAGAGGTGGGTGGTTCGGGATTGCGGGTGGGGGCACTCTTTAATCGTATTGAGTTCAGGATGTTCGGGTTCTTCAGTACCAAAGTGTGTCAAATACTGCCTTGTTAAGGGGAAATTGCAATCACCATTTCTCTGGAATTTAACTCTTGCATTTGTGAATAAGTCTGAAGATTTCAGGTACAATATGAACTGAACACCCATAAACAGGGTTATTGTTGGGTCAATGCTGACATTTAAAGGCACTATTGATGAGTTCATCTATCACTTTGCTGATCATTGTGAGGTGGCTGATTGGGTGATAAGTTTAGACTTTGTGGATAAGATACAGCCGGTTAATGTTTTATATTGTCCAATATGTCAGTGTCAGTTGCTTTGGAATTGCTTTGCTCAGACAGCTTGTTATGATGTTCAGCTCTTCAGCTGCTATTGGTGGAATGTAGTCACAACCCAGAGTATTCACTGTGTTCCACTATTTCAGCGTCATGTTAACACCAAGTACAGTGAACTGAATTGGCGGGACAGTGACTCTGTGAGGGTGACAATCTCTCAAGGAGTCCAAAGAAAATTACTCACTTGGCAGTTTGCATTCTCTTTTAAACTCGTGCTAAATAATCCTCAGTGTGCTAAGAATTACACTGACAACCAATTTAAGATTGTAAGATTTAGGCTTGCAGTGTGGTGCATTTGTGCATACTGGAAGCTACATATATTAATACACAGGGCTCTGTTCTTTGCAGAAAGAAAGAACATGTACACACATTGTGCCTGTTTCAGCTAAACAAAATAAGCGACAGCCATTTGCTGGTTCATCCGTCGGAGCAACGCCTTGACCAATCAGAGTGAAGCTGCCTGGTTTAAATTTCAAACAAAGCTTGTCCGTTAACTGTCAGTCACCCTAAACATGTGCTTTCTCCATGGCAATGCCACTAAGAATCAGAGTTCACTTGCCAACCAATCAGCACTTTCTTCTCATACAATATAAAGTTGTTGCTTCCCCTTACATTGGTATTCTCTCAGATTGTCCTGATGAGTACAAGACGAAAAGCTTCTGCAACATGTCTCTATTTTCAGCAATAAATATAAATTATAATTCTGAAATTCATTAACATTTCAGTTTTTCAGTCTCATAATTAATTGAATCTGCTGCCAAATCTTTATTTAAATGAAATGAAAGGTAAATTTGCAATACCACCAATAAAAGTTAGCCAGCCAATGGTACAAAGGATTTGTTCATTTACCACTCATATTTGCAGATTAATTTCCAGTAAGTGAAACCTGGAACCTGATAATGGTGGGTGTGAACATCCTGTTCAGGGCCAAGACTATTACTTATTAACTGGAGATTGTCTCTCTGATTTTATGATCATTGCTCTCTTGCTAATAACTGACCAGCTTTATAAACTAACTGTAATGATGGAGAAGGGGATTGAAGTACTCCATGGCAATCCAGATCAGGGGAACATTGTAAAAAGCCTGATACTGAGATTAATACAGCTGGGATTCGAAAGATTTGCATTTATGGTGAATTAGAATCGGCTCCAAGAAACTGCTCAAGATCTAAAGGGAAGATAATTCCGAATAAATAAACGTGTTCAATCAGATGGTTCACTTTACCCTTCTCTATGAAGTGTTATCCCAATAAACTAACCACAATCTTTGTCCATTGCTATCTCTGCCCATTTATAGTTTGATAATAGAGGATTTATGGTGAACAATGAAACCGAATTCAGGATAAAGATTTGATTCCAGCTACCAAACATGGTTTCAATGTGGGGTCTTCTGAACAGTTTGGGGGCAGTTTAGTCATTGTTGCCACAATTACTTTTAATGACTTTGGTTAAAGGATCAGGACAATCCAATCTGAATGAGACAGTGTCCGATTCAGATTCAGCCCTGTGCCAGGAAATAAGGTGGGGAAGGATTGAACTGATCAGGATGAAAGTTGTGTTTATGACTTCATTGTGCAACTGATCTTTACCCAGGGTGTGTTCATTACCTGCAGAACCCATAACACTGACTTACCCGGCGACTCTTGGGCTAGAATCAGGATCGTGACCAGACCAGCAATATGTTGAGAACAATCATTGTCCTTTACTGTAGAGAAATGAACACATCACGTTTTATGTAGTTTCCCCCCATATTTTCCATCTGGGATTCAGATCAGGCTACAAGCCTGCAGCTACTTCTGTAATTATTTAAATACTTCGCCCATTATTTTTAAATAACCACCCCATTCCCTTCCTAGTCCCCATGTTAGTTGACATTGTTAATGTCAAGGGTTCCGAAGAAGGGTCACTGACCCGAAACGTTAACTCTGCTTCTCTTTCCACAGATGCTGCCAGACCTGCTGAGTGAATCCAGCATTTCTTGTTTTTGTTAATGTCTTCCTCTCTTCAGGAACTGTCCTCCTCTGTTTCTGTTGTCATTACCCTCTCATCAACAGAAACACCCTTGAACCCTCTGTCGTTACAAACTACCATCCTATCTCCAAACTCTCTTTCCTGTCAAACTCATGAACGTGTTGTCACATCCACAATGCCTGCCCATCTTTCCAGGAATGCCATGTTTGAGTGACTGCCAATCAGGTTTCTGCCCAAACCACAGCACTGATGCAGGCACTTATCAAAGTTACAAATGATATCCTTTGTGACTGTGTTTGTTTGAAGTTCCTTCACGACCAGTCTGCAGATTTTGACATGGTTGATGACACCATTCTCCTGCAACGCCTCTCCTCTGTTGTCTAACTGGGTGGGATGATCCTCTCCTGGTTCCAATGCTCTCAAAACAATAGTAGCCAGAGAATCATCTTCACTCACTGTCAAAGGTTTCTCTTCTCACTCCAGTCACAGATTTTTCACATGGCTTGTCATACATATGGTATTTGATGAGCATAAATTTACTTGAATGAAATAAATATTGGGGAGACCTAAACCATTGTCTTCAGCCACTGATGTAAATTCTGTTCTCTAACTACTGGCAACATCCCTCTCCCTGGGAGCTGTCTGAGGCCGAGTCGAACTGTTTCCAACCTCGGGGTCCATTTTGACCCTGAATTGAGTTTCAGACCACACATACTCTGCATCACCATGACAGCTTATTTTCACCTCCTTAACATCGGCGACCTCTGCTCCTGCTTTAGCTCATCTGCTGCTGAGACATTCATCCTTATCATTGTTACCTCTCGACTCAAGTATTTCAGTGGTCTCCTGGTCAGAATCCCAGCTTGACCCTCCATAATCTTCAGCTCATCCAAAACTCTGCTCTCTGTATTTTAATGCACAGCTTGTCCCGTTCACCAATCAACCCTGCGCTCACTGACTGACAGTGGCTCCCTGTCCAGCAAAGCTGTGATTTAAAAATTATCTATTTCATTCAAATCCCTCAGTGGTCTCACCTCTCTCTATCACTGTAATCTCCTCCAGCTGAGATGCCTGCACTCCTCAAATTATGTCGCATGGCAGATTTTCACCATTGGGGCAGTGTCTTCAGTTGCCGAAGTCCTAAACTCTGGAATTACCTCTCTAAATCTTTCCTCCTCTCTACCCCTCTTCTTTCCGTGGACACTCCTTAACACCTACATCTTTTACCAAGTCTTTGCGGGATTTAGTTTATTGGATTCTGATGAAAGATCATTGACCTGAAACACTAACACTGCTGTTCTCTCCACAGATGTTGTCTGACCTGCTGAGAATTTTCAACATTTTCTGTTTTTGTTTATCTCACTGGAAATGCCTGGATTACCAGCAGGGAGGAGCAGTGTGTGTGCAGGAAATCCCGGGTGTTCGAGGAAACCAGACTGTGTTTGAGCCTGGCCACTCTGCTAGTGATTATTTAAACAAAATAATAATCAGAAAATGTTGGAAAGAATCAGCAGGTCCTACAGCATCTATAGAGAGTGAAACAGAGTTAACCTCTCAGTATTGTGACCCTCGAGTTGAACTATGGGCATAATGGTTGAACCTGCGCAGGTGTTCTGTCAGCAGCAGAAAGAGCTGGACATCATTCAGGCTTGGGCTGGTAAGTGGAAAGTAAAGACCTGCTCGGGTATGCAAATGAAAGCTGACCCGGGCTCGACAGAACCACATCCGACCCAGGCCCGAGTCCTTTCATTCTTTCCCGTGCCCGACCCCACCTGACCTAACCACCAGAATGTTCAGTTAACCTAGCTTCCGTTTTTTCACTTTTTAAGCTTGTGCTAATAAGCAACAAAAACTATAACTGGACTCGAAAGGTTGTTTTAAAAAGTACATTAAGATTGGAGCCACGTGCCGGAGGTAGTGAGTCAAAGATTGTTACCAGAGAAGTTAGTGATTGTTTGGTCACTAGTTAAACAGAAACCCATGGAGTTGTGTCCAGACAGGTTGTCCCACATGGTGCCAGTATCTGTATGGCTGAAAATAAACACTGCATTGCCCGAAGGCTCAGAAAATATTATACATTACCTAGACTCCTGCTTTACAGGGTGAAATACTTGCTGCAAGTTTATCCAGTGAGCAGCTGAGATACAGACACCAGGAAGGTCCTGAATGGTTAATTATTATAAAATATACATTCCTATATTAAAGATGCTGTGCTCTACCTTCGATGGAATCACTCACTGCAGACTAGTGCAGAGTGTTTCCCACGTTGACGTCCTGGCTGTCACTGGATCATGAGTCCAGGCCTCTGGATTACTAGTCCAGTAATCTTTGAAATATCTCTCCTTGATTTAATATTGTCATCCTGTAGGTTAGATTTTGCAAACAAAAATATTAACTGATTTACGGCTGCTTCGTATTTCGTGGTGTCACATGAATTAAGTAATTACAATATATTCAAAATTAGATATCAATTGTTAAGTACCAATGCCCAGCTTTGTATATGAAAAATGCCTCTTAATTTCATTAATTATCCATAAACACTGAGGCCACATTAAACTAAAAGCAGCGATTTATCAGGTCTCACAATTAATTAAATATATTTCAAATTCAGAGCACAATTCTTTGTATTTCCCGAACAATCTCTTAATTTACCTCACAAGACTCCTTTACTTTTTTTATTCAATACAATATGTTTTGAGACAGGCACGAGAAGTCTTTCCAACCCCTAACGAGACGCAGTCAATTCATTTGAAAACTGTGCAATTAAAGAAAATGGCCAAGTTCCTATTAATGCAGATTGAAGCTGTTAAACTGCTTTTGTCACCAAGAATACAAAGTGCGAAGGAAAACCAAGAGATAAACCAAAACACAAAAAGGTTACATTTGTGTCAATGAAAATAGAACTCATTAAAAACATCTTATTACATAACAGTGCAGCAACTAATTACATTGTAAATATTTCATTCAGGTTAAAATGGCAAAGACTTTCAACACCCCTAAAATCAGGAAAAGGGCAAGAAAGGGCTAACCGGATAATTATGAGCCTGGGCTGAGTTCTGCTACAATGTACGCACAAACCGTTTATTGATTAGTACACAGTAAGTTGAAATACCAAGCAGAGTAGGAAGCACACTTCAAAAGATATGCGGTTTCTAGTGTTTCACAAACATTTGTTACGCAAGGCTGTGACAGTGTTAGAGTGTGTCCAACCCGGTGTGACCCGACCCAAGCCCAAATGCCAGACCTGGAAGAGCAACCCGACCCGACCCCGGCACGTCATCGGGTCCTGTCTGGTTTGGGTCAGGTAGCCATACTCTAGTGGCAAGTAACATTCACGCCACATAAGTGCCAGGCAAAGAGCATCTCCAGGAAGAGAGAAACTAACCATCTCCCCTTGGCATTACCATTGCTGCATCCCCCACTGAGATAAACGTACAAACATATGAAATAAGAGGAGGAGTAGGTCACTCAGCCCCTCGAACCTGCTCTGCCATTCAACAAGATCATGGCTGATCTGATTGTAACCTCAACTCCACATTCCCATCTACCACCGATAACCTTTCACTCCTTCGCTTATCAAGAATCTATCTACCTCTGTCTTAAACATATTCAAAGACACAGCTTCCACTGCCTTTTGAGGAAGAGAGTTCCAAAGATTCGCAACCCTCTCCTTATCTCTGTCTTAAATGGGTGACCTCTTATTTCTAACAGTGACCCTTAGTTCTAAATTCTTCCAGAAGAGGAAACATCCTTCCTACATCCACCCTGTCAAGACCCCTCAGAATCTTATATGTTTGAATTAAGACACCTTTACTCTTCTAAACTCCAGCCTAGCCTGTTCACTCTTTTCTCAAAAGACAAGCCGCCCATTCCAGGTATTAGTCTAGTAAACTTTCTGTGAAATGCTTCCAATGCATTTCCATCCTTCCTTAAATAAGGAGACCAATGCTCTACACAGTACTCCAGATGTGGTCTCAGCAATGCCCTGGATAACTGAAGTGCAACCTCCCTACTTTTTTATTCCAATCCCCTCGAAATAAATGATAACATTCTATTAGCTTTCCTAATTATGTGCTGTACCTGCATACTAACCTTTTGCGATTCATGCACTAGGACACCCAGATCCCAATGCACCTCAGAGTTCTGCAATCTATCACCATCGAGATAATATGCTTTTTTATTCTTCCTGCCAAAATGGACAATTTCACATTTTCCTGCATTATACTCCATTTGTCAGATCTTTGCCCACTCATGTAATCTATCTATATCCCTTTGTAGCCTCCTTATGTTCTCTTCACAACTTATTTTCCTACCTATCTTTGTCATCAGCAAATCTGATAACCATACCTTCAGTCCCTTCATCCAAGTCATTTATATAAATTGTAAAAAGTTGAGGCCCCAGCACTGATCCCTGTGGCACACTGCTCATCACATCTTGACAACCAGAAAATGACCCATTTCTGCCTACTCCCTGTTTCCTGATAGCAAACCAATCTTCTATCAATGCCAAAACGTTACCCCCTGCACCATGACTTTTTATTTTCTGCAATAATCTTTGATGTAGCATCTTATCAAATGCCTTCTGGAAATCTAAGTACAGTACATCCACCAGTTCCCCTTTATCCACAACACATGTTACTTCTCCAAAGAACTCCAGTAAACTGGTTAAACATGATTTCCTTTTCACAAAATCATGTTGACTCTGCTTGATCACCTTGAATGTTTCTAAATGCTCTGCTATAACATTTTTAATTATAGCTTCTAACATTTTCCCTATGGCAGATGTTATTCTCAGCTGAGTGCAGCTCCAACAACACCCAATAAGCTCAACACTATACAGGACAAAGCAGTCTGATTCATCAGCACCCCATCCATCACCTGAAGCATTCACTCCCTCCACCACCGGCACGCAGTAGAAGCAGTGTATACCATCTACAAGATGCAGTGCAGCAGCTTGCGAAGGCTCCTTTGACAGTACCTTCCTGACCCATTACCTCTGCCACCTACAAGGCCAAGGGCAGCAGATGCATGAGAACACCACCATCTGCAAGTGTCCCTCCAAGTCACACATCATTATGACTTGGACTTCGATCTCCAATTCTTCACTGTCTCTGGGTCAACATCCTGGAACTCCCTGCCTCACAGCACTGTGGTTGTACTTACACCACATGGTCTGCAGGGGTTTATGAAGGCGGCTCAACACCACCCTCTCAATGGCAAATAGGTATGTGAAATAAATGCTGGCCATGACTGCGATGACCACATCCCATGAAAGAATAAAATTAGCTACATAACGCGGTGTTGGTCAAAAGTGTGAGCGGAGCTTTGTGCTTCATGTTTGTGGATTTATGGGGAGGAGCTGTCAATCTCCTGATCATAGGCAATAGGAGGAGCGGACTAACTGAGGATCATTAATTGATGCAGAGTTCTGGCTCAGTAGTGGCAGTGAGCATGCTCCACCTCGGCCACCAATTGTATACAGCTCTTTATGTAAATGAAATGTCCAAGAATTTGATATCCAATAATTCATCATGGATCAGTAAAGAAGGTTTCTGTAGATAAAAATCGGTCAGTAACTTATTGATCGATACTGAACCATTTATGTAAACATCCAAAAATTGAAGAGATTCTATCCTTCTTAAATAATTTATTACACTATTGAATCATCAATCTCCAATTCCCCAATCACATCTATTGTATCTCGAGAGTGATCCTGATAAATCCTCAAACTCCAATTCCTCAATCACATCTATTGTATCTCGAGAGTGATCCCGATAAATCCTCAAACTCCAATTCCCCAATCACATCTATTGTATCTCGAGAGTGATCCTGATAAATCCTCAAACTCCAATTCCTCAATCACATCTATTGTATCTCGAGAGTGATCCTGATAAATCCTCAAACTCCAATTCCTCAATCACATCTATTGTATCTCGAGAGTGATCCTGATAAATCCACAAACTCCAATTCCCCAAATAATGTTCATATTTCTAGAGATAGTGGTTTGATTTCTCTTCAAACAAAGAGTAGGCTGTATTTAATTACACACTCTACTGGAAATCATTCAGTTACTGATTCTAATTTTCACTCAGATATTTTATTATAATCATGTAAATGTATATTGTCCACTTGTGCATGTAAATTATGATTCATAGTAAAAGAAAAGCAAGTTCATTGCTTGTGGCATCTAATTTTACTCATTCACTGCATGCAGTATCTCTAATTGGGAACTGAAGACAGAGACATGTGGAATGAACTGCATCGAACCAGGGACTGAAGATCAAGTCATGGGAAATGAACTGTTACTAACTGGGGACTGAACCTTGAGACATGGGGAATGAACTGTTACTAACTGGGGACTGAACCTTGAGACATGGGGAATGAACTGTTACTAACTGGCGACTGAACCTTGAGACATGGGGAATGAACTGTTACTAACTGGCGACTGAACCTTGAGACATGGGGAATGAACTGTTACTAACTGGGGACTGAACCTTGAGACATGGGGAATGAACTGTTACTAACTGGGGACTGAACCTCGAGAGATAGGAAGTGAACTGTTACTAACTGGGGACTGAACCTCGAGACATGGGGAATGAACTGTTACTAACTGGGGAGTGAACCTTGAGTCATGGGGAATGAACTGTTACTAACTGGGGACTGAACCTTGAGTCATGGGGAATGAACTGTTACTAACTGGGGACTGAACCTTGAATCATGGGGAATGAACTGTTACTAACTGGGGACTGAACCTTGAGACATGGGGAATGAACTGTTTCTAACTGGGGAGTGAACCTTGAGTCATGGGGAATGAACTGTTACTAACTGGGGAGTGAACCTTGAATCATGGGGAATGAACTGTTACTAACTGGGGACAGAACCTTGAGACATGGGGAATGAACTGTTTCTAACTGGGGAGTGAACCTTGAGATATGGGGAATGAACTGTTACTAACTGGGGACTGAACCTTGAGACATGGGGAATGAACTGTTACTAACTGGGGACAGAACCTTGAGACATGGGGAATGAACTGTTACTAACTGGGGACAGAACCTTGAGTCATGGGGAATGAACTGTTACTAACTGGGGACTGAACCTTGAGACAAAGGGAATGAACTGTTACTAACTGGGGACTGAACCTTGAGACATGGGGAATGAACTTTTGCTAACTGGGGAGTGAACCTTGAGTCATGGGGAATGAACTGTTACTAACTGGGGACTGAACCTTGAGACATGGGGAATGAACTGTTACTAACTGGGGACTGAACCTTGAGTCATGGGGAATGAACTGTTACTAACTGGGGACAGAACCTTGAGACATGGGGAATGAACTGTTACTAACTGGGGACTGAACCTTGAGTCATGGGGAATGAACTGTTACTAACTGGGGACAGAACCTTGAGACATGGGGAATGGACTGTTACTAACTGGGGACTGAACCTTGAGTCATGGGGAATGAACTGTTACTAACTGGGGACTGAACCTTGAATCATGGGGAATGAACTGTTACTAACTGGGGACAGAAACTTGAGACATGGTGAATGAACTGTTACTAACTGGGGACAGAAACTTGAGACATGGGGAATGAACTGTTACTAACTGGGGACTGAACCTTGAGACATGGGGAATGAACTGTTACTAACTGGGAACTGAACCTTGAGTCATGGGGAATGAACTGTTACTAACTGGGGACTGAACCTTGAGACATGGGGAATGAACTGTTACTAACTGGGGACTGAACCTTGAGACATGGGGAATGAACTGTTACTAACTGGGAACTGAACCTTGAGTCATGGGGAATGAACTGTTACTAACTGGGGACTGAACCTTGAGACATGGGGAATGAACTGTTACTAACTGGGGACTGAACCTTGAGTCATGGGGAATGAACTGTCACTAACTGGGGACTGAACCTTGAGTCATGGGGAATGAACTGTTACTAACTGGTGACTGAACCTTGAGTCATGGGGAATGAACTGTTACTAACTGGGGACTGAACCTTGAGACATGGGGAATGAACTGTTACTAACTGGGGACTGAACCTTGAGACATGAGGAATGAACTGTTACTAACTGGGGACTGAACCTTGAGACATGGTGAATGAACTGTTACTAACTGGGGACTGAACCTTGAGACATGGGGAATGAACTGTTACTAACTGGGGACTGAACCTTGAGACATGGTGAATGAACTGTTACTAACTGGGGACTGAACCTTGAGACATGAGGAATGAACTGTTACTAACTGGGGACTGAACCTTGAGACATGGTGAATGAACTGTTACTAACTGGGGACTGTACCTTGAGTCATGGGGAATGAACTGTTACTAACTGGGGACTGAACCTTGAGTCATGGGGAATGAACTGTTACTAACTGGGGACTGAACCTTGAGACATGGGGAATGAACTGTTACTAACTGGGGACTGAACCTTGAGTCATGGGGAATGAACTGTTACTAACTTGGGACTGAACCTTGAGTCATGGGGAATGAACTGTTACTAACTGGGGACTGAACCTTGAGACATGGGGAATGAACTGTTACTAACTGGGGACTGAACCTTGAGACATGAGGAATGAACTGTTACTAACTGGGGACTGAACCTTGAGACATGGTGAATGAACTGTTACTAACTGGGGACTGAACCTTGAGACATGGGGAATGAACTGTTACTAACTGGGGACTGAACCTTGAGACATGGTGAATGAACTGTTACTAACTGGGGACTGAACCTTGAGACATGAGGAATGAACTGTTACAAACTGGGGACTGAACCTTGAGACATGGTGAATGAACTGTTACTAACTGGGGACTGAACCTTGAGACATGGGGAATGAACTGTTACTAACTGGGGACTGAACCTTGAGACATGGTGAATGAACTGTTACTAACTGGGGACTGAACCTTGAGACATGGGGAATGAAGTGTTACTAACTGAGGACTGAACCTTGAGACATGGGGAATGAACTGTTACTAACTGGGGACTGAACCTTGAGACATGGGGAATGAACTGTTTCTAACTGGGGACTGAACCTTGAGACATGGGGAATGAACTGTTACTAACTGGGGACTGAACCTTGAGACATGGGGAATGAACTGTTACTAACTGGGGACTGAACCTTGAGACATGGGGAATGGACTGGTACTAACTGGGGACTGAACCTTGAGTCATGGGGAATGAACTGTTACTAACTGGGGACTGAACCTTGAGACATGGGGAATGAACTGTTACTAACTGGGGACTGAACCTTGAGACATGGGGAATGAACTGTTACTAACTGGGGACTGAACCTTGAGACATGGGGAATGGACTGTTACTAACTGGGGACTGAACCTTGAGTCATGGGGAATGAACTGTTACTAACTGGGGACTGAACCTTGAGACATGGGGAAGGAACTGTTACTAACTGGGGACTGAACCTTGAGACATGGGGAATGGACTGTTACTAACTGGGTACTGAACCTTGAGTCATGGGGAATGAACTGTTACTAACTGGGGACTGAACCTCGAGACATAGGAAATGAACTGTTACTAACTGGGGACAGAACCTTGAATCATGAGGAATGAACTGTTACTAACTGGGGACTGAACCTTGAATCATGGGGAATGAACTGTTACTAACTGGGGACAGGACCTTGAGACATGGGGAATGAACTGTTACTAACTGGGGACTGAACCTTGAGTCATGAGGAATGAACTGTTACTAACTGGGGACTGAACCTTGAATCATGGGGAATGAACTGTTACTAACTGGGGACTGAACCTTGAGTCATGAGGAATGAACTGTTACTAACTGGGATTGAACCTTGAGTCAAGGGAAACGAACTGTTCCTAACTGGGGACTGAAACTTGAGACATGGTGAATGAACTGTTAGTAACTGGGGACAGAAACTTGAGACATGGGGAATGAACTGTTACTAACTGGGGACTGAACCTTGAGACATGGGGAATGAACTGTTACTAACTGGGAACTGAACCTTGAGTCATGGGGAATGAACTGTTACTAACTGGGGACTGAACCTTGAGACATGGGGAATGAACTGTTACTAACTGGGGACTGAACCTTGAGACATGGGGAATGAACTGTTACTAACTGGGAACTGAACCTTGAGTCATGGGGAATGAACTGTTACTAACTGGGGACTGAACCTTGAGACATGGGGAATGAACTGTTACTAACTGGGGACTGAACCTTGAGTCATGGGGAATGAACTGTCACTAACTGGGGACTGAACCTTGAGTCATGGGGAATGAACTGTTACTAACTGGTGACTGAACCTTGAGTCATGGGGAATGAACTGTTACTAACTGGGGACTGAACCTTGAGACATGGGGAATGAACTGTTACTAACTGGGGACTGAACCTTGAGACATGAGGAATGAACTGTTACTAACTGGGGACTGAACCTTGAGACATGGTGAATGAACTGTTACTAACTGGGGACTGAACCTTGAGACATGGGGAATGAACTGTTACTAACTGGGGACTGAACCTTGAGACATGGTGAATGAACTGTTACTAACTGGGGACTGAACCTTGAGACATGGTGAATGAACTGTTACTAACTGGGGACTGTACCTTGAGTCATGGGGAATGAACTGTTACTAACTGGGGACTGAACCTTGAGTCATGGGGAATGAACTGTTACTAACTGGGGACTGAACCTTGAGACATGGGGAATGAACTGTTACTAACTGGGGACTGAACCTTGAGTCATGGGGAATGAACTGTTACTAACTGGGGACTGAACCTTGAGTCATGGGGAATGAACTGTTACTAACTGGGGACTGAACCTTGAGACATGGGGAATGAACTGTTACTAACTGGGGACTGAACCTTGAGACATGAGGAATGAACTGTTACTAACTGGGGACTGAACCTTGAGACATGGTGAATGAACTGTTACTAACTGGGGACTGAACCTTGAGACATGGGGAATGAACTGTTACTAACTGGGGACTGAACCTTGAGACATGGTGAATGAACTGTTACTAACTGGGGACTGAACCTTGAGACATGAGGAATGAACTGTTACAAACTGGGGACTGAACCTTGAGACATGCTGAATGAACTGTTAATAACTGGGGACTGAACCTTGAGACATGGGGAATGAACTGTTACTAACTGGGGACTGAACCTTGAGACATGGTGAATGAACTGTTACTAACTGGGGACTGAACCTTGAGACATGGGGAATGAAGTGTTACTAACTGAGGACTGAACCTTGAGACATGGGGAATGAACTGTTACTAACTGGGGACTGAACCTTGAGACATGGGGAATGAACTGTTTCTAACTGGGGACTGAACCTTGAGACATGGGGAATGAACTGTTACTAACTGGGGACTGAACCTTGAGACATGGGGAATGAACTGTTACTAACTGGGGACTGAACCTTGAGACATGGGGAATGGACTGGTACTAACTGGGGACTGAACCTTGAGTCATGGGGAATGAACTGTTACTAACTGGGGACTGAACCTTGAGACATGGGGAATGAACTGTTACTAACTGGGGACTGAACCTTGAGACATGGGGAATGAACTGTTACTAACTGGGGACTGAACCTTGAGACATGGGGAATGGACTGTTACTAACTGGGGACTGAACCTTGAGTCATGGGGAATGAACTGTTACTAACTGGGGACTGAACCTTGAGACATGGGGAATGAACTGTTACTAACTGGGGACTGAACCTTGAGACATGGGGAATGGACTGTTACTAACTGGGGACTGAACCTTGAGTCATGGGGAATGAACTGTTACTAACTGGGGACTGAACCTCGAGACATAGGAAATGAACTGTTACTAACTGGGGACAGAACCTTGAATCATGAGGAATGAACTGTTACTAACTGGGGACTGAACCTTGAATCATGGGGAATGAACTGTTACTAACTGGGGACAGGACCTTGAGACATGGGGAATGAACTGTTACTAACTGGGGACTGAACCTTGAGTCATGAGGAATGAACTGTTACTAACTGGGGACTGAACCTTGAATCATGGGGAATGAACTGTTACTAACTGGGGACTGAACCTTGAGTCATGAGGAATGAACTGTTACTAACTGGGATTGAACCTTGAGTCAAGGGAAACGAACTGTTCCTAACTGGGGACTGAAACTTGAGACATGGTGAATGAACTGTTAGTAACTGGGGACTGAACCTGGAGTCAAGAGGAATGAACTGTTACTATCTGGGGACTAAAGATTGAGACATGTGGAATGTACGATCTTCTCGAACCAGAGACTGAAGAATTAATTTCTCACATGTCGTGGCTGTGGCATTAAAGAGACATGGAATGTCGGAGCACAGCTAGATTTTTTTTTTAGATTTAGATTTAGAGATACAGCACTGAAACAGGCCCTTCGTCCCACCAAGTCTGTGCCAACCATTAACCACCCATTTATACTAATCCTACACTAATTCCATATTCCTACCACATCCCCACCTGTCCCTATATTCTCCTACCACCTACCTATACTAGTGGCAATTTATAAAGGCCAATTTACCCATCAACCTGCAAGTCTTTTGGCTGTGGGAGGAAACCGGAGCACCCGGAGGAAACCCACGCAGACACAGGGAGAACTTGCAAACTCCACACAGGCAGTACCCAGAATTGAACCCGGGTCGCTGGAGCTGTGAGCGGTGCTAACCACTGCGCCACTGTGCCTTGAGGCTGTTTATTCAATTCAATATTTATTGTAGTTAAGTTTGTTCCCGTTATTATTAAACGTTAGAGAACAAATGAACGTTACATTTATCTTGAGACTATCAGTAATATTCTCATTTTCTGCCCTGCTATAATTAGATCTCCTGGTGAATGACGGAGTGATGAGAAAGGTCCACAGCTGGAAGTAAACAGGGATTGTCGACTGAAGAACAACAGCAGGTGAACCAGCACAGGATTGTGAGAACACCAACCAGAGAGAATAGTTTCTACAGATTGGAAAGTAGCTAATATAACCGCACTATCTAAAAAAGGATGTAGAGAGAAAACAGAATTGTAGATCAGTCAGCCCGACGTCGGTAGTGGGAAAAATTCTAGAGTCCATTATCAAACATTTTATAGCAGAACACTTAGAGAACAGTGGTAGAATCGGATAGAATCAGCATGGATTTACGAAAGGAAAATCATGCTTGACAAATCTACTGGAATTCTTTGTGGATATAACTAGTAGAGTTGATGTGGGGGGCAGTGGGGAGTGGATGTGGTTTATTTGGACTTTCAGAAGGCTTTCGACAAAGTCCCACATAAGAGATTAGCATGTAAAATTAAAGCGCATGGGATTGGGGATAATGTATTGCGATGGATAGAAAATTGGTTGGCAGACAGGAAACAAAGAGTCGGAATAAACAGGTCTTTATCCGAATGGCAGGCAGTGACTAGTGGGGTACCACAGGGATCAGTGATGGGACCCCAGCTATTCACAATATATATTAATGATTTAGATGAGGGAACTAAATGTATTATTCTCCACATTTGCAGATGACACAAAAGTGGGCGGGAGGGTGAGTTGTGAGGAGGATACAGAGAGGCTTCAGGGTGATTTGGACAAGTTGAGTGAGTGGGCTAATGCATGGCAGATGTAGTATAATGTGGATAAATGTGAGGTTATCCACTTTGGTAGCAAAAATAGGAAGGCAGATTATCTGAATGGCTATAAACTGAGAGAGGGGAATATGCAGCGAGACCTATGTATTCTCGTACACCAGTCGCTGAAGGTAAGCATGCAGGTACATCAGGTGGTATAAAAGTCAAATGGTATGTTCGCCTTCATAGCGAGAGAACTCGAGTCCATGTCTTTCTGCAATTATACAGGGTCTTGGTGAGGCCACACCGGAAATATTGTGTGCAGTTTTGGTCTCCTTATCTGAGGAAGGATGTTCTTGCTATAGAGGGAGTGCAGCGAAGGTTTACCAGACTGATTCCTGGGATGGTGGGACTGACGTATCGGGAGAGATTGAGTTGGTTAGGATTATATTTGCTGGAGTTCAGAAGAGTGAGTGGGGATCTCATAGAAACTTATAAAATTCGAACAGGACTTGACAGGGTAGATGCAGGAAGGATGTTCCCGATGGTGGGGGAGTCCAGAACCAGGGTCATAATCTAAGGGTACGGGGTAAACCTTTCAGAACTGAGATGAGGAGAAATTTCTTCACCCAGAGGGTGGTGAGCCTGTGGAATTCACTACCACAAAAAGCAGTTGAGGCCAAAAAATTGTATGTCTTGAAGAAGGAGTTAGATATCGCTATTGGAGTGAAAGGAATCAAAGGATATGGGGGGAAAGCGAGAACAGGTTACTGAGTTGGATGATCAGCCATGATCATAATGAATGGCAGAGCAGGCTTGAAGGGCTGAATGGCCTACTCCTGCTCCTATTTGCTATGTTTCTATATTTCCGATTCAAAGAGCTTTCATAGATCAACTGGGGAGAAAGGTGAAAGAAAGTCCCATTTACTTGGAAAAACACTGGTCCTGCAGACAGTACACAAAGGTTACAGGGTGAGGCAGGAAATGGTGGGAGAATGAGACTGACTGAGTCTGACCAAGGGGAACAATTCTCCAGCATGAGGCTGAGCAATGGATTGTGAGATCAATTTTTGTCTCAAAACACACAGGATTGAGTGAATTTTGTGTGTATTTTAGAGTTAAGATGTTTCCCATCTTATGGTATCTAGAACTAGGCGGCACAGTTTGAAAATAAGGGGTTTCCCATTGAAGACGGAGATGAGCAATTTCTTCTCTCTGAGGGTTGTTCATCTTTAGAATTCTCTACTCCAGAGAGCAGTGGAAGCTGGGTCATTGAATATATTCATGGCTGAGTTAGTCTGATTTTTGATCTACAAGTGAGTCGAGAGTTATGGAGGACCAGCAGGAAAGTGAAGTTAATGTCACAATCAGATCAGCTCTGATCTTACTGATTGGTGAAACAGGCACCAGGGGTCAAATGACCTACTCCTACTCCTGCTCCTGTTTCTTATGTTCTTATGTTCAGGGATTGTTTAATTCAGCAGTTAAATGGTTAATGTGCTCATGTACAGAAACAGCCTTTCCCTCAGCTCACAGACAAGACACTAGTCCCTGGCTCAAACTGTAAACCTCAGGAATTCAATAGGGATTTTAACAAACAATCTCCCAGATGGAAATGTAACAATTTATTTCTCATTATTTGTCTGTTAAATTGCATTTCCCTGGAAGAAGAGATAAAATAAATTATAACTGACGTTGTTCACAGCTGAATTGGCCAAAAGTTGTCAAACTGGCTGAATTCGGTTTCACTAGAAAGGCCTTTCCCTGTTCTGAACCAAATGAGGAATAGTTGAGTTGAAATCCATCCTGAGGGCAGGAAGCATCTTTCACACAGAGGCTGGAACTCGGAATCTCACAGAATAAGGATCAGATCAAATTCCCAACTTGTAATTTGTTAAAATCAAACAAGGAACTTCTGCCTGATTGGTTATTTCAGTATAACTAGGACAGAGCTTTCAACATCCACATGTAAATAAAGAGATATAAACTCCCTGCTTCATCAAGGTGAGGTTCATGTAGCAGCAAAGCCTCATTTGTGTGTTTACTCTTTCATTTCTCTCGTTTCTTCCTCTCTGAAGCCTGTTGCATTGCCCGGCTGCCGGGGGTGCAGTTACTCTGCAGCTGTGGGCTCACACTGTGACTGAAACGGTGCATTTTAAACCAGGGATATCAGGGTTAAACCCTACTGGGCTCCAGCAGTCACAGGCACATTTGAAGAGAGGTTGTGAATCAGAAAGCAGGAAAAAGAACTCTGGGGATTTAACCCATTCTGGTCCAGAGGCACCTCATTCCTACTGTTGGTATTCATAGTTCAGACAGACTGTGTTGGGAACCTTGTCCTTCCAACTTGGTACATTTTCTTTTATCTTTTTGACTTACTGAACTGTTCATTACCCAGTACATTTTAATTTAACTGATCAAATGTGGGATCAGAAGTTCAGACCAAACACAAAGTTCAGCTCAGTAAACTATTAACACATTTGCACTGGCAAATTATCCCTCTCTGCCAAGCACCTGGAAAATCAGCCTATGGTTACTTGAGGCCGGAATGAACACAATCCAGTCACAGAATAGGAGTAACTTCCGAGAGAGAACTTGTTCCCGATTCATTATTACAATGAATTATTGTTTAATGCAGCAATGTCAGTTTGTCAGTTTCAGACAGTTAGGAATGGATGTGAATGAGCTGAGAATGGAGCAGGGACTTGTGTTTTTACTGAAATAAGTTCATGTTAATGAGATCATTTGTCAAACTTACTGAATAAAAACAGACGCCAGAGAGAAACAAACTTCGGGAATGTTTTAGATGCCAAGTGGTTCAGGGCTGAAAACCACTTTTCACACAGATAGGAGGATCCTGATGATTAAGCTTAACATAATTAACTGCTCAAATTACTAACAGGTAGGAGGTCTCATCACTAATCATTATATACAAAAACAGAAATTTCTGGAAATACTCAGCAGGTCAGGCAGCATCTGTGGAGACAAAAACAAAGGAGTCACAGAGCTGAAAAGTTAACTGATTTTCTCTTCAGAAATGCTGCCTGACCTGCTGAGCATTTCCAGCATTTTATGCTTTTATTTCAGATTTCCAGCATCTGCACTATTTTGCTTTTATGCCAATTGTTACAGAACAAGTTTTCATCCTTCTGATTAGCTCCATTCATGGTCTCCTTCCTCCTCCAGCCCAACAAGATACCATATGCCTTTCTAACCACCTTATCTACCTGTGCTGCTGCCTTCAGTCATCTATGGACAAGTACACCAATGTCCCTCTGACCTTTTGTACTTCCCAGGGTCCTACCATCTATTGAATATTCCCTTGCCTATTTAGTCCTCCCAAAATGCATCACCTCACACTTCTCAGGATTAAATTCCATTTTCCACTGCTCCGCCCATCTTACCAGCCCATCAATGTCATCCTGTAATCTAAGGCTTTCCTCCTCACTATTTACGACACCACCAATTTTCATGTCATCTGCGAACTTACTGATCATGTCTCCTATTTTCATATCTAAATCATTAATGAACACGACAAACAGCAAGGGTCCCAGCACCGATCCCTGTGGTACATCACTGGTCACAGGCTTCTAATCGCAAAAACAACCCTTGACCACCACCCTCTGCCTCCTTCCACTAAGACAATTTTGGATCCAATTTGCCCAGCTTGCCCTGGATCCCATGGGCTCTTACCTTCTTGACCAATCTCCCATGTGGGACCTTATCAAAAGCCTATGTGGGATATCTTGTTTTCTACCCTGTTTTTTATTATTGCAGGGTTTTTAGACAAGCATCCTAATGGTGGAGTAATTGCTTTTAATACATCGAATCGACACCACCATCTAAATGTCAACCCAATCCTGTGGCTACAAAGAAAGCCAGAATTGTGTCCATCCCTTTCATTTAAATAAAATAAGTGGATTATCAGCATCACTTGTGCTGCTCATTGGAGGGTCGCAGAATGATAGAAATTATCTTCACCATTGCTGATGCTGAATAATAATAACCAGGACCTCTAAACTTGGAGGAGCATTTTGACTGTGAGCAACTGTAAGTGAAGTTTGTGGACTATGGCAGACACAGTGGACATCTCAAGGGTCGCCCAATGTCCGCAGGGTGCTTTCGAGGTTTTGCAGGAGAATTGCTGCAGGAATAGGAACATCATCGATCCACCAGACCGCAGGAGGATATCCAGGCAAACTGTGAATGGGTAGAGGTGGTGGAAATACAGCCCACTGCTGCAGTGTAGGAAGAAGTTCAGTGTCTTCATATGGATACTAACTCACTTATACCATTACTCTTTCCTTAGCCTTATGTTACCATGTTTCCTTCTTTCACGAGATGTGGGCAGAGTTGGCTGAGCTGAGGGTTCTTGTGAGGGTGCAGAGGAAATTTGCCAGAATGGTCCCAGGGATGAGGGATTTTAGTTACAAGGTTATGTTGGAAAAGCTGGGTTTGTTCTTCCTAGAACTAAGGAGATTGATAGGAGATTTACTAGAAGTGTCCAAGGTTATGATAGGCTTAGATAAGTTAGACAAGGAATATTTGTTCCCATTAACTGATGGTACAAGGACTAGGGAACACAGATTGAAGATTTTGGGCAAGAAATTCAGGGAGAATATGAAGAACTTTTTTCCACAGTGGATGGTAATGACCTGGAACTCGCTGCTCACAAGGGAGGTGGAAGTGGAGACAATCAATGATTTCAAGAGGAAGTTGAATGGCCACTTGTGGGAAATGGACTTTGAGGACTATGGGGATTGAGTGGGGGAGTGACTGGATAGTTCCATGGAGAGCTGGCATGAACTTGATGGGCTGAATGACCGCCTTCTGTGCCATAAATAATTCAGTGATTCACTGGGCAGCTGTCTGTGTCATACCTGATGTGGAGAGTGGACCAGAAAGCTTGTGAAATGCTTGATCCCAGAGCTAACAGCTATTGTACTAATGGGGGAGGAGGGACTGATATCATGTCTAACAAGGCAACGTTCCACCTCTCATTTTCATATTTGTGTAACCTTCCTATTAATATTGTACTTATTACAGAATATCAGAATCTGGGAATGCCTGTCACCACCATGGCTGAAGGTTCAAACAGGGGAGAAGATCCAACACCTTCAACAAGAATGAGAATGGACACAGGTAGGTTCATAAAATACTTCAAATATAATTTCTGTCCTGATAAAGGTATCCAGGTCTTGAGCAGGAAGCTGCAGCTCACATAGGAAGAGGGAAAAGGACAGGGACTGAGTGAGTGATCATCTCGAGAGGCATCACATTGACAGGTGGACGGAGCCCCTGAGCACTGGAACTGTCCAGGAGATACCTGGTATTGGGACTGTAAGGGGGAGAGAGAAATAGGCAGGATTTTCCATCGGGGGAAGGAAATAGAGGTTGGGATTGTTTCCATGTCCTGAACTTTTTAAAACTTTAATTGAAAACAAATGGATCTTGCAGCCAAACCACCACTGTTAGTGGGGGAACCCCTCTACTGGGCAGAGTGTGGCTGCTCCTTCACCCAGGCTGGCAGGGTGGGCCTCTAGACTTTCCTGGAATACTGGCTCTCCCGGTCTGCTACTGGGAGGCTGCCTCCAGGCAGTTAAACTGGCTCCCGCTGCCTGCAATGATCTGAAGGCCGAATGGAAAATCCCAATTTACCTCCTTTAATTGGCTGCAATAGGCTCTTCGTGAACTTGTCGGTTAACCATCACATGTGGTGGGGAAGCCCTGCTGCCCCCTCCCTCCCCCCATCCCGTCTCCACGCAAATGGCCTGAAGCCAGGATGGAACTGAGGAACCAGTGTGCCAGACGGAGGGGCTATTTTTAACACCCACCCATCCACCTCCAATCCCAGCCCTGAAAGGGGGTTAAATCAAGGAGGGTCTTCCTGAGCAACAGTGTGGGACCAGGAGGCCACCCCGAGTGGGGCCGTGTGAGAGGTAGTTGGGGCACAGGAATAGGGGAGTGATTGTGATGGGAGATTCTACAGTCAGGGCAATAGACAGACTCTTCTGCAGCCCTGAGCAGGTCCAGAATGGTCAGTTACCTCCCTGGTGACAGAGGGAAGAACATCCTGTGATGGGTGGGACCTTCTCTGGGAAGCCAGGGAAAGCAGATAATGGTCATGATTGGAACCAATATCAAGAACAGAAGAAACAGGAGGTGGAATAGGAAATTTGATCCTTTAAGCCTGCTCCACCATTCAATAACATCATGGCTGATCTTCGACTTCAACTCCATCTTCCCACACTAACCCATATTCCTTAATTCCTATGGTACCCAAAATGTATCAACTTCCATCTTGAATATTCTCAGTAACAAAGTGTCTACAGCTCTCTGAGGTAGAGAATTTCAAAGATTCATAACCCTTTAAATGAATAAATTTCTCACCTCAGTCCTAAATGGCTGACCCATTATTCTGAGACTGACCCCATGTTCTCGATTTCCCACTCAGGGGAAACATGTTCTCAGCTTCTAACCTGTCAAACCTGTTATGAATTTTATGAATGCAATCACCTCTCTGTCTTCTAAACTCCAGGGAATATAGGCCTACTCAATCTCTTCTCATAGGACAATCCCTTCATCCCAGGAACAAGTCTAATGACCCTGTGTTGCACTCTCTCCAAAGCAAATATGTTCTTCCTTAGATAAGGAGACCAAAACTGCCCACAGTATTCCAGGCATGGCTTTACCAATACCTTGTATAATTAGACTAAGACTCCTTTATTCTTATAGTTTTATGCCTTTGTCACAAAAGCTAACATATCTTTTCACCTCTTTGAGGCGTCTGGTGGCCATGAAAGGCGCTATATAAATGCAAGTTTTAAAAAATGTTCTTTAACATGAAGACAATTTAATTATTCCCCATTATAATTTCACCTGTCTTTGCTTCTAAAGGGTGTATATTTGCTTTCAGTAATATCTTCCTATTTACATCCCTATAGACACAATTATAATCTGTTTTATGTCTCTTGCTAATCTGCACTTACATTCTCTTTCAATGTCAATATCTTAGTCTTCCTTTGCTTAATTCTGCAATGCGCTGGCTTATTACTCTTTTAGGCAATTAATTTGATTTAATAATAACTTAACTCCTCTTGTTAGCATTGGTTGGACCACTTTTTGTGGGATTTTGTGCCTTAAAGGAATATTTGCTTATGACTCTCCAACAAAATTTGAAAGAGTCATAAAACAGCAAGTCGCAGTAAATGGTTGCATTTTGGACTGGAGGATGGTAGACAGCGGTATTCCCCAAGGGTCAGTACTCGGACAACTGCATTTCTTTGATATAAATAAAATGACCTGGATTTTAGAATCGAGCAGAATTTCAAAATTTGCCAATGATAACACACTTGGAAGAGTGACAAACAGTGAGGATGATACAAACTGCCTGTAACAGAACATAGGCGAACAGAACGGGCAGACAAGTGGCTGATGGAATTGAATACTGACAAGTGTGAGGTGATGTATTTTGGCAGAAGGGATAGGGTGAGGCAATATCGACTTAATGGTGCAGTTCTAAAGAGTGTGCTGCAGTAGAGGCACCTGGGGGTGCATGTGCACTGATCTTTAAAGGTGGCACAACAATTGGGGAGAGTGGTTAGCAAAGCATATGGGATCTTGGGCTTCATAAATAGAGGTATTGAGTACAAAAGCAGGGAAGACATACCACATCTTTATAAAGCTCTGGTTAGACCTCCATTAGAGTACAGTGTCCAGTTCTGGTCACCACACTTTCGGAAGGATGTGAGGGTCCTTGTGAGGATGCAGAGGAGATTTAGTTTAGTTTAGAGATACAGCACTGAAACAGGCCCTTCGGCCCACCGAGTCTGTACCGACCATCAACCACCCGTTTATACTAATCCTACACTAATTCCATATTCCTATCACATCCCCACCTGTCCCTATCACCTACCTATACAAGGGGCAATTTATAATGGCCAATTAACCTATCAACTTGCAAGTCTTTGGCATGTGGGAGGAAACCGGAGCACCCGGAGAAAGCCCACGCAGACACAGGGAGAACTTGCAAACTCCACACAGGCAGTACCTAGAATTGAACCTGGGTCGCTGGAGCTGTGAGGCTGCGGTGCTAACCACTGCACCACCAGAATGGTTCCAGTGATGGGGGATTGTAGTTACAAGGAGAAGTTGGAAAATCTGGGTTTGTTTTTCCTGCAGCAAAGGAGATTGAGGGACAATTTGATAGAAGTGTATAAGATTATGACAGGCTTGGATAAGTTAGACAAGGAAAAGGTGTTCCATTAACTGATGGTAGTTAGACTAGGGGACACAGATTGAAACTTTTGGGCAAGAGATGCAGGGGAAGATGCAGAAGATCCTTTGGTACACATTGGGTGATGCTGACCTGGAGCTCACTGCCCACGAGGGTGGTGGAAGCAGAGACAATGATTTCAAAAGGAAATTGGATGGCCAGCTGATGGAAATGAACTTGCAGAGCTATGGGGATCGAGCTGGAGGAGTGGGACTGACTGGATAGTTCCATGGTGAGCCAGCATGGACTTGATGGGCTGCATGGCCTCCTTCTGTGCCTCAAATGACTGTTAGTCAGACACAACCTCCCTTCAGAAATCCATGCTGACCTTTGATTAATATGTGTCTTCCCAAGTTAAGACTTATCCTGTTCCTCAGAATTTTTACCAATAATTTTCCCACCACAGAGGTTAGGCTGACTGGCCTGTAATTCCTCGGTCTATCCCTTTTTAAACAATGGTACAATGTTAGATATGGTTTTCCAGGATCACAATGTTCTCCACAAATTCCCACATGCTGTTGTTAAAGCCCTGCCATGGCCATCTAGTCTGACTTATTTGATTAATTTTAGTTGATTATTTTAGACTAATTAATTAATTGATTTTCTAGTTAAAGTTATTAATTTAAGTGATAAAGTTTCCTCACATTAGAGACAAATGAAAAACATTCACGAGCAACTGGAGGGATCTAAAAAAATAAAAAACAGCATCTCCTTTCCTCTCTGCTCTGAATTACAACTTGCACCAAATTCTTGACTTTAGCTCTCTGTTAACAAATCACTCTTTACTGAACACTGTGTGTGGCAGTAAATACTGTTCACTTAGATAGAGTTTATAACTCACACCCAAGTTACAACTGTTAACTCAGCTTCCTGTTCCAGTTATTAACATCTATTCAGATAATCACTTTCAGCTGATTGACAGTTAACTCTCACTGACAGGCAGTTTCTGTTAACTTGGTATCTTCACTAACTTGCAGGCTCTTTTACAATTTGTAAAAGTCAAAGTCAATTACTAAATGTAAAACTAAATTTCAGCTTGATAAATACTTACCAGAGAATTTCCTCCTGCACCAAACTCCTGACTTTTCTGTTAATAAAACACTCTTTCACCAGCATTCTTCACTACACACTCACTGTCATACAAATACTGCTTACTGACATCGAGCTAAATTTCTCCCACCAGGGGAAACATCCTCTCAGCTTCGATACTGTCAATCCCCTCATAATCTTGTATGTTTCAATAAGATCACCTCTCATTCTTCCAAACTCCAATGTGTATTGGTCCAAAGTGCCCAACCTTTCTTCACAAGACAAAGCCCTCCTTCATTACAGAATCCAAACAAGTGAACTTTCTCTGAATTACCTACAATGCAAGAATATCCCCTATCAAGAAGGAGACCAAAACTGTACACAGTACTCTAGGTGTGGGGGATGCAGTACATTGCCATTCATTTGCTTGGTCAGTGGAAGTCAGGACTGGGTGAGTGGGGTGCGGAGGCGGGGCTGGGTGAGTGGGGTGCGGGCGCGGGGCTTACTGAGTGGGGTGAGGGCGCGGGGCTGGGTGAGTGGGGTGAGGGCGCGGGGCTGGGTGAATGGGGTGAGGGCGATGGGCTGGGTGAGTGGGGTGAGGGCGCGGGGTCAGATTTGGAGGAGTGCAGAGATGTTGACGGCTGGTCGGGGTGGAGATGTTTCTGTTGATATCAGAAGATTTATTCTAATTCTGCAGCCCACATTAAACATTGTGAAGACTGAGGACATGTTCTTTACCCAGTGCTATGAATTCTGTTCCCTCGCCAGTGATTCTGTCCCCGTCCCAGCCAATGTCGCAGATTGAACCAGACTGTTCACAACCTCAGCGTTCTGTTTGAGGCCGGGCTGAGCTTCCGAGATGATATTCTCTGCATTATAATGACCACTTCCTTCCACCTATGTAACATCGCCCATCTTCCCCTGCTTCAGCCCATCTGCGGCTGATCCCTAATCCATACTTTTATCACCTGTACACTCGATTTCCCGAGGCTCTCTGGAGCAGCTTTGCTCCTTTCACCTTTTGTAAATGTAGATCAATCAAACTCCCTGCTCACTGATCACCCTGTCATTATGAACCTACATTGTATCCTGGTCCCCCAGCACCTGCAAATTAAACTTCTCATTTTATCATCATTCTGGTTTCGTCTGTCCCTGTCTCTGTAACTTCCTCCAGCCCTGCAATCACTCCACCATCTGTAACCTCCTCCAGTCCTGAAATACCTCCACCATCTGTAACCTCCTCCGGCCCTGCAATTCCCTCACCATCTGTAACCTCCTCCAGCCCTGCAATTCCCTCACCATCTGTAACCTCCTCCACTCCTGCAATCCTCCCACTATCTGTAACCTCCTCGAGCCCTGCAATCCCCCCACTATCTGTAACCTCCTCCAGCCCTGCAATCCTCCCAACATCTGTAACCTCCTACAGCCTTGCAGTCCCTCCACCATCTGTAACCTCCTCCAGCCCTGCAATCCCCCCACCATCTGTAACCTCCTCCAGCCCTGCAATCCCCCCACTATCTGTAACCTCCTCCAGCCCTGCAATCCTCCCACCATCTGTAACCTCCTCCAGTCCTGCAATCCTCCCACCATCTGTAACCTCCTCCAGCCCTGCAATCCCTCCACCATCTGTAACCTCCTCCAGCCCTGCAATCACTCCACCATCTGTTACCTCCTCCAGTCCTGAAATCCTCCCACCATCTGTAACCTCCTCCAGCCCTGCAATCCCCCACCATCTGTAACCTCCTCCAGCCCCGCAATCCCTCCACCATCTGTAACCTCCTCCATCCCTGCAATCCCCCCACTATCTGTAACCTCCTCCAGCCCTGCAATCCTCCCACCATCTGTAACCTCCTCTAGTCCTGAAAAACCTCCACCATCTGTAACCTCCTCCAGCCCTGCAATCCCTCCAATCTTGCAATCCTCCCACCATCTGTAACCTCCTCCAGCCCTGCAATCCCCCCACCATCTGTAACCTCCTGCAGCCCTGCAATCCTCCCACCATCTGTAACCTCCTGCAGCCCTGCAATCCTCCCACCATCTGTAACCTCCTCCAGCCCTGCAATCCTCCCAACATCTGTAACCTCCTCCAGCCCTGCAATCCCCCCACCATCTGTAACCTCCTCCAGCCCTGCAATCCCTCCACCATCTGTAACCTCCTCCAGCCCTGCAATCCCCCCACCATCTGTAACCTCCTCCAGCCCTGCAATCCTCCCACCATCTGTAACCTCCTCCAGCCCTGCAACCCTCCCACCATCTGTAACCTCCTCCAGCCCTGCAATACTCCCACCATCTGTAACCTCCTCCAGTCCTGCAATCCCCCACCATCTGTAACCTCCTCCAGCCCTGCAATCCTCCCACCATCTGTAACCTCCTCTAGTCCTGAAATACCTCCACCATCTGTAACCTCCTCCAGCCCTGCAATCCTCCCACCATCTGTAACCTCCTCCAGCCCTGCAATCCCCCACCATCTGTAACCTCCTCCAGCCCTGCAATCCTCCCACCATCTGTAACCTCCTCCAGTCCTGCAATCCTCCCACCATCTGTAACCTTCTCCAGCCCTGCAATCCCTCCACCATCTGTAACCTCCTCCAGTCCTGCAATCCCCCACCATCTGTAACCTCCTCCTTCCCTGCAATCCTCCCACCATCTGTAACCTCCTCCAGTCCTGCAATCCTCCCACCATCTGTAACCTTCTCCAGCCCTGCAATCCCTCCACCATCTGTAACCTCAACCAGCCCTGCAATCCCTTCACCATCTGTAACATCCTCCAGCCCTGCAATCCTCCCACCATCTGTAACCTCCTCCAGTCCTGCAATCCTCCCACCATCTGTAACCTTCTCCAGCCCTGCAATCCCTCCACCATCTGTAACCTTCTCCAGCCCTGCAATCCCTCCACCATCTGTAACCTCCTCCAGCCCTGCAATCCCTCCACCATCTGTAACCTTCTCCAGCCCTGCAATCCCTCCACCATCTGTAACCTCCTCCAGTCCTGCAATCCCCCACCATCTGTAACCTCCTCCAGCCCTGCAATCCTCCCACCATCTGTAACCTCCTCCAGTCCTGCAATCCTCCCACCATCTGTAACCTTCTCCAGCCCTGCAATCCTCCCACCATCTGTAACCTCCTCCAGTCCTGCAATCCTCCCACCATCTGTAACCTTCTCCAGTCCTGCAATCCCTCCACCATCTGTAACCTCCTCCAGCCCTGCAATCCCTCCACCATCTGTAACCTTCTCCAGCCCTGCAATCCCTCCACCATCTGTAACCTCCTCCAGCCCTGCAATCCTCCCACCATCTGTAACCTCCTGCAGCCCTGCAATCCTCCCACCATCTGTAACCTCCTGCAGCCCTGCAATCCTCCCACCATCTGTAACCTCCTCCAGCCCTGCAATCCCCCCACTATCTGTAACCTCCTCCAGCCCTGCAATCCTCCCACCATCTGTAACCTCCTCCAGCCCTGCAATCCCCCCACTATCTGTAACCTCCTCCAGCCCTGCAATCCTCCCACCATCTGTAACCTCCTACAGCCTTGCAGTCCCTCCACCATCTGTAACCTCCTCCAGCCCTGCAATCCTCCCACCATCTGTAACCTCCTCCAGCCCTGCAATCCCCCCACCATCTGTAACCTCCTCCAGCCCTGCAATCCTCCCACCATCTGTAACCTCCTCCAGCCCTGCAATCCCCCCACTATCTGTAACCTCCTCCAGCCCTGCAATCCTCCCACCATCTGTAACCTCCTACAGCCTTGCAGTCCCTCCACCATCTGTAACCTCCTCCAGCCCTGCAACCCCCCACCATCTGTAACCTCCTCCAGCCCTGCAATCCCCCCACCATCTGTAACCTCCTCCAGCCCTGCAATCCCCCCACCATCTGTAACCTCCTCCAGCCCTGCAATCCCCCCACCATCTGTAACCTCCTCCAGCCCTGCAATCCTCCCACCATCTGTAACCTCCTCCAGCCCTGCAATCCCTCCACCATCTGTAACCTCCTCCAGCCCTGCAATCCCCCCACCATCTGTAACCTCCTACAGCCTTGCAATCCATCCACCATCTGTAACCTCCTCCAGCCCTGCAATCCCCCCACTATCTGTAACCTCCACCAGCCCTGCAATCCCCCCACCATCTGTAACCTCCTGCAGCCCTGCAATCCTCCCATCTGTAATCTCCTCCAGCCCTGCAACCCTCCCACCATCTGTAACCTCCTCCAGTCCTGCAATCCCCCACCATCTGTAACCTCCTCCAGCCCTGCAATCCCCCCACTATCTGTAACCTCCTCCAGCCCTGCAATCACTCCACCATCTGTACCCTCCTCCAGTCCTGCATTCCTCCCACCATCTGTAACCTCATCTAGTCCTGAAAAACCTCCACCATCTGTAACCTCCTCCAGCCCTGCAATCCTCCCACCATCTGTAACCTCCTCTAGTCCTGCAATCCTCCCACCATCTGTAACCTCCTCTAGTCCTGAAATACCTCCACCATCTGTAACCTCCTCCAGCCCTGCAATCCTCCCACCATCTGTAACCTCCTCTAGTCCTGCAATCCTCCCACCATCTGTAACCTCCTCCAGTCCTGCAATCCCCCACCATCTGTAACCTCCTCCAGTCCTGCAATCCCCCACCATCTGTAACCTCCTCCAGCCCTGCAATCCCCCCTCCATCTGTAACCTCCTCCAGCCCTGCAATCCTCCCACCATCTGTAACCTCCTCCAGTCCTGCAATCCCCCACCATCTGTAACCTCCTCCAGTCCTGCAATCCCCACCATCTGTAACCTCCTCCAGCCCTGCAATCCTCCCACCATCTGTAACCTCCTCCAGTCCTGCAATCCTCCCACCATCTGTAACCTTCTCCAGCCCTGCAATCCCTCCACCATCTGTAACCTCCTCCAGCCCTGCATTCCCCCCATCATCTGTAACCTCCTGCAGCCCTGCAATCCTCCCACCATCTGTAACCTCCTGCAGCCCTGCAATCCTCCCACCATCTGTAACCTCCTCCAGCCCTGCAATCCTCCCACCATCTGTAACCTCCTCCAGTCCTGCAATCCTCCCACCATCTGTAACCTTCTCCAGCCCTGCAATCCCTCCATCATCTGTAACCTCCTCCAATCCTGCAATCCCCCACCATCTGTAACCTCCTCCAGCCCTGCAATCCTCCCACCATCTGTAACCTCCTCCAGTCCTGCAATCCTCCCACCATCTGTAACCTTCTCCAGCCCTGCAATCCCTCCACCATCTGTAACCTCCTCCAGCCCTGCAATCCCCCCACCATCTGTAACCTCCTGCAGCCCTGCAATCCTCCCACCATCTGTAACCTCCTGCAGCCCTGCAATCCTCCCACCGTCTGTAACCTCCTCCAGCCCTGCAATCCCCCCACTATCTGTAACCTCCTCCAGACCTGCAATCCTCCCACCATCTGTAACCTCCTACAGCCTTGCAGTCCCTCCACCATCTATAACCTCCTCCAGCCCTGCAATCCCCCCACCATCTGTAACCTCCTCCAGCCCTGCAATCCTCCCACCATCTGTAACCTCCTCCAGCCCTGCAATCCCCCCACTATCTGTAACCTCCTCCAGCCCTGCAATCCTCCCACCATCTGTAACCTCCTACAGCCTTGCAGTCCCTCCACCATCTGTAACCTCCTCCAGCCCTGCAATCCCCCCACCATCTGTAACCTCCTCCAGCCCTGCAATCCCCCCACCATCTGTAACCTCCTCCAGCCCTGCAATCCCCCCACCATCTGTAACCTCCTCCAGCCCTGCAATCCCCCCACCATCTGTAACCTCCTCCAGCCCTGCAATCCTCCCACCATCTGTAACCTCCTCCAGCCCTGCAATCCCTCCACCATCTGTAACCTCCTCCAGTCCTGCAATCCCCCCACCATCTGTAACCACCTACAGCCTTGCAATCCCTCCACCATCTTTAACCTCCTCCAGCCCTGCAATCCCCCCACGATCTGTAACGTCCACCAGCCCTGCAATCCCCCCACCATCTGTAACCTCCTGCAGCCCTGCAATCCTCCCATCTGTAATCTCCTCCAGCCCTGCAACCCTCCCACCATCTGTAACCTCCTCCAGTCCTGCAATCCCCCACCATCTGTAACCTCCTCCAGCCCTGCAATCCTCCCACCATCTGTAACCTCCTCCAGTCCTGCAATACTCCCACCATCTGTAACCTCGTCCAGTCCTGCAATCACTCCACCATCTGTTACCTCCTCCAGTCCTGAAATACCTCTACCATCTGTAACCTCCTCCAGCCCTGCAATCCCCCCACTATCTGTAACCTCCTCCAGCCCTGCAATCCTCCCACCATCTGTAACCTCCTCCAGTCCTGCAATCCTCCCACCATCTGTAACCTCCTCCAGTCCTGCAATTCTCCCACCATCTGTAACCTCCTCTAGTCCTGAAAAACCTCCACCATCTGTAACCTCCTCCAGCCCTGCAATCCCCCCACCATCTGTAACCTCCTCCAGCCCTGCAATCCTCCCACCATCTGTAACCTTCTCCAGCCCTGCAATCCCCCCACCATCTGTAACCTCCTCCAGCCCTGCAATCCTCCCACCATCTGTAACCTCCTCCAGCCCTGCAATCCCTCCAATCTTGCAATCCTCCCACCATCTGTAACCTCCTCTAGTCCTGAAAAACCTCCACCATCTGTAACCTCCTCCAGCCCTGCAATCCTCCCACCATCTGTAACCTCCTCCAGTCCTGAAATCCACCCACAATCTGTAACCTTCTCCAGCCCTGCAATCCCTCCACCATCTGTAACCTCCTCCAGCCCTGCAATCCCCCCACCATCTGTAACCTCCTCCAGCCCTGCAATCCCTCCAATCTTGCAATCCTCCCACCATCTGTAACCTCCTCCAGTCCTGAAATCCTCCCACAATCTGTAACCTTCTCCAGCCCTGCAATCCCTCCACCATCTGTAACCTCCTCCAGCCCTGCAATCCCCCCACCATCTGTAACCTCCTCCAGCCCTGCAATCCCTCCAATCTTGCAATCCTCCCACCATCTGTAACCTCCTCCAATCCTGAAATCCTCCCACAATCTGTAACCTTCTCCAGCCCTGCAATCCCTCCACCATCTGTAACCTCCTCCAGCCCTGCAATCCCCCCACCATCTGTAACCTCCTCCAGCCCTGCAATCCCCCCACCATCTGTAACCTCCTCCAGTCCTGCAATCCCCCACCATCTGTAACCTCCTCCAGCCTTCAATCCTCCCACCATCTGTAACCTCCTCCAGCCCTGCAATCCCCCCACTATCTGTAACCTCCTCCAGCCCTGCTATCCTCCCACCATCTGTAACCTCCTCCAGCCCTGCAATCCCTCCAATCTTGCAATCCTCCCACCATCTGTAACCTCCTCCAGCCCTGCAATCCTCCCACCATCTGTAACCTCCTGCAGCCCTGCAATCCTCCCACCATCTGTAACCTCCTGCAGCCCTGCAATCCTCCCACCATCTGTAACCTCCTGCAGCCCTGCAATCCTCCCACCATCTGTAACCTCCTCCAGCCCTGCAATCCCCCCACTATCTGTAACCTCCTCCAGCCCTGCAATCCTCCCACCATCTGTAACCTCCTACAGCCTTGCAGTCCCTCCACCATCTGTAACCTCCTCCAGCCCTGCAATCCCCCCACCATCTGTAACCTCCTCCAGTCCTGCAATCCTCCCACCATCTGTAACCTCCTGCAGCCCTGCAATCCTCCCACCATCTGTAACCTCCTCCAGCCCTGCAATCCCCCCACTATCTGTAACCTCCTCCAGCCCTGCAATCCTCCCACCATCTGTAACCTCCTACAGCCTTGCAGTCCCTCCACCATCTGTAACCTCGTACAGCCCTGCAATCCTCCCACCATCTGTAACCTTCTCCAGCCCTGCAATCCTCCCATCTGTAATCTCCTCCAGCCCTGCAACCCTCCAACCATCTGTAACCTCCTCCAACCCTACAATGCCTCCAGTCCTGCCATCCCCCCACCATCTGTAACCTCCTCCAGCCCTGCAATCCCCCCACCATCTGTAACCTCCTCCAGCCCTGCAATCCTCCCACCATCTGTAACCTCCTCCAGTCCTGCAATCCTCCCACCATCTGTAACCTCCTCCAGCCCTGCAATCACTCCACCATCTGTAACCTCCTCCAGCCCTGCAATCCCCCCACCATCTGTAACCTCCTCCAGCCCTGCAATCCTCCCACCATCTGTAACCTCCTCCAGTCCTGCAATCCTCCCACCATCTGTAACCTCCTCCAGCCCTGCAATCACTCTACCATCTGTAACCTCCTCCAGCCCTGCAATCCCCCCACTATCTGTAACCTCCTCCAGCCCTGCAATCCTCCGACCATCTGTAACCTCCTCTAGTCCTGAAAAACCTCCACCATCTGTAACCTCCTCCAGCCCTGCAATCCTCCCAACATCTGTAACCTCCTCCAGCCCTGCAATCCCTCCAATCTTGCAATCCTCCCACCATCTGTAACCTCCTCCAGCCCTGCAATCCCCCCACCATCTGTAACCTCCTGCAGCCCTGCAATCCTCCCACCATCTGTAAACTCCTGCAGCCCTGCAATCCTCCCACCATCTGTAACCTCCTGCAGCCCTGCAATCCTCCCACCATCTGTAACCTCCTCCAGCCCTGCAATCCTCCCACCATCTGTAACCTCCTACAGCCTTGCAGTCCCTCCACTATCTGTAACCTCCTCCAGCCCTGCAATCCCCCCACCATCTGTAACCTCCTCCAGCCCTGCAATCCTCCCACCATCTGTAACCTCCTCCAGCCCTGCAATCCTCCCACCATCTGTAACCTCCTCTAGTCCTGAAAAACCTCCACCATCTGTAACCTCCTCCAGCCCTGCAATCCTCCCACCATCTGTAACCTCCTCCAGCCCTGCAATCCCTCCAATCTTGCAATCCTCCCACCATCTGTAACCTCCTACAGCCTTGCAATCCCCCCACTATCTGTAACCTCCTGCAGCCCTGCAATCCTCCCACCATCTGTAACCTCCTGCAGCCCTGCAATCCTCCCACCATCTGTAACCTCCTCCAGCCCTGCAATCCCCCCCACTATCTGTAACCTCCACCAGCCCTGCAATCCCCCCACCATCTGTAACCTTCTCCAGCCCTGCAATCCTCCCATCTGTAATCTCCTCCAGCCCTGCAACCCTCCCACCATCTGTAACCTCCTCCAACCCTACAATGCCTCCAGTCCTGCCATCCCCCCACCATCTGTAACCTCCTCCAGCCCTGCAATACTCCCACCATCTGTAATCTCCTCCAGCCCTGCAACCCTCCCACCATCTGTAACCTCCTCCAACCCTACAATGCCTCCAGTCCTGCCATCCCCCCACCATCTGTAACCTCCTCCAGCCCTGCAATACTCCCACCATCTGTAACCTCCTCCAGCCCTGCAATCCTCCCACCATCTGTAACCTCCTCCAGTCCTGCAATCCCTCCACCATCTGTAACCTCCTCCAGCCCTGCAATCACTCTACCATCTGTAACCTCCTCCAGTCCTTAAATACCTCCACCATCTGTAATCTCCTCCAGCCCTGCAATCCCTCCAATCTTGCAATCCTCCCACCATCTGTAACCTCCTCTAGTCCTGAAAAACCTCCACCATCTGTAACCTCCTCCAGCCCTGCAATCCTCCCACCATCTGTAACCTCCTCCAGCCCTGCAATCCCCCCACCATCTGTAACCTCCTCCAGTCCGGCAATCCCCTACCATCTGTAACCTCCTCCAGCCCTGCAATCCTCCCACCATCTGTAACCTCCTCCAGCCCTGCAATCCCTCCAATCTTGCAATCCTCCCACCATCTGTAACCTCCTCCAGTCCTGCAATCCTCCCACCATCTGTAACCTCCTCCAGTCCTGAAATCCTCCCACAATCTGTAACCTTCTCCAGCCCTGCAATCCCTCCACCATCTGTAACCTCCTCCATCCCTGCAATCCCCCCACCATCTGTAACCTCCTCCAGTCCTGCAATCCCCCACCATCTGTAACCTCCTCCAGCCCTGCAATCCTCCCACCATCTGTAACCTCCTCCAGTCCAGAAATCCTCCCACAATCTGTAACCTTCTCCAGCCCTGCCATCCCCCACCATCTGTATGCTCCTCCAGTCCTGTAATCCCTCCACCATCTGTAACCTCCTCCAGCCCTGCAATCCCCCCACCATCTGTAACCTCCTCCAGTCCTGCAATTCCCCACCATCTGTAACCTCCTCCAGCCCTGCAATCCTCCGACTATCTGTAACCTCCTCCAGCCCTGCAATCCTCCCACCATCTGTAACCTCCTCCAGCCCTGCAATCCCTCCAATCTTGCAATCCTCCCACCATCTGTAACCTCCTCCATCCCTGCAATCCCCCCACCATCTGTAACCTCCTGCAGCCCTGCAATCCTCCCACCATCTGTAACCTCCTGCAGCCCTGCAATCCTCCCACCATCTGTAACCTCCTGCAGCCCTGCAATCCTCCCACCATCTGTAACCTCCTGCAGCCCTGCAATCCTCCCACCATCTGTAACCTCCTCCAGCCCTGCAATCCCCCCACTATCTGTAACCTCCTCCAGCCCTGCAATCCTCCCACCATCTGTAACCTCCTACAGCCTTGCAGTCCCTCCACCATCTGTAACCTCCTCCAGCCCTGCAATCCCCCCACCATCTGTAACCTCCTCCAGCCCTGCAATCCTCCCACCATCTGTAACCTCCTCCAGTCCTGAAATACCTCCACCATCTGTAACCTCCTACAGCCTTGCAATCCCCCCACTATCTGTAACCTCCACCAGCCCTGCAATCCTCCCATCTGTAATCTCCTCCAGCCCTGCAACCCTCCCACCATCTGTAACCTCCTCCAACCCTACAATGCCTCCAGTCCTGCCATCCCCCCACCATCTGTAACCTCCTCCAGCCCTGCAATCCCCCCACCATCTGTAACCTCCTCCAGCCCTGCAATCCTCCCACCATCTGTAACCTCCTCCAGTCCTGCAATCCCCCACCATCTGTAACCTCCTCCAGCCCTGCAATCCTCCCACCATCTGTAACCTCCTCCAGTCCTGCAATCCTCCCACCATCTGTAACCTCCTCCAGCCCTGCAATCCCCCCACCATCTGTAACCTCCTCCAGCCCTGCAATCCTCCCACCATCTGTAACCTCCACCAGTCCTGCAATCCTCCCACCATCTGTAACCTCCTCCAGCCCTGCAATCACTCCACCATCTGTTACCTCCTCCAGTCCTGAAATCCCCCCACTATCTGTAACCTCCTCCAGCCCTGCAATCCCCCCACCATCTGTAACCTCCTCCAGTCCTGCAATCCTCCCACCATCTGTAACCTTCTCCAGCCCTGCAATCCCTCCACCATCTGTAACCTCCTCCAGCCCTGCAATCCCCCCACCTTCTGTAACCTCCTCCAGTCCTGCAATCCTCCCACCATCTGTAACCTTCTCCAGCCCTGCAATCCCTCCACCATCTGTAACCTCCTCCAGCCCTGCAATCCCCCCACCATCTGTAACCTCCTCCAGTCCTGCAATCCTCCCACCATCTGTAACCTTCTCCAGCCCTGCAATCCCTCCACCATCTGTAACCTCCTCCAGCCCTGCAATCACTCTACCATCTGTAACCTCCTCCAGTCCTGAAATCCCCCCACCATCTGTAACCTCCTCCAGCCCTGCAATCCTCCCACCATCTGTAACCTCCTCTAGTCCTGAAAAACCTCCACCATCTGTAACCTCCTCCAGCCCTGCAATCCCCCCACTATCTGTAACCGCCTCCAGCCCTGCAATCCTCCCACCATCTGTAACCTCCTCTAGTCCTGAAAAACCTCCACCATCTGTAACCTCCTCCAGCCCTGCAATCCTCCCACCATCTGTAACCTCCTCCAGCCCTGCAATACCTCCAATCTTGCAATCCTCCCACCATCTGTAACCTCCTCCAGCCCTGCAATCCCCCCACTATCTGTAACCTCCTCCAGCCCTGCAATCCTCCCACCATCTGTAACCTCCTCTAGTCCTGAAAAACCTCCACCATCTGTAACCTCCTCCAGCCCTGCAATCCTCCCACCATCTGTAACCTCCTCCAGTCCTGCAATCCCCCACCATCTGTAACCTCCTCCAGTCCTGCAATCCTCCCACCATCTGTAACCTCCTCCAGTCCTGAAATCCTCCCACAATCTGTATCCTTCTCCAGCCCTGCAATCCCTCCACCATCTGTAACCTCCTCCAGCCCTGCAATCCCCCCACCATCTGTAACCTCCTCCAGTCCTGCAATCCCCCACCATCTGTAACCTCCTCCAGCCCTGCAATCCTCCCACTATCTGTAACCTCCTCCAGCCCTGCAATCCTCCCACCATCTGTAACCTCCTCCAGTCCTGCAATCCCCCACCATCTGTATGCACCTCCAGTCCTGTAATCCTCCCACCATCTGTAACCTCTTCCAGCCCTGCAATCCTCCCACCATCTGTAACCTCCTCCAGCCCTGCAATCCCTCCACCATCTGTAACCTCCTCCAGCCCTGCAATTCCCCCACCATCTGTAACCTCCTCCAGTCCTGCAATCCCCCACCATCTGTAACCTCCTCCAGCCCTTCACTCCCGCACCATCTGTAACCTCCTCCATCCTGCAATCCCCCCACCATCTGTAACCTCCTCCATCCTGCAATCCCCCCACCATCTGTAACCTCCTCCAGCCCTGCAATCCCCCACCATCTGTAATCTCCTCCAGTCCTGTAATCCTCCCACCATCTGTAACCTCCTCCAGCCCTGCAATCCCCGCACCATCTGTAACCTCCTCCAGCACTGCAATCCCTCCACCATCTGTAACCTCCTCCAGCCCTGCAATCCCCCCACCATCTGTAACCTCCTCCAGTCCTGCAATCCCTCCAACATCTGTAACCTCCTCCAGCCCTGCAATCCCCCACCATCTGCAACCTCCTCCAGCCCTGCAATCCTCCCACCATCTGTAACCTTCTCCAGTCCTGCAATCCCCCACCATCTGTAACCTCCTCCAGTCCTGCCATCCTCCCACCATCTGTAACCTCCTCCAGCCCTGCAATCCTCCCACCATCTGTAACCTTCTCCAGTCCTGCAATCCTCCCACCATCTGTAACCTCCTCCAGTCCTGCCATCCTCCCACCATCTGTAACCTCCTCCAGCCCTGCAATCCCCCATCTGTAACCTCCTCCAGCCCTGCAATCCCCCACCATCTGTAACCTCCTCCATCCTGCAATCCCCCCACCATCTGTAACCTCCTCCAGCCCTGCAATCCCTCCAGCATCTGTAACCTCCTCCGTGCTGCAATCCCTCCACCATCTGTAATCTTCTCCAGCCCTGCAATCCCCCACTATCTGTAACCTCCTCCAGCCGTGCAATCTCCCCACCATCTGTAACGCCTCCAGTCCTGCAATCCCTCCACCATCTGTAACCTCCTCCATCCCTGCAATCCCCCACCATCTGCAACCTCCTCCAGCCCTGCAATCCCCCACCATCTGTCACCTCCTCCAGTCCTGCAATCCCTCCACCATCTGTAACCTCCTCCAGCCCTGCAATCCCCCCGCCATCTGTAACCTCCTCCAGCCCTGCAATCCCTCCACCATCTGTAACCTCCTCCAGCCCTACAATCCCTCCACCATCTGTAACCTCCTCCATCCTGCAATCCCCCCACCATCTGTAACCTCCTCCATCCTGCAATCCCCCACCATCTGTACCCTCCTCCAGCCCTGCAATCCCTCCACCATCTGTAACCTCCTCCGTCCTGCAATCCCTCCACCATCTGTAATCTCCTCCAGCCCTGCAACCCCCCACCATCTGTAACCTCCTCCAGCCCTGCAAGCCTCCACCATCTGTAACCTCCTCCAGCCCTGCAATCCCTCCACCATCTGTAACCTCCTCCATCCTGCAATCCCCAACCATCTGTAACCTCCTCCAGCCCTGCAATCCCTCCACCATCTGTAACCTCCTCCATCCTGCAATCCCCCCACCATCTGTAACCTCCTCCATCCTGCAATCCCCCCACCAACTGTAAGCTCCTCCAGCCCTGCAATCCCTCCACCATCTGTAACCTCCTCCGTCCTGCAATCCCTCCACCATCTGTAATCTCCTCCAGCCCTGCAACCCCCCACCATCTGTAACCTCCTCCAGCCCTGCAATCCTCCACCATCTGTAACCTCCTCCAGCCCTGCAATCCCCCACCATCTGTAACCTCCTCCAGCCCTGCAAGCCTCCACCATCTGTAACCTCCTCCAGCCCTGCAATCCCCCCACCATCTGTAACGCCTCCAGTCCTGCAATCCCTCCACCATCTGTAACCTCCTCCATCCCTGCAATGCCCCACCATCTGCAACCTCCTCCAGCCCTGCAATCCCCCACCATCTGTATCCTCCTCCAGTCCTGCAATCCCCCCACCATCTGTAACCTCCTCCAGCCCTGCATCCCCCCACCATCTGTAACCTCCTCCAGCCCTGCAATCCCTCCACCATCTGTAACCTCCTCCAGCCCTGCAACCCCCCACCATCTGTAACCTCCTCCAGCCCTGCAATCCCCCACCATCTGTAACCTCCTCCAGCACTGCAATCCCCCATCTGTAACCTCCTCCAGCCCTGCAATCCCCCACCATCTGTAACCTCCTCCAGCCCTGCAATCCCTCCACCATCTGTAATCTCCTTCAGCCCTGCTGTCCCTCCCAACCACCAAATTCTCGCTCTTCCTCCAACTCTGTTCACCTGTACATTTTGCCCTCTCATCACCCCATCTGTGTCGGCCGTACTTTGAATTGCCCAACTTTCTGCTTTCTGCTTCGCCTTCCTGAAACCTCTCAACCTCCTTCTTCTCAATTTGGACCCTCCTATAATTTAGAGCTTTGACCAATATTTTGTCCGCTGCTGCTGCTTCCTCCTTTATTCAGCGTCGATCTTTTGTCTAGCTCAACTTCTATGAAGTGCCTTGGGATGTATTTTGATGTTTAAAATGCTATGGAAATGTCAGTTATTGTTGTGTTTTTATGATACCAGTGTCAGTACGAGTGAAACAGCCGAGAAGTGAATTTCACTTTGTCTCAAACTTGGTTAGAAATGAATGCTGGAGAATAACTGGAACTGTACATCAATGATTTAGACGTGAATAAGGAGGTACAATAAGTAATTTGCAGATGACATGAAAATTGGTAGTGTTGTTAATAGTGAGGAGGAAAGCCTTAGATGGGCTGGTAAGATGGGCAGAGCAGTGGCAAATGGACTAACAAGGAAAGGGAATATACAATGGATGGTCGGACCCTTGGAAGTAGAGAGTGTCAGAGGGACCTTGGTGTACTGGTCCGGAGATCACTGAAGGCAGCAGCACAGGTAGATATGGTGGTTAGGAAGGCATATGGATACTTGTCTGTATCAGCCAAGGCAGAGAATATAAGAAGAGGGAGGTTATGATGGAGCTGTATAAAACGCTAGTTAGTTCACAGCTGGAGTATTGTGTACAGTTCTGGGCACCACACTATATTAAGGATGTGATTGCACTGGAGAGGGTGCAGAGGAGATTCACCAGGATGTTGCCTGGGCTGGAGCATTTCAGCTATGAAGAGAGACTGAAAAGGCTAGGGTTGGTTTCCTCAGAGCCGAGAAGGCTGAGGAGGGACATGATTGAGGTGTTCAGGATTATGAGGGGCATTGATAGGTTAGATAGGAGGAAACTTTTTCATTTAGTGGAGGGGTCAATAACCAGGGGTCATAGATTTAAGGCAAGGGGCAGGAGGTTTAGAGGGGATTTGAGGAAAAAAATGTTCACCGAGGGTGGTTGGAATCTGGAACGCACTGCCTGAAGAGGTGGTAGAGACAAGAACCCTCACAACATTTAAGTAGTATTTAGATGAGCACTTGAAATGCCATACCATACAAGGCTACGGGCCAAGTGCTGGAAAATGGGATTAGAATAGTTAGGTGCTTGATAGCCAGCACAGACACGATGGGCCGAAGGGCCTGTTTCTCTGCTGTATAATGCTATGACTCTATGTAGTTTGGTGAAATTACTGATCTGAGACTGAATCACTGAGCAAACGCAGCTTAACAAGAGCATTATCAATAAAAAAAATGACAGACGCAGAATGAGATATCACAGCACAGGACTTACCTGGGAACAGAGCGGTGCAGTGACTGGCGGACCTGTGTGGAAGCTGATCCAGAACGGCGGCTGTAAGTAATGACCAGGACTCGAGGCCCTCATTCACTTACCTGGGAGCAGAGCGGTGCAGTGACTGGCGGACCTGTGTGGAAGCTGATCCGGAGTGGTGGCTGTAAGCAAAGAGCAGGACTCGAGGCCCTCATTCATTTACCTGGGAACAGAGCGGGGCAGTGACTGGCGGACCTGTGTGGAAGCTGATCCGGATCGGTGGGTGTAAGTAAAGAGCAGGACTCGAGGCCCTCATTCACTTCCCTGGGAGCAGAGCGGGGCAGTGACTGGCGGACCTGTGTGGAAGCTGATCCGGAGCGGCGGCTGTAAGTAAAGAGCAGGACTCGAGGCCCTTATTCACTGACCTGGGAACAGAGCGGGGCAGTGACTGGCGGACCTGTGTCTCTCAGCGCGCATTGAAACTCGAAAAGCGGAAAAGAAACTTAGTGACATCATGGGAATTCTGCAAGGTGATTTGTTGGGTAAGTAACAGCTGTTAATGTATTTAAATTGCTTAAAAAAGGGGAAGGTTTTTTTAAAAAACACAAGTGATAAGGTGAGTGGTACTACTTAAATTAGAGTAATTTATTCAGGACTTTCGATTGTAGTGGGTAGTGTTTGGAGCAGAACAAGGCCCCTAGTGTAATTAGTATTTTTTAAAGGGAGTAACTAAATTAATTTAAAGGTAAGTCATCACAGGAGAGCTCAGCCCTGTGGTATACTCCTCCTGCACTATGTGGGAAATCAGGGATGCTTCCAGTGTCCCTGACGACCATGTGTGCAGGAAGTGTATCCATCTGCAGCTACTGACTGCCCGCATTACAGAGCTGGAGCTGCGGGTAGATTCACTGTGGAGCATCTGTGATGCTGAGGACGTCGTGGATAGCACGTTCAGAGAGGTGATCACATCGCAGGTAATGGCTGCACAGGCAGAAAAGTGATGGGTGACCACCAGGCGGAGTAGTAGGTGCAGGCAGGTAGTGCAGGAGTCCCCTGTGGCCATCACCGTCTCAAACAGATTAGATTAGAGATACAGCATTGACACAGGCCCTTCGGCCCACCGAGTTTGTGCCGAACATCAACCACCCATTTATACTAATCCTACACTAATCCCATATTCCTACCAAACATCCCCACCTGTCCCTATATTTCCCTACCACCTACCTATACCAGTGACAATTTATAATGGCCAATTTACCTATCAACCTGCAAGTCTTTTGGCTTGTGGGAGGAAACCGGAGCACCCGGAGAAAACCCACGCAGACACAGGGAGAACTTGCAAACTCCACACAGGCAGTACCCAGAATCAAACCCGGGTCCCTGGAGCTGTGAGGCTGCGGTGCTAACCACTGCGCCACTGTGCCGCCCTTTGGATACTGTTGGTGGGGGTGGGGGGGGGGGATGACTTCCCAAGGGAAAGCAGCAACAGCCAGGTCCATGGCACCAAGGATGGCTCTGCTGCACCGCAGGGGAGGAAAAGGCAGGGAAGAGCTATAGTGACAGGGGATTCTATCGTAAGGGGTACAGATTGGCGTTTCTGTGGCCGCAACCTTGACTCCAGGATGGTATGTTACCTCCATGGTGCTCAGGTCAAGGATGTCACGGAGCAGCTGCAGGACATTCTGAAGGAGGAGGGTGAGCAGCCAGGGGTCATGGTACACATTGGTACCAACGACATAGGTAGAAAAAGGGATGAGGTCCTGCAACAAGAATTTAGGGAACGAGGTAGCAGATCAAAAAGCAGGACCTCTAAGGTTGTAATCTCTGGATTACTCCCAGTGTCACGTGCTAGTGAGTTCAGAAATAGGAGGATAGAGCAGATGAATGCATGGCTGAAGAGATGGTGCAGGAGGGAGGGCTTTAGTTTCCTGGATTACTGGGTCTATTTCTGTCAAAGGTGGGACCTGTCCAAGTTGGACGGGTTGTACCTGAACTGGAATGGGACAAGCATCCTCGCTGGGAGATTTGCTAGTTCTGTTGGGGCGGGGGGAGGGAGGTGGTTTAAACTGATTTGGCAGGGGGATGGGATACAGAGTAGAGGTACAGTAGGGGGTAATATAGAACAGAAACTGAGGCTGTCTGGAAGGCAGAGCAAATATAGACCTGGTAAGGCACAAGGGAAAAATGCAAGGTTGGATTGCATCTATTTGAATGCAAGGAGTCTTACTAGTCAGGCAGATGAATTGAGGACATTGATTAGCACATGGGATTATGATATTATTGCAATCACAGAGACATGGTTGAGGGAGGGACAGGACTGGCAGCTCAATATTCCAGGGTATAGAATCTTCAGGTGTGACAGGGGAAGGGATAAAAGAGGAGGTGGTATTACACTATTGATCAAGGCGTCAATTACTGCAGTAAGGAGGGATGACATCTTGGAAGGTTCCTCAAATGAGGCCATTTGGGTAGAACTTAAAAACAAAAAGGAGGCAATCACTTGGCTGGATGTTTACTGCAGGCCTCCAAACAGTCAGGAAGAGATAGAGGAGCAGATATGCAGGCAATTCTCTGAGAGGTGTGAAAATAATAGGGTAATAATAGTAGGAGATTTCAACTTCCCCAATATTAACTGGGATAGTCTTCGTGCAAAAGGCTTAAAGGGGGCCGAATTCTTAAAATGCATACAGGAGAGCTTTTTGAGCCAGTACATAGAAAGTCCTGCAAGGGAAGGGGCAGTACTGGACCTAATCCTAGGGAATGAAGCCAGTCAAGTGGGAGAAGTGTCAGTGGGGGAGCATTTCGAGGATGGCAGATCCCAAGCTGAAAACAGCAGAGGCCCCAGAAGAGTATAGAATGTGTCAGGTGGCTCTTAGAAAAGTAATTAGGAGAGCGAAGAGGGGGCATGAAAAAACATGGCGGGCAAGATAAAGGAAAATCCCAAGGCGTTTTATAAGTATATTAGGGGTAAGAAGATAACCAGGGAAAGAGTAGGGCCCATTAGGGACCAACGTGGCAATCTTTGTGTGGAGCCAGAGGACACAGGTGAGGTTTTAAATGACTGGTGTTCACTATGGAGAAGGATGATGTCGGTGTAGAGATCAGGGAGGGGGATTGTGATGTACTTGAATATATTAGCATTGAAAGGGAGGAAATATTAGCTGTTTAAGCGGGCTTAAAAGTGGATAAATCCTCAGGCCCAGATAAGATGTATCCCAGTCTGTTATGTGAGGCAAGGGAGGAGATAGCAAGGGCTTTGTCACAAATTTTCAATCCTCTCTGGCCACAAGACAGGTACCAGAGGACTGGAAGACAGCGAATGTGGTACCATTATTCAAGAAGGGTTTTAGGGATAAACCAGGTAATTACAGGCCGGTGAGTCGAGCATCAGTGGTTGGGAAAATATTGGAAAAAGTTCTGAGGGACAGGATTAATCTCCACTTGGAGAGGCAGGGATTAATCAGGGATAGTCAGCATGGCTTTGTCAGGGGGAGATCGTGACTAACTAACTTGATTGAATTTTTCGAGGAGGTGACTAGATGTGTCGATGAAGGGAAAGCAGTTGATGTAGTATACATGGATTTCAGTAAAGCTTTTGATCAGATCTCCGCATGGGAGATTGGTCAAGAAGGTAAGAGCCCATGGGAGCCAGAGCAATTTGGCAAATTGGATCCAAAATTGGCTTAGTGGCAGGAGGCAGATGGTAATGGTCGAGGGCTTGTTTTGCGATTGGATGCCTGTGACCAGTGGTGTACCACAGGGATCGGTGCTGGGACCCTTGCTGTTTGTAGTGTACATTAATGATTTAGACATGAATATAGGAGGTATGAACAGTAAGTTCGCAGATGACACGAAAATTGGTGGTGTTGCAAATAGTGAGGAGGAAATCCTTAGATTACAGGGAGATATAGATGGGTTGTAAGATGGGCGGAGCAGTGGCAAATGGAATTTAATCCTGAAAGGTGTGAGGTAATGTATTTTGGGATGACTAACAAGGCAAGGGAATACACAATGGATGGTAGGACCCTAGGAAGTACAGAGGGCGGCACAGTGGCGCAGTGGTTAGCACCACAGCCTCACAGCTCCAGTGACCCGGGTTCAATTCTGGGTACTGCCTGTGTGGAATTTGCAAGTTCTCCCTGTGTCTGCGTGGGTTTCCTCCGGGTGCTCCGGTTTCCTCCCACAGCCAAAAGACTTGCAGGTTGATAGGTAAATTGGCCATTATAAATTGTCCCTAGTATAGGTAGGTGGTAGGGGAATATAGGGAAGGTGGGGATGTGGTAGGAATATGGGATTAGTGTAGGATTAGTACAAATGGGTGGTGAATGGTCGGCACAGACTCGGTGGGCCGAAGGGCCTGTTTCAGTGCTGTATCTCTAAAAAAAAAAAGTCAGAGGGACCTTGGTGTACTTGTCCATAGTTCACTGAAGGCAGCAGCACAGCTAGATAAGGTGGTTAGGAAGGCATATGGGATATTTGCCTTTATTAGCCGAGGCATAGAATATAGGAGCAGGGAGGTTATGATGGAGCTGTATAAAACGCTAGTTAGGCCACAGCTGGAGTACTGTGTACAGTTCTGGTCACCACACTATAGGAAGGATGTGATTGCACTGGAGAGGGTGCAGAGGAGATTCACTTGGATGTTGCCTGGGCTGGAGCATTTCAGCTATGAAGAGAGACTGGATAGGCTAGGATTGTTTTCCTTGGAGCTGAGAAGGCTGAGGAGGGACATGATTGACGTGTACAAGATTATGAAAGGCATTGATTGATAGGTTAGATAGGAAGAAACTTTTTCCCTTGGTGGAGTGGTCAAGAACCAGGGGGCATAGATTTGGGGTAAGGGGCAGAAGATTTGAGAAAACATTTTTTCACCCAGCGGGTGATTGGAATCTGGAACACACTGCCTGAAGAGGTGGTGGAGGCAGGAACCCTCACAACATTTAAGAAGTATTTAGATGAGCACTTGAAACGCCATCGCATACAGGGCGATGGGCCAAGTACAGGAATATGGGATTAGAATAGTTAGGTGCTTTATGTCTGGCACGGACACGATGGGCTGAAGAGCCTGTTTCTGTGCTGAAAACTCGATATCTCTAGGACCAAAGTTTGGTCAAAGAGGTTGGTTTTAAGGTGAATCTTAAAGGAGGAGAGAGTGCCAGTGCAGTGGAGAAGATTAGGAAGAGAAATCCAGAGTTTAGGGCCTTGGTAGCTGAAGGCACTGCTGCCAATGGTGGAACATTGTTTTTTTATTTAGAGATACAGCACTGAAACAGGCCCTTCGGCCCACCGAGTCTGTGCCGACCAACAACCACCCACTTATACTAACCCTACAGTAATCCCATATGCCCTACCACCTACCTACAATAGGGGCAATTTATAACAGCCAATTTACCTATCACCTGCAAGTCTTTGGCATGTGGGAGAAAACCCACGCAGACACAGGGAGAACTTGCAAACTCCACACAGACAGTACCCAGAATTGAACCCAGGTCCCTGGAGCTGTGAGGCTGCAGTGCGAGCCACTGTGTCGCCCATGTGCATCCTGATTTTAAATGTGCCAGATTTGGAGGAGTGCCGAGGTATCGAAGGCTTGTAAACTGGATCAAGTTACAAAGATAGGAAGGGCGAGGCTGTGGAGGGATTTGAAAAGTAAAGATGAGGATTATAAAATTGAGGTGTTTTCGGACTGGAAGGCAATGTACATCAGCGACCACAGGTGATGGGGAAATGAGACTTGGTGTGAGTTAGGATAGGAGCAGCAGAGTTTAGGAATAGTGGTGAGGTAAAGCTGGGTGTCATTGACAAGAACATATGAGCGGGTGGAGGCTATTCAGTCCATCGAGCCTGCCACACAATTCTGTATGATCATGGCTGCTCATCCTTCAATGCCCTTTTCTCACACTATCCCCATATCCCATTATGTCATTTGTATTTAGAAATCTGTCAATCTTTGCTTTAAACATACTCAATGACTGAGCTTCCACAGCTTTCTGGGGCAGAGAATTCCAAAGATTCACAACTCTCTGAGTAAAGAAATTTAGTTTAGTTTTAGTTTAGAGATACAGCACTGAAACAGGCCCTTCGGCCCACCGACTCTGTGCCGACCATCAACCTCCCATTTATACTAATCCTACACTAATCCCATGTTCCTACCACATCCTCACCTGTTCCCATATTCCCCTACCACCTACCTATACTAGGGGCAATTTATAATGGCCAATTTACCTATCAACCGGCAAGTCTTTTGGCTTGTGGGAGGAAAGCGGAGCAGCCGGAGAAAACCCACGCAGACACAGGGAGAACTTGCAAACTCCACACAGGCAGTACCCAGAATTGAACCCGGGTCGCTGGAGCTGTGAGGCTGCAGTGCTAACCGCTCCTCATCTCTGTCCTAAGTGGCTTCCCCTTATTTTAAAATTGTGTCCCCTGGTTCTGGACTCCCCAACTAGGGGAAACATCTGAGCTGCATCTCCCCTGTCTATCCCTTTAAGTATTTTGTCAGTTTCAATGAGATTACCTCTCATCCTTCGAAACTCTGGAGAATACAGGCCCAGTTTCCCCAGTCTCTTCACAGGACAGTCCCACCATCTCGACAGCAAGTCTGGTTAATCTTTGTTGCACTCCCTCTATGGCAGTAATATCCTTCCTATGGTAAGGGGACCAAAACTGCACACAGTACTCCAGGTGCAGTCTAACCAAGGTTCTATATAATTGAAGCGAGACTTCACTACTCCTGTACTCAAATCCTCTTGCGATAAAGACTATCAGACCATTAGCCTTCTTAATTTCTTGCTGCACCTGCATGTTAGCTTTCAGTGACTTATTGACAAGGACACCCAGGTCCCTTTGTACATCTACACTTTCTAATCTCTTACCATTTAAGAAATACTTTCTACATCCATTCCTCCTACCAAAGTGGATAACCTCATGTTTCCACATTATATTCCATCTGCCACGTTCTTGCCCACACACTAAGTCTGTTGAAATTCCCTTGAAGCCACTTTGCATCTTCCTCAAAACACACATTCCCACCTAGTTTTGCATCATCCGTGAACTTGGAAATATTACATTTGATCCCCACATCCAAATCATTGATATATATTGTGAAAAGCTGGGGCCCAAGCACTGATCCCTGCAGTACACCACTATTCACAGCTTGCCAACACGAGAATGACCCGTTTATTCCTACTCTTTGCTTTCTGCCAGCTAACCAATCCTTAATCCATGCCAGTATATTACCGAAGAAGGGTCACTGACCCGAAACATTAACTCTGCTTCTCTTTCCACAGATGCTGCCAGACCTGCTGAGTGATTCCAGCATTTCTTGTTTTTGTTCCAGTATATTACCTCTTATTTCATGTGCTTTAATTTTGCTAACGAATCTCTTGTGGAGAACTTTATCAAAAGCCTTCTGAACTCCACATATACCACATCCACCAACTCCCTTTATCAATTCTGTTAGTAACATCCTCAAAAAACTCCAACAGGTTCATCAAACATGATTTCCCCTTCATCTATCCATGTTGACTATGCCCAATCAGATCTTTATTGTACAAGTGTCCATTTTATCGTATCCTTTTGCATAGATACTAGCATTTTCCCAATGACTGATGTAAGGCGAACAGGTCTGTAATTCCCTGTTTTCTCTCTCCCTCCCTTCTTAAATAGTGGGGTGACATTTGCAACTTTCCAATCTGCAGGAACTGCTCCAGCATCCATAGAAGTTTGCAAGATGATCACCAATGCATCCACTATCTCCATAGCTACCTCTTTCAACACTCTTGGATGTAGAATATTAGGTCCTGGGGACTTATCGACCTTCAGCCCCGTTAAGTTCTCCAATGCAACCTTCTTATTAATACGAATACTAATTTCCTTCAATTCCTCATTCCCCCTAATCCCTTGGATCTGTAATTCTGGGAGATTTCTTTTATCTTCCTTAATGAAGACAGACACAATGTAATCATTTAGCTTCTCTGCCATTTCTCTGTTCCCCATGATAAATTCTCCAGACTCTGCCTGTAATGGACCCACATTTGTCTTAGCCAAACATTTACTTTTCAATGTATATGTGAAGCCTAATCCTATGTTTTTGGTTGATGTCACTGAGAGGCAGCAAATTGATGAGAAATAGAAGGAGACCAATGATAGATCATTGGGTGACTCCAGAGGTAACGGTGTGGGAGCAGGAAGAGAAGCCACTGCCAGTGATTCTCTGACTATGATTTGATAGATAAGAATTAAACCAGGAACCACTGACACAGTTCCACCCAGCTGGCCGATGGAGGAGGATGTTGTGGTCAACTGTGTCAAAGGCTGCAGACAGGTTGAGAAGGATTACAGTAAATCATTTACCACTGTCGGAGTCACAGAGGATGTTATTTGTGACTGTGATAAAAGCTGTTTCAGTACTGTGGCACTGGTGGAAATTTGATTGGAGGGATTCAGACATGGAGTTCCAGGAAAGATGGGCACGACAACATGTCCAAGGATTTTGGAGAGCAAAGGGAGGCTGGAGATGGATTTTTTGAGGAGGGAGTGGTTACTGTCGTGCATCTTTTAGATGGTACACACTGCTGCCAGTTTACACTGGTGATGGAGGGAGTGAATGTTTAAAGTGGTGGATGAGGTGTTGATCAATCTGACTGCTTTGTCTTGGATGGTATCGAGCTTCTTGAGTGTTGTTGGAGCGGCACTCATCCTTGCAAGTGGAGAGTATTCCATCAGATTCCTGATTGTAGACAGTGAGCAGGCTTTGGGGTGTCAGGAGGTGAGTTACTCGCTGCAGAATTCCCAGCCTCCGACCTGCTCTTGTAGCTACAGTATTTATGTTGCTGCTCCAGTTCAGTTTCTGGTCAATGGTAACTCCCAGGATGTTGGTGGTGGTGGTATGGGGTATTCAGTGATGGTGGTGCTGTTGAACATCAATGGGTGGTGGTTAGATTCTCTCTTGTTGGAGATGGCCATTACCTGGTGCTTGACAGGTGTGAATGTTACTTGCCATTTACTGCCTAAGCCTGAATGTTGTCCAGGTCTTGCCTGCGGTCACGGACTGCTTCAGTATCTGAGGAGTTGTGAATGGTACTGAACACAGTGTAATCATCAGCAAACATCCCCACTCCTGACCTTATGATGGAGGAAGTGTCATTGATGAGGAGTTGAAGATGGTTGGGCCTGGGACACTTCCCTGAGGAACTCCTGCAGCCTATGGTGCAACGTAACAGTGCGTGAACATTTATGTAATAGTGATAATAATATGATTGAGTTGAATTAGTGATTTGAAAGGGAGAAGTGCGAAGCAGCTGCTAAAATTCCAGATTTAGGTAAGGCTGACTTCAATTTGATGAGACAGAGATTGTCAACAGTAAACTGGCAAATCTGTTAATGGGTAAAATGATAGCGAATCAGTGGGAGGTGTTAAAAAAAAGAATTTGTGATACAGAACCAGTTTATACCCCTCAGGCCACACTCGATCAAATGCTGCCTTGATGTCAAGGCCAGTCACTGTCACCTCACCTCTGGAGTTCAGCTTGTTTGTCCATGTTTGGATCACAGCTGTAATGAGGTCAGGAGCCGAGCGGTTCTGGTGGAACCCAAACTGAACATCAGAACTGTCAATGATACCTTCCATAACTTTGCTGATGATTGTAATATTCTGCTTCCATCTACACTGCTTATAATGCCGCCTATCTTTGTGTCATCAGTAAACCTGGATATGTGGCTTTCTAATCTGTTATCTAAGTTGTTAATAAATACAGTGAATAGTTGAGGTCCCAGTACAAACCTTGCAGGACACCACTAGTCATATCCTGCCAATCAGATTACCTGCCCATTATCCCGTGAATAGACAAAACTGTGGTAAATGGATTTCAGTATAGGCAAATGTGAGGTCATCAACTTTCTAAAATGAATAGAGCGGTACTTTCCAAATGGCAAAAAGCTAGAAACAGTGAAGGTCCAAAGAAACTTGGAAATCCATTGATCATTAAAATGTCATGAACAGGTACAATAATCAAAAAGGCTAATGGAATACTGACCTTTATATCTCGAGGATGAGAATACGACGGGGAAGAAGTTACACTACAGATATACAGAGCCCTGGTTAGACCACACCTGGAGAACTGTGTTCAGTTCTGAACTCCAAACCTTAGGAAGGATCTATTATCCTTGGAAGGAGTATAGCGTAGATTTATCAGAATTATATCTGGATTCCAAGGTTAGATTATGAGAAGAGGTTACACAAACTAGGCTTGTAATCCCTGCTTTTTGCAAAGTTAAGGGGTGATTTGATCAAGGTTTTCAAGATATTAAGGGGAAGAGATGGGGTCAATAGAGAGAAACTATTTCAATGAAATATGGAGTCTAGGACTAGGAGACGTAGTCAAAAAATTAGAACCAGGAGTGAAATTACACAAAACTTCGACACGCAAAGGAACTCTCTTCCACAAACAGCAAGTGATTCCATATCAATTGTTGATTTTAAATCTGAAATTGATAACTTCTTGTTAACCAGGGGTATTAAAGGATATGAGGCAAAGTGGGGTACATAGAATTAGATCACATATCAGCCAGGATATCACTGGATGATGGAACAGGCTCGAGGGGCTAAAGGACCTACTCCTGTTCCCTCGATGGAATCAATAGGTATACATTAAAAGAATTGAAAGGAAAACAGCACATTTCTTAGCAGGTTTTGCAGACTATCGAGAATGGAGATAAGATGCAGGGGGAGGCCAGAGTTATGGGAAAACTCCTGAAGTCTGTGTTTCAGTTTTGACCTAGTGACCATTTAAAGATACAGGGGATTGTTTGGGGATCTGGAGCTGATAAGTTGCAGGTAAATCATGTGTGACAAACTTGTCCCCTGTTTTTAAGAATTGACTATACAGGTCAGTGGAATGTGATACATGTGGTGTTTCTCTGTTTTCAGAAGTTGTTGGTAATGTGACTCACAGGAGGTTTCAGCTGTTTGGTATCATAGGAAATGTAACAGTCTGGATAGAATACCGATAATGTGTTTAGTTTTCTCCATTTGTGTTCACAGATCTGAACTTCACAATCACTGATTTCCTGACAAAGTGTGATGATTACCAGCTGTTCAAGTTGATGCAATTCTACCGGGACAGACTCGAACAGGCGACTGAAGAAGGGGTGGAGGGACTCAGTCTCATATTAACAGGCGAGGACCATTTCACTGGACAAGAGTATCAAGTAAGTGGGAGGGATACAGAATGAGGTTAATTTGTTCTAATGTCACAGAACTGATAGAATATAGTCACATGGGAGCATAGGAAATGCTGGGTAAAAAATGACCAAGGTCTGACTCGCCTTCTAACATTTGGGCAGTCACATACTGCACTGATAATGGAGTTGTTAATTGTTAACTGATCTTTATCAGCTATTCTACAACAGACCCAGGTATGTGGAAAAGCCCAGAGGTGGAGAGCTTTGGGAACCAGAGGTCTAAAGTCACCTGTTCCTTCCAAGCATGTTACACTCACCACGTTTGGGTCCAGTGACATAGTGATCATGTTACTGGATTGTTATACCAGAGATCTGGACCAATAATCCAGACACCTGAGCTCAAATCTCACAGTGGCAGTTTGTGGGTTTGAATTCATTAAATAATATTGGATATTCGTCAAAACCCAGCTGGTTCAGTAACATCCTTTAGGGAAGGAAACCTGCCGTCCTTATCCAGCCTGGCCTACCTGTGACTCCAGACACAGTGGTGTGGTTGACTCTTAACTGCCCTTTGAAATGGCCCAGGAAGTCACTCAAACTGCTACAAAAAAGTATAATAGTAAAACCAGGTGGACCGACCAGAATCGTATTCAGTTACACAGCCAGTTGACCTTCCAAATTCCTCAGTAACATCTGGAGACTAGGGAAAAAAATTGAAAGAACTTATCCCACAGCTTAGTTAAGCAACAGCCTGATCTAGGTATGATTGAGTCTAACCATCAATCAACATCCGAGACTCCTCCATCACTATTCCTAGGTATGTCCTTTCCCACCAGACAGAACGATGGGAGATGCTGGTCCAGTGATATACAGTAAACAGGGTTGGCCACGAGAGTCCTCAACATTGACTCTGAATCCCGTGAAATCTCATGACCTGAGGTCAGACATGGACGAGGAAACCACTCTCTGATTATTGTCCTCCCTCAGTCGATGTATTTGTATTCCTTCATGTCACGTGGAAGAAGCAAGGGCCCAGAATTTACTCTGGAGGGGGTGAGGGTGGGGAATCTTTAATGTCCGTCAAGAGTGGCTCGGTAGAACCACTCCTGACCGAGCTGGCCAATCCTGAAGGACAAATCTGGCAGACAGGGCATGCAAAGGTTGGCGCGAGAACCAACACAAGGGAAAAAATCTACTTGTCCTCACCCATCTACCTGTCGCAGATGTATCTGTCCATGACCACATTGGTAAGAGTGATCATCACACAGTCCTTGTCACGTTTGGGAACTGAAGACTCCTCCATCATGTTGTGTGCACTACCACCGTTGTAAATGTAATGATACAGAAAAGATCTATCATCTAAAACTGAGCATCCATGAGGATGCCACGAGCAGCAGCAGAATGATATTTCACTACGTTCTGTGACCTCATGGCCTGTCGTATCCCTCACTTTACCATTACCATCAAGCCAGGGGACCAACTCTGGTTCAATGAGGAGAGTGGGAGAGCATGACAGGAGCAGCACCAGGCAAACTGAAATTGAGGTGCCAACATAGTGAAGCTACATCACAGGACTACATGCTGAACAGCAGAAGTGGCATGCTGTAAACAGACTAGTGATCCCACAACCAACAAATCATAGAACTTTACAGTCCTGCCACACCCAGTCATATAGTGCAGGACAATTAAACAACTAACTGAAGAGGACGTTCCACAAACATCTGCATCGTCCATAATGGCGGAGCCCAGAGTGCAGAAAACAAAGCTGAAGCATTCGCAGCCATCTTCAACCAGAAGTTTCAAGTAGATGATCCAGATCGACCTCCTCCTGAGGTCCACACCTTCACAGATGCCGGTCTTCAGCCAGTTTGATTTACCCTACGTGATAAAAGGAATGGCTGAGCGCACTGGACACAGCAAAGTTTATAGGCCCCGATGATATCACATCTCAGCAGTTGTTCCAACACTGGCAGCTGCCTAACAAATTGGAAGAATTGCCCAGTTATGTCCTACTCCACAAAAGCACAACAAATCCAATCCAGTAAATTACTGTCCCACAGGGTACTCGTAATCATCAGCAAAGTGATGGAAGGTGTTTTCGACAATGCTCTCAAGAGGCACTTACCAATAATCTGCTCATCGATGCGCAGTTTGCGTTCCACCACAGACACCCGGCTCCAGACCTCATTAAGGCCTTGGTCCAACCCTGGATAAAAGAACCAAATTCCAGAGGAAAGGAGAGAGTGTTGGCCCTTGACATCAAGACAACATTTGAATGAATAATGAAAGAATAAAAAAAAAAGAAAATTCATGGGATGTGGATGCCTGTGGCCTGGCCAGCACTTATTGCCCATGAGTGTTGTTAGAGCTGCACCCATCCAGGCATTGGAGAGTATTCCATCACACTCCTGACTTGTGCTTTGTAGATGGTGGACAGGCTTTGGGGAGTCAGGAGGTGAGTTACTCGCCTCAGGATTCCTGGCCTCTGACCTGCTCTTGCAGCCACGGTATTTATATAGCTACTCCAGTTCAGTTTCTGGTCAATGATAGTCCCTAGGATGTTGATAGTGGGGCATTCAGCGATGGTAATGCCGTTGAATGTCAAGGGAAGATGGTTAGATTCTCTCTTGTTGGAGATGGTCATTGCCTGGCACTTGTGTGGCGCGAATGTTACTTGCCACTTATCAGCCCAAGCCTGGATATTGTCCAGGTCGTGCTGCATTTCTACACGGACTGCTTCAGTATCTGAGGAGGCACGAATGGTGCTGAACATTGTGCAATCATCAGCGAACATCCCCACTTCTGACCTTATGATTGAAGGAAGGTCATTGATGAAGCAGCTGAAGATGGTTGGGCCGAGGACACTACCCTGAGGAACTCCTGCAGTGATGTCCTGGAGCTCAGATGATTGACCTCCAACAACCACAATCATCTTCCTTTGTGCCAGGTATGACTCCAGCCAGCGGAGGGTTTTCCCCTTGATTCCCATTGACCTCAGTTTCGTGAGGGCTCCTTGATGCCATCCTCGGTCAAATGCTGCCTTGATGTCAAGGGCAGTCACTCTCACCTCACCTCTTGAGTTCAGCTCTTTTCTCCATGTTTGAACCAAGGCTGTAATGAGGTCAGGAGCTGAGTGGCCATGGCGGAACCCAAACTGAGCATCACTAAGCAGGTTGCTGCTAAGCAAGTGCCGCTTGATGGCACTGTTGATGACACCTTCCATCACTTTACTGAGGATTGAGAGTAGGCTAATGGGGCGGTAATTGGCCGGGTTGGAATGTCCTGCCTTTTGTGTACAGGACATACCTGGGCAATTTTCCACATTGCAGGGTAGATGCCAGTGTTGTAGCTGTACTGGAACAGCTTGGCTAGGGGTGTGGTAAGTTCTGGAGCACCGGTCTTCAGTACTATTGCCGGAATAAATAAAAAATTACACTAATAGTGCATCTCAAAATGTTATTTTCTGAAATATATCTGTCTAATTCACATTTGAATGAATCAATACTAACTCCAGCTTCCCTAGTGAGTGTGTCCCACAGACTGACTGTTCACTCTGTAATATTGTTACGAGAGATTAGTTGTGAATTTACCCTCCTTGAAGCTCAGGCTGTGTCCTCTGTTTCTACTGTACTGGACAAAGTAAAACAGCAATCAAATCACCTCTCAACATTCTCTTTTCCAATGAGGACATTCCCAGATTACACAATAGTTCCTCAATTCCAACCACTCCCTTCTCTCAGTTATTCTACTTCCTCTTTTCAGTAGCAACATTAACGTTTTGTACTGAGTCAATCAGAATTATACAGTCATCTAAGTGCAGTCACATGAATGATTTTAGGAAGTGACAGGATTATCTCATTCTTTCAGCTCAGTCTTGCACTGTTAATACACCCCAACATGTAATTTGCTTCCCGGCTGCCACTGAGAATTGTTGCAATGTTAGATCTTCGAATTGCAGATTGTTACAGGATAGAAACCGGGAAATAGGAAAGAAAGGATAAAATGGCAAATACCATGAATCTGAAACAATGTTCTGAAGAGGTGAAAATATTAATGGATCCGTCAGTATCTGTACAAAGAACAGGGTAGTGGTTCGAGTGTAACTGGAGTCTGGATTGAAAACAAAGGGAAAGAGTTTTAGTCGGATTGGAAAAAAGGAGAGAACAGAGGCAATTGACAGGATTTGGAGGGAAGGCTTGGAGCAAGACATTTACAATTACCACAGACTTCAACATTTTTAACTACGGACCACTGGTGTCCGTGTGCAGACACATTGTCAACTCCTACTGGCCACTGCCTGAGGCTAAGACAGACTGTCTGTGATTTCAGCATCCACCCTCGAGCTGAACTCCATATCCGACATTCTCTCCATCACGATGATCTCCTACTTCTGTCTATGTAACATTGCCAGTCTCTATCCCTACTTCAGCCCATCTCCTGCTGAGCCCTCGTCTATGCTTCCAGACACGACTATTCCAATGTTCTCCTGCCCAGCCTCCCACCTTACACACTCTGTAATCTTCAGCTACTCAGAGTCTGCTGCCTGTACCCTGTCCCCTCCAGGTCCCATTTCTGATATCACATGTGTGCTCACACACCTAGAATGACTTCCAACCCTCAGGCCTTCAATTTAAAATTCCAATCCTTCTATTGATATAACTTGATGGTCCTGATGCTTCCTATCACTGTAACCTCCTTCAGTTCTCGTACCACTGGAATTTTCCATTGCTCTGACCCTGACCTCCTGTGCAGCCCTTCCTTCACACCACCACTGGTGGTCAAGCTTTCAGTAACCTTGGGTCCCACGCTCTGAAATTCACTCCTGAAACCGATCCCCGTCCCCTCCTTCTTAAAACTGACCTTTTCTTAGGTTTTGGTCACCTGTGCCAATTTATCCTGCTTTATCGCAGGCCCGTTGTCTGATTCTGTCTCTGTGAAACACCTTGGGTTGTTTCTTGACATTAAAAGTCCTATATTAAATGTAATTTGTTGATGGAAGTCCTGACTATCCATTGCTGGATATGTTCTCCCAGTTACTGAGGTTTCATGGTGGCTGCGGATGTACAAAACATTGAGTATCTGACATTTCAATTACTGAGGGGAGTATGTACGGAGCAATTGGATTTTCAGTATTATTATTATTGGTTGATTCTCCTGACTGATAAATCAACAGGGGTATTTTCGATTGGTTGGTGATAATTTCTCAGACAGTTTTCTCGCTGTTTCCCTCAGTTCAGAATTGTCCTTCCCTGTCACTTGAGTTCTGATTCGCTGCTGTTTTATTTCTGAGTAAATCACAAAGTGTGACCGCAGGAAATAAGTGTGAGAAACAAGTGGATCATATTGTCAATCAGTATCTGATGTCATGTTGGACACTGAAGGACAGAGAAAACTAATCCCATTAAAATACTGCAGATTCTCAGTGATTCCTCACTCTCCTAGAACAATACTTCTGATTTTGAATTTAGTTTTGTCACATTTATTTGCCATTAATGTCTGAATCAAGATGTTTACAGAATATTCAGCCCATGTTCAGAATGGATCAGTACCCGGCCCAGTGACTGCTTTCTGTGCTCAAAACTGAGAATTTAGATATTCATTATTATTCTTTACAGAAAGTCACTGAGCTCGTGGAGAAGGGAAACCGGGCGGACAGTTCCAAACTTCTCCTAAATCTGGTGATGGAGAAAGGCTCTCGGGTCCGAAGGGTGATGTGGAAATCCTTTGTGAAAATGTGCCACAGGTTACCAAAGTTGTACAAAATACTGAAAGAAATACAGGAACTCGGTACGGTAAAATCACACATTGAATTCAACTTCAGATTCAAACACTGCAGAATTTACTGTAATATTACACAAATCTGATTTCATGAAAATTAATTGATTTTAACAGGTTGTGATTCATTTGATTATATGGACATCGCACGAGGTTTATCTGAAATACCCAGTGACCTGAAAGGTAAGTGATGACATGGAGATTTCAAACTGTTTATTTCACTTCCGAGAATCAGAATGATTGACTGCAGCCGTTTGTTTAAGAGATTGACAGAATCTGGGAATCAGAAAATCAAAGGCTGGAGAAACAAGATTGAACATTGTTTGGATTTGTTGTCAATTCTCAAATACTCTGCACAGATTCAAGTTACAATTCATACGACTTTTGTCACATCCTGTAAATATGTGAACATTGTATTTCACTGAATCCAGCTGCTGATCATTATTATTTCTGAAATCTTACACACACCTGGCAGGATCCTGATAAGCTGTGAATCTTAATACAAACCTCCTGTGTGCTGCACGGATGCTCTGGGCTCACAGTAAAGAGCAGTGCCTTGACCCAGATGTTAAGGGTTCCCTGCATCCCAAGCAATATGTCCCACCAAAATGATGAGCAGGAAGAGACCAGATGATCCATCAAACCTAACCAACGCCACGAAGGCTCGACCATTATGGCTAAACTCTTCATCCCTCCCTTACCCCTTACCCCCACAAGACACCACTCCCACAGCCAAGAAAAAACATGGAAAGACCCAGAGTCAATATGGGAAAATGTGCTCGGTAATATTCCTCTCTGAACCCCCCTCTGCCCATTGAAACCAATCTAGGAGATCACATGGACCATATTTTACCTGTAAAAACACTTCTACATGATGAGATCTCTGTCCCAGTCAGGAATCGGTCCAGCTCCCTCTTGAAGGTAAACAGAGAATCAGCAGTCGGCAGCACATTCCAGAGGATCACAATTCTCTGGGGAAGAAGAGGCATCGAACATCCAGTTTATTCCTACATTTACATAGTTTAAATGTGTGTTTGCTGGTCCTCCCAATCTGATAAATTAGAATAATCTATCAACAGAGACTCTATCCAGCCATTCAGTTATTTAATAGACCTCTATCAGGTTGCCTAACAGTCTATGCTGCTCTAAAATAAATAGTCCAAGGTCCTTGAGCTTGTCTGAGTAGCTCAGATTCTCTAAAACAGGAATCATTCCTGTAGTTCTCCTCTGGGTCTTTTCCAATGGCACTATATGATCCAATGTGCGAGGGAACAAAACTGAGCATGGTATACAGATGTGATCTGACCAGCGACCTGTTCAGTGTCAAAGTGGTGTCTTTTATACTGAGTGGTTTTGTTAATAACAGCCCAGTACTTTGGTGGCTTTATCTATTGTTTCTCTACATTGGTCATGACCCTTCAGTGATCTGGGCACAATAACACCGAGATCTTTTCTCTCTCTATTGGTCCCTCCCTTTTTATCCCTTCCACGAACTTTCCATTAAGGGATGTCAGCATGATAGGCCTGTAGTTCCCTGGCTCTGATTTGTCTCCTTTTTAACTGTAGGGAAAGAGGTGGAGAAATGTGAAATATTAAAACGTTATCATTTAACAGCACAGAATGAGACATCAGAATGTGTTTGATCCAATCTGAGAATATATGTCGATGTTCACACAATAGAACATTAATCCATGGAGAAATGTGAGGAAAAGACAATGTTCAGGGTGACTGGGAAGTCAGTTATTGGCTAATTTCCTAATGACAGTGAAAGAGAGAATCTCATTCTACTGAAAGAATAATCCTTTAACTCTGGAGTTGTTTTTGAACCCAATGTAATGACTAACAGAAACATATTTTTAATTTCCCAAACCTGCATTATAGGAAACTGGGACCAAAATTAAACAATGCAGTATAATTATTGGTAGAACAGTTCAAATGAACTGCGAATGTTTTCTGCTCTAACATTACACTGAGTGAAGTGGGCAGTAGTTCCATTTCTAATTCTAATCAGTAACAAGGGTGGTGCAGTGACTGGCACCACAGCCTCACGGCTCTAGCGACCTGGGTTCAGTTCTGGGTACTGCCTGCGTGAAGTTTGTAGGTTTCTCCCTGTGACTGTGTGGGTTTCCTCTGGGTGCTCCAGTTTCCTCCCACATGTCAAAGACTTGTGGGTTGATAGGTAAGTCGGCCATTGTTTTTAAAAAAGTCCCTAATTTAGGTAGGTGGTAGGAGAGTTGTGGGGATGGAAAAATATGGGATGAATGAAGGATTAGTATAAATGGGTGGTTGATGGTTGGCATGGACTCATTGGGCTGAAGGGCCTATTTCTGTGCTGTATCTCTCCATGACTATGACCAGCCTGCTATCAAACCACAATCAATGAATATATGCATGAACTACTGATATTGTTAGCGATTTCTGAAACATAATCTAACAGGAGAATGGTTACAGACAGGAAAATGCCTCTTGGCCCAAATAAGCCTGCCCCTGTTCCAGCAATGAACAAGCCTGCCCCTCCACTCAGTGTATCCACCTTGAATTGTCTCTAGACCCCACTTACACTGTCCCCTTAGTGTCCTTCCCTGGTAACTGGCCCCCTGCTCTATTACCCTTTAGGTGAACAAATTACCCTGATTTACCTTCTTACTTCTGATTGTCAGCCTGTTTCCTGAACTAATGTGAATGCCATTAAAATATTTCAATTTCTACGTCACTTGCCTAAATAAAATATATCAAACTCCCTCACATTCACCTCAACCTAAAATCCTATCAGCTTAAATAACTTTTCAGCATTCTGAGGGGACTGTTCCCTCCGTGACATCCTAATCCACTCCTTACTCACCTGTAACCTCTTTCATTCCCACAACACCATCTCATTCAGGTACCAGAGATGTAAAACCTTCCTTTTTACTGACTCCATTCCCACCATCTGGTGCCCCAAACACTCCTTCCAGGTGAAACAGTGATTTACTTTTACTGTTTCCAGTTTAGTAACTGTTTTTGCTGCTCATGGTTCAGCCACTTCTACACTGGGGAGACCAAGCGCAGTTTGGGTGACCGCTTTATGGGCCATCTCTGTTCAGTCCACAAGAGTAACCTCAAGCTTCCAGTCACCTGTAATTTTAATTAGGAGCATAGGAGTCGAAGTAGGTCATTTAGCCCATCGAGCCCACTCCACCATTCAGTTAGATCATGGCTGATCATTTACCTCAATGTCATTTCTCCACACTATCTCCATATCTCTTTATGTCATTAAAATCCAGACATCTATCGACTTCTGTCTTGAACGGCTTCCACAACCCTCTGGGGTGGAGAATTCCAAAGATTCACCTCCCTCTGAGTGAAGAAATTCCTCCTCATCTCCGTCTTAAATTGCCTACCCCTTATTCTGAGATGATGTCCCCTGGTCTAGACTCACCGGTCAGGGGAAACATCCTATCTACATCCACCCTCTAAGACCCTGCAAGAATTTTGTAAGTTTCAGTGAGATCATCTCTCATTCTTTGAAGCTCGAGAGAACAGAGGCTTGGTTTCCTCAATAGCTCCTCATAAAACAATCCTGCCATCCAGGGGCTAGTCTTGCATTCCCTCTATGGCAAGTATATCCTTCCTTAGATGAGGAGATCAAAACTGTACACTATACTCCAGGGGCAGTCTCATCCAGGCTCTGTACAATTGCAGCAAGACTTCTTTACTCCTGTACTGAAAACCCCGTGCGATGAAGGTCACCCTTCCTACTTGCTTGCTGCACTTGCATGCTAGCTTTTAGTGACTCATGAGCAAGGACACCCAGGTTACTTTGGACATCAACATTTCCCAACCTCTGACCTTTTAAGAAGTATTCTGTCATACAGTTTTTTCTACCAAAGTGGGTATCTTCACACTTATTCACATTATATTCCGTCTGCCTTGTTCTTGCCCATTCACTTAGCTTATGCAACTCTCCTTGAAGCCTCCTCACAACTTACATTCCCACCTCGTTTTGTCATCAGCAAATTTGGAAATATTACATTTGGTCCCCACATCCAAATCATTTATATAGATTGTGAATAGCTGTGGCCCCAGCACAAATCCTTGTGGTACCCCACTAGTAACAGCCTTCTTTTGGGCCTCCTTCTCTCGAGAGACAATGGATACGCGCCTGGAGGTGGTCAGTGGTTTGTGAAGCAGCGCCTGGAGTGGCTATAAAGGCCAATTCTGGAGTGACAGGCTCTTCCACAGGTGCTGCAGAGAAATTTGTTTGTCGGGGCTGTTGCACAGTTGGCTCTCCCCTTGCGCCTCTGTCTTTTTTCCTGCCAACTACTAAGTCTCTTCGACTCGCCACAATTTAGCCCTGTCTTTATGGCTGCCCGCCAGCTCTGGCGAATGCTGGCAACTGACTCCCACGACTTGTGATCAATGTCACACGATTTCATGTCGCGTTTGCAGATGTCTTTAAAGCGGAGACATGGACGGCCTGTGGGTCTGATACCAGTGGCGAGCTCGCTGTAGAATGTGTCTTTGGGGATCCTGCCATCTTCCATGCGGCTCACATGGCCAAGCCATCTCAAGCGCCGCTGACTCAGTAGTGTGTATAAGCTGGGGGAGTTGGCTGCTTCAAGGACTTCTGTGTTGGAGATATAGTCCTGCCACCTGATGCCAAGTATTCTCCGAAGGCAGCGAAGATGGAATGAATTGAGACGTCGCTCTTGGCTGGTATACGTTGTCCAGGCCTCGCTGCCGTAGAGCAAGGTACTGAGGACACAGGCCTGATACACTCGGACTTTTGTGTTCAGCCTGCCGCCCTGATAATAACCCATTTATTCCTACTCTCTATTTTCTGTCCAATCACAGATTCTCAACCATATTAATGTGTTTCTCCCAATCTCATGTGCTCTAATTTTGTTTACTAACCTCCTGTGTAGGACTTTATCAAAAGCCTTCTGAAAATCTAAATGCACCACATCCACTGGTTCTCCTTTATCTATGCTACAAGTAACAGCCTCAAAAAACTCCAACAGGTTTGTCAAACATGATTCCCCTTTGATAAATCCATGCTGACTCTGCCCAATCAGATCATTATTTTCAAAGTGTCCAGTTATCACACCACTGATGTCAAATTATCAGGTCTATAGTTCCCCGTTTTCTCTCTCCCTCCTTTCTTCAATAGTGGGGTTGCAATTGCTACTTTCCAGTCTGCAGGAACATTTCCAGAATCTATAGAATTTTGAAAGATAACTACCAATGCGTCCACTTCTCTATAGTCACTTCCTTCATCTAGTCTAGGGGATTTGTCAATCTACAATCCAGTTAATGTTTCAAATACTATCCCTTTATTAATACTAATTTCATTCAGTTCCTTATTTTCCCAAGTTTCTTAGTATTTCTGTGAGATTTTCTGTATCTTCCTCCGTGAAGACAGACACAAAGTAATTGTTTAGTCTGTTCACTATTTTCCTATTTTCCATTATACATTCTCCTGTCTCTGCCTGTAAGGGACCCACATTTGTCCTTGCTAATCTTTTCCTTTACATATACCTAAAGATACTTTTACAGTCCACCTTTATGTTTCTCACTAGCTTGCATTCGTATTCTCTTTTTCCTTTCTTTATCAGTTTCATGGTCATCCTTTGCTGGATTATAAATTGCTCCCAATCCTCGGGCTTACCACTTTTTCTGGCAACCTCATAAAGCACTTCCTTTGATCCAATGCGGTCTTTAATTTCTTTTGTTAGCCACGATTGATTCATCTTTCCTGTTGGGTTTTTGTGTCTTGGAGAAATGTATATTTGTTGTAAACCCATGTAATGCTTCTTTAAATACTAGCCATTGCCTGTCTGCTGTCAAATCTTTATGTATTTTCCCAATCCATCATAACCAACTTGCCGCTCATACTTTCATAGTTTTCTTTGTTCAGATATAAGACCCTAGCTACAGAATGAGCTATATCACTTTCAAAGTTAATGTAAATTATTTCATATTATGGTCACTATTTCCAAAAGGTTCCTTGAAAGCAAGGTTATTAATTAGCCCTTTCACATTCAATACTACTGAATGTAAAATAGCCCGATCCTCGTTGGTTCTATAACACAGTGCTCCAGGAAACTACCTTGTACACACTCCAGTAATTCATCCTCCACAAAATTAGTGCTGATTAGGTTTACCCAGTCTATGTGTCAATTGAAGCAGCCCATTATTACTATATTACATGCATCTCTAATTTCCTGATTTGTATCATGCCCAACATTACCACGACTGTTTGGTGTGCTATAAACAACTGCCACCAATGTTTGCTGCCCCTTGCTGTTTCTTAGCTCTGCCCAAATTGATTCTCCATCTTGATCCTTCGATCTAAGATCTTCTCTTACTCATGTACTGATCTCGTCCCTTTTTAAGAGCACGACCCCATCTCCTTTTCCTTTTTGCCTATCCTTTCTAAATCACAATTTACTTCCCAGTCTTGGTTACCCTGTAACCACGTCTCTGTAATGATCATTAAATCATACCCATTTACCTCTATTTGTGAGTTCAAATCATTTACCTTGTTGCAAATGCTGCGTACATTCTGATAAGAGTGCACTTAGCTTTCTCTTTCTAACCTTATTACAAAGAACAAAGAAAATTACAGCACAGGAACAGGCCCTTCGGCCCTCCAAGCCTGCGCCTATCCAGATCCCCTATCTAAACATGTCGCCTATTTTCTAAGGGTCTGAATCTCTTTGCTTCCTGCCCTTTCATGTATCTGTCTAGATACATCTTAAAAGACGCTATCGTGCCTGCGTCTACCACCTCCGCTGGCAACGCGTTCCAGGCACCCACCACCCTCTGCGTAAATAACTTTCCACGCATATCCCCCCTAAACTTTTCCCCTCTCACTTTGAACTCGTGACCCCTAGTAATTGAATCCCCCACTCTGGGGAAAAGCTTCTTGCTATCCACCCTGTCTATACCTCTCATGATTTTGTACACCTCAATCAGGTCCCCCCTCAACCTCCGTCTTTCTAATGAAAATAATCCTAATCTACTCAACCTCTCTTCATAGCTAGCACCCTCCATACCAGGCAACATCCTGGTGAACCTCCTCTGCACACTCTCCAAAGCACCTACATCCTTTTGGTAATGTGGCAACCAGAACTGCACGCAGTATTCAAAATGTGGCCGAACCAAAGTCTTATACAACTGTAACATGACCTGCCAACTCTTGTACTCAGTACCCCGTCCGATGAAGGAAAGCATGCCGTATGCCTTCTTGACCACTCTATTGACCTATCGCCACCTTCAGGGAACAATGGACCTGAACACCCAAATCTCTCTGTACATCAATTTTCCCCAGGACTTTTCCATTTATTGTATAGTTCACTCTTGAATTGAATCTTCCAAAATGCATCACCTCGCATTTGCCCAGATTGAACTCCATCTGCCATTACTCTGCCCAACTCTCCAATCTATCTATATTCTGCTGTATTCTCTGACAGTCCCCTTCACTATCTGCTACTCCACCAATCTTAGTGTCGTCTGCAAACTTGCTAATCAGACCACCTATACTTTCCTCCAAATCATTTAATTATATCACAAACAACAGTGGTCCCAGCACGGATCCATGTGGAACACCACTGGTTACACATCTCCATTTTGAGAAATTCCCTTCCACTGCTACTCTCTGTCTCCTGTTGCCCAGCCAGTTCTTTATTCTGCATTCTGATCCTATTTGATCCTCGCCTTTGCTTTGTCTAGCTTCTGATTTTGCTTACTACTTTTACTTCCTGTTACCAGTTTCGCTTCCCTCCAATCTTCCCTTCCTGCCACATTTAGATTATCAGTTCCCTGATTGCTATCTTGGTCTCTTGCTGTTTCGCTTTCCCTCTAAATTATCACATCTTCCCTCACTTGATCCCTTGCCCCCACTATTTAGTTTAAAGCCTTCTCTACTGCCCTAGTTATACGACTTGCCAGAACACCGGACCCAGCATGGTTCAGGTAAAGACTGTCCTAATGGTACAGCTCCCACTATCCCCAGTACTGGCGCCAGTGCCCCATGAATCAAAATCCATTTCTCCCACATCAATCTTTGAGCCATGAATTTAATGCTGTAATCTTATTTACCCTACTCAAATTTGCTCTTGGCTCAGGTAATAATCCAAAAATTATTACCTTTGAATTTCTGCTTTTTAATTTAGCCCCTAGTTAAATACTCATACTCTCTATGCAGAACCACTTTTCTAGTCCTGTCTGTGTTGTTGGTACCCACATGGATCACAACAACTGGATCCTCCCCCTCCCACTGCAAGTTCCTCTCCAGCCTGAGCAGATGTACCGAACCCTGGCACACGGCAGGTAATACAGACTTCTGGACTCTCACTCTTGGCCACAGAGAACAGTGTCTATCCCCTGGCTATACTGTCTCCGACTAACACTACATTCCTATTTACTCCTCCCACTTGAATGGCCTCCTGTACCACGGTGCCATAGTCAGTTCTCAGCTGCCTATTATTTTAATTATCTGCCTCACTCCAACTCTTAACTTTCTGTTCTTGTCCTACACTATTCCAATGAAGCTCAATTTAAGCTTGAGGGAAAGCACCTCAGCTTTTCATTAGGCACATTACAGCCTTCCATTCTCAACCTTGAGTTTAATAATTACAGCTCATAATCTCTGCCCCCATTTTTCTGGACAGCAGCTATTGGTCATGATGCTGCTATTTGTATTCACACATCCTCTCGTTCCAAACAAAAACAAAACACTGCAGTTGCTGGAAATCTGAAATAAAAACAGAAATTGCTGGAAATGCTCAGCAGATCTGGCAGCATCTGTGGAAAGAGAAACCGAACTGTTCTGATGAAAGGTCACAAACCTGAAACACAGACTGTTTCTGTCTCCACAGACGCTGCCCAACCTGCTGAGTATTTCCAGCATCTTCTCTCCTCTAGACCCATCTTTTGTTTCTTTATTTGCCCCATTAACATCTCATTTTGCCTTACACCATCATTCCTTTTGTCATTTAATCTCCCTTACCTACCAGCCTATCACAGTTCTTCCCTTTAGATCTTATCCCTGCTCCCTGCCTCTTCCTGCCTCTGTACTTGTTTAATATCTGTAACATCTCTAACATTTTCCAGTTGATGAAAGACAGTTGACCTGAAACGTTAACTCTGTTTCTCTTTCCACACATTCAGCCTGAGCTGAGTATTTCCCGCATTTTCTGTTTTTAATACATATTTCCAGCATCCACAGTAATTTATTTTTGTACCTTATATGAACTTTCTGATTCTCCTCTGCACCATCAGAATGGCAGTGATCGTAACTGTCATCAGGTGACTGTAGAAGTTAAAGTAATACCCAGATATCCTGACCGAGTCATGAAGCAAGAGAGGGAATCCCAGAGATCAGGAACAACGAAGCTGAAGGCATGGCCGCCAATGGTGGAACATTGAAAACTAAGGATGCGCAAGAGGCCAGAGTTGGAGGAATGGAAATATTTTGGAGGGCTTTAGGGCTGGAGGAGTTTAAAGGAAGGGAGGGGTGTGGCCATGGAGGGATTTTTAAACAAGAATTATAATGTTTAAATCGTTATGTTGCTGGACTGGGAGCCAATGTAGGTCAGCAAGCACAGGGTTGATAGGTGAACGGGAACTTGGTGAGATACAGATAGAAGAGTTTTGGATGAGCTCAGGTTTGAACATGAACTGGTGGCAAGAGGCTGAGACCAGGAAAAGTGGAGAGAGAAACTTCTCCAGAGAGAACTGTAAAGATCCGAACTGATCAATTATTCCACAGCAATTTTTCCCAGTGAAAATCCATTTTTGGGTGCTCAGGTACAGATGATGCAAGGTGGGAGGCAGACCAGGAGATCATTGAAATAGTCGAGTCTGGAGTTAACAAAACCATTTATGAAGGTTTCAGCAGCAAATGAGGTGAAGTGGGGACAGGCAGTCATTGTGATGGTGAGGAAATGGGGTCAGAAGCTCAGAGTTCGGATACGATGCCCAGTGGAACTTATCTCCATTCACAGTCTGTTCATATCCTACCCAAGGCAGGTAATAAGTGGGAGGACACTGAGAAGTGAGGGACGTTGGAGTGAATGTGCACAGATCCCTGAAGGTATCATGACAGGTTATGAAGGATTATGGACTTCTTTCCTTTATCAGCCGATGTATACAAGACAAGAGCAGGGAGGTTCTGCTGGAACTGTATAACTCATTGGTTACGCCACAACTTGAGTACTGTGTACAATTCTGGTCACCTCATTACAGGAAGGATGTAATTGCACTAGAGAGGGTACAGAGGAGATTTATGAGGATGTTGCCAGGAATGGAAAAAGCAGCTTTGAGGAAAGATTGGATAGGCTGGGGTTGTTCCCTTTGGAACAGAGGAGGCAGAGCGGAGATCTAATTGAGATGTACAAAATTGTGAAGGGCCTGGATAGAGTGGAGGTGAAGGGCCTATTTACATTAGCAGAGGGGTCAGTGAAGATGAGGAAAATATTTTCACCCAGAGGGTGGTGGGGGTCTGGAACTCACTGCCTGAAAGGGTGGTAGAGGCAGAAACTCTCATCTCATTCAAAAGGTGCCTGGATGTCCAGCCGAAGTGCTGTAACCAGCAGGACCAAATGGACCACATGCTGGAAAGTGGGATTTATTTCGGCATGATGGGCCACGTGGCTTCTTTCTGTGCCATAGGCTTTGTGTGATTATATTCTATTCTAAGGCCTGCTGCAATAACAGTGGAAATCCTGACCTCATGCAGTCTGTTCCTCTCCCACTGATATCCAATGTCCTATTTCCCTTTTTTTTATTCATTCATGGTATGTGGGTATCGCTGGCCAGGCCAGCATTTATTGCCCATCCCTAATTGCCCTTGAGAAGGTGGTGATGAGCTGCCTTCTTTAACCACTGCAGTCCATGTGGGGTAGGTATACCCACAGTGCTGTTAGTAAGGGAGTTCCAGGATTTTGACCCAGCAACAGTGAAGGAACGGCGATATAGTTCCAAATCAGGATGGTGTTCCGAAGAAGGGTCACTGACCCGAAACATTAACTCTGCTTCTCTTTTCACAGATGCTGCCAGACCTGCTGAAGGTTTCCAGCATTTCTTGTTTTTATTTCAGATTTCCAGCATCCGCAGTATTTTGCTTTTATTTTGGATGGTGTGTGACTTGGACGGGAGCTTGCAGATGGTGGTGTTCCCATGCATCTGCTGCTCTTGTCCTTCGAGGTGGTGGAAGTCGTGGGTTTGGAAGGTGCTGTCTAAGGATCCTTGGTGCAGAGTATCAGCACCACTGACCATTGTGAAGATTGATCAACTCGAACATCTGCTGTTGTATACTAGGATCATGTGTGCATTTGCAATGAGATGTTTATAGTACAGGGCAGGCTGGATAGTATTAATCATCAGAGGGAAAATATCACCTTCTGAGAAATCTCTGGGTTCAGTAAATATTAGAATCAAGGGAGCGTTAGAAACTTTTCTCAGGATTATTCACTTTCAAGCAACTTTCAATAACTGGGTTCTAATTCTAATATGCATCTCCATTGAAGTAGTGAATTAAATATATCTATTCAGTGAAATAGTAATGAGAGATTGTTTGTTAACAAAACTAACAGTGAAAACCACTTTCAGTCTGTTCTAATTGAAGATGTTCAACAGAAACACAAGGAAACACTCCGGGTACAAACTGAAACACTGAGAGTGAACACTATCCTAATAAAGGAGAAGGTTAAGATTTTCCAGCTGGTTGATCGATACGCTGAGTTAACGGTCATTACTACTGTTCGAGATCGGATACTTGTAGAACATGAACTGCTGGCAAGAGGCCGAGACCATGAAAAGTGGAGAAAGAAACATCTCAGGGAAAAAATGGAAAAAATCCGAACTGATCAATTATTCCAGAGCAGTTTTGCCCAGAGAAAATCCAAATCTGGGAGTTCAGCAGCAGTGAGTGGAGTCCCGGGGATTGGAAAAACAACAATGGTACAAAAGATTGTTTATGACTGGGCCACTGGGAAAATATACCCAAACTTTCAAATTGTTTTCAGTTTTAAATTCTGGGATTTGAATAATATTAAGTGGAGAATAAACCTGAGGAATCTGATACTGAAGCAGTATCCTTACTTTGGGAATGATCTGGGAGAGCTCTGGAAGAATCCAGAGGGATTGCTGTTTATATTTGATGGTTTGGATGAATTCAAGGACAAGATCGATTTTGCTGACAATCGGAGAAATACAGAACCTCAGTACATGTGCACAGATCCCGAATGCTGGTGTGAAGTGTCTGACATTGTGTACAGTTTAATACAACACAAGCTGCTCCCAGGATGTTCAGTGCTAGTGACCAGTCGCCCCACTGCATTACATTTATTGGGAAAGGCTGAGATCAGTGTCTGGGCTGAAATCCTGGGATTTGTTGGTGATGAACGGAAGGAATATTTCAACAAGTTTTTTGAAGATCAGACGGTGGCAGCAGCTGTTTTCAAACACGTGGAGGAGAATGAGATCCTGTACACCATGTGTTACAACCCTTCCTACTGCTGGATACTCTGTCTGTCACTGGGTCCCTTCTTTACACAAAGAGACAGGAAACAGCAGCAAGTTCCCAAGACCATCACCCAGCTATATTCCTACTATATTTACAACATTCTGAAAAACCATGGCCGAGAGATTGAAAACCCCGGTGATGTGTTACTGAAGATCGGTGAGATGGCCTTCACAGGAGTCTCCAGGAAGAAGATTGTGTTTAGAAATGGAGATTTGATCGAGTACAATCTGCAACCTTCCCAGTTCCTGTCTGGATTCCTGATGGAACTTTTGGAGAGAGATGATTCTGTCCAGAGTGTGGTTTACACCTTCCCGCACCTCACCATCCAAGAGTTTGTAGCTGCACTCGCACAATTCCTGACTGCAGGTCGCAGAGACTTCCGGAATCTCCTCAGTGACGCTCACAGGAAAAAGGATGGGAGATTTGAGATATTTCTGCGTTTTGTTGCTGGTCTCTCCTCCCCACAGGCAGCTCGACCCCTGGAGGAGTTTCTGGGTCCATTTCCTCATCAAACAACCTGCAGAGTGATTGACTGGGTGAAGGAGAAGGTTGAAGGAGAGATTAGAAAAACAGGGATTGAAACTAATAAAAGGAACCTCCTGAACACATTGCAGTACCTGTTTGAGTCTCAGAATAAAGTACTGGCTCAAGATACAGTGGGATCTGTGGACACACTTACATTTAATAGATTGCGACTGACCCCAATTGACTGTGCGGTCCTGTCTCACGTTATTAGTCTCTGTGATACCATCAAAAACCTTCATCTTGATGACTGCAACATTCAGTTTGAAGGACTCGAGCGGCTGGGACCCGTACTGCACAAATGCCAGGAGTTGAGGTAACTGTTTATTTGTCTCTAACTGTTGGGTGAATTGTAGAACAGTCACAGATTGTGTTGTTGCTCCGTAATGAAGGGAAAGAAACAGTTCAGTTAAACCAGAGAGAAACAGATTCAACACAACGATGACAAATAATAAGAGGATTGTTTAGTTTTACCATCAGGACTGGAAAATCTAAAATGAATCCTTGTGAACCATCAGGGATTTTACAATCTGTATGGAATCAGTAAATACAGGTCACTGAAAGGGTCTGATAATTTAATTACAATAAATCATCATTAATAAGGCTGGACAGCAGAATGTAAATATAAAATATAAACCAGCAGAACAGAAAATTAACGTCAAATATTTTCCACATCCACCATTTTAACTAGATACAGGACAGAAACCTGAGTTTAATAATTAACATTAGATATTTAATCCAATCCCATGCAGGATGTGTATGTGGAGGGAGACGTTTCCTGGATTGGGAGTATTGGGAAAACAGGAATTATTTTAGCTGTAAATGTTCAGAATATTCACAGTCCTGAACAGTAAGTAAAGAGTGACATTTTGGAGGTTAAACTTGCTGATAAAAAGACTCCATTCTAATGTGTTGCCCGGTATTAACCCCGGAGTACAGACACACACCGGCCAGTGGTGGGGCCTCACAGCAGCAGCTCCTGGGAAAAACCTGGGGGCCTGAACCTGGGAATTTCCCATAATCCGTCCCCTTGTGTGAAGTCCCAATCTGGGAGGAACTTTGGAAAATTGCCCAGAAACTGTCAGACCAATTAGACTGGAAATAAATGCAGTGCCAGTTTAATGGGGAATAAAGTGAGAGACTCCCCTCCCCTGTAAAATAGGAGCACAGGCACATTTAAAACTTACAACGGGACAGAATCAATTCCCCTTGTTATATAAAATCCTGGGGGAATGGATTTTACAGCAGCAGTTAGCACCATTTCACAATATAACTCAGCCCAGGTATTATACAAATTGATAAACTGTACAGAGTGAAAAGTACGAGAAATCACTGTTTTATCATCTAATTCAGGAGAAATCACCCCATTCCCATAAAATCCAGGATTTAAGAAGTGACAGAAATGAGACCATTTTCCCCAAACATGATGAGGCTGGTCACTAAGCTCCAGGAGGGTAATTCTGATCATCAGGCAATGAGACCAGACTGAGGGACAGTTAAAGACTTCACACAGACAGTACTGTATTACATAGGATATACAGCACAGAAACAGGCCATTCGGCCCAACCAGTCCATGCAGGCATTTATGTTCCACTTGAGCCTCCTCCCGTCTTTCCTCATCTAATCCTATCAGTATAACTCTCTATGGTCTTCTCTGTCATCTGATATTCTAGCCTCCCCTTCAATGTATATAAACTATTCACCACAAACACCTACTGTGTTGCAGGTTCCACATTCTCACCATAGAGTCATTCTGCCACAGAAGGAGGCCATTTGACCCATTGAGTCCATGCCAGCTGGCTGTATAGCAATTCAGTCAGTCCCATTCCCTCGCTCTCTCCCCGTAGCCCTGCTAGTTTATTTCCCTCAAGTATGTATCGAATTCCCTTTTTGAAATCACTGATTGTCTCCACTTCCTCCACCCTCATAGACAGTGAGTTCCAAGTCATGACTACTCACTGTGGAAAGTAAAGTTCTTCCTCACCAACCCCCTGTATCTCTTGCTCAAAATCTGAAATTTGTACCTTCAGCTAATGGTAATGGATTTTCTTTGTCTGTCTTATCTAAACCTGTTATAATCTTATACACCTCTGTCAGATGTCCTCTCAACCTTATATAAAAGCAAAATACTGCGGATGCTGGAAATCTGAAACAAAAACAAGAAATGCTGGATTCACTCAGCAGGTCTGGCAGCATCTGTGGAAAGAGAAGCAGAGTTAACGTTTCGGGTCAGTGACCCTTCTTCCGAAGAAGGGTCACTGACCCGAAACGTTAACTCTGCTTCTCTTTCCACAGATGCTGCCAGACCTGCTGAGTGAATCCAGCATTTCTTGTTTTTGCTTCTCTCAACCTTCTTTGCTCCAAGTAGATGATAACAATAAGGTGCCACATCAAAGGTTATTGTGGCAAATAAAAGCTCACGGTGTAGAGGGTAATATATTGGCATGGGTAGAATATTGATTAGCCAACAGGAAACAGAGAGTAGACACAAATAGGTCATTTTCTGTTTGGCAAAATGTAATGAGATTGTCACTCGGATCAGTGATATGGCCTCAACTTTTTACAATTTATATAAATGACTTGGATGAAGGGACCGAAGGTATAGTTATCAAATTTGCTGATGACACAAAGATAGGTAGGAAAGTAAGTTGTGAAGAGGACATAAGGAGGCTACAAAGGGATAAAGATAGGTTACGCGAGTGGGCAAAGATCTGGAAAATGGAGTGCAATGTGGGAAAACGTGAAATGATCGTGTGAAGAATGTTTCCAGGGGATGTTTTTATTTTAACTCTTTATGGTAATGGATTTATCTGATTACTTTTAGGAACATTAAAGTACAAAAACATTTAAAGACAGAGATTCACATAAGCTTAATTAGAAATACTCCTCAAAACTCAACATGGCCAATTCTTCAGCTTCAGGAGACTTAGAGATTAAGGGCTGGATTTTACATAGAAACATAGAAAAATAGAAGCAGGAGCAGGCCATTCGAGCCTGCTGGGCGATTCAATACCATCATGGCTGATCATCCAAACTCAGTAACCTGGTCCCACTTTCTCCCCGTATCCTTGATCCCTTTAGCCCTAGGAACTATACCTAACTCTTTCTTGAATATGTTTAATGATATTGCCTCGACTGCTTTCCGTGATAGAAAAATTGCACAGGTTCACCACTCTCTGGGTGAAGAAATCTCTCCTCATCTCAGTCCTCATATGGCTAACCCCTTATACTTAGATTGTGACCCCTGGTCCTGGACTCCTCCACCATCGGGAACATCCTTCCTGAATCTAGTCTGTCTAGTCCTGTTAGAATTTTGTAGGTTTCTATGAGATCCCCTCTCATTCTTCTAAACTGTAGCGAATACAAGCCTAATCGACCCAATCTCTCTCATGCATCAGTCCTGCCATCCCAGGAATCAGTCTGCTGAACCTTCGCTGCACTCCCTCCATCGCAAGAACAACCTTCCTCAGATAAGGAGAACAAAACTGCACACAATACTCCAGATGTGTTCTCACCAAGGCCTTGTATAATTGCAGCAAGACATCCTTGCTCCTGTACTCGAATTCTCTCACTATGAAAGACAACATATCATCTGCCTTCTTAACTGCCTGCTGCACCTGCATGCTTACTTTCAGTAACAGGTGCACAAGGTCACCCAGGTCTCGCTGCACATCCCTCTTTCCCAATCTGTCGCTGTTCAGATAATAATCTGCCTTTCTGTATTTGCCACCAAAGTGGATAACCTCACATTTATCCACAGTACACTGCATCTGCCATGTATTTTCTCACTCACTCAACCTGTCCAAATCACACTGGAGCTTCTCTGCATCCTCCTCACAGCTCGCACTCTTACCCAGCTTTGTGTTGTCTGCAAACTTGGATATATTACATTTAATCCCTCATCTTTATCATTACTATATATTATGAATAGCTGTGGTCCTAGCACTGATCCCTGTGGTACCCCACTTGTCACTGCCTGCCACTCGGAAAAAGACCCGTTTATTCCTGCTCTTTGTTTCCTGTCTGCCAACCAATTCTCTATCCATGTCCATACCTTACCCCTAATCCCATGTGCTTTAATTTTGCACGCTAATCTCTTTTGTGGGATCTTATCGAAAGCCTTCTGAAAGTCCAAATACACCACATCCACTGGTTCTCCCTTATCTATTCTACCAGTTACATCCTCAAAAAATTCCAATAAATTTATTAAACATGATTTCCCTTTTGTAAATCTATGTTGACTTTGTCTGATCCTACCATTGTTTACCAAGTGCTCTGCTATTAGATCTTTTATAATGGACTCTGGAATCTTCTCCACTTCTGATGTCAGGCTAACCGGTCTATAATTCCCTACTTTCTCTCTACCTCCTTTTTTAAATAGTGCGGTTACATTAGCTACCCTCAAATCCGTTGGAACTGTTCCAGAGTATATAAAATTTTGAAAAAAATTACCTGCAATGAATCTATTATTTCTAGGACTACTTCCTTCAGTACTCTGGGATGTAGATTATCAGGCCCTGGGGATTTATTGCCCTTCAATACCATCAATTTCCCTAACACCATTTCTCTACTAATACTGATTTCATACAGTTCCTCCTTCTCACAAGACCCTACTTTCCACAACATTTCTGGGAGGTAATTTGTGTTCTCCTTTGTGAAAACAGAACCAAAGTATGTACTTAATTGGCCCACCATTTCTTTGTTTCCCATTATAAATTCCTCCGTTTCTGACTGCAATGCACCCACATTTATCTTCACTAATTTTTTTCTCTTCATATATCTGAAGAAGCTTTTACAGTCAGTTTTTATGTTCTCTGCAAGCTTACTCTCATACTGTTTTTTCCCCTTCTTAATCAATACCTTTGTCCTCCTTTGCTGAATCCTAAACTGCTCCCAATCTTCAGGTTTGCTTCTTGTTCTGGCCATTTTATATTTCTCCTCCTTGGATCTAATACTATCCCTAATTTCTTTTGTAAACCATAGTTGAGCCACCCTTCCTGCTTTATTTTTACGCCAGACAGGAATGAACAATTGTTGTAATTCATCCATGCGCTCTTTAAATGCCAGCCATTGCCTATCCACTGTCAACCCTTTTAAGTAACATTCCCCAATCTATCATAACCAACTCGCGCCTCATACCTTCATAGTTTCCTTTTCCTCTCGGAATCAATGCTATCCCTATCCATCTTAATGAAGAATTCTATCATGTTACGGTCGATCTTCCCCAAGGGACCCCGCACAACAAGATTGTTAACTATTCCTTTTTCATTTCGCAATACCCAATCTAGGATGGCTTGTTCTCCAGTTGGTTCCTCAACGTATTGGTCCAAAAAACCATCACATATGCACTCCAGGAATTCCTCCTCTACGGTATTATTGCTAATTTGGTTCACCAGCCCTTTGGATACGGGCTGGGAGGCAGGAGGGAAGGTAAAATGGTGGTGGAAGGGGTTGGGGGCCAAGGGGGAAGTCTAACGTCTTTCTGGTGTCAAGGTATTTTACCATCAGCGGGAACCTCAGTGGCACTGCTACCCACCGGGTAGTCAATTGAGGCAATTAAGCACCCAATGAAGAGGCACCTCCCACCCCTGCCGATATGTGGAGAGTGCCAGGTAAATCCGCCTTTATGGCTGCTCAGTGGACCATGAAGATGCCTCCTGCTCACAATGGCCACCATCGTGGCTACAGCACCAACGATGGAAGACAAATTTCCCACTCCTCTTGATCGCTGAAGTCTGCCTGCCTGAGTCCAGCGGAGTTCAAGAGTTAAAGCCTGAATTGGCCACCTCTGTCAAAATGCTGTCCCAGAGCACCGTCACCCACCTGCACGGGGTCAGGTCCCGTCACCCACCAGCACGGGGTCAGGTCCCGTCACCCACTGAGACGGGGTCAGGTCCCATCACCCACCAGCACAGGGTCAGGTCCCGTCACCCACCTGCACGGGGTCAGGTCCCGTCACCCACCTGCACGGGGTCAGGTCCCGTCACCCGCTGAGACGGGGTCAGGTCCCGTCACCCACCAGCACGGGGTCAGGTCCCGTCACCCATCTGCACGGGGTCAGGTCCCGTCACCCGCTGAGACGGGGTCAGGTCCCGTCACCCACCAGCATGGGGTCAGGTCCCGTCACCCACCTGCACGGGGTCAGGTCCCGTCACCCGCCGAGATGGGGTCAGGTCCCGTCACCCACCGAGACGGGGTCAGGTCCCGTCACCCACCAGCACAGGGTCATGTCCCGTCACCCACCTGCACGGGGTCAGGTCCCGTCACCCGCCGAGACGGGGTCAAGACCAGTCACCCGCCGAGACGGGGTCAGGTCCCGTCACCCACCTGCACGGGGTCAGGCCCCGTCACCCGCTGAGACGGGGTCAGGTCCCGTCACCCGCCAAGACGGGGTCAGGTCCCGTCACCCGCTGAGACGGGGTCAGGTCCCGTCACCCGCCGAGACGGGGTCAGGTCCCGTCACCCGCCGAGACGGGGTCAGGTCTCGTCACCCGCTGAGACGGGGTCAGGTCCCGTCACCTACCGGCACGGGGTTATATCCCACCGTCCACCGGCACGGGGTCAGGTCCCGTCACCCACCGGCACGGGGTCAGGTCCCGTCACCAACCGGCACAGGGTTATATCCCACCGCCCACCGGCACGGGGTCAGGGCCCATCGCCCACCGGCACTAGGTCAGGTCCCGTCACCCACCAGCACGGGGTCAGGTCCCGTCACCCACCGGCACAGGGTTATATCCCACCGTCCACCGGCACGGGGTCAGGTCCCGTCACCCACCGGCACGGGGTCAGGTCCCGTCACCCACCGGCACAGGGTTATATCCCATCGCCCACTGGCACAGGGTCAGGTCCCGTCACCCACCGGCACAGGGTTATATCCCATCGCCCACCGGCACGGGGTCAGGTCCCGTCACCCACCGGCACGGGGTCAGATCCCATCACCCACCGGCACGGGGTCAGGTCCCGTCACCCACCGGCACAGGGTTATATCCCATCACCCACCGGCACGGGGTCAGGTCCCGTCACCCACCGGCACGGGGTCAGGTCCCATCACCCACCGGCACGGGGTCAGGTCCCGTCACCCACCGGCACGGGGTCAGGTCCCATCACCCACCGGCACAGGGTTATATCCCATCACCCACCGGCACAGGGTTATCTCCCACCGCCCACCGGCACGGGGTTATATCCCATCGCCCATCGACACGGGGTCAGGTCCCATCACCCACCGGCACAGGGTTATATCCCATCGCCCACCGGCACAGGGTCAGGTCCCGTCACCCACCGGCACAGGGTTATATCCCATCGCCCACCGGCACGGGGTCAGGTCCCGTCACCCACTGGCACGGGGTCAGGTCCCGTCACCCACCGGCACGGGGTCAGGTCCCATCACCCACCGGCACAGGGTTATATCCCATCACCCACCGGCACAGGGCTATATCCCACCACCCACCGGCACGGGGTCAGGTCCCGTCACCCACCGGCACTGGGTTATATCCCATCACCCACCGGCACAGGGTTATATCCCACCGTCCACCGGCACGGGGTCAGGTCCCGTCACCCACCGGCACGGGGTCAGGTCCCGTCACCCACCGGCACAGGGTTATATTCCATCACCCACCGGCATGGGGTCAGTTCCCATCACCCACCGGCACGGGGTCAGGTCCCATCACCCACCGGCACGGGGTCAGGTCCCGTCACCCACCGGCACGGGGTCAGGTCCCATCACCCACCGGCACAGGGTTATATCCCATCACCCACCGGCACAGGGATATCTCCCACCGCCCACCGGCACGGGGTTATATCCCATCGCCCATCGACACGGGGTCAGGTCCCATCACCCACCGGCACAGGGTTATATCCCATCGCCCACCGGCACAGTGTTATATCCCATCGCCCACCGGCACAGGGTCAGGTCCCGTCACCCACCGGCACAGGGTTATATCCCATCGCCCACCGGCACGGGGTCAGGTCCCTTCACCCACTGGCACAGGGTTATATCCCATCGCCCACCGGCACGGGGTCAGGTCCCATCACCCACCGGCACAGGGTTATATCCCATCACCCACCAGCACAGGGCTATATCCCACCACCCACCGGCACGGGGTCAGGTCCCGTCACCCACCGGCACTGGGTTATATCCCATCACCCACCGGCACAGGGTTATATCCCACCGCCCACCGGCACGGGGTCAGGTCCCGTCACCCACCGGCACAGTGTTATATCCCATCACCCACCGGCACAGGGTTATATCCCACTGCCCACCGGCACGGGGTCAGGTCCCATCACCCACCGGCACAGGGTTATATCCCATCACCCACCGGCACAGGGTTATATCCCACCGCCCACCGGCACGGGGTTATATCCCATCGCCCATCGACACGGGGTCATGTCCCATCACCCACCGGCACAGGGTTATATCCCATCGCCCACTGGCACGGGGTCAGGTCCCATCACCCACCGGCACAGGGTTATATCCCATCGCCCATCGACACGGGGTCAGGTCCCATCACCCACCGGCACAGGGTTATATCCCATCACCCACCGGCACGGGGTCAGGTCCCATCACCCACCAGCACAGGGTTATATCCCATCGCCCATTGACACGGGGTCAGGTCCCATCACCCACCGGCACAGGGTTATATCCCATCGCCCATCGACACGGGGTCAGGTCCCATCGCCCACCGGCACGGGGTCAGGTCCCATCGTCCACCGGCACGGAGTCAGGTCTCATTTTCAGTCCTGGCGACAAGATTTCTTTGCTGCTAATAAAATTCAGTACCAATTCTCCATCGACATCCCGTGTGGTTTTCTGTTGGATATTTTTCGTGATCTCCTCATGGACTGTCTACTCGAACTTTCTAAAATCCTGGTTTTATAATCTTGCTGGAGAAATACAGTTTGTACTTTTCCTCACACTCTACCTGTTTCTCATAGTTTCAAACAGATTGTTACTACAACATCTGATGCTGACAACAGCTTCTCACAGATTTTCAAGACCTTGCAACTGTCTTATCTTGAACTTTCTAGACAGTCTGCTGAATAAGACATTTTGAATGCAGTCACCCTTACCATCATGCTGTTGATCAGTCCATTTAACAGTTCCTTTGTTAAATTAATACCCTGAAACAAACTCAGATCCTTGAGCAGCTAATTAATCCTTAAACCTGGCATCGAAAAATCCAAGATCCTTCAGGTGTATGGTTCCCAGCTTAGGTTTGGGCAGTGATTGGTGGACCAGACAAGGAATGCATGTAATCATGAAAATGACATTTACTTTCACCTTCTCTTGACACCAACATACCTCGTCCTCATTTACAGCCATGTTCCAGACACCTGGGGAACTACTTTGGCTCAATTGACAACCTCCCTTCCTGCAGCTGCCGACTGTGCTTTTACCGAAGGGTGACACTCAATCTCAAGTAGAACCACCCTCCTTTAGTGCACTTCCTGCACAAACTCCAATTCTTTAACATCAAAGGACATAGTGCTGCTCACATGTCTCCACTGTGTCATTATGTACAATGAAAACTTCCCCTTTTGTAAAAAGCTGCAGCTCTTTAAGAACTGCTGGAGGACTGGATTTTACAAACACTAGTCCAGTGAGCTACAGGGCAAGTTCTCTTGATAACATTTCCCTATTTTTTAGTCTTACAAACATGAAGGGTTTTGATCGAGTAGATCGGGAGAAACTGTTTCCACTGGCGGGAGGGACAGTAATCAGAAAACACAGGTTTAAGATAATTGACAACAGAATCAGGGGAAAGAGGAGGAGAATTTTTTTTACAGTCATTTGCTGTGATCTGGATTGCACTGCCTGAAATGACAGTGAAACAGATTTAATCAGAACTTTCAAAAGGGAATACTTGAAAGGAAAGATTTGCATGGGGAATGGCATTCGGTGAATTGCTCATTCAGAGGGCTGGTGCAGACACGATGGGTTGAATGGCCTCCTTCTGCACTGTAACAATTCTGTGATTCTGAGATTTTCCATTTTGGGAGGAGGAATAAAAGAAGCATATTATCTAAATGGTGAGAGATTGCAGAGCTCGGAGATGCAGAGGGATCTGGGTGTCCTAGTGCATGCATCACAAAAGGTTAGTGTACAGGTACAGCAAGTAATTAGGAAAGCTAATAGAATGTTATCCTTTTTAGTGAGGGGAATTGAATACAAAAGTAGAGAGGTTATGCTTTATTTATGCAGCGCATTGTTGAGACCACATCTCGAGTACTGTGTAGCGTCTTGGTCTCCTTATGTAAGGAAGGATTCTGATGGGTCTTGACAAGGTGGATGTGGAAAGGATCTTTCCTCTTGTGGGAGAATCTGGAACCAGGGGTCACTGTTTAAAAATAAGAGATCGCCCATTTAAGACAGAGATGAGGAGAAATTTTTTCTCTGAGGGTCGTGAGTCTTTGGAAATTCCTTCCTCAAAAGGTGGTGGAAGCAGAGTCTTTGAATATTTTTAAGTCAGAGGTAAATAGATTCTTGATATGCAAGGGGGTGAAAGGTTATTGGGGATAGGCAGGAGATCAGCCATGATCCTATTGAGTGGAGCAGACGCGAGGGGCTGAGTGGCCTACTCCTGCTACTAATTCTTATGTAAGGAGAACAACCCCAGATTTTCCAATCTAACCTTGTCCCTAAAATCCTCCATCCCTGGAACTGTTCTGCTAAATCTCTACTGCACCCTCTCAGGAACCCTCACATCCTTCCTAATGTGTGGTGACCAAAAGTGGATGTAATATTCGAACTGTGGCCTAACCAGAGCTTGATAAAGGTTCTACATAACTTCCCTGCTTTTGTACTCAATGCTTCTATTTATGAAGCCCAAGATCCCATGAAACTTTGTTAACTACTCTTCCAATATTTCGCCGGGTGCTCCGGTTTCCTCCCACTGCCAAAGACTTGCAGGTGATAGTTAAATTGACCATTGTAAGTTGCCCCTAGTGTAGGTAGGTGGTAGGGAATATGGGATTACTGTAGGGTTAGTATAAATGGGTGGTTCTTGGTCGGCACAGACTCGGTGGGCCGAAGGGCCTGTTTCAGTGCTGTATCTCTAAATAAATAAATATATCCTGCCATGTTCAAAGACCCATGCACATGAACCCCCAGGTCCCTCTGTTCCTACACACTCTAGAACTGTACCATTAATTCTATATTGCCTCTCCCTATCCCTTCTGCAAAATGCATCACCTCACACCTCTGTATGACATTCCATCTGCTATTTGTCTGCCCATTCTGATAGCCTATTATGTCCTGATGTAGGCGATTGGTATCATCCTCATAAGAACATTAGAAAAAGGAGCAGGAGTAGGCCATTCAGCCCGTCAAGTCTGTTCTGTCATTCAATAAAATCACGACTGATCTAATTGTGGTCTTTAACTCCACTTTCCTGCCTGCCCCCAATAAACCTTGACTCCCTTGTCAGTCAAAAATCTGTCTAATTCAGCCTTGAATATATTCAATGATCCAGCCTCCACTGCTGTCTGGGGGAAGAGAATTCCAAACACTAATCTCCCTCAGAGAAGAAGTTCCTCCTCATCACCGTCTTCAATGGGAGGCCGCTTAGTTTGAACATGTGCCCCCGAGTTCTCGACTCCCCACTAGGGGAAACATCCTCTCAGCATCTACCCTGTCAAGTCCCCTCAGATTCTTATACTTTTCAATGAGATCACATCTCAATCTTCTAAACTCCAATGAGTATACACCCAACCTGCTCATTCCAGGAATCAGCCGAGTGACCCTCTCTGAACTACTTCCATTACAAGTGTGTCCCTCCTTAAATAAGATGAACAAAACTGTACACAGTATTCTAGATGCAGACTCAACAATACCCTGCACAGTTGTGGCAAGACTTGCCTACTTTTATACTCCATCCCACTTGCATTGAAGGCCAACATTATTTGCCTTTCTAATTACTTGGTGTACCTGCATGCTGACTTTTTGTGAGTCATGTACAAGGTCACCCAGGTCCTTCTGGACCACAGCATTCTGTAGTCTCTCTCCATGTAAATAATTGTATTCCTGCTAAAGTGGACAACCTCACATTTTTCCACATTCTACTCCATCTGCCAAGTTTTTGCCCAGTCACTTAACTTATCGATATCCCTTTGCAGAATCCTCACAACTTGCTTTCATACCTATCTTCATATCGTTAGCAAATTTGGCTACAATACATTCGGTCTCTTTATCTAAGTCATTCATACAGATTGTAAGTGGTTGAGATCTCAGCACTGATCCCTGTGCAATTACACTAATTGCAGTTTGCCATGCTGAAAATGACCCATTTATCCCGACTCTCTGTTTCCTGTCAGTCAGCCAGTCCTCTGTCCATGTTAATATATCATCCCCAATACCAGGAGCTCTTATCTGGTGCAGTAACCTTTTATGCGGCACCTTATCGAATACCTTTTTGGAAATCCACATACACTACATCTCCTGGTTCCCCTTTATCCACCCTGCTTGTTACATCCTCAAAGAACTCTAATAAATGTGTAAAACACGATGTCCCTTTCACAAAACCATGTTGACTCTGCTTGATTGCATTGTGATTTTTCCAGATGTCCTGCTACTACCTCTTTAAATAATGGATTCTAGCATTTTCCGAGCGATAGATGTTAGGCTAACTGGCCTGTAGTTTCCTGCTTTCTGTCTCTCTCCTTTCTTGAACAGAGGAGTTAGACTAGTGATGTTTCCAATCCACTGGGATCTTTTCAGAATCCAGGGAATTTTGGAAGATTAAAGCCAATGCATCCACTATCTCTGCAGCCACTTCCTTTCGGACCCTCAGGTGCAGACCATCAGGTCCAGGGGACTTGTCAGCCTTTAGTCCCATTAGTATTCCCATTACTTTTTCTCTAGTGAGAGTGATTGTTTTAAATTCCTCCCTCCCTTTTGCCTCCTGCTTCCATCCTCAATCTTCCCTGTAACTTCATTAAAAAAATCAATTAGTTTCATCAAACACGATTTGTTGTTTAAAAATCGATGCTGGCTCCCCTTCATAAACATAAACCTTGCCAAGTGCTGATCCTTTTTTCCCCGATCATTGTTTCTAAAACCTTACCCACCACTGATACTATACTCCCCATCCTGTAGTTACTACGAATGTCCTTGCACCCTATTTTGAGTCAGTGTGTCATATTTACCACTTTCCAATCCTCTGGCACCTCCCCTGTATCTAGGGAAGATTGGAAGATTATGACAAGCCCTTCTGCTCTCTCCACCCCACCTCCCTGAGCAACCTGGGATGCAAGCCATCCGGACCAGACGACCCATCCACTCCAAGCAAAGCCAGCCTTTCTAGTCCATCCAGCCGAGCAATTTTCACCCGTCCATTACTTCCAGCATCTCCACTTCTGCTATTTTGTCAGCATCATTTTCCTTAGCAGACACCAATACAAAGTACTCATTAGGTATTTTAACCTTACCCTGTGTCTCTAAACATATATCACCTTCTTAGTTACTAATAGACCCCACCGTGCCTCTGACTATCCACTTACCATTTACATGCTGGTGGAAGATTTTTGGATTCCCTTTTATATTAACTGCCATTCTATTCTCATATTCTCTCTTTGCCAGTCTTATTTTGCTCTTCACTTCCCCTTTCAACTTATTGTATTTGTCCTGGTCCTCTCATGAAGAATCCAGCTGACATGCATCAAACACCCTTTTCTTGTTTCAGTATATTCTCTACCTCGTTCATCATCCCAGGAGTCCTGGCTTTGGTTCCACTAACTTTTACCCTTGTTGGAATGGACTGAACCTGTACCTGAAACATCTCCTCCCATTGGAGACTGCTGAGAATGACAACACATTGGAGAGCAGTCCAGACCATGGCACCAATGAGCAAGAGACTGCACAGTGGGGAACAGCAAAGTGTAGGAATGCAGTGGTTATCGGAGATTCCATCGTCAGGCATTTCTGCAACTGTCATTGTGAGTCCCACATGGTGTGTTGTCTCCCTAATGCCGGGGTAAAGGAGAGAGTGTAGAATAGTTTGCAGGGGGAAGGAAGCGAGCTAGAAGTTGTGGTACACATCAGTAGGTATTGAGGTCCTTCAGTCTGATTTTCAGGAGCTCGGGAGGAAGTCAAAAAGTCGGATCTCGAAGGTAATAATATCTGGATTAGTCGCAGTGTCACACACCAACAAGAGTAGAAATTGGAAGATAAGGAGCATCAATACGTGGCTTGAAGCATGGTGCAGGAGGTAGGGCTTCAGATTCTTGGGGCATTGGGACCAGTTCTGGGGAAGGAGGCTCCGATTCAAAAGGGACAGGTTCCACCCCAACAGGACTGGGACCAATGGCCATGTGGGGATGTTCACTGGCGCGGTTGCGGAGGGTTTAAATTAAAGTGGCAGGAGGATGGTCACCAGCATATAGAAGTACAATAGAGGAATAAGATACATAAAGGAGCGAGTGTATTGGATAGTACGAGAGAAGGAAGTGGTAGCAGATTAGATACGAACAGACACCTTAGTAGGTGGAGTCAGCCATTCGGTCCCTCGAGCCTGTTCCACCATTTGATAAGATCATGACTGATGTGATTGCAGCCCCAACTCTACTTTCCTGTCTTGCTACTATAACCTATGACACTCCTGTCAATCAATAATCTGTTGAACTCAGCCTTAAAAATATTTAATGATCCTGCCTCCACTGCTCTCTGGAGAAGAGAATTCCACAGACTAACAACCCTATGAGAGAAAACATTTCTCTTCATCTCTGTCTTAAATGGGAGACCCCTTATTTTTAAACTGTGTTCCATAATTTTAGTCTCTGCCACAAGGGGAAACATCTTTTCAACATCCACCTGCCAAGTCCCCTCAGGAGCTTATATGTTTCAATAAGATGACCTCTCGTTCTTCTAAACTCCAATGAATACAGACCCAGTAGGGCGGCACAGTGGCGCAGTGGTTAGCACCGCAGCCTCACAGCTCCAGGGACCCGGGTTCGATTCCAGGTACTGCCTGTGTGGAGTTTGCAAGTTCTCCCTGTGTCTGCGTGGGTTTTCTCCGGGTGCTCCGGTTTCCTCCCACAAGCCAAAAGACTTGCAGGTTGATAGGTAAATTGGCCATTATAAATTGTCACTAGTGTAGGTAGGTGGTAGGGAAATATTGGGACAGGTGGGGATGTTTGGTAGGAATATGGGATTAGCGTAGGGTTAGTATAAATGGGTGGTTGATGTTCGGCACAGTCTCGGTGGGCCGAAGGGCCTGTTTCAGTGCTGTATCTCTAATCCAACCTGTCCAACCTTTCCTCATATGATAACCCCTTCATCCCAGGAATCAGTCAAGTGAACCTTCTCTGAATGGTTTCTAATGCAATTCTATCCTTTCTTAAGTAAGTAGGGCGGCGCAGTGGTTAGCAGCGCAGCCTCACAGCTCCAGCGACCCGGGTTCAATTCTGGGTACTGCCTGTGTGGAGTTTTCAAGTTCTCCCTGTGTCTGCGTGGGTTTCCTCCCACATGCCAAAGACTTGCAAGTTGATAGGTAAATTGGCCATTATAAATTTCCCCTAGTATAGGTAGGTGGTAGGGAAATATAGGGACCGGTGGGGATGTTGTAGGAATATGGGATTTGTGTAGGATTAGTATAAATGGGTGGTTGATGATCAGCACAGACTTGGTGGGCCGAAGGGCCTCTTTCAGTGCTGTATCTCTAAACTAAACTAAACTAAAAACTGAATGCAGGACTTCAGATGTGGTCTCACCAACACCCTGTACAACTGTAGCTAAGCTTCCCTACTTTTATATTCTATTCCCTTTGCATTAAACAACAGCATTCCATTTCATTCCTCATCACTTGCTGTACCTGAAGACTAACTTTGTGAATCATGTACCAGGACACCCAGATCCCTCTGTACTGCAGATTTCTGCAATCTCTCTCCATTTAAATAATATACTGCTTTTCAATTCTTCCTGCCAAAGTGGACAAGTACACACTTTCCCACATTATACTCCATCTGCCAAATTTTTGGCTACTCACTTAACCTGTCTATATCTCTTTGTTGATGCTTTATGTCCTCTTCACAACTTACTCTGCTACCTATCTTTGTGTCATCAGCAGATTTAGTGACCATACATTGAGTTAAGAGCAGACAATAACATCAGCTGATATTTATATAGCACCTTTAATGTAATAAAATGACAAAACGCACATCACATTAGTATTATAAAACAAAGTATGTCACTGAATCATAAACATGTGTCAGCTGTGACTTAGTTGGTCGCACTCTCACCTCTGAGTCACAAAGTTCCAGATTCAAGTCCCTCTCCAGGGCTTGAACACAAAAATTAAGGCTCACACTGCAATGCAATACTGAGGGAGTGCTGCACTGTTGGAGATACTGCCTTCCACATGAGATGTTAAACCAAGGTCCCATCTGCCAGCTTGGGTGGATGTAAAAGATTCTATGGCACTATTTTGAAGAAGAGCAGGGGGATTTTCCCTGGTGTCCTGGCCAATCCTGGCCCTCAATCAATATCACAACAACAGATTGTCTGCTCATTATCACATTGATGTTTGTGGGAGTTTACTGTGTGTAAATTAGCTGCCACACTTCCTACATTACTACAGTGACGACACTTCAAAAATACTTCATTGACTGTAAAGTGTTTTGAGACGTCCGGTGGTTATGAAAAGCGCTATAGAAATGTAAGTCTTTTTCTTTATATGGCGATATTAGATCAGGTGACCAAAAGCTTGGTCTAAAGTAGGTTTTAAGGAGTTTCTTATTGGAGGAAAGTGGTCTGGGGAGGGTATTCCAGAGCTTGGGGCCTAGAAAACTGAAGGTCACCAATGGTGGAGCGATTAAAATCAGGGAAGTACAAGAGGCCAGAATTAGAGGAGCACAGATATCTCGGAGAGTTGTGGGGCTGGAGGAGATTACAGAGATAGAGAGATTAAGAAGGACTACAAGGAATACAAAGACATGTTTAGACATGTGTGTATAAGCACAAAGTGTGGTGAATAAGTTTGTTGAGCTACAAGTACAAACAGCATGTGGAAATATGAAAGAAAAACAGAAAGTGTAGTAAATACTCAGCAGGTCTGGCAGCATCTGTGGAGAGAGAAGCAGAGTTAACGTTTCAGGTCTGTGACCTTTCATCAGAACTGGTGTAAAGATAGGGAAGGATAAAAGGGAAGTGTGGTGACAGTACTGATTAGGGAAGACATTGTCCCTCTGTCTCTCCACACTCTTTAGAACTATGACATTAAGTCTATATTGCCTCTCCCTCCCCATTCTGCCAAAATGCATCACCTCACACTTCACTGTATTAAATTCCATCTGCCACTTGTCTGCCTATATTACTAGTCTATCTCTGCCCTGTTGCAGTCGATTGGTGACATCCTCACAGTCTGCTACATCTCCGAGTTTGGTATTCCAGTAAATTTTGAAATTTTACACAGTTCCAACATCCAAGTTATTTATATATGTCACAAATAAAATCAGTGCACCAGCACTGACCCTTGGGGAATATCAATGTCTCCCATCCAGTAGTCTGATAAACAACCATTTACCACCACTCGCTGTTTTCCATCCTCAAGCCAGGTTTTTGTCCAAGCTGACACTGCTCTTGCTATTCCAAGCGCCCCGTTTTTTAGGCTGCGTTTGCTGAAAACACAACCACTAGGTGGCGCGGTAATTGCAGATGCGCAAGTGCAGCCTCTTCAACTGGAATGTCAGTGTTTGCGACATTCAGGTTGCTGCCGGGATGAAAGATGGAGCTGCTCAATTTATCTCAGGAAATGCTATGGCGAGATCGTTCAGAGAACATAGAACTTCGAACAGTACAGCACAGTACAGGCCCTTCGGCCCACAATGTTGTGCCGAACCTTTAACTTCCTCTAAGAGCAAACTAACTACCTACCCTTTATTCTACTATCATCCATGTACCTATCCAAGAGTCGCTTAAATGCCTCTAATGTATCTGCTTCTACTACCACCTCTGGCAGCGCATTCCACGCACCCACCACTCTCTGTATAAAGAACCTACCTTTGACATCTCCCCGAAACCTTCCTCCAATCACCTTTAAATTATGCCCCCTGCTGATAGCCCTTTCCACCCTGGGAAAAAGTCTCTGGCTATCCACTCTATCTATGCCTCTCATCATCTTGTACCCCTCTATCAAGTCACCTCTCATCCTTCTTCGCTCCAATGAGAAAAGCCTTAGCTCCCTCAATCTTTCTTCGTAGGACATGCCCTCCAGTCCAGGCAGCATCCTGGTAAATCTCCTCTGCACCCTCTCTAAAGCTTCCACATCCGTCCTATAATAAGGCGACCAGAACTGAACACAATATTCCAAGTGTGGTCGAACCAGGGCCTTATAGAGCTGCAGCATTACCTCGCGGCTCTTAAACTCAATCACCCTGTTCATGAAAGCCAACACACCATACGCCTTCTTAACAACCCTATCAACTTGGGTGGCAACTTTGAGCGATCTATGGACATGGACCCCAAGATCCCTCTGTTCCTCCACACCACCAAGAATCCTGTCTTTAAGCCTGTATTCTGCATTCAAATTCGACCTTCCAAAATGAATCACTTCACACTTTTCTAGGTTGAACTCCATCTGCCACTTCTCAGCCCTGCTCTGCATCCTGTCAATGTCCCGTTGCGACCTACAACAGCCTTCCACACTATCCACAACTCCAGCAACCTTCGTGTCATCGGCAAACTTGCTAACCCAGCCTTCCACTTCCTCATCCAAGTCATTTATAAAAATCACGAAGAGCAGAGGTCCCAGAACAGATCCTTGTGGAACACCACTGGTCACCGAGCTCCATGCTGAATACTTTCCATCTACTACCACCCTCTGACTTCTATGGGCCAGCCAATTTTGTATCCAGACAGCCAACTTTCCCTGTATCCCATGCCTCCTTACTTTCTGAATGAGCCTACCATGTGGAACCTTATCAAACACCTTGCTAAAATCCATATACACCACATGCACTGCTCTTCCTTCATCAATGTGTTTTGTCACATCTTCAAAGAATTCAATAAGGCTTGTGAGGCATGACCTGCCCCTTACAAAGCCATGCTGACTGTCTCTAATCAAACCATGCTTTTCCAAATAATCATAAATCCTGACTCGCAGAATCCTCTCCAATAATTTGCCCACTACCGACGTAAGACTGACTGCTCTATAATTTCCAGGGTCATCCCTATTCCCTTTCTTGAACAAGGGAACAACATTTGCCACCCTCCAATCATCCGGTACTACTCCAGTGGACAGTGACGACGCAAAGATCATCGCCAAAGGCGCAGCAATCTCTTCCCTCGCTTCCCGTAATATCCTTGGGTATATCCCGTCTGGCCCCGGGGACTTATCTGTCCTCATATCATTCAAAGAAAGCTAACCTTACATTAACTTGGATGGAAGACCAGTAATATGCTATGCAGTTGTAGGACACTAACTGTAATCCTCAGATCCATTTAATATGCCAGTAATTGTACTAAATACAAAAAAAATTTGATGATTGAATTTCCATTGGGAGATAGTGAATTGACACCACTATGGATGGAAGAGAAAATCGGGCAGAGTATAAAATGTGCTCCCAATTCGTTATTGTGATTCGTTTATCTAACTGACCAGGACTGATTTCCCCCGAACGCAGCTGCTAGCTCCTGCCCCACTGGCCACTCTCCCCCCTCAGTAACTCGCTTTCTCCCCCTCCTCCCCACCGGTTGCCTCTCCCTGTCAGCTGCTCGCTCCAGACCTCGCTGCTCCCCACCACCCCACACTCCCTTGGTCGATTGTTCACCATTCCTCGGCACCCCACTCTCTGGCCGCTAGCTCCCCGCATCCCGCTCCCCCATTCCCCTCCAGCCACTAGCTCTAGGCCATGCTGCTTCCCTCCTCTTGGCCACTCGCTGCAGTATGGTCTAGAGCTAGGAGGTGGGTGGATGCGGTGAGCGAGTGGACGGAGAGCGGGATGGCACGAAGTGAGTAACAATCGGCCAGGGGAGTTGGGGGTGGGGGGGGGAGCACCGTGGTTTGGAGAGAGTTGCTAAGGGAGGAGAGCTCCAGCCGCTATTCAGCCGCTTCCTCTAACTGAGTGCGGGGGCTGGATACTCGATGACGCTTTATCGCACATGCGCGACGATGAACCAGGCATGATCCATCTCTGACACTTCCCTTCCCTTCCTCGACTTCTCTATCTCCATCTCTGGGGATAGGCTATCTACTAACATCCATTTTAAGCCCACCGACTCCCACAGCTACCTCGACTACACTTCTTCTCACCCTACCTCCTGTAAGGACTCCATTCCATTCTCCCCGTTTCTCCATCTCCGAAGCATCACCTCTGATGATGCTACCTTCCATGAAAGCACTTTTGATATGTCTTCCTTTTTCCTCAACCGAGGATTCCCCCCCACTGTGGTTGACAGGGCCCTCAACCGTGTCCGGCCAATCTCCCGCACCTCTACCCTCACCCATTCCCCTCCCTCCCAGAACTGCGACAGTGTTCCCCTTGTCCTCACTTTCCACCCCATCAGCCTCCATATCCAAAGGATCATCCTCCGCCATTTCTGCCACCTCCAGCATGATGCCACTACCAAACGCATCTTCCCCTCCCCTGCCAGCATTCCGAAGGGATCGTTCCCTCCGCGACACCCTGGTCCACTCCTCCATTACTCCCACCACCTTGTCCCCGTCCCATGGCACCTTCCCCTGCAATCGCAGGTGGTGTAATACCTGCCCATTTACCTCCTCTCTCCTCACTATCCCAGACCCCAAACACACCTTTCAGGTGAAGCAGCGATTTACTTGTACTTCTTTCAATGTAGTATACTGTATTCGCTGCTCACAGTGTGGTCTCCTCTGCATTGGGGAGACTAAACGCAGACTGGGTGACCGCTTTGTGGAACATCTCTGCTCAGTCTGCAAGCAGGACCCCGAGCTTCCGGTTGCTTGCCATTTCTACACTCCCCCCTGCTCTCATGCTTACATCTCTGTCCTGGGATTGTTGCAGTGTTCCAGTGAACATCAACGCAAGCTCGAGGAACAGCATCTCATTTACCGATTAGGCACACTACAGCCTGCCGGACTGAATATTGAGTTCAATAATTTCAGAGCATGACGGGCCCCCCATTTTACTTTTATTTTTATTTATTTTTTATTTTTCCTTTTCTCATATATATTTTTGTGTGTTTTATTTTATTTCATCTTAGTTTGTTCAGTTTGCTTACCCACTGCTTTTTTTTTTCATGTGTGTACTTGTTTGAACAGGTCCGGTTCAATTTTCAGTCCATTGACACCCTCTCTGTACTAATGCTTTGTCTTTCAGCACACTATTAACATATTGTTTGCCTTTGCTCCATGACCTTCAGCTAATCTGTGACCTTATCCTATCTGCACCTCCTTTGTTATCTCTTGCCCCTCCCCCGTTTTACTTGCTTATAACCTTTTACATTTCTAATAGTAGCCAGTTAAGAAGAATGGTCACTGACCTGAAACGTTAACTCTGCTCCTCTCTCTGCCGATGCTGCCAGACCTGCTGAGTATTTCCAGCATTTCTTGTTTTTATATACGCCATGACATCATCCCATGTATTCGCCACTTAGTCCTGGCAAGATGCAGCTGTGCAAGATTGGCGCACTCTGATGACTCAGTGGGCCGTTGCATATTCAGGAGTCACTTTGTTTTTTTAACCAGCCTTTATGTGGTACTTTGTCAAAAGCTATTCTAAAATCCATATGAAGTCCACCGAATTCCCCTCATCAACCTTGTCTCTTACATCATTAAAAAAATTCAGTTAGATTAGTAAAACATGATCTGCCTTTTACAAATCCGTACTGACTCTCCTTAATTAACTCAAACCTCTCCAAACACCTGTTAATTTTTTCTCTGATCATTCGTTCCAAAATCTTATCCAACACAGTTAAACTGACTGGCCTGTAGTTACTATGCATGTTCTTGCACCTTTCTTGAACAAGGGTGTCACATTTGTCACTCTCCAATCCTCTAGCACCTCCGCCATATCTTGGGGAAGATTGGAAGATTGTGGCAAGCCCTTCCATATCTCCACTCCCACTTAAGCAACCTGGATGCAAGACATCCAGACCAGGTTACTTATGCACACTAATCAGATCCAGCCTTTCCAGTACATTCTGCCTATCAATTTTCACCCCATCCATTACCCCTACCATCTCCACTTCAACCGGTATTTTGTCAGATTCCACTTCCTTAGTAAACACCGATACGAAGTGCTCATTTTGTGTTCTAGCCATGCCCTGTACCTCTAAGCATGTACCAGTCTCTTTGACCCTTAAGCCCTTAAGGTGATTGGTAGAAGGATTAGAGGGGACATGAGGAGAAACGTTTTCACCCAGAGGGTGGTGGGTGTCTGGAATTCACTGTCAGGAATGGTGGTGGAGGCAGAAACTCTCAATTCTTTTAAAAGGTACCTGGACATGTACCGAGGGTGCTGTAACCTGCGGGGCTGTGGACCAGGTGCTGGAAGGTGGGATTAGTTTGGGTGGATAGCTTCTTTGACCGGCACGGACACGATGGGCTGAATAGCCTCCTTCTGTGCTGTACGTTTTCTATGTTTCTTACCATTTACGAGCCGTTAGAAGATTTTTGGGTTCCCTTTCACATTCACAGCCAATCCATTCTCAGATGGCCTTGCACATCAAAGCTGCCACAATCTTCCTCATGACAGCTCAATTAAGCAGCTGGCACAGCCTCCCCCGACAACATGGAGGGGGCGGGCTGTCCAACGCCGGCAGTGGTCTCAGATGCCCGTCGCAGGCGCTGCCGCCATTTTTAAAGGGCAGCCAGTTCTGCCGCCAATTTGATGATTTAAAGAAGTATCCCCGCCCCCAAAATTTACCAAATAAATTTGTAACGCCCCTTTCCCACCCCCAATAAGAATTACATTAACTATTTGCCCTTTTCCCCCACAAAACACTTACCTTTGAAATGTGACCTCACCCCCCTCAGACTGTACAAAGTTTAAAGTTCATCCCTTCCCACAATCCCCTATACTGATGATGATTATTTGACCCCGTCCCCCCATCACCGTCCTCACCCCCTGGTGCTAAAAATCTTAATTCCCCACCCCCCACCCCACTCCCACCCCGCACCAGTGTCCTGCCTGCTTTTCCCAGACGGGGAAGTGAAGGTGTGGGAGTGCCGGCTGCTGAACTGGAGATCGTGGTGGGCCCGGAAGATTCGAGGTAAGTTTATTTAAATCTATTCATTAAAATATTTAAATGCAGGTCCCATCGCCCAGTGACAGGGGTGCCATCACAGAGCCTTGTCACCACCAGGAGGATCAGGCCGGACCCTCCCGGAGTCGGGCTCCATGGTGAGCCTCTGCCAGAAGCATCTCCCAGCCCACCCCTCAACCGCACCCCCCGCCATGGAGTCTAACACCCGGAGCTCGGTAAAATCCAGCCCATTGTGTTTGGCCTGGTTCGTGCTTGAAGAATTCACCTGACATGCTCCATACACTGTTTTTTAATTTTTTCATATTTTCTATCTCCCTCATTATCCAAGGAGCCCTGGCTTTGTTTCCCCGACCTTTCCAGCTTGTTGGAATGTACTTAGCCCATTCTCCGTGATGTCCTTTACCCCAGTACCAGGGAGGTAACACATCATACAGGACTGACCAATCTGAATTCACTGTTTGATTTGTGGGTGACTATCTTACATTGATGGCCTCTAGTTTTGCTTTTCCCCACAAGTGGAAACATTCTCTCTGTGTCTCCTCTATTGAAACCTTTCATACTTTTAAACACCTCTATTAGGTCACCCCTCAGCCTGCTCTTTTTTTTTTAGAGAAAAGAGACCAGCCTGTTCATTCCCTCCTGATCGGTATTCCCGACATTTCTGGTATCATCCTTGTAAATATTTTTCACCCTCTCCAGTGCCTCCATATCTTTTTTATAATATGGTGAACAGAATTGTCTGCAGTATTCCAGGTGTGGTCCAACCAGGGTTTGACACAAGTTTAGCATAACTTCTATACTTTTCAATTCTACCCCCTAGGAATAAACCTTAGTGCTTGGTTTACTGTTAACCTGTGTAATTACTTTTAGTGATTTGTGTATTTGCACTCCCAGATCCCTTACCTCCTCTGCCCCATTTAGATTCTTATTTTGTAAGTAATTTGTAACCTCTTTACTTTTCTTTCCAAAATGTAATACCTCACATTTATCTATGTTGATATTAATTTGTCAATTACATGTCCATTCTGCAAGTTTGTGAATATCTTCATGTAATTTGTTGCTATCCTCCTCAGATTAACTATCCCCCCAACCCCAAGTTTGGTGCCATCTGAAGATTGAGAAATTGTGTTTTTGATTCCAAAGTCTAAATCATTAATATAAATTGTAAAACAGTGATCCCAGCACTGATCCTTGTGGAACATCACTTTCCACCTTCTGCCATTCTGAGTAACTACTCTTTATCCCTAATCTCTGCTTTCTGTTTTGAAGCCAGCTCGCTGTCCATTCTGCTTGTTCCCTGATCCTGCAATCTCTGACCTTATTCATTAGTCTGTTATGTGATACCTTATTGAAGACTTTTTGAAAATCTGGATAAATTGCATCCACTGCATTAACATTGTCTACTTTCTCTGTCACCTCTTCAAAAAATTCAACAAGGTTGGTTAAGCAAGACTTTCTCTTTAAATCCATGCTGACTATTCATTATTATATCTTTGTTTTCGAGATATTCTTCTATTCCCACCTTTAGTAGAGATTCCATTATTTTTCCTACCACTGATGTTAAGCCAACTGGTCTATAGTTCCCTGTACATGTTCTATCTCCTTTCTTAAATATCGGTATAATGTTAGCTATCGGCCAGTCTTCTGACACTACACCTTTCTCTAAAGAGTTATTAAAAATGTGTAGTAATGTTTCTGCTATCACTTCCCGAGATTCTTTTAAAATGTGTGGATGTGATCCATTTGGACCAGGGGTTTTTATCCTCTGAGTTTGATTAGTTTATTTAAAACTTCACCTTTTTATTTTCAATGCTGTTATCTGATTTCTAATCTGTCCACCTATCCTGTTTTCCTGGTAAATATTGAAGCAAGGTCATTATTTAATATTCCTGCCATTTCTCTATCATTGCCTGTTGTGATATAATCCTGACCATCAATAATTAGCCCTTTTTCCATCATGATTTTCCTTTTTTTATTGATGTGCCTATAAAATATTTTGCTATTTGTTCCTTGATAATTTAATTGTTCCTTTTTGTCCTTTTTTAAAAATTTCTAATCTCTTTGTCATGCTCTCCCCTGCTGCTCATGTACTTAGTGTCTGTCTTTTTCCAAGACCTCATTTTTCTTTATCTGATGTCTTTATTCATCCATGGTAACTCATTAGTGTTTCATTTGTTCTTGTCTTTTTAGCAGAATATATTTTTCCTGGACTATGTCGAACACGGTTTTAAATGTTTCCCATTTCTGTTCGACATCACTGTTTGACAATATTGTTGTCAGTTTTATTTTCCTCAGCTCTATTCTCAGCCCCTCAAAATCCACTTTTCTCCAATCTATTCCCTGGTCTTCGTCATACTTACCTCCTTCTCAATTATTATCTTAAAGTATATAATATTAATGTTCACTATTGTCTAGATGTTCCCCTACTTTTACTTCTTTTATCTGCTCTGGCTCATTCCCCATTACTGGATCCAGTAGGGAATCCTCCCTTGTTGAGCTTCTTACATATTGGGTTAGAAAGGAGTCTTGTACACATTGTAGGAACTCCATTCCCTATTTCCTTTACATGTCTCTTCTGGCCAATTAATCTCATGTTGGTTGAAATTCCCCATGATTATTATTCCATGTTTTTTTATTAATTTCCCTAATTTCTTTGTACACTTCTCCCTCCCCTTCCTTCCACTATTATGTGGTCCATAGACTATCCCTGTTAATGTGGTTAATCCTTTATTATCTTTTATCTTTATCCATGTGGATTCTATTTCTGTCTTGCTGATGGCTGTGTCACTTTTTGCTCCTGCCATTGTTTTCAGTATTAAGTACAGCTCCTCCACCTCCCCAATTTCCTCTCTATCTTTTCTAAGTCGTTTTTTCCTGCAGTTTTTAATGCTCAGTCCAGATTTTTCCATAGCTATGCCTGAATAATCCCTAATATGATTCCTCACAATGTAATATTGCCTCCAGTTCCCCTGTTTTATTACAAACACTGTGTGCATTGCTGTATGAAAAGTTTGAATCATTTGTAATAGCAGTTCCTCTTACTTTTTTTAACCATCTTTTTACACTCATGCTCCATAATTCTATTTACCTCCTTTCCATCAAAATCCTCACTTATTTTTGTTTCTTTCCAATGCTCCGCTTTCCTGATTTGTTTATATTCAGGCTGCTTTCATTTTCTGTTCATCCCTCCCCATCTCCCCCACACCCCCACCATGTCCCGTCTTATTAGTTTAAAGCCTTTACCACCTCCCTGTTTACCCTTTTCACAAGGACACAGGTCCCATCCCAGTTCAGGTGGAGTCTGTAAACTCGGTATAACTCCTTCCTGTGCCAGTACCGGTGCCAGTGTTTCATTTAAAGGAACCCCTCTTTCCCACACCAGCTCTTTAGCCACACTTTAATTCCCCAAATTGCTCTCCTGCCTCCAGAAGATATCCCTTACCCTGGCACCTTGTAGACAACGCACCCGACAGGATTCTCATTCATGGCTGCAGAGGATGATATCCATCCCTCCAATTATAGAAACCCTTATCACTACCACATTCTATTCTGTTCTTTCCCCCTTGGACAGTCTTCTGAGCCACAGTACCTTGGTCTACATTGTGACTGTCCTCTCCACAGTCTTTCTCCTTGTCCTCACAGGTAACAAGTACATTGTACCTTTTGGACAGGACCTGTGTTTGAGGGACCTCCTTCTCAACCTCTCCTCAGTCCTCACCATGCTGCTCCCTAATGGTTACACCCTCTTCTTGAACCTGTGATTTTCTCTGAGCTGTGATTGTGTTCTGGATAAAACTGTGAAGAAATTCCTCCCCCTCCCTTATGTTTGGGAATGTCTCTAACTCACATTCCAGCCCATTAACTCTGAGCTGGAATGACTGAAGATGGAGACATTTCCTGCTGGTGTGGGAATGTGGGACAGTCTCACTGTCCACAAACTCCCACATCCTACAGTCACAACACGTAGCCTGCCCTGTCATCTCTAGTCTTTTACAATTAATTTCCTTATTGATCACCTGAATAAATGTAATTCGGTCTTTTAAAACAATTCATAATAAATGTATTAATTAATTGATTTATCTGATTAATTTCATAAAGTAATAGTTATTTCCCCAATCAATACTTTATTCAAATGCTGTCACTTAGAGAGACAAAAACACACTGTAATACTCACCAACCAATCACCTACCTTCTGTCCTGCTACTTCCCTCTTTGATGTTTATTGACAGCTCCTGAATATATGAGGAGTTCTACAGTGTGAGATTCATTGTCAGTGACAGGAAAATCTGGTTGTTAATTTCCTCAAGTCTTTTTCAGTGTTTCCTGTAATAATCAACAGAAAGTGAATTGTATCAGGTCCAGGGTTTGATTCAGTTTGTTTCTCACTCTCTGTCTGTTTGTGTTTAGACTGGGTTTCAATAATCTGGGAGATTCAGGAGTGAAACTACTGTCTGAGGCTTTGAGGAACCCGGACTGTAAAATCCAGAAACTGGGGTAAGTGTCAGACTATGTGAGATTGTGTTTATAATAAATGGATATCTGGCACTGTATATTATTATCAGTAATAGCGTTATTAATAAACACTGTGCATTATTATTAGTATCAGCAATCGTGTTATTGTTAAGCACTGCACTTTATTAATATCAGTAATGGTGTTACCAACAAACAATGGGGATTTTCTTTGATTCCTGTTATTTCTCCATCTTTGATCATAGGCTGAAAAAAGAAAATCTCACAGCTTCTTGCATTGAAGATCTCGCCTCCGCTCTCATTACAAACCAATCACTGACGTTTCTGAACCTGGATCATAACAAACTGGGAGATTCAGGAGTGAAACTATTGTCTGCAGCTCTGAGGAACCCAGACTGTAAAATACAGAGACTGCAGTAAGTGCTAATTCTTCCCTATTTATGTTCAATTGTGTGAAGATGGTGGGCATTAACCTGAACTGTAAAATACAGACACTGGAGTAAGTACCAGACTGTGAGAGATTGTGTCTATAATAACTGGGTGTCTAAAAAAGTACATTATTATTATCATCAATAATAGTGTTATCCATAAACATTTTTATTCGTAACAGTAATGGCGTTCTGAATAAACACTGGGAATTTACTGTGATTCCTGTTATTTCTTGCTCTCTCATCCCAGGCTTGAAAAGAACAAACTCACAGCCTCTTGTATTGAAGACCTCAACTCTGCTCTCAGTACAAACCGATCATTGACGGATCTGAACCTGGGTACTAATAAACTGGGAGATTCAGTAGTGAAACTACTGTCTGCAGCTCTGAGGAACCCAGACTGTAAAATACAGAAACTGGAGTAAGTGCTCATAGTATATTAATTGTGTTTGCTGGGCATCTACTTGGCAATATGGAAAATAGCCCAGGTATGTCCTGCACACAAAAAACAGGACAAGTCCAAGCCGGCCAATTACTGCCCCATCAGCCTACTCTCATTCAGCAGTAAAGTGATGGAAGGTGTCATCAACAGTGCCAATCAAGTGGCACTTGCTGAGCAATAACCTGCTCAGTGACGCTCAGTTTGGGTTCTGCCAGGGCCACTCAGATCCTGATGTCATTACAGCCTTGGTTCAAGCATTGACAAAACAGCTGAACTCAAGATATGAGGTGAGAGTGGACTTCCCTTGATATCGAGGCAGCATTTGACTGAGTGTGGCATCAAGGAGCCCGAGTCAAATTGAAGTTAGTGGGAATCAGGGGGAAAACCCTCCACTGGTTGGTGTTATGACCGAGGATGGAGGAGTGCACTGTCTTTCTCTCGTTCAACTTCTCCACAGGTCACAACATATATTTAAATGTTTTACCCAGTTACTGATACAGCTAATTATATACTTCATCTATTTTAGTTTCTGAATAAAAATCTAACAACCAGGTTTCTTTAATAATCAACAAAATTATTAATTTACTATAAAACACGACACATTTTATAAAGACACAAAGATTATTAACACAGAGGTTGAAATATGAAAGCATAAATGTATTCCCTTCGAAATAACCCAACACACATGCTGACACACACCAGTTAAAGGAAAAATAAAGATGCTTTCTCTGCAGAGATCAACTTTGCAAAAAAACAGAAAAAAATACTTTGACCAAGTACTTGTCAATTCTTGGAGAAAAAGGATAAGATATGGAATATTACAGTTGGTCTGGATACATGTAGACAGGGGTTACTAGACACACGCAGTTGTCACTGGGATATTTTCAGAAGCAGTTCATTCAGGAGATGTGAAGAGAAAGTCTTGCAGAAACTTCTCAGGAGAAATGCTGCATCAGTTTCTCCAGTTCTCACGCTGGATTCTCAGAGTTCTCAAAGAGGTGGAACAGGATGAACTGGTGACCTCTCTCTCTTAGCAGGCTGAAACCCCAACTGTCCATTTAAACAGTTCAAAACAAAACCAAATCCTGACCACCATAAATCTAGACATGTGACTTCTCTGTAAACAACTCCAATAGTCAGCAAGGCCTCTTCCTCTTTACTTAGCTAAGAGCATGTGACTTCCAGTAACTGTTTTTTAAACAAAGTCGCAAGTATCCTTCCACTGATACTTTTTCAAAAAAAAAGTCAAGTATCTCCTCAGGTATTTCCACAGTCTTTTGAACACAAGTCCTCAAAAATATTTTTTAAAATGGTAGCACCTTCATAACTTTGGAGTCACACCTAGCACAAAGGATGATGGTTGTGGTTAAAGCCTGGCGACATGATCCGAACCCGACTAGACCTGACTGCATGTGTCGGGTTTAGGTCACGTCGAAATTCTGAGTCCAGCATTCGGGGTCGGTTGGGCTGGACATTGCTTCTGGGAAGTCAGGGGATCAGGCTTACCAATGATTCCCCACAAGTTCAGCTGCAGGAACAGCCTGCTGCCTGAACAGATGAAGGAGAAGCGTGTCAGGTCGGGTCGGATGTGAAACAAAATTAAAAGGCTCGGGTCGGGTTCGGGTTGGCTCTGGTCGGGTCGGGTTTTAATTTTATACATGAACCAGGCTTTAGTTGTGGATGTTGGAGGTTAATAATCTCAGCTCCAGGACATCGCAGCAGGAGTTCCTCGGAGTAGTATCCTAGGCTCAACCATCTTGAGCTGCTTCATCAATGACCTTCCTTCCATCATAAAGTCAGACGTGAGGATGTTCTGTGATGATTGTACAATGCACAGTGCCACAAGAACACAAAAAATTGGAGCAGGAGTAGACCATATGGCCCATCGAGCCTGCTGCACCATCCAGTACGATCATGGCTAATCTTAGGCTTCAACTTCACTTTCCCACCTCCTTGTCATATCCCTTGATTCCCTGAGAGACCAAAACTCTCTCTATCCCAGTCTTAAATGTATTCAACAATTGAGCATCCACAACCCTCTGGGTCGAGAATTCCAAAGATTCTCAACCCTTTGAGTGAAGCAATTTTTCCTTATCTCTGTCCTAAATGATCAGCCGCTAATCCTGAGACTGTGCCCTGTGTTTTTGATTCCCCGACCAGTGGAAACAATCTCTGTGTCTCTTCTATCCAGTCCCTTCAGAATCTTGTACGTTTCCATGAGATCGCCCCTCATTCTTCTAAACTCCAGAAAGTATGGGCCCAACTTATTTAACCTCTCATCATAGGACAGCCCCCTCATCCCAGGGACCAATCTAGTGAACCTTCGCTGTACCGCCTCCAATGCAATTCTATCCTTACTTAAATGTGGAGACTAATACTAGAGACAGCACTCCAGATGTGGTCTCACCAAAACCCTGTGCAATTGCAACAAGACTTCTTTATTCCTGTACTCCAATCCCCTTGCAATAAATGCCAACATGCCATTTGCTTTCCTAATTGCTTGCTGTACCTGCGTGCTAACTTTCGGCATTCAAGCACACCTAAGTCTCACTGAACAGCAACACTTGCTAATTTCACACCTTCGAAACATCACTCTGCTTTTCTATTCTAACTACCAAAGTGAATAACTTCGCACTTCCCTACATTATACTACATCTACCATTCTCAATGTCTCAGATACTGAAGTAGTCCATGTCCCCATGAGGCAAGACCTGGACAACATCCAGGCTTGGGCTGATAAGTGCTAAGTAACATTAATGCTAAACAAGTGCCAGGCAATGCCCATCTCCAACAAGAGAGAATCTAACCATCTCCCCTTGACATTCAGCGGCATTACCCACTATCAACATCCTGGGGATTACCACTGACCAGAAACTGAACTGGAGCAGCAGTATAAATACTGTGTCTACAAGAGCAGGTCAGAGGCTGGAAATTCTACAGCGAGTATTCCACCCCCTGAATCCCCAAAGCCTGTCCACCATCTACAAGGCACAAGTCAAGAGTGTAATAGAATACTCTCTACTTGCTTGGATCAGCGCAGCTCCAACAACACTCAGGAAGCTCAACACCATCCAGGATAAATGCAGCCCACTTGATCGACACCCCATTCATCATCTTAAACATTCACTCCCTCCACCAGGGATGGACAGTGGCAGCAGAGTGTACCAGATACAAGATGCACTGCAGCAATTCACCATGCCTCCTTCAACATCACCTTCCTCTTCCACCTAGAAGGACAAGAGCAGCAGACATGTGGGAACACCACCAACTGCAAGTTCCCCTCCAGGCCACACACCATCTTGACTTGGAAATATATCACCGTTCCTTCACAGCTGCTAGATCGACATCCTGGAATTCCCTCTCTAACAGCATTGTGGATGTACCTACACCAGATAGACTGCTGAGGTTCAAGAAGGCAGCTCACCACCACCTTCCCAAGGGCAATTAGGGATGGGCAACAAATGCTGGTCTTTCCAGTGACGTCCACATCCCACAAAACAAATAAGTATAAAAAATGACCAGTGGAAGAATGAAGTGGAGATGTGGACATGGGTTGTGTCCCAATGAGAAAGGAAACAAGGTATGGCCTTGGCGTTGCTTCGGACCAGAAGTAAAATAAGAAGTAAAATGCTTTGTGAGCTGCCTCCCCGTCAGTTAAAAACTGATGATGGTTTGGATCTTCTATTAGAGTTCCTGGATGAAATGTACAAGTAAGGTGATCTACTAAATGCCTTTGAGGCATGGTCAGAGTTTGATACATTTTGGAAAACAGATGTTTATTCAAAGGAAGAATATATCATGCACTTTAACAGATTGTATAAACGATTGACAACATTCACTTTAGAGATTCCTGTTTCAGTGCTAGCATTTAAATTGCTGGATTGTCCCAAGGTGTAGCATAGGGACATGCTCCTGGTTCTAACTGGTCCTCAGTTCTCGGAGAGAGAGACTCCCTGTTGGATCAGATGTTTGCTCTCTTGAAAAGATTCCTGGGGCCTTGGTGGAGCAAATGGGACATTCGGCAGTAACACAAAGAATAGAAGACACAATAATTGCCAGATTTTGAAATGGAACAGATACTGGATACAGGTGTAAGTACAATGGAATGGTTATGGACAGTCAGAATGAGGATGAAAGCACCTTTAGCAGATCTGGCTGTTAAAGCGAAGACAGAATTGGAACAGCAATAATAGGTGACTGAATCCCAGCAATGGACAAGGAACAGTTAATAGGTGCATCAGATGAGACGCCAAGTACCATTATGCCATGAACTGCACCAAGCATAGAGGTAGATTCCTCGAAATAACACATGGGACAGAGGATACTGAGGCAGAAGGTGAAGACTTTGATGAATCTGAACAAATTGTACAGGTCACAAGGAGTTTTAGTCCTATACTATATTATTCTCAGAGACAGAAGCACAAGAGGGGAGCCAACTGTGTAACAGCCCCGACAACCAATTTTATCTGTAACACCTGTGGAAGTGTCTATCGCTCTAGAATTGGCCTTTATAACCAATCCAGGCGCTGCTTCACAAAGCACTGACCACCTCCAGGCACTTACCTATTGTCTCCCGAGACAAGTAGGCCAAAGAAGAAATATTCACTGACTTGTTTAACTGTGTCATGCTAGCAGTGCTTGCAATCAACAGTGTGTAGAACAGATTGGTTAAAATGTTAGCTAGATTCACTAAGTAGTGAGGATTAATGCAGCGTTGAGGAGTATAGAAAATACTTCTTGTTATATGTTTAGTGATGACAAGCATTGAGGTCACTAAAGAGAGTCATAATTCCGTATAAAATAGCTGGAGTAAGCCATGTTATCAGTACTGATGTCTCTAGTGAGATATCTATGTGGTTGAGTAAACCTTCTATCAAAGAGGCACAAATGAAACATGACATGGAGTGTGATAAGGCAGTTACTTTTGGAAAGTCAGTGGATCTGCAGTTTACCCAATCAGGACATTATCGTGGTCCCTCAACAAAACCTGTTGTTTCTTTTCAGAGTGTTAGACAAGTATTAATGGCATCAGTTGATAAGAATCAGAGAGTAGAAAAGCAAATTGGCGTGAAGTAATATAGACAATTTGCTCACCCTGCTTGTCAGAGGTTAAAAACCCTGCTAAAAGATACAGGTACAGTTGAAGAGTGTATAAGGCTAATAGAAGAGATTAGTCAAGTGTAAAATATGTATAAAGTATTGGAGGATGCCACCACGTCCTATTGTAAACATTCCATTGGCATGTGGCTTTAATGAGGCCATTGTGTGGATTAAAGACAGAAATATTTTCATTCTACATTTTATAGACCTGGCCACCAGACTTAGTGTTTCTACAATAAAACAGAGTAAGGTCAAAAGGGTGATTATAGATAAAATCATGGAGAAATGGATAGGGATCAGACTTAGGGCACGAGCAAAGTTTCTAATTGATCGTGGAGGGAATTTGCTAATGATGAGTTCAGAGACATATTTGAAAACATGAACATTCTGGTCATGAATACAGCAGCTGAAAGTCTTTTCAGTAATGGACTCTGTGACAGGAATGATGTGGTGATTGATGAAATGCTGCATAAAATCTTAGCTGATCAACCAGACTGCAAGTTGACAACCGGCCGAGCATTGATGGTTCATACAAAGAATTCACTCCAGTGGTTGGAGGGTTTAGTCCCTGTCAATTGGTCTATGGGGAATATTCCAAATTACCTCCTGAACTGTGTGATAGTCCTCCTGCTCCAGAAAGTACTACAATTAGTTCAATTTTGTTCAGCACATTTGAATATTTTACATGTGTGAAAATGGTCTTTCATCAGGTCTGAGATCTTGTAGAAAATTCAGAGAGCGCTGAGGCATCATATAAGACCATTTGAGATAGAATTTAATTCAGCAGATTTGGTCTATTATAAAAGAGAGGGTCATCGGGAATGGAGAGGCCTGGGTAAAGTAATAGGCCATGATGGTAAAACAGTCCTTATCAAACATAACAAAATGTTCAGGTTCATTCCTCACGATTAATCAGGATTAATTATATCTTGGATTCTGAGCAGTCGATAGAAGTAAACGAGGCACCTTGTACCTCAAATGTTTGTGTGTTTTGTGATGAGGGTCCTGAGGATCAGTAAAACAGTAGATCAAGGGCTGGTTAGTGATACTGTGAGTGATCATGACACACAGAACAGAGCGATCACATCCAAAGACCAATTGCTCAGAAACTTGGGTGACACATATTCCAGAGGGGTCAAGTTAATGCAGGAATATGACAATTGTGGGACTTGCAGGAAAAGCTACTGGCAAATTTAAATATTGTTTAATGTACAGGATGATGGTCAAGAAGTGAGGTCTGTGGACTGGTAGAATGGGATGAAAGAGTGGAGGGTATGAAAGCACAGTGCACGTTCTGATAGTGGATCTGGAGGTGACTCTTGTATCAGAAAAGAATCAGGTACTGGAGAAAGAGTCTCGATAGTGTAAGAGAGAGATCTCACAGTAATCATCCCAACAGATATAAAAGTGCAAGTAGAGGCTGTAACTTGAACAGATGACACAATGAAATTAAAGACACAGAACAGTCTCTCAACAGAACTAGAAGCAGAAGTCCTCATGATTGTGACGTTTTAGTGACTGCCAATAAACGTGAGGACAAACTATTAAGAGAAGTAAAACAAAGGGAATTAGATAGTTGGAGACAGTTGGAGTTTACTCTGATACCAGATCAGGGACAAGCAGCCTTGTCACATAGGTGGATTTGTACTGAAAAGGTCCTTGCAGATGGGACTGATAAGGCCAAAGCCAGGCTGGTTGCTCGGGGTTTTGAAGAATGACTGGATGATACAGATGTAGGAGTGGGCTCTCCCACAGCTGGAAAAGTAATCTTGAAAATCGTTTTAGCTCTTTTGGTCACATATTCATGGGAGTGTAGATCAATTGTCATGAAAGCTTCATTTCTGCAGGGCGATACATTTCAGAGAGGTGTGTTTCTGAAACTTCCCAAAGAGACAGCAGATGCAGAAGGGAAACTGTGGAAACTAAACAAATGCATGTATGGCCTGAATGATGCTTCCAGCGTGTGGTATTTTACAGTGAGATCTGTTTTGCTGAAAATAGGTTATGTTCAACTCAAAACAGATCCCACAATGTTTTATTAGCATCATAAAGGATACTTTCAGACATCTTTATGATAGATGTTAATTTCTGATGTGGTGATACTGCGGAATTTGAGAAACGTGTTATTAAGATTCGAGTAGAATTTAAAATAGGGAGTCAGGCTTGTGGAACTTTTAAATATATTGGTTTAGATATTAAGCAGAGTAGGTCTGAAATAATTTTGAATCAACAATCCTATTTAGTGGGTGTTACTCCCCTCCCAGTTAATCGTACTCGGACATCACAGAAAGATGATGTTATATCTGAAGAAGAGACAGAACAAGTGTGAAGCTTGATTGGTCAGTTGAACTGTTTGGGCCCTCAGACGAGACCAGAGACTAGTTTTTATGTGTTGGAGTGAAGTGCTACAATGAAACACCCTAAAGTCAAGAATGTTTTATTTACCCTTAAAACATTCTATAATTAAATTGATTAAATCTGGAGAAATGTGTGTTTAAGTTCCCATCCCGAGGTCACCCAAAGAACATGAAACTAGTCATTTTTAGCGATGGTTCACATGCTAATCTTCCTGATGGGTATTCTAGTGCAGCTGGTTTCATAATATTACTGATGGGTGAAAATGGGAGATACTGTCCTTCAGCTTGGGAAGCTCAGAAAATAAAAAGGGTTGTTAAAAGTACTTCAGCTGATTGACACACTGGCCCTTGTGGAGACAGTGGATATGGGATTCTATTTGTCAAATATTGTAAGTGAGATTCTATACAAGGGGTTTACTGAAGATCACATACTCATTGAATGTTATGTAGATAATTGTTCATTGTTGGATAATGCACATGCTGCAAAAAAGCGTGAGAAAAAGTTACAGATCGACTTTGCTGGCTTGAAAGAAATGCCAGAGAGAAAGGAAATCTCTAAAATTACATGTGTAGATGCAAGTCATCAACTGTCTGATTGTTTTACGAAAGGAAATGTTTATATGAACAAATTGTTAGTTGTCCTCGAGGAGAGCCCTCTCACAATGTAATGCTTTCTACAGAATATGGAGGTTTTTGATTTGATTTTTTTGTTGAAATGTTGTTTGTGCATATTAACTCTAATTTGTACTTAAAGAGAAAGAAGGTAATCTGTTAATTGTATATTAATGGTGTTTACTATGTCAGCAGTGGTCATTAACAAGGGTTTCAATTGAGCACATGCATAGAGACACTTCTTGAAACTGTGTGTGGTTGAGTGAGGAGGTGTGTGCTTGTAATGTTTAACTGTAAATATATGTAAGTCTGAGTAAAGATTAGCTCCAGTATTATACTTCACCAGCTGCCTTTACAGAGTAGAACAGTAAGTACCAGACTGTGTGAGATTATGAACATTATTATTAGTATCAATAATTGTGTTATTAATGATCCCTGGTGATTTACACTGATTCCTGTTATTTCTCTCTCTGATCCCCAGTCTATGTCATGTCCGTCTCTCAGATTCTTGCACCGAGGATCTCGCCTCTGTTCTCAGTACACACACATCACTGATGGAGCTAAACCTGGGTTCAAATTTCTTCACAGACCGATCTATCCCCGCTTTCCATTACCTCATACTGAACTGCAGGAGTCTGGAGCGGATAGAGTGAGTGTTTGTGTTAATGGTTAATGTAATAAATAAAATATAAATGGGATTCAGTCACTCTTATCAGTAATATCTGTCTGTAATTATTATTGAAATATTAATCCCAGTCTCCCTGTTATTTACGCTATTGTTCAATCTATTTATTTCCTGTTTAATCTTTAATCTGTTTCAGGTTGTGGCGGAATCAGTTCAGTTCAAATGGAGAGAATCATCTGAAGTCGCTGCAGGGTACAAGACCCGGACTGAATGTGGTTGTGTGAACATTTCAATTTGTTAACATTACTGGTCTATCTATATGAACATTGTTGGCCAATTTGCTGTCCTTCCCCTTTAATTGGCCTCACTCCAGGTTTAAATCCTATTGGCTGTTTCACTGTGTCCAGTTCGAGCTGACATTGTGACATCAGAGGCCCAGCAACAGGGTCACGTGACTCAGCCGCTCAGCCCCACAGAGCTGCTTCTGCAGGATATCCGGGACTGAATGTTCCCCAATGGGGCACTGGGGAAATATACAGAGAGGAAGGGCCCAGGGTGGGGCTCAGTCTGGTCTGCAGTGGGACACTCAATATCCCTGGGTTTGGGAACTACATTATCCAGGGTTCACGCTCAGTATCAGTACCCAGTGACCCTACTGGGAAGTGAACATGTGTGTATTCAGGATGGAGACACGCTCTGTTCAACTTGGATAGATCCCACTTTCCAATAGATACCAATACCCAGTGTATGGGGTCACCCAGAGGGAGTATCCTATTGGGGAAGTTCCTGAAACTGGTGCACCCAGGATGGGTCAGCACTGCGAGAGGAGAAATGGGGAAAGTGCCAGTCGGGAATCCCACTGTTCTGTCTGGGTGATCGTGAGCATTTGTAGTGTTTAAGGATCCTGAACTTAACATGTTTGTGGCACCAACATGGAAGCAGGTACTGGTGTTACCATGGAAATTAAACATTGTGTACTTACTGTGGACTGAATTTTCAAACGGAATCACCTGAGACTGTAAACCATGAGATTGTGAAAAGGTGCAATGACCCTGTGAAACATCCTGAGGAAACTGAGGGGTCGATGAACGGACTTGTTACCTGTACTCACCTGGATTTGTATAATGACTTCCACTTGGAAATGTTTTATTAAACTTCACCTCTGTATCACTGCCTCCTGGATGATGTAACAGTACTGATGAGAATTGTTATTGTGTGATGTTGAATTAAATGATACATTATCTTAACAAGTACATCTCAGGACTTCTTACCAACTTCAAATTTGAGAATAGTTTCAGAGAGTTTTGACCATGGAATCCCTTCTTATATTTTCTGGACATAGAAAAGCCTCTGGAGACTGAGTTCATTCAATCGTGACCTCACTATTGTTTGAATTGTCCAATTAGGAAACGATCTGTCCACCCGAACCAGGTCAGAATCTCAAAATCTCTGACTTCCCACACTCGGACTCCTATCAGCTTGAATGTGAACGCCTGGTAAAAGCAAGTAGAAATGATGTGGCCTTAACATCCAGCTAATTTGCCTCGGCACTACCTATATCTGAGCCTCTGAGATTCTGCTAAGGTGTTTATCTTTTACTTCTCACACAGCAGGTCACCTGTTTTCACACTCTACTGCATTTCTGTTGAAGTTTACTATTGACCAGGGTTATAAAGTTACAATCAGATCTAGGCTGATCAGGGTGATGTCAGGAAGCTCTTCCCCAATAAGAAAAGTGGAAATCTGAATCCTCACCTATGTCTCCAAGTCCTTGTAACATTTGTTGATGGGAACACCTATTCCATATTTAACTTATCTAAGACTGTGATAATCTTATACGCTTCTATTAAATCTCCCTTCTATCTCCTTTGTTCTAAGCGGAACTAATCAAGCGTTTCCCATTTAACCTTGTAACTGTATTCTCCATCACTGGAACCATTCCAGTAAATCTCCTCTGCACCCTCTCACGGACCCTCGTGTCCTGCCTAAAGTGTGATGACCAGAAATGGACACAGTTCTCTAGTTGGGGCCTAACCAGCTTTATAAAGGTTCACCATAACTTCTCTGCTTTTGTACTCAATGCATCCATTTATGAATCCCAAGATCCCAGATGGTTTAATAACCACGCTGTCAGTATGTCCTGCCACCTTCAAATATCTATGCACATGCACTCTCACGTCCCACTGTCCCTGCACACGCTTTAGAACTGTGTCATTAAGTATATATTACCTCTCCCTATTCATTCTGCCAAAATGCATCACCTCACACTTGCCAATATTAAATTCCATCTTCCAGCTCTCTGTCCATTCTGCCAGCCTATCTATGTCCTATTGCAGGCAGTTCATATCATCCTCACTGTTTGCTAAACATCCAAGCTTGGTGTCATCGGCACATCGAAGGAATTTTGGAAGATCATAGCCACTGTATCCACTATCTCTAGAGCTTTCTGTTTTAGAACCCTAGGATTTAAACCATCACGTCCTGGGGATTTGTCACATTTTAGTCCCTTCTATTCCTCCAGTACCACTTCTGTGCTGATATTCCCTTAGCTGCTTGGTTATACTCTATGTCTGGTATGTTTTTTTGATTCATTCATGTGATGTGGGCGTCGCTGGCCAGGACAGCATTTATTGCCCATCCCTAATTGCCCATGAGAAGGTGGTGGTGAGCTGCCATCTTGAACCGCTGCAGTCCATGTGAGGTAGGTACACCCACAGTGCTGTTAGGAAGGCAGTTCCAGGACTTTGACCCAGCGACAGTGAAGGAACGGCGATATAGTTCCAAGTCAGGATGGTGTGTGACTAGGAGGGGAACTTGCAGGTGGTGGTGTTCCCATGTATTTGCTGCCCTTGTCCTTCTAGTTGGTAGAGGTCGCGGGTTTGGAAGGTGCTGTCGAAGGATCCTTGGTGCATTGCTGCAGTGCATCTTGTAGATGGTACACACTGCTGCCACTGTGCGTCGGTGGTGGAGGGAGTGAATGTTTGTAGATGGGGTGCCAATCAAGCGGGCTGCTTTGTCCTGGATGGTGTTGAGCTTCTTGAGTGTTGTTGGAGCTGCACCCATCCAGGCAAGTGGAGAGTATTCCATCACACTCCTGACTTGTGCCTTGTAGATTGTGGACAGGCTTTGGGGAGTCAGGAGGTGAGTTACTCACCTCAGGATTCCTAGCCTCTGACCTGTTCTTGTAGCCACGGTATTTATATGGCTACTCCAGTTCAGTTTTCGGTCAATGGTAGCCCCTAGGCTGTTGATAGTGGGGGATTCAGCAATGGTAATGCCGTTGAATGTCAAGGGGAGATGGTTAGATTCTCTCTTGTTGGAGATGGTCATTGCCTGTCACTTGTGTGGCGCGAATGTTACTTGCCACTTATCAGCCCAAGCCTGGATATTGTCCAGGTCTTGCTGCATTTCTACACAGACTGCTTCAGTATCTGAGGAGTCGTGAATGGTGCTGAATGTTGTGCAATCATCAGCGAACATCCCCACTTCTGACCTTGAATGAAGGAAGGTCATTGATGAAGCAGCTGAAGATGGTTGGGCCTAGGACACTACCCTGAGGTACTCCTGCAGCGATGTCCTGGAGCTCAGATGATTGACCTCCAACAACCACAACCATCTTCCTTTGCTCTAGGTATGACTCCAGCCAGCGGAGGGTTTTCCCCCTGATTCCCATTGACCTCAGTTTTGCTAGGGCTCCTTGATGCCATACTCGGTCAAATGCTGCCTTGATGTCAAGGGCAGTCACTCTCACCTAACCTCTTGAACTCAGCTCTTTTGTCCATGTTTGAACCAAGGCTGTAATGAGGTCAGGAGCTGAGTGGCCCTGGCGGAACCCAAACTGAGCATCACTGAGCAGGTTGTTGCTAAGCAATTGCCGCTTGATGGCACTGTTGATGACACCTTCCATCACTTTACTGATGATTGCGAGGAGGCTAATGGGGCGGTAGTTGGCCGGGTTGGATTTGTCCTGCAATTTGTGTACCGGACATACCTGGGCAATTTTCCACATTGCAGGGTAGAAGCTAGTGTTGTAGCTGTACTGGAACAGCTTGGCTAGGGGCGTGGCAAGTTCTGGAGCACAGGTCTTCAGTACTATTGCCGGAATGTTGACAGGCCCCAAAGCTTTTGCAGTATCCAGTGCCTTCAGTCGTTTTTGATATCACGTGGAGTGAATCGAATTGGCTGAAGTTTGGCATCTGTGATGCTGGGGACTTCAGGAGGAGGCCGAGATGGATCATCAACTCAGCACTTCTGGCTGAAGATTGTTGCAAATGCTTCAGCGTAATCTTTCGCACTGATGTGCTGGGCTCCCCCATCATTGAGGATGGGGATATTTGTGGAGCCACCTCCTCCAGTTAGTTGTTTAATTGTCCACCACCATTCATGGCTGGATGTGGCAGGACTGCAGAGCTTAGATCTGATCCGTTGGTTATGGGATCGCTTAGCTCTGTTATCGCATGCTGCTTACACAGTTTGGCAGGCAAGTAGTCCTGGGTTGTAGCTTCACCAGGTTGACACCTCATTTTGAGGTATGCCTGGTGCTGCTCCTGGCATGCTCTCCTGCACTCTTCATTGAACCAGGGTTGGTCTCCTGGCTTGATGGTAATGGTAGAGTGGGGGATATGCCAGGCCATGAGGTTACAGATTGTGGTTGAGTACAATTCTGCTGCTGCTGATGGCCCACAGCGCCTCATGGATGCCCAGTTTTGCATTGCTAGATCTGTTCGAAATCTATCCCATTCAACACGGTGATAGTGCCACACAACACGATGGACGGTATCCTTGATGTGAAGGCAGGACTTTGTCTCCATGAGGACTGTGTGGTGGTCACTCCTACCAATACTGTCATGGACCGATGCATCTGCGGCAGGTAGACTGGTGAGGATGAGGTCGAGTATGTTGTTCCCTCGTGTCGGTTCCCCCATCATCTGCCGCAGACCCAGTCCAGCAGCCATGTCCTTTAGGACTCGGCCAGCTCGGTCAGTAGTGGTGCTACCGAGCCACTCATGGTGATGGACGTTGAAGTCCCCCACCCAGAGTACATTTTGTGCCCTTGCCACCCTCAGTGCTTCCTCCAAGTGCTGTTCAACATGGTGGAGTACTGAGACATCAGCTGAAGGAGGACGGTAGGCGGTAATCAGTAGGAGGTTACCTTGCCCATATTTGACCTGATGCCATGACACTTCATGAGGTCCGGAGTCGATGTTGAGGACTCCTAGGGCAACTCCCTCCCTACTGTATACCACTGTGCCACCACCACTGCCGGGTCTGTCCTGTGGGTGGGACAGGATGTCCCCGGGGATGGTTATGGCAGTGTCTGGGACCTTGTCTGTTAGGATTGATTCCGTGAGTATGACTATGTCAGGCTGTTGCTTGACTAGTCTGTGGGACAGCTCTCCCAACTTTGGCACAAGCCCCCAGATGTTAGTAAGGAGGACTTGGTAGGGTCGACAGGGCTGGGTTTGCCGTTGTCGTTTCCGGTGCCTGGGTCAATGCCGGGTGGTCTGTCCAATTTCATTCCTTTTTATAGACTTTGTAGCGGTTAGTTACAACTGAGTGGCTTGTTCGGTCATTTCAGAGGGCATGTAAGAGTTAACCACATTGCTGTGGGTCTGGAGTCACATGTCGGCCAGACCAGGTAAGGACGGAAGATTTCCTTCCCTAAAGGACATTAGTGAACCAGATGGGTTTTAACTTGTAACTTGTGTCTTCTACTCTGAAGACAGACACAAAATATTTGTTCAATGTCTCTGCCATTTCTTCATTCCCCAGGGTAATTTCTCCTGTTCCTGCCTCTTAGGGATCAATGTTTACTTCAGCTACTTTCCTCCTTTTTCTCCACTTGTAAAAGCTCTTACAATCTGTTTTTATATTCCTGGGTAGTTCACTGTCATTCTATTTATTTCCTTTTTATCAACTTTTTGGCCCTTGGCTTAATCCGATTCTTTGACACATTAATAAACCTGTGTTTTATTCTGAGGCTGCGTTTGCCGACAACGCAACCACTAGGAGGTGCAGTACTGACACATGCGCAAATGCAGTCTCGTCACTGCCATCTCAGGCAGCTGCCAGTACAAAAAATGGCGCTGCTCAATTTGTCACAAAAATAAATTAAACACAAACCCCCTCAATGGCTGCGATTACCACTTCCATCTTACTCCCAACATTACCCCACTCCCTCCTGCCATCACGCTTCTCTTCGCCGGTCCCTGCTATGCCCGTCTGCTCCCCCCCGCCTCACCGCTGCTTTCCCTCAGCCACTCACTTCAGGCCTTGCTGCTTCCCCTCTCTTGGTCACTCGCTGCTGCGTCGCTCCTTCACCCCGCGGCCGTTCACTCTCAGTATTGCCACTTCGGTGGTTCCTTCCCGGTCGCCTCTTCGGACAGCGCGACGGGGAGAGATCGGCCAAGTGGAGCCAACAGCGAAGCCAGGAGAGAACGGGGAGTGGTCAGGAGAGGGAAATTGAACGCAGTGATTGAAGTGGGGTTGTCGGGAGGGAGAGGGATCTGTTAGGGGGAATATGGAATTTAATATGGAATTCGACTTTATTGTGAGCACTTTTTCCCCAGCAGTTCTTTTACTATGAGATTACTAATTAACACTGCCTCATTGTGCTTCTACACAGGGCATAATGGTAATGCTGTTGTGGTTTGATACTGCTGCTCAGACATTAGCATGTAGCAAGTCTTACTTATCCTGAATAAAATATAACCACTGTCACCAATAAGGTTTGTGTCATTTAGGGAGGGATTAAAGGGTGAATTGACTGTTACCCCAAATTCCGACGACAGCCAATGTTGTTGATGGCACAAAGATAGGTGGCATTGTAATCAGCATTGTTAATATTATAAAATTACCAACAGTTATTAATAGATTAAGTATATGGACAAACTCTGGAAAGTGGATTTTAATATAGGGGAGTGTTCGGTGTCACCAACTTTAGACTAAAGAGGATAGAACATATACTTTATAAATTGAGAATAGCTAGAAACGGTTGAAGCCAAAAGAGACTTGGGATCTATGGACAAAGATCGTTAAAATATCATAAACAGGTACAGAAAAGAATGAAAAGAGCTAATCAAATGCTAACCTTTTATATTGTGAGGACTAGAATACAGTGAGATTGAAATCATGCTTCAGCTATACAAAACCCTGATTAGACGACACCTGGAGAACTGTGAGCAGTTCCTGGCACCACACCTTAGGAAGGAAAAATTTGTCTTGAAGGGAGCGGAGGGTAGATTTACCAGAATTATACCTTGGGTCCAAGTTTAAATTGCAAGGAGAGATTACACAAACTGGTTGCATTTCCTGGGATTTTGCAGGTTAAGGGGTGATTTGATCAAAGATTTCAAGAGATAAAGGGGAACTCATAGGATTGATAAAAACTTTTTCTGCTGTTTGGGAGTCTCGGATTAGAGAGCTTAGTCTAAAAGTTAGAGACAGACCTTTCAAGACTACAATTAAGGAACACTGCTACACACAAAGGGTGGTAGAAGTTTGGAACTTCATTCCACAAACAGCAATTGATGATAAATGGACAAATCAGTTGTCCATTTTAAAACTGAGACTGAGATGTTTTTGTTATCCAAAGGTATTAAGGGATATGAGCAAAGGCGGGCATATGGAGCTAGGTTGTAAATCAGCCATTTACCAGAAGGTTCCAGGGATTTGAGTTACAAGGTTAGGTTGGGAAAGCTGGGGCTGTTCTCCTTGGAGTTTGAGGGGAGATTTGATAGAGATGTACTTATGACAGGCTTAGATAGGTTAGACAAGGAAAAGCTGTTCCAATTAACTGATGATACAATGACTAGGGGACACAGATTGAAGGTTTGGGGCAAGAGATGTTGAGGGAATGTGAGGAAGAACATTTTCACACAATGACCTGGAACCTGCTGCCCACCAAGATGGTGGAAGCAGATAATTTCAAAATTAAATTAGATAGACTTCCAGGGCTACAGGGATCGAGCCAGGAAGTGAGACTGACTGGATCCCTCTGCGGAGAGCTGGCATGGACTCGCTGGATGAATGGCCTCCTTCTGTGTCATAAATGCCTCTACAACCTCATTGAATTCCAGAACAGGCTCAAGGGGCTAAATGACCTCCTGCTGTTCCTTTTTCTTCCCTCTATACCTGGTCATCTCACTGGCCTGTCTACTATTGTCTCAACAATAAACAATAAAATCACTTCCACATATCCCTCACAACCCACTTCCAACACCACTTCTTGTGTCTGTCACTGCACCAAACTCACCCCTGAGTCATTTACTACCATAATTTTAAATTACCAACTATTGGCTCAGCATTTGTCATGATATTTCTATTGCTGTTGATCTACCCCTCTCCCAGTGATGACCTGGATCCCAGTAAATTCCTTCTGATCTGGCCTCCATCTTAGGGATTCAAATGTATCTGGTTCACAACTGGTTCAACCATCCATCAGTAGATCTGACTGAACCACATCAAACACTAACCTTACGTAATGGAGACATTCAGATAAAAATGCTTCAAAATGACACAAGCAGCAGGTTTTAGTTTCAGCAAGTTCTGATTCAACATATAATTGTTTTAATAAATTACCAGGAATTCCTACGACTGAGAGAATGGGATAATAAATGGGCTCATACAATAATCATGGAGAATTCTAAACTCCATACAGAATGGGCAAACCATATTCAGTAATAATGTGGAGCATGAGTACATGGTATGTATACAAGGTAGTTTTCTTGATCAGTCTGTTGATGAACTGATTAGGGAACATGCTTTTTGGATCGATAAATGTGCAATGAGGAAGAATTAATTGATAACTTGTAGAAAAGAGGCCTCTTGAGAAGGATTTTATATTGGGTTTGAAAGTGATTTAGTTAAGTCCAAAACTGGCATCTTAAATCTAAACAAAGCAAATGACACAGGTATGAAGGGCGAGTTGGTAAAGGTAGATTGAAAACTACATTAAAAGATATGATGATGGGCAAGCAATGGGTAGCATGTAATAAAATTAATGGATAATTTGCTAGAAATATACATTCCTTCAAGGCATAAAAACTGTGGCTAAGAAGAGGAGTTAAATATACTAGTAGATAAAAGGAAGAGGCTTATAATGTTGTCTAAATGTTACTACAGAAAGCCAAGAGGATTATAGAAAGTGGAGGGGTGAAATCAAAAAGCAAATTATGAAAGCAAAGAGAGAACATGAAAGAATATTGGCAATAAAATCAATGTGAACCCAAAAATGTTCAACACGTTAACAGTAAGAGGATAACTAAGGAAAGGGTAGGGCCCATATAAGACCAAGAAGGTAACTTATGCATGGAGACGGACGATGTTGGCATGGTTTTTTATGAATACTTTTCGTCTACACAAAAGAGGAGGATGATGCAGGTATTGTAGTTAAGGAAGCGGGGTGTGAAGTATTGGATGTGACAAACATCGGGAAAGAGGAAGTATTAATGGGATTAGCATCCTTGAAAGTTGATAAATCACCAGGGCCAGATGAATCGTACCCCAGGCTATTAAAAGAAGCAAGGGAGGAAATAGCGGAGGGTCTGACCATCATTTTCCAGGCCTCACTGGATACAGTTGTGCTGCCAGAGGATTGGAGGATTGCTAACATTGTGCCTCTGTTTAAAAATGGAGTGAGGGATAGACTGAACAGTGACAGGCCAGTCAGTCTAACCTCAGTAGTGGGCAAATTATTGGAATATGTTCTGAAAGACAGGGATGAACTGTCAATTAAAAAGGCACAGATTAATCAAGGACAGTCAGCATGGATTTGTTAAGGGAAGATCTTGTCTGAGCAACTTGATCAACTTTTTTGAAGAAGTAACAAGGAAGATAGATGAGGGTAGTGTGGTTCATGTGGTCTACATGGATATTAGCAAGATTTTTGACAAGGTCCCACATGGCAGACTGGTTAAATAAATAAAATCCCATTGGATCCTGGGAAATTCAGCAGTAAAATTGGCTCAGTGGCAGGAAACAAAGGGTAATTGTTGACGGGTGTTCTAGCGACTGGAGGGCTGTTTCCAGTCGTGTTCTACACGGCTCAGTAATGGTTCACCTGCTTTTTGTGGTATATATTAATGATTTGGACAAAAATGGTGGGGCACGATCAAGAAGTTTTCAGATGACACAAAGGTTGGCCGTGTGGTAGATAGTGAGGATGATAGCTGTAGGCTGCAGGAAGATATTGATGTTCTGGTCAAATAGGCAGAAAAGTGGCAAATGAAATTCAACCTGGAGAAGGGGATATCAAACAAGGCAATGGAATAGATAATTAATGGGAAAAGTGTAGAGGAAGTGAGGGACCTTGGAGTGAATGTCCACAGATCCCTGAAGGTAGCAGGACAGGTCAATAAGATCGCTAAGAATGCATATGGAATCCTTTCCTTTATTAGCCGAGATATAGAATATAAGAGCATGGAAGTTATGCTGGAACTGCATAAATCATTGGTTGTGCCACAACTTGAGTACTGTGTGCAGTTATGGTCACTCACAATAGAAAGGATGTAATTGCATTGGAGAGGGTTTAGAGATTTATCAGGATGTTGCCGGGACTGGAAAATTGCAGCTATGAGGAAAGAACTAGATAGGCTGGGATTGTCTCCTTGGAACAGAGAAAGCTGAAGGGAGATCCGATGGAAATGTACAAAGTTGTGACGGGCTTGGAGAGAGTGAAGGTAAAGCGCCTATTTACTTTAGCAAAGAGGTCAGTGATGAGGGTGCATAGATTTAAAGTGATTGGTAGAAAGATTTGAGGGGAGACATTGGTGGCAGTCATTTCATAAATAAACTGGGTAAGTTGCTTTCTGACATTTCAGAATTAGGGAAAGGGTTAACACTAAGGCAATTTTAAAAACACAGAATTAAAACATTATTTACAAATTGAACGACTGTGGATCCTATTCCCACAGGACCAGCCAATGTCACTCGCTTTGCACGAATTGTCCTGACGCTGACCTTCACTCTAACCTATTGATTCAACACCTGCAGATCAGGCAGCAGAAGAACTACTGCAATATTTGTGATAAAAATGGTCCTGAAGCAATACAGGGGAGTATAGTTTTCTGAGACTAGTGGGACCACTACATGTAAACAGAGGTCTACATGCTTATCCTTGTTAGAGTTACACCACTTTCACACTAGAGGTTGCCATATGCCTCCAGAACTAGTGGTACCCTTCGATTATGCTTGAGGTGAGCAGGATGTCTCTGTAATAGTGGTGTGACATCACTTACTCTAGAGGTGACCAAGTTCCTTTCGGGCTAATGGCACCTATGATTACAGTAAACGTGTCCATCTTCCTCTGAACTAGTAGCACCTACACTGACAGGAAATGTGACCATCCTGCTCCAATACTAGTGGTTCCCTACACTTACAATGGAGATAAAATCCATTGTCTGATACTCTTGATTCCCTTTATTTACTGTAGAGGTGGCCAATGGTGGTAACCCTACACTCATATAAGGTACGTAGTTACCTATAATTGCAATGGAGGTAACAGTGCTCCTCCATTACTAATGGTTCCCTGCACTTACATAAGAAATAAAGAAAATGAGAAAAAAGAACAGGAGTAGGCCATATGTCTGTCAAATCTGCTCTGTTACTCAATGCGATCACTGCTGATCCTTTTCCTCAACTCCACTTTTATGTCCACTCCCTACAATTCTATTCCATGAAAGGCTATGAATGTGTCTATCTCAGCATTAAATATATATTTTCAAGGATGGCGCATCCACATTCCTCTGGAGTACACAACTCCAACGATTCACAACCATTTGAGTGAAGAAATGTCCCTTCAGCACTGTCCTAATCTTAACCCTAACCCTAAACCTTTATCCTGAGACTGTGGCCCCACATATTCTGGATTCCCCAGGATTACAATTCACAGCGTTTAGTCTAACAAACCCCTTCAGATTCTTATTTGTTTCAATGAGATCGCCGCTCATTCTTCTAAACTCCAGAGAGTATCGGCCCAATTTACTCAGCCTCTCATCATTGGACAACTCATTCATCCCAGAAACCAATCTGGTGAACTGCTTCCAAAGCAATTATATTTTCTCTTCGATATAGAGACTGAAACTGCTCAAAGTACGCTCGGTGTGGTCTCACCAGAGCCCTGTACAATTGTAGCAAGACATCCTTATTACAGTACCTCGATCTCCTTGCAGTAAAGACCAACATCCCATTTGTCTTCCTAATTGCTTGCTCTTCCTGCATGCTATTTTGTTGGCGTTCCTTGTATGAGCATACCCAACTCAGTCTGAACATCAACATTTAGAAGTTTCTCAACTTTAAAAAAAATAGCTTTTCTTTCTTCCTACCAAAGTAAATAACCGTACCATTCCCTGCATTATACTCCATCTACCACCACTTTGCCCACTCACTTAACCTGTCTATATCTCTTGTAGTCTTTTTGTGTCCTCATCACAAATGAAAGGTGTATTTGCTACTCCAGTACAAGTGCAGCAACCACAATTGCACTGGAGGTGATCTTGCCTCTCCTGTCCTAGTGACACTCTACACTTACACTAAAAAATGTTCTTCCAGTATGAGTGGTAGACCTGCACATGAATTAGAGGAGACCATGTTCCTCCAGTACAAGTGTTAACCTAAACTCACACTGGAGATGGACTTCCAACCCCGATGTGAGTGCAATCCTAAACTTACTTTCGAGGGACCATTCTTCCTCCAGTGCCCGTGGTAATCCAACATTTACACGAGAGGTAAAAATGTTCCTCTGGTACTGGTGGTGCCCTACCCTTGGGCTAGATAATACAGTTTTCCTCTGGAATACAGTGGAGACATATATGTTGCTTCAGTATCAGTGGTACCCTACAATTACACTAACAATGACAATTGTCCTCTGGTACGAGTGGTAAACTGCACTTACATAAGAGATGATAGTGTCCAACCGGTACCACCAGTAACACACAGTTACACATGAAATGTTCATGCTCCTCTGTTACTAGTGCTGCAACATCAACCAAGCTAGATCTTACCGTGCTCATCTGGTGCTAGCAATGCCCATACACATACACCAGGTGTGATCGTGCTCTTCTGGTACGAGTGATGTTCCTACACATGCACTGGTTGTGAGCAAGCTCTTAAGTAACCAGTGGTTCCCGACACATGCATTATCAGTGACTGTGCTCCTCCGTTAACAGTGTGCTTGACAAACACATCTGCAGGAAGTGTCACCGGCTGCAAAAGCTTGAACGCCAGGTTTCAGAACTCGAGCGGTGGCTGGAGTCACTGTGGTGCATCCACGAGGCAGAGAACGATGTTGATAGTGCATTTCAGGAAGTATTCAGCCCAGAGCATAAGAGATTGCAGGGAGAGAGAGATTGGATGCTGCCAGGCAGACAGGAAGGTCAAGGCAGGAGACCCCAGGGAACATCCCACTTCCTAACCAGTATTCAGTTCTGAGTACCGATTGAAGAGAGGGTTCCACTGGAGAGTGCAGCAAGAGTCATGACCAGAGCATTATGGGTGGCTCAGCTGTGCAGAGAACGATTAGAACAGGCAAGAGAGCAATAGTGGTAGATGATTCTATAGTTAGTGGAACAGATAGGTGTTTCTGTGGTCGCAGACGTGATTCCAGGCTGGTATGTTGCCTCCCTGCTGCAAGGGTCATGGATATCACAGAGCGGCTACAGGCCATTCTGGAGGGCGAGGGTGCACAGACAGAGGTCGTGTTCCATGTTGGTACCAACGATATAGGAAGAGGGATGGGGTCCTGCAGGTTGAATACAGAGAGTTAGGAAAGAGATTAGCAAGGAGGACTTCAAGGGTCGTCATCTCTGGATTGTTCACAAGGCCACGGACTAGTGAGTATAGAAATAGGAGAATACACCAGATGAATGTGTGGCTGGAGAGATGGTGCAGGAGGGAGGGCTTCAGATTTCTGAGACATTGGGACCAGTTCTGGGGAAAGTGGAACCTGAGCAAGCAAGATGGTCTACACCTGAATTGGGTTGGGACAAATATCCATGCAGGAAGGTTTGCTAGTGCTGTTGGGGATGGTTTAAACTACTTTGGCAGGTGGACCAAACCTGAGGGACAGCTTCTGATAGGACAATACTCCCGTCTCATTTCATATTCCCAGGTCTAAAATGGCCAGTTCCTTGATTGGCACCAGAACCTACTGCTCTCAGAAATTGCACTAAATATACTCTTTGAACTTATCTTCCAGACTACATTTGCCAATCTGAATCGTCCAATCTATATGTACATTAAAATCACCCATGAATATTACAGTACCACATCTCTCTTCTCCCCAGCCCGCTCCGCCCCATCCCCTATATAAAGCCCTTTCATGCCTTATTTATAATACTCGCCAGGACACTGATCCCAAAATGGCACAAGGGAAGCTTATTCCAAAGATACAGCTCCGTCTCTCCCCAGTACTTGTGCCAGTGTCCCATGAATCGATACCCATTTCTCCAGCACTAAGTTTTGAGCCACGCATTCAACTCTCTCATCTTATTTATCCAATTCCAATTTTTAGGTGCCTTTGATAGTAATCTAGAGATGATAACCTTTGTGGTTCTGCTTTTTAATTTAGCCCCTTGCTGCTCATAATCTATAAGCAGAACCACTATCTTAGTCCTATCTACGTCGTTGGGACCCTGGTGGACCACAACAACTGGACTCTCTCCCTTCCGCTACAAGTTCCTCTTCAGCCCTGAGCAAATGTTCCGAACTCCAGCAACACAGCCATCTGGAGTCACACACTTGAGTGCAGAGAACAGTGTCGATCCCACTGACTGTCCTGTCCCCTACGACCACTGCATTCCTATGTACTCCTTGCATTTGAGTGGCCTCCTGCACCACGGTGCTGATGTCAGTTTGTTCATCCGCCCTCCTGTCCCCACTCTCTTCCACACAAACTGCAAGAACCTCTAACTTGTTGAACAATTGCATGTGCTGAGGCTCCTCCACATAAAACTTCTCAATCCCCTTACCTGCCCCACTCGCAGTCACACCCTCCTGTTCCTGACCACTGACCAAATCACCAAACCCTAGCCTAAGTGGTGTGACTGCCTTCTTGAACAAAGTGTCCAAGTAACTTTTCCCCTTCCTGATGCATCACAGTGTTGTCACTTGGCCTCCAGCTCGTCAAATCTGAGGTGAAGTTCCTCGAGCAGCAGACACTTACTGCAGCTGTGGTTGCAGTGGATCACACTCGTGTCCAGCAGCTCCCACATACTAGAGCTGCAACATATCCCCAGCCCTGCCATCCCGATTGTGTTTTACTTAATTAATTAATTATCTTCTTAATTATTTTAATTAATACCTCTACTCACCATCCACTTACGTTACTAACTTACATCCTTCTAATACTGAAAAACGTTACGCCTTATAGATAAACAAAAAATTCTACCACTCATTACTTTCCTTTGACTGGGGTTTGTTTAATTAATTATAAAGAAGCGAATTAAGCCATATTTAATTTTTATTTTTACCTTTTTTCTCATCTCCACCTGTTTACGTTGTTATGATCCTGCAGTTTTTTTTGTCTTTTCTGGGAAGTATTCGGCGTGCCTTTAAGGCTGCAAAAGGATCATTCCTGCTTTAAGAACAAACAAGCTTCAGAAATTGCTAAGAAGATGCATTTTAGGTGCCGTTGGAAGCAACCACACGGAGAGGAAACTAACTAGATTCAAATAAAGCATCCTGGTTACCCAGAAACAGCCATTTGGAGAACAAGGACAAAGATACAATGATTGCTGATTCCCTTTTGCAAAATTAGCTTTAAAAACTGGCTTTTGTCAGACACAGTTAACAGACACACAAACATCTGTTCTGCCAGCATGTACTGAAGGAGAGTTCTCCCCCGGTTTATTTAAACCCTATTTATTATACTCTCCGAATTCTGATAAGTCAAGCCAGGTTAATTTCTGAAAAGAAAATAATCAATTACTTTAACTATTGAACTGTAATTGCTGAAATCACCGCTGGGAGAAGAAGAGCATCACTTCAACTGGACTAGACTATTGACTGTCCAACTGCTGAAGAACATGTTTTGTCCATTGGACAGCTTCAAGTAACTGCAGTGAGGCAGGAACACCAGCAGATGGAGATGGTGAGAGGAGCAGTAACTGCAGTAAGAGAGGGACACCAGCAGATGGAGATGGTGAGAGGAGCAGTAACTGCAGTAAGAGAGGGACACCAGCAGATGGAGATGGTGAGAGGAGCAGTAACTGCAGTGAGACAGGGACACCAACAGATGGTGATGGTGAGAGGAGCAGTAACTGCAGTGAGACAGGGACACCAGCAGATGGAGATGGTGAGAGGGGCAGTAACTGCAGTGAGACAGGGACACCAGCAGATGGTGATGGTGAGAGGAGCAGTAACTGCAGTAAGAGAGGGACACCAGCAGATGGAGATGGTGAGAGGGGCAGTAACTGCAGTGAGACGGGGTACCAGCAGATGGAGATGGTGAGACGGGGCAGTAACTGCAGTGAGACAGGGACACCAGCAGATGGAGATGGTGAGCGGAGGCAGTAACTGCAGTGAGAGAGGGACACCAGCAGATGGAGGTACTGAGCCATTGTTGATGGGGAGATTCTCTGTTCATGAGTGTTTGAAAGTTTGCTGCAAGTTAGAGGAATGTATGTTTGTTTCAATCTGAAACTTTATGCAACATTTAAATGCTTAATGAAAGAATTTAAATACAACTTGTGTTAAATGGTAATTTTATAGCTATGTAAATGCTTGTAACGTTATCCTGGTTTCTGTTTGAAAAATTATTTTGAGTGAGTAAGCGCTAATGCAGAAATAAAACAAGATCAAATAAAGTCCAAATATTCATTTACAATTGAAAATTCTCTGAATAAGTTGCGTTGAATTCTTCATCACTAAAGTTATGACATCTCTCACTTTCCTTTTTGTGCCGTTATCTTCTCTGCTATTAGTGAGAGGAATTGAAGTATTGATGCAATTGTCTTTTGAAAATGGATATTAAATCTGCTTTCACCAACCTGTCAGACAGTGCATTCCAGACCAGAACAACAAGTGACAAACATCCCTCTGAATATCCCAGGAAAGCAGAGGATAGAAACAGTCAAGATGGAAAGTGAAACAAGTGACACTTTAATGCAGCAGCAAAAACTCATTGCCAGATTCTCGAGGTATTTATTGCTAACTTTATGTGAACTGGAGGTGAAAAGTGAAAGACCTTTCATAACATTTGTGCGAAATGGCTGTTTTTCAACTTTGTAAACCCTTGTGATTTTACAGTGGTAAATGTTGAGAAAATTATTTTGAATGCTTACCGGCTAATGCATAAATGCAACAACATCAAGAAACGAATCATTTACAGATACAAGTGTAAATATGGGTCAGAATTGTTCTGTGAAATGTAACCAGTTGTAAACGTTTTCTTGGCTGCATCATTTACCTGGTTGTAATTTCAGGGATTGTCACCCAGAGTAACTGAGAAGCCTAAGAAAAATTGGCTGTTTCTCAATCTGCAGCAAACAGGCCTCGCCAGCAAAAACTCTTTGCCAGAATTTCAAGTTATTGCTGCCCTTTCTGTCAAATGGAGATGAATAGTGAAAGGCATTTAATACAATTTGTCTAAAATGGCCATTTTCCAAACAGGCCACTCCAGGTTTTACATTGCAACAGTTTTTCTACATTCAGTTGTTAATGAGGTCTTGGGGATGGGGGGGGGTGGGGGCGGGGGTGTTGTGCAGGAGGAGAGGGAGAGAGTGATAGGGTCCTGAAATGAACCATTTGCAACATTCACAGGAATATCCCTACCCCATTCACTTACCATTCCCGTTGGAGGGCCCGAAATATCTCTTCTTTGAAGGTTTTTGTGTGTTTGTGTGCATATGTGTGTGAATGCCATTGCATTCTTCTGGTCTCTGTGCAATCAGCTCTGTCAGCACAGATCCTGGAATTGGAACCTGGACCCTTTCCCATCTCAGAGTAACCACTAACCGAGCTCCCTTATTTTATTATATCTCATTCCCTTCCATTGACACATAGTGTTCTCACCAGACAACTGTGAGCTCCTCCAGACTGAAGGAGATATTTGCAGTAATGCATAAAATACTAGGAATTTAAAGATCATTGCCATGAGAGTAAAGAGCATCAGCAAGCCTGTTACTTCAGATGATTTTTTTAAACATAATTAAGACAAGGAATTAAAATCAATCGCCTCATTCAAACTGCTGGTTAGGCCTCAACTGCATAATTGTGTTCGATCCTGGGCACCACACTTTAGGAAGGATGTCAAGGCCTAGGAGAGAGTGCAGAGGAGGTTTACCAGTCTCGAAGGAAGACTGTGTGTGTATGTGAGAGAGAAAGGGGAGAGGTTTCAAGGAATGGCCAACAATTTTATAGTGATTAAAATTGACTAGGAGTGATTAAAATGCAACTTTAGTGGGTAGTGTAATAAATAGGCAAAAGAGACAGATTTCCACTTTGGAGCATCTTTGTTTTAAGATATACTGAAAGAGACAGGACTCTATACTTCAGAGAAAGATAGATTTCAGGGTGAGCTGATGCACATTTACAAGATGAAGAAGGAAACATATTGTGTTACAGTTAGGTTTGTTCCAATGAAATAGGTTAGTGTGGACCCTGGAAACAAGGGGCACTTTATTGGAGCAGTGAAAACTCTTTGTCAGAATGTGGAGGTCTTTATCAGTGAACTTTCGAAAACTGGAGGTGAAAAGTGGAAGATCTTTAACACCATTTGTGTTAAATGGCCATTTCCCAGCTTTGTAAACCCTTGTAACATTAAACTGGTAAATGTTAAGAAGGTTTGTTTTGATTGATTACAGGCTAATACATAAACACAGCAGCAAATACAGTACAAAGAAATCATTGACAAATATAACTGTAAATATGGGTGAGAATTATTGTGTGAAATGTCACCGGTTATAAAAGTTCTCTTGGCTGCACCATTAACCTGTCTCTAGTTTCAGTCTTTGTCACACAGTGGAATTGAAAATCCGAATTAAAACTGCCTGTTTATACTGCAGTCAAACCGGCCTCTCCAGCAAAAACTCAAGGTAACTGCAGTGAGACATTCTCAGTTATTTTCTGAACTTTCTGTTAACTGGAGGTGAATAGTGAAAGACATTTAATACAATTAGTGTTAAATGGTCATTATCCAAAGTGGCCCCTCCAGGCTTTAAATTACAGCAGCTTTTCTGCTCTGTTAATGAGGTTTTTTTTGGGGGTGGGGGAAAGTGACAGACAGGTTTCTGTCTGGAATGGTCCATTTGGGATATGGCTGGAATATCCCTCTCTCCCCCATTCCCTGTTTACACAGAAACACAGCTTGGACTGTCCCATACCTGGGAGGGAGGGTCCAAATGGAGGAAGCTGAGAGTTGGTTGGATGAGCTGTATTTTGGATGGACTGGTGTTTTCAGTGACAGGTTCTGGGATATATTAGGACAACATCAGACTCCATTCTTTCTTTCCATGCGGCTGGTTTGTGAAGGTGAGTTTCTGTGTCTCAGTGCCCAGGAGAATTGCAAGCAGATTACAGTGTGTGTGTGTATGACAGAGAGAGAGAGAGAGAAACAGTGAGGGAGAGAAAAAGAGAGAATCTCTCTCTCTCTCTCTTTCTGTGTTTCTCTCTCTCTCTCTCGTGTATCTCTAGCTCTCTCGTGTTTCTCTCTCACTCTCTCTCCGTGCGTTTCTCCCTCTCTCTCTCTCTGTGTTTCTGTGTGTGTGTGTTTCTGTGTGTGTGTGTGTATTTCTCTCTCTCTCTGTTTCTGTGTGTGTGTGTCTATTTCTCTCTCTCTCTCTGTTTCTGTGTCTGTGTGTGTGTGTTTCTCTCTCTCTCTGTTTCCCCATCTCTCTCTCTCCCTCACTTTGTGTTTCTCTCTCTCTGTTCTCTCTCTCTTTCTCTCTGAGTGATTGTATCTTTCCGTCTAATGGCTTTCTCTGTCCTTCTGTCTCTCAATCTCTCTCTCTCTCGGTGATTCTGTGTGCCTTTCTCTCACTGGCTTTCTGTCTGCCTCTTTGCTGCCTGCAATTTCTTTCTGTCTATGTTCTTTCCCTCCACTTTTTTCCCCTCCTCTTTTTGTATGTCTCTTTCTGTCCTTTGACTATTTCTGACTTTTTTTCTCTTTTCTCTACTTTCTCTGGCTCTCTCTGGATTTCTCTCACTTTGTGGCATTTTCTCTCTTTCTGGATTGCCCCCCCCCCCTGCAAAAATTACCCCCCTCCCCGCAAAATATTCCCCCCCCCCCGCAAAATTTCCCCCTCAAATTATTTCCCCCAGCAAATGATTCCCTCCCCTGGAAATTATTCCCCCCCCCGGAAAATATCCCCCTGTGAACAGACACCCCCCACCCCCATCTAATACCCTCACTGTGAACAGACCCCATCTAATTATCCCCTCCCCCCGTTCAAAGACAACCCATCAAAATACCTCCCCCCACCCCACCGGGAACGGGCCTTCATCTAAATACCACCCCCGGGAACAGACTCCCATCTAAATACCACCCCCGGGAACAGACCCTAATCTAATACCCTTCCTGTCGACAGGCCCCCATGTAATTAGCCCTCCGCCCTCCCAGTAAACAGTGTCACATCTAAACCCCCTGGAACAGACTGGAGAATCCTCCCCCCTCCCATTTTAAACCTGGAGAATCCTGTCCCACCCCTCCAATTTTTAACATATCTAATTCCCTCTGTGAATATCGCCCTCTAATTCTCCCCCTGCCCCCACTGTAAACACTCCCCCCTTTCTAAATACCCTCCCTGTGCTGTAAAAGCCTCACCACCACTAATTCCCACCCTGTATCATCTCCTCCGTGAACAGACTCCCCCGTGTAACTCCCATCCCGTCTTGAGTTTGTTCAAGAACATTCTCTTTTTATTTGCATTCGAACCTCAGCAAATAATTAACAAGGTGCAGTGGGGCTGTCGGGCAAGAGTGGAATTTTTTTCCTCACCACTCGGTGCAGCGTGGGTCTGGTTTCACAGCGCCTGGGTCATTTGGCTTCCTTTTACTTTAATTGTCTCATTTAATTGTTCAACCATTGGACGTATTTTAGTGGCCAATAAAATCCGCAGGAAACTCCGGGGTAACAGGAGTGAGAATCACAGTTATTTAGAAATGGAGAACCGCAGGAAATCCATTATTTTATTGTTCACTGTATCGGGCTGTTTTATACTCTTGTGGTTGACAGCTGCCGTGAGTTTAGTGGCGACCAGACTGACAAACACCAATTATTACCGAGGTGACCGCACAGCCCCTGGATTATATCGCCGATGAAACCGGAACTTTCCTTAAGTTTTTGAGTTGTATTGCACATTTATTTACTTAGAGACACAGCACTGAAACAGGCCCTTCGGCCCACCGAGTCTGTGCCGACCAACAACCACCCATTTATACTAATCCTACAGTAATCCCATATTCCTTACCACCTACCTACACTAGGGGCAATTTACAATGGCCAATTTACCTACACCTGCAAGTCTTTGGCGGTGGGTGGAAACCGAAGCACCCAGCGAAAACCCATGCGGTCATAGGGAGAACTTGCAAACGCTGCACAGGCAGTACCCAGAATTGAACCCGGGTCCCTGGAGCTGTGAAGCTGCGGTGCTAACCACTGCGCCACTGTGCCGCCCTTTATGTTGCGACCCAGAGAAACTTCGGAGAAGAGCTGAAGAATGTGTTGAAATCTTCCTGGCCAGTACTTTTGAGATTAGTTCAAAATGCGGATAAAATTAAATAAAGCTTGTTCACATCTGAAGCTCAATTTCAACTCATTTCCTACCGTACAAGTTCCTTCTTTTCGGAAATGTGAAAATTAGATGAGCTCTTTTGCAAACTGTTCTTCCATTTTGTAGCATACGTTTGATGTCAACATTATATTCTTTCTTCACCCTTCATTCATTGAGTAAACATAACTTATTCCTGCAAAATCAGCATATTTCAAGTTCACGTTTCAAAGATAACAATCTTTGGGCTTCACTTGGTGCAGAAACAGGTTCTGCGATGGTTGATATTGGTAACATTCCGGAAGCTTGGTGTGAATATTGCCAGTGTGGGTCTCACTGTCAGGCACCATTCCTCATTGACAAATATAACCAGGATCTTGTAACATGATAAGTTTTCGAATGGAGCAAACTGTCAGAACACGACACTGATCAATGTGACATTTCACCTCTTTTGCCCCAGGTGCTGAATTGAATTCTTCACTGTGACACAGAGTTCAATCACCACGAGAGACAACATGTGAAATTAGAAACGGGATACTCCTGTCAGGACATATACTTCAGTGTAGAAGAACAGAATGAGAATACGAATGCTTAACGGTATTACAGAAATTCGCAAAAATTATCCTGACAGTTTGTAATGGGATAGTCTGTGGCACCTGTCCCGACTTCAGTATATCAAAAAAGAAAACCCTGACAACTCAGTTAGCTGCACTTTAATGAAGTTCAAATAGTGGAATTCTGTCGTATTATTTTTACCGAACCCATACAGTGCAACAGGTGTATGGAATATCCTGTACTGTGAATTCAAGTATTCTCCTCAGTTGTGGAGATCCTGTGGTAAGAAAGCTAAGTTCTTATAACCTGAAAGATAACAGCTAAAGCATCAGACACATCCTACATTCCCTCCTTTAACTCATAAGTAAGGAATAGTCTGGGATTGGTGGGAGGCGGTTGGGTTAGGTGGTTAGGTTCCAGTCTTTTTGCAACGGCGACAGGGAGAGCGAGCTGGCAGCTGGGTAAGTGAGTTTACAGTAAGTAAGTCCTATATATTTGGGCAGCGGCTGATGTCCCTGACTCCTTCACATGCAGGAAGTGTGTCCAGCTGCAGCTCATGTTAGACCGCATGACGGCTCTGGAGCTGCGGATGGACTCGCTTTGGAGCATCCACGATGCTGAGGAAGTCGTGGATAGCACGTTTAGTGAATTGGTCACACCGCAGATTAGGATTGCTGAGGGAGAAAGGGAATGGGTGACCAAAAGGCAGAGAAAGAGCAGGAAGGCAGCGCAGGTGTCCCCTGCGGTCATCTCCCTCCAAAACAGGTATACCGTTTTGGATACTGTTGAGGGAGATGGCTCACCAGGGGAAGGCAGCAGTAGCCAGGTCCATGGCACCGTGGCTGGCTCTGCTGTTCAGAAGGGCGGGAAAAAGAGTGGAAGGGCTATAGTCATAGGGGATTCGATTGTCAGGGGAGTAGGTAGGCGGTTCTGTGGTCGAAAACGAGACTCCCGAATGGTATGTTGCCTCCCAGGTGCACGGGTCAAGGATGTCTCAGGTCGGCTGCAGAACATTCTGAAGGGGGAGGGTGAACAGCCAGTTGTCGTTGTGCACATAGGCACCAATGATATAGGTAAAAAACGGGATTAGGTCCTACAAGCAGAATTTAGGGAGTTAGGAGCCAAGTTAAAAAGTAGGACCTCAGAGGTAGTAATCTCAGGATTGCTACCAGTGCCACGTGATAGTCAGAGTAGAAATGAAAGAATAGTCAGGATGAATGCGTGGCTTGAGAAATGGTGCAGGAGGGAGGGGTTCAGATTTTTGGGACATTGGGACCGGTTCTGGGGGAGGTGGGACTACTACAAATTGGACGGTCTACACCTGGGCCTGACTGGAACCAATGTCCTTGGGGGTGCTTTTGCGAACGCTGTTGGGGAGGGTTTAAACTAATATGGCAGGGGGATGGGAACCAAATGAGGAGGTCAGTGGACAGTAAGGAGGTAGTAACTAAAGCCTGTAAGGAACTAGATAATGAAGTCAGCGTGACTAAGGGAAAGAGTAGACAGGGAGCAGATGATGAACGCAAAGGGACTGGTGGTCTGAGGTGCATTTGTTTTAATGCAAGAAGAGTAGTAGGTAAGGCAGATGAACTTAGGGCCTGGATTAGTAGTTGGGAGTATGATGTTATTGCTATTACTGAGACTTGGTTGAGGGAAGGGCATGATTGGCAACTAAATATCCCAGGATATCCCAGGAGGTAAAAGGGGTGGAGGAGTTGCAGTACTGGTCAAAGAGGATATCACAGCTGTGCTGAAGGAGGGCACGATGGAGGACTCGAGCAGTGAGGCAATATGGGCAGAACTCAGAAATAGGAAGGGTGCGGTAACAATGTTGGGGCTGTACTACAGGCCTCCCAACAGCGAGCGTGAGATAGAGGTACAAATATGTAAACAGATTATGGAAAGATGTAGGAGCAACAGGGTTCTGGTGATAGGAGATTTTAATTTTCCCAACATTGACTGGGATTCACTTAGTGTTAGAGGTCTAGATGGAGCAGAATTTGTAAGGAGCATCCAGGAGGGTTTTCTAGAGCAGTATGTAAATAGCCCAACTCGGGAAGGGGCCATACTGGACCTGGTGTTGGGGAATGAGCCCGGCCAGGTGGTTGAAGTTTCAGTAGGGGACTACTTTGGGAATAGTGATCACAAATCCGTAAGTTTTAGAATACTCATGGACAAAGACGAGAGTGGTCCCAAAGGAAGAGTGCTAAATTGGGGGAAGGCCAACTATACCAAAATTCGGCAGGAGCTGGGGAATGTCGATTGGGAGCAGCTGTTTGAAGGTAAATCCACATTTGATATGTGGGAGGCTTTTAAAGAGACGTTGATTAGCGTGCAGGAGAGACATGTTCCTGTGAAAATGAGGGATAGAAATGGCAAGATTAGGGAACCATGGATGACAGGTGAAATTGTGAGACTAGCTAAGAGGAAAAAGGAAGCAGACATAAGGTCTAGGAGGCTGAAGAAAGACGAAGCTTTGAAAGAATATCGGGAATGTAGGACCAATCTGAAATGAGGAATTAAGAGGGCGAAAAGGGGTCATGAAATATCTTTAGCAAACAGGGTTAAGGAAAATCCCAAAGCCTTTTATTCATATATAAGGAGCAACAGGGTAACTAGAGAAATGATTGGCCCACTCAAAGACAAAGTAGGAAAGTTATGCGTGGAGTCAGAGAAAATGGGTGAGATTCTAAATGAGTACTTTGCATCGGTATTCACCGCGGAGAGGCACATGACGGATGTTGAGGTTAGGGACAGATGTTTGATTACTCTAGGTCAAGTCGGCATAAGGAGGGAGGAAGTGTTGGGTATTCTAAAAGGCATTAAGGTGGACAAGTCCCCAGGTCCGGATGGGATCTATCCCAGGTTACTGAGGGAAGCGAGAGAGGAAATAGCTGGGGCCTTAACAGATATCTTTGCAGCATCCTTAAACACGGGTGAGGTCCCGGAGGACTGGAGAATTGCTAATGTTGTCCACTTGTTTAAGAAGGGTGGCAGGGATAATCCAGGTAATTATAGACCGGTGAGCCTGACGTCAGTGGCAGGGAAGCTGCTGGAGAAGATACTGAGGGATAGGATCTATTCCCATTTGGAAGAAAATGGGCTTATCAGTGATAGGCAGCATGGTTTTGTGCAGGGAAGGTCATGTCTTACCAACTTAATATAATTCTTTGAGGAAGTGACAAAGTTGATTGATGAGGGAAGGGCTGTAGATGTCATATACATGGACTTCAGTAAGGCGTTTGATAAGGTTCCCCATGGTAGGCTGATGGAGAAAGTGAAGTCGCATGGGGTCCAGGGTGTACTAGCTAGATGGATAAAGAACTGGCTGGGCAACAGGAGACAGAGAGTAGCAGTGGAAGGGAGTTTCTCAAAATGGAGACGTGTGACCAGTGGTGTTCCACAGGGATCCGTGCTGGGACCACTGTTGTTTGTGATATACATAAATGATTTGGAGGGAAGTATAGGTGGTCTGATTAGCAAGTTTGCAGACGACACTAAGATTGGTGGAGTAGCAGATAGTGAAGGGGACTGTCAGAGAATACAGCAGAATATAAATAGATTGGAGAGTTGGGCAGAATAATGGCAGATGGAGTTCAATCAGGGCAAATGCGAGGTGATGCATTTTGGAAGATCCAATTCAAGAGTGAATTATACAGTAAATGGAAAAGTCCTGGGGAAAATTGATGTCCAGAGAGACTTGGGTGTTCAGGTCCATTGTTCCCTGAAGGTGGCAACGCAGGTCAATAGAGTGGTCAAGAAGGCATACGGCATGCTTTCCTTCATTGGACGGGGTATTGAGTACAAGGGTTGGCAGGTCATGTTACAGTTGTATAAGACTTTGGTTCGGCCACATTTGGAATACTGCGTGCAGTTCTGGTCACCACATTACCAAAAGGATGTGGATGCTTTGGAGAGGGTGCAGAGGAGGTTCACCAGGATGTTGCCTGGTATGGAGGGCGCTAGCTATGAAGAGAGGTTGAGCAGATTAGGATTATTTTCATTAGAAAGACGGAGGTTGAGGGGGGACCTGATTGAGGTGTACAAAATCATGAGAGGTATAGGCAGGGTGGATAGTAAGAAGCTTTTTCCCAGAGTGGGGGATTCAATTACGAGGGGTCACGAGTTCAAAGTGTGAGGGGAAAAGTTTAGGGGGGATATGCGTGGAAAGTTCTTTATGCCGAGGGTGGTGGGTGCCTGGAACGCATTGCCACTGGAGGTGGTAGACGCGGGCACGATAGCGTCTTTTAAGATGTATCTGGACAGATACGTGAATGGGCAGGAAGCAAAGAGATACAGACCCTAAGAAAATAGGCGACATGTTTAGATAGAGGATCTGGATCAGCGCAGGCTTGGAGGGCCGAAGGGCCTGTTCCTGTGCTGTAATTTTCTTTGTTCTTTGTTCTTTGTTGGTGAAGGGATGAATGATGTTTGACTAAGTTCACGATCTCTGTTGCATTTTACCCAATTGGGATAAAAAAGAATGCAATTTATTAACCATCGATTAAGTTATCCCCAAGCTTCAGAGTGAGAGAATTTCTCGCAAATGAACAGGAAGAATCCAAACTCTCCCCCAAGTACTAAATAAATTAAGCAGTCACAAATCAGAGCTGCAAGTTAAAGTTTAGCACACAGGAGCCTAATAAGCATTAACACATATAAAAAGATTTTTCTAACAATGGAGTACGAAAACACTGATGGGTAGAGTTACTTCACAAACTTCAGTAGCGAAGGTTGTCCAGACAATTAACTTATCATTATAAATCAGCATCAAAGGATGTCGAGCTTTCAGCACAACAGTAACCAGACACGACTGTTACAAATTGGTGAGACGTTATTTATTCATTCACGAGATATGGGCGTGGCTGGAAAACCCAGCTTTTGTTGTCCATTTTAATTGTCCGTGAGGAGCAGGTAGTGAGCCCCGTTTTGAACAGCTGCTGACCATTTGCGACGGTCTGTTCACAGTGAAGCTCTTGTATTTTATCCCAGCAACAGTGAATGAAAGGTGTGTGGTTTGGAAGGAAACTTGGAAGTGGTGTAGCATTAATGGTTAAAGGAATCAATAACAGCTGTGAGGAGGAATGATATGCTAAATGAAACCCCGATCAGACCTGTACTGTACCCGGCAGGAAGATCTCTGATAGTCTCGCGCTACTCAGGGATATGATCGCCTACGTACGGGACAGGAGGGTGGACACCTGCCTCATCAGCCTGGACCAGGAGAAGGCTTTTGACAGGATATCGCACACCTACATGATGGACGTGCTTTCCAAAATGGGGTTTGGGGAGGGAATCTGCAATTGGATCCAACTGCTCTACACAAACATCAGTAGCGCAGTGTCAATCAACGGGTGGGAATCTGAAAGTTTCCCGATCAAATCTGGAGTCAGACAGGGCTGTCCTCTGTCCCCGGTCTTGTTTGTTTGCTGTATTGAACCCTTTGCTGAGTCTATTAGGAAGGATGCGAGCATAAGAGGGGTGACAATCCCAGGCAGCGGAGGCACTCAGGTCAAAACCTCCCTGTACATGGATGACGTCGCCATCTTCTGCTCGGATCCGCTGTCCGTGCGCAGACTGATGAGCATCTGCGACCAGTTCGAACTGGCCTCGGGAGCCAAAGTTAACCACGGCAAGAGCGAGGCCATGTTCTTTGGGAACTGGGCTGACCGATCCTTTGTCCCCTTCACCGTCAGGTCAGATTACCTGAAGGTGCTGGGGATATGGTTCGGAAGGGCCGGGGCGTGCACCAAAACATGGGAGGAGCGAGTAGCCAAGGTACGACAAAAGTTGGGCATGTGGGGGCAGCGATCTCTCTCCATTGTGGGTAAGAACCTGGTCATCAGGTGCGAGGCGCTCACGTTGTTGCTCTACGTGGCGCAGGTCTGGCCCATACCCCACTCCTGCGCCGTGGCAGTCACCCGAGCCATTTTCCGCTTCGTCTGGGGATCTAAAATGGACCGGGTCCGGAGGGACACGATGTTCAAATCTCTGGACATGGGCGGGAAAAATGTACCCAACTTGGCCCTCATCCTGATGACCACCTTCGTGTGCGGCTGCATCAAGCTATGTGTAGATCCCCAGTACGCAAACTCCAAGTGTCACTACGTGCTGAGGTTCTATCTGTCCCCGGTGTTGCGAAGGATGGGCCTGGTCACATTGCCGCGGAACGCACCATGCAGTTGGGCAGCGCCGTACCACCTATCCTTCGTGGAGCAGTTTCTACGGAAAAACACCTTTGACCACCGGTCCATCAGGCAGTGGTCTGCACGGAATGTCCTCAAGGCCCTACGGGAAAAGGAAACGGTGGATCCTGTCGGATGGTTCCCCGAGCAGACCGTCAAAGTCATTTGGCGGAATGCCTCATCACCAGAACTTTCAAACAAGCACCAAGACGTAGCTTGGCTGGTGGTGAGAAGGGCCCTCCCCGTCAGATCCTTCATGCACACCTGAAGTCTCGCCCCCTCCGCACAGTGCCCCCGCGTTGGCTGTGGTGGGGAAGAGACGGTCGCCCACCTCCTCCTGGAATGTGCCTTTGCAAAGCAGGTGTGGAAAGAGATGCAGTGGTTTTTGTCATGGTTCATCCCAAGCAGCTCTGTAACACAGGAGTCTGTGCTCGACGGGCTGTTCCCAGGAACGCACACCGAGACAAACATCAACTGCTGCTGGAGGACTATCAATTCGGTGAAAGACGCCCTTTGGTCTGCCCGAAACTTGCTGGTCTTCCAGCGCAAAGAGTTGTCCACCACCGAATGTTGCAGACTGGCACATTCCAAGGTGCAGGACTACGTGCTGAGGGATGCACTAAAGCTTGGGGCAGCCGCAGCAAAGGCTCAATGGGGAAAGACCACAGTGTAAGGTTCCCCCACCAAGCTGGACTGAGGGGCTGGATCACTGGGAAACCCCTCGAACTGTATCGTTAATATTCTCAATTGCTGTAAATTTAAAACTGTAATTGACATGACAATTGTGAAACGGAAGGGTTGGGAAGAAACAGATGACAGTATTGAAGGAAACTGATCTCCCTTGCAATGTTTGTATTTTTTGGTGCTGTTTGGAAACTGTTTGGCAATGTAATTTTTACAGATTTTTATGAATAAAGTATATTTTGGAAATAAAAAAAAAGATATGCTAAATGAAACGTCCAATGAGGCCATATGGGTTGAGCGCAGAAATACTGAAGTGGCAATCACACTATTAGGAGTGTACTATAGACCCCCAAATAGAGAGAGGGAGATAGAAGAACAAATATGTAGGCACAGATTTGAGAGCAAAAACAAGAGGGCAATAATAGTTGGGGATTTCAACTACTCTAATGTCGACTAGAATACAAACAGTGTGAAGGGCACAGAGGGCACAAAATTCTTGAACTGCATTCAAGAGAAATCTTTTAACTGGCACGTAACAAGCCCAACGAGAGGGGGCACAATTCTAGATTTAGTCCTCAATAATGAAGCTGGACAAATGGATGAAATAGTAATGGGTTATCATTTTGGAGCTGGTGACCTTTTACAGAGCTGACAGGTGATCTGGCAAAAGTGGACTGGATACAGCTACTTGAAGGAAAATCAGCGGCAAATCAGTGGGAGGCATTCAAAAGTGAGAATCTATAGGCATGTCCCAAACAAGATAAAGGGTGGTACGGCCAACTCTATAGCCCTCTGCGTATGTAGAAGCATATAGGATAAGATTAGGCAGAAAAAGAAAGCTTATGGAGGTCACAAAAAAACTTAATATCGTAGAAAATCTACAGGGTTGAAGAAAGGAGGAGAGGTGACTTTCTAGAGACATATAAGATAATCAGAGGGTTAGATAGGTTGGATAGTGAGAGTCTTTTTCCTCGGATGATGATGGCAAACACGAGGGGACATAGCTTTAAGTGGAGGGGTGAAAGATATAGGACAGATGTCAGAGGTAGTTTCTTTACGCAGAGAGTAGTAGGGGCGTGGAATGCCCTGCCTGCAACAGTAGTAGACTCGCCAACTTTAAGGGCATTTAAGCAGTCATTGGATAGACATATGGATGAAAATGGAATAATGTAGGTCAGATGGTCGGCGCAACATCGAGGGCCGAAGGGCCTGTACTGCGCTGCAATGTTCTAATTCTAATTCTAAAAAAAAAGTACAGAGGTGAAGTAAAAGAAGAAATTAGGAAAGCAAAGGAAGGACATGAACAATTATTGGCAGGTAAAATCAAAGAAAACCGAAAGAGGTTCTTTCAGTGCATTAAGTGCAAGAGGATAACTCAGGAAAGGATAGGGCCTATCAGAGATGTCCAAGGGAACTTATGCGTGGACACAGATGATGTGGGCAGTGTTCTTAATGAGTTCTTTTGTCTTTGTCTTCGCAAAGGAGTTGGATGACACAAACATTGTAGTTAACCAGGAGGAGTGTGAAATATTAGATATGATAAGCATAATGAGGGAGGAAGTGCGAGAGGGTCGAACATCCTTGAAAGTGGATAAATCACCAGGGCCGAATGGATTGTGTCCGAGGTTGTCAAAAGAAGCCAGCGAGGAAATAACGGATGCTCTGAGGATCATCTTCAAATCATCACTGGATACAGGTGAGACACTGGAAGATTGGAGGTCTGCAAGAGTTGTACCATTGGTTAAAAAGGGTGTGAGGGAAAGGCCTAATAATTATAGGCCGGTCAGCCTGACCTCAGTGGTGGATAAATTATTAGATTCAATTTTGAAACAGGATAAAATGCCAGGGAGAAAGGCACAGATTTATCAGGTATAGTCAGCATGAATTTGTTAAGGAAAGGTCATGTCTTACTAACTCGATTGAATTTTTTGAGGAAGTAACAGGGAAGATTGATGAGAGTAGTGCAGTGGATGTGGTCCACATGGATTTTAATCAGGCATTTGACAAGCTCCCACATGACAGACTGGTCAGAAAAATGAAAGCCCATGGAATACAGCGGAATGTGGCAAGCTGGATCCAAAATTGGCTCAGTGACAGGAAACAAAGGGTAGTGGCCGATGGATATGTTTGCGAATGGAAAGTGGTTTCCAGTAGCGTTCAATGGGGCTCAGTGTTGAGTCCCTTGCTGTCTGTGGTATATATTAATGATTTGGACTTAAATGTCGGAGACATTATTGGAAAATTTGCAGATGTCACAAAAATTGGTCGTCTAGTCGATAGTGAAGTTGAATCCTGTAGACTCTTGAATGACATAAATGGTTGGTTTGAGTGGCAAAGTGGCAAATTGAATTCAATCTGGAAAAGTGTGATTTAATTCATTTAGGGAGAGCAAACAAAGCAAGGGAACACACAAACACGGCAGGAAATTGAGAGGTTTGAAAGAAGCGAGAGATGTTGGAGTACATGTCCACAGGTCCCTGAAGGTGGCAGGACAGGTAGATAGAGTGGTGAAGGAGGCATATGGGATGTTGTCCTTTATTGGCCGAGGTACAGAATACAAACGCAGGGATGTAATGCTGGTACTGTATAAAACTCTGGTTATGCGATAGCTGCAGTTTTGCATACAGTTCTGGTCACCACATTACAGGAAGGACAGAATTCCTCTGCAGACACCACAGAGGAGATTTACAAGAATGTTGTCAGCGTTTGAAAGTTGCAGCTATGAGGAAATTTTGGATCAGCTAGGGTTGTTTTCTTGAACAGAGGAGGCTGAGGGGCGACTTAATTCAGGTTTATCAAATTATAAGGGGTCCAGATAGAGTAGACAGGAAGGATCTGTTTCACCTAGTGTAGAGGTCAACTACCAGGGGGGCATAGATTTAAGGTGATTTGTAGAAGGATTGGAGGGGACATCAGGAAAATCTTTTTCACCGAGAGGGTGCCTGGAATTCACTGCCCGACCGGTGGTGGAGTCAGAAACCCTCAATTCATTTTAAAGTTAGCTGGACATGGACCTGAAGTGCTGTAACCTGCAAGGTTATGGACCGGGTGCTGGAAGGTAGGATTAGGTAGAGATCCTAGTGTCTTTTTCTTTTTCTGTTGGCACAGACACGATGGGCTGAATGGTCCCCTTCTGTGCTGCAACTTTCCTATGGTGTTATGGTTCTGCAGTAACACTCAGAAAGAACACTTAAAACAGTTAGAAGCTATGTATGTAAAAAGGAAGATAATTCGTTGGCAAATCTGGCAAAAAGTGAATTCGCAAAAGCAGGCATGACCTACCTCTTGCATACAGTGGTGCAAGTGTTGCCAAAAATGGAAAAAGCACAAGCCTTAGTGGAGGTTCCTATCCCGAATACTAAGAGTGAAATCATGAGGTTTTTGGGGATGTGTGTTTTCTGCAGAAAGTTTGCACCTAATTTCAGTACTGTAGCCACTTTACTAACTGATTTGCTACAGAAAAAGAAAACCAAGGTAGCGTGGTCAGGTGAATGCCAGGCATCTTTTGAAAAGATAAAGGCAGTTTTGACTACTGAACCAGTGTTGGCTGCTTCAAATTTTACAAAGCCCTTCAAGGTATTGATTGATGCTAATGACCTGGGGGTCGGTGCAGTCCGATTACAAGATGACGAATCAGGCATAGAACAGCCAGCAGGGTAATTTTTCAAAAGAATTGAAGCACCACCAAACAAGTATTCCACTGTGGAAAGAGAATGTTAGGCTTATGGCTAGCTGTTAAACATCTTGAACTTTATGTCCACCATGATTATAAAACAACATTGATATACACTGACCATAATCCATTAACCTTCGTCAAGGGGTTTGAAACCCATAATGCAAGAATGTTCCAGTGGAATTTGTTGTCACAGCCTTGCCGCTTGAAGATTGTAAACATTTCGGGAAAAGAACAATATTATCATAGATGGATTGTCAAGAATTTAACGGAGCTTGATTCGTGGGTAGTCTGAGATGGGAATGGGTCCAGGTTCCAATTCCAGGATCTGTGTTGACAGAGCTGATTGTACAGAGACCAAAAGGATGCAATGGCATTCACACACATATGCACACAAAAACCTTCAATGAAGTGATATTTTGGGCGCTCCAATGGGAATGGTGTGGGAATGGGGTAGGGATATTCCAGCGAATGTTGAAAATGGATCATTTCAGGACCCTATCTCTCTCTCCCTCTCCTCTTACACACTCTCCGCACCCCCACCACACCTAAGCCCTCATTAACAACTGAATGTAGAAAAACTGCTGCAATGTAAAACCTGGAGCGGCCTGTTTGGAAAATGGCCATTTTAGACAAATTCCATGAAATGCCTTTCACTATTCATTTCCATTTTACAGAAAGTGCAGCAATAACTTGAAATTCTGGTGAAGAGTTTTTGCTGGCGAGGCTTTTTTGCTGCAGTTTGAGGAACAGCCAATTTTTCCTAGGTTTCTCAGTTCCTCTAGATGACAATTTCTGAAATTACAGCCAGGTAAATGATGCAGCCAAGAAAACATTTACAACTGGTGACATTTCACAGAACAATTCTGACCCATATTTACACTTGTATCTGTAAACGATTCGTTTCTTGATGTTGTTGCATTTATGCATTAGCCAGTAAGCATTCAAAATAATTTTCTCAACATTTACCACTGTAAAATCACAAGGATTTGCAAAGTTGAGAAACAGACATTTTGCACAAATTTTATGAAAGGTCTTTCACTTTTCACCTCCAGTTTACATAAAGTTCAGCAATAACTACCTCGAAAATGTGGCAATGCGTTTTTTGCTGCTGTATTAAAGTGTCACTTGTTTCACTTTCCATCTTGACTGTTTCTATCCACTGCTTTCCTGGGGGATTCAGAGGGATTTTTGTCACTTGTTCATCACTGTCCAAATTCAGCAGCTACTAGTTAATCTGCAGCTGCCCTGGAGAAGCAAATAGCATTCAAATTAGATTAGATTAGATTAGATTAGAGATACAGCACTGAAACAGGCCCTTCGGCCCACCGAGTGAAATTCTTTCACTCAGTTTGGATAAATGAGGACAGTTTGTTTCCAGTAGCCGAGAGGGGCCAGGAACCAGACAGCACAGAATGAAGGTGAATAAAAATGGGACAGCGATGCGAGGAGATAATCAGGGGAAATAATCAACCACACGTTGTTCTGGTTTGGAATGCACTGTCTGACAGTTTGGTGAAAGCAGATTTAATCTCCATTTTCAAAAGACAATTGCATCAATACTTCAATTCCTCTCACTAATGGTAGAGAAGATAACAGCACAAAAAGGACAGTCAGAGATGTCATAACTTCAGTGATGAAGAATTCAACGCAACTTATTCAGGGAATTTTCAATTGTAAATGAATGTTCGGACTTTATTTGATCTTGTTTTATTTCTGCACTTACTCACTCAAAATAATTTTTCAAACAGAAACCAGGTTAACGTCACAAGCGTTTACATAGTTGGAAAATTACCATTTAACACAAGATGTATTTAAATTATTTCATTAAGCATCTAAATGTTATGGAGCGGAGAAGATGAGGGGTGACCTGATCGAGGTGTACAAGATTATGAGGGGCATGGACAGGGTGGATAGGGAGCAGCTGGTCCCTTCAGTTGAAGGGTCAGTTACGAGGGGACACATGTTTAAGGTGAGGGGCAGGAGGTTTAAGGGGGATTTGAGGAATAACGTTTTTACCCAGAGGGTGGCGACGGTCTGGAATGCACTGCCTGGGAGGGTTGTAGAAGCAGGTTGCCTCACATCGTTAAAAAGTACCTGGATGCGCACTTGGCACATCATAACATTCAAGGCCATGGGCCAAGTGCTGGCAAATGGGATTAGGTAGACCTCGTTCTGTGCCTCGTGGATGCACCACAGTGACTCCAGCAACCGCTAGAGTTCTGAAACCCGGAGTTCAAGCTTCTGCAGCCAGTGACACTTCCTGCAGATGTGTTTGTCAAGCACACTATTAACAGAGGAGCACAGTCACTGATAATGCATGTGCAGGGAACCACTAGTTACTTAGGAGCTTGCTCACAACCAGTGCATGTGTAGGAACAGCACTCGTACCAGAAGAGCACGATCACACCTGGTGTATGTGTATGGTCATTGCTAGCACCAGAAGAGCACGGTCAGATCTAGTGTAGTTGATGTTGCAGCACTAGTAACAGAGGAGCATGAACATTTCTGGTGTAACTATGCATTACTAGTGGTACCGGTTGGACTCGATCATCCCTTGTATTTGTGCAGTTTACCACTCGTACCAGAGGACGATTGTCATCGTTAGTGTAATTGTAGGGTACCACAGGTACTGAAGCAGCATATATGTCTCCACTGTATTCCATAGGAGAACTGTATTATCTCGCCCAAGGATAGGGCACCATCAGTACCAGAGGAACATTTTTACCTCTCGTGTAAATGTTGGATTACCACTGGCACTGGAGGAAGAATGGTACCTCGAAGGTAAGTTTAGGTTTGCACTTACATCGGGGTTGGAAATCTGTCTCCAGTGTGAGTTAGGACAACACTTGTACTGGAGGAACATGGTCTCCTTCAATTCATGTGCAGGTCAACCACTCATACTGGAAGAATATTTTTTAGTGTAAGTGTACAGTGTCACTAGGACAGGGGAGGCAAGATCACCTCCAGTGCAATTGTGGTTGCTGCACTTGTACTGGAGTAGCAAATACACCTTTCATTTGTGAGGAGGACACAAAAAGACTACTGGAGATATAGACAGGTTAAGTGAGTGGGCAAAGTGGTGGTAGATGGTGTATAATGTGGGGAAGTGTAAGGTTATTCACTTTGGTAGCAAGAAAAAAAAGGTAATATTTTAAAAGTTGAGAAACTTCTAAATGTTGATGTTCAGACGTGGTTGGGTATGCTCGTACAAGGAACGCTGACAAAATAGCATGCAGGAAGATCAAGCAATTGAGAGGCAAGTGGGATGTTGGCCTTGGCTGCAAGGAGATCGGAGTACTGTAATAAGGATGTCTTGTTACAATTGTACAGGGCTCTGGTGAGACCACTCCTAGCGTACTTTGCACAGTTTCAGTCTCTATATCGAAGTGAAAATATAATTGCTATGGAAGCAGTTCACCAGATTGGTTTCTGGGATGAATGAGTTGTCCTATGATGAGAGGCTGAGTAAATTGGGCCTATACTCTCTGGAGTTTAGAAGAATGAGAGGAGATCTCATTGAAACAAATAAGAATCTGAAGGGGTTTATTAGACTAAACACTGTGAATTGTAATCCTGGGGAATCCAGAACATGTGGGTCCACAGTCTCAGGATAAAGGTTTAGGGTTAGGGTTAAGATTAGGACTGTGCTGAAGGGACATTTCTTCACTCAAAAGGTTGTGAATCGTTGGAATTGTGTACTCCAGAGGATTGTGGATGCGCCATCCTTTAAAAAATATATTTAATGCTGAGATAGACACATTCATAGCCTTTCATGGAATAGAACTATCGGGAGTGGACATAAAAGTGGAGTTGAGGAAAAGGATCAGCAGTGATCGCATTGAGTAGCAGAGCAGATTTGAGAGACATATGGCCTACTCCTGATCATATCTCTTATGTTCTTTAGTTCTTGTGTAAGTGCAGGGAACCATTAGTAATGGAGGAGCACTGTTACCTCCATTGCAATTTTAGACAATCACATACCTTACATAAGTGTAGGGTTACCACCATTCACCACCTCTACAGTAAATAATGGGAATCAAGAGTATCATACAATGGTTTTTATCTCCATTGTAAATGTAGGGAACCACTAGTATTGGAACAGGATGGTCACATTTCCTGTCAGTGTCGGTGCTACCAGTATAGAGGAAGATGGACACGTTTACTGTAATCATAGATGCCATTAGTATGAAAGGAACTTGGTCACCTCTAGAGTAAGTGATGTCACACCACTATTACAGGGACATCCTGCTCACCTCAAGCATAATCGAAGGGTACCACTAGTTCTGGAGGTCTATGGCCACCTCTAGTGTGAATGTGGTATAACTCTAACAAGGATAAGCATGTAGACCTCTGTTTACATGTAGTGGTCCCACTAGTCTCAGAAAACTATACTCACCTGTATTGCTGCAGGACCATTTTTATCACAAATATTGCAGTTGTCCTTCTGCTGCCTGATCTGCAGGTGTTGTATCAATAGGTTAGAGTGAAGGTCAGCGTCAGAACAATTCATGCAAAGCGAGCGACATTGGCTGGTCCTGTGGGAATGGGATCCACAGTCATTCAACTTGTAAATAATGTTTTAATTCTGTGTTTTTAAAATTGCCTTAGTGTTAACCCTTTCCCTAATTCTGAAATGTCAGAAAACAACTTACCGAGTTTATTTATGAAATGACTGCCACCAATGTTAATTATGATTAAAGCTGATTGACTCCTTGGAGGTTTAAGGCGTGTACAAATATAGGTTTCCTTGCACAAGCTCAGAAGTGCACCAGTCTTTCTACTTCTACAGATTCCATCCATTCTCACATAAAATGGGGAAACCAGCTATTCTGCTGACGAAAGACATTTACTACCCAATTCTCGCACCCCTGGGTGTCCTTGGTGAGCCATTATTAACTATTTGTTCGTAATCTGTGTTAACTATCACTTTGTTTATACTGCATGTTGAAGAAGATAACATGTTTCTCCGATGTCAGCATTACACAACCGGTGGTTACAGGAGGAAATTCGTGAACAGGGTACCCACACTTTCTCTGTTTCCTTCAATCTGACAGCCTTACTGATGTTATAATGTTCCTACAAGGTCCCATATAAAGAATCAAGTGTCACCCGTGCAGAGGGAGCGCGACAGCAGCTCATTAAAATATAGGTTTCCCAGGAACTTACTCCACTGCTAATCTTATATAATCACACTGTATGGAGTAAAATGCTGTCAAGAGATATCACCATTTATATTTCAAACAGCCACTAAAACGTTATTTATCTCGTTTCCCTTTCTTACAGTGAACTTGGTGGCGATTGTGATTCTCTCCCGACAAAACTGCGGCCTTTCCAAATGTATTTCTGTTTATATGGTGGCCATGGCAACAGCAGATCTCCTGGTCATGATCATCAATGTAATGGTGTATCGTATTTTCAGTTATCACTTTCCACTTTCATTCCTGTCTTACACTCCTGTGTGTAGGATTATTATATACATGACAACTATCACCTTTGATTTGTCTGTTTGGTTCACAGTCTCCTTCACATTTGACCGTTTTGTAGCTGTCTGCTTCCAGAAGTTTAAAGCAAGATACTGCACAGCAAGAACTGCAGGTGTGGTTATAACAGTGTTCTGTTTATTGAATTTGTTCAAGAACATTCCCTTTTTATTTGCATTCGAACCTCAGCAAATAATTAACAATGCGCAGCGGGGCTGTCGGGCAAGAGTGGATTTTTTTTCCTCAACACTGGGTCTAGCGTGGGTCTGGTTTCACAGCGCCTGGGTCGTTTGGCTTCCTTTTACTTTAATTGTCTCATTTAATTGTTCAACCATTGGACGTATTTTAGTGGCCAATAGAACCCGCAGGAAACTCCGGGGTAACAGGAGTGAGAATCGCAGTGATTCAGAAATGGAGAACCGCAGGAAATCCATTATTTTATTGTTCACTGTATCGGGCTGTTTTGTACTGTTGTGGTTGACCGTTGCTGTGAGTTTCGTGGCGACCAGACTGCCAAACACCAATAATTACCGTGGTGACCGCACAGCCCCTGGATATATCGCCAATGAAACCGGAACTTTCCTTAAATTTTTGAGTTGCATTCAAAACCCATGTATTTATGTCGTGACCCAGAGAAAGTACAGAGAAGAGCTGAAGAATGTGTTGAAATCTCCCTGGCCAGTACTTTTGAGATTAGTTAGAAAATGCAGATAAAATTACAGAAAGCTTGTTCACATCTGAAGCTCAATTTCAACTCATTTCCTACCATACAAGGTCCTTCCTTTCGGAAATGCGAAGGTATGATGAGCTCTTTTGCGCACTGTTCTTCCATTTTGTCGCACACGTTTGATGTCAGCATTACATTCCTTCTTCGCCCTTCATTCATTGAGTAAACATAACTTATTCCTGTGAAATCTGCACATTTCAAGTTTACGTTTCAAAGATAACAATGATGGGCTTCACTTGGTGCAGAAACAGGTTCTGCGATGGTTGATATTGGTAACATTCCGGACTCTTGGTGTGAATATTGCCAGTGTGGGTCTCACTGTCAGGCACCATTCCTCATTGACAAATATAACCAGGATCTTGTAACGTGATAGGTTTTCGAATGGAGGAAACTGTCAGAACTCGACACTGATCAATGTGACATTTCAGCTGTTTTGCCCCAGATAATGAATTGAATTCGTCACTGTGACACAGAGTTCAATCACCACGAGAGACAACATGTGAAATTAGAAAAGGGATACTCCTGTCAGGACATATACTTCAGTGTAGAAGAACAGAATGAGAATACTAATGCTTAACGGTATTACAGAAATTCGCAAAAATTATCCTGACAGTTTGTAATGGGATAGTCTGTGGCACCTGTCCCTACTTCAATAAATCAAAAAAGAAAACCCTGACAACTCAGTTAGTTGCACTTCAATGAAGTTCAAATAGTAGAATTCTGACGTATTATTTTTACCGAACCCATACATTGCAACAGGTGCATGGAATATCCTGTACTGTGAATCCAAGTATTATCCTCAGTTGTGGAGATCCTGTTGTAAGAAAGCTGAGTTTTGGTATCCTGAAAGATAACAGCTGAAAAATCCGACACATCCTACATTCCCTCCTTTAATTCCTGAGTAAGGAATTGTCTGCGATTGGTGGGAGGCGGTTGGGTTGTGTGGTTACCTCCCAGTGTAGGTGGAGGGATGAATAATGTTTGACTAAGTTCATGATATCTGTTGCATTTTACTCAATTCGGATCAAAAGAATGCAATGTATTAACCATTGATTAACTTATCCCCAAGCTTCTGAGTGAGAGACTTTCTCGCAAATGAGAAGGAAGAATCCAAACACTACGTCATGCACTAAACAAATTAAGTGGTCATAGAAAATAGAACATAGAAAAGTACAGCGCAGTACAGGCCCTTCGGTCCACGATGTGTGCCGACCCTTTAACCTACTTTAAGATCAAACTAACTACCTACCCTTCATTCGACTATCATCCATGTTATTCAACATGCAGTATAAACAAAGTGATAGTTGACACAGATTACGAACAATGAGGGCGGCACAGTGGCGCAGTGGTTAGCACCGCAGCCTCACAGCTCCAGCGACCCGGGTTCGATTCTGGGTACTGCCTGTGTGGAGTTTGCACGCTGCCTGTGTCTGCGTGGGTTTTCTCCGGGTGCTCCGGTTTCCTCCCACAAGCCAAAAGACTTGCAGGTTGATAGGTAAATTGGCCATTATAAATTGTCACTGGTATCGGTAGGTGGTAGGGAAATATAGGGACAGGTGGGGATGTTTGGTAGGAATATGGGATTAGTGTAGGATTAGTATAAATGGGTGGTTGATGTTCGGCACAGACTCGGTGGCCCGAAGGGCCTGTTTCAGTGCTGTATCTCTAATCTAATCTAATCTAATCTAATAGTTTATAATGGCTCACCAAGGACAACCAAGCCTGCGAGAATGGGGTAGTAAATGTCTTTCATCAGCAGAATAACTGGTTTCCCCATTTTATGTGAGAATGGATGGAATCTGTAGGAGCTGAAAGACTGGTACACTTCGGAGCTTGTGCTCCGAATATTTATATTCGCCTTAATCCTCCATGGAATTAATCAGCTTCAATCATAATTAACATTGTTGGCAAACATTTCATAAATAAACTCGGTAAGTTGTTTTCTGACATTTCAGAATTAGGGAAATGATTAACACTAAGGCAATTTTAAAAACACAGAATTAAAACATTATTTACAAATTGAACGACTGTGGATCCTATTCCCACCAATGTCGCTCGCTTTGCATGAATTGTCCTGACGCTGACCTTCACTCTAACCTATTGATTCAACACCTGTAGATCAGGCAGCAGAAGAACTCCTGTAATATTTGTGATAAAAATGGTCCTGAAGCAATACAGGGGAGTATAGTTTTCTGAGACTAGTGGGACCAGTACATGTAAACATGCTTATCCTTGTTATTGTGACACCACATTCACAGTAGAGGTGGCCATATGCCTCCAGAACTAGTGGTACCCTTCGATTATGCTTGAGATGAGCAGGATGTCTCTGTAATAGTGGTGTGACATCACATACTCGAGAAGTGACCATGTTCCTTTCATACTAATGGCACCTATGATTAAAGTAAACGTGTCCATCTTCCTCTATACTAGTAGCATCTACACTGGCAGGCAATGTCACCATCCTGCTCCAAACTAGTGGTTCCCTACACTTACTATGGAGGTAAAAACCATTGTATGATACTCGTAATTCCCTTTATTTACTGCAGAGGTGTACAATGGTAGTAACCTTACACTTACGTAAGATATGTGATTATCTATAATTGCAATGGAGGTAACAGTGCTCCTCCGTTACTCATGGTTCCCTACACTTACATAAGAACTAAAGAACATAAGAAATGTGAGAAGGAGTAGGCCATATGTCTCTCAAATCTGCTCTGCTACTCAATGCGATCCCTTTTCCTCAACGCCACTTTTATGTCCACTCTCTATAGTTCTATTCCATGAAAGGCTATGAATGTGTCTATCTCAGCATTAAATATATTTTTTTCAAGGATGGAGCATCCACATTCCTCTGGAGTACACAATTCCAATGATTCACAACCATTTGAGTGAAGAAATCTCTCTTCAGCACTGTCCTAATCTTAACCCTAGCTCTAAACCCTTATCCTGAGTCTGTGGCCCCCACATGTTCTGGATTCCCCAGGATTACAATTCACAGCGTTTAGTCTAACAAACCCCTTCAGATTCTTATTTGTTTCAATGAGATCGCCTCTCATTCTTCTAAACTCCAGAGAGTATAGGCCCAATTTACTCAGCCTCTCATTATAGGACAACTCATTCATCCCAGAAACCAATCTGGTGAACTGCTTCCAAAGCCATTCTATTTTCCTTTAGATATAGAGACTGAAACTACGCAAAGTACGCTAGGAGTGGTCTCACCAGAGCCCTGTACAATTGTAGCAAGGCATCCTTATTACAGTACTCCGATCTGCTTGCAGTAAAGGCCAACATCCCATTTGCCTTCCTAATTGCTTGCTCTTCCTGCATGCTATTTTGTTGGCGTTCCTTGTACGATCATAACCAACTCAGTCTGAACATCAACATTTAGAAGTTTCTCAACCTTTAAAAGATCAGCTTTTTTTTCTTACTGCCAAAGTAAATACCTTATCACTTCCCTATATTATACTCCATCTACCACCACTTTGCCCACTCACCTAACCTGTCTATATCTCTTGCAGTCTTTTTGTGTCCTCCTCACAAACGAAAGTTGTATGTGCTACTCCAGTACAAGTGCAGCAAACACAATTACACTGGAGGTGATCGTGCCTCTCCTGTCCTAGTGGCACTCTGCACTTACACTAAAAAACCTTCCTCTAGTATGAGTGGTTGACCCACACATGAATTAGAGGAGACCATACTCCTCCAGTACAAGTGGTGACCTCAACTCACATTGGAAATGGACTTCCAACCCCGATGTGAGTGCAATACTAAACTTACTTTCACGGTACCATTCTTCCTCCAGTTCCAGTGATAACCCAATATTTACACTCGAAGTAAAAATGTTCCTCTGGTACTGGTGGTGCCCTATCCTTGGGTTCGATAATGCAGTTTTCCTCTGGCATACAGTGGAGACATATATGATGCTTCAGTACCTGTGGTACCCTACAATTACACTAACGATGACAATTGTCCTCTGGTACGAGTGGTAAACTGCACAAATACAAGGGATGATCGAGTCCAACCGGTACCACTAGTAATGCATAGTTACACCAGAAATGTTCATGCTCTTCTGTTACTAGTGCTGCAACATCAACTATGCTAGATCTGACAGTGCTCTTCTGGTGCTAGCAATGCCCATACACATACACCAGGTGTGATCGTGCTCTTCTGGTACGAACGATGTCCCTACACGTACATGGGTTGTGAGCAAGCTCCTAAGTAACTAGTGGTTCCCTACACATGCATGCTCCTCCGTTACTAGTGTGCTTGACAAACACATCTGCAGGAAGTGTCACCGGCTGCAGAGCTTGAACTCCGGGTTTCAGAACTCTAGCGGTGGCTGGAGTCACTGTGCTGCATCCGCGAGGCAGAGAACAATGTGGATAATGCATTTCAGGAGGTATTCACCCCAGAGCATAAGAGATTGCACTGAGAGAGGGACTTGGTGCTGCCCGACAAACAGAAATTTCAAGGCAGGAGACCCCAGGGAATATCCCACTTTCTAACCGGTATTCACTTCTAAGTACCGATTGAAGAGAGGGTTCATAGAACATAGAACAGTACAGCACAGTACAGGCCCTTCGGCCCACGATGTTGTGCCGAACCTTTAATCTACTCTAAGATCAAACTAACTACCTACCCTTCATTCTACTATCATCCATGTACCTATCCAAGAGTCGCTTAAATGCCCCTAATGTATCTGCTTCGACTACCACCGCTGGCAGCGCATTCCATGCACCCACCACTCTCTGTGTAAAGAACCGACCTCTGACATCTCCCCGAAACCTTCCTCCAATCACCTTAAAATTATGTCCCCTGGTGATAGCCCTTTCCACCCTGGGAAAAGGTCTCTGACTATCCACTCTATCTATGTCTCTCATCATCTTGTACCCCTCTATCAAGTCACCACTCATCCTTCTTCGCTACAATGAGAAAAGCCCTAGCTCCCTCAATCTTTCTTCGTAGGACATGCCCTCCAGTCCAGGCAGCATCTTAGTAAATCTCCTCTGCATCCTCTCTAAAGCTTTCAGATCCTTCCTATAATGAGGCGACCAGAACTGAACACAATATTCCAAGTGTGGTCGAACCAGGGCCTTATAGAGCTGCAGCATAACCTCGCAGCTCTTAAACTCAATCCCCCTGTTAATGAAAGCCAACACACCATACGCCTTCTTAACAACCCTATCAACTTGGGTGGCAACTTTGAGCGATCCATGGACATGGACCCCAAGATCACTCTGTTCCTCCACACTACCAAGAATCCTGTCTTTAAGCCTGTATTCCGCATTCAAATTCGACCTTCCAAAATGTTTCATCGCACTTCAGTATTAGTTTTGATAGATGATTATCAAATTGCAGTAGAGGTCCGTTTCTGAGAGTGCAAAGGAAGTAGAAATCGGGCGGTGTGTTCGGTGGGGAGCCGATCCGCAGTTGCCCATTTTGTACCATTGCCCAGAATGAATTTCGATTCGAATCTTTGTATTGACAGTAAGAAATGTCTGTGGAGCTTATTCCACCTTGAGCTGTTGAGAGGCGTATTTGAGCTGATCTCTTCTGGAGAGTGCAGTGAAAGTCATGATCAGAGCACCATGGGTGGCTCAGCTGTGCAGGGAGGGAGGAGAACAGACAAGAGAGCAATAGTGGTACAGGATTCTATAGTTAGTGGAACAGATATGTGTTTCTGTGGTCGCAGATGTGATTCCAGGATGGTATGTTGCCTCAACGATCCTGAATCAGAATACCTGCAAGCTACTGAATGATTGAATTGCCATTTTCTTGCTCGATCATCAAAGAAGTCAGAAAGCATATCATGCACTAAAAATTGTTTATCGTGTACAAAATCACAACTATTACTTTAGCGTAAATCATGATCTTAATAATTAGTAGATAATAGTTGTAATATGCCTAGCAATTACAACAACAGGTCAGAGTTTTCATTTGTAATTGATAGTTTGAGTTTTATTTGATGCTTTTTTTAAATTTATGCATTACCTTTAATCACACAAAATTATTTTCCAAACAGGAACCAGTTTAATGTTACACGTGTTTACACGAATGGAAATTAGCCGGATTGGATAATGGCCATTTAGCATAAATTGCACAGAAACATAGAAAGTAGGAGCAGGAGTAGGCTCTTCGGCCCTTCAGACCTTCTCCGCCATTCAAGAAAGATCATGAGTAGTCGTCTAATTCAGTACCCTGTTACTGCTTTATCCCCATATCCCCTGATCCCTTTGGCATTAAGAAATATATCTATCTCCTTCTTGAATATATTTAATGATTTGGCCTCCACTGCCTTCTGCGGTGGAGAATTCCACAGGTTCACCACCCTCTGAGTGCAGAAATTTCTCCTCATCTCGGTTCTAAATGGCATACTCCATATCCTGAGACTGTGACCCCTGTTTCTTGACTCCCCAGCCAAATTGTATTAAATGTCTTTCTCTATTCACCTCCAATTAACAGAAAGTTAAGGAAATGACTGAAAATGTCTCACTGCAGGTACCTTGAAATTCTGGCAAAGAGTTTTTGCTGCTGCAATAAAGTGTCACTTGTTTCCCTTTGCTTCTTGACTGTTTCATTCCGCTACTCTCCTGGGGGATTCAAAGGGATTTTTGTTTAAATTCAGGAACTACCAGCGACTTTGCAGCTGCTGTCCTAGAGAAATTAATTTCAATTAAATTTTTCCCTCAGTTTGGAGAGATGAGGAGAGACTATTTCCAGGAGCAGAGGGGGAATCAGGAAGCAGAAAGCACAGATTGAAGGTGATTGGCAATATCTGGACTGCAGGCAACACGAGTAGAGAAACAAATAGACAGGGTGTTATTATCGTCTGGAAATTACTGTCTGGCAGCTTGGTGAAAACAGATTCAATATTAACTTTTAAAAGACAACTGGATCAAAACTTCAATTCTTCTTATTTATAGTACGGAAGATACCAGCACAGAAAGAGAAGTGAGAGAGAGAGATACCATCATTCTTGTGATGAAGAACTCAACACAACCTATTCAGAGAGTTTTAATTTGTAAATGATTATTTGAACATTATTTGATGCTGTTGCTTTATTTATGCATTACTGTTAATCACTGAAAATAATTTTCCGAAGAGGAACTAGTTTAATGTTACAAGTTTTATCAATTAGCAACTTGACACAAGTTGTATTGAAATTCTTTTATGAAGCATCTCAAGTTTTCATAAAGTAGATTCCTCAAAATTTTGGAACATTTCAAGCTTTCAGCAACACAGAGTCTCCCATCAGCAATGGCTCAGATCTCCATCTGCTGGTGTCCCTGTCTCACTGCAGTTACTGCTCCCTCTCACCATCTCCATCTGTTGGTGTCCCTTGTCTCTCTGCAGTTACTGCCCCCCTCTCACGTGATAACTAAGATGAATTCCAACCTGAACCTGAGGCTTGAGAATTGCATTAATAGGGTTGGGAACTTGGCCTTTGTTAGCAAGATTGACTTGATGAAGAGATATGGTCAAGTCCCGTTGACCGACCAAGCTGAAGAAATGTCTGCTTTGGTGACACCACATGCTCTGTTTCAATGTAAAGTCATGCCATTTGTTATGAAAAATGCACCGCTACATTTCAAGTCATTGCCAGATTGAGTAATAGTGTTGTGTACATCGATGTTCTTTTGGTGTACAACGACACTTGGTTTGATCAAGTCAGAGATTTGAGAGCTCTATTTGACAGGCTGGTAAAGATAACCCTATCATAAACCTGGCAGAGAGCGAGCTGCCAAGCCAAAGTCACTAATTTATTTTGGGTCAAGGTCAAGCATTACCACGACAGGTCCAGGTTCAGGCGATAATAGATTGTCTTCTACCCAATAAAAAGAAAGGAGTATTACAGTGGGGTCTACAGGAAATGTACCCCTATGTGCAGTACAAAAGTCACCCTATTGATGAATCTGTTAAAACAAGAACGAGAAGTTCGAATGGTCGAGTTACTCAAAGGTATTAAACGTTTCATTGCAAAAGTGCGTACTTGGCATTAGGTTGCAGATCAGCCATGGTCTAATTTTAAAGCAGAACAGGCTTAATAGACAGAATGACTTTCCCCTGTTCCTGGTTTACATGTTCTTCCAGAATGAGAAATGTTTTTTTGTAATCAGAAAGTGAGCTCTTATGTGAGATGTGAATTGGCCTCTGAGATCTGATATGGATGTGAGCTTTGTTATATTATCAGAATGGGGGCTGTGATTTGTGATCTGAATATTGGCTGTGATATATTGTCAGAGCGTGGGTTCTTATTTATGTTCAGAATATGAGCCTGAATTGTGATGCCAATCCTGCCTCTGATTTGTGATCAGAATGTGTATGTTATACTATGATCAGAATGTGGGATTAGATTTGTCATCAGAATGTGGGTTTTGATGTTTGATCAGATTGCGAGTTTGGTTTTCGATCAGAAAGTGATTTGATTTGTAATCAGAATGTGGGCTGTGATTTGTGATCCAGATGTGGAATTTGATTTGCTATCAGAATGTGTCCTCTTACTTTTTGTCAGAATGTGAGATAAGATATGGACTCAAACTTGTTTTCAGAATGTGAACTCTGATTTATAATCAGAGTGTGAGCTCTGATTTGTGATGTGAATGTGGGCTTGAATTGTGATTAGAATGCAGGCTCTGATTTTTGATGGGAATATGGAAATAATTTGTAATCAGAATTCTGCCTCTGAGGAGTGGTCAGAATATGGACTTTATTTTGTGATCAGAATGTTGCCACTGATTTGTTATTTCAATATGGTTTGTGATTTGTGATCAGCATGTTGCTTCTGATCAGTGATTTGAATTGGGACTCTGATTCATGAACAGAATGTGGGCTTTGATTTTCGATGAGAATGAGAGCTTTGATTTGTGGTATGAATGTGGATTCTGATCGGTAATGTGAATGTGGGCTGTGATTATTGACGTGAATTTTGGGTATTAATATGAGATCATGTGATCAGAATTTGGACGGCGTTATCTGATCAATATGTGATCTCTGAGTCATGTTCAGAATGTGGCTCTATTGTTTTAAATGTAGATGTATGCAGCGATCTGTGTGATCAGTAACTAGACTGTGATCAATGATGTAGTGATGAGTTGGGGTATGTGTTAGAATGTGAACTCCTGTCTCATCAGAAGACGTGTCATCGTGTGTGATCACAATGTTGTCTCTGAGTTTTGGTCCGAATGTGGGCTTTGATCTGTGATCAGATTCTTTGTTCTGATTTGTGATCAGAAACTGGGCTGTGATTTGTGATCAGAAACTGTGGACTCTGATTTGTGATCAAAACTGTGGCCTCTGATTTATGATCAAAACTGTGGGCTCTAATTTGTGATCAAAACTGTGGCCTCTGATTTGTGATCAAAACTGTGGGCTCTGATTTGTGATCAAAACTGTGGGCTCTGATTTGTGATCAAAACTGTGGCCTCTGATTTATGATCAAAACTGTGGGCTCTAATTTGTGATCAAAACTGTGGGCTCTGATTTGTGATCAAAACTGTGGGCTCTGATTTGTGATCAAAACTGTGGGCTCTGATTTGTGGTCAAAACTGTGGGCTCTGATTTGTGATCAAAACTGTGGGCTCTGATTTGTGGTCAAGACTGTGGGCTCTGATTTGTGGTTAGAATGTGGCTTTGATTTATGATCGGAAGGTGTGCTCTGATTAGCAATCACAATGTGGGCACTGAATTGTGATGTAAACGCGAAATATAATTTACTATCAGAATGTGTGTTCTGAATTATGATATGAATGTTGTTTATAATCTGTGATCCGATTTGAGCTCTAATGTTTTTTAGGATGTGGGCTCTTAGTTGTGATGGGAAATTAAGCTGCGATTTCCAAATGGAACTGAGTTTTCCAATATATTATTAGAATGTGGGCTCTGATTTGTTATTAGAATGTGGTTCTGATTTTTGATCAGAATGTAGATTTGATCTGTAATGAGAATTTGTCCTCTGTCATTTGTGGTCAGAATATGGGCTCTGATTTGTGATGGAAGTGTGGGCTCTGAATTGTGATCGGGATGTGGACTCTGATTTATAATCAGAGTGTGGGCTTTGATTTGTGATTGGGATGTGGGTTTGATTTGTGATCAAGTTGTGGACACTGATTTCCAATCAGAATGTGAGCTTTGATTTGTGATCAGAATGTGGGATTTGATTTGTGATCAAGTTGTGGACACAGAGTTCCAATCAGAATGGAAGCTTTGATTTGTGATCAGAATGAGGGCTTTGATTTGTGATCAGAATGTGGAATTTGATTTGTGATCAAGTTGTGGACATTGATTTCCAATCAGAATGTGAGCTTTGATTTGTGATCAGAATGAGGGATTTGATTTGTGATCAAGTTGTGGACACAGAGTTCCAATCAGAATGGAAGCTTTGATTTGTGATCAAGTTGTGGACACAGAGTTCCAATCAGAATGGAAGCTTTGATTTGTGATCAGAATGAGGGCTTTGATTTGTGATCAGAATGTGGGATTTGATTTGTGATCAAGTTGTGGACACAGAGTTCCAATCAGAATGGAAGCTTTGATTTGTGATCAGAATGTGGGCTTTGATTTGTGATCAAGTTGTGGACACAGAGTTCCAATCAGAATGGAAGCTTTGATTTGTGATCAGAATGAGGGCTTTGATTTGTGATCCAGATGTGGAATTTGATTTGCTATCAGAATGTGTCCTCTTACTTTTTGTCAGAATGTGAGATAAGATATGGACTCAAACTTGTTTTCAGAATGTGAACTCTGATTTATAATCAGAGTGTGAGCTCTGATTTGTGATGTGAATGTGGGCTTGAATTGTGATTAGAATGCAGGCTCTGATTTTTGATGGGAATATGGAAATAATTTGTAATCAGAATTCTGCCTCTGAGGAGTGGTCAGAATATGGACTTTATTTTGTGATCAGAATGTTGCCACTGATTTGTTATTTCAATATGGTTTGTGATTTGTGATCAGCATGTTGCCTCTGATCAGTGATTTGAATTGGGACTCTGATTCATGAACAGAATGTGGGCTTTGATTTTCGATGAGAATGAGAGCTTTGATTTGTGGTATGAATGTGGATTCTGATCGGTAATGTGAATGTGGGCTGTGATTATTGACGTGAATTTTGGGTGTTAATATGAGATCATGTGATCAGAATTTGGACGGCGTTATCTGATCAATATGTGATCTCTGAGTCATGTTCAGAATGTGGCTCTATTGTTTTAAATGTAGATGTATGCAGCGATCTGTGTGATCAGTAACTAGGCTGTGATCAATGATGTAGTGATGAGTTCGGGTATGTGTTAGAATGTGAACTCCTGTCTCATCAGAAGACGTGTCATCGTGTGTGATCACAATGTTGTCTCTGAGTTTTGGTCCGAATGTGGGCTTTGATCTGTGATCAGATTCTTTGTTCTGATTTGTGATCAGAAACTGGGCTGTGATTTGTGATCAGAAACTGTGGACTCTGATTTGTGATCAAAACTGTGGCCTCTGATTTATGATCAAAACTGTGGGCTCTAATTTGTGATCAAAACTGTGGCCTCTGATTTGTGATCAAAACTGTGGGCTCTGATTTGTGATCAAAACTGTGGGCTCTGATTTGTGATCAAAACTGTGGCCTCTGATTTATGATCAAAACTGTGGGCTCTAATTTGTGATCAAAACTGTGGGCTCTGATTTGTGATCAAAACTGTGGGCTCTGATTTGTGATCAAAACTGTGGGCTCTGATTTGTGGTCAAAACTGTGGGCTCTGATTTGTGATCAAAACTGTGGGCTCTGATTTGTGGTCAAGACTGTGGGCTCTGATTTGTGGTTAGAATGTGGCTTTGATTTATGATCGGAAGGTGTGCTCTGATTAGCAATCACAATGTGGGCACTGAATTGTGATGTAAACGCGAAATATAATTTACTATCAGAATGTGTGTTCTGAATTATGATATGAATGTTGTTTATAATCTGTGATCCGATTTGAGCTCTAATGTTTTTTAGGATGTGGGCTCTTAGTTGTGATGGGAAATTAAGCTGCGATTTCCAAATGGAACTGAGTTTTCCAATATATTATTAGAATGTGGGCTCTGATTTGTTATTAGAATGTGGTTCTGATTTTTGATCAGAATGTAGATTTGATCTGTAATGAGAATTTGTCCTCTGTCATTTGTGGTCAGAATATGGGCTCTGATTTGTGATGGAAGTGTGGGCTCTGAATTGTGATCGGGATGTGGACTCTGATTTATAATCAGAGTGTGGGCTTTGATTTGTGATTGGGATGTGGGTTTGATTTGTGATCAAGTTGTGGACACTGATTTCCAATCAGAATGTGAGCTTTGATTTGTGATCAGAATGTGGGATTTGATTTGTGATCAAGTTGTGGACACAGAGTTCCAATCAGAATGGAAGCTTTGATTTGTGATCAGAATGAGGGCTTTGATTTGTGATCAGAATGTGGAATTTGATTTGTGATCAAGTTGTGGACATTGATTTCCAATCAGAATGTGAGCTTTGATTTGTGATCAGAATGAGGGATTTGATTTGTGATCAAGTTGTGGACACAGAGTTCCAACCAGAATGGAAGCTTTGATTTGTGATCAAGTTGTGGACACAGAGTTCCAATCAGAATGGAAGCTTTGATTTGTGATCAGAATGAGGGCTTTGATTTGTGATCAGAATGTGGGATTTGATTTGTGATCAAGTTGTGGACACAGAGTTCCAATCAGAATGGAAGCTTTGATTTGTGATCAGAATGTGGGCTTTGATTTGTGATCAAGTTGTGGACACAGAGTTCCAATCAGAATGGAAGCTTTGATTTGTGATCAGAATGAGGGCTTTGATTTGTGATCCAGATGTGGAATTTGATTTGCTATCAGAATGTGTCCTCTTACTTTTTGTCAGAATGTGAGATAAGATATGGACTCAAACTTGTTTTCAGAATGTGAACTCTGATTTATAATCAGAGTGTGAGCTCTGATTTGTGATGTGAATGTGGGCTTGAATTGTGATTAGAATGCAGGCTCTGATTTTTGATGGGAATATGGAAATAATTTGTAATCAGAATTCTGCCTCTGAGGAGTGGTCAGAATATGGACTTTATTTTGTGATCAGAATGTTGCCACTGATTTGTTATTTCAATATGGTTTGTGATTTGTGATCAGCATGTTGCCTCTGATCAGTGATTTGAATTGGGACTCTGATTCATGAACAGAATGTGGGCTTTGATTTTCGATGAGAATGAGAGCTTTGATTTGTGGTATGAATGTGGATTCTGATCGGTAATGTGAATGTGGGCTGTGATTATTGACGTGAATTTTGGGTGTTAATATGAGATCATGTGATCAGAATTTGGACGGCGTTATCTGATCAATATGTGATCTCTGAGTCATGTTCAGAATGTGGCTCTATTGTTTTAAATGTAGATGTATGCAGCGATCTGTGTGATCAGTAACTAGGCTGTGATCAATGATGTAGTGATGAGTTCGGGTATGTGTTAGAATGTGAACTCCTGTCTCATCAGAAGACGTGTCATCGTGTGTGATCACAATGTCGTCTCTGAGTTTTGGTCCGAATGTGGGCTTTGATCTGTGATCAGATTCTTTGTTCTGATTTGTGATCAGAAACTGGGCTGTGATTTGTGATCAGAAACTGTGGACTCTGATTTGTGATCAAAACTGTGGCCTCTGATTTATGATCAAAACTGTGGGCTCTAATTTGTGATCAAAACTGTGGCCTCTGATTTGTGATCAAAACTGTGGGCTCTGATTTGTGATCAAAACTGTGGGCTCTGATTTGTGATCAAAACTGTGGCCTCTGATTTATGATCAAAACTGTGGGCTCTAATTTGTGATCAAAACTGTGGGCTCTGATTTGTGATCAAAACTGTGGGCTCTGATTTGTGATCAAAACTGTGGGCTCTGATTTGTGGTCAAAACTGTGGGCTCTGATTTGTGATCAAAACTGTGGGCTCTGATTTGTGGTCAAGACTGTGGGCTCTGATTTGTGGTTAGAATGTGGCTTTGATTTATGATCGGAAGGTGTGCTCTGATTAGCAATCACAATGTGGGCACTGAATTGTGATGTAAACGCGAAATATAATTTACTATCAGAATGTGTGTTCTGAATTATGATATGAATGTTGTTTATAATCTGTGATCCGATTTGAGCTCTAATGTTTTTTAGGATGTGGGCTCTTAGTTGTGATGGGAAATTAAGCTGCGATTTCCAAATGGAACTGAGTTTTCCAATATATTATTAGAATGTGGGCTCTGATTTGTTATTAGAATGTGGTTCTGATTTTTGATCAGAATGTAGATTTGATCTGTAATGAGAATTTGTCCTCTGTCATTTGTGGTCAGAATATGGGCTCTGATTTGTGATGGATGTGTGGGCTCTGAATTGTGATCGGGATGTGGACTCTGATTTATAATCAGAGTGTGGGCTTTGATTTGTGATTGGGATGTGGGTTTGATTTGTGATCAAGTTGTGGACACTGATTTCCAATCAGAATGTGAGCTTTGATTTGTGATCAGAATGTGGGATTTGATTTGTGATCAAGTTGTGGACACAGAGTTCCAATCAGAATGGAAGCTTTGATTTGTGATCAGAATGAGGGCTTTGATTTGTGATCAGAATGTGGGATTTGATTTGTGATCAAGTTGTGGACACAGAGTTCCAATCAGAATGGAAGCTTTGATTTGTGATCAGAATGTGGGCTTTGATTTGTGATCAAGTTGTGGACACAGAGTTCCAATCAGAATGGAAGCTTTGATTTGTGATCAGAATGAGGGCTTTGATTTGTGATCAGAATGTGGGATTTGATTTGTGATCAAGTTGTGGACACAGAGTTCCAATCAGAATGGAAGCTTTGATTTGTGATCAAGTTGTGGACACAGAGTTCCAATCAGAATGGAAGCTTTGATTTGTGATCAGAATGAGGGCTTTGATTTGTGATCAGAATGTGGGATTTGATTTGTGATCAAGTTGTGGACACAGAGTTCCAATCAGAATGGAAGCTTTGATTTGTGATCAAGTTGTGGACACAGAGTTCCAATCTGAATGGAAGCTTTGATTTGTGATCAAGTTGTGGACACAGAGTTCCAATCAGAATGTGAGCTTTGATTTGTGATCAGAATGTGGGATTTGATTTGTGATCAAGTTGTGGACACAGAGTTCCAATCAGAATGGAAGCTTTGATTTGTGATCAAGTTGTGGACACAGAGTTCCAATCAGAATGGAAGCTTTGATTTGTGATCAAGTTGTGGACACAGAGTTCCAATCAGAATGTGAGCTTTGATTTGTGATCAGAATGTGTTTTTTGATTTGTGATCAAGTTGTGGACACAGAGTTCCAATCAGAATGGGAGCTTTGATTTGTGATCAGAATGTGGGATTTGATTTGTGATCAAGTTGTGGACACAGAGTTCCAATCAGAATGGATGCTTTGATTTGTGATCAAGTTGTGGACACAGAGTTCCAATCAGAATGGAAGCTTTGATTTGTGATCAAGTTGTGGACACAGAGTTCCAATCAGAATGTGGGCTTTGATTTGTGATCAAGTTGTGGACACAGAGTTCCAATCAGAATGAGGGCTTTGATTTGTGATCAGAATGTGGGATTTGATTTGTGATCAAGATGTGGACACTGATTTCCAATCAGAATGTGAGCTTTGATTTGTGATCAGAATGTGGGATTTGGTTTGTGATCAAGTTGTGGACACAGAGTTCCAATCAGAATGTGGGCTTTGATTTGTGATCAGAATGTGGGATTTGATTTGTGATCAAGTTGTGGACACAGAGTTCCAATCAGAATGGAAGCTTTGATTTGTGATCAAGTTGTGGACACAGAGTTCCAATCAGAATGGAAGCTTGGATTTGTGATCAAGTTGTGGACACAGAGTTCCAATCAGAATGTGAGCTTTGATTTGTGATCAGAATGTGGGATTTGATTTGTGATCAAGTTGTGGACACAGAGTTCCAATCAGAATGGATGCTTTGATTTGTGATCAAGTTGTGGACACAGAGTTCCAATCAGAATGGAAGCTTTGATTTGTGATCAAGTTGTGGACACAGAGTTCCAATCAGAATGTGGGATTTGATTTGTGATCAAGTTGTGGACACAGAGTTCCAATCAGAATGGAAGCTTTGATTTGTGATCAAGTTGTGGACACAGAGTTCCAATCAGAATGGAAGCTTTGATTTGTGATCAAGTTGTGGACACAGAGTTCCAATCAGAATGTGAGCTTTGATTTGTGATCAGAATGTGTTTTTTGATTTGTGATCAAGTTGTGGACACAGAGTTCCAATCAGAATGGGAGCTTTGATTTGTGATCAGAATGTGGGATTTGATTTGTGATCAAGTTGTGGACACAGAGTTCCAATCAGAATGGATGCTTTGATTTGTGATCAAGTTGTGGACACAGAGTTCCAATCAGAATGGAAGCTTTGATTTGTGATCAAGTTGTGGACACAGAGTTCCAATCAGAATGTGGGCTTTGATTTGTGATCAAGTTGTGGACACAGAGTTCCAATCAAAATGTGAGCTTTGATTTGTGATCAGAATGTGGGATTTGGTTTGTGATCAAGTTGTGGACACAGAGTTCCAATCAGAATGTGGGCTTTGATTTGTGATCAAGTTGTGGACACAGAGTTCCAATCAGAATGGATGCTTTGATTTGTGATCAAGTTGTGGACACAGAGTTCCAATCAGAATGGGAGCTTTGATTTGTGATCAAGTTGTGGACACGGAGTTCCAATCAGAATGAGGGCTTTGATATGTGATCGGGATGTGGATTTTGATTTGAAATCAGGTTGTGGACACTGATATCCAATCAGAATGAGGGCTTTGATTTATGATCGGGATGTGGATTTTGATTTGTGATCAAGATGTGGACACTGATTTCCAATCAGAATGAGGGCTTTGATTTGTGATCGGGATGTGGATTTTGATTTGTGATCAAGTTGTGGACACAGAGTTCCAATCAGAATGGGAGCTTTGATTTGTGATCAAGTTGTGGACACAGAGTTCCAATCAGAATGAGAGCTTTGATTTGTGATCGGGATGTGGATTTTGATTTGTGATCAAGATGTGGACACTGATTTCCAATCAGAATGAGGGCTTTGATTTGTGATTGGGATGTGGATTTTGATTTGTGATCAAGTTGTGGACACAGAGTTCCAATGAGAATGGGAGCTTTGATTTGTGATCAAGTTGTGGACACGGAGTTCCAATCAGAATGAGGGCTTTGATTTGTGATTGGGATGTGGATTTTGATTTGTGATCAAGTTGTGGACACAGAGTTCCAATCAGAATGGGAGCTTTGATTTGTGATCAAGTTGTGGACACGGAGTTCCAATCAGAATGAGGGCTTTGATTTGTGATCGGGATGTGGATTTTGATTTGTGATCAAGTTGTGGACGATGTTTCCAATCAGAATGAGGGCTTTAATTTGTGATTGGGATGTGGATTTTGATTTGTGATCAAGTTGTGGACACAGAGTTCCAATCAGAATGTGGGCTTTGATTTGTGATTGGGATGTGGGATTTGATTTGTGATCAAGATGTGGACACTGATTTCCAATCAGAATGAGGGCTTTGATTTGTGACTGGGATGTGGGATTTGATTTGTGATCAAGATGTGGACACTGATTTCCAATCAGAATGAGTGCTTTGATTTGTGATTGGGATGTGGATTTTGATTTGTGATCAAGTTGTGGACACAGAGTTCCAATCAGAATGGGAGCTTTGATTTGTGATCAAGTTGTGGACACAGTTTTCCAATCAGATTGAGGGCTTTGATTTGTGATCGGGATGTGGATCTTGATTTGTGATCAAGTTGTGGACACTGATTTCCAATCAGAATGAGGGCTTTGATTTGTGATCGGGATGTGGATTTTGATTTGTGATCAAGTTGTGAACACAGAGTTCCAATCAGAATGTGGGCTTTGATTTGTGATCAAGTTGTGGACACAGAGTTCCAATCAGAATGTGGGCTTTGATTTGTGATTGGGATGTGGGATTTGATTTGTGATCAAGATGTGGAGACTGATTTCCAATCAGAATGAGGGCTTTGATTTGTGATCAAGTTGTGGAGACTGATTTCCAATCAGAATGAGGGCTTTGATTTGTGATGGGGATGTGGATTTTGATTTGTGATCAAGTTGTGGACACTGATTTCCAATCAGAATGAGGGCTTTGATTTGTGATCGGGATGTGGATTTTGATTTGTGATCAAGTTGTGAACATTGATTTCCAATCAGAGTGTGGGTTCTGATTTGTGATCGGGATGTGGATTTTGCTTTATGCTGAAGTTGTGGACACTGAGTTCTGATCAGGATGAGGGCTCTGATTTGTAATCAACATGTCGGCTCTGTTTTGTGAGGTAAATCATCAGGAATGTTAGAATGATTTTAAAGTAATGGCACAAGAGTATAATTGTAGAGTAGTGTCAGTAAGGTCACCACAAATCATGTTATAGTGTTTTCCCTACAAGTAGTGCTAGAATAGAATCACGATCATTAATGTCAGAATAGGTCACTACCAGAAATATTGGAACTGATCAGCACAAGTAGTGTGAGATATGGCCCCGTACAGTTATATTAAAACTGAACCATAACGAGCAATGTTATCCTAGAGTCACAAGCAGTAATGTTACAGGAAGGTGTCCATTCGCAATATTGGAACAGATTGACCACCAATAATGTTAAGTTCGCGTCACAGTCGATAACGTTGAGCAGAATCATCCCAAACAATGTTAGAGTGGGGTTACCACCAGCAGTGTTGGAGAAAGGACACAACTAGTAAATTTGGTAACGGGTCATTACTGGTAATATGCGAACTGATATGTAATGGATGAGTGTATATTTCATCGAATTAAAATGAATCACCAAGAACCAAAGTAGTGTCTAGGAGGGATGTTCCTTCTCTGATTCACAGAGCATACGCACAGGGCATTTCCTCAGTGTTAACTTTCAATTCATTGATTTTAATGGCGGGAGATTGATGGCCAGAGCTTTACAATTTCCCCATTGTTTTCCAGGAGCACTGAAGGGAAAAATCTTAACTTGTTTGCAAAGTTACTGTGACTGACGCCGATTATTGAGTAACCTGATTTGTTCACAGGGGAACCAATTGTTCTATAAAGTGGAAACATTTGCGGCTCTCAGATAAACTGTGGTCGGATCCATGAAGACACATAGAAATAAGAAATTCTTCACAAAATGGTAGGGCCAACAATTCAGCAGATAAGCTACATTTATTACCATGTTCTTCCAGTCTTTGGCATTCCCGGTAAGTCGATGCATTCAGTCAATAATTATGTGACAGATTCTGAGATTGTCATCATTTCAGAGCCATTCAGCCCCGGGATAAGTTGCTGAATATCAGCGGGAATCCGACAATGCTGTTTGCTGGTTTCGGAGCTGTTCTGATATCATTTGTATCGGGTGCTCGGTGTTCATTCCGAAAGAGCAGGAGGGCGAATCTGCTTTCCTATTGCCTTCTAACCGAACACAGATCACTGAAGAATGTGGTGTTCAGTGTCCATGGCAATGAACTCATTTGCAACCTTGTTCCTTGTCTACTTTCAGTTAATAGTTTCTGGAGCTATAGACAATCCAGGGATGCTCCACCATCCAGGGGATATTTAAAAATATTTCCAGACGCTGTTCCCTTCAGTTTGGGCTGCGTTTCGACGAAAATTCAACTTTTCTGTCTCTACTCAATGTTTATTTGGAATTAAACATTTCTATTAACTGCTGGGAAAGTATGTTTAATACTGAACCATGTCTGTCTGAAGCACTTTGGAAAAAATACGGATTTTGATTCCTTTATTTCCTGTTCAATGGTTTATTTCTTTGAAACAAAATGTGGTCAACCCTCGCCTCTATTAATGATAAAGAAACCGTGTGTATAACGCTAAATAGAAATACATCTGAATATTTTTCAACATTGTGCAATGAGATTTACCCAAGTGTCCCCGTTACTGATCCCATCTCTCTCTTTCATACAGCAAACCTTCTAACAATCGTGATTCTCTCTCGAGGAAACTGTGGCCTTTCCAAATGTATCTCAATCTACATGGTGGCGATGGGAACAGCAGATCTAATGGTCATGATCTTCAATATAGTAATGAACCGTATTTTACGCTATCACCTTCCACCTCCATTCATGTCCTATACTATTGTGTGTAAGTTCGTGCTGTCCATACAATGTGTCGCCCTGTATGTGTCGATGTGGTTTACAGTCTCGTTCACATTTGACCGATTTGTGGCTATCTGTTGTGAGAGGTTTAAAAAGAAATATTGCACAGTGAGAACTGCGGCTGCGGTTATAACAACGGTCTCTGTCCTAACCTGTTCACACAGCCTCATTTTTTGGTTTGCATATGAACCTGAACGAATGGTGAACAATGTTCACTGGGGTTGTCGCTCCAGAGCGGAATTCCTTTCATCGCCTGCAGGTGTATTGTGGTTCTGGTTACAGTATCTTTTCATTACATGGGTTCCTTTTGCTTTGATATTGCTGTTTAATTGTTTGACAGTTAGACGGATTATACTGGCCAGTATCACACGCCGGAGACTCGGAGGTCACAGCCATAAGAACCAAAGTGATCCAGAGATGAAGAACAGGAGGAAATCGATCATTTTATTATTCAGTGTATCGGGAAGTTTTATACTGCTGTGGCTGACAACTGTCGTTAGCTTTATAACTACCAGACTGACAAGCACCGTGCATTACCGAGGCAATCTTGCAGCTCCCGCATACATCGCCGTTGAAACCGGATACATGCTGATGTATTTGAGTTCCTGCACAAACACGTGTATTTATGCTGCTACACAAACTAAATTCAGGGACGAGCTAAAGACACTTGTAAAAACTCCTTGGATAGCTATTGCTAACAAAACGTTTCCTGTTTCCTGTCCGAAAATTCACTTGTAGCCCGTCATCCCTTTTAAAATATTTTCATTCCTGTTAGGGCAAAAATTGTTTTTATTGTGAAAAGTACTGGAATGAGACGCAGCAGCTTCATTGTTTGTTTGTTTGTTTGACTGCACAAACAATAAAGACCTGCTGAGTATTTCGCGAACTTTCTGTTTTCAGTTCAGATTTCCAGTATCCACAGTATTTTGCATTTATTTTATTATACAACTAAAATACTACAGGTTAAGAAACTAGGTTTCCCTGACACATTTCCATATCCTAATTTAAAAAAAGATGCCATTGAAATGTGATTGTTGTTGGTTTAAATGATGAGCAGAAATATAGCTGAGTATTTTTAGTATTATCTAGTATAAAACTGATCGAGGTGCGGGCAAAGCTCAGGGAAAGAAAGAGAATGAGGGACAACAATTAGAATGTAAATAGAAGCAGAGATAGGGGGAGAAAAGAAATGAAGGTTATGGAGCAGAAAGATCGGGACAGGGAGAGACACTGAGAAAAAAAAACAGAAGGAGGAGACAGATGCAGATGGAGAAGGTTGCCTTGCATGCCGAGGAAGAGACAAAGAAAGAAGCAAAAGGAAAGACGCAGAGATAAACAGAGGAAGAGAGTCTCGAAAATGGATGTCAGTAGCTTAAACACAGAGGAAGAGCTGCAGGTCAGTTTCCCTATAATGTGAAGATACTGCCCAAATCCCAGCCTCTACCGCATAAGCCCCTGTAATACACACATCCATATTGCTTGAGAGGAACAAACATATCGTAGGACGGAGACTTTAAACAGTGTTCCAAAGGAATTTGCAGGTTAATTGACAGTTTGAAGGGGAATTTCACCTATTTCTTGAGAGATGGGAAGTCCCTTGACTTGGAATGCACAAAGTGGTGTTTGTATCATGTCTGGAGGTAGACGGGTATATGGGGTTGGATTCCACCCAGGAAGCACTTACCCTTTCGAGCCCTGTGGAGTTTGGTTTGCGCTCTGGGTAGAATCGGTCTGCTGTGCGGGGACCTGTACTTTGGCCTGCCCTGTGCACGGCCTGCCAGTGGAATCAGTGTTTTATATTTTCAAACTGAAATCATATTCCAAAAAAGGAGTTCATGTTAAACATTTCAAATCAGTGGAGTTATTCCGTGGCTTGCCCTATGTCGCAACAAACAGGATGTTGCATATCCCAATAAACAGTTTGACTAACATCCTCCTCCAACACATGTCCAGCATCGTCCAAATGGGTGGGACAGCACCCGCCTGGTTCCATTTTTATCTATCTAGATATAAATTAAAATGCTCACACAATCACACTCAGTCGAGGTCTGGAATCCGCTGCGACTTCAACTGATTCTCTCCAGTTCAATTGAAACAATTCCAGCCCACCTTAAAACAAATTAAAGATTAAGCCGGCAATGGATAGATTGAACAGTGTAAATAACAGGGAAACGGCATTATTATTTAAATAGTAATTAAAGATAAAATGCCCATTAAGATTTTATTTATTACATGAAAGATGAACACACTCACCGGATTCATTTTCGACTCCTACAGTTCAGTACCAGGTGGAAGAGCGTGGGGATTGATCTGTCTGTGAAGGAATTTAATTCCAATGACAAAACCATCAGTGACCCGATTTTACTGAGAGCGGAGGCGAGATCCTCGGTGGAACAGCCTGTGAGAGCGGCATCCCATAAATTGGGTATCAGAGAGAGAGCTGAGAATTGGCATGGTAAATTATTAATGATCATCAATAACACTATTACTGATACTAATAATAATGTGCAATGATCGTTAATAACACTATCATTGGAACAGATATTACTGTTCAGTGTCAGATATCCAACTATCATCACAGGCTGGTACTTCCACCAATTCCTATATATTACAGTCCAGTTTCCTCAGGGCCCACGGCAGTAGTTTCACTCCTGAATCTCCAAGTTTATTATTACCCAGGTTCAGAACCATTAGCTACTGGTTTGCAGTGAGAACAGAGGGTAGATCCTCCGCACAAGAATTTGTGGGACGGTTATTACATAGCTTGGAGATTTGAGAGAAAGAAAAATAATCACAGAAAATCCCTAGTGTTACTAAAAACTCTATAATTTATATTAATAATAATGTACAATGTCACTCATCCAGATTATTGAGGGTAGATGGGAGTGTAGAATTCGTGACAGAAACAGATCATTGAATGGCGGAGCAGGTTCGATGGGCCGAATGGCCTACTTTTGCTCCTAATTCGTATGCTCGGCGGGTCCTCTGGCAGGATGCTTTCTGTCTGCATCTATGGAGACTGCTATTATCCAATCTAAGGAGTAGAGAAAGACAGACATAAAAGTTATCCGTGCGAATGCACTGTGTTTATTAATAATACTATTCCTGACACCAGTGATAATTTACAGCGTGACAAATTCAGGGAAAAAAACTTGCATTTAGATAGCGCTTTTTACGCAGTAAAACCTTCCCTGGTGCGTCAGAGATGTGATTATCAGAAAAACAAATGACAACGAGCCACACTAGTGAGCTGACAACATCCAGCTCTACCTCGCCACTACTTTTCTCGACTGCTTCACTTTATCTACATTATTAGACTGCTTATCTGACATGCAGCACTGGGAGAGCAGGAATTTCCTTCAACTAAAGTTTGGGAATACAGAAGCCATTGCATTCCACCTTCTCCATAAACAACGTTCCCTTGCCACTGACTCCCCATGCATTGCATTGGCAACTGTCTGAAGCTGAACTTGCCCATTCACAACCTTGGTGTCATAGGTGACCATGGGATCAGCTTCAAAAAACATATCCTTGCCATCATTAAGACTGCTGGTGCCCCTGTCTCACTGCAGTTACTGCACCGCCCCCTCACCATCTCCATCTGCTGGGGTCCCTGTCTCACTGCAGTTACTCGTCCTCTCACCAACTGCATCTGTTGGGGTCCCCGTCTCACTGCATCTACTGTCGCCTTCTCACCATCTCTATCTGTTGGTGTCCCTGTCTGACTGCAGGTACTGCCCCGTCTCACCATCTCCATCCTCTGGTCTCCCTGTCTCACTGCAGTCACTGCCCCCTCCCCCCTCCTCTCATCATCTCCATCTGCTGGTGTCCCTGTCTCACTGCAGTTGCTGGTCCCTCTCACCATCTCCATCTGCTGGTGTCCCTCTCTCACTGCAGTTACAGTCCCCCTCTCACCATCCCCATCTACTGGGGTCCCTGTCTCACTGCAGTCACTGCCATCGCCGCCACCCCCCCCCCCCCACCCCGCCTCCTCTCATCATCTACATCTGCTGGTGGCCCTGTCTCACTGCAGTTGCTGGCCCCTCTCACCATCTCCATCTGCTGGTGTCCCTCTCTCACTGCAGTTACAGTCCCCCTCTCACCATCCCCATCTACTGGGGTCCCTGTCTCACTGCAGTCACTGCCATCGCCGCCACCCCCCCCCCACCCCCCCCCCCCCCCACCCCGCCTCCTCTCATCATCTACATCTGCTGGTGGCCCTGTCTCACTGCAGTTGCTGGTCCCTCTCACCATTTCCATCTGCTGGGGTCCTTGTCTCAATGCAGTTGCTGCTCCTCTCACCAACTCCATCTGCTGGGGTCCCTGAGTCACTGCACCTACTGTCCCTCAACGAATGTCCATCTGCTGATGTCCCTGTCTCACTGCACTGACTGTCGCCTTCTCACCATCTCCATCGTCCCTGTCTGACTGCAGTTACTGCCCCGTCTCACCATCTCCATCTGCTGGTGTCCCTGCCTCACTGCAGTCACTGCCCACCCCCACCACCTCCTCTCATTATCTCCATCTGCTGGTGTCCCTCTCTCACTGCACTTACTGTCCTCCCCTCACAATCACTGCGATTTCCAGCTTTGTCCATTTTGCTATGGGTCCAGGTTGGGTTTAGTTGAAGTCCAGCTGAGCTTTTAAGTGCTGCCTTTTTTGAGAAACAGTTCATGAATCTTCTGCAGAGCAAGTCACGCCTCAATCAGTCAAATGGTCAGCAAAATGTAATCTCAGAATCAGATTAAAATAATTTCAGGGCTCAGTACTGTGAATATGAAATGTACTGTCTGTCCTTTGGGGACTATAGAGAAGGAGCAGAACAATCCCTGTATTCACCCATCCACTCACCATCAGTGGCACTCTGAGATCAACATTTCACATGACCCACTGGATGCATGTGGCTACCTCTCTCCGCCTGTTTCCCGCCTCGTTCATGCAGTTCCCACTCTCCACGTTATTTGCTGTGCACATATGACTTCCCTTCTCCATGTGTTACCCACTGTGATCGTGCGGCCCCCTCTCCACATGTTACTGTCAGGAAAACCCTATATGCCAAATGGGAAATATTAATTTCATTGGTTGGACATTTACATTAGACTTTTAATGGTAAACCCCTACAAGCTAACTTTTGAAAATATATCAGCCAAGATGACCACTGTAATTTACAGTTAAAACACCAGGAGATTAATTAGAGATGAAAAGTCGAACCAAAGCCCAGTGAGAGCAATGGCTTTCTCTCAGTGATTGAATGGATTTATCAACACAGTCATCAAGGCCATTCGCAACCATTGACTTTGAAAGAGCCAACCAGCTCCAAGTGTCACTGGACATCCTGAGGCATTTAGCACCTTGAATTCCAGAGAATGTTCAGGAAAAAAACTCATTAAAACATAGTGGTTTTCAAAAAAAATCTGTCTGCTTGCACAGCTCTGAAGGAACTGTATATTTTGTCACGCAGACAGCAGATAGGCAGCAACTGAAAAGCCAGCAAAGAAGCAGGCTCTCTCTCTTTCTCTCTTTTTTTCTCTCCTTAGAAAATATCAAAAGAAGATCCAGCTACTGCTGGGAACCACTGCACTGTGTCACCCTGCACACCAACCCAACTACCACCAACCCCCTACCCCACGCCCCACCACAAGTCTATAGACTGCTACAGCCAACAACTAGGGGACAAGAATCAGCCACCACCCTTCTGCCAACAGGAGCCCTGAGCAAAGCAAGCCAAACACCGTGCATGTGACCCAGCCAAGACTTGAAGACTGAAATTTCAGCTGAGGAACATTGGACTCACATACTGTATTTAAATTCCATTTATTCCAGACTTTAATCCACTCCTCTGTAATCTATTTGTATGTATGTGAATGTGTCGGTGAATATGTAGCACATTTTTTAGTATCTTAAACTATGTTAGAATGCTAAGTGTAATAAACTTACCTCTTTCTTGTTTAAACTCAAGAAAACCTGTCTGATTGGTTCTTTTGCAATCACGTTCGAGTAACAGGAGCAAACGCTCAGTGAGGTGTTAAGGTCAAACAATGTGTTTAAAGAAAAAATATAAACAAAAGAAGGGGCAAAAGGGGAGCCGGAGACCCCTCTTTACCTGGCTGTAACATTACTCACTGTGACCATGAGACTCACTCTCTCCATCTCTTACCCGGTATGTGCATGCTGTCCCCACATGTTAGGTGCTATGAGCATGTGACACCCCACTTCACGGGTTTCCCGCTGTGCACATGTGGTTTCCCCTCTCCACGAATTACCCTGTTATGTATGTGGCTCCCCCTATCCACTTGTTACCTACTGCTGTCATGCGGCCCGCCCCCAGCCCCCCTCGCTGGATGTGGTGGTTTAGAAGGTGAGACATGTGGGCAGGGCTTTCCATAGGCAGAGAGAGGGAGAGCCGATGTGGGAGCGGAAATGGTGGTGTGGGAAGGGGAGGAGGGGAATTGAAGGGAGGAGGGGAATTGAAAGGAGAAAGGGGAAGTGGCAATGGCGGGGGAATAGGGATGAGAAATTGGGAGGGGTAACGGAAGAGTGGGAATTTAGGAGGGGAGATAGGTTAAGGGGAGTGGTGAGGGGAGAGGTATAATGGAGACGAGGTAATTGGGAGGAGGAATGGGGTGGAGGAATGGAGAGAAGTAATGGGGAAAGTGTAATGAGGAGGGTTAATGGAGAGGGGTAATGGGGAAAGGGAGGGGAGGTGGAAAGGGGAGGGGGAATGGGTGAATGGGGAGGCGTACTGGGGATGGTGCAATGAGGAGGGTTAATGGAGAGGGATAATGGGGAAGGGGAATGGTGATGAGGTAATGCGAAGGAGTAATGGGAAATTGAATTGGGGAGGAAGAAGGAGAGAGGGGAATAAGGGAGGAGTCAGGGGAGATTCACTTCCAGAGCTATGGGTGGAAAACTGGGGTGGACGGGAAAAATTTGACAAAAAATTCAAATTTAACGAATAAATGTGTATTTTTATTTCACTGTGTATTAGTTTTCAAGACCAATTTAACAATATTCCTCTGCGTCCACATTGTAATTTTCAATTTAACAACTGACCTTATCATTCTATCCCATACACTTGTTATCAAGAACAATTTAACAATTAATGATTTTTATTCAACAGTGTAAGGATAAGGCCAGCAACTAATGGCCAGTCAGTCTAACCTCCGTATAATACAAGCAAATACTATATATGCTGGAAATCTGAAATAAAAACAAAAAGTGCTGGAAATACTCAGTAGGTCTGGCAGCATCTGTGGAGAAAGAAGCAAAGTTAAAGTTTCAGGTCAGTGAACCTTCATCAGAACCTCCGTGGTGGGAAAGTTTTAGAAATGATAATCCGGGACCAAATTATCAATTGCTTGTAAAAATGTGGATTAATGTGAAAAGCCGGCATGGATTTGTTAAGAGCAAATTGTATTTATCTGACCTGCTTGAGTTTTTGAATAGGTAATACAGAGTGTTGCTGAGGGTCATTTGGTTGAGGTGGTGTACATGGACTTCCAAAAGGCATTCGATAAAGTGCCAAATAACAGGCCTGTCAGCAAAGTCAGAACCCATGAAATAAAAGGACCAGAGGCAGTACGAATGAAAAGTTGGCTGAGTGCCAAGAAACAGACGAAAGTTATAAACAGTTGTTTTATGGACTGGAGCAGGTATATAGTGGGTTTCCCCAGAGGATAGTGTTAGGACCCCAGCTTTTCTTGATCTATATTAAGGCCCGAGGATTAAGTGTGCAGGGCACAATTTCAAATTTTGGGGAAGACACAAATCTTGGAAGTATTGTGTACTATGAGGAGCATAGTGATAACCTTCCAGAGACCATAGAAAGGGTGATGGAATGAGTGGAAACCTGGTCGATGAATTTTAATGCAGAGAAGTGTGAAGTGATGCATTTGAATAGGAAGAATGAGGAGTGTCAATGTAAAACACGTGGTGCCATTCTAAAGAGTGTGTAGGAGATTAAGTTGTTAAAGTGGTTCAAAAGGCATACAGAATCCTGGGCTTTATAAATGGAGGCAAAGTACAAAAATAAGGAAGTTTGGATGAACCTTTATAAAAACACTGCTATGGCCCCAAACAGAGTATTGTGTCCAATTCTGGACACATCACTTTAGGAAGGACGTAAACATTTCAAAGAGGATACAGAAACGATTTAGGAAAATAGTTCCAGGGATGAGGTACTTCAGTTAGTTGGATAGATTGGTGAGGTTGAGGCTGTTCTTCCTGGAGAAGAGATGGTTCAAGGGGCTGAATGGCCTCCTCCTGTTTCTATGTCATAGGCTTGAAGGGGCTCAATGCCTCCTCCTGTTCGTGGGTAACAGGCTTGAAGGGCTGAATAGCCTCCTCCTGCTCCTGTGTCACATGTTCAATGAAACCGAATGGTCTCCTCCTGTTACAGTATAACAGGCTCGAGGGGCTCATAACATCCTCCTGGTACTATGTAACAGGCTCGAGGGCTCAATGGCCTTGACAATCTGAGTTCTTTTTGCCTTCAGTCTGGTTCAGTAAATATACTGAGTCGGATGTGTAGGTAAAATCAATTACTTTATTTGCACATTAGCCGGCGGACTTACTGACTCCAAAAGAGTCTGTCGAGTCCACCAGAGTAAGTGACCGTTCGTTATACAGATACTACTGGTTATAGATTAAGATTCATGCTACACCTCCTTGTTTAACCAATCAGTGCTGTACAATTCAACTTCAACCACGTGGTAATGTGCAGTACATCTGTTATTGAGGTTAACAATACACTCCATCCTCAATACATACTTGTTACTAACATAATATCGTTTTACACAAGCAAGATAAGAGAAAGCAGACAAGCAAGATAAATTAGCAAAAGTAAAAAGTCATCAACAAACATTCTAGTCTCACTCCTCACATCTATCATGAGCTCTGTCTCTACCTTGTGACAGTTGATCCTGTGATCTTTAACAAGTTGCATTCCTGAGTGTTTCATGCAGTCTGCAGTTACCCAAAGCAGGGTCGTATATACTGATAAGAGGGGCCCTCTTCCTTATCTTTCACACAGAGATGGACAGCATGTATTTTACAAGTCCTTTGTTCCAAACCAAAAGGAGCTACCCAATCATGCCATAAAGGAACAGATGTCCTTGTAATTACCGGTGTCTGTTAGTCTATACAATCTCACACTTTCAGTCTTTACTTTTAACTATTTTATTGCGATTTCTCAACTTTAAATCAAACTATCAAAGCTCAGCAAAGCTACTATTCCTAACTTGGCTACATTTCCCATCAAGCATAGTGCCAAGCCGTTCTGCTCTGTTCAACAACCTCCTACAGTTCATGTGTAACAGGCCAGAGACGCTTAATGTCCTCCTCCTGTTCCTCTGCATCAGGTTCAAGGGGTTTTAATGGTCTTCTCCTTTTCCTGTGTATCAGGCTTGAGGGACTGAATGACCTCTTCCTGTTCCTGTGCTACAAACTCGAGGGACTGAATGGCCTCTTCCTGTTCCTGTGCTACAAACTCGAGGGACTGAATGGCAAACTCCTTTTCCTGTGCAAAATGCGCCAGGGGGCTGTATGGCCTCATCCTGTTCATGGCAATCAGGCTCGAGAGGATCAATGGTCTCCTCCCGTTGCTGTGTTTACTCTGATTGGTCAGATGTGGTGTAGAGCAGTGAATCTCTCTCTCTTTCTGGTTAACCGAGTCCTTGTCCGGTGTCTCCTCCTCCCTCTCCTCTCCCCAGGAACAGCTGAAGACTCTTGCCAATGACATGGTGCAGGATTCCCCGCAGCTTTGCTACCTGCAGTCCCAGTTCTATGTGCTTTACAATGAGAGAGACTAGTTCAAGGCTCAGATGGACGATGACCTCAATCAGCTCTTCACCATCTGAACCACAATCGAGTGAAATATGTCACTGAAACAACATAGCGATGGGAGTGATGGTGTTTAAGAAAACAACATCATTTCGGGGGAATACAGCTTCGAATTTTTATTAGCTAATTAATGTGATCAGAATTGTCCAGTCTTTGGAGTTTTCCAATTCAATCTGGGAAATAAATATATCTTTCACAGCACGGATTCAACTCAATGTCGTAATCTGTTGGTGGAATTAAAAAATAATAAACAGTTTGAACAATGTGGCAACTCAATATCCCCACGGAGATCCTATTGGCTATAAGTTACAGGCTTTGGGAATGTATCTCTTCAGAGTTGAACACAAAGTGATTGTCTGTAGCACGAAGGAACATTTTACTTCAAACAGAAAATGGATCTACCAATTGACAGTTTCCAGAAAATATATTACCCAATCCTTGCCGTCATTGGTGTCCCTGGTAAGTGACGATGACCACTGAAGTTGTGGAAACCTGTATGTGAGCTGGTCTCTGGTTTTACTCTGTGACTGATAACATTACATGCTGGTTTAGTTCTCAAGGATATACAGACACCCGAATAGTGATATCATTTTGTCAAATCAAATCTCCTGAAGTATCTCTGTGGTGTCATTCCATTGTATCAGCTGATAACAAACCTCTCTTTACAACTGGCAGACTCTCTGAATTATCAAGGTAATGCTTTTGCTGGAATTTCGTGTAATGTTGAATTTGACCTCAGTGCAGGCAACTCTCTGAGTTAATGTAACAGTGGCTGCATCAGTTGGTGTGAAATCAAAATGAGTGTGTGCCACTACCAGAGTGGATCATCTGATCCCAGTGACCATGTGTTACTGGGGGTCTCTGTCACTGTAGAAATTGTACTGAGTGTGGGTCACTAACTGGAGTGGAACAACTGACCCCAGTGACCATGTGTTACTGGGAATATCTGTCACAATAGAAATTGTACGAAGTGTGGGTCACTAACTGGAGTGGAACACCTGATCCCAGTGACCATGATTACTGGGAGTATCTGTCACTATAGAAATTGTACTGAGTGTGGGGTCACTACCTGGAGTGGAATACCTGATCCCAGTGACCATGTGTTACTGGGAGTATCTGTCACTATAGAAATTGTACTGAGTGTGGGTCACTAACTGGAGTGGAATACCTGATCCCAGTGACCATGTGTTACTGGGAGTATCTGTCACTATAGAAATTGTACTGAGTGTGGGTCACTAACTGGAGTGGAATACCTGATCCCTGTGACCATGTGTTACTGTGTGTATCTGTCACTATAGATATTGTACTGAGTGTGGGTCACTAATTGGAGTGGAATACCTGATCCCAGTGACCATGTGTTACTGGGAGAATCTGTCACTATAGATATTGTACTGAGTGTGGGTCACTAATTGGAGTGGAATACCTGATCCCAGTGACCATGTGTTACTGTGAGTATCTGTCACTATAGATATTGTACTGAGTGTGGGTCACTAACTGGAGTGGAATACCTGATCCCAGTGACCATGTGTTACTGTGAGTATCTGTCACTATAGAAATTGTACTGAGTGTGGGGTCACAACTTGGAGTGGAATACCTGACCCCAGTGACCATGCTTTACTGGGAGTATCTGTCACTATAGAAATTGTACTGAGTGTGGGGTCACAACTTGGAGTGGAATACCTAATCCCAGTGACCATGTGTTACTGGGAGTATCTGTCACTATAGATATTGTACTGAGTGTGGGGTCACTAATTGGAGTGGAATACCTGATCCCAGTGACCATGTGTTACTGGGAGTATCTGTCACTATAGAAATTGTACTGAGTGTGGGTCACTAACTGGAGTGGAATACCTGACCCCAGTGACCATGCTTTACTGGGAGTATCTGTCACTATAGATATTGTACTGAGTGTGGGGTCACAACTTGGAGTGGAATATCTGATCCCAGTGACCATGTGTTACTGGGAGTATCTGTCACTATAGATATTGTACTGAGTGTGGGTCACTAATTGGAGTGGAATACCTGACCCCAGTGACCATGTGTTACTGTGAGTATCTGTCACTCTCGATATTGTACTGAGTGTGGGGTCACAACTTGGAGTGGAATACCTGACCCCAGTGACCATGCTTTACTGGGAGTCTCTGACACTTTCGAATCGTACTGAGCATAATTGTGCAATCCGTTTGTATTCTGAAATCATTGTTTCAGCTGAGGGATATCTCCATTCCAGGAAGCTGCCTCAGTGTTTGAACAATGTCATTGATTTTAAACTGTTTTTTTGCTAATCATTGGTAATAACTGCATAAAGTGAAATGTATTGATATTGTTCTGTCTCCTATTGAACTGCTCCAGCAGAAACATATGTTAACGATTTACGGACAATTAAATAGCAAAATACTCTTACAGCATTCCAATCTTCTGGATAATGACGTTTCTTACTCTGACTATAGTCACTGTAAACACTATGTTATTTTAGAGGTGATTAATCCCCTAACCTCAACACTGTCCCGAGAATCTGTGGGTCATGAATGCTGCACGTTATTATCTTGCTATTTACACCGCATTATAATTGGGCTGGAGTGTTGAAAGGTCCCTTTCTGTAACTGATTCAGGTTGACAGATCAGTTCTTATCTATGATTCACAGCCTGGACACACGTAACCTGCAAAAACCTCTGCCCTTATTTCTGTCAGGTGTGTCCTTGTGAGGACAAACACCTCTAACTGAGGAAATTACATCTCGGGTTTTCATAATACAGCGATCCAGACCTTGATCACTCCCTGTGTGAGAAAGGTTCTCCTCATGTCACTTTTGCTTCTCTTACCAAATACTTTAAATCTGTGCCCTCTTGTTCTTCTTCCTTTCACGAATGGGAACAGTTTCTCTGCATCCAATCTGTCCAGGCCCCTCATGATTTTGAATACCTCTATCAAATCACCTCTCAGCCTCTCTTCTCCGAGGAAAACAGTCCTAACTTCTCAAATCTATCTTCATAACTGCAATTCCTCATCCCTGGAACCATTCCCGTGAATCTTTTCTGTACTCTCTCCAATGCCCTCACGTATTTCCTAAAGTGTGGTGTCCAGAACTGGACACAACACTCCAGATGAAGCCGAACCAGTGTCTTATACAAGTTCAACATAACTTCCTTTCTCTTAAACTCTATGCCCCTATTAATAAAGCCAGGATACTGCATGCTTTATTGACTAATATCTCAACCTGTCCTGCCATCTTCAATGACTTATGCACATATACTCCTAACTAGGTCCCTCTGCTCCTGCACCTCTTTTAGAATTGTACCCTTTATTCTATATTGTGTCTCCATGTTCTTCTTACCAAATGAATCACTTCAAATTTCTCTGCATTGAACTTCATCTGCCACCTGTCTGCCCATTCCACCAACTTGTCTATGTCCTTTTGAATTTCTACACTATCCTCATAGTTCACAATGCTTCCAAGTTCCGTATCATCTACAAGCTTTGGCAATGGCCTAGGTCATTAATATATATCAAGAAAAACAAGGGCCCCAACACTGATCCCTGGGGAACTCCACTGTAAAACTTCCTCCAGCCCGAAAAACATCCATGTTTCCTTTGTTTCCTATCACTCAGCCAATTTCGTAAACATGTTGCTACTGTCCATTTTATTCCATGAGCTATAAGTTTGCTCACAAGTCTGTTGTGTGGTATTGCATCAAATGCCTTTTGGAAGTCCATGTACACAACATCAACTGCATTGTCCTCATCATCTCTCTCTGCTGTCTCCTCCAGAAACTCCAGCAAGTTAATTAAACATGCTTTTCCCTTGAGATTCATGCTGCCCTTCCTTAATTAACTCACATTTGTCCATGTGATTATTGATTTTGTCCCAAATTATTTTTTCTGGTAGTTTTCCCACCACCATGTGACTGGGCTGTAATCGCTGGGCTTTTCTTTACACTCTTTTTTGAACAGGGGTAACGTTTGAAATTCTCCAGTCCTCTGGCAGCACTCCCGAGTCTACAGAAGACTGAATAATTATGGCCAATGCCTCTGCGATTTCCACCCTCACTTCCCTCAGTATCCTTGGATGCATCCCATCTGGTCCTGGTGTCTATCCACTTTAAATATCGTGGCTACAATAGCAGGTCAGAGGTTAGGAATTCTGTAGCGAGTAACTCACCTCCTGACTCCACAAACCCTGTCCACCATCTACAAAGCACAAGTCAAGAGTGTGATGGAATACACTCCACTTGCCTGGATGGGTGCAGCTCCAGCAACACTCAAGAAGCTCGGCACCATTCAAGACAAAGCAGCCTGCTTGATTGGCACACCATCCACAACATTCGCTCCCTCCACTACTGATGCACAGTGGCAGCAGTGTGTTCCATCTACACGATGCACTGCAGCAGCACCTTCTAAACCTGTGCCCTCTGCCACAGTGAAGGACAAGGGCAGCAGATGCATGGGAAAACCAGCGCCTGCAAGTTACCCTCCAAGTGACACACCATCCTGACTTGGAACTATATCACCGACCCTTCACTGTCACTGTGCCAAGCTTCCTGAACTGCCTTCCCAACATTACAGTGGGTGTACCTACCCCACATGGATTGCAGCAGTACAAGACAGCGGCATACCACCACCTTCTCAAGGGCAATTAGGAATGGGCAATAAATGGTGGCCTAGCCAGTGACGCCCACATCCCATGTACGAATAAAAAAAGACCTCCCACTCCACCAACTTGCAAATTCAACACAACATCCTGCATCATTTCCATCTACGACTGCCACTCAATGTATCGTCCCCTCCCCTCCCACCACCCCACTCTTCATGACACCCTGTTCCACTCTTCTGTTAGCCCCACTACCCCATCGTCGTCGCCTGGCACCCACGTATGTAAGCGTAAGAGATGCAACAATTGTCCTGTCCCTTCCTTCTTTCTCACTGTCCAGTGCCCCAGATATTACTTCCTGTTGACACAAAAATTGATATGCATTTCTAGCAATTTATTAATTGTCTACTCTGTGTGGGAGAGGACGAAAAGCAGATTAATTGCTTGCTTTGCTCGACTCCGCCTTTCAGTCTGCAGGTGTGACCCTGAGATTCCGGCCACTTGTAACTTTAATTCTACACCCCACCCCCCTCCCACTCTGACTTCTCTATCCTCAACCTTCTACACTTTACCGCTGAAGCTCAATGAGCAGAAGTACTGGATCTTTTTCAAATAGACTTTTTTTTTCTTATCGGGGTTAACACATAGAATAAAAACTTCAGATTATAATCATTGCTCCCACTTCCTCGGATGGTTTGTGCTGGCAATGGAGGATAGCTACACCACAGTCACTGGAAGTGGAGGGGGTGTGGGCTTGTGCCTGGGGTGAGGATCCCTTAATGGTACACAGCTAGCAGACTGCTCCACACTCCTGGGGCCTATCCACCATTCTCTGTCACTTTTCCAGGACACTGGGGCATTCTCATCTTTGCCAGATGTTCCCTGCTCCGCTCACAGACTATTCCCTTTGTTTTTTTCCTCCCCCAATGCTCCACTTTTCACTGTCTGTATCGTTGCTTTAAAAGTGTTAATCTCAAATACATTCCAGTTCTGATGACAGGCTATCAATTTGAAATGTGAACTCTGTTTCTCTCTCCACAGATGCTGCCTGAACTGCTGAGTGTTTTCAACATTCTCCTATTATTATAACCATTAGAGAAGTTTCAGTATTTGGTTTTTGCTCCAATACTTAACACTTGGATGTTAACAGGGGTGAGCAGCATAGGTGTTGGGGCAGAGTTTCAGAGTTCTAACTCCACAGAATGCCTTTTTATCCTAGACAGGTTCTCCACCCTGACAGTACCCTGATTGACAGGATTGGCTTCCAGTCAGAATAGAAGACTCTGGAGCAGACCTCAGGACCAGGGCAGTGCAACCATGGCATGGGAGAGCTGCCTGATATCAGGAGATGTCCAATCACCAACCCCAAGGGTGGAGAGAGTGGTGACATCACAGATCACCAGGCTGTCGATCCCCAACCCCTGGGAGGGGTTTCCTATCCTGGAGTATGGTCCGAGATGGGTGAGGGAGAAGGGGAGTTTCTGATCGTCAGCCATGGGAAGTGGTTTCCTAAACTGGAGAGGTGGTCCGATCCCAGCAGGGAGATGGACCAGGTGCGGGAGTTGGATCCAGGGCTGGGGTGGCACAGTGGTTAGCACTGCAGCCTCACAGCTCCAGCGACCTGAGTACAGTTCTGGGTACTGTCTGTGCAGAGTTTGCAACTTCTCCCTGTGACTGCGTGGGTTTCTGTCAGTTTCCTCCCACAGGTTGATAGTTAATTTGGCTGTTGTAAATTGCCCCTAGTGCAAGTAGGTGGTAGGAGAATTGTGGGGATGTAGGATTAGTAAAAAATGGGTGGTTGATGATCAACACAGACTCAGTGGGCTGAAGGGCCTGTTTCAGTGCTGTATCTATCTATGATTCTGGGGAGTGTCCAGTCCTAGGGGGGTCCAATGCCAGATGAGTGGACAGCTCTGATTGACAATCCCATGTGCCCTTGTAAGTGATGTGTGTTATAATGGGGAAACCAGGCTGGTCAGAGTTAAACCTGAAAAACACATTCAATCAGAGACTTCCAACCTCATTACAATATTTCAATTGCCAACCCCCTTTCCTGGGTGCAGGTGTCGGCCCATTCCCTACCCAACTTCTTTAAACCCGGAGGTGGGCTGGGTCCGTTGTTAGTTGGGGTTGCTGTTGTGAGTTTTAAACTCAAACCTTTAACTCTTCCCAACCCACCTGCTTTTGGTACTAACATCCTGCCCTGTCTGGGTCATACATGGTGAATATTTAATCAGTGATTTCTGGTCTCTTTTCTGTTTTCTATTTTACAGTTAATTTAGTGGCGATTATAATCCTGTCCCAGGGAAAGTGCGGCCTCTCCACCTGCACCACTCGCTACCTGGTGGCCATGGCAACGGCGGATCTACTTCTCATTATCAGTGAGGTCATACTGTGGTGGATCAGTTATTATTACTTCCCAGGATCCTTCTTGGACATCACCCCTGTGTGTAGTGTTAATGCTGTTCTACTCCATGCAGCCACAGACTGTTCTGTCTGGTTCACCGTCACTTTCACCTTTGATCGATTTGTGGCAATTTGTTGCCAGAAGCTGAAAACAAAATACTGCACTGAGAAAACTGCAACGATAGTTCTGGCAACAACCTGCATTCTGCTCTGTTCAAAAAATATTCCCTACTACTTTGCATACGAACCAAGAGAGATAACTGATGATGTAATGTGGTTGTGTTATCCAATTCCAAGCTATGTTACTGATCACGGATGGATCGTATTTGCCTGGTTTGGTATGGTTTTAACCCCATTGCTCTCATTCATTTTAGTTCTGTTGTTCAATGCTCTGACAGTCAGCCACATTTTAGTGGCCAGTCGAGCCCGTAAGGGACTGAGGGGTCAGAGCAAGGGAGAGAATCACAGTGACCCAGAGATGGAGAGCAGAAGGAAGTCTGTGATTTTACTCTTCACCATATCTGGCAGCTTCATACTTCTGTGGTTGATATATGTCATACATTTCTTATATTACAATATTGCAGGATCAAATCCCAGGAATTACAACAAGTCCGAATATATATTTCAGCAAGTCGGATTCATGCTGCGGAATTTAAGTTGCTGCACAAACACATTTATTTATGGGGTGACTCAGTCCAAGTTCAGAGAGCAGAACGGTGAAATATCCAATTACTTCAATTATTCAATTAGTAAACAAACAAAACTGACAGCAGCCACAAGGCAGGTCCCAGTGTTTCCAGTCCAACAGGCAAGGAATGAATGGCAGCTGAATGACTCAAAATACACTGGTGGCAGGGGCGCGATGAGTCACACATAGCAAAGAAGGTCCAGGGATGGACAAGAGGTGACTAACAGTGGGATAAACTGAAATGCAATGGCTGGGTTGGAATCACAAATGCTGAAGAGCAGCGGGCAGCAGGGCAAGAGGTGACCCATGGAGAAACGGACAGAAAAAGGGCAAAAGGAGCATCCCTGCAGGACAGTAGGGAAAACAGCAGCCAGAGTCTCTCCTCCACCTCCACTCATTCCATTCTCAGTTCCTCATATCGGCACAGTAAACAAAATTTATTCCGACAAAAGTAAAATTCTGCAGCTGCTGGAAATATTTTCATGTCAGTTGATTATTATTACTTGTTTTATTTTTGGAGATACTTTATTAAGTCTGTCTCCCGTTCATTCACCCAACCTATTCACTGCCATCTCTCTCTCTCTCTCTCTCGCTGTCTGCCCCTGAGTCAGGTTGGTGTTTTTTTTTAAATTCATTCACGGGATGTGGGCGTCACTGGCCAGGCCAGCATTTATTGCCCATCCCTAATTGCCCTTGAGAAGGTGGTGGTGAGCGGCCTTCTTGAACCGCTGCAGTCCATGTGGGGTAGGTACACCCACAGTGCTGGTAGGAAGGGAGTTCCAGGATTTTGACCCAGCAACAGTGAAGGAACGGCGATATAGTTCCAATTCAGGATGGTGTGTGACTTGGAGGGGAACTTGCAGATGGTGGTGTTCCCATATATTTGGTGCCCTGGCCCTTCTAGTTGGTAGAGGTCGCGGGTTTGGAAGGTGCTGTCTAAGGAGCCTTGGTGCATTGCTGCAGTGCATCTTGTAGATGGTACACATTGCTGCCACTGTGCGTCGGTGGTGGAGGGAGTGAATGTTTGTAGAGGGGGTGCAAATCAAGCGGGCTGCTTTGTCCTGGATGGTGTCGAGCTTCTTGAGTGTTGTTCGAGCTGCACCCATCCAGGCAACTGGAGAGTATTCCATCACACTCCTGACTTGTGCCTTGTCGATTGTGGTCAGGCTTTGGGGAGTCAGGAGGTGAGTTACTCGCCTCAGGATTCCTAGCATCTGACCTGCTCTTGTAGCCACAGTATTTATATGGCTACTCCAGTTCAGTTTTCGGTCAATAGTAGCCCCTAGGATGTTGATAGTGGGGATTCAGCGATCGTAATGCCATTGAATGTCAAGGGGAGATGGTTAGATTCTCTCTTGTTGGAGATGGTCATTGCCTGGCACTTGTGTGGCACGAATGTTACTTGCCACCGATCAGCCCAAGCCTGGATATTGTCCAGGTATTGCTGCATTTCTACACAGACTGCTTCAGTATCTGAGGAGTCACGAATGGTGCTGAACATTGTGCAATCATCAGCGAACATCCCCACTTCTGACCTTATGATTGAAGGAAGGTCATTGATGAAGCAGCCGAAGATGGTTGGGCCGAGGACACTACCCTCAGGTACTCCTGCAGCGATGTCCTGGAGCTCAGATGATTGACCTCCAACAACCACAACCATCTTCCTTTGTGCTAGGTATGACTCCAGCCAGCAGAGGGTTTTCCCCCTGATTCCCATTGACTTCAGTTTTGCTAGGGCTCCTTGATGCCATACTCGGTCAAATGCTGCCTTGATGTCAAGGGCAGTCACTCTCACCTCACCTCTTGAGTTCAGCTCTTTTGTCCATGTTTGAACCAAGGCTGTAATGAGGCCCTGGTGGCACCCAAACTGAGCATCACTGAGCAGGTTGTTGCTAAGCAAGTGCTGCTTAATGGCACTGTTGATGACACCTTCCATCACTTCACTGATGATTGAGAGGAGGCTAATGGGGCGGTAGTTGGCCGGGTTGGGTTTGTCCTGCTTTTTGTGTACAGGACATACCTGGGCAATTTTCCACATTGCAGGGTAGATGCCAGTGTTGTAGCTGTACTGGAACAGCTTGGCTGGGGACACGGCAAGTTCTGGAGCACAGGTCTTCAGTCCTGTTGCCGGAATGTTGTCAGGGCCCATAGCTTTTGCACTATCCAGTGCCTTCAGTCGTTTCTTGATATCACGTGGAGTGAATAGAATTGGCTGAAGTTTGGAATCTGTGATGCTGGAGACTTCAGGAGGAGGCCGAGATGGATCATCAATTCGGCACTTCTGGCTGAAGATTGTTGCAAATGCTTCAGCCTTATCTTTTGCACTGATGTGCTGGGCTCTCCCATCATTGAGGATGGGGATATTTGTGGAGCCACCTCCTCCAGTTAGTTGTTTAATTGTCCACCACCATTCACGGCTGGATGTGGCAGGACTGCAGAGCTGAGATCCAATCCATTGGTTATGGGATCGCTTAGCTCTGTCTATCGCATGCTGCTTACGCAGTTTGGCATGCAAGTAGTCCTGGGTTGTCGCTTCAACAGGTTGACACCTCATTTTGATGTATGCCTGGTGCTGCTCCTGGCATGCCCTCCTGCACTCTTCATTGAACCAGGGTTGGTCTCCTGGCTTGATGGTACTGGTAGAGTGGGGGATATGCCGGGCCATGAGGTTACAGATTGTGGTTGAGTACAATTCTGCTGCTGCTGATGGCCCACAGCGCCTCATGGATGCCCAGTTTTGCATTGCTAGATCTGTTCCAAATCTATCCCATTCAGCATGGTGATCGTGCCACACAACACGATGGATGGTATCCTCAATGTGAAGGCGGGACTTTGTCTCCACAAGGACTGTGCGGTGGTCACTCCTACCAATACTGTCATGGACAGATGCATCTGCGACAGGCAGATTGGTGAGGATGAGTTTGAGTATGTTGTTCCCTCGTGTTGGTTCCCCCACAACCTGCCACAGGCCCAGTGTAGCAGCCATGTCCTTTAGGACTCGGCCAGCTCGGTCAGTAGTGGACATTGAAGTTCCCCACCTAGAGTACATTTTGTGCCCTTGCCACCCTCAGTGCTTCCTCCAAGTGGTGTTCAACATGGAGGAGTACTGAGTCATCAGCTGAGGGAGGGCGGTAGGTGGTAATCAGTCGGAAGTTACCTTGCCCATATTTGACCTGCTGCCATTTGACTTCATGAGGTCCAGCGTCGATGTTGAGGACTCCCAGGGCAGCTCCCTCCCTACTGTATACCACTGTGCCACCACCTCTGCTGGGTCTGTCCTGCCAGTGGGACAGGATTTACCTGGGGTTGGTGATGGCAGTGTCTGGGACATTGTCTGTTAGGTATGATTCCGTGAGTACGACTATGTCAGGTTGTTGGGGGATTAGAGGAGCACAGAGAACTCTAAGTGTTGGGGCTGGAGGAGACACCAGAAGTAGGAAGGGTTGTCGTGGCTTAAGGAGGTTACAGTGATATGGAAGATTGTAGAGGCTGGAGGCGTTTGCAGAGATATGGAGGATTGCAGGAACTGGAGAAGGTTACATAGATTAACAGGATTGTAGTTGTTAGACAAGGTCACAGATAGGGAGGGTCGTGGGTGCTGGAGAAGGTTACAGAAAAAGGGAGCACTGTAGGGGCTGGAGGAGGTTACAGAGATAGGGAACATTGTAGGGGCTGGAGGAGGTAATGGAGATAGAAAGGGTTGTAGGGCTGAAGGATGTTACAGAGACCGGGCAGGTTGTCGGGGCTGGAATGGTTAACAGAGATAGAGTGGGTTGTAGGGCTGGATGAGATTACAGAGATAGGGAGGCGTGTAGAGGTTGGAGGAGGTTGCAGAGATAGGACGGGTTGTCGGGCTGGAGGAGGTTACAGAAATAGGAAGTGTAGTTGGGTGGGGATGGAGATCACACAGTTAGGGAGTATTATAGCGGATGGGGGATGTTACAGAGATAGAGTGTGTTGTCGGGCTTGAAGATGTTACAGAGATGGGGGTGGCGTAAGGCTACAGAGAAATTTGATCACAAGGATGAGTATTTTAAAATTGAGATGCTGTTGGAGCAGAAACGAATGCTGGTCAGCAAACATGGGGGAGGTTAATACCAGTTTTGATATTGGGCGGCAAAAAGTGCGATCAACTGAAATTTATGGTGGGTGGAAAATGTCATGTTTGTGGATAACAGAGACATTGATGAGGGTTTCAACAGTAGATGAGCTGAAGCAGGGGGAGAGACGGGCATTATTCACCCACCTGTTCACATTCATTGGCATTGTAAAATCAAGACTGCGCATTAACCCATTCATAACCCACATGTACATAGGAACAGACCCTGAATACATGCTGCAGGATTATCCCCCCACCACTCACTAGCGTATGTGAAAGACACTGAATAAATATATGTCATCTCTTTCCAGCATTTTTTCACTTTATAGATTGATGCATGGGATGTGATCACTTCTGACAATGTCGGCATTAATAACCCCTTGAGGAAGCTGGTGTTGGGCCTTTGCTGTTAAACCAACTCCTGTCGCTCCTGGCGATGGAGTTCCCACAGATTCTGTTATTTAGAGACTTCCAGGATCTGGTCCAGTTGTGCAGACTTCCATGGCCGAATATGCTGCCAAAAATTTCCTGTCTGTTTTCACAGATGATGACTGGACAACTTGAATGAGGGAAGCCGAGGAACAAGTTGCCGGAAAAGAAAAGATCCTCCTTTAATGAGGATCTATTGGAGAATAAGTCTGGTGCCAGTAGTCACTGTAATTTCAACTAGACTAGTCTGTATTAATGCTGCTGCAATTAAACGACTTGGAGTTGGATCTTGGGATGGTGTTTCTGCTTGGCAGTAGGATGAGCAACTTCCTATTTCTGGACACTCCCTTGATGCTCTACGCTGAGTGTCTCGGGGTTCAAAACATTTCAATGAAAATAATGTTTCTGAAGCACCTGATTAACCCAACTGGAGTTATGGAATAGGACACCGGGTCTATTTTGCTGTTCGAAGAAGTAGGACCATAATTCCGAGGGATGGCCAGATCCACTCACAATGGGCTGATGGAAATGAAATTCTTGGACTGCCACAAGATGAAAAGATGAGTAAACATGTACAAAAATATTCTCATGAATGAAGAATAAATTAATAAACTCAAAGACAACAACTGCTCGCATTTGCATAGCATCCTTAACATAGAGTCATAGAGTTTAACAGGACAGAAACAGGCCCTTCATCCCATCGTATCTGTGTCGGTCATCAAGCACCTAACTATTCTAATCCCATTTTCCAGCTCTTGGCCCGTAGCCTTGTCTATGACGTTTCAAGTGCTCATTTAAATACTGCTTAAATGTTGTGAGGGTTCCTGCCTCTACCACCTCCTCAGGCAGTGTGCTCCGGATTCCAACCAACTACTGGATGAAAAAAACTTTCCTCAAATCCCCTCAAAACCTCCTGCCCCTTACCTTAAATCTCTGCCCCCTGATCATTGATCCCTCCCCCCCCCCCCCGCTAAGGGAAAAAGTCTCTTCCTATCAAACCTATCAATGCCCCTCATAATTTTGTACATCTCGATCAGGTCCTCCCTTAGCCTTCTCTTCTCTAAAGAAGACAACCCTAGCCTTTTCAGTCTCCCTTCATAGCTTAAATGCTCCAGCCCAGGCAACATCCTGGTGAATCTCCTCTGCACCCTCTCAAGTGCAATCACATCCTTCCTATAGTGTGGTGACCAGAACTGTACACAGTACTCCAGCATTGGCCTAACTAGCGTTTTAAACAGCTCCACCATAACCTCCCTGCTCTTATATTCTATGCCTGGCTGTTAAAGACAAGTATCCCATATGCCTTCCTAACCACCTTATCTACCTGTGCTGCTGCCTTCAGTGACCTATGGACAAGTACACCAAAATCCCTCTGACCCTCTGTACTTCTGAGCGTCCTACCATCCATTGTATATTCCCTTGCCTTGTTAGTCCTCCCAAAATGCATCACCTCACACTTCTCAGGATTAAATTCCATTTGCCACTGCTCTGCCCATCTATATCGTCCTGTAATCTAAGGCTTTCCTGCTCACTATTTACGACTCCACCAATTTTCGTGTCATTTGCGAACTTACTGATCATACCTCCTATATTCACATCAAAATCATTAATGTACACTACAAACAGCAAGCGTCCCAGCACCGATCCCTGTGGTACACCACTGGTCACAGGCTTCCACTCGCAAAAACGACCCTCAACCACCACGCTGATTTCTGCCACTTAGCCAACTTTGCAGCCAATTTGCCAAATTGATCTGGATCCCATGGGCTCTTACCACCTTAACCAATCTCCCATGTGGAACCTTATCAAAAGCCTTACTGAAGTCTACGTAGACTACATCAACTGCTTTACCCTCATCTACACATCTAGTCACCTCCTCGAAAAATTCAATCAAGTTAGTGAGACACGATCTCCCCCTAACAAAGCCCTGCTGACTATCCCTGCCTCTCCAAGTAGAGCTTGGCCCATAGTTTTTTCCAATAATTTCCCAACCACTGATGTTATACTCACCAGCCTGTAATTACCTGGTTTATCCCTGCTACCCTTCTGGATAGTGGTGCCACATTCGCTGTACTCCAGTCCTATGGTACCTCTCCTGTGGCCAGAGAGGATTTGTAAATTTGTGTCAGAGCCCCAGCTATTTCCTTCCTTGCCTCACATAACAAGCCTGGGATAAATTTCATGTGGGAGTGAAGAAATATCCACTTTTAAGCCTGCTAAAACATCTAATACTTCCTCCCTTTCAGTGTTAATATGTTCAAGTATATCGCACTCCCCCTCCCTGATCTCTAAACCTACATTGTCCTTCTCCATAGTAAACACAGATGAAAAGTAATCATTTAAAACCTCACTCATGTCTCCGGCTTCACACACACAGATTGCCACTTTGGTCCCTAATGCGTCCTACTCTTTCCTTGGTTATCCTCTTGCCCTTAATATACTCATAAAACGCCTTAGGATTTGTCTTTATCTCGCCTGCCAAACTTACAAAAACATGCTTCACAAAATCTAATCAGATAAATGATGCTTTTATTTCTTCCTTTATTAGATGTGAACATCGCTGGTAAGGTCTGTATTTATTGCTCATTCCTAATTGCCCTTGTGACTTTATTAGGCAGCCACCTTCTGGAACCGTTGCAGTCTATGCAATATAAGTACATCCAGACCACCATTAGGGAGGTAGTTGCAGATTTTTGTCCCAGTGACAGTGAAGGAACAAGGATTTATTTCTAAGCCAGGATGGTGTGAGGATTGGAAATGATTGACTGATAGATTGGTCTTTCAATAACTGGTTCACTGGGCTGCAGTTGGGGCAACTTCCTGAGTCTATTGTTTTCCGTTGGTATAAGCCTCTGCAATTTTCCAATCAACCTCCTTCTTCCATAATCTACTGCTTCTTCTCCTGCAGCTCTTTTCTCTACTATTATTCTGTGCTCTACAATCTCATTCCATCTATTATCCTGCGGTCAGGTAGTAATTAGAACAAAGAACAGTACAGCATAGGAACAGACCATTCGGCCCTCCAAGCCTGCGTCGATCTTGATGTCTGCCTATACTAAAACCTTCTGCACTTCCGGGGACCGTATCCCTCTATTCCGATCCTATTCATGCATTTGTCAAGATGTCTCTTAAACGTCGCTATCATACCTGCTTCCACCACCTCCCAAGGCAGCAAGTTCCAGGCACTCACCACCTTCTGTGTAAAGAACTTGCCTCGCACATCCCCTCTAACCTTTGCCCCTCTCATCTTAAATCTATGTCCCCAAGTAACTGACTCTTCCACCCTGGGAAAAAGCTTCTGACTATCCACTCTGTCCATGCCGCTCATAACTTTGTAAACCTCTATCATGTCGCCCCTCCACCTCCATCGTTCCAGTGAAAACAATCCAAGTTTTTCCAACCTCTCCTCATAGCTAATGCCCTCCAGACCAGGCAACATCCTGGTAAACCTCCTCTGTACCCTCTCCAAAGCCTCCACGTCCTTCTGGTAGTGTGGCGACCAGAATTGCACGCAATATTCTAAGTGTGGCCTAACTAAAGTTCTGTCCAGCTGGAGTATGACTTACCAATTTTTATACTCTATGCCCCAGCCGATGAAGGCAAGCATGCCGTATGCCTTCTTGACTACCTTATGCACCTGCGTTGCCACTTTCAGTGACCTGCAGACCTGTACGCCCAGATCTCTCTGCCTGTCACTACTCCTAACGGTCCTGCCATTTACTGTATACTTCCCACCTGCATTAGATCTTCCAAAATGCATTACCTCACATTTGTCCGGATTAAACTCCATTTGCCATTTCGCCACCCAAGTCGCCAACCGATCTATATCCTGCTGTATTCTCTGACAATCCTCATCACTATCCGCAACTCCACCAACCTTTGTGTCATCCGCAAACTTACTAATCAGACCAGCTACATTTTCCTCCAAATCATTTATATATACGCCAAACAGCAAAGGTCCCAGCACTGATCAATGAGGAACACCATTAGTCACATCCTTCCATTCAGAAAAGCACCCTTCCACTGCTACCCTCTGTCTTCTATGACCGAGTCAGTTCTGTATCCATCTTGCCAGGTCACCCTGATCCCATGTGACTTCACCTTTTGAACTAATCTGCCATGACGGACCTTGTCAAAGGATTTACTAAAGTCCATATAGATAACATCCACTGCCCTTCCTTCATCAATCATCTTTGTCACTTCCTCAAAAACTCAATCAAATTAGTGAGACACGACCTCCCCTTCGCAAAACCATGCTGCCTCTCGCGAATAAGTTCATTTGTTTCCAAATGGGAGTAAATCCTGTCCCGAAGAATCCTCTCTAATAATTTCCCTACCGCTGACGTAAGGCTCACAGGCCTATAATTTCCTGGATTATCCTTGCTACCCTTCTTAAACAAAGGAACAGCATTGGCTATTCTCCAGTCCTCTGGGACCTCACCTGTAGCCAATGAGGATGCAAAGATTTCTCTCAAGGCCCAACAATTTCTTCCTTTGCCACCCTCAGTATTCTGGGGTAGATCCCATCAGGCCCTGGGGACTAATCTACCTTAATGCTTCGCAAGACACCCAACACCTCCTCCTTTTTGATAATGAGATGACTGAGACTATCTACACTCCCTTCCCTAGGCTCAAGTCCTTCTCTTTGGTGAATAATGATGCAAAGTACTCATTTAGTACCTCGCCCATTTCCTCTGGCTCCACACATAGATTCCCTGCTCTGTCCTTCAGCGGGCCAACCCTTTCCCTAGTTACCCTCTTGCTCTTTATATACGTATAAAAATCCTTGGGATTATCCTTAACCCTGTTTGCCATTGACTTTTCATGACCCCTTTTAGCTCTCCTGACTCCTTACTTAAGCTCCTTCCTACCGTCTTTATATTCCTCAAGGGATTCGTCTGTTCCTAGCCTTCCAGCCCTTATGAATGCTTCCTTTTTCTTTTTGACTAGGCTCACAATATCCCGCGTTATCCAAGGTTCCCGAAGGTTGCCAAACTTATCCTTCTTCCTCACAGGAACATGCTGGTCCTGGATTCTAATCAACTGGCATTTGAAAGACTCCCACATGTCAGATGTTGATTTACCCTCAAACAGCTGCTCCCAATCTAAATTCTTCACTTCCTGCCTAATATTGCTATAATTAGCCTTCCCCCAATTTAGCACCTTCACCCGAGAACTACTCTTATCCTTATCCACAAATACCTTAATACTTATGGAATTATGATCACTGTTCCCGAAATGCTCCCCTACTGAAACTTCGACCACCTGGCCGGGCCCATCCTCCAACACCAGTTCCAGAATGGCAACATCCCTAGTTGGACTATCTACATATTGTTTAAAGAAGCCCTCCTGGATGCTCCTTACAAATTCTGCCCCATCCAAGCCCCTGGCACTAAGTGAGTCACAGTCGATATAGCACCTTTCAACATCCTCCAGCACTCCTGGACGTTCTTCGAGGCTTCGGTGAGCAGCCATTGTGAGCTCAGTATCATCTACATCAGGGTACATGCTTGACTTTCTTTCCCAGCGTATGGAACATTGCTATGTTTGTTCACTCTTCCTTTTCACCAGTCCTGGGCTCCCTCTCTACCTTTGTAACTGGCAGCTGAGGTAGATTTCTCTCAGTCCCGGCAATGGCAAGGTCTGAGACACAAAAGGTGATGAATTCGACCTGATGTGCAATTAATCGACTGACTTACAGCAGCTAAGGCTAAGAGCAGATTTGACAGATGTATTCAAAATCATGAAGGATTTTGACAGGGTAAATACAGAGAAACTGTTTGCAGCAGCACATGGGTTGGTAACCAGAGGACAGAAATTTAAGGTCATTTCACTTCTAAATGCTACCCGTAGGCGACATCATCCAAAAACACATGTAAGCTGACAACATCCAGCTCTACTTCGCCACTACTTTTCTCGACCACTTCACTTTATCTACATTATTAGACTGCTGATCTGACAAGCAGTACTGGAAGAGCAGGAATTTCGTCCAACTAAAGTTTTCAAATACAGAAACAACGTTCCCTAACCACCGATTCCCATGCATTGCATTGGCAACTGTCTGAGGCTGAACTTGCCCATTCACAACCTTGGTGTCATATGTGACCATGGGATCAGCTTCCGAAAACACGTCCTTGCCATCATTAAGACTGCTGGTGTCCCTGTCTCACTGCAGTTACTGCACTGCCCCCTCACCAACTCCATCTGCTGGTGTCTCTCTCTCACTGCAGTTACTGCACTGCCCCCTCACCAACTCCATCTGCTGGTGTTCCTGTCTCACTGCAGTTACTGCTCCTCTCACCATCTCCATCTACTGGGGTCCCTGTCTCACTACATTTACTGTCCCTCAACGAATCTCCATCTGCTGATGTCCCTTTCTCACTGTGGTCACTGTCGCCTTCTCACCATCTCCATCTGCTGGTGTCCCTATCTCCCTGCAGTTGCTGCTCCCTCTCACCATCTCCATCTGCTGGTGTCCCTGTCTCACTGCAGTTACTGCACCACCCCCCTCATCATCTCCATCTGCTGTTGTCCCTGTCTCACAGCAGTTACTGCTCCTCTCACCATCTCCATCTGCTGGGGTCCCTGTCTCACTGCACTTACTGCCCCTCGACGAATCTCCATCTGCTGATGTCTCTGTCTCACTGCAGTCACTGCCTCCCCTCCGCTCATGATCTCCATCTCCTGGTGTCCCTGTCTCACTGCAGTTACTGCCCCTCTCACCATCTCCATCTGCTGGTGTCCTTGTCTCATTGCAGTTACTGTCCCCTCTCATCATCTCCATCTGCTGGTATCCCTGCAGTTACAGTCCTCTCACCATCTGCTGGTCTCCCTGTCTCACTGCAGTTACTTGAATTCCTCACAGCTGTCCAATGGAAAAAACAGGCTCTTCAGCAGCAGGACAGTCAGTAGTCTAGTTCCAGTTGAATTGATGCTCTTCTTCTGCCAGCGATGAATTCAGCAATTACAGTTCAGTAGTTAAAGTAATTAATTATTTTCTTTTAAGAAATTTACCTCGCTTGACTTATCAGAATTCAGAGTGCGTAATAAATAGGGTTTAAATAAACCGAGGGAGAGCTCTCTTTCCTTCAGTACATGCTGGCAGAACAGATGCCTTGTGTCTGTTAACTGTGTCTGTCAAAAGCCAGCTTTTTAGCTAATTTTTCAAAAGACAATCAGCAACATTGCATCTTTGTCCTTGTTCTCCAAATGGCTGTTTCTGGGTAACCAGGATGCTTTCTTTGAATCTGGTTGGTTCCCTCTCCATATGGTTGTATCCAACGGCAACTAAAATGCATTGTCTTCGCTATTTAGCACCAAGACCAGCCGTGGCCTCCATTGTTGATGAAGAGGATCCGGGAGGAAACAAGAGTGATGCAAAAAAAAGTATTCGTCTCCTCCAGCAGCACCAGCGGGAGCCTGTGGCCATCCAGCTGAAGCAAGCAGATTGTTTTGATGGTTTAGATATGAAAGAAAATGTACTATATTTCTTTCTGACAGTTTCTTCCTTATCATCCCTCATTCAAGTGGTCCAGTTTTTAACCTGTGAAAACAGATAGGGATTGTTGACAGGCTATTCTTCTATGGAAGGCTGCACAACTGGGCCACTTCTCTCAATAGCAGCAACTGTGGGAACTCCATCGCCAGAAGAGACAGCAACTGGTTTGAGAGAGAAGGCCGAACACCACATTCTCAAGGGGCAGTTAAGGATGATAAATTATGCTGGTGTTGCCAGTGGTGCCCACATCCAGCGAATCAATCTATACAGTGAACAAATTTCACAAACAGATGAGAAAAATTTTTCATGGTCTTTCACAGACCCTGGGAAGTGGGGGACGGAGTGTGTGTGTGTGGTTTATCCTGCGGTATGCATTCAGGGTCTTGCAGTATGTATGTTGTTAATGGATGTGTTAATGTGCAGTCTTGATCTCACACTGCCACTGAATGTGAGTGGGTGAGTGAATAATGCCCGTGTCCTCCAATGCCTCAGTTCATCCACTGCTGAAGCCCTCACCAATGCCTTTGTTGTCTCCAAACTTGTTGAATCCAACGCTTTCCCGACTGGCCTCACATTTTCCACTCTCCATAAACTTCAGCTCATCCAACTCTCAGCTGCCTCATGTTCTAACTCACAGTAGATCCCATTCACCCATCTCTCCCATGTTCACCGAATGACATTTGCTCCTGATCCAACATCTCAATTTTAAAATACTCATCCTTGTGTTCCAATCCCTCTGTGACCTCACTCCCACCCCATCTCTGTAACCTCCTCAAGCCCTAGAAGTCGTCCTATCTCTGCATACTCCTCCAGCCGCTACAATCCACGCTATCACTGTCACCTCCTGCAGCCCCTAGAACACTCCCGATTTCTTTAATATTCTCCAGCCCCACAGCCCTCCCTGTATCTCAACCCTCCAATATCTCTGTGCTCCTCCAATACTGGCATCTTGAGAATGCCCCGACAAGATCCACCATCACCACTGACTGACTCGAGAGGGGAGAAAGAGAGAAGCAGAGAAAGAGACGGCAGTTCCCCAGTTGGAGGAATGGAAGGGAGATGGACTCCATAAAATGTCTCCAAAAATAAAGCAAATAACAATAATTAACTGTCACGAGAAGATTTCCAGCATCTGCAGCAGTTTGTTTTGGTACAATAAGTTTTGTTTCCTGAGCAGATGTAAGGAATTGAGAGTGCAACCAATGGATGTGAAGGAGAGTCTGGCTGCTTTTTCTCCTCCTGTCCCCCCCCCCCCTTTTCTGTTTGCTCCTATAAAGGTCACCTCTTGCCCGAGGTCTGCTGCTCTTTGCCGTTTGTGTCCCCAATCCCTAACACCAGTGTATTTCTAGTCATCCAGCTGTCAGTCACCTCATGCCTGCCATCTCCCTGCTTTTTGGTGTGTGTTACCCCTCGCACCACCCCCCGATCACACTGCTACTGTATTTCGGGTCATCAAGCTGTCGGTCACCTCTTTTCCACTGCTATTTGCCATGTATCATTCACTCCTGACCCACCTTCTACCCGTGTATTTCCAGCCATCCAGCTGCTGGTCATCTCTTGTCTGACACCCTGCTGCTCTTTGGCGTGTGCCTCCCCTCCCCTGCCAGGGTATGTCGGGTCATCCAGCAGTCAGCCACCACCTTCCTGCCACCCGAATGCACTTTGCCGTGTGTGAACCCCCATCCCCATCCCCACCCCACCCCAGTGCCTATCAGTGTATGTCTGGTCATCCAACAGTCAGTCACTTCTTCCCCATTGGAGATAAATATTACATTCAGAGACTGGAGACACTGGACCCGCCTCTGGGCTGCTCTCAGTTGTTTCTTTTATTCATTAACTGAATAACTACTGTGAGCGGATACCTCACCGCAGCTTTGACCTGGTCTCTGAAATTGGACTGAGTTGCCCCAAAAATAAATGCAATTTATTGTCCGCAGCATATATCAGATTTGTTGAAATATATATTCAGAATCATTGTAACCCTTGGGATCTCTTCCTGCAATGTTATAATATAAGAATTATATAACATACACCAACCACAGAAGTATAAAGCTGCCGGACATGGTGAAGAGTAAAATAACAGACTTCCTTCTGCTCTCCATCTCTGGGTCACTGTGATTCTCTCCCTTGCTCTGACCCCTCAGTCCCTTATGAACTCGACTGACCACTAAAATGTGTCTGACTGTCAGAGTGTTGAACAACAGAATGAAAGTGAATGGGAGCAATGGGATTAAAACCGAATCAAACCAGCCAATCCCACCCATCCAGATTCTGCAAAATAGCTTGGCTTTAAAGCACAAAACCATGGTGCATTGTGGATTATTTTTCCAGATTCAAATGGAGAGGGGATTTTTTATTAATAGTGCAGAATGCAGGTTGTTGCTAGAACCACAGCTGCAGTTTTCTCGGTGCAATATTTTGTTTTCAGCTTCTGGCAACAAATGGCCACAAATCGATCAAAGGAGAAAGTGACAGTGAACCAGACAGAACAGTCAGTGGCTGCACAGAGCAGGACAGCATTAACACTACACACCAGGGTGATTTGCTGGAAAGATCCAGGGAAATAATAATAACTGAACCACCAGAGTATGACCCCAGTGATAATGAACAGGAGATCCGCTGGTGCCATGGCCACCAGGTAATGAGTGGTGCATTTGGAGAGGCCGCACTTTCCCCGGGGCAGGATCACAATCACCAGCAAATTAACTGTGAGAGAGAGAAGGGAAAAGAGACTGTAAATTACTGATCAAACAGTATTGGGGACCAACAGCCCAGTGATGGGAGATGTCACCACTCTCACCTTTTAGGTTGGTTATAGGACACCCACTCTATATCAGACAGCTGCCACAATCCCCGAGGTCATGGTTTTGATTGCCCTGGTCCTGAGGCCTGCTCTGGAGTCCTCTCTGGCCGACTGGAAGACAAGCCTGTCAATCGGGCTGACATCAGGGTGGGGAAACAGTCAAGGATAAAAGAGGCAGTCTGTGGAGTTAACACTCTGAAACTCCACTCCCCACCTCTGTCATCACCCCTATTAATATTCAGGCCTAGGTATTGGAGCAACATTCAAATACTGAAACTGCTGTAAATCTGATAAAAAGTAGGAGAAATCTGAAAACACTCAGCAAGTCAGACAACATCTATGGAGAGAGAAACAGAGTTAATGTTTCACACTGATCGGATTTCATCAGAACTGCAAGGTAGTAGAGATTAACAGTTTTAAAGCAATGATAGAGCCAGTGAAAAGTGGGGGAGAGGAGGAGGAAAGCACAAAAAGGAAGGTTTGTGATTGGATGGAGGACAGGAGTGATTCAGTGACAAAAGGGATGACGCTCCGCGGTGAATGGTCAATGACAAAAGAGATGATGGTGCAAGGTGAATGGGACAATGAAAGAAACCGAGGATGTGTCCAGAGGCAGTGCAAATGGTGACAGCAGAATAACAGAGAGAGAGAGGAGCATGGAAAATCTGGCAAAGAGGAGAAGGTTTCAGTGGCCAGGAAAAGTGACAGAGATGATGGGTAGACCCCAGGCGTGTGGACCAGCAAGCCAACTGTGTACCAATAGGGATCCACACTCCAGCACCAGTCGACACCCCCTCTGCTCCCAGTGACTTAGCTGTAGCCATCCACCATTACCAACACATGCCTTCCAAGAAAATGGGTGCAATGGTTACAATCTGAAGTTCTTGATCTCGCTGCCGAGACTGACAGGCAGTAAAATTATAATTTAAAAATTTAGCACTGTTCCTCATTGAGCTTCAGTGGAAGATTGTAGGAGGTCGAGGATAGAGAGACCAGAGTGGGAATGGAATGTAGAATTAAAGTGACAAGTGACTGGAAGCTCAAGGTTGCCTTTGCAGACTGAACGGAGGGGTTCAGCAAAGCAATCACACAGTCTGCGTTTGCTCCTGTCCCAATGTCCATCGTGAGCAGCAAATACATTTACTAAATTGTAAGAAGTAAAAGCAAATCATGGTTTGACCTAAGAGGAGTGTTTGGGGCCTTGGACAGTGGGGAAAGGGCACGTGTTACATCTCCTGTGCTTGCATGCAAAGGCACTCTGGAAAAGGGCGCAGATGTTAGGAGTATTTGAGGAGTGGACCAGGGTTTTGCAATGAGCAGGGGAACGGCAGGGCAGCAGAATATCTGGCTTGTGGTGGATTTATCTGGATGCAGCAGAAATATCGGAGGATGGTGCGTTGAGTGTGGAGGCTGGTGGGGTGGAAGGTGAGGACAAGGGGAATATTATTGTGCTTCTGGCAGGGAGGGGATTGGGAGAAGGCAGCAAAGCAGGAAATTGGGTGGACACAGTCGAGGACCCCGTTAACCACAGTGGAGAGGAATTCTCGGCTGAGGAATAGTGAAGACATTTCAGAAGCACTGGCGTGGAAGGGAACATCTTTGGAATAGACCGAATGAAGGTGGAGAAACTGGGAGAATGGAACAGAGTCTTTCCAGGAAGTCGGGTGCGAGGAAGTATAATCAAGGTAGCTGTGGGAGTTGGGGGCTTTATAGTAAATATTGGTGGACAGCTAGTTCACTGAAATGGAGGGAGAAATGTCAAGGAAAGGAAGGGAAGTGTCAGAGACGAACAGAGTGAAGATGAGGAAGGGGTGGAAATTAGAGCTAAATTGATGAAATTTTCCCGTTCAGGACAAAAGGAAAAAAATGTCACCAGCACAGTCATCAAAGTATCAGAAAACATGTGGAGGAGAGAACCTGAATAGGATTGGAACAATAAATGGTCCACGTTCCTATATAAAAGCAGCATAGCTAGGATCCAAGCAAGATCCTTTAGTCAGAGCATCTGAAGGTGGAATATCCCAATATTTACACCCGAGATCCTCACAGCTATAACTTATAGGGTAAAAAAAAGACCTCTTTCCCCCTTTTCACTGAATTCACACCTTCACATTCTGATTGCATCTCACTCAGACAAAGACTTCTTTTCCTTCATCCTTTACTCCTTGTGGTTTGAAAACCTGATTGTTTCTCTACAGCCTCTGATAAGTCACTGGCTCGCTGCTACAGTAATTAACACCTATTGAAACAACTACTGTCAGCTGATTGGCAGGTGACTGCCACTACCAGGCAGCTGCCTGTTTGACAAGGCAATTTAACTAACTTGAAGTTTGAAAGTTCTGTATCAAAGCTTGACTCTAAATCTAAATTGAAATTGAGAAAGTCTTACCAGTACTTACCACGTGATGCAAATTCCCACCTTCACACTCTACGGCTCACTCAGGGAAAGCCTCCACTCCATGCGTTCCTTGCTCCATCAGTGAGCATGTTATTGCTGAGTAATGCCATTTGATAGTACTGTCGACGACACCTTCCAACATTTTGTTGATGATTGACAGTACGTTGATGGGGCTGTAATTGCCCAATAAAAACAAGAAGTGCTGGAAATATTCAGCAGGTCTGGCAGCATCTATGGAGAGAGAAGCAGAGTTAATGTTTCAGGTCAGTGACCCTTCTTCAGAACTGGCAAATATTAGAAATGTAAAAGGTTAAAAGCAAGTAAAGTGGGGGGTGGGGAAAGAGATAACAAAGGAGAAGGTGCAGATAGGACAAGGTCACAGAATAACTGACCAGAAGGTCATGGAGCACAGATATGTTAATGGTGTGTTGAAAGACAAAGCATTAGTACAGAAAGGGTGTTAATGGATTGAAAATTGGACAAGTACAAACATGAAAAAAAAACAGTGGGTAAGCAAACTGAACAAACGAAGGTGAAATAAAATAAAATAAACACAAAAGAATATATATTTAAAAAAGGAAAAATAAAAAATAACTAAAAATAAAAGTAAAATGGGGGGCTGTCATGCTCTGAAATTATTGAACTCCGTGTTCAGTCGGGCAGGCTGTAGTGTGCCTAATCGGTAAATGAGATGCTGTTCCTCGAGCTTGCGTTGATGTTCACTGGAACACTGCAGCAATCCCAGAACAGAGATGTGAGTATGAGAGCAGGGGGGAGTCTTAAAATGGTAAGCAACCGGAAGCTCGGGGTCTCAGTGGAGGTGTTCTGCAAAGCGATCACCCAGTCTGCGTTTGGTCTCCCTAATGTAGAGGAAACCACATGGTGAGCAGCGAATAATTGGCCAATATACTTTGTCCTGTGTTCTGTGAATGGGACACACGTGGCCAATTTTTCACATCGGTGCGTAGATGCCAGTGTTGTAACTAGACTGGAACACTTGGCTAAAGTTTAGGGCTAGGTTTGCAGTTAGCTTTAGTCTTAGAGTTGGGGTTAGCATTACAGTTAGTGTTCAGCTACAATATAGTTCAGCGTTATGTTTACAGCTACTTTTAGGCTTATGGATAGTGTTAGGTTTAGCATTACTGTTAGTGTTAGTCATACCGATAGGATTAGGGTTAGGTTTGCAGTTTTGTTTCGGATTCGGGGTAGTGTTACAGTTAGAGTCCAGGTTAGTGTTACATTTAGGTTTCGGGCTAGTGTTAGTGTCTGGGTTAGTGTTACATTTAGTGTGAAGGTTAGTGTTAAGAATTGGGTTAGTGTTGCAGTGGCGGTTAGGGTTAGGCTTACAGTTAGGATAAGAGTTCGGGTGATATTTGCATTTTGTAAGAGCCACCCCTCATGCTGCAATCCAAATCCGCAGACATTACATTTTTAAGTGCAAGCCAAGTCTGTAAGACGTTACACATTTAAGTGCAAGGCACATTTACAGGTTTCTGGGTTTGGATCCCTATTTGCGATGAACAACACCAGACCCAGTTTCAGGGCAAACTCCTGATCTTTACTAAGCACAAAGCTTAATCAAAGGCAAGTTACAGGCTACATTACAGTACAACGCTCAAAACTCCTGCATCATTCTTTAACACAATTTAAATCAAGGACAAGTTACAGAGAACGTTACAACACAAAATAAAAAAGAGTAGGTTACACGAGCAGTCACACCAGCAAGTGATCAGCTTGGTGGTTGGTGGAGGTGTTGCTTTACATATGGCTGCGCAGGTCGGCTGACTCATTGTTGCAGAAGAGTGACAGTTCTTATACCCATTTTCTTCAAGACGTGTACGTACCACAAGCCACATCAGTTATTATCCGCTGTAGGTATATCTTATCCTTATTGGCGATCAATAGACCCCATGTTTACTGAAGTAATATCTGAGGGGTTTTGCAGAGTTTGCAACAGTTCAATAATTCGTAACAGCTGGATGCTTGTTTTCACAGAAATCTTGAGACCATATCTTTATTTTGGTTGCAGATATCTCAAATATAGCATTGTGGCCCCATTCAATCTGATATAATTGCCTGGTTTTTTTAAGCAGGTCAAAAAGCAATGTCACCCAATAAATGCTTTAGATCAGCAAATTGTAAAGAAGTTTACCAATTAAAACCATTCTCAGCTTCTCAAGGTATATTTTTAGTTTAGTGACACAGCACTGAAACAGGCCCTTCGGCCCACCGAGTCTGTGCCGACCAACAACCATCCATTTATACTAATCCCACAATAATTCCATATTCCTACCACACCCCCACCTGTCCCTATATTTCCCTACCACCGACCTATACTAGGGGCAATTGCTAATGGCCAATTTACCTATCAACCTGCAAGACTTTGGCATGTGGGAGGAAACCGGAGCACCCGGAGAAAACCCACGCAGACACAGGGAGAACTTGCAAACTCCACACAGACAGTACCCAGAATTGAACCCGGGTCGCTGGAGCTATGAGGCTGCGGTGTTAACCACTGCGCCACTGCTTTAGGATGAACTCATTAATCTCTTCGAAAAAGTCTACTATTTTACAGATTATGTTTAATGTTTGGGTGAGTGTTACAATCAGGGTTAGGATGAAGTTTACAGTTCGGATTAGGTTTGCACAAAGGGTTTGTGTTAGGGCTTGTGTTACACTTGCAGTTAAATTGAGCATCAGTGTTAGGATTAGGATTAAGGTTCCAGAAAGAGTAGATCTTGGATTAGGGTTATAGTTAACTTTAGGACTAGGGTTAGGGAGAGGGTAACAGTTTTAGGACTAGAGTTAGGGTTGCAGTTGCAGTAAGGGGTAGGATTAGCGTTTGGGTGAGGGTAGCAGTTGCTAATAGAGGTAGGGTAGTAGTTGCAGTTAGGGGTAGGGTTAGGGTTATGGTAACAGTTACTGTTGGAGTTATGGTTACAGTTAGCGTTAGGACCTTGTTTAGGGGAGCAGCTAGGGTTCGGGCCGGTGTTAGGGCTGGAGTTGCAATGAGGGATAGGGTTGGGATTGAAGTAAGGTTAGTGTTTGGGTTATTTATAGTTATAGTTTAAGGGTTAGAGTTAGTTTTGGGACTGAGAAAGAAAGGCAACAAACGTGCCTGAGAGGGAGACACAGACATAACGAGATAGATAGATAGATAGATAGATAGATAGATAGATAGATAGATAGATAGATAGATAGATAGATAGATAGATGGATGGATGGAGAGCAACAACAACATATATTTGCATAGTGCCTTTAGCACAATAAAACATCTCAAGACACTTCACTGGAGCATTGCAAAATTTGTCATCAAGCCACGTAAGAATATATCAGCTCAAGTGACCAAAAAGCTTGGTGTTAAGATTTTAGTTCTTAGTTTTGTCTTACAGCAGGAGAGAGAGAGAGAGAGAGAGAGAGAGGCAGTGAGGTTTAGGGAGGGTATTGCAGAGATTAGGGCCTAGGCAGCTGAAGTCACTGCCATCACTGGTGGAGAATATTAAATCAGTGATGTGCACGAGGCTGAAATCAGAGGATTGCGGAGAGCTCTGATGGTTATAGACGCTGCAGGAGGCTTCACACAAAGGAAGATTGTTGGGGCTGGAGGAGTTTACAGAGAGAGAGGGCAGTAGGGTAGGAGGAGTTTACAGAGAGGGAGGGCAGTAGGGCTGGAGGAGTTTACAGAGAGAGAAGGGGCAGTAGGGCAGGAGGAGATTACAGAGAGAGAGGGGGCAGTAGGATAGGAGGAGTTTACAGAGAGGGAGGGCAGTAGGGCTGGAGGAGTTTACAGAGAGAGAAGGGGCAGTAGGGCAGGAGGAGATTACAGAGAGAGGGGCAGTAGGGCAGGAGGAGATTACAGAGAGAGAGGGGGCAGTAGGGCAGGAGGAGATTACAGAGAGAGAGGGGGCAGTAGGGCAGGAGGAGTTTACAGAGAGGGAGGGCAGTAGGGCTGGAGGAGTTTACAGAGAGAGAAGGGGCAGTAGGGAAGGAGGAGATTACAGAGAGAGGGGGCAGCATGGCAGGAGGAGCTTACGGAGAGAGAGAGGGCAGTAGGGCAGGAGGAGTTTACAGAGAGAGAGGGCAGTAGGGTTGGAGGCGTTTACAGAGAGAGAGGGGCAGTAGGGCAGGAGGAGATTACAGAGAGAGAGGGCAGGAGGGCTGGACGAGTTTACAGAGAGAGGGGGCAGTAGGGCAGGAGGAGATTACAGAGAGAGAGGGGGCAGTAGGGCAGGAGGAGTTTACAGAGAGAGAGAGTGCAGGAGGGCAGGAAGAGTTTACAGAGAGAGAGGGCAGTAGGGCTGGAGGAGTTTACAGAGCGAGAGGGGGCAGTAGGGCAGGAGGAGATTACAGAGAGAGAGGGCAGTAGGGCTGGAGGAGTTTACAGAGAGAGAGGGGGCAGTAGGGCAGGAGGAGATTACAGAGAGAGAGGGAGTAATAGGGCAGGAGGAGCTTACAGAGAGAGGGGGCAGTAGGGCAGGAGGGGTTTACGGAGAGAGAGAGGGCAGTAGGGCAGGAGGAGATTACAGAGAGAGGGGGGCAGCAGGGCAGGAGGAGATTACAGAGAGGGGGGGGCAGTAGGCCAGGAGGAGATTACAGAGAGAGAGGGGTCAGTAGGGCAGGAGGAGATTACAGAGAGAAGGGGGTCAGTAGGGCAGGAGAAGTTTACACAGAGAGAGGGGGCAGTAGGAGCTTACAGAGAGAGGGGGGGGGCAGTAGGGCAGGAGGAGATTTCAGAGAGAGGGGGCAGCAGGGCAGGAGGAGATTACAGAGAGAGGGGGGGGCAGTAGGCCAGGAGGAGATTACAGAGCGAGAGAGTGCAGGAGGGCAGGAGGAGTTTACAGAGAGAGAGGGCAGTAGGGCTGGAGGAGTTTACAGAGCGAGAGGGGGCAGTAGGGCAGGAGGAGATTACAGAGAGAGAGGGCAGTAGGGCTGGAGGAGTTTACAGAGAGAGAGGGGGCAGTAGGGCAGGAGGAGATTACAGAGAGAGAGGGAGTAATAGGGCAGGAGGAGTTTACAGAGAGAGCGGGCAGTAGGGCAGGAGGGGTTTACGGAGAGAGAGAGGGCAGTAGGGCAGGAGGAGATTACAGAGAGAGGGGGGCAGCAGGGGAGGAGGAGATTACAGAGATAGGGGGGGCAGTAGGCCAGGAGGAGATTACAGAGAGAGAGGTGTCAGTAGGGCAGGAGGAGATTACAGAGAGAAGGGTGTCAGTAGGGCAGGAGAAGTTTACACAGAGAGAGGGGGCAGTAGGAGCTTACAGAGATAGGGGGGGGCGCAGTAGGGCAGGAGGAGATTACAGAGAGAGGGGGGCAGCAGGGCAGGAGGAGATTACAGACAGAGAGGGGTCAGTAGGGCAGGAGGAGATTACAGAGAGAAGCCGGTCAGTAGGGCAGGAGACGTTTACACAGAGAGAGGGGGCAGTAGGGCAGGAGGAGCTTACAGAGAGAGGGGGGGGGGGCAGTAGGGCAGGAGGAGATTACAGATAGAGAAGGGTCAGTAGGGCAGGAAGAGTTTACACAGAGAGAGGGGGCAGTAGGGCAGGAGGAGGTTACAGAGAGGGGGGCAGTAGGGCAGGAGGAGATTGCAGAGAGAATGGGGTCTGTAGAGCAGGAGGAGATTACAGGGAGGGGGGCAGTAGGGCAGGAGGAGATTACAGAGAGAGGGGGCAGTAGGGCAGGAGGAGATTACAGAGAGAAGGGCAGTAGGGCAGGAGGAGATTACAGAGAGAGAGGGGTCAGGAGGGCAGGAGGAGATTACAGAGAGAGAGGGTTCAGTAGGGCAGGAGGAGATTACAGAGAGAGGGGGCAGTAGGGCAGGAGGAGATTACAGAGAGAGAGGGGTCAGTAAGGCAGGAGGAGATTGCAGAGAGAGAGGGGGCAGTAGGGCAGGAGATTACAGAGAGAGAGGGGGCAGTAGGGCAGGAGGAGATTACAGAGAGAGAGGGGGCAGTAGGGCAGGAGGAGATTACACAGAGAGAGAGGTCAGTAGGGCAGGAGGAGATTACAGAGAGAGAGAGGTCAGTAGGGCAGGAGGAGATTACAGAGAGAGAGGGGGCAGTAGGGCAGGAGGAGATTACAGAGAGAGAGGGGGCAGTAGGGCAGGAGGAGATTACAGAGAGAGGGGGCTGTAGGGCAGGAGGAGATTCCAGAGAGAGAGGGGTCAGTAGGGCAGGAGGAGATTACAGAGAGAGAGGGATCAATAGGGCAGGAGGAGATTACAGAGAGAGAGAGGGCAGTAGGGCAGGAGGAGATTACAGAAACAGGGAGCAGCGAGGCCATGGAGGGATTTCAAAACAAGGAGGAAACTTTTAAAATCGAGGCATTCGATTACAGGGAGACAATGTCGGTTAGGTGAGAGGTGAATGGAACTTGGTGCGAGGTCAGACATGGCCACAGGGGTTTGGATTTCCTCAAGATTGTAGAGGGTAGAGTGTGGAAGACCAGCCAGGAGTGAGGTGGAATTGGCAGGTCTAGAGGTAACAAATACATGGATGAGGGTTTCAGTAGAAGATCAGCTGAGGTAGGGAGGGAGTTGGCCGATGTTACAGAGATGGAAATAGGTGATTTTTGTGATGGTGTGGATATGTGGTCAGAAGCACATCTCGGGGGAAAATATGACATCAAGGTTGAGAACTCTGACAGTTGCCAGGGAGAGAGATGGAGTGGGTGGCTGTCACATTTGTGGCAGAGATCGTTGGAGGAAATTTCTGTTCATCCGGTACCGGATGTCAGACAAGCAGTTTGATAATTTAGAGATGGTGAAGGTGTTGAGAGAGTTGCACTGAGGTAGAGCTGGGTGTGGTCAGTGTACATTTGGAAACTAATGCTGTGTTGTCATATGATGTCACCTAGTGGCAGCATAGAGATGACAAATAGGAGGTGGTGACAGATAAATCCTTGGGGACACAAGAAGTAATGTAATGGGAGTGGGGACAGTAGAAATTTTCAGCAATCTTCTGACAATAGAGAAATGAGGAGGGATAGATTATATTTGTCACAGTCGGATGACAGTGGAGAGATGTTAGAGGATGATGGAGTGTTCAACAGTGACAAAGGCTGCAGACAGTTCGAGAAGGACGAGAAAGGATTGGTTACATTTGCTACAGTCACAAGGATGACATTTGTGAATTAGTTAATAACATTTTCGGTACTGTAGCAGGGGTGGAATCCTGATTGAATGATTCAAACATGAACCTCTGGGAAAATGGGCAGGGATCTGGCAGAAAACAACACTTTTAAGGCATTTGGAGAGGAAAGAGAGGTTGGAGTGCTTTTTTATTCGTTATGTTGGATGTGGATGTCGCTGGCTGGGCCAGTATTTATTACCCATCCCTAATTGCCCTTGAACTGAGTGGTTTGCTCGGATATTACAGAGGTGAAGTTAGTGTCAACAACATTTCTGTGGGTCTGGTATCACATGTAGGCCATCAGAGTTCCATCCCGAAAGAACATTCCAAAAAAAGATGGGTTTCTATAAAAATCAATAATGGTTTCGTGGCCACCCTTAAACTAGCTTTTAAATTCCAGATTTTAATTAATTGAATTAAAATTGCACCATTTGCTGTGGTGGGATTCGAACCCATGTCTACAGAGCATTAGCCTGGGCTCTGAATGATTAGTCTACTGACATTACCACTATGGCTTTGTCTCTCTAGCAGAGATGTGGCAATTTGCAAGGATGGTTGCAATGGTTGGTTTTTGAGAGGGGTGATGACGGTGATTTGAAGGACAGAGGGACAGAAGTTGAGAAGAGAGAACTGTTAACAATATCAGCTAACATAGGACTTTGCCCCGTCCATCCGAGCAGCCACCAAGCTGAGGCACCAGGGCTGCAGGCCCTTCAGCTGAACCCTGCCATGTTCCCTCACCCAAGGTGCCGTTTACAATGCCAAGCACCTCGGCTAGGTTTGTTCAGATGCAAGCATATCACCATGTCCCCCACCCCTGCCCACTCCCACCGATGTATTTCGGGTCATCCAGCTGTCAGTCACCTCTTGCCTGCTGCCCCAATGCTCTTTGGTGTGTGATTCCCCCACCCTACCAGTGTACTTCTGGTCATCCAGCTGTCAGTCACCTCTTGCCTGCTGCCCCACTGCTCTTTGGTGTGTGTGATCCCCCACCCCAGCAGTGTACTTCTGGTCATCCCGCTTTCGGTCACCTCTTTCCCATTGGAGATAAAGATTACATTAATGGACTGCAAATACTGGGATCCACCTCTAGGTTGTTCTCAGTTATTTTATTTGTTCATCAATTGAATAATTGACGTGATGGGATACTTCACCGCGCTCTTGAACTGCTCTCTGAACTTGCACTGAGTCGCCCCATAAATAAAGGTGTTTGTGCAACAATTTAAAGTCCGCAGCATTAATCCAGCTCGTCGAAATATATATTCGGAATCACTGTAATCTGTGGGAACTCTTCCTGTAATATTATAATATAAGAATTGTACAACATATACCAACCACAGAAGTATGAAGCTGCCAGATATGCTGAACAGTAAAATCACAGACTTCCTTCTGCTCTCCATCTCTGGGTCACTGCAATTCTCTCCCTTCCTCTCCCCCCTTAGTCCTTTACGGACTCGACTGGCCACTAAAATATGTCGGACTGTCAGAGCATTGAGGAACAGAATTAACGCGAATGGGAGTAATGGGATTAAAATCTTATCAAACCTGTCAAATCCCACCCATCCGGGCTCAGTAAAATATGCTGTAATTGGGTAACAGCCCAATGGCACATTGTCAATTATGTCTCCATGTTCAAATACAAAGTAATAGGGGACGTTTTCTAAACAGAGCAGAATGCAGGTTGTTACTAAAACCACACCTGCCGTTTTCTCAGTGCAATATTTTGTTTTCAGCTTCTGACAACAAATGGCTACAAATCGATCAAAGGAGAAAGTGACGGTGAACCAGACAGAACACTCTGTGGCTGTCCGACTCAGGACAATAATAACACTACACACAGGAGTGATGTGCAGGAAACATCGCGGGGAGTGATAATAACCGATCCTGAACAGTATCACCTCAGTTATAATGAACAGTAGATCCGCTGTTGCCATGGCCACCAGGTAGCGAGTGGTACAGGTGGAGAGGCCGCATTTTCCCCGGGACAGGATCACAATCGCCAGGAAATTAACTGTGTGAGAGACAGAAGGGAAAAGAGACTGGAAATTACTGATCAAACATTCTCCGTGTCTGAATCAGAGATTAAAGGCAGGATTTTAGTGATGAAAACAGGTGGGTTAGGGCGGGTCAGAGATTAAATTTTTAAAAATATCAACACTGAACCCAACGGACCTCCAGTCGCCCACTTCCGGGTTTAATGGAGTCGGGACAGGAGTCGAGCAGACAGTCACTCCCAGGAGGCGGCTTGGCAATTGAAAGAGTTTAATGAGGGGGCAAGTCTCTCATTTCATCTGTCTTACAGGTCTAACTCTGGCCGGCCTGGTTTCCACATGAGAGCCCACACCACATACAAAGACACCTGGGTTTGGCAAGTCCCCTGATCCAGGATCAGATCAGGAATTGATGCCCCCAATCTGAGATCGCACCCCACTTTCCCTGGAATCGGACCACACCACCACCGGAATCAGACACCAGCCACCCCCCCCCCCCCCCCACCAGCTCTCATTGAACTCTGCTCCCTGGATCAACTGCCCCGCCCCACCCCCACCCCCACACCCGCCCCTCTGGCTCGGACCCATCTCCTGGGATCAGACCAGCCTCCTGGTTTCGGGCGCACTGGGGATCAGGTTCCCACCCATCGTGTCTTGGATCAGAGACTCCCCCACGCCCGCTCCCCCGAACTGAACTTGAACAATCTCTCGGATGGGATACCCCACCCTGGGGTCGTGATCAAACACTACTCCATCACTAACCCGGACCACATTCCACGAAAGGAGACTTCTTCACGGGATTGGGGATCAGACTTTTCCTCTTCCTCTCCCACACTCAGCACATACTGCAGGATAGTAGACCCCTCCTGGAGTTTGGGATCGACAGCCCAGCGATCCGAGATGTCACCACTCTTTCTCTGTCTGGAGTTGGGGAATGGACATTCACCCCAAAACAGGCAGCTTTCCCCCAAATACCTCAGGGCCCGCACTTTGACCGTCCTGGTCCTGTAGCCTATTCCAGTGTCCTGCCTGTACGACTGGACGCCAAACCTGTCAGTCAGGCGGATTTTAGGGAGGAGAACATGTCAAAGATTAGATTAGAAGTGAGATGAGGATTTTCTTTCCACCCAGAGGGTGGTGGGGGTCTGGAAATCACTACCTGAAAGAGTAGTAGAGACAAACCTCAAGGGATTAGGCTGGTTGGCGATGGACCAAGTGGCCTCTTTCTGTGCTGTAAACTTTCTATGATTCCATTCTATTTAAGATAAAACAGGACTCAGTACTGGAGGGAAAATAAAATACTTTTACTGCTGTCAAACTGATAAAAATAGACGAATGTTGAAGACATTCAGGAGGTCAGGCAGCATCTGTGGGGAGCAGGAATGATTGGATGACAAAAGGAATGACGGTGAAAGGCGAATGGGTAATTAAAGAAATAGAGGATGGGCCCAGAGGAGACTTAAGTGGTGACATCAGGGGAACACGGACTCACTGCATTCCACAAACACTATAAATTTAAATAGCAAATTAGTTTCAGTATAGCTTAGTGTGGGGGCTGAATTTTGGTTGGAAGAATAAGCTTCCCAACTACTCATTGCAAAATAATTTTCTTATTGGGGTAAAGCAGAATGGGAGTTGAAGAGGAACAGATTTATCAACCCTTTAAATAAACAACGCAGGTTAACAGGGCCATAAAAATACAAACAAAGCACAGGTGTTCATTTCTGGCTGAAAGAAATTGAAAAGCAAGAGCTGGTATTAAACTAATATAGCCATGGTTATACAACACTTGGCGTGTTGTGCAGTTCTGGTCTCCAAATGCTATTTATTCACTGGACCAGGCACAATTATTTTAACCACCATGATACCAAAAATGAGAGAAGCGTACTACTTATTTCATCATTCACAGTTTATTAATATTATTATTTACTTCCACTTGTCTGATCTCTATTATTAAATCCTGATATGTGCATTCCTCAGTTGCAGGTGTCTGTCCTCACAGGGACATACCACACTGAGCTAAGAGCAGGGATTGTTGCAGGTTACATGTGTATAGATTCGGAATCATTGATTAGAATTAGCCCATCCAACATAATCAGTAACAGAATGGGATGATCCAATAACCACAACCTAATATTCATCCTGTGTAATATCAAGATAATGCAATGCAGCAGTCACGAACTACAGATTCTCAGGACCATGTTGGGGGACTAAAATAATTGAACTGTTTCATGTAACTGTACTCAGATTAGGAATAAATCATTATACAGAGGATTATAATAATGTCTCTGCGCGGTCCTGTTGTTTAACTGTAAGTAATTAGTTAACATCTGTTTCGGTTCAGCAGTTCAATAGAAAACAGAAATATCAATAATGTCAGTTTATACACTCTGCCAATCATCAGCTAAAAGTTTTCACCTTGCAATCAATTACATTCAGAAAACGCAGAGGCAACTCCATAGAATTGAAAGACCAGTCACCTGAAACAATGAATTTGAAATAGAAATAAAAACAAGAAATGCTAGAAATACTCGGCATCTGTGGAGAGAGAAGCAGGTTTAATGTTTCAGGTCAGTGACCCTTCATCAGAACTGGCAGAGCCAGAAATAGGTTTTAAACAAGTAAAGCGGGGCTGGGGCAAGAGATAACAAAAGAGAAAGTGTTGATAGGACAAGGTCACAGTAAATAACTGACCAGAAGGCTTGGTATCTCTTGCCTCACCCCTGCTTTACTTGCTATAAACCTATTACATTTCTGGTTCTGCCAGTTCTGATGCAGGGTAACTGACCTGAAACATTAACTCTGCTTCTCTCTCCACTGATGCTGCCAGACCTGCTGAATATTTCCAGAATTTCTTGTTTTTGTTCCAGATTTCTAGCATCTGCAGTATTTTGTTTGGGTTGTTTCATTGCAGTTAGTGACCCACACTCAGTACAATTCTACAGTGACAGATGCTCCCAGTAATACATGGCTACTGGGTTCAGGTGTTCCACACCAGTTATGGCCCACAGGCAGTACAATTCTACAGTGACAGATACTACCAGGAATACATGTTCACTGGGGTCAGGTATTTCACTCCAGTTAGTGACCCACACTCAGTATAATTTTACACTGACTGGTAATCCCGTAAATTCCTTCCCTGAGGGAGTTGCCGTCACTGAGATCTGATCTAACAGTACACGATGTTCCATTAAAGGCAATAGCTTGTTAATTCAGTATTTCAGTAATTTTTAATTTCAGTTGAGGCAATGAAATAAAACTGCAGAGTTAATTCAGGATATTTGAGTGACCAAAGTGTCCCATTTACAGTGACCACCAGACCAGATCAGTATGCACCGTGTAAAACCAGAGACCAGCTCACACACAGGTTTACACAACTTCAATGGTTATAGGCACTTACCAGGTACACCAATGACGGCAAGGATAAGGTAATATATTTTCCTGATACTGTATAATGTTTCACGCATATTCTGTATGACGTGGTCTGCCCTTCGTGCTGCAGGCAATATTACTGTGTTAAACTCTGACGAGCTACATTCCCAGACCATGTATTTTATACCTTGTGTGGTCTCTGCGGGTTTACTGATGTTGCAACATCATTCATATTATTTTATTTTTTAAAATTTGAACAGATTACGACATTGAGTTCAGTCCATGTTGTGATGGAAAATATTACTTTTTTTCCTGAGATTAAGTTGGAAAACTCCCAAGACTGAACAATTCTGAACTCATGAATTAACTAATGAAAGTTAGCAGTTGTATTCCCCCAGCACTGTGGTTTTTCTTTCAAACACCATTAGTCCCATCCCCATTTCTCATGTTGTTTCAATGGTGTCCTTCACTCGACGGTAACCGTTCAGTAATTAAACTCCAAATGCTATAGTGCCTCACCCAGGGCTGCTCTACTGCACTCTGAGATGTGGTTTCCCTCAATAATGTTGGACATTCAGTTTAATGATTGACGTGTGTTATTTGTGACTTTGCATTGCAGAATTCAACTAATACAGCATCTGCAACTAATTTAATACCGCAAATTAATGCAGTACCTCGACATAATTCAATGCTTTAAACCAGTGGAAAAATCTCAAATCAGCCCCTCCCAGTGATATAGCTGCTTTGAGCGGTACAGCTCCTCCGAACAATAAAACCTCTCCAACCTTTCTAACCCACACAAACCCTCTGAATGACACAAAACCTCCAAATGATGCATCCGACTGACACAGCACCACAAACTAATACATCACCTCAAAATGAAACTAACACATCTCTCATACTAATGCAGCACCTCAAATTAATGCAACACCTCCATTTCATACAGTATCTCAAAAAATACTTCAACCTAACACAATACCTTAAGATAATGTAGTTCCTCAAACCTACACAGTACACCAAACTAGATAGCACAGAATTATAGAATAATTGAATATTATGCTACAAGAAACAGGTCATTCGTCCCATCGTGTAATTTCCGGCCAGAAAAGGGCTATACAGCCTAGTCCCACTTTCCAGACCTTGGTCCCCAGTCCTACACGATGGTGGTAGGGGTCTGGAATTCACTGACTGAAAGGGTGATCGAGGCAAATACCCTCATCACATTAAAAGAAAAAGTACTTGGACACACACTTCAGGTATCGTAAGCTTGAGGGCTACAGAATAAGAGTTGGAAGGTGAAATTCGCTTGGATAGATACTTTATGGCCAGCACAGATACGATGGGCCGAATTGCATCCTTCTATACCATAAGTCTTTCTTTGTTCCTCTGTTTCTAAACTGTTTGTTATAAGCGGGTTAGTGCCCAGTGAAAATGGCGGTGTGAAGACATGGTGCAAAAGCACGGGAGCAAGGGGCAGAGTATGTCGGCCAGTGTGAGCAGCAAGTGAACCAGCTCTGGGTTCATCATTTCTCTGACTGTTTCCTGCCAGACGCCCTACCATGTGATAAATGCAATAATCGGTGGGGCGTGATAAAATCGACACAACATAAAGCACAATGCCGCCTCCTGCAATGACCGTATTCAGGCCATTCACCAGTACTGTGAACAAAAACATTATCTAACGTACAAAGTATTATTCAAGCTGTCTCCTCTCCAAACTCGCAGCAAGTCTAGTTCACCTGTCACCTCCTGTGCTCGCTGATCAACATTGGTTCCTGGTCCAACAACACTGGGTTTTAAAAATTCTCCTGTCTGTTTTTAAACCTCTCCCTGGCCCTCACTCCTCTCTCTATCCTGTAAGGTTCTCCAGTTCTGCAAGCAGCCAGAGCTCCGTAACCTCTCCATTCCTACAATCCGCCCTATTTCGATAAACTCCTCCACACCTTATAACTGCCCTACCTCTGTAACCTAGTCCATTCTGACAACTCTCCCTATCTCTGTAACATCCTCCAGACCCGACAACACTCAATCTCTCGAAACTGAAGCACCTAAAATCCATTCACTGTCACCTCATTCATTCCTCCAACCTTCCCTATCTGTTACCTCCTCCAGACACTACAACGCTCACTATCTCTGCAACCTCCTTCAGACCCTACAATGCTATCTCTGCATCCTGCTCCAGCCCACAACCCCTCTCTGAAACCTCCTCCAGTCCTATAACCTTCCCTATCTCTGCAACCTACTCCAGCCACTACAGCACTCCCAATCTCTCTAAACTCCAGCCCTGAAAATCTATTCTGTGCAGCCTCCTAAAACCCTACAACGCCTCCTATCTATGTAACCTCCTGATGTCACTACAACCCTTCCTATCTCTGTAGCTTTGTTCAGTCCCCACAACTCTCCCATCTCTCTAACCTCTGCCAACCACCTCTTAACTCGTCCAGTCCCTATAACCCACCCTATTTCTGTAACCTCCTTGAGCACCTACCGCTCTCCCTACCTCTGCAACCTCCTCCAGCCATATAATCCTCCCTATCTCTAACCTCCTTCAGTCCCTGCAGCGCTCACCACTTCTTTAACCTTCTTTAGCTCCTAGAAACCTCCTGATCTCTGCAACTTCCACTGCTCTGACAACGCTCCCAATTCTAGAGCTTCCTCCAGCACCTACACTCCTCCCAATCTCTGTAAAGTCCTCTAGGCCCTATAACTCTCCCTATCTCTGCAACCTCTGCCAGTACCCAAAAATCTTCCCAACCTCAGAAACACCTCCAGACTTTATAACACTATCACTGTAACCTACTCCAGCACCTACACCCCTCCCAATCTCTGTAACGTTCTCTAGGCCCTACAACTCTCCCTGTCTCCGTAACCTCCTCCAGCCTATATAACCCACCCTATCTCCAATGCATTCTCCAGCCCAAACAACCCTCTGAGAATTCTGCACTCCTCCACATTGGACCTTGTGCATCCCCTATTCCCATTGCTCCACCACAGGTGAACATGTCTTCACGCTGAGGCCCTATGCTCTGGAATTGTTTCATTAAACCACTTTACCTACATCCGCTCTAATTCCTGTTTTCGAGTGCACGGGTGACTTTTTTTTAGGTGTGAGGCCCCTTTAATTTGTGTGCACAAACGCGCATGCAGGGTGATTTAAAGGAGCCGCCCTGTGTGCGGTTTTCACGTGACGTTTTCGGTTGCTGCATCGCCATCCAGCCTCGATGGAGCATTGCTTTCCACCTGTCTCTCCTTAAAACCGAACTCTTTGAGACAGTTTTTGCTCACCTCTCCTAATATCTCCTTTTGGATCAGTGCCAAGTTTTTGTCTGATTAACGCCCCTGTGAAGCACCTTGTGATGTTTTTAACTATGTTACTAGGCGCTATATAATTGCAAGATAGTTGTTGTCTTGAGCAAGCAGCCAGTGATACTGATTTGGATGCAGTGAGAGATATTTGAAACACCATTGAAACTTTGGCACTGGTGTTACATTCTGTAAGGTAAGTGGGAAGCAGCGGTTTCTTCTCACGCCAAACATTTTCAGTTCACTGCTGACAAGGAAGTTTATAGCCCAGAAGATCTCCTCCCTTCCTCGATTGATTCAACGTACAGTGTAGACCCGTCTGTGAATAAAGGGGTCTGGAAGAAAAGGAAAAGACTGATATTTATATGGAGCCTATCACCACCGCAGCATCTCAGACAATGACGGACCCTTCTGAAGTGTGGTAATGTAGAACAAAGTAATTCATGACAACGCTACTTCATCGGACACGTCCGCGTTGTCAACAATTGCGGTCGCTCATAAACTGTGTCTATGGGAGACTGGTGGAGACCGGGGGTGGGCTTTATCCTGAAATCCCCGGTATAAATGGACTGTCCGCAGTCACAGTCACAGTCACCGCACGGTCTGAGAATAGATACAAACCCGGTGCTGCAGAACATATCAGACTGCGGGAAACAGGCTTTAGAGAAGAGGAGTCAAGGAAGAAATGAAAGAATAAAACATAAATGAATCTGACCTTGATCCCGCAATGATTTTCTATTTCTGTGCAGATTTTGTCACGATTATCCTTGGTATTCCATTACAACCAATCAGCTATGAGCTCTTTGATTTATTTTAGCAAGTTTCTCTGAGAAAGCTGCTGCCAGGGCTCAGAATGGATTATTATATAAAGATCAAGAATTCGTTTCCCTCTTTCTGTAAGAAAGCTGCTTTCAGCCTGAACGGGTTTCGATCGAAAATATTTCTCAAGTTTGTTCTTTTTAAAGGGAGTGACCTCTGTATTTTTCCATCCAGTTTGTCATTAACCACCTCTTCAATATAAACTACTGTGCAGTAAAAACTCAAGTCCCTGCTCTATTATCCACGGAATTCATATCCTTCCCTCTTTGAGTTAAATTGTCATTGCCACATTAATTGACAAGTTATATCTCCCGAGTCGATCAGATGCTGAGACTGGATAGTGTTCAGTCTGGTGTCAGGTTAACCAGAGGCTGATTTTCCAGGTGCTCGGCAGTGAGCGATAATCTGCTTGTGTGAATGTGTGAGGCGTTTACTGAGCTGAACCTCTGATCCCACCTTTCATCAGTTAAATTAAAATGTACAGGGTAATGAAAGTTTCAGTAAGTGATAATATATAAAAAAACACAAAAAAAAATCACACGGTGTTAGAGGGGCCCAGGTCCCCAAATCTATCCCCGTTCCGAAGAAGGGTCACTGACCTGAAACGTTAACTCTGCTTCTCTTTCCACAGGTGCTGCCAGACCTGCTGAGTATTTCCAGCATTTCTTGTTTTTATTTCAGATTTCCAGCATCCGCAGTATTTTGCTTTTATTACTCCCCCAACTCTATCTGTCTGAAATGCAAATTCTAAACCAGTAAACGCTGTTACACTGGTTTGGATTAAATCTCCAGAGCTCGTTTTGTTGATTTGTCTCGCAACGGTTCATAAAACGTGTCCACGGGGAGACTGGTGGAGACCGGGATTGGGTTTATTCCTGAAATCCCCGGTATAAAATGAACTGTCCGGCAGTTACACCCACCGCAAACTTTCAGAATAACTGTAAACCCTGCGCTGCGGAATATACCAGACTGTGGGAAACTGCGGCAAAAATGAAGATTAAAGAGAGAAATTAAAGAATAAGATAGGAATGAAACTTACCTTGATCCCGCAAGGATTTTCTGTCTATTTCCGTGTAGAGTTCGAGACTTTTGTCCTTGTTATTTCATTACAACAAACAGCCCCAACAAACAAATTTCTCTGCAGCACCTGTGGAAGAGCCTGTCACTCCAGAATTGGCCTGTATAGCCACTCCAGGCGCTGCTTCACAAACCACTGACCACCTCCAGGCGCGTATCCATTGTCTCTCGAGATAAGGAGGCCCAAAAGAAGAAAATCAGGTAGAAATTTCTGGAATTGTTTTGTGAAGTTACAAATTGGGAATTTGATCTGATCTTTATTGTGTGAAATTCAGTCACCCTCCACCCTCTGTGAAAGCTGCTGCCAGGATACAGGATGGATTTCAATTCAAACATTCCAGAACATGGTACAGACCTTCCTGCTTACATTAAATTGAACCTGCTTCACAATTCATTGCCGTTTAAACTGTTAACAAAGTTAGTTAGAAATGTTCCTTTATCTCTTGTTCCAGGAAAGTTCGTTAACACTGACGCTTTTGCTAAAGATCCCGCAAATTCTAAAATAAGGAAGCATTACTGGACTAAGATGGGTTTTCAGTCTCGAAAATGTTCATACATTTGTCTGTGGAGAGACTGCTGGGGACTAGGAGTAGATTCAGTCCTGAAATACCCTGTGTTATATGGACTGACTGCTGTCACTGTCTGATTCCGCACTCACAAAATAACTCCACTCAGAGCAGAGGAACATATCAGACCGCTGGAAATAGGCTTTTAGACAGGAAGAGGAAAGGGAGCAATGAAAGAATAAAATACATAACTGCAGCTTAGAAGCTACATTACCCTTACCCTGATCCTGTTCGGATGTTCTGTCTCTCTATTTCCACGTAGATATTGCAGGTTATAAATCTTTGTCCCAGTCATGTGGATACTCAGAGCAGTAAATCCAAATCATGGTTTTCAGGGTCTGGTGATACCTCTCTAGTGCTCCCTGGGACTGAGGGTGATACACTGAGGACTTCAGTGATTCCTAAGCCATATACAACTTCCTGAAACACTCTGGGCATGAAGTTAGATTCCTGCTCTGATTAAATCTCCCTCGGCAGACCTGGATTACTCCTTTGATCACAGCCTAAACTGTGATTTTCCTGAGAGCTATGACTTTGGGGAATCGGGTGGTTAAGTCCATTATGGTGAGGAGGTATTGATAGCCAGTTTTGATTTTTGGTAGTGACCCCACACAGTCTATCAATATTCGGTCAAAGGATTCACCGAACACCGGAATGGGCTTGAGGGGGGGGCAGTTTAATTGTGGCCTGGGGTTTGCCTGCAATGTGGTAAGCGTGGGCGGCACAGTGGTGCAGTCGTTAGCACCGCAGCCTCACAGCTCCCGTGACCTGACTTTGGTTCTGGGTCCTGCCTGTGTGGAGTTTGCAAGTTCTCCCTGTGACTGTGTGGGTTTCCTCCCACATGCCAAAGACTTGTGGGTTGATAGGTAAATTGGCCATTGTAAATTGCCCCTAGTGTAGGTAGGTGGTAGGAGAATTGAGGGAAGGTGGGGATGTGACAGGGAAATAGAATTAATGTAGGATTAATATAAATGGGTGTTTGATGGTCGGCACAGACTTGGTGGGCCGAAGGGCCTATTTCAGTGCTGTATCTCTCTATGACATGGCAGCTTTTACAATTATCGGACCAGAGGCGAGGCCAGTAAAAGAGTTTGCTTACTCGGGCTAAAGTTTTCCAAATACCCACATCTCCAGCCATCAGGGCAGCAATGGTTATCCTTAAAATGTCTAGCCAGTATTTTGGGGCCACTGAAATCTGGTGGAGCACTGTCCGCACCTCCTCCACAGGTCTCCACTTCCGCATTACTACCCCATCACATACATAGTAACAGTCAGGGATCAGGGTTGCTATTATCTTGCTGCCAGCCAAGTCATTCCCTACTAGGAAGTCTATCCCTGCTATTGGTAACTCTGGGACAATTCATACGGTTATGGGGCCTGAGACCAGGTCACACTGTAGGTGGACCTGATGGAGGGGAACAGACAGGTGTCCTCCTCCCACTACACTGATCAGGGCCTTGTCTTTCATGGAGATTTCGTGTGGGAGGTTTCAGCTGTTCTCTAACATTAAGGACTGAGTGGCCCCTGTATCCCTGAGCAGTGCAATGGAATTGCTCACCTCCTGGGAAGGATAAGGGGGCATGGTTCCTGCGAGAACAAAACTCCAGTAATTCTCGGGGATTTTGTTTGGTCCAGCAATGCATAGGGTAATACCCTCATAGGATCTCGGATCTACAGTGAGGTCCTCTGCTGGTCCTGCTATGATCTTTACTGGGTTCTCCTCCTTGGGACCACACTTGCAGTGACCTATTAGACCCACCAGCTATCCTTTTAGTCTCCAGCATTCTAGTCTGGAGTGACCCACTTTGTTTCAGTGGGAACACACTGGTCTCTGGGGTTTCTCTTTGTGGGCTTGGGGTGGTATACCCTTTCCAGGTGTGGCTCCCTTTCTATCTTACTCTCCGTTCTCATCCTGCACAGTTTTTGGGGTGGCTTTGGAAGGATCGGCCTGAGTTGCCAGGACTATGTGTGAGCTCATAGCTAACAGCATCGACTGCAGCCTCTCTAGCTGTGCAGACTCTCAGCTCCTCTAAGTGTCTTCTTAGATTGGGGGGTGGGCAATTTTTGAATTCCTCCAGCAATATTATCGCACGTACTTCATCATAGGTGCGCTATATTTTTACAGACCGGACCACCAGTCGAAAGTGATTTGCTTCTGCCTTTCGAATTCAGATAACTCTGCATGTTTTTTCCCCAGCATTCCTGAATTGCCAGTGATATGCCTTGGAACCAACTCATATGCACTAAGCATGGCAGCTTTGATCTGCTCATAATTAGCTGATATTTCAGGGGTCAGCATTGAATAGACCTCTTGAGCCTTCCCTGTTAACTCACCCTGAATTATGAGGGTCCACATTTCTTGGGGCCATCATAGCTGTCCCACTACCTTCTCAAAAGTGGCAACAAAGGATTCTATCTCACTCTCTTCAAATTCTTGTATGAACTTGGCATACTTACATGCCTCAAAGCCTGAATCTGGGTTAGGGAGATTTGGCAGTTACTGGGTGAAATGAGATTTTCCCTGGCAGCCTCCAACTGTCTCACCTTTCTCTCTGTTTAAACCTTGCTTGCTGGAAGGCCTTAGAGTGTAATAAATGCAGCTTGAATGCAGCTCTGGTTCTGCCCAAGGCAGCTGTGCTTTTGAACAAGATGTATCCTCAACTGCTACAGGTTTAAATGCAGGCAGGCTGAAAAAGGCTGCCCCTGGATCCCGTAGCTGGACCCATTCAAGTAGCTGTCCCACAAGATCTCCCTCCTCCATTTTAACAAGTGGAACACAGCAGCACAGTGGCGCAGTGGTTAGCACTGCAGCCTCACAGCTCCAGCGACCCAGGTTCAATTCTGGGTACTGCCTATGTGGAGTTTGCAAGTTCTCCCTGTGTTTGCGTGGGTTTTCTCCGGGTGCTCCAGTTTCCTCCCACAAGCCAAAAGACTTGCAGGTTGGTAGGTAAATTGGCCATTATAAATTGCCCCGAGTATAGGTAGGTGGTAGGGAAAATATGGGGACAGGTGGGGATATGTAGGAATATGGGATTAATGTAGGATTAGTATAGATGGGTCATTGATGGTCGGCACAGACTCGGTGAGCCGAAGGGCCTGTTTCAGTGCTGTATCTCTAAACTAAACTAAACCTTAATATGCTGTAAAAATGCTGTATAAAATGGCAGTTGACAATAACATCCAAGTGTAGAAAACACAATTTACAGTTGGTTCTTATCTGTTCATCACAATTTACAGTTGGTTCTTATCTATTCATGACAGGAGGGTTGTAAAGACTGGCAGAGGTTACAGAGATTGGGACTGTTGCAGATAAGCATTACCATTGCTGAATCCCCCATTATCAAAATCCTGGGGGTTACCATTGACCACAACTGAACTGATGAAACCACATAAATACTATGGCTGGAAGAGCAAGACAGAGGCTGGGAATTCTGCGGTGAGGAGCCACCTCCGAACTCCCCAAAGCTTGCCCATCATCCAAAAGGCACAAGTCAAGTATGTGATGAAATACTCTCCACTTGTCTGGATAAGTGCAGCTCTAACAACACTCAGGAAGCACAACACCATTCAAGACAAAGCAACCCACTTGATCGGCACCCCATTTACCACCTTAAACATTCACTCCCATCACTACCGATACACAGTGGCAGTAGTTTGTACCATCTATAAGATGCACTGCAGCAACTCGCCACACCTCCTTCGACAGCACCTTCCAAACCCATGATCTCTACCACTCAGAAGAACAAGGACAGCAGACACATGGGAACATCAACACCTGCAATTTTCCCTACAAGTCACACACCTTCCTGACTTGGAAATATTTCGCCCATCCTTCACTGTTGCTGGATCAAAATCATGGAACACCTTCCCTAACAACACCGTGGGTTTACCCACACCAGGTGTACTGCAGTGGTTTCGAAGACAGATCACCATCACCTTCTCAAGAGAAATGAAGGAGGGACAACTAAAGCTGACCTTACCAGCAATGCCCAAAGACCTTGTAGGGCTGGAGGAGGTGAGAGAGGTAGGGAGTAATGTAGGGGCCTGAGTAGGTTATCGAGAAAGTGAGAGGCGAGACAATGGAAGGATTTGAACACACTGATGAGTATTTTATATTTGAGATGTGTTAGACCAGAAACGAATTTCAGTCTGCTAACACGGGGGAGGTGGGTGAACAGGAGCTGTTGTGAGTTAGTACATGGGCAGCAGAGAGTTGGTTGAGCTGAATTTACAGAGGGTGGAAAATGGGAGGCCAGTCAGGAGAGCAGTGAATTCATCAAGTTTAGAGATAACAAAGGCATGGATAAGGGTTTCTGCAGCAGATGAGCTGAGGCAGGGGAAGAGATGGGAATTATTCACCCACATGCTCACATTCTGGGCACGGAACTGATACAAAGATCCCATAGACAAACAGACCATCATCTACATTTACATCCAGAACAGTGGAGACAGATCCTGTATTCATTTCACACTCACTCACTCAAAGCCTTTGACAATATTGTGTAACATGAGAAACTTCGATCCAGTTGAACTACCCCACATTGTCGCCCTTACTCACTAGATGTTCGCAGCGTTTCTCATTCTGGATTCAATATTCACCATTATTTTCCAACTTCTATTTGCTCTCTCCTGCAATACCCTTTGTTACCATCGTCCAACTCACTAATCTGTGTAAAAATAACAGGAACCTCAGCATCAGTCCTTCCAGCACTTCACTTGGTGCCTCTTCCCATCCTTAAGATTTCCATTAACAGATGTTCTCCATTACCACTCTTTAAGATATTTTCCCTGATAAAGTTTCCAGTCTGTACTCCACTGAGGTGAAGCTTGACTCGAATTGTAAAGACAGAGGAAGAGACCAACAGACAGGAACTTCTTCGTTACATCTGGGCTTTAGATCCCTCCAGATTGGACTATTCCAATGCTATCCTGGCCGTTTCCCCATCATCCACCCCCTGTACATTCCAGTCAAGCACAACTCTGCTGCCCATGTCCCGTTCACCCATCACCCCTGTGCTCACTGACCTACATTGGTTCCCAGTTCAGCATCAACTCAGTTTAAATTTTGTGTTCAGATCCATCCATGGATTGCCCTGCCTTGTCTCTGTAATCTCCTGCAGCCCAACAACCCTGCAAGAATTCTGCATTTCTCAGTTTCTGCCATCTTCCAAACCACTGACTTCCTTTGTGACACCATTGGTGGCCGTGCCTTCAGCTGTCTAGATCCCAAGCTCTGGAATTCCCTCCATAAACCTCTTCACCACTTCAGCTCTCTCTCCTCATTCAAGATGGAGCTTTCTCATCTAACTCTTTGACCAAGCTTTCAGTCACTTGTCTGAATCTCTCCTTATGTGCTAAATTGTGTATGCGATCCCTCTCGTAAAGTGGTCTGTGATGTTTCACTATGTTGAACGCGCCAGATCAATGTAAGTTGTCATTGGTGTTGAGAAGCAGAGTGACAGAGCAATGGGGCAATAGTGAGAAAGAGATATAAGGAGAGAGACAGATGTAGGCTGGGAGATAGAGAAAGCAAGAGGCAGCAAGAGAGTGCCCATGTGTGTGTGTGAGAGAGAGATCTGATACTTTGAATTTGATCCATTCGCCCTGTCACACTGAAGGTTACTGGGTCCAGTGAATATCTGTTAATGTGTCTGACTCAGGAGGTTCAATATCAAACACAGGACTATCTGCGTGCCAAACTGCGTAAGCAGCATGTGATGGACAGAGCTAAGCGATCCCACAACCAATGGATCAGATCTAAGCTCTGCAGTCCTGCCACATCCAGCCATGAATGGTGGTGGACAATTCAGCAACTAACTGGAGGAGGTGGCTCCACAAATATCCCCATCTTCAATGACGGGAGAGCCCAGCATATCAGTGCGAAAGATAAGGGTGAAGCAATTGCAACAATCTTCAGCCAGAAGTGCCGAGTTGATGATCCATCTCGGCCTCCTCCTGAGGTCCTCAGCATTACAGATGCCAGACTTCAGCCCATTCGATTCACTCCACGTGATATCAAGAAACGACTGAAGGCACAGGATACTGCAAAAGCTATGGGCCCTGACAATATTCCGGCAATAGTACTGAAGACCTGTCCTCCAGAACTTGCCGCGCCCTTAGCCAAGCTGTTCCAGTACAGCTACAACACTGGCATGTACCCTGCAATGTGGAAAATTGCCCAGGAATGTCCTGTGACACCAAAAGCAGGACAAGTCCAAACCGGCCAATTACCGCCCCATCAGCCTACTCTCAATCATCAGTAAAGTGATGGAAGGCGTCATCAACAGTGCCATCAAGCGGCACTTGCTTAGCAATAACCTGCTCAGTGACGCTCAGTTTGGGTTCCGCCAGGGCCACTCAGCTCCTGACCTCATTACAGCCTTGGTTCAAACATGGACAAAAGAACTGAACTCAAGAGGTAAGGAGAGAGTGACTGCCCTTGACATCAAGGCAGCATTTGACCGAGTATGGCATCAAGGAGCCCTAGAAAAACTGAAGTCAATTGGAATCGGGGGGAAAATTCTTCGCTGGTTGGAATCATACCCAGTACAAAGGAAGATGGTTGTGGTTGTTGGAGGTCAATCATCTCAGCTCCAGGACATCACTGCAGGAGTTCCTCAGGGTAGTGTCCTCGGCCCAACCATCTTCAGCTGCTTCATCAATGACCTTTCTTCAATCATAAGGTCAGAAGTGGGGATGTTCGCTGATGATTGCACAATGTTCAGCAAGATTCGTGACCCCTCAGATACTGAAGAAGTTCCTGTAAAAATGCAGCAAGACCTGCACAATATCCAGGCTTGGGCGAAGTGGCAAGTAACATTCGCACCACACAAGTGCCAGGCAATTACCATCTCCAACAGGAGAGAATCTAACCATCTCCCCTTGACATTCAATGGCATTACCATCACTGAATCCCCTACTATCAACATCCTAGGGGCTACCATTGACCAAAAACTGGAGTAGCCATATAAATACCGTGGCGACATGATCCGGTCAGAGCTAGCAATCTTGCGGTGAGTAACTCACCTCCTGACTCCCCAAAGCCTGTCCACCATCTACAAGGCACAAGTCAGGAGTGTGATGGAATACTCTCCACTTGCCTGGATGGGTGTAGCTCCAACAACACTCAAGAAGCTCAACACCATCCAGGACAAAGTAGCCCGCTTGATTGGCACACCATTCACAAACATTCACTCCCTCCACCACCGATGCACAGTGGCAGCAGTGTGTACCATCTACAATATGCACTGCAGCAATGCACCAAGGCTCCTTAGACAGCACCTTCCAAACCCACGACCTCTACCAACTAGAAGGACAAGGGCAGCAAATACATGGGAACACCACCACCTGCAAGTTCCCCTCCAAGTCACACACCATCCTGACTTGGAACTATATCCCCGTTCCTTCACGGTCGCTAGGTCAAAATCCTGGAACTCCCTTCCGAACAGCACTGTGAGTGTACCTACCCCAAATGGACTGCAGCGGTTCAAGAAGGCAGCTCACCACCACCTTCTCAAGGGCAATTAGGGATGGGCAATAAATGCTAGCCTGGCCAGTGACGCCCACATCCCATGAATGAATTAAAAAAAAAATTCTCCCTCTAGCTAACAGTGAATAAATGTGTCTGAAATCAACAATTCTGAAAGGCCCGAGACCTTCCGTTGTATAAATCCTCCTGGGGCATAAATGAACAGTATATTAATCTCACCTCTGTGATTATAACAACTCAAACATGACTACAAGGAGGTCATTCAATCCCTCTGTGTCTTAAACCCATTGACCGGCCTTTACACATTGTCTAATTCATCAGTCAGGTCCATCAATATGTTTTCACTTTTCAAATACACCCTCAGCATCCACAGTCGTTTCAGTGAGGATCCAGATTTCCACTTTTCTTACTGGGGGAAGTGCTTCCTGACATCACCCTGATCAGCCTAGATCTGATTGTAACTTTATAACCCTGGTTAAAAGTAAACTTCAACAGAGATGCAGTAGAGTGTGAAAACAGGTGACCTGCTGTGTGAGAAGTAAAAGATAAACACCGTAGCAGAATCTCAGAGGCTCAGATATTGGTTGTGCCGAGGCAAATTAGCTGGATGTTAAGGCCACATCATTTCTACTTGCTTTTACCAGGCGTTCACATTCGAGCTGATAGGAGTCCGAGTGTGGGAAGTCAGAGATTTTGAGATTCTGACCTGGTTTGGGTGGACAGATCGTTTCCTAATTGGACAATTCAAACAATAGTGAGGTCACGATTGAATGAACTCAGTCTCCAGAGGCTTTTCTATGACCAGAAAATATAAGAAGGGATTCCATGGTCAAAACTCTCTGAAACTATTCTCAAATTTGAAGTTGGTAAGAAGTCCTGAGATGTACTTGTTAAGATAATGTATCATTTAATTCAACATCACACAATAACAATTCTCATCAGTACTGTTACATCATCCAGGAGGCAGTGATACAGAGGTGAAGTTTAATAAAACATTTCCAAGTGGAAGTCATTATACAAATCCAGGTGAGTACAGGTAACAAGTCCGTTCATCGACCCCTCAGTTTCCTCAGGATGTTTCACAGGGTCATTGCACCTTTTCACAATCTCATGGTTTACAGTCTCAGGTGATTCCGTTTGAAAATTCAGTCCACAGTAAGTACACAATGTTTAATTTCCATGGTAACACCAGTACCTGCTCCCATGCTGGTGCCAGAAACACGTTAAGTTCAGGATCCTTAAACACTATAAATGCTCACGATCACCCAGACAGAACAGTGGGATTCCTGACTGGCACTTTCGCCATTTCTCCTCTCGCAGTGCTGACCCATCCTGCGTGCACCAGTTTCAGGAACCTCCCAGATACTCCCTCTGGGTGACCCCAGGCACTGTGTATTGGTATCTATTGGACGGTGGGATCAATCCAAGCTGAACAGAGCCTGTCTCCATCCTGAACACACACAGGTTCACTTCCCAGCAGGGTCACTGGGTACTGATACTGAGTGGAACCCTGGATAACGTAATTCCCAAACCCAGGGATATTGAGTGTAATTACCAGTGTCCCACTGCAGCCCAGACTGAGCCCCACCCTGGACCCTTCCTGTCTGTACATTTCCCCAGTGCCCCATTGGGGAACATTCAGTCCCGGATATCCTGCAGAAGCAGCGCTGTGGGGCCGGGCGGCTGAGTCACGTGACCATGTTGCTGGGCCTCTGATGTCACAATGGGAGATGACACTCGCTCAGCTCGAACTAGAAACAGTGAAACAGCCAATAGGATTTAAACCTGGAGCGCGGCCAATTAAAGGGGAAGGACAGAAAATTGGCCAAAAATGTTTATATGGAGAAACCAGTGATGTTTACAAATTGAAATGTTCACACAAACACATCCAGTCCGGGTCTCGTACCCTGCAGCGACTTCAGCTGATTTTCTCCATTTGAACTGAACTGATGCCCCCCTAAACTGAAACAGATTAAAGATTAAACAGGAAATAAACAGACTGAACAATAGTGTAAATAACAGGGAGACTGGGATTAATATTTTAATAATAATTAGAGATATTACTGATAAGAGTGACTGAATCCCATTTATATTTCATTTATTAATTAAACATGAACACAAACACTCACCAGATCTGCTCCAGACTCCTGCAGTTCAGTATGAGGCAGCTGAGAGCGGGGACAGATCGGTCTGTGAAGGAGTTCAATGTCAGGTTCAGAAATGTCAGTGACTGGTTTGTACTGAGAGCAGAGGCAAGATCCTCGGCGCAAGAATCTGTGAGACCGACATCCCGTAGACTGGGGATCAGAGAGAGAAATAACAGGAATCAGTGTAAATCTCCAGCATTCATTAATAACACTATTACTGATATTAATAAATAATAATTAATAATATTAATTAATAAAGATGTTGAAAGGTTCTTCACCATTTCCACAAAGTAGATGGGATTTGAACAAACTAAACAGGAAAGACTGGCAGAGGTCATTGCATCTCACAGGATAAGTACCACCTGCCTCAAACCCGGCAGCCCCCGGTCAGTAATGTTCTGTCCCGCCACAGTCCACTTGCTTCAATGGGTGCTTGGAGCTCAGGGTCATTGCCTGACAAGTGGACTGTAACATCACACCAAACAGCACGACAAAAAAAGGAAAGAAGGTACCAGCCCTTCGATTTGCAAACTGGAATGTCAGGAATGTGTGTCCTGGCCTGTTGGAAGACCATACACGAATCAACGATTCTCGGAAGACCGCCATCATTAACAATGAGCTCAGTAGACTCAATGCCAGCACTTCATTGCAGCACTTCAGGAGACATGCCTCCCTGCGAGCAGATCTCGAAGAGAGCAAAACTACACCTTCTGCAGGCAGGGATCCTGAAGAACCAAGGCAGCATGGAGTGGGCTTCGCCATCAGAAACTCTTTGCTCAGCATGATAGAGCCACCTTCAAATGACTCGGAGTGCACACTGTCCATTCGACTGCTCACCGCCTCTGGTCCAGTACACCTGCTCAGCATCTAAGCTCTAACACTCTGCTCCCCACCTGAAGTTAAAGACCAGTTCTACAAGGAATTCCATAATATCATTAGTAGCATTCCTAATACCGACCATTTGTTCCTGCTGGGGGACTTTAACGCCAGGGTTGGGGCCGACCATGACTCGTGGCCCTCCTGCCTCGGGCGCTATGGCATTGGAAGGATGAATTAGAATGGACAGAGACTGCTGGAGTTGTGTATCAAATCATAACCTCTGCATCACAAACTCGTTCTTTCATACTAAACCGGCATTTCTTTCAAGCCAGCAAGATCGATCTGGAACCTTTTCTGACACTTTTAGTAGAATGTGCATCAGCCAACAATGAACAATTATCTACATAACATTCAATGAGTATGTGATCTTCAGTAAACCCCTTGTATAGAATCTCACTTACAATATTTGACAAATAGAATCCCATATCCACTGTCTCCACAAGGGCCAGTGTGTCAATCAGCTGAAGTACTTTTAACAATCCTTTTTATTTTCTGAGCTTCCCAAGCTGAAGGACAGTATCTCCCATTTTCACCCATCAGTAATATTATGAAACCAGCTGCACTAGAATACCCATCAGGAAGATTAGCATGTGAACCATCGCTAAAAATGACTAGTTTCATGTTCTTTGGGTCACCTAGGGATGGGAACTTAAACACACATTTCTCCAGATTTCTCATCGGGACACAACCCATGTCCACATCTCCACTTCATTCTTCCACTGGTTATTTTTTATACTTATTTGTTTTGTGGGATGTGGGCGTCACTGGAAAGACCAGTATTTGTTGTCCATCCCTAATTGTCCTTGGGAAGGTGGTGGTGAGCTGCCTTCTTGAACCTCTGCAGTCTATCTGGTGCAGGTACATCCACAATGCTGTTAGAGAGGGAATTCCAGGATGTTGATCCAGCAACAGTGAAGGAACGGTGATATATTCTCAAGTCAGGATGGTGTGTGGCCTGGAGGAAAACTTCCCACGCATCTGCTGCCTTTTCCTTCGAGGTGGAAGAGGTCGTGGATTTGTAAGGTGATGTTGAAGGAGGCATGGTGAGTTGCTGTAGTACATCTTGTATCTGGTACACTCTGCTGCTATTGTCCGTCCCTGGTAGAGGGAGTGAATGTTTAAGGTGGTGAATGGGGTGTTGATCAAGTGGGCTGCATTTATCCTGGATGGTGTTGAACTTCCTGAGTGTTGTTGGAGCTGCCCTCATTCAGGCAAGTGGAGAGTATTCTATCACACTCTTGATTTGTGCCTTGCAGATGGTGGACAGGTTTGGGGAGTCAGGGGGTGGACTACTCGCTGTGACTGGGGGGAAGCAGGGAGAGAGCGACGGGGAGAAAGCGGGGAGAGAGCGGGGAGGAAGCGGGGAGAGAGCGAGGGGGGGCAAGCGGGGAGAGAGCGAGGGGGGGCAAGCGGGGAGAGAGCGAGGGGGGGCAAGCGGGGAGAGAGCGAGGGGGGGCAAGCGGGGAGAGAGCGAGGGGGGGGCAAGCGGGGAGAGAGCGAGGGGGGGAAAGCGGGGAGAGAGCGAGGGGGGGAAAGCGGGGAGAGAGCGAGGGGGGGAAAGCGGAGAGAGAGCGAGGGGGGGAAAGCGGGGCGAGAGCGAGGGGGGAAAGCGGGGAGAGAGCGAGGGGGGAAAGCGGGGAGAGAGCGAGGGGGGGAAAGCGGGGAGAGAGCGAGGGGGGGAAAGCGGGGAGAGAGCGAGGGGGGGAAAGCGGGGAGAGAGCAAGGGGGGGAAAGCGGGGAGAGAGCGAGGGGGGGAAAGCGGGGAGAGAGCGAGGGGGGGAACGCGGGGAGAGAGCGAGGGGGGGAAAGTGGGGAGAGAGCGAGGGGGGGAAAGCGGGGAGAGAGCGAGGGGGGGAAAGCGGGGAGAGAGCGAGGGGGGGAAAGCGGGGAGAGAGCGAGGGGGGGCAAGCGGGGAGAGAGCGAGGGGGGGAAAGCGGGGAGAGAGCGAGGGGGGGAAAGCGGGGAGAGAGCGAGGGGGGAAAGCGGGGAGAGAGCGAGGGGGGAAAGCGGGGAGAGAGCGAGGGGGGGAAAGCGGGAGAGAGCGAGGGGGGGAAAGCGGGGAGAGAGCGAGGGGGGGAAAGCGGGGAGAGAGCGAGGGGGGGAAAGCGGGGAGAGAGGGAGGGGGGAAAGCGGGGAGAGAGCGAGGGGGGGAAAGCGGGGAGAGAGGGAGGGGGGAAAGCGGGGAGAGAGGGAGGGGGGAAAGCGGGGAGAGAGGGAGGGGGGGAAAGCGGGGAGAGAGGGAGGGGGGGAAAGCGGGGAGAGAGCGAGGGGGGGAAAGCGGGGAGAGAGCGAGGGGGGGAAAGCGGGGAGAGAGCGAGGGGGGGAAAGCGGGGCGAGAGCGAGGGGGGGAAAGCGGGGAGAGAGCGAGGGGGGAAAGCGGGAGAGAGCGAGGGGGGGAAAGCGGGGAGAGAGCGAGGGGGGGAAAGCGGGAGAGAGCGAGGGGGGGAAAGCGGGGAGAGAGCGAGGGGGGGAAAGCGGGGAGAGAGCGAGGGGGGGAAAGCGGGAGAGAGCGAGGGGGGGAAAGCGGGGAGAGAGCGAGGGGGGGAAAGCGGGGAGAGAGCGAGGGGGGAAAGCGGGGGAGAGCGAGGGGGGGAAAGCGGGGAGAGAGCGAGGGGGGGAAAGCGGGGAGAGAGCGAGGGGGGAAAGCGGAGAGAGAGCGAGGGGGGAAAGCGGAGAGAGAGCGAGGGGGGGAAAGCGGAGAGAGAGCGAGGGGGGAAAGCGGGGAGAGAGCGAGGGGGGGAAAGCGGGGAGAGAGCGAGGGGGGGAAAGCGGGGAGAGAGCGAGGGGGGGAAAGCGGGAGAGAGCGAGGGGGGGAAGGCGGGGAGAGAGCGAGGGGGGGAAGGCGGGGAGAGAGCGACGGGGGAAGGCGGGGAGAGAGCGACGGGGGGAAGGCGGGGAGAGCGCGACGGGGGGAAGGCGGTGAGAGAGCGACGGGGGGAAGGCGGGGAGAGCGCGACGGGGGGAAAGCGGGGAGAGCGCGACGGGGGGAAAGCGGGGAGAGCGCGACGGGGGGAAAGCGGGGGGAGAGCGACGGGGGGGAAAGCGGGGAGAGCGCGACGGGGGGAAAGCGGGGGGAGCGCGACGGGGGGAAAGCGGGGGGAGAGCGACGGGGGGAAAGCGGGGAGAGCGCGACGGGGGGAAAGCGGGGAGAGCGCGACGGGGGGAAAGCGGGGAGAGCGCGACGGGGGTGAGTGGGGAGAGAGCGATGTGGGGAATTGGGGAGAAAGCGTGGGGGTAAGTCAGCATAGAGCATAGGGGAAGTGGGCACAGAGCAGTGGGAGAGAAGCAGGGAGAGAGCAGGGAAGACAGCGAGGGGGGGAATCAGGGAGAGAGCGAGTGGGGAAGGCGGTGACAGAGCGGGGAGAGAGCGAGGGGGGGAAGCGGGGAGAGCGCGTGGGGGGGGTAAGCGGGGAGAGAGCGAGGTGGGAAGGCGGTGACAGAGCTGGGAGAGAGCGAGGGGGGGGAAGCGATGACAGAGCGGGGGGAGAGCGAGGGGGGGAAGCGGGGAGAGCGTGAGGGGGGAAGCGATGACAGAGCGGGGAGAGAGCGAGGTGGGAAAGCGGGGAGAGAACGAGGGGGGAAGTGGGGGGAGAGCAGCCTTAAGAACTTGGGGGCGGCTGGTGCGAGTGTGCACTCCTGCTCCCCAGCCCCCGGCCACTGACTGCAGGCCACACACTCCCTGCTTCCTCCTGCTGTCTTCCCCCACCGCTCGCTCCCCACCCCCCTCTTTGCTCCCCTCTACCAACCCCTCTTCGTTCTCCATCCCCACTCCCCCCCGCTCTTCACCCACCATCCTCACTCTGGTCGCCCGCTGCCCCACCCCTCCCTCTCTCTGCTCTATCCGCTCCCCCCTACACCCCCCCCCCACCCACCCCGCTCCCTGTCCAGCGATTGTGTGCTGCCAAGGGTTTAGGTTGCCTTTCTGTGATTATTTGAGCAGCGCCATCTTTATTCCTGGCAGCTACCCGAATACCGCAGACAGTGACTTTTCAGTGCAGCAGGCTGTATTTACACGTGTCAGTGCAGCGCCACCTAGTGGTTACATTGTCAGCAAACACAGCCTTTTTTTCATAACCTTCGACCTTCACCTTGAGGTGACCATTCTCTGTTACCATATTCTACTCTGGAAATCCAGTTGGTGAAGAATATTGCTGGAGCTAATCTTTACTCAGTCTTACATTAATTTAGAGTTTAGCATTACAAACATACACCTCCTCACTCAACCACACCACAGTATCGATAAGTTCCTCTTTCTATGTGCTCAAGTGAAACCCCAGTTACTGCCCACTACCTGAACGTAATTAATATACAACTAGCACTTTCTCCAGTTCCAGTATTTTACAGTCCGGGTTCCTCAGAGCCTCAGACAGTAGTTTCACTCCTGAATCTCCCAGTTCATTATCATTCAGGTCCAGATCTGTCAGTGACTGGTTTGTACTGAGAGCGGAGGCGAGATCTTTGATACAAGAATCTGTGAGTTTGTTATTTTCCAGCCTGGGATCAAAGATGGAGAAATAACAGTATTTGGAGTAAATCCCCAGTGTTTATTAATAACATTATCACTGATGGTGTTATTACTCGAGTAATATGTAGTGCTCAGTAATAACACCAAGGCTGATACTATTAATAATGCACAGTGATTATTAATGACACTATTACTGATATTAATACTAACGTAGTGTCAGATACCCAGTTATTATAAAGGGGGGAAGCGGGAAGAGAGCGAGGGGGGGGAAGCGGGAAGAGAGCGAGGGGAGGGAAGCAGGAAGAGAGCGAGGAGGGGGAAGTGGGTGGAGAGCAAGGGGGGAAAGCAGGTGGAGAGCAAGGGGGGGAAGCGGGTGGAGAGTAAGTGGGCGGGAAGCGGGTGGAGAGCAAGGGGGGGAAGCGGGTGGAGAGCAAGGGGGGGGAAGCGGGTGGAGAGCAAGGGGAGGGGAAAGCGGGTGGAGAGCAAGGGGGGGAAGCGGGGGGGGAGCAAAGGGGGGGGAAGCGGGGGGAGAGCAAGGGCGGGAACTGGGGGGAGAGCAGCCTGAAGAACTTGGGGGCGGTGGGTGCGAGTGTGCACTCCTCCTCCCCAGCCCCCGGCCACTGACTGCAGGCCACTCACTCCCTGCTTCCTCCCGCTCTCTCCCCACCCCACTCTCCCCACCCCTCTTCGTTCTCCATCCACACTCCCCACTGCTCCTCACCCACCATCCTCACTCTGGTCGCCCGCTGCCCCACCCCTCCCTCTCTCCGCTCCCCCCCAGACCTCCTGCACCCACCCCGCTCCCTGTCCAGCGATTGTGTGCTGCCATGGGTTTGGGTTGCCTTTCTGTGATTATTTGAGCAGCGCCATTTTGGTCCTGGCAGCTACCCGAACACCGCAGACAGTGACGTTTTAGTGCAGCAGGCTGCATTTACACATGTCTCAGTGCAGCGCCACCTAGTGGTTACAGTGTCAGCAAACACAGCCTTTTTGTGAGAGCCTTCGAACTTCACCATGAGGCGACCGTTCTCTGTTACCATATTCTACTCTGGAAATCCAGTTGGTGAAGAATATTACTGGAGATAATCTTTACTCAGTCTTACATTAATTTAGAGTTTAGCATTACAAACATACACCCCCTCACTCAATCACACCACAGTATTGATAAGTGTTTCTTTTTATGTGCTCAACTGAAACCCTAGTCAATGCCCACTATCTGCACACAATTAATATACAACTAGCACTTACTGCAGTTTCTGTATTTTACAGTCCGGGTTCCTCAGAGCCCCAGACAGTAGTTTCACTCCTGAATCTCCCAGTTTATTATAACTCAGGTCCAGATCCGTCAGTGACCGGTTTGTACTGAGAGCGGAGGCGAGATCTTCGATACAAGAATCTGAGAGATTGTTTTCTACCAGCCTGGTAACAAAGATGGAGAAATAACAGGAATTAGAGTAAATCCCCAGTGTTTATTAATAACATTATTACTGATGGTGTTATTACTAGAGTAATATGCAGTGCTTAGTAATAACACCATTGCTGATACTAATAATAATGCACAGTGTTTATTAATAACACTATTACTGATATTAATAATATACAGTGTCAGATACCCAGTTATTACAAGGGGGGAGAAGCGGGCAGAGAGCGATGGGGGGGAGAAGCGGGCAGAGAGCGAGGGGGGGAGAAGCGGGCAGAGAGCGAGGAGGGGGAGAAGCGGGCAGAGAGCGAGGGGGGAGAAGCGGGCAGAGAGCGAGGAGGGGGAGAAGCGGGCAGAGAGCGAGGAGGGGGAGAAGCGGGCAGAGAGCGAGGGGGGAAGAAGCGGGCAGAGAGCGAGGGGGGGAGAATCGGGCAGAGAGCGAGGGGGGGAGAATCGGGCAGAGAGCGAGGGGGGGAGAAGCGGGCAGAGAGCGAGGGGGGGAAGCGGGCAGAGAGCGAGGGGGGAAGCGGGCAGAGAGCGAGGGGGGGGAAGCGGGCAGAGAGCGAGGGGGGGGAAGCGGGCAGAGAGCGAGGGGGGAAGCGGGCAGAGAGCGAGAGGGGGGGAAGCGGGCAGAGAGCGAGAGGGGGGGAAGCGGGCAGAGAGCGAGGGGGGGAAGCGGGCAGAGAGCGAGGGGGGGAAGCGGGCAGAGAGCGAGGGGGGGAAGCGGGCAGAGAGCGAGGGGCGGAAGCGGGCAGACAGCGAGGGGGGGGAAGCGGGCAGAGAGCGAGGGGGGGAAGCGGGCAGAGAGCGAGGGGGGGAAGCGGGCAGAGAGCGAGGGGGGGGAAGCGGGCAGAGAGCGAGGGGGGGAAGCGGGCAGAGAGCAAGGGGGGGAAGCGGGCAGAGAGCGAGGGGGGGAAGCGGGCAGAGAGCGAGGGGGGGGAAGCGGGCAGAGAGCGAGGGGGGGAAGCGGGCAGAGAGCAAGGGGGGGAAGCGGGCAGAGAGCGAGGGGGGGAAGCGGGCAGAGAGCGAGGGGGGGGAAGCGGGCAGAGAGCGAGGGGGGGAAACGGGCAGAGAGCGAGGGGGGGAAGCGGGCAGAGAGCGAGGGGGGGAAGCGGGCAGAGAGCGAGGGGGGAAGCGGGCAGAGAGCGAGGGGGGGAAGCGGGCAGAGAGCGAGGGGGGAAGCGGGCAGAGAGCGAGAGGGGGAGAAGCGGGCAGAGAGCGAGAGGGGGGGAAGCGGGCAGAGAGCGAGAGGGGGGGAAGCGGGCAGAGAGCGAGGGGGGGAAGCGGGCAGAGAGCGAGAGGGGGGGAAGCGGGCAGAGAGCGAGAGGGGGGGAAGCGGGCAGAGAGCGAGGGGGGGAAGCGGGCAGAGAGCGAGGGGGGGAAGCGGGCAGAGAGCGAGGGGGGGAAGCGGGCAGAGAGCGAGGGGCGGAAGCGGGCAGACAGCGAGGGGGGGGAAGCGGGCAGACAGCGAGGGGGGGAAGCGGGCAGAGAGCGAGGGGGGAAGCGGGCAGAGCGAGGGGGGGAAGCGGGCAGAGAGCGAGGGGGGGAAGCGGGCAGAGAGCGAGGGTGGGAAGCAGGCAGAGAGCGAGGGGGGAAGAGGGTGGAGAGCGAGGGGGTGAAGCGGGGGGGGGGAGCAGCCTGAAGAACTTGGTGGCGGCGGGTGTGAGTGTGCACTCTTCCTCCCCAGCCCCCAGCCACTGACTGCAGGCCACTCACTCCCTGCTTCCTCCCGCTCACTCACCCCACTGCTCGCTCCCCACCCCTCTTCGTTCTCCATCCCCACTCCCCACCCACCATCCTCACTCTGGCCGCCTGCTGCCCCAGCCCTCCCTCTCTCCGCTCCCCCCCACACACCCCGCTCCCTGTCCAGCGATTGTGGGCTGCCATGGGTTTAGGTTGCCTTTCTGTGATTATTTGAGCAACGCCATCTTTAGTCTTGGCAGCTACCCGAACACCGCAGACAGTGACGTTTCAGTGCAGCAGGCTGCATTTACACGTGTGCCAGTGCAGTGCCACCTGGTGGTTACATTGTCAGCAAACGCAGCCTTTTTTTCATAACCTTCGACCTTCACCATGAGGCGACCATTCTCTGTTACCATATTCTACTCTGGAAATGCAGTTGGTGAAGAATATTACTGGAGCTAATCTTTACTCAGTCTTACATTAATTTAGAGTTTAGCATTACAAACATACACCTCCTCACTCAATCACACCACAGTATCAATAAGTGGCTCTTTATTTGTGCTCAACTGAAACCCCAGTTACTGCCCACTACCTGCACACAATTGGCACTTACCCCAATTTCTGTATTTTACAGTCTGGGTTCCTCAGAGCCTCAGACAGTAGTTTCACTCCTGAACCTCCCAGTTCATTATAATTCAGGTACAGATCCGTCAATGATCGGTTTGTATTGAGAGCAGATGCGAGATCTTCGATACAAGAAGCTGTGAGATTGTTTTCTACCAGCCTGGCATCAAAGATGGAGAATTAACAGGAATCAGACTAAATTCCCAGTGTTTATTAATAACATTATTACTGATGGTGTTACGACTAGAGTAATATGCAGTGCTTAGTAATAACACCATTGCTGATACTAATAATAATGCACAGTGTTTATTAATAACACTATTACTGATATTAATAGTAACATACAGTGTCAGATACCCAGATATTATAAACACAATCTCACACAGTCTGGTACTTACCACAGTTCCTGTATTTTACAGTCTGGGCTCCTCAGAGCCTCAGACAGTAGTTTCACTCCTGAATATCCCAGTTTATTACAACTCAGGTCCAGCTCTGTCAATGACTGGTTTGTATTGAGAGCAGATGCGAGATCTTTGATACAATAAGATGTGAGATCGTTTTCTCCCAGACTGGGATCAAAGATAGAGAAGTAAAAGGAATCAGAGCAAATTCCCAATGTTTATTAATAACATCATTACTGATATTAATAACAATTCACATTGTCAGATACCCAGTTATTATAAACACAATCTCACACAGTCTGGTACTTACTACAGTTTCTGTATTTTACAGTCCGAGTTCCTCAGAGCTTCAGATAGTAGTTTCACTCTTGAATCTCCCAGATTATTACCACACAGGTTCAGATCCGTCAGTGATTGGTTTGTACTGAGAGCGGAGGCGAAATCTTCGATACAAGAATCTGAGAGATTGTTTCCTCCCAGCCTGGGATCAAAGATGGAGAAATAACAGGAATCAGAGCAAATCCCCAGTGTTTATTAATAACGCTATTACTGATATTAGTAATAATGATGCACATTGTCAGACATCCAGTTATTATAATCACAATCTCCCACAGTCTGGTACTTACCACAGTTCCGGTATTTTACAGTCCGTGTTCCTCAGAGCTTCAGACCGTAGTTTCGCTCCTGAATCTCCCAGATTATTATCACTCAGGTCCAGAGCAGTCAGTGATCGGTTTGTACTGAGAGCGGAGGCAAGATCTTCGATACAAGAAGCTGTGAGATTGTTTGCTCCCAGACTGGAATCAATAACGGGAATTAGAGTAAATTCCCAGTGTTTATTAATAACACTATTACTGATATTAGTAATAATGATGCACAGTGTCAGATACCCAGTTATTATAAACACAATCTCACACAGTCTGGTACTTACTCCAGTTTCTGTATTTTACAGTCCGGGTTCCTCAAAGCCACAGACAGTAATTTCACTCCTGAATCTCCCAGATTATTGGAATTCAGTCTAAACACAAACAGACAGAGAGTGAGAAACAAATTGAATCAAACCCTGGACCGGATACAATTCACTTTCTGTTGAATGTTACAGGAAACACTGAAAAAGACTTGAGGAAATTAATAACCAGATTTTCCTGTCACTGACAATGAATCTCACACTGTCGAACTCCTCATATATTCAGGAGCTGTCAATAAACATCAAAGAGGGAAGTAACGGGACAGAAGGTAGGTGATTGGTTGGTGAGTATTACAGTGTGTTTTTGTTTCTCTAAGTGACAGCATTTGAATAAAGTATTGCTTGGGGAAATAAATCTATTACTTTATTAAATTAATCAGATAAATGAACTAATTAATACATTTATTATGAATTGTTTTAAAAGACCTAATTACATTTATTCATGTTATCAATAAGGAAATTAATTATAAAAGACTAGCGATGACAGGGCAGGCTACGTGTTGGGACTGTAGGATGTGGGAGTTTGAGGATAGTGAGACTGTCCCACATTCCCACACCAACAGGAAATGTCTCCGTCTTCAGTCATTCCAGCTCAGAGTCAATGGGCTGGAATGTGAGTTCGAGACATTCCCAAACATAAGGGAGGGGGAGGAATTTCTTCACAGTTTTATCCAGAACACAGTCACAGCTCAAAGAAAATCACAGGTTCAAGAAGAGGGTGTAAACATTCGGGAGCAGCACGGTGAGGACTGAGGAGAGATTGAGAAGGAGGTTCCTCAAACACAGGTCCTGTCCAAAAGGTACAATGTACTTGTTACCTGTGAGGACAAGGGGAAAGACTGTGGGGAGGACAGTCACAATGTAGACCAAGGTACTGTGGCTCAGAAGACTGTCCAAGGGGGACAGAGCAGAATAGAATGTGGTAGTGATAAGGGTTTCCATAATTAGAGGGATGGATAGCGTCCTCTGCAGACATGAATGAGAATCCTGTCGGGTGCGTTGTCTACAAGGTGCCAGGGTAAGGGATATCTTATGGTGACAGGAGAGCAATTTGGAAGGGGAGGGAATAATCCAGTTGTCGTGGTCGATGTTGGAACAAACGACATATGTAGGAACCGGGAGGAGATCCAGCTGAGGGAATATCAGGTGTTCGGAGCTAAATTAAAAAGCAGGATCTCAAGGGCAATAATCACTGGATTATTTCCCAATCCACATGCAAATTGGCAAAGAAACAGTCAGATCAGGAGAATTAAAGTGTGGCTAAAGAACTGGTGTGGGAAAGAGGGGTTCCTTTAAATGAAACACTGGCACCGGTACTGGCACAGGAAGGAGTAATACTGAGTTTACAGACTCCACCTGAACCGGGATGGGACCTGTGTCCAAGTGGAAAGGGTAAATAGGGAGGTGGTAAAGGCTTTAAACTAATAAGACGGGGCAGGGTGGGGGTGAGGGGGTGTGGGGGAGATGGGGAGGGACGAACAGAAAATGAATTCAGCCTGAATAGAAACAATACAGGTTAAGTGGAGCATTCTCATAGAGTCGTACAGCATAGAAACAGGCCCTTCGGCCCACTGCATCCATGCCAAATCCCACCTGCCTGCATTAATTCCATATGCCTCTATGACTCTCTCATTCAAGTACCTGTCCAGATGCCTCTTAAATGTCGCTACTGTTCCTACCTCCACCACCTCCTCTGGCAGCTCATTCCAGATACCCACTATTCTTTGTGTGAAAAATTTACCCCTTTGATCCCCTTTAAAACTCCTCCCTCTCACCTTAAATCTATGCCCTCTAGTTTTAGTCACCCCCACCATGGGAAACAGACTTTGGCTATCTACCCTCTCTATGCCTCTCATAAATTTATATACTTGTATCATGTCCCCTCTCAGCTTCCTTTGCTCCAGGGAAAACAGACCCAGCCTATCCAATCTCTCTTTATAACTCAGGCCCTCCAAACCAGGTAACATCCTTGTGAATCTTTTCTGCATTCTCTCTAGCTTAATCACATCTTTCCTGCAGTACGATGACCAGAACTGCACACAGTACTCCAAGTGTGGCCGAACCAACGTTATGTACAACTGCAACATGACGTCCCAACTCTTGTACTCAATGCCTCAGCTGATGAAGGCAAGCATGCCATATGCCTTCTTCACCACACTGTCTACCTGTGTTGCTACTTTCAGGGAACAATGTACTTGCACCCCAAGGCCTCTCTGCTCAGCAACACTCCCTGCCATTCACTGTCTATGCCCTGCCCTGGTTTAATTTCCCAAAATGCATCACTTCACACTTGTCTGCATTAAATTCCATTTGCCAATCCCTTGCCCACTTTCCGAGTTGATCTATATCCTTTTGCAACCTTAGACGACATTCTTCACTGTCCACTCTACCTCCAATTTTGGTGTCATCTGCAAACGTACTAATCATGCCCCTTACATTCACATCCTAGTCATTAATATATATGACAAACAACAGAGGTCCCCGCACTGATCCCTGCGGCACATCACTGGTTACCGGCCTCCAATCTGAAAAACAACCCCCCACTACCACCAAGCCAAATTTTGTATCCAATTTGCTGGCTCACCCTGGATCCCATGTGTTCGAACCCTCTGGACCAGCCGACAATGCGGGACCTTGTCAAAGGCCTTGCTAAAGTCCATGTAGACAACGTCCATCACCCTGCCCTCGTCAATCCTCTTGGTCATCTCCTCAAAAAACTCAATCAAATTCGTGAGACATGATTTCCCACGCACAAAGCCATGCTGACTATCCCTAATCAGACTATGCCTTTCCAGATGCATAGAAATCCTGTCTCTCAGAATCCTTTCCAATAACTTTCCCACCACTGATGTAAGGCTCACCGGCCTGTAGTTCCCTGGCTTATCCCTGCTGCCCTTCTTAAATAAAGGCACAACATTAGCTATACTCCAGTCTTCCGGTACCTCACCTGTGACTAACGATGATACAAAAATCTCTGCCAGGGCCCCAGCAATCTCCTCCCTTGCTTCCCATAGCATCCTAGGATACACCTGGTCTGGCCCTGGGGAATTATCTACCTTAATGCGCTTCAAAACCTTCAACACCTCCTCCTTTGTAATGTTGATATGCTCCAGGATATCGCTGTTCCCTCCCTTGAACTCACTAGCTTCCATGACCTTCTCCACAGTAAATACAGACGAGAAGTATTCACTTTGAGACCTCACCCATTTCCCATGGTTCCACACATAGATTGCCACACTGATCTTTAAAGGAAACTACTTTCTCCCTAGCTACCCTTTTACTCTTAATATACTTATAGAATCTTTGAATATTATCCTTTATCTTATCGGCCAGGGAAATCTCATGGCCCCTTTTCGCCCTCCTAATTTCCTTCTTAAGTGTACTCCTGCATCCCCTATACTCCTCGAGGGACTTGCTTTATCCCAGCTGCCTACACCTGACATATGCCTCCTTCTGAGAGTTCCTGTCTGATGCCATCGAAATTCGCCTTGCCCCAATTTAAGACTTCAACCTGAGGACTAGTCCTATCCTCTTCCATAACTATCTTGAAGCTAATAAAGTTATGGTCACTGGTCCCAAAGTGCTCCCCCACTGACACATCAACCACCTGCCCAGTCTCATTTCCCAAGAGGAGGTCGAGCCCCTTTTCTAGGAGAGCCATCCACACACTGCTTCAGAAAACTATCCTGGACACACTTAACAAATTCTTCCCCATCTGATCTCTTAGCACGAAGGCAGTCCCAGTCAATATTGGGGAAGTTAAAATCACCTACTATTACAACCCTATAATTCCTACACCTATCTGTGATTTCCCTATATATGTGCTCCTCCAATTCCCTCTGACTATTGGGGGGCCTATAGTATAATCCCATCAAAGCGATCACCCCTTTCTTATTTTCTAAGTTCTACCCATATGGCCTCACTGGACGTTCCCCCCGGGATATCCTCTCTCAGTACTGCCGTGATGTCCTCCCTAATCAATAGTGCAGCTCCCCCTCCACTCTGACCTTCACCTCTGTCACACCAGAAGCTTCGGTACCCCGGAACATTGAGCTGCCAGTCCTGCCCATCCCTCAACCACGTTTCCATAATAGCTACAATATCACAATCCAATGTACTGATCCACGCTCTGAGTTCATCTGCCTTACTTGTAAGGCTTCTTGCATTAAAGTAAATGCAGTTTAGCCAACCAGACCATCCACGCTCCCTGTCCTGCCTCCTGGACTTGCTTGCTTTAACCTCTACATTTATCTCAACTATCTCGTCGGAGAGGCTACTACTTTGGGTCCCACCTCCCTCCCAGTTTAAATCCTCCCAAGTAGTACGAGCAAACCTCCCCGTAAGGATATTGGTCCCCTTCCAGTTTAGGTGCAACCTGCCCCTCTTGTACAGGTCACCTCTGCACCAGAAGAGATCCCAATGATGCAAGTAGCTGAAGCCCTCCCGCCAACACCAGCTCTTCAGCCACGCATTCATTTACCTTATCCTCCTATTCCTACCCTCACTAGCACGTGGCACAGGGAGTAATCCTGAGATTACAACCCTAGAGGTCCTGCTTTTTAACCTTCTGCCGAGCTCCCTATATTCACTTTGCAGGACCTCATCTCTCTTCCTGCCCATGTCGTTAGTACCAATATGGACCATGACCTCTGACTGCTCAACCTCTCCTTTCAGAATGTCCTGCAGCCGCTCCGAGACATCCTTAACCCGAGCACCAGGGAGGCAACATTCCATCCTGGAGTCTCATTTGTGGCCACAGAAACGCCTATCTGCTCCCCTTACGATAGAATCCTCCTATCACTATAGCTCTTCCACCCCTTTTCCTCCCCTGCTGTGCAGCAGAGCCCTCCGTGGTGCCACAGACCTGGCTGTTGCTGCTTTCCCCTGGGAGCTCATTCCCCCCAACAGTGTCCAAAGCGGTATGTGTGTTTGAGAGGGGGATGACCACAGGGGACTCCTGCACTACCTGCCTACGTCTACTAGTCCATCTGGTGGTCACCGATCCCTTTTCTGCCTGTGCAGCCATTACCTGCGGTGTGACCACCTCACTAAACGTGCTATCCACGACGTCCTCAGCATCGCGGATGCTCCACAGTGAATCCACCAACAGCTCCAGCTCTGTAATGCAGGTAGCCAGTAGCTGCTGATGGATATACTTCCTGCACACATGGTCATCAGGGATACTGGAAGCGCCCCTGATTTCTCACATAGTGCAGGAGGAGTATACCACAGGGCTGAGCTCTCCTGCCATGACTTACCTTTAAATTAGTTTAGTTACTCCCGTTAAAAATACTAATTACACTCGGGGCCTTGTTCTACCCACTACAATATAAAGTCCTTAATAAGCTACACTGAATTTAAAAAAAAACACTCTTTAGTAGTACTCATTGGACAGAAAAAAAAGTGAGGACTTCGATGGAAAGGAGGTCAATAGAATTATGGAGTATGATTGTAAAAAGCTGGTTAAAAAATAAAGTAAGAGGAACTGCGAATACAAATGATTTAAACTTTTCATACAGCAATGTACACAGTGTCTGTAATAAAACAGGGGAACTGGAGGCAATACTACATTGTGAGGATCCATATTAGGGATTACTGAGACATAGCTATGGAAAAATCTGGACTGAGCATTAAACATTGCAGGATATAAACTACTTAGAAAAGAGAGAGAGGAAATTGGGGAGGTGCAGTAGCTGTAATTAATACTGAAAACAATGGCAGGAGCAAAAAGTGACACGGCCATCAGCAAGACAGAAATAGAATCCACATGGATAAAGATAAAAGATAATAAAGGATCAACCACATTCACAGGGATAGTCTACGGATCACCGAATAGTGGAAGGAAGGTGAGGGAGAAGTATACAAAGAAATTAGGGAAATTAATAAAAACACATGGAATAATAATCATGGGGAATTTCAACTAACATGAGATTAATTGGCCAGAAGAGACATGTAAAGGAAATAAGGGAATGGAGTTCCAACAAAGTGTACAAGACTCCTTTCTAACCCAATATGTAAGAAGCTCAACAAGGGAGGATTCCCTACTGGATCTAGTAATGGGGAATGAGCCAGAGCAGATAAAAGTAAAAGTAGGGGAACATCCAGACAATAGTGAACATTAATATTATATACTTAAAGATAATAATTGAGAAGGAGGTAAGTATGACGAAGACCAGGGAATAGATTGGAGAAAAGTGGATTTTGAGGGTCTGAGAATAGAGCCGAGGAAAATAAAACTGACAACAATATTGTCAAACAGTGATGTCGAACAGCAATGGGAAACATTTAAAACCATGTTGGACATATTCCAGGAAAAATATATTCTGCTAAAAAGACAAGAACAAGTGAAACACTAATGAGTTACCATGGATAAATAAAGACATCAGATAAAGAAAAATGAGGTCTTGGAAAAAGACAGACACTAAGCACATGAGCAGCAGGGGGGAGCATGACAAAGAGATTAGAAATTTTCAAAAAGGACAAAAAGGAACAATTAAATTATCAAGGAGCAAATAGTAAAATATTTTCTAGGCACATAAATAAAAAAAGGAAAATCATGATGGAAAAGGGTCAATTATTGATGGTCAGGATTATATCACAACAGACAATGATAGAGAAATGACAGAAATATTAAATAATGACCTTGCTTCAATATTTACCAGGAAAACAGGATAGGTGGACAGATTAGAAATCAGATAACAGCATTGAAAATAAAAAGGTGAAGTTTTAAATAAACTAATCAAACTCAGAGGATAAAAACCCCTGGTCCAAATGGATTACATCCACACATTTTAAAAAAATCTCGGGAAGAGATAGCAGAGACATTACTACACATTTCTAATCATTCTTTAGAGAAAGGTGTCGTGCCAGAAGACTGACAGATCGCTTACATTATATCTATATTTAAGAAAGGAGATAGAACATGTACAGGGAACTATAGACCAGTTGGCTTAACATCAGTGGTAAAAAATAATGGAATCTCTACTAAAGGTGGGAAGAGAAGAATATCTAGAAACCAAAGATATAATAATGAAAAGTCAGCATGGATTTAAAGAGAAAGTCTTACTTAACCAGCCTTGTTGAATTTTTTGAAGAGGTGACAGAGAAAGTAGACAATGCTAATGCAGTAGATGCAATTTATCCAGATTTTCAAAAAGTCTTTGATAAGGTATCACAGAACAGACTAATGAATAAGGTCAGAGATTGCAGGATCAGGGATCAAGCAGAATGGACAGCAAGCTGGCTTCAAAACAGAAAGCAGAGAATAGGGATAAAGAGTAGTTACTCAGAATGGCAGAAGGTGGAAAGTGATGTTCCACAAGGATCAGTGCTGGGATCACTGTTTTACAATTTATATTAATGATTTAGACTTTGGAATCAAAAACACAATTTCTAAATCTTCAGATGGCACCAAACTTGGGGTTGTGGGGATAGTTAATCTGAGGAGGATAGCAACAAATTACATGAAGATATTCACAAACTTGCAGAATGGACATGTAATTGAAAAATTAATATCAACATAGATAAATGTGAGGTATTACATTTTTGGAAAGAAAAGCAAAGAGGTTACATATTACTTACAAAATAAGAATCTAAATGGGGCAGAGGAGGTAAGGGATCTGGGAGTACAGATACACAAATCACTAAAAGTAATTACACAGGTTAACAGTTAACCAAGCACTAAGGTTTATTCCTAGGGGGTAGAATTGAAAAGTATAGAAGTTATGCTAAACTTGTGTCAAACCCTGGTTGGACCACACCTGGAATACTGCAGACAATTCTGTTCACCATATTATAAAAAAGATATGGAGGCACTGGAGAGGGTGAAAAATATTTACAAGGATGATACCAGAAATGTAGGGAATACCGATCAGGAGGGAATGAACAGGCTGGTCTCTTTTCTTAAAAAAAAAGAGCAGGCTGAGGGGTGATCTAATAGAGGTGTTTAAAAGTATGAAAGGTTTCAATAGAGGAGACACAGAGAGAATGTTTCCACTTGTGGGGAAAAGCAAAACTAGAGACCATCAATGTTAGATAGTCACCCACAAATCAAACAGTGAATTCAGATTGGTCAGTCCTGTATGATGTGTTACCTCCCTGGTGCTGGGGTAAAGGATATCACGGAGAATGGGCTAAGTACATTCCAACAAGCTGGAAAGGTCGGGGAATCAAAGCCAGGGCTCCTTGGATAATGAGGGAGATAGAGAATATGACAAAATAAAAAAACAGTGTATGGAGCATGTCAGGTGAATTCTTCAAGCAGGAACCAGGCCAAACACAATGGGCTGGATTTTACCGAGCCCCTGATTTCAGGCTCCATGGTGGGGGAGGTGGAAGATGCTTCTGGCAGAGGCTCACCATGGAGCCCGACTCCGGGAGGGCCCGGCCTGATCCTCCTGGTGGTGACAAGGCTCTGTGACGGCACCCCTGCCGCTGGGCGACGGGACCTGCATTGAAATATTTTAATGAATAGATTTAAATAAACTTACCTCGAATCTTCCGGGCCCACCACGATCTCCAGTGCAGCAGCCGGCACTCCCACACCTTCACTTCCCCGTCTGGGAAAAGCAGGCAGGACACTGGTGCGGGGTGGGGGGGGAATTAAGATTTTTTGTGTGGCGTGGGGGGGGGGGGAGCGGTGATGGGGGGATGGGGGTCAAACAATCATCATCTGTATAGGGGATTGTGGGAAGGGATGAACTTTAAACTTTGTACAGTCTGGGGGAACCAAAGGTCACGTTTCAAAGGTAAGTGTTTTGTGGGGGGAAAGGGAAAATACTTAATGTAATTGTTATGGGGGGTGGGAAAGGGCCGTTACTATTTTGTTTGGTAAATTTTGGGGGCAGCACTGGCTGCCCTTGAAAAATGGCACCAGCTCCTGCACACAGACATGTGACACCATTGCAGATGTCAGACAGCCCGTCCCCTCCACTTTGTCGGGGGAGGCCATGCCGGCTATTTAACTGAGCTGCCGTGTGGGAGATTGTTGCAGCTCTGATGTGTGAGGTCATCTGAGAATGGAATGGCAGTTAACGTAAAAGGGAACCCAAAAATCCATTTTTAAAAAATTCATTCATGGGATGTGGGCGACGCTGGCCAGGCTAGCATTTATTGCCCATCCCTAATTGCCATTGAGAAGGTGATGATGAGCAGCCTTCTTGAACCACTGCAGTCCATGTGGGGTAGGTACACTCACAGTGCTGTTCGGAAGGGAGTTCCAGGATTTTGACCCAGTGACAGTGAAGCAACGGCGATATAGTTACAAGTCAGGATGGTGTGTGACTTGGAGGGGAACTTGCAGGTGGTGGTGTTCCCATGTATTTGCTGCCCTTGCCCTTCCAGTTGGTAGAGGTCGCGGGTTTGGAAGGTGCTGTCTAAGGAGCCTTGGTGCATTGCTGCAGTGCATCTTGTAGATGGTACAGACTGCTGCCACTGTGCGTCGGTGGTGGAGGGAGTGAATGTTTGTAGATGGGGTGCCAATCAAGCGGACTGCTTTGTCCTGGATAGTGTTGAGCTTCTTGAGTATTGTTGGAGCTGCACCCATCCAGGCAAGTGGAGAGTATTCCATCACTCTCCTGACTTGTGCCTTGTAGATTGTGGACAAGCTTTGGGGAGTCAGGAGGTGAGTTACTCGCCTCAAGATTCCTAGCCTCTGACCTGCTCTTGGAGCCATGGTATTTATATGGCTACTCCAGTTCAGTTTTCGGTCAATGGTAGCCCCCAGGATGTTGATAGTGGGGGATTCAGCGATGGCAATGCCGTTGAATGTCAAGGGGAGATGGTTAGATTCTCTCTTGTTGGAGATGGTCATTGCCTGGCACTTGTGTGGCGCGAATGTTACTTGCCACTTATCAGCCCAAGCCTGGATATTGTCCAGGTCTTGCTGCATTTCTACACAGGCTGCTTCAGTATCTGAGGAGTCGTCAATGGTGCTGAACATTGTGCAATCATCAGCGAACATCCCCACTTCTGACCTTATGACTGAAGGAAGGTCATTGATGAAGCAGCTAAAGATGGTTGGGCCAAGGACACCACCCTGAGGAACTCCTGCAGTGATGTCCTGGAGCTCAGATGATTGACCTCCAACAACCACAACCATCTTCCTTTGCGCTAGATATGACACCAGCCAGCGGAGGGTTTTCCCCCTGATTCCCATTGACCTCAGTTTTTCTAGGGCTCCTTGATGCCATACTCGGTCAAATGCTGCCTTGATGTCAAGGGCAGTCACTCTCACCTCACCTCTTGAGTTCAGCTCTTTTGTCCATGTTTGAACCAAGGCTGTAATGAGGTCAGGAGCTGAATGGCCCTGGCGGAACCCAAACTGAGCATCACTGAGCAGGTTGTTGCTAAGCAAGTGCCACTTGATGGCACTGTTGATGACACCTTCCATCACTTTACAGATGATTGAGAGGAGGCAAATGGGGCGGTAGTTGGCCAGGTTGGATTTGTCCTGCTTTTTGTGTACAGGACATACCTGGGCAATTTTCCACATTGCAGGGTAGATGCCAGTGTTGTAGCTGTACTGGAACAGCTTGGCTAGGGGCGCGGCAAGTTCTGGAGCACAGGCCTTCAGTACTATTGCCGGAATGTTGTCAGGCCCCATAGCGTTTGCAGTATCCAGTGCCTTCAGTCGTTTCTTGATATCACGTGGAGTGAATCGAATTGGCTTAAGTTTGGCATCTGTGATGCTGGGGACTTCTGGAGGAGGCCGAGATGGATCATCAACTCGACAGTTCTGGCTGAAGATTGTTGCAAATGCTTCAGCGTAATCTTTTGCACTGATCTGCTGGGCTCCCCCATCATTGAGGATGGGGATATTTGTGGAGCCACCTCCTCCAGTTAGTTGTTCAATTGTCCACCACCATTCACGGCTGGATGTGGCAGGACTGCAGAGCTTAGATCTGATCTGTTGGTTATGGGATCGCTTAGCTCTGTCTATCGCATGCTGCTTATGCAGTTTGACATGCAAGTAGTCCTGGGCTGTAGCTTCACCAGGTTGACACCTCATTTTGAGGTATGCCTGGTGCTGCTCCTGGCATGCCCTCCTGCACTCTTCAATGCACCAGGGTTGGTCTCCTGGCTTGATGGAAATGGTAGAGTGGGGAATATGCCAGGCCATGAGGTTACAGATTGTGGTTGAGTACAATTCTGCTGCTGCTGATGGCCCACAGCGCCTCATGGATTCCCAGTTTTGCATTGCTAGATCCGTTCGAAATCTATCCCATTCAACACGGTGATAGTGCCACACAACACGATGGACGGTATCCTCAATGTGAAGGCGGGACTTCGTTTCCACAAGGACTGTGCGGTGGTCACTCCTACCAATACTGTCATGGACAGATGCATCTGCAGCAGGCAGACTGGTGAGAATGAGGTCGAGTATGTTGTTCCCTCGTGTTGATTCCCCCACCACCTGCCGCAGACCCAGTCTAGCAGCTCTGTCCTTTAGGACTCGGCCAGCTCGGTCAGTAGTGGTGCTACCGAGCCACTCATGGTGATGGCCATTGAAGTCCCCCACCCAGAGTACATTTTGTACCCTTTCCACCCTCAGTGCTTCCTCCAAGTGCTGTTCAACGTGGAGGAGTACTGAGTCATCAGCTGAGGGAGGACGGTAGGTGGTAATCAGTAGGACGTTACTTTGCCCATATTTGACCTGATACCATGAGACTTCATGAGGTCTGGAGTCGATGTTGAGGACTCCCAGAGCAATTCCCTCTCTACTGTATACCACTGTGCCACCACCTCTGCTGGGTCCGTCCTGCCGGTGGGACAGGATGGACCCGGGGATGGTGATGGCAGTGTCTGGGACATTGTCTGTTAGGTATGATTCCGTGAGTACGACTATGTCAGGCTGTTGCTTGACTAGTCTGTGGGACAGCTCTCCCAACTTTGGCACAAGCCCCCAGATGTTAGTAAGGAGGACTTGGCAGGGTCGACAGGGCTGGGTTTGCCGTAGTCGTTTCCGGTGCCTTGGTCGATGCCGGGTGGTCTGTCAGGTTTCGTTCCTTTTTATGGACTTTGTAGCGGTTAGTTACAACTGAGTGGCTTGCTAGGCCATTTCAGAGGGCAAGTAAGAGTTAACCACATTGCTGTGGGTCTGGAGTCACATGTAGGCCAGACCAGGTAAGGACAGCAGATTTCCTTCCCTAAAGGACATTAGTGAACCAGATGGGTTTTTACAACAATCGACAATGGTTTCATGGCCATCATTAGACCAGTTTTAATTCCAGATTTTTTATTAAGTTCAAATTCCACCTTCTGCTGTGGTGGGATTCGAACCTATGTCCCCAGAGGAATACCCTGGGTCTCTGGGTTACTAGTCCAGTGATAATACCACTCCGCCACCGCCTACCCTGACAGCATGTAAATAGTAAGAAACATAGAAACCGTCCAGCACAAAAGGAGGCCATTCAGCCCATCGTATCTGCCCTGGTCAAACAAGCCATCCACCCAAAATAATCCCACCTTCCAGCACCTGGTCCACAGCCCCACAGGTTACAGCACCCTCGGTACATGTCCAGGTACCATTTAAAAGAATTGAGAGTTTCTGCCTCCACCACCATTCCTGACAGTGAATTCCAGACACCCACCACCCTCTGGGTGAAAACGTTTCCCCTCATGTCCCCTCTAATCCTTCTACCAATCACCTTAAGGGCTTAAGGGGGTAGTAAGATGTGGCGTGAGGCCTCTTAGGGTCAAAGAGGGTGATATATGCTGAGAGGTGCAGGGCAAGGCTAGAACATGAAATGAGTATTTTATATCGGTGTTTACTAAGAAGGTGGAATCTGACAAAATCCCGGTTGAAGTGGAGATGGTAGGGGTAATGGATGGGGTGAAAATTGATCGGCAGGGCGTACTGGAAAGGCCTTCTCTGCTTCGAGTGTATATGTCACCTGGTCTGGATGTCTTGCATCCAGGTTGCTTAAGGAAGTGGGGGTGGAGATATGGAAGGACTTGTCATAAACTTCCAATCTTCCCTAGATATGGGGAAGGTGCTCGAGGATTGGAGAGTGACAAATGTGACACCCTTGTTCAAGAAAGTTTGTAAGAACATGTGTAGTAACTACAGACCAGACAGTTTAACTGTGTTGGGTAAGATTTTGGAAACAATGATCAGGAAAAAAGTGAACAGGTATTTGGAGAGGTTTGAGTTAATTAAGGAGAGTCAGTACGGATTTGTAAAAGGTAGATCATGTTTGACTAATCTCACTGAATTTTTTTAATGATGTAAGAGAGAAGGTTGATGAGGGGAATTCGGTGGACGTTCTCGATATGGATTTTAAAATAGCTTTTGACAAAGTTCCACATAAAAGGCTGATTAATAAAAAAACATCAAGGTGCATCGAACAGAAAGGTCAGTGTCAGCTTAGACAAAAACAAAAAACTGATTTAAGGATGGAAACCAGTGAGTGGTGGTAAATGGTTGTTTATCAGACTACTGGATGATAGACATTGATATTCCGCAAGGGTCAGTGCTGGTGCACTGATTTTATTTGTGACATTTCTAAATGACTTGGATGTTGGAACAGAGTAAAATTTCAAAATTTACTGGTGATACCAAACTCGGAGATGTAGCAGACTGTGAGGATGTCACCAATCGACTGTAACAGGGCAGAGATAGACTAATAATATAGGCAGACAAGTGGCAGATGGAATTTAAAACAGTGAAGGGTGAGGTGATGTATTTTGGCAGAATGGGGAGGCAGAGGCAATATAGACTTAATGTCATAGTTCTAAAGAGTGTGGAGGGACAGAGGGACAATGTCTTCCCTAATCAGTACTGTCACCACACTTCCCTTTTATCCTTCCCTATCTTTACATCAGTTCTGATGAAAGGTCACAGACCTGAAACATTAACTCTGCTTCTCTCTCCACAGATGCTGCCTGACCTGCTGAGTATTGACTGCACTTTGTTTTTATTTCATATTCCCACATGCTGTTTGTGCTTGTAGCTCAACAAACTTATTCACCACACTTTGTGTTTATACACACATGGCTAAACATGCCTTTGTATTCCTTGTAATCCTTCTTAATCTCTCTATCTCTGTAATCTTCTCCAGCCCCACAACCCTCCGAGATATCTGTGCTCCTCTAATTCTGGCCTCTTGTACATCCCTGATTTTAATCGCTCCACCATTGGTGACCTTCAGTTTTCCAGGCCCCAAGCTCTGGAAAACCCTCCCCAGATCACTTTCCTCCAATAAGACACTCCTTAAAACCTACTTTTGACCAAGCTTTTGGTCACCTGATCTAATATCTCCATATAAAGAAAAAGACTTGCATTTCTACAAAGAGCAAAGGTCCCAGCACAGATCCCTGCGGAATACCACTAGTCACACATAAGGACACTACTGTATAATCAAAGCCAAAAGCTTATCTGTTTAAATCCACTTCCAATCACAATGGTGTCAGACGCTGTAAGGCCATTGAATCAGGCAGTATAAATATGCTCACGAGACAATAAGATGTGTTTCTGAAGCAAGAAGGAATTGAGGCATGCAGTGAGAAATTGGGAGTTGATGTAATGCAGGACTCAATGCTCTATGGGCTCTTCCCAGGGACGCACACAGAGATAAACATCAACTGCTGCTGGAGGACCATCAACTTGGTGAAAGACACACTTTTGTCTGCCGAAACTTGCTGGTCTTCCAGTGTAAAGAGTTGTCCATGACTGAGTATTGCAGACTGGCACATTCTAAGGTCCAGGACTACATACTGAGGGACGTACTGAAGCTTGGGGCAGCTGCTGCAAAGGCTCAATGGGGAAAGACCACTGTGTAAGGCCCTCCTGCCATAGTACACTGAGGGGCTCGAAACCATGTAAAACCCTTCAGGTTGTATGCACCAGAGAACGTTAGACGTTAGGATGTTTTCGTTAGAGAGAAGGAGGAGGAGAGGTGACTTAATAGAGACATATAAGATAATCAGAGGGTTAGTTAGGGTGGATAGTGAGAGTCTTTTTCCTCGGATGGTGATGGCAAACACGAGGGGACATAGCTTTAAGTTGAGGGGTGATAGATATAGGACAGATGTCAGAGGTAGTTTCTTTACTCAGAGAGTAGTAGGGGCGTGGAACGCCCTGCCTGCAACAGTAGTAGACTCGCCAACTTTAAGGGCATTTAAGTGGTCATTGGATAGACATATGGATGAAAATGGAATAGTTTAGGTCAGATGGTTTCACAGGTCGGCGCAACATCGAGGGCTGAAGGGCCTGTACTGCGCTGTAGTGTTCTATGTTCTATGTTCGATGTTCTGTATCGCTTTTTACAACCACCGAACATCTCAAAGCACTTTCCAGCCAATGAAGTAAATAAAGAGTCTACATAGAGATATAGATAGGTTAAGTGAGGAGGCAAAATTTTGGCAGATGGAGTATAATGTGGGAAAGTGTGTACTTATCCACTTTGGCAGGAAGAATTGAAAAGCAGTATATTATTTAAACGGAGAGATTGCAGAACTCTGCAGTACAGAGGGATCTGGGTGTCCTGGTACATGATTCATAAAGTTAGTCTGCAGGTACAGCAAGTGATTAGGAAGGAAATGGAATGTTGTCATTTATTGCAAGGGAAATAGAATATAAAAGTAGGGAAGCTTAGCTACAGTTGTACAGGGTGTTGGTGAGACCACATCTGAAGTACTGCATTCAGTTTTTGTCCCCTTACTTAAAGGATAGAATTGCATTCGAAGCAGTTCAGAGAAGATTCACGCGACTGATTCCTGGGATGAAGGGGTTATCATATGTGGAAAGGTTGGGTCTGTATTCATTGGAGTTTCGAAGAATGAGAGGTGATCTTATTGAAACATATAAAATCCTGAGGGGACTTGACAGGTGGATGCTGAAAAGATGTTTCCCCTTGTGGGAGAGACTAAAATTATGGAACACAGTTTAAAAATAAAGGGTCTCCCATTTAAGACCGAGATGATGAGAAATGTTTTCTCTCATAAGGTTGTTAGTCTGTGGAATTCTCTTCTCCAGAGAGCAGTGGAGGCAGGGTCATTGAATATTTTTAAGGCTGAGTTCGACAGATTCTTGATTGACGGGATGTCAAAAGTTATAGCAGCTGGACAGGAAAGTAGAGTTGGGGCCGCAATCAGATCAGTCATGATCTTATCAAATGGTGGAACAGACTCGAAGGGCCGAATGGCCGACTCCACCTGCTATGGTGTATGTTCGTATCTAATATGGTACTACTTCCTTCTCTAGTATTATCTAATACACTCACTCCTTTATGTATCTTACTCCTCTATTCTACTTCTATATGCTGGTGACCATCCTCCTGCCACTTTAATTTAAACCCTCCACAACCGCACGAGTGAACATCCCCACACGGCCATTGGTCCCAGTCCTGTTATGGTGGAACCTGTCCCTTTTGAATAGGTGCCTTCAGCCCCAGAACGGGTCCTTATGCCCCAAGAATCTGAAGCCCTCCCTCCTGCACCATGCTTCAAGCCACGTATTGATGCTCCTTATCTTCCGATTTCTACTCTCACTGGCGTGTGACACTGGGACTAATCCAAAGATTATTACCTTGAGGTCTGACTTTTTAACTTTCTCCCGAGCTCCTGAAAATCAGACTGTAGGACCTCAATATCTGCCCTCTCTATGTCGTTGGTACTGATGTGTACCACAACTTCTGGATCACTTCCTTCCCCCTGCAAACTATTCTACACTCTCTCCTTTACCCCAGCATTAGGGAGACAACACACCATGTGGGACTCACAATGAGGGTTACAGAAATACCTGACTATGGAATCTCCTATAACCACTGCATTCCTACACTTTGCTGTTCCCCCTGTGCAGTCTCTTGCTCATTGGTGCCATGGTCTGGACTGCTCTCCAACGTGTTGTCATTTTCAGCAGTCTCCAATGGGAGGAGATGTTTCAGGTACAGGTTCAGTCCATTCCAACAAGGGTAAAAGTTAGTGGAACCAAAGCCAGGACTCCTGGGATGATGAACGAGGTAGAGAATATACTGAAACAAGAAAAGGGTGTATGATTCATGTCAGCTGGATTCTTCATGAGAGAACCAGGACAAATACAATAAGTTGAAAGGGGAAGTGAAGAGCAAAATAAGACTGGCAAAGAGAGAATATGAGAATAGAATGGCAGTTAATATAAAAGGGAATCCAAAAATCTTCTACCAGCATGTAAATGGTAAGCGGGTAGTCAGAGGCAGGGTGGGGACTATTAGTAACTAAGAAGGTGATATATATTCAGAGACACAGGGTAAGGTTAAAATACCTAATCAGTACTTTGTATTGGTGTCTGCTAAGGAAGATAATGCTGACAAAATAGCAGAAGTGGAGATGCTGGAGGTAATGGACGGGTGAAAATTGCTCGGCCGGATGGACTGGAAAGGCTGGCTTTGCTTGGAGTGGATGGGTCGTATGGTCCGGATGACTTGTATCCCAGGTTGCTCAGGGAGGTGGGGTGGAGAGAGCAGAAGGGCTTGTCATAATCTTCCAATCTTCCCTAGATACAGGGGAGGTGCCAGAGGATTGGAAAGTGGTAAATATGACACACTGACTCAAAATAGGCTGCAAGGACATTCTTAGTGACTACAGAACGGGCAGTTTAACATCAGTGGTGGGTAAGGTTTTAGAAACAATAATCAGGGAAAAAAAATAACAGGCACTTGGAGAGGTTTATGTTAATTACGGAGAGCCAGCATAGATTTGTAAAATCTATGAGTCGTGTTGTTTTTCAGAGTTGAGGATGGTAGACAGTAGTCAATACTGGGACCACTGCTTTTTTGATATATACAAATAACTTGGATATTGGAATACAGAGTCAAATTTCAAAAATTGCCAATGATACTAAACTTGGAGATGTGGAAAACAGTGAAAATCAGGAGGCAAAAGGCAGGGAGGAATTTAAAACAATCACTTTCACTGGAGAAAAAGTAATGGGAATACTAATGGGACTAAAGGCTGACAAATCCCATGGACCTGATGGCCTGTACCCGAGGGTCTTAAAGGAAGTGGCTGCAGAAATAGTGGATGCATTGGTATTAATCTTCCAAAATTCCCTAGATTCTGGAAAGGTCCCAGTGGATTGGAAAAATCACAAGTATAACACCTCTGTTCAAGAAAGGAGAGAGACAGAAAGCAGGAAACTACAGGCCAGTTAGCCTAACATCTATCGTTGGGAAAATGCTAGAATCCATTTTTTAAAGAGGTAGCAGCAGGATATCTGGAAAAATCACAATACAGTCAGGCAGAGTCAACATGGTTTTGTGAAAGGGAAATCATGTTTCACAAAGTTCTTCGAGTTCTTTGAGGATGCATCAAGCAGGGTGGATAAAGGGGAACCAGTAGATGTAGTGTATGTGGATTTCCAAAAGGTCTTCGATAAGATCGCTCATAAAAGGTTACTGCACAAGATAAGAGCTCCTGGTATTGGGGGTGATATATTAACATGGATAGAGGACTGGCTAACTGACAGGAAACAGAGAGTCGGGATAAATGGGTCATTTTCAGGACAGCAAACTGTAACTACTTACAATCTACACGAATTATTTTGATGAAGAGACCAAATGTATTGTAGCCAAATTTGGAAACAGTATGAAGATAGGTATGAAAGTAAGTTGTGAGGAGTCTGCAAAGGGATATCAATAAGTTAAGTAGGTGGACAAAACTGTTTGTGAGTCATGTACAAGGCCACCCCAGGTCCCTCTGGACCACAGCATTCTGCAGTCTCTCTCCACGTAAATAAGTTTACTCCTGCTTAAGTGGACAACCTCACATTTTTCGCATTATACTCCATCTGCCAGCAGGAATAAAATTATTTACATGGAGAGAGACTGCAGAATGCTGTGGTCCAGAGGACCTGGGTGACCTTGTACATGACTCACAAACACTCAGCATGCAGGAACACCAAGTAATTAGGAAGGCAAATGAATGTTGGCCTTCATTGCAAAGGGGATGGCGTATAAAAATAGGCAAGTCTTGCTGCAACAGTACAGGGCATTGTTGTGTCCACATCTGCAGTACTCTGTACAGTTTTGGTCACCTTATTTAAGGGAGGGGGAGGACACATTTGCATTGGAAGTAGTTCAGAGGTCACTAGGCTGATTCCCGAATGTAGGCCCTGAAAAGTTGGTCAAGTAACGCTTTGTACCCGGCATGCTCGAAGGCAGCTAAACATAAGTGCAGAACTGAAGAGTCATAGAGAGATACAGCACAGAAACAGGCCCTTCGGCCCACCGAGTCTGTGCCGACCAACAACCACCCATTTATACTAATCCTACATTAATCCCATATTCCCTACCACATCTCCACCATTCTCCTACCACCTACCAACACTAGGGGCAATTTACAATGGCCAATTTACCTATCAACCTGCAGGTCTTTGGCTGGTAAGCTAACAGACATGTCGAAGCTTGTGGTTCGGGATATGTGACCATGAGACTAGAGTGTTGAACAAGAATAGATAAAAGAGGAACAGATATAGGGGAATGAACGGTGGTTATTGTAAACAAGTCTGGACTTCTGTTCAGATGGCTAAATGGCTAATGCTGTCCAAAGATGAGATAATGCTTGAAGATTTGTGCAAAACAAGATCATGTGAGTCATGGGTTGAACAAGGAGCCTTCAAAGAATATATAAGGGTTAAAACTGGAGGGTATTCTCGGCGAGAAGCCGGGAACAACTCTCGAAGACAGGACCCTGAGTCTGGAGGCTCAGTGATCAACCGTGACAAGACGTGCTGCGTTGACGGGTACTATCTCGTACAAGAAGTGAGACTTGTACTTATTTGGTGTCTAAATAAAACTGTTGTAAGCTTTTGTATGGTTTAAGTGATTCTAGTACTAATAAAGTGAAGTGATGCGATACTTTCGTTTTAGTGTATCTTTGTCTGTCACATCAGTGGATACCCAACAGAGAAAAAGGGTCAACAAGGGGTTTGTCTGATGAGGAAAGGTTGAGCAAGTTGGACGTATACTCATTGGAGTTTAGAAGATTGAGATGTGATCGAATTGAAAAATATAAGATTCTGTGGGGACATGACAGGGTAGATGCTGAGGGGATGTTTCCCCTGGTGGGGAATGTAGAACTGGGGGGGCGGGGGAGTGGGGGGGGGAGCACAGGTTCAAACTAAGGGGCCTCCCATTTAAGACGGAGATGAGGAGGAACTTCTTCTCTGAGGGTTGTTAGTGTTTGGAATTCTCTTCCCCGGAGAGCAGTGGAGGCTGGATCATTGAATATATTCAAGGCTGAGTTAGACAGGTTTCTGATTGACAAGGGAGTCAAGGTTTATTGGGGACAGGCAGGAAAGTGGAGTTAAGGCCACAACTAGATCAGTCATGATCTTATTGAATGACAGAACAGACTCGAGGGGCTGAATGGCCTACTCCTGCTCCTATTTCTAATGTTCTTATGAGGATGATACCAATCGCCTGCATCAGGACATTGATAGGCTATCAGAATGGGCAGACAAATAACAGATGGAATGCCATACAGAGAAGTGTAAGGTGATGCATTTGGCAGAAGAGATAGGAAGAGGCAACATAGACTTAATGGCACAGTTCAAGAGTGTGCAGGAACAGAGAGACCTGGGGGTTCATGTGCATGGGTCTTTGAACAGGGTAGGACATATTGGGAGAGTAGTTAGCAAAGTTTATGAGATCTTGGGCTTCATAAATAGAAGTATTGAGTACAAAAGCAGGGAAGTTATGCAGCATCTTTATAAAGCTCTGGTTAGGCAACAATTGGAGTATTACGTCCAGATTTGGTCACCACACATTAGGAAGGATGTGAGGGTCACTGAGAGGGTGCAGTAGAGATTCAACAGAACAATTCCAGGGATGGAGGATTTTAGCGACAAGGTTAGATTGGAAAATCTGGGGTTGTTCTCCTTACATATGAATTAGGAGCAGGAGTAGGCCACTCAGCCCCTTGAGTCTGCTCCACCATTCAACATGATCAAGGCTGATCTCCTGCCTATCCACAATAACCTTTCACCCCCTTGCGAATGAAGAATCTATCTACCTCTGACTTAAAAACATTCAAAGACTCTGCTTCCACTGCCTTTTGAGGAAGGAAGTTCCAAAGACTCACAAACCTGAGAGAAAAAAAATTCTCATCTCGGTCTTAAATGGGCGACTCCTTATTTTTAAACAGTGACCCCTGATTCTAGATTCTCCCTCAAAAGGAAACATCCTTTCCACATCCACCTTGTCAAGATCCATCAGAATCTTATATGTTTCAATCAAGTCGCCTCTTACTCTTCTAAACTTCCAGTGGATACAAGTCTAGCCTGTCCAACCTTTCCTCAGAGGACAACCCACCCATTTCAGGAATTACTCTAGTAAACCTTCTTTGAACTGCTTCCAATACATTTCCATCCTTCCTTAAATAAGGAAACCAACACTGTACACATTACTCCAGATGTGGTCTCAACAATACCCTGTATAACTGAAGCACAACCTCCCTACTTTTGTATTCAATTCCCCTCACAATAAAGGATAACTTTCTATTAGCTTTCCGAATTACTTGCTGAACCTCTATACTAACTTTTTGTGATTCATGCACTAGGACACCCAGATCCCTCTGCATCTGCAATCTCTCACCATTTAGATAATATGCTTCTTTTATTCTTCCTTCCAAAATGGACAATTTCAGAATCACAGAATTGTTACAGTGCAGAAGGAGGCCATTCAGCCCATCGTGTCTGTACCAGCCCTCTGAATGAGCAATTCACCTACTGCCATCCACCTGCAAATCTTTCCTTTCAAGTATTCCCTTTTGAAAGTTATGATTAAATCTGCTTCACTGTCATTTCAGGCAGTGCAATCCAGATCACAGCAAATGACTGTGTAAGACTTGGATAAGACTTCAGCCTCCGCTGGAGTATTGTGTCCAATTCTGGGCACCACACTTGAAGGAAGACGTGAGGGCTTTGGAGAAAGTACAGAAATGAAGAAAAAGAATGGTTCCAGGGATGAGGAACTTCAGTTATGAAGATAGACTGGGGAAGTTAGGACTGTTTTCCTTGGAGAAGAGAAGGCTGAGAGGTGATTTGATAGAGGTACTCAAAATCATGAGGGATCTGGACACAGTAGATAGAGAGAAACTGTTCCCATTTGTGAAAGGATCTAGAATGAGAGGGCACAGGTTTAAAGTGTTTGGTAAGAGAAGCAAAAGCGACATGAGGAAAAACATTTTCACACAGCGAGTGGTTAAGGTCTGGAATGCGTTGCTTGAGAATGTGGTTGCAGCAGGTTCAATTGAAGTATTCAAAAAGAAAATTAGAGAGTTATATGAAAAGGAGGAATGGGCTGTGTTATGGGGAGAAGGCAGGGGAATGGAATTGAGGGAGTTTCTCTTTCAGAGAGCCAGTGAGGACATGATGGGCCGAATGGCCTCAGTTGCAAGTTTTAAATGTGCCTGTGCTCCTATTTTACAGGGGAGGGGAGTCTCTCACTTTATTCCCCATTAAACTGGTGCTGCATTTATTTCAAACGTTAACTGGCCCGACAGTTTTTGGGGAATCTTTGGGAGTTCCCTTCCCAATTGGGGCCTCACGCACAAGGGACAGATTATGGGAAATCCCTGGGTTCAGGCCCAGGTTTTTCCCAGGAGCTGCTGCTGTGAGGCCCCACCGCTGACCGGTGTGTGTCTGTACTCCGGGGTTAATACCCCACAACATGTTAGATTGGAGCCTTTTTATCAGCAAGTTTAACCTCCCAAAAATCACTCTTAAATGTTCAGGACTGTGAATAATCCTAAACATTTACAGCTAAAATAATTCCTGTTTCCCAATACTCCCAATCCAGGGAACATCTCACTCGACATACACATCCTGCATGGGATTGGATTAAATATCTAATGTTAATTATTTAAACTTGGGTTTCTGTCCTGTTTCTAGTTAAAATGCTGGATGTGGAAAATATTTGACATTAATTTTCTGTACTGCTGGTTTATATTTTATATTTACATTCCGCTGTCCAGCCTTATGAATGATGATTTATTGTAATTAAATTATCAGACCCTTTCAGTGACCTGTATTTACTGATTCCATACAGATTGTAAAATCCCTGATGGTTCACAAGGATCCATTTTAGATTTTCCAGTCCTGGTGGTAAAACTAAACAATCCTCTTATTATTTGTCATCGTTGTGTCAAATCTGTTTCTCTCTGGTTCAACTGAACTGCAGCCGAAGGTTAACAACTAAAACTGTGCAAGGCATGAAGGTAAAAGTTGCCAGCTTTACACAAGGAGACGGAGCTGTGAAGCAGCTGAAGTCATTATTTTCCAGCCTGCTAGACAGTGGGTGATAAAACATTCGATGAGACTGTGGGATGCTGTGAGGCAAGGTTACAGATAAGAAGGAAGGCCAGCAGATGTATTTTGATTTTAAAACTAAGCAGACAGACGACTCCAGGCCCTGAGTGTACGTGACAAAGAACATTCGCAATGCTGGGAGAAACTGGATAAGAAGGGGAGGCTCGGAGCCCCGAAAGGAGAAGACCTGCAGGACCATCACGGAAAGGGAACCCTGAGTCCAGTTCAGTGAAGAGAACCCATCAGAGGGAGACTGATCACCTCACCTCACAACGGGTCGAATTGAAGTCCAAGCCGTGAGTCTTGTGATTTATTGTAGTTTAACAAGTGAAATAATGAGTAGCTAAGTGATTTAAGTATCAATAAAAGTGTTTATATGAAGTATCTCGTGCAGGTGTCTTTTGTCTGCCACGTCAGTTGACACCCAAGTTTGAGGGTCAACAGAACTGTTTCTTTCCCTTCATTACAGAGCAACAACACAATCTGTGACTGTTCAACATTTCAACAGTTAGAGACAAATAAACAGTTACCTCAACACCTGGAATTTGTGCAGTACGGGACTCAGCCGCTGGAATCCTTCACACTGAATGTCGCAGCGATATAGATTAATGTTTTTTATGGTATCACAGAGACCAATAACGTGTGACAGGACGGCATAGTCAATTGGGGTTAGTCGCAATCCACTAAATTTAAGTGTGTCCATCGATCCCACTGTGTCCTGAACCAGTGCTTTATTCTGAGACTCAAACAGGTAGTGCAATGTGTTCAGGAGCTTCCTTTTACCAGTTACATTTGTGTTTTTTCCAATCTGTCCTTTAACTGTCTCCTTCACCCAGTCAATCACTTGACAGGTCGTTTGATGAGGAAATGGACCCAGAAACTCCTCCAGGGGTCGAGCTGCCTGTGGGGAGGAGAGACCAACGACAAAACGCAGAAATATCTCAAATCTCCCATCTTCCTCACTGTGAGCTACACTGAGGAGATTCCGGATGTCCTCGCGACCTGCAGTCAGGAATTGTGCGAGTGCAGCTACAAACTCTTGGATGGTGAGGTGCGGGAATGTGTAAACCACATTCTGGACAGAATCATCTCTCTCCAAATGTTCCATCAGGAATCCAGACAGGAACTGGGAAGGTTGCAGATTATACTCGATCAAATCTCCATCTCTAAACACAATCTTCTTCCTGGAGACTCCTGTGAAGGCCATCTCACCGATCTTCAGTAACACATCACCGGGGTTTTCAATCTCTCGGATATGGTTTTTCAGAATGTTGTAAATATAGTAGGAATATAGCTGGGTGATGGTCTTGGGAACTTGCTGCTGTTTCCTGTCTCTTTGTGTAAAGAAGGGACCCAGTGACAGACAGAGGATCCAGCAGTAGGAAGGGTTGTAACACATGGTGTACAGGATCTCGTTCTCCTCCACGTGTTTGAAAACAGCTGCTGCCACCGTCTGATCTTCAAAAAACTTGTTGAAATATCCCTTCCGTTCATCACCAACAAATCCCAGGATTTCAGCCCAGACACTGATCTCAGCCTTTTCCAATAAATGTAATGCAGTGGGACGACTGGTCACTAACACTGAACATCCTGGGAGCAGCTTGTGTTGTATTAAACTGTACACAATGTCAGGCACTTCACAGCAGCATTCGGGATCTGTGCACATGTACTGAGGTTCTGTATTTCTCCGATTGTCAGCAAAATCGATCGTGTCCTTGAATTCATCCAAACCATCAAATATAAACAGCAATCCCTCTGGATTCTTCCAGAGCTCTCCCAGAACATTCCCAAAGTAAGGATACAGATCCAGTATCAGATTCCTCAGGTTTATTCTGCAGTTAATAGTATTCAAATCCCGGAATTTAAAACTGAAAACAAATTGAAAGTTTGGGTATATTTTCCCAGTGGCCCAGTCATAAACAATCTTTTGTACCATTGTTGTTTTTCCAATCCCCGGGACTCCACTCAGTGCTGCTGAACTCCCAGATTTGGATTTTCCCCAGGAAAAACTGCTCTGGAACAATTGATCAGTTCGGATTTTTTCCAGTTCTTTCCGGAGATGTTTCTCTCTCCACTCTTCATGGTCTCGGCCGCTTACCAGCAGTTCATGTTCTACAAGTGTTCGATCTCGAACAGTAGAAATGACCGTTAGCTCAGCGTATCGATCAACCAGCTGGAAAATCTTAACCTTCTCCTTTATTAGGATAGTGTTCACTCTCAGTGTTTCAGTTTGTACCCGGAGTGTTTCCTTGTGTTTCTGTTGAACATCTTCAATTAGAACAGACAGAAAGTGGTTTTCAATGTTAGCTGTATTGATATAAAAACAACTTCTGATAAACATTTTATTATTCAATAAATATTGCAAGATTTAATTCACAGCTTCAATAGAGGTGTGTGTATAAATTAAAACTCAGTTAATGAAAACTTCACCTGAAAGTGAAGAATGGTGAAAATAAGTTTTAAATCCTGATTTGATTCTAACATTTACTGAACATGGAGATGCCTACACAGGTGATATTTTCCCTCTGATGGTTAACATGATCCAGCCTGCCCTGTACGATTAGAAATCTCATTACAAATCCACACGTGATCCTGGTTATTAGACAGTAGACATTACATTGGATTCATTTTTAAAACCATCGGCAGTGTTTACCTTCTGCAGAAATGGGAAATTTGACATCGGACACAAGTGGGTTATACTGTGAATTGTCAGTAATCCCACTGTTATTGTATCAGACAATGAGCAGTTTATCTGGCTGGACATTGGCTCTCAGTTCAGCAACATATTAATTTAAAAATTCTCATTATTTTCAAATCCCTCCAGGGCCTGGACCCTCCCTATCGCTGTAACCACCTCCAGCCTGACAAAACTCTGAGGTCTCTGTGTTCCACCAAGGGTAGAGTAACACAGTTACGTCACTGGACTAGTAAGGCAGAGGCCTGGATCACTGATCCAGAGATATGAGTTTATATACAACCATGGGAGCTGGGGAATGTAAATTCTGTTCAGTAAATAAATCTGGAATAAAGCTAGTATCAAGAATGTTGTACAGGAAAACTACCAGATGGTCATGAAAATCCACCTGGTTCACTAATGTCGTTTAGGGAAAGAAATCTGCCGTCCATCCAGTCTGGTTCTAGGTGACTACAGACACACAACAATGTGGCTGACTGTGAACTGCTGGCTGAAATGGCCTGGCAAGTTACTCAGTTCTATCAAATTGGTTAAAAAAAAGTGTAAGCAGTATAAAACCAGACAAACCACCTGGTGTTGACGGAGGCTCCTGACACCACATGCATAACCAGCCGGACGGCCTACTCCTGCTCCTAGTTCTTATGATCTTAACCCTGTAAACTCCTCTTCACCAACATCTTGTGCCAAAATTCAGAGAGCTGTCTCACAGACTAGTCAGGCAACAGGCTAAGATATTCATAATCACAGAATCATTTGTAGCGTCACCAGGTTGACACCTCATTTTGAGGTATGCCTGGTGCTGCTCCTGGCCTGCTCTCCTGCACTCTTCATTGAACCAGGTTTTGTCTCCTGGCTTGATGGTAATGGTAGAGTGGGGGATATGCCAGGCCTTGAGGTTACAGATTGAGGTTGAGTATAATTCTGCTGCTGCTGATGGCCCACAGCACCTCATGGATGCCCAGTTTTACATTACTAGTTCTGTTCAAAAACTATCCCATTTAGCACAGTGGTAGTGCCACACAACACGATGGAGGGTCTCCTCAATGTGAAGGCGGAACTTTATCTCTCCAAGGACTGTGCGGAGGTCACTCCTACCAACACTGTCATGGACAGGTGCATCTGTGGCAGGCAGATTGGTGAGGACAAGGTCAAGAATGTTTTTCCCTCTTGTTGGTTCCCTCACAACCTGCCGCATACCCAGTCTAGCAGCTATGTCTTTTAGGACTCGGCCAGTTCGGTCAGTAGTGGTGTAACCGAGCCACTCTTGGTGATGGACATTGAAGTCCCCCACCCGGAGTACATTCTGTGCCCTTGCCACCCTCAGTGTTTCCTCCAAGTGCTGTTCAACATGGAAGAGTACTGATTCACAGTTGAGGGAGGGCGGGAGGTGGTAATCAGCAAGAACGTTCCTTACCCAAGTTTGACCTGATGCCATGAAACTTCATCAGGTCCGCAGTCGATCTTGAGGACTCCCAGGGAAACTCCCTTCAGACTGTATTCTACTGTGCCACCACCTCTGCTGGGTCTGTCCTGCCAGTAGGACAGGACATTCCCGGGGATGGTGATGGCAGTATCTGGCAGGTATGATTCCGTGAGTTTGACTATATCAGGTAGTTGCTCGACTTGTCTTTGAGACAGCTCTCCCAACTTTGGCACAAGCCCCCAGATGTTATTAAGGAGAACTTTGCAGGGTCGACAGGGCTGGGTTTGCTGTTGTAATTTCCAATGCCTAGGTCAATGCCGGGTGGTCTTTCCGGTTTCATTCTGTTTTATTGACTTCGTACAATAGGTACAACTGAGTGGCTTGCTAGGCCATTTCAGAGGGCATGTAAGAGTTAACCACATTGCTGTGGGTCTGGAGTCACATGTAGACCAGACCAGGTAAGGACAGCAGATTTCCTTCCCTAAAGGACATTAGTGAACCAGATGGGTTTTTACAACGATCGACATTTGTTTCATGGCCATCATTAGACTAGCTTTTAATTCCAGATTTATTAATTGAATTCCCATTTCACCTTCTGCTCTGATGGGATTTGAACCCATGTCCCCAGAAAAATACCGAGTCTCTGGGTTACTAGTCCAGTGACAATACCACTACACCACTGCCTCCCCGCAGACAAGAAATAAGACTCATCGAAGACAGATTCTTAGAACAAAGGAATGAACCTTCGATACGCGACGATGTATCTGTGTTCCAGGAAAGGCTCACGAAAGCTTGTAACGTCGCTCAGGAACATCTTAAATCATCCCAAGCCAATATGAAAAAAATGGGCGGACAAGAAGGCAAAGACCCAAAATTTTCAACTAGGGGATGAAGTATTAGTATTATTACCTTTACAGGGTGAACTATTAAAAGCAGGTTCAGTATAAAGTGGTGTAAAGAGTGGGTACGGTAAATTACTTGATTGAAACCCGTGATCACTGGGAAAAGAATTGGCTGTTTGATATCAATATGTTGATGCAATATTACCACAGGGAGGAGGATAAACCAGTACAGGTATGCTAGGTCATGGGGACTATTGAGAAGGAAAAGGATAGTGAGGATGAGGTAGAAGCAGGCCTAGACAATTTTCAGATTGAACCTCCTACTGTCAAGTTAGCTAATACAGAATGGCAAGGAAAATTGGACAACATGCTTTTGTACTTACAGACAGAACAACGTGAAGACCTAACAAGACTTTTCACAGCGTTTAAGAGTCCGTCGGGATAAGCCAGGATGTACAACCTTAGCCATACATGATGTGGATATAGTGGAATCCATTCCTATAAAACTTGTTATCTCTTGCCCCACCCCTGCTTTATTTGCTTAAAACCTGTTTCTTACCTTTGCTAGTTCTGAGGATAGGTCACTGACCTGAAACATGAACTCTGCTTCTCTCTCCACAGATGCTGCCAGACCTGCTGAGTATTTCCAGCATTTCTTGCTTTTATTTCAGATTTCTAGCATCTGCAGTATTTTGCTTTTATTTTATCCTATAAAACACCAACCTTTTTGCTTAAGTCCAGGCTCAAGTAAAAGCAGAAATCCATGCTGGAAAACAACGTAACTGAATGGAGTCAAAGCAGCTGGAGTTCACCAATAGTTATTAGTGTTTAAACCTGACAGGTCAACCCAACTTTGCTCAGGCTACAGAAAAGTCAATGCAGTAATGAAGGCAGACTTGCTCAATTTCACGCTTGGAAGAATATTTACAGAGTGGGCTGAGAGGTAAATTTGGTTCGAGAGATCCTGGCAAATTCCTTTGACACCCCAAGCTCAGAAAGAAACTGTTTTTGTTACAATGGACGGGGTTTTCCAGTGTCAAGTATTACCACACAGATTAATGACTCAAAAAAAAAATTCAGAGACGAGTGAACCCAGTAGTGGCCATTGTTCCTAACGATGAAGGTCATCTTGCTGAGGTGCTGGTCTTTAGGAATACTTGGAAACAACACATGAAAAAACCAGGAGACTATGTTTGGAAGGTTGCAATTGGCTGATGGAAACAATCTTTGTAAAAAAAAAATGTTTAAACCAAAATGCTAGAATATAAAGATAAAGATTATTGTTACAGCCTTATCATTTGAAGATTGGACACATTTCGGGAAAAAAAACAATGTTATCGCCAATGCTTTGTCACAAATTTAACCTTATTTCAGTTCCAGGAGCAACAATGCTACAAAGAAAAATCGTGTTAACTACCAGTAGAATGAATGATGGGTATGAATGCGAAAATGTGTTTATACAGTTGGCGTTTCATTTCACCAAGGGCGGAGGTGTTCCAAGTGTTTTATTTTTCAGAAGAAAACTTGGAGTTTTGTGTTTTGAAAGACTAGGAGAAAAGGGGATTTCTCTCTGAGAACACTGAATGCTGAACTGGGTGGGTATAGATTGCAAGGCAACCTGTTTCCAAACAACAGCAAGGGAAATGACAGGTCACCTGACTTACTGTTAAGAGTTCAGTTTCAATTTTGCTTTGTGAAAGACAAGTGCTGGGCAGGCAGGAGGCAGAACAAACAGGCAGGCAGTTGTTTTTTTTCATTCGTTTTTCTTTTTGCAGACCAGGAAAAGATCTCTTCCTGAAAAGAAGACTTGTCTCTCTTAAGAAAGGGAATCCTACATCTGAGTTGTGGCTGTGTTCTACCTGGAGAGAGAAAAACAGCCCTGGAGAGGAAAAGATCCAGAGAAAGAGGAGTTGCTGCTCTCTATGGAGAAAGGCTCCTTTGCTCAGAGGAAGCCCTGCATTGTTAAAGGTAGCAAATTGCTATTGTCGCCATTCTCTGGAAAATCTCTGCCTCAAGAGTGATTCCTGTCGTTTGTGTTTTGGGAGATTTTGAAATTTCGAGAAAGCTTCTATTGCTGGACTGTTACTTTAAAATTTAGATAGAGCTGTTGCTGCATCCTTTGCTGAAAGACCCGTTTGACGCCTGCTGCAGATGAATTACCTTGAACGCCTACCCATCACAGACTGTTCATCAAACCCGCCAGGAGAGACTTCGAGTAGCATCTGACTATTCGACTCTGGGATCCCTCTCCGATCTAGAAATATCCTACCAGCCCATGACCACCAACTATCTCATTATTGCTAAGAAATAGTTGAACACAAAAAAGCTTTTTCCCCCAGTTAACCGATTTTTGAATGCATGTGTGTGTGCATGAGGGCTAGGAAGAATAAGAAGCTATGAAATCTTTTTCTATATACAGATTTAACCCATTACTGTTTAAGATTTAGTTTAATAGTAAATAGTTAATTTTGTTGTTGTTTAAAGAAACCTGGTTTGGTGTGCTTTATTCTGGGGGATAAATAAAGTGTTTAATTTGGCTAATTTTCAGTAGGAGGGATACTTTACTGGTATGTTGTGACCTGCGAAGTAGTGGGACTGAATTAGCAGTGCATTACTCCCACCTTGGTGACTACAATGTGAATAGGTATGAAGTTATCCACTTTCGTAGAAAAAACAGTACAACAGAGTATTTCTTAAATGGTGAGAGGTTGGGAAATGTTCATGTCGAAAAGGACCTGGTGTCCTTGTTCATGAGTCATTAAAAGCGAGCGTGCAGGTGCAGCAAGCAATTAGGAAGATAAAAGGTATGTTGGCCTTCATTGTAAGAGGATGAGAATACAAGAGTAAAAATGTCTTGCTGCAATTGTATAGGGCCTTGGTGAGACCAACCCTGGAATATTGTGTACAGTTTTTGTATCCTCATTTAAGGAAGGATAAACTTGCCATAGAGGGAGTACAATGCAGATTCACCAGACTTGTCCCTGGGACACTGTCTTATGAGAAGAGATTGAGGAAACTGGGTTTGTATTCTCCAGATTTTCAAAAAAATGAGAGGTGATCTCATTGAAACATACAAAATTCTTACAGGGTGTGACAGGGTGGATGTAGCTAGGATATGTCTCCTGGCTTGTGAGTCTAGAACCGGGGGACCTGGTCTCAGAATAAGGGATAGGCCATTTAAGACTGAGATGAGGAGGAATTTCTTCACGCAGAGGGTAGGGAATCTTTGGAATTCTCTACTCCAGAGGGCTGTGAAAGTTCAATCATTGAGCATGTTCAAGACAGAAATTGATAGCTATCTGGATGCTAATAACATCAAGAGATATGGAGATAACGTAGGGTAGTGGCATTGAAGTAAATGATCGGCCATGATCTAACTGAATAGTGGAGCAGGCTCAATGGGCAGAATGACCTACTCCTGCTCCTTTGTTCCTATGCTCCTAATTAAAATTACAGGCAACTGGAAGCTAACAATTATTCAGCAGTTTTACACATACATTCATTGATTGTGGTTTTATAACAGTCCGGTCATGTTACTGATTAGAATTAGAAATTGAACAACTGCCCACCTCTCAGTGTAATGTTAGAGCAGAAAACATTCACAGTTCATCTGAACTGTTCTACCAATAATTATACTGCATTGCTTTGTTTTGGTCTTGAATTCCTATAATGCAGGTTTGGGAAATTAAAAATATGTTTCTGTTAGTCATTACATTGGGTTCAAAAACAACTCCAGAGTTAAAGGATTATTCTTTGAGTAGAATGAGATTCTCTCTTTCACTGTCATTAGGAAGTTGGCCAATAACTAACTTTCCAGTCACTCTGAACATTGTATTTTCCTCACATTTCTCCACAGATTAATGTTCTATTGTGTGAACATTAACATATATTCTCAGTTTGGATCAAACACACTCTGATGTCTCATTCTTTGCTGTGAAATGATAACGTTTCAATATTTCACATTTCTCCACCTCTTTCCCTACAGTTTAAAAGGAGACAAATCAGAGCCAGGGAACTACAGGCCTATCATGCTGACATCCCTTATTGGGAAGATGCTAATGGGATCAGAAGAAATGTCTTTTATGTTTACAGGGAAAGGGAAGGACCAACAGAAATTCATAACTGAGCTTCTGAGAAAATAGCTTCTGACCAACAAATTTTTCAGAGTTTTTTTTTGAGAAAGTCATTGGGATGGTGGATGAGGGAAATCCTGTGCACATTGTCTTCTTGGACTTTCAGAAAGTCTTTGATAAGGTTTCTCACACTAGGTTACTTCAGAAGATGGAATTTTGATGTATCAGTAGAAATTTGAAACTCTGGATTGGGAATTGTCTTCAATCCTGCAGCCAAAATGTTATAATTAACAGATGTGGTTCAGCTTGAAGACAAGTTACAAGTGACTGGTCCTAGACCTGCTACTCTTCACAGTCTGTATTAGTGACCTGGACAGTGGCGTTGGGAGGATGGGAAGTAGGTTTGCAAATGACACTAACATATGTGCAACGGTTAAAACGGTTGAGGAGGGCAATCAAATCCAAAAACATTGTAGATGTGCCAGGAGAGTGAAGCAAACATGGGAAATGGCATTTAATTTAGTTAAATGTAGTGCCACACATATTGATCGGGCAATCAGAGAACACAGGAATCATTCAGAGGCATCAATAGTGAGAGAGTGTGAGAGGGAAAAAAGATCTTGGTGTTATTGTACACAGATCACTGAAGGTTAATGACCAATGTAAAAAAATCATTGCTAAAGTTACCAAAGTACTGGGTTATATTGATCGAACCACTCAGTATAAAAGACAAGGTTCCACTTTGACACTGTACAGGTCACTGGTCAGACCACATCTGGATACTGTGCCCAGTCTTGGTTCCCCCACATGGTGGATGATATAGTGCCATTGGAAAAGGTACAGAGGAAATCTTCAGGAATGATTCCTATCTTAGGGAACCTGAGCTACTGAGACAAGGTCAAGGACCTTGGTCTATTTATTTTAGAGCAGCACAGACTTACAGGCAACCTGATAGAGGTCTATTAAATAACTGAATGGCTGGATAGAGTCTCTGTTGATAGATTATTCTAGTTTATCAGATTGGGAGGACCAGCAAACACACATTTAAACTATGTAATTGTAGGAATAAACTGGATGTTCGATGGTTCTTCTTTCCCAGAGAATTGTGATCCTCTGGAATGTGCTGCTGGCTGCTGACTCTCTGTTTACCTTCAAGAGGGAGCTGGACCGGTTCCTGACTGGGACAGAGATCTCATCATGTAGAAGGTAAGTGTCTTTATAGATAAAATGTGGTCCGTGTGATCTCCTGGATTGCACGGGGATGGGTGCGGGGGCGGTGGGGGGGGGGGGGGGCAGTCAGAGAGGAATATTACCAAGCACATTTTCCCATATTGACTCTCGTTGTTTCCATGTTTTTTGCTTGACTGTGGGGTGGTGTCTTGTGGGGGTAAGGGGTAAGGGAGGGATGAAGTGTTTAGCTATAATGCTCGAGCCTTCGTGGAATGGGGTGGGTTTGATGGACCATCTGGTCTCTTCCTGCTCATCATTTTGGTGGGACATATTGCTCGGGGTGCAGGGAACCCTTAACATCTGGGTCAAGGCACTGCTCTTTACTGTGAGCCCAGAGCATCCGTGCAGCACACAGGAGGTTTGTATTAAGATTCACAGCTTATCAGGATCCTGCCAGATGTGTGTAAGATTTCAGAAATAATAATGATCAGCAGCTGGATTAAGTGAAATACAATGTTCACATATTTACAGGATATGACAGAAATCATATGAATTGTAACTTGAATCTATGCCGAATAATTGAGAATTGACAACAAATCCAAACGATGTTCAATCTTGTTTCTCCAGCCTTTGATTTTCTGATTCCCAGATTCTGTCAATCTCTTAAACAAACGGCTACAGTCAATCATTCTGATTCTCGGAAGTGAAATAAACAGTTTGAAATCTCCATGTCATCACTTACCTTTCAGGTCACTGGGTATTTCAGATAAACCACGTGCGATGTCCATAAAATCAAATGAATCACAACCTGTTAAAATCAATTAATTTTCATGAAATCAGATTTGTGTAATATTATAGTAAATTCTTCAGTGTTTGAATCTGAAGTTGAATTCAGTGTGTGATTTTACCGTACCGAGTTCCTGTATTTCTTTCAGCATTTTGTACAACTTTGGTAACCTGTGGCACATTTTCACAAAGGATTTCCACATTAGCCTTTGGACCCGAGAGTCTTTCTCCATCACCAGATTTAGGAGAAGTTTGGAACTGTCCGCCCGGTTTCCCTTCTCCACGAGCTCAGTGATTTTCTGTAAAGAATAATAATGAATATCTGAATTCTCAGTTTTGAGCACAGAAAGCAGTCACTGGGCCGGGTACTGATCCATTCTGAACATGGGCTGAATATTCTGTAAACATCTTGATTCAGACATTAATGGCAAATAAATGTGATAAAACTAAATTCAAAATCAGAAGTATTGTTCTAGGAGAGTGAGGAATCACTGAGAATCTGCAGTATTTTAATGGGATTAGTTTTCTCTGTCCTTCAGTATCCAACATGACATCAGATACTGATTGACAATATGATCCACTTGTTTCTCACACTTATTTCCTGCTGTCACACTTTGTGATTTATTCAGAAATAAATCAGCAGCGAATCAGAACTCAGGTGACAGGGAAGGACGATTCTGAACTGAGGGAAGCAGCAAGAAAATTGTCTGAGAAATTATCACCAACCAATCGAAACAACCCCTGTTGATTTATCAGTCAGGAGAATCGACCAATAATAACAATACTGAAAATCCAATCACTCCATATATATTCCCCTCAGTAATTGAGATGTCAGATACTCAATGTTTTGTACACCCACTGCCAGTATGAAACCTTAGTAACCGGGAGAACATATCCAGCAATGGATAGTCAGGACTTCTATCAACAACTTACATTTAATATAGGACTTTTAATGTCGAGAACCAACCTAAGAAACAACCACAGAGGCTGAATCAGACAGTGGGCCCGAGACAGAGCAGGATAAATTGGCACAGGTGACCAAAACCTAAAGAAAAGGTAAGTTTTAAGAAGGAATGGGATGGGGATCGGTTTCAGGACTGAATTTCAGAGCGTGGGGCCCAAGATAACTGAAAGTTTGACCACCAGTGGTGATGTGAAGGAAGGGCTGCACAAGAGGACAGGGTCAGAGCAATGGAAAATTCCAGTGGTACGAGAACTGAAGGAGGTTACAGTGATCGGAAGCCTCAGGACCATCAAGTTATTTAAATAGAAGGATAGGAATTTTAAATTGAAGGCCTGAGGGTTGGAAGCCATTCTAGGTATGTGAGCACACATGTGATATCAGAAATGGGACCTGGAGGGGACAGGGTACAGGCAGCAGACTCTGAGTAGCTGAAGATTACAGAGTGTGTAAAGTGGGAGGCCGGACAGGAGAACATTGGAATAGTCGTGTCTGGAGGCATGGACGAGGGCTCAGCAGGAGATGGGCTGAAGTAGGGAGAGAGACTGGCAGTGTTACATAGATGGAAGTAGGGGATCATCGTGCTGGAGAGAATGGCGGATAGGGAGTTCAGCTCGAGGGTGGATGCTGAAATCACAGACAGTCTGTCTTAGCCTCAGGCAGTGGCCAGCAGGAGTTGACAATGTGTCTGCACACGGACACCAGTGGTCCATGGTTAAAAATGTTGAAGTCCGTGGTAATTGTAAATGTCTTGCTCCAAGTCTTCCCTCCAAATCCTGTCTATTGTCTCTGTTCTCTCCTTTTGTCCAGTCCTACTAAAACTCTTTCCCTTTGTTTTCAGTCCAGACTCCAGATACACTCGAACCACTACCCTGTTCTTTGTACAGATACTGATGGATCCACTAATATTTTCACCTCTTCAGAACATTGTTTCAGATTCATGGTATTTGCCATTTTATCCTTTCTCTCCTATTTCCCGGTTTCTATCCTTTAACAATCTTCAATTTGAAGATCTAACATTGCAACAATTCTCAGTGGCAGCGTGGAAGCAAATTACATGTTGGGGTGTATTAACAGTGCAAGATTGAGCTGAAAGAATGAGATAATCCAGTCACTTCCTAAAATCATTCATGTGACTGCACTTAGATGACTGTGTATAATTCTGATTGACTCAGTACATAAACGTTAATGTTGCTACTGAAAAGAGGAACTAGAATAACTGAGAGAAGGGAGTGGTTGGAATTGAGGAACTATTGTGTAATCTGGGAATGTCCTCACTGGAAAAGAGAATGTTGAGAGGTGATATGATTGCTGTTTCACTTTGTCCAGTGCAGTAGAAACAGAGGACACAGCCTGAGCATCAAGGAGGGTAAATTCACAACGAATCTCTCGTAACAATATTTCAGTGAGTGAACAGTTAATCTCTAGGACACACTTCCTCGGGAAGTTGGAGTTAGTATTGATTCATTCAAATGTGAATTAGACAGATATATTTCAGAAAATAACATTTTGAGATGCACTATTAGTGTAATTTAAGATATGACAGTTTTTATTTATTCATTCATGGGATGTGGATGCCTCTGGCATGGCCAGCATTTATTACCCATGAGAAGGTGGGGGTGAGCTGCCTTCCTGAACCGCTGCAGTCCATGTGGTGATGGTACACCCACACTGCTGTTAGAGTTCCAGGATTCTGACCCAGTGACAATGAAGGAATGACAATATATTTCCAAGTCAGGATGGTGTGTGACTTGGAGGGGAATTTGGAGGTGGTGATGTTCCCATGCACCTGCTTCCCTTGAACTTCTAGGTGGTAGAGGTCATGGGTTTGAAAGGTGCTGTCGAAGGAGCCTTGATGAGTTACTGCAGTGCATCTTGTCGATGGTGCATACTGCTGTCACTGTGCGTCGATGGTGGAGAGAGCGAATATTTAAGGTGGTGGATGGGGTGCCAATCAAGCAGGCTGTTTTGGTGCCGAGTTTCTTGAGTGTTGCTGGAGCCGCACTCATCCAGATAAGTGGAGAGTATTCCATCACACTCCTGATTTGTACCTTGGTACTTGTATGGCACGAATGTTACTTGTCATTTATAAGCCCAAGCCCAAATGTTGTCCAGGTCTTTCCCTATGTGGGCACAGACTGCTTCATATATCTGAGGAGTTGCAAATGGAACTGAACACTGTGCAATCATCATCCACATTTCTGACCTTATGATGGAGGGAAGGTCATCGCTGAAGCAACTGAAGATGTTTGTGCCGAGGACACTGCCCTGAGGAACACCTGTAGCGATGTCCTGGGGCTGAGATAATTGGCCTCCAAGAATCATGATCATCTTCCTTTGTGAAAGATGTGACTCCAGTCAGTGGAGAGTTTTCCTCGATTCCCATTGACTTCAGTTTTGCTCGAGCTCCTTAATGCCACACTCGGTCAAATATTGTCTTGATGTCAAGGGCCAACACTCTCTCCTTTCCTCCAGAATTTGGTTCTTTTATCCAGGGTTGGACCAAGGCCGTAATGAGGTCTGGAGCCGGGTGTCTGTGGTGGAACCCAAACTGAGCAGCGATGAGCAGATTATTGGTAAGTGCCTCTTGAGAGAACTGTTGACAACACCTGCCATCACTTTGCTGATGATTGCGAGTACCCTGTGGGGCAGTAATTGACTGGATTGGATTTGTCCTGCTTTTTGTGGAGCAGGACTGACCTGGGCAATTCTTCCAATTTGTCAGGCAGTTGCCAGTGTTGGAACTGCTTCCTAGAGATGTGGTTACTTCATCACTGCAGATGTGATATCGCCAGGGCCCATAGAAGTTGCTGTGTCCAGTGCACTCAGCCATTTCTTTTATCACGTAGGGTAAATAAAACTGGCTGAAGACTGGCATCTGTGAAGGTGTGGACCTCAGGAGGAGGTCAAGATGGATCATCTACTTGAAACTTCTGGCTGAAGATGGCTGCGAATGCTTCAGCTTTGTTTTCTGCACTCTGGGCTCCGCCATTATGGACGATGCAGATGTCTGTGGAACGTCCTCTTCAGTTAGTTGTTTAATTGTCCAGCACTATATGACTGGGTGTGGCAGGACTATGAAGTTTTATGATTTGTTGGTTGTGGGATCGCTTGTCTGTTTACAGCATGCCACTTCTGCTGTTCAGCATGTAGTCCTGTGATGTAGCTTCACTATGTTGGCACCTCAATTTCAGTTTGCCTGGTGCTGCTCCTGACATGCTCTCCTACTCTCCTCATTGAACCAGAGTTGGTCCCCTGGCTTGATGATAATGGTAGAGTGAGGGATACGACAGGCCATGAGGTCACAGAATCTAGTGAAATATCATTCTGCTGCTGCTCGTGGCTCCCAGCACCTCATGGATGCTCAGTTTTGGATGATAGATCTATTCTGTATCATCACATTTAGAATGGTGGTAGTGCACACAACATGATCGAGGAGTCGTCAGTTCCCAAACGTGACTTAGTCTCCACAGGGACTGTGTGGTGATCACTCCTACCAATACGGTCATGGACAGATACATCTGCGACAGGTAGATGGGTGAGGACAAGTAGATTTTTTCCCTTGTGTTGGTTCTTTCGCCATCCTCTGCATGCCCAGTCTGCCAGATATGGCCTTCAGGATTGGCCAGCTCGGTCAGGAGTGATTCTACTGAGCCACTCTTGATGGACATTACAGATTCTCCACCCTCACCCCCTCCAGAGTAAATTCTTGTTCCACGTGACATGAAGGAATACAGATTCCTCAACTGAGGGTGGACAATAATCAGAAAGTGGTTTCCTCGTCCATGTCTGACCTCAGGTCATGAGATTTCACGGGATTCAGAGTCAATGTTGAGGTCTCTCGTGGCCAACCTTGTCTACTGTATATCACTGGACCAGCATCTCCCATCGTTCTGTCTGGTGGGAAACGACATACCTAGGAATAGTGATGGAGGAGTCTGGGATGTTGATTGATGGTTGACAGAATCATACCTAGGTCAGGCTGTTGCTTAACTGAGCTGTGGGATAATTTCTTTCAATATTTTTCCAAGTCTGCAGATGTTACTGAGGAATTTGGAGGGTCAGCGGGCTGTGTGACTGAATATGATTCTGGTCGGTCCACCTGGTTTTACTATTATACTTTTTTGTAGCAGTTTGAGTGGCTTTCTGGGCCATTTCAAAGGGCAGTTAAGAGTCAACCACACCACTGTGTCTGGAGTCACAGGTAGGCCAGGCTGGATAAAGACGGCAGGTTTTCTTCCCGAAAGGATGTTACTGAACCAGCTGGGTTTTGACAAATATCCAATATTATTTAATGAATTCAAACTCACAAACTGCCACAGTGAGATTTGATCTCAGGTGTCTGGATTATTGGTCCAGATCTCTGGTATAACAATCCAGTAACATGATCACTATGTCACTGGACCCAAACGTGGTGAGTGTAACATGCTTGGAAGGAACAGGTGACTTTAGACCTCTGGTTCCCAAAGCTCTCCACCTCTGGGCTTTTCCACATACCTGGGTCTGTTGTAGACTAGCTGATAGAGATCAGTTAACAATTAACAACTCCATTATCAGTGCAGTATGTGACTGCCCAAATGTTAGAAGGCGAGTCAGACCTTGGTCATTTTTTACCCAGCATTTCCTATGCTCCCATGTGACTATATTCTATCAGCTCTGTGACATTGGAACAAATTAACCTCATTCTGTATCCCTCCCACTTACTTGATGCTCTTGTCCAGTGAAATGGTCCTCCTCTTTTAATATGAGACTGAGTCCCTCCACTCCTTCTTCAATCGCCTGTTCTAGTCTGTCCCGGTAGAATTTCATCAACTTGAACAGCTGGTAATCGTCGCACTTTGTCAGGAAATCAGTGATTGTGGAGTTCGGATCTGTGAACACAAATGGAGAAAACTAAACACATTGTCGGTATTCTATCCAGACTGTTACATTTCCTCTGATATCAAACAGCTGAAACCTCCTGTGAGCATTACCAAACAAATAAAGTGGGGGTGGGGCAAGAGATAACCAAAGAGAAAGTGTTGATAAGACAAGGTCACAGAGAATATCTGACCAGAAGATCATGGGGCAAAGACAAATGGTACGTTAATGTTGTGGTAAAAGACAAAGCACAGAGGGTGTTAATTGACAGAACAATAGAACAGCCTGGCCCAAAGCACAAACATGAAAAAAGCAGTGGGTAGGCACATGGTTAAAAAAAATGAATGATGAAACAAAATAAAACAAGCAAATAAAAAGTAAAAAAGAAAAAATAACTAACCCTTCATGCTCTGAAATTATTGAATGCAATGTTCAATCCGGCAGGATGCAGCATGCCTAATCGGGGAATGAGATGCTGTTCCTCGAGCTTGTGTTGATGTTCACTGGAACACTGCAGCAATCCCAGGACAGAGATGTGGGCATGAGAGCAGGGGGGTGTGTTGAAATGGCAAGCAAACGGAAGCTCGGGGTCCTGCTTTCGAACTGAGCGGAGGTGTTCCGCAAAGCGGTCACCCAGTCTGCGTTTGGTCTCCCCAGTGTAGAGGAGACCACATTGTGAGCAGCGAATACAGTATACTACATTGAAAGAAGTACAAGTAAATCGCTGCTTCACCTGAAAGGTGTGTTTGGGGCCATGGATAGTGAGGAGAGAGGAGGTAAATGGGCAGGTAATACACCTCCTGTGATTTGCATGGGAAGGTGTCGTGGGAAGGGGACGAGGTGTCGGGAGTAATGGAAGAGTGGACCAGGGTGTCGCGGAGCTAACGATCCCTTCGTAATGCTGACAGGGGAAGGGAGGGGAAGATGCATTTAGTAGTGGCATCACGCTGGATGTGATGGAAATGGCGGGGGATGATCCTTTGGATGTGGAGGCTTGTGGGTGGAAAGTGAGGACAAGGGGAACCCTGTCGCCGTTCTTCGGGGTGAGGGTAGAAGTGCGGAAAACGGGCTGGACACGGTTGAGGGCCCTGTCAACCACAGTGGGGGGGAATCCTCGGTTGAGGAAAAAGGAAGATATATCAGACGCACTGTCGTGGAAGGTTGCATCAGCAGAGCAGATGCATCGGAGACAGAGAAACTGGGAGAATAGAATGGAGTCCTTGCAGGAGGCAGGGTGTGAAGAATTGTAGTCAAGGTAGTCGTGGGAGTCAGTGGGCTTATGAATATTAGTAGACAGCCTATCCCCAGAGATGGAGATAGAGAAGTTGAGGAAAGGAAGAAGTGTCAGAGATGGACCATGTAAAGGTGAGAGAACAGTGGAAATTAGAAGCAATGTTGAGAAAGATTTCCAGTTCAGGGCGGGAGTATGAAACGGCACCAACACAGTCATCAATTTACCAGAAAAAGAGTTGGGGGAGGGGGCCTGAGTGGGACTGGAACAAGGAATGTTCGACATATCCCACAAAAAGACAGGCATAACTAGGACCCGTGCGGGTACCGATAGCAACACCTTTTACTTGAAGGAAGTGAGTGGAGTTGAAGGAAAAGTTGTTCAATGTGAGAACAAGTTCAGCCAGGTGGAGGAGTGGTGATGGTGGATGGGGACTGGTTGGGCCTCTGTTCAAGGAAGAAGCAGAGAGCCCTCAAACCATCCTGGTGGGGAATTGGGGTGTAGAAAGATTAGACGTCCATACTGAAGAGGAGGCGGTTAGGGCTAGGAAACTGGAAATTGTCAAAATGACGTAGGGTGTCAGAAGAGTCACGGATTTTTTTTATCTGCTTGTGGGATGTGGGTGTCGCTGGCAAGGCCAGCATTTGTTGTCCATCCCTAACTGCCCTTGGACTGATCAGATTGCTTGGCCATTTCAGAAGGCATTTTTAAACGTCAACCACATTGCTGTGGGTTTGGAGTCACATGTAGGCCAGACCAGGAAAAGATTTCTTACCCTGAAGGACATTAGTGACCCAAATGGATTTTTACAGCAGTCGCCAGTGATTTCCTGGTCATCATTAGACCAGCTTTTAATTCCAGATTTATTAATTGAATTCAAAGTTCACCATCTGTGGTGGTGGGATCCAAACCCATATCCCCAGAACTGGGTTCTGAATTACTAGTCTAGTGACATTATCACTGCACAACCACAGGTGGGAAGAGACTGGACCAGGGGTGAAAAGTTATTGTCAAGATAGGAAGAAATAAGTTCAGTGGGGCAGGAACAGGCTGAAACAATGAGTCTGCCAGGACAGTCCTGTTTGTGGATTTTGGGAAGGAGGTAGAAGCGGGCTGTCCAGGGTTGCAGGACTATGAGGTTAGAACCTGTAAAGGGAAGATCTGCAGAGGAGATGAGGTCAGTGACAGTCCTGTAGACAGTAGCTTGATGTTCAGTGGTGGGGTCATGGTCCAGGGGGAAGTAGGAAGAAGTGTCTGAGAGTTGGTGCTAAGCCTCTGCAAGGTAGAGGTTGGTACACCAGTCAATAACAGCACCACCCTTGTCTGCAGGTTTGATGGCACTGTCGGGGTTAGACCTGAGAGAACGGAGTGCAGAAAGTTCAGAGGGGGACTTCTCTTTGCTTATCTCTTGCCCAACCCCGCATTATTTGCTTAAAACCTATTACATTTCCAGCCTTTGACATTTCTGATGGTCACTGACCTGAAACATTAACTCTACTTCTCTCTCCACAGATGCTGCCAGACCTGCCGAGTATTTCAGGCCTTTATTGTTTTTATTCCATTCAACTCAGGAATGTTTCAGGATGGGTGCAGGATGGGAACAATTGACAGCTCTTAGCTTTGAAGATATTCTTTGTTCTAAACAGACAATGTGCCACTATCCGAATGCATGTGTGGCCATCATTTGCAGGATTATCCATTTTCTTGAAAGGCAAAGTCAATTTTTATAACTCTTCTGCTGCAGTCTGTAATTTTTCATTGTCACAATTCTCGAAAGCATGACACCTTACCCTTTACAGATCTCTGAAGGCTCTATCTGATCAGCTGAAAATTTTCCAAGGTGTTCAGTCACTCTATCTTTATGACAGACTTTAGTAATTTCCTGATAACAGATGTTAGGCTAACTGGTCTCTAATTCCCTGGTTTCACTCTCTCACCTTTCTTAAATAGCAGCACCATATTCAAATCTAAAAGAATGGTTCCCGACTCGAGAGAACTTTGGAAGATTATAGTTAGGATATCTGCAATTAGAGTCAGTCCAAGTGACAGCAAGAAACGTCCAAAGGCACTGGATACAGCAAAGGCTATGGGCCCTGACAATATGCTGACAGTAGTACTGAAGACCTGTCCTCCAGGACTAACTTAGACAAACTGTTCCAGTACAGCTACAACACTGGCACCTACCCGACAAAGTGGAAAATTGCCCAAGTATGTCCTGTGACAAAAGCAGGACAAATATAATCCAGTCAATTATTGCCCCATCAGTCTGCTCCCAATCATCAGCAAAGTTATTGAAGGTATCATTGACAGTTCTGATGTTCAGTTTGGGTTCCACCAGAGCCGCTCGGCTCCTGACCTCATCACAGCCGTGATCCAAACATGGACAGATGAGCTGAACTCCAGAGGTGAGATGAGAGTGTGACTGGCCTTGACATCAAGGCAGCATTTGATCGATTGCAGTCTTAGGGATATAAACTGGTTCTGCATCACAAATTCTTCTTTTAACACCTCCCACTGATTCGCTATCATTTTACCCATTAACAGCTTTGCCTAGTTTACTGTTGACAGTCTTTGTCTCATCATATTGAAGTCAGCCTGACCTAAATCTGGAATCTTAGCAGCTGCTTCGCGTTTCTCCCTTTCAAAACACGAATTAAACTCAATCATATTATCACTATTACATAAATGTTCACGCACTGTTAGGTTGCACCATAGGCTGCAGGACTTCCTCAGGGAAGTGTCCCAGGCCCAACCATCTTCAACTCCTCATCAATGACCCTTCCTCCATTATAAGGTCAGGAGTGGGGATGTTCGCTGATGATTGCACTGTTTTCAGTACCATTCACAACTCCTCAGATATTGAAGCAGTCCGTGCCTGCAGGCGAGACCTGGACAACATTCAGGCTTAGGCTAAAAATGGCAAGTAACATTCACACCAGGCAAGCACCAGGCAATGGCCATCTCCAACAAGAGAGAATCTAACCACCATCCATTGATGTTCAACGGCATTACCATCACTGAGCACCCCATCCCCACACCCACCCCACCACCATCAACATCCTGGGAGTTACCACTGACCAGAAATTGAACAGAAGCAGCTCTATAAATACTGTAGCTACAAGAGCAGGTCGGAGGCTGGGAATTCTGCAGTGAGTAACCCACCTCCTGACACCCCAAAGCCTGTTCACTGTCTACAATCAGGAATCTGATGGAATACTCTCCACTTGCCAGGATGAGTGCAGCTCTAACAACACTCAAGAAGCTCGATACCATCTAAGACAAAGCAGTCAGCTAGATCAACACCCCATCCACCAGTTTAAACATTCACTCCCTCCACCAGTGTACAGTGGCAGCAGTGTGTACCATCTAAAAGATGCACTACAGTAACTTACAAAGCCACCTTCAACAGCACCTTCGAAAACCACAACCTCTACCACCAAGATGAACAGGGACATGGGACACATGGGAATACCACCACCGGCAAGTTCCCCTCCAAGCCACACGCCATCCTGACTTAGAACTATATCGCCGTTCCTTCACTGTCGCTGTGTCAAAATCCTGGAACTCGGATCGGGGTGCGAGCGCGGGAGGATCGGTGTGCGAGCGGGGGCGAGCTAGGGAGGATCGGGGTGCGAGCGCGGGCGGATCGGGGTGCGAGCGCGGGAGGATCGGGGTGCGAGCGGGGGCGGATCGGGGTGCGAGCGCGGGAGGATCGGGGCAGTGCCTATTTTGCACGTTAAAAGCAATTACTACCTCATTAGCACTTCTTCCTTAACAAAATGAAATAATAAAAGACAGGTGCAGCAAAGAGAATCCAGAATATGCACCAATTACAGCTGTGAACTACTGTTCCATGTTCCATGTCTATTACATATTTTTTGTTGGTCAGTAAAGGAATGGAGAGTTTTGCTGTAGTAGTTGAGGTATCAGATATTCTTGGAACAACTGTAATGAGTTTAATTCTACTAACCTGTATTTCGTTCAATACTTGTATTATTCTCAAGTATTACATCTCTGGGAGAATGAGTCGCTTCCCTGGTACTGGTTCCTGTGTCCTGATCACCTTCCCTTGTAGCAGGGTGTTGAATCTGACTTTGTCCACTGGTACTGGTTCCTGTGTCCTGATCACCTTCCCTTGTAGCAGGGTGTTGAATCTGACGTTGATTACTTGATAAATTCTCCATTTCAGTTGATATGTTATCTGCAAAACATTGTATTCCAGGTTACAGCAGAGTATGAAGTCCCTCATCCTTTCTCCTATTCTAGTAAGTCTCTTCCACATCCTCTGCAAGGCCTTGATATCCTTCTTATATTGTGGTGCCAGAATTGCACACAATATTCCAGCTGAGTACTAACCAGTGTTTTGTAAAGGTTTAGCATAAAGTCCTTGTTTTATTTTAATCTAATCCTCTATGAAGAAAGCCAAGGATCACAAATATGATTTTTAAACATCCTTCTCAACGTGATCTGCCTCCAGCCCTTCAGGTACACCAACATGTCTCTGTTGCTGCACTTGTTTAAAATTGTACCTCACTACATACATATTGCCTCTCCTTATTCTTCCTGCCAAAATTTACCATGCACACTTTTCTGCTAAATTTCATCTGCTATTCCCCGAACTGTTTACTGGGTTTTGTGTCCTGTATACCCAAGTTCAGGTCATTAATATACACACAATAGTGCAGTGGTCCTGATACCAACCCCTGGGAGCACCATTATATTTTTTTCTCCAGTCTGAAAAACATCATCTCACCACCGTTCCCCGCTTTCCGTCCCTTCGACAATTTTGTATCCTATGGCCTTTCATTTTGCTAACAAGTCTATTATATGGTACTTTGTCAAGCAGCATTTGGAAGTCCATGTGTACAAAATCAACACACTACCCTCATTAACCCACTCCATGACTTCATTGAAGAAGTTGATGACTTTAGGCAAACTTAATTTGCCTTTAACAGATCCGGACTGACTTTCCTTTATTGGCCCATAAGTTTACAAGCGCCAATTAATTTTTATTCGGATTATTGTTTCCAAAAGATTTCCCATCATTGACATTCGGCTGGTTGGCCTGTTGTTGGCAGGTGTATCCCTCTTCCCTTTTTTGAACAGGGATGTAACATTTGCAATCCTCCAGTCCGCTGGCACCACCCATCATCCGAGGAGGATTAGAAGATTGTGGTCACAGTCTCCTCAATTTCCACCCTTCCTTCCCTCAGTAATTCAGGATACATCCCAATCAGACCTGATGACTTTTCTACTTTAAAGGACTGCCAACCTTTTAAGGACATTCTCTTTGTCTATTTTTATTCTACTCAATATCACTCCTGCCTCCTCCTTTCATGCTGCATTGACAGCCTCCTCTTCCCTAGTGAAAGCACATGTAAATTACTCATTTAGTACCTCAGCCATGCCCTCTGCCTCCACAAATTCTCATTTTTTGGTCCCTAATCAGGTCCACTATTCCTCTGACTACCCTATCATTATTATGTATTTATAAAACAATTCTGGATTCCCTTTTATGTTTCCCACTAATCTATTCTCATATGCTCTCTTGGCCCTTCATATTCCCTTTAAGATCTCCTCTGCATTTGTTATATTCAGTTTTGTTCTCTACTGTAGTATGAACTTTACAATTCCCATGTACTGTATTTTTCCATCTCATTTTGACCTGTATATCGTTTATTACCCAGGCTGCTCCAGGTGTGAATGCCGTTCCTTCCTTCTTCCCGTGCTCCAATAGGAATGTGTCTACTCTGGATGAAGCATCTCCTATTTGACGTCCTCCCATTTTTCATTATTGTTTTGCTGAACAATTTTTGATTCCAATCCATCTGAGCCAGATCCCTTTTCAACTCAGTAAAGTGAGTCCTCCTGTACTGAAGTATTTTTATGTTTGATTGTACCTTGTCCTTTCCCATTACTATTATTATTCGAAGCTGGATGAGATTATCATCACAGTTCCACAAATGCTCTCCCACTAAAACATGCTACATTTCTCCACTTTATTCCCCAGAGGGAATCTTGAGAATTCTCTACCCCAGACAGTTGTGGATGTTCCCTCATTAAGAATATTTAAATCCGAGATAGATAGATTTTTGATCTCTCAGGGAATCGAGAGATATGGGGAGTGGGCGGGAAAGTGGAGTTGAGGCAGAAGATCAGCCATGATCGTACTGAATACTGGAGCAGACTCAAGGGGCCTCCTGTTCCTATTTCTTATGTTCTTATCTTCATAGAACTAGATTCAGCAAAACTTCCTTCCTTGTTGGGCTGGAAACACTGATAAAGGAAGTTCTCTTGTATACATTTTAGGAATTTCTCCCACTCTTTGCATGTTACACTGTTATTATCCCAGTCTATATTAGGATGATTGAAATTTCCCTTCATCACTACACTGCAGTTCTTACATCTTCCTATAAATTGCCTGCAATTTTCTCCTCAACCACTTTTCCATTATTTGGTGGTCTATATTACTCAGTAATGCAATAGCTCCTCTATTGTTGTTTAATTGTCATCGAATACATTCTTGTCCTTCTCCATTCAACAACATCAACCCTCTCCAGAGCTACAATAGTTTTTTGATCGATACAGCAAACACATCCCTTCTTAACGTTCCCTAATACCTTGTAATCAGGAATATTAAGTTCCCAATTTGCTCCTTCTTGGAGTATCTCTGCTACTGCCATTGTATCATTCTTCCATGTATCTCATGTATCTCACCGACCTTATTTACCATGCCACATGTATTCAGGTATCTGCACTCCAAACACATCTTAGACTGCTTCACATTTGGCTGCTGTCCATTCCCTTGTATTATTGCACTATTATTTACACTAGTTCCATTTGCTTCTCCCAGTCCTCTGTGCATCTAGTTTCCCCTCACGACATTTTATTCTGGTGCTCACCCCACTGCCCAATTAACTTAAACCATCTCCCAAAGTACCAGTTAACTATACAGTGAGGACACTGATCCCAGCTGTGTTCAGGTGTATCCTCTCCATCTTCTCCAGGTCTATCCTGCCCCAGACCTTATCCCATTGCCCCAGAATCTGAAACTCTCTCCTGCACCATTTCTCCAGACACACATTAACCTGGAGTACTGTAGTTAGTTCTGGGCATCTTAGAAAGGATATATTGGCCTTGGAGAGAGTGCAGCACAGATTTACTAGAGTGATACTGGAACTTCAAGGGTTAAATTTCAAAGAGAGATTCCAGAGGTTTGGGTTGCATCCCCTGGAATTAAGAAGGTGATTTGAGTGAAATTTTCAACATATTATGGGAATGGTTATGGTAAATAGAAAGAAGCCATTTCTGTTGGTTGGGGAATTTAGGATGAGGGGATAGAGTCTACAAATTAGAGAATGAGGTGTGTGGTAACACTTCGACATGTGAAGGGTGGCAGAAATTTGGAACACTCTGCTGCAAACAGCAATTGATGCTGGGCCAAATGATAGACTTACACCTCAAATTAATGCATATTTGTTCTCTAATCTCATTTAAAGGGATATCGGGCAAAGGCAGCTCTATGGAGTTAGGTGAAAGATTTTTTTTTTTTAATCACTGGGTCCATCCTCCCCAGGACACGCACTGCCTGATCACACTGGGTCCATCCTCCCCGGGTTACACACTGTCTGATCATACTGGGTCCATCCTCCCCAGGTTACACACTGTCTGATCATACTGGGTCCATCCTCCCCGGGTTACACACTGTCTGATCACACTGGGTCCATCCTCCCCGGGTTACGCACTGTCTGATCACACTGGGTCCATCCTCCCCGGGTTACGCACTGTCTGATCACACTGGGTCCATCCTCCCCGGGTTCCGCACTGTCTGATCATACTGGGTCCATCCTCCCCAGGTTACACACTGTCTGATCACACTGGGTCCATCCTCCCCAGGTTACACACTGTCTGATCACACTGGGTTCATCCTCCCCGGGTTACGCACTGTCTGATCACACTGGGTCCATCCTCCCCGGGGTACGCACTGTCTGATCATACTGGGTCCATCCTCCCCAGGTTACACACTGTCTGATCATACTGGGTCCATCCTCCCCGGGTTACACACTGTCTGATCATACTGGGTCCATCCTCCCCAGGGTACACACTGTCTGATCACACTGGGTCCATCCTCCCCAGGTTACACACTGTCTGATCACACTGGGTCCATCCTCCCCGGGTTACGCACTGTCTGATCACACTGGGTCCAGCCTCCCTGGGTTACACACTGTCTGATCACACTGGGTCCAGCCTCCCCAGGTTACACACTGTCTGATCACACTGGGTCCAGCCTCCCTGGGTTACGCACTGCTTGATCACACTGGGACCATCCTCCCCTGTTACATCGTTATCTCTGCTGAAAATCATACTTCTGTAATATCTTTATTTCAAAAGGAGAATTTACTGTTGATGTGAGGTTTCCATTAAATTTTACTGATTTTGTGATGGATCACCAGGAATCATCTTATTCACAGGTGCCCAGCTCGGAGAAGTACTCGAAGAGGAGACTGATATTGAAGAGGTCTGGGAGATACAACCCTTTGCAGGTGGGAGGAGATTGAGACTTTTAATAACAAATATTTCACCATCAAAGAGGAATGTGTATTGCCTGAGTGTGTTGTGAGGTTTTCAAGTATTTTAATAAGTAATGAAAATATCATGATTTGTAATCTGGGGTATCAGCTACTTAGTTAATGGGGATTTCTTTTAGTTTAGTTGTATACAAAAAGTCTTAGAATGTGAAATTTTGTCTTGTAATTCTTGAAATTGGTTTGGGCGCTTATATCTCATATTTTTAACATTAACAGTCTCGCTAAGTTTGTAATCGTCCCTTTTTAAACAGTGAGATAGTGAGACCATTGATATGTGGAATATCTTAACGGGTTTTCCAATCTCAGAAAACACCAATAATGTGTAATTACACATTGACAATTATATGCAATCATAATTCTCCAACTATATGTGTGTCTCACTGTTTGTCTGCCCTCACCCATGTGTTCAATTAAAACTATCAGTCAGCGTACTTTTCTTTACCCACTGTGGAAAGCTAAAAGTGACTCGGTCACATCAGTAATTTCTCCAAACTATAGCTGAAGTTATCTTCCGGCAATAATTTATAACCAAATTTGAGACCTTGTAAAATTCAGTTACCTACTGTTTCATTCACCGACACTGGGATAATAAACACTTAACAACAAATTATATTTTCACAGCACTTGAAACATCGGAAACCATCCCAAAGCGCTTCACAGAAGCCAAATCAGACAAAAGATGGGCGCTGAATAAAGGATGTAGAACGAGGGGTGGCCAAAAGATTGATCAAGTTAGTCATTTTTAAGCAGTGTCCAAATTGAGGAGAGGGAGGTGGAGAGGTTTAGGTGGGAATTGCAGAGCAGAGATCAGGACCAGCAGAAGGTGTGACCACCATAGTTGGAGTGAAGAGAGGGTGAAATATACAAGAGACCAGAATTCGAGAAATGGAGTGTTCTCAGAGGGCGTCTTGCTGAGCTGGAAGAGGAAGGAGACCATGAATGGAGTTAAACAGAACGATTAGTACAAAAGCAAAATAGTGCAGATGCTGGAAATTTGAAATAAATCAGAAAATGCTGGAAATGCTCAGCAGGTCAGGCAGCATTTCTGAAGAGAAAATCAGAGTTAACGTTTCAGCTCTGTGACCCCTTGTTTTTTTTTAAGAGATACAGCACTGAAACAGGCCCTTCGGCCCACCGAGTCTGTACTGACCAACAACCACCCATTTCTACTAATCCTACATTAATCCCATATTCCCTACCACATCCCCACCATTCTCCTACCACCGACCTATACTAGGGGCAATTTTATAATGGCCTGCAAGTCTTTGGCATGTGGGAGGAAACCGGAGCACCCGGAGGAAACCCACGCAGACACAGGGAGAACTTGCAAACTCCACACAGGCAGTACCCAGAATTGAACCCGGGTCGCTGGAGCTGTGAGGTTGCGCTGCTAACCACTGCGCCACTGTGCTGCCCCAAAATAAGTTTAGAAATAAGAGCTCACCCATTTAAGACAGAGATGAGGAGAGGGTCGTGAATCTTTGGAACTCTCTTCCTCAAAAGGCGGTGGAAGCAGCGTCTCCAAATATTTTTAAGACAGAGGTACATAGATTTTTGATAAACAAGGGAGTGAAAGATTATTGGTGGTAGATGGGAATGTGGAGTTGAGGTTACAGTCCGATCAGCCGTGATCTTGTTGAATGGCAGAGCGGGTTTGAGGGGCCGAGTGGCCTACTCCTGCTCTTATTTTGTATGTTTATCTCGGTGGGGGATGCAGCAATGATAATGCCATTAAATGTCAAGGGGAGATGGTTAGTTTCTCTCTTCCTGGAGATGCTCTTTGCCTTGCACTTGTGTGGCACGAATGTTATTTGCCCGTACAGCATGACTACACGACCCAACCCGACGGGACTCGACAACATTTCAACACTCCCCCCTGCTCTCATGCTCAGATTTCTGTTCTGGGATTACTGCAGTGTTCCAGTGAACATCAACGCATGCTTGAGGAACAGCATCTCATTTACCGATTAGGGCACACTACAGCCTGCCGGTCTGCGCACTGAGATCAATAATTTCAGAGCATAACAGGTCCCCCATTTTACTTTTATTTTTAGTTATTTTTTTCTTTTTTCGTGTGTTTATTTTATTTTATCTTAGTTTGTTCAGTTTGCTTACCCACTGTTCTTTTTTCATGTTTATTCTTGCGGCTGTTCAGTTTTCAGTCCATTAACACCCTATCTGTACTTATGCTTTGTCTTTCAACACACCAGTAACATATTGTTTGCCTTTGCTCCATGACCTCCTGGTCAGCTATTCCGTGACCTTGTCCGATCAACATATCCTTTGTTATCTCTTGCCCCACCCCCGCTTTACTTGTTTAAAACCTTTCACATTTCTAATATTTGCCAGTTCTGAAGAAGCGTCACTGCCCTGAAACGTTAACTCTGCTTCTCTCTCCACAGATGCTGCCAGACCTGCTGAGAATTTCCAGCATTTCTTGTTTTGATCCATCGTCCCTACATTCCCCGCCCTGTACAACACTGTCCTAATAATGTTAAATAGCACTGAAATTACTGATCTTTTAACCGTGGTAACAGTGACTGCATTTCTCCCAGTTCTTTCTGTTTGTTGTTCAGAAGGGAAATCCGGTTCCCTTGCCTGAATAATTTCTGTGTCATCAATTCAATTTAAACGCTCGCCATGAAACCTGCTGTTTATAATCTTTCCCACATAATCTGTCGTCTTACTGCCCAGTTCTTCAATTCCTGCAAGCCAAGGAACTAACCCTGATTCTGTGGATCCATGAACATGCTTATCCTGAAATAAAGGGGCAATTGTAAGAGATTGCTACACTTACAGAGTCACTGTCCCTCCAATTCAGTTCACTGTACTTGATATTAAGATGATGCTGAAATAGTGGAACACAGTGAATACTCTGGGTTGTGAATACATTCCACCAGTAGCAGCTGAAGAGCTGAGCACCATAACAAGCTGTCTGAGCAAAGCAATTCCAAAGCATCTGACACTGACATATTGGACAATATAAAACATTGACCAGCTGTATCTTATCCACAAAGTCTAAACTTATCTCCCTATCAGCCACCTCACAATGATCAGCAAAGTGATAGATGAACTCATCAATAGTGCCATCAAATGTCAGCATTGACCCAACAATAACCTGTTTATGGGTGTTCAGTTCATATTGTACCTGAAATCTTCAGACTTATTCACAAATACAAGAGTTAAATTCTGGAGAAGTGCTGATCGCGACTCCCCTTTAACAAGGCAGCATTTCACTCACTTTGGGACCGAAGAATCCTGAACTCAATACGGATAAAAGAATACCCCCAACCGTAACCCCATAACCATCAACCTCTCCACTCCCACCACCCCATACCCCCTCCCCCAAACTCAGGGCTGGAAACTTTAAATTTCTGTGATAGTTAGGGATTATGTTGAAGAGTCCTGGACTCTAGCTTTGCGGTCATTACCGTTTACGAACGTGTATTAGGAGCAGGAGTAGGCCACTCGACCCCTCGAGCCTGCTCCGCCATCCAATATGTTCATGGCTAAACTGCAACTCCACATTTCCACCTACCCCCGATAATCTTCCACCCCTTTGCTCATCAAGAATCTACCTACCTCTGCCTTAAAAATATTCAAAGACTCTGCTTCCACCGCCTTTTGAGGAAGAGAGTTCCAAAGATTCACGACCCTCAGAGAAAAAAATTCTCATCTCTGTCTTAAATGGGCAACCCCTTATTTTTAAACAGTGACCCACTAGTTCTAGATTCTCCCACAAGAGGAAACATCCTAAACATCCTTTCCACATCCACCCTGTCAAGATCCCTCAGGATCTTATATGATTCAATCAAGTCGACTCTTCCTCTTCTAATTTCCAGCAGATACAAGCATAGGCTGTCCAATCTTTCCTCATAAGACAGTCCGCCCATTCCAGGTATTAGTCTAGTAAACCTTCTCTGTACTGCCTCCAACGCATTTACATCCTTCCTTAAATAAGGAGACCAGTACTGTACACGGTATTCCAGATGAGGTCTCACCAATGCCCTGTATAACTGACGCACAACCTCCCTACTTTTGTATTCAATTCCCCTCATTATAAACAATAACATTCTATTAGCTTTCCTAATTTCCTGCTGTACTTGCATACTAACCTTTAGTGATTCATGCATGAGGACACCCAGATCCCTCTGCATCCTCTCACCATTTAGATAATGTGCTTGTTTTTTTAATTCTTCCTGCCAAAATGGACAATTTCACATTTTTCCACATTGTACTCCATTTGCCGGGTCTATGCCCACTCATTTAAACTATCTATATCCGTCTGTCGCCTCCTTATGACCTCGTCACAACTTACTTCCCTACCTATCTTTGTTTCATCAGCAAATGGAGCAACCATATCTTTGGTCCCTTCATCTAAGTCATTTATATAAATTGTAAAAAGTTGAGGCCCCAGCACTGATTCCTGTGGCACACTACCCGTTACTTCTTACCAACCAGAAAATTACCCATTTATGCCTACTCTCTGTTTCCTGTTAGCTAACCAATCTTCTATCCATGCCAATTTGTTGGCCCCTAACACCATGAGTTTTTATTTTCTGCAATAACCTGTGAAGTGGCACCTTATCAAATGTCTTCTGGAAATCGAAGTACAGTCCATCCAACAGTTCCCCTTCATCCACAGCACACATTACTCCCTCAAAGAACTCCAATAAATTGGTTAAACATGATTTCCCTCTCACAAAACCATGTTGACTCTGCCTGATTACCTTGAATTTTTCTAAGTGCCCTGCTATAACATCTTTGATAATAGCTTCTAACATTTTCTCGAAGACAGATGTTATGCTAACTGGCCTGTAGTGTCCTGCTTTCTGTCTCCCTCCCTTTTTGAATAAAGGAGTTACATTCACTATTTTCCAATCTAACAGAACCTTCCCCGAACCTAAGGAATTTGGGAAAATTAAAACTAACACATCAACTATCTCACTAGCCACTTCTTTTATCACCCAAGGATGAAGTCCATCAGGACCCAGGAACTTGTCAGCCTGCAGCTCCAACAATTTGTTCAGTATCACTTCCCTGGTGATTGTAATTTTCTTAAGTTCCTCCCTCCCTTCTATTTCCTAACTTATAACTAATTCTGGACTGTTACTTGTATCATCAATAGTGAAGACCAATGCAAAATACCTGTTCAGATCATCTGCCATTTCCTTACTATCCATTATTAGTTCCCCAGACTCACTTTCGATAGGACCAACACTCACTTTGTTAAATCTTTAATATCTATAGAAGCTCTTACAATTTGTCTTTATATTTCCAGCTAGTTTTCTCTCGTATGTTAATTTTACCTTCCTTATCAATCTTTTAGTCATTCTTTGCTTTTTTTTAATATTCTGTCCAATCTTCTGACCTGCCTCCCATCTTTGCACAATTATAGACTTACACTGTTCATACACTAGAAATATATTTAAACATTATTTACAACAGTAGAATTTTAGCGAGCGAGACTATATTTGGCCGTTTTATTTTGTTAAATGGTGCTGTTTCCAGTAAGTTAATTTCCGAATAAAACAATTCTTTGTAACTCGATCCATTATGGATATTACAACTTATCAATAACATTGAACAACTACGCAGAGAAAAGGCGAGGAGTCCATTCGGGTACATAAAAAGTCTATAATTGTGTTCAGTAAATTCAGGGTCCTTAGCTTGTGCTGTGTCTCTGGATTCTGGTTGCAGAATGCCTGGTGGGTTAGAGTTGTGTGTTCTGCACACACCCTAGTTAAAGATTAATCCCACATTCCAGTCATAAACACGACCTTCAGACTTTTCATCACAACACAACACGCCCTGTTGTTTGGAGCAAGGAGAATCTGAATCCCACACGGTCTCAGTCAAATTCGAACTGAATTACTGAGCTTTTATCCAATGTCATGGATTCTGTGTATGGCAACAATGACTAACTTCTCCCTCAACTCTCCTATCTGAGAGTGTGGTGGAATATGATTCAATCAAGGCATTCAAACCAGAACTAGACTGTTATTTGAATAGGAAGAATGTGCAGGGTTACAGGTAGAAGGCATGGGGATGGTATTAGGTGAATTGTTCATTGAGAGAGCTGCTGCAGGCACGATGGGCCGAATGGCCTCGTTCGGCACTGTAACGATTCTGTGATCTGTGGTTCAGAAAACGTCACAGAAAAAGGATGTTTCCAATTTCATTGTTCAGCACAAAGCCTGATTATTATTGGACTATAAAAGGGCACAGATCGCAAGGGACAAAGGTCGTGATCCTTGGAATCAAACACCAGAATAAAATGCACAGTCAACCAATCATTGTAATTTATTAGCAATAGAGCAATGATTATAAAATTCATCAGACAGTCTTCAGTTTATTGATCAGCCTTGATCAGGATGTTCACCCCCATGAATATTATACTCCAAGTCTCACTTACTGCAACTGAATCAGCAAATGTGTGTCATAAATAAGTGAAACAACTGTAACATTGACTAATTCCTTATTATTTGTGTGACTGTAAATTTATAATTTAATTTCATTTTTAAAAATCTGACGGATGATTCAATTTAGAATCTCAAGGAATTTGAAAATTAATTTCTTACTTAAAATGATATTTCTCCTGACTCCCCCATGTCTAATTCCCTTTCCTCTGTCTCCGTGTTACTCTTTCCAGGTTTGTCTACCTATTATGGTCCTAACTTCCGAAGTTTTCATTCCTCCCTCACCTCCGACAATCCTAATTCTCCCATAAAACCACAGAACCAGAGAAAGGGTAAGGCACAGAAAGAAGCTATTCAGCCCATCATGACTGCACTGGCTGAAAAAAAACTAGCCTCCAATCTAATCCCACCTTCCAGCACCTGCTCCACAGCCTTGTGGGTTACAGCAGCACTTCATGTGCAGGTCCAGGTACCTTTTAAATGAGTTGAGGGTTACTGCCTCCACCACTGATCCGGGCAGTGAATTCCAGATACCCACCACCCTCTGGGTGAAAAAGTTTTTCCTCATGTCCCCTCTAATCCTTCTACCAATCACATTAAATCTGCGCCCCCTGGTAATTGACCTCTCCACCAGGGGAAACAGGTCCTTCCTGTCTACTCTATCTAGGCCCCTCATAATTTTGTACAGCACAATTAAGTCACTCTGTTCTCAGGAAAACGACCCTACCCTATCCAATCTTTCCTCATCGCTGCAACTTACAATCCCTGGCAACATTCTTGTAAATCTCCTCTGTACTCTCTTCAGAGCAATTATGTCCTTCCTGTAATGTGACCAAAACTGTACGCAATATTCCAGCTGTGGCCTAACCAGCGTTTTATACAGTTCCAGCATTACATCCCTGCTTTTGTATTCTATACCTCAGCCAATATAGGAAATCATTCCATGTGCCCTCTTCACCAATCTATCTACCTGTCCTGCCACCTTCAGGGACCTGTGGACATGCACTCCAAGGTCTCTCACTTCTTCTCCCCCTTTCAATATCCTTCCTTGTTTTATGTGTCTTCCCCAAATGCATTACCTCACACTTCTCCGGATTGAATTCCATTTGCCACTTTTCTGCCCACTCAACCAAACCATTGATATCATTCTGGAGTCTACAGCTATCCTCTTCACTATCAACTACATGGCCAATTTTCCTGTCACCTGCAATTTTCCCAATCATGCCTCCCACATTCAAGTGCAAATCACTAATATATACCACAAACAGCAAGTGACCAACACTGAGCCCTGCGGAATGCTACTGGAAACTGCTTCGCACTCACAAAAACATCCGTCGACCAGTACCCTTTGTTTCCTGTCACTAAGCCAATTTTGGAAATGATTCTCAGTGCCACATTGCAATGACTGACCTGGATAAAGTCCCTCATACCTGTTCACTGCCTTTGTGCCAAGACCCGCTGGCTCCCAATCTGCCAGTAAATTGGTTTGAAGATTTTTCCCTGCCGATTACAAATCCTTCTTGCCTGATATCCTCCCTATCTCTTTAATCTCTTCCAGCCATATGTCACTGTCTATACTGTCCGCTCCTCGGAACGTTCCTGTGGAATAAAATTGTTCCTCATTCACTACAATCTCTGCTCCAAACTCAGCAAATATTAGTCAAGAAACTATACCCAGGGTATCTGGAACTCATAGGAACAGCATTAGAGTCATAGACAGAAACAGGCCCTTCGGCCCACCGTGTCCATGCCGGCCATCAAGCCTACCTATTCTAATCCCATTTTCCAGCACTTGGCCCGTAGCCTTGTATGCTATGGCATTTCAAGTGCTCATCTGAATACTTCTTCAATGTTGAGAGGGTTCCTGCCTCTACCCACCCTTCAGGCAGTGTGTTCCAGATTCCAACCACCCTCTGGGTGGAAACATTTTTCCTCAAATCCCCTCTAAACCTCCTGCCCCCCTGGTTATTGATCCCTCGGCCAAGGGAGAAAGTTTCTTCCTATCTACCCCATCAATGCTCCTCATAATTTTCTACACCTCAATCATGTCCCCCCTCAGCCTTCTCTGCTCTAAGGAAAACAACCCTAGCCTTTTCAGTCTCCCTTCATAGATGAAATGCTCCAGCCAAGGCAACATCCTGGTGAATCTCCTCTTTACCCTCTCCAGTGCAATCACATCCTTCCTATTGTGTGGTGCCCAGAACTGTAAACAGTACTCCAGCTGTGGCCTAACTAGCGTTTTATACAGCTCCATCATAACCTCCCTGCTCTTATGTTCCATGCCTCCGCTAATAAAGGCAAGTATCCCATATGCCTTCCTAACTACCTTATCTACCTGCGCTGCTGCCTTCAGTGATCTATGGACAAGTACACCAAGGTCCCTCTGACCCTCTATACCTCCTAGAGTCCTACCATTCATTGTATGTTACCTTGACTTGTTATTCCTCCCAAAATGCATCACCTCACACTTCTCAGGATTAAATTCCATTTGCCACTGCTCCGCCCATCTTACCAACCCATCTATCGCGTCCTGTAATCTAATGCTTTCCTCCTCACCATTTACGACACCGCCAATTTTCGTGTAATCTGCAAACTTACTGATCACACCTCCTATATTCATGTCTAAATCATTAACGTACACTACAAACAGCAAGGGTCCCAGCACCGATCCCTGTGGTACACCACTGGTCACAGGCTTCCATTCGCAAAAACAACCCTCAACCACAACCCTCTGCCTCCTGCCACTAAGCCAATTTTGGATCCAATTTGCCAACTTGCTCTGGATCCCATGGGCTCTTACCTTCTTGACCAATCTCCCATGTGGGACTTTATCAAAAGCCTTACTGAAGTCCATGTAGACTACATCAACTGCTTTACCCTCATTGACACATGCAGTCACCTCCTCGAAAAATTCAATCAAATTTGTTAGATATCATCTTCCCCTGGCAAAGCCATGCTGACTATCCTTGATTAATCCCTGCCTCTTCAAGTGGAGATTAATCCTGTCCCTCAGAATTTTTTCCAATAGTGTCCCTACCACTGAAGTTAGACTCACTGACCTGTAACTACCTGGCTTATCCCTACTACCCTTCTTGAATAATGGTACCACATTCACTGTCCTCCAGTCCTCTGGCACTTCTCCTGTGGCCAGATTGGATTTTAAAATTTGTGTCAGAGCCTCTGCTATCTCCTCCCTTGCCTCACATAACAGCCTGGGATACATCTCATCTGGGCCTGGCGATTTATCCACTTTTAAGCCCATTAAAACCTCCTCCCTTTCAATGCTAATTTGTTCAAGTATATCACAATCTCCCTCCCTGATCTCACCTACAGTCGGCCATTCCAGCTCGAGAGCCCTTTCTGCCATGCAATATGATCATGGCTGATCTGTGACTTCACTCTATACAAACTGCCTTTGCCCAATAACCACAGAATTAGTCCAGCACTGAAGGATTCAGCCCATCACATTTGCACTGGCTCTCCGAGTAAACAATTCATTTTGTGTCATTCCCCTGCCTTCTCGCCATAACCCTGCACATTCTTCCTTTTCAGATAACTATATAATTCCCTTTTGAATGTTTCAATTGAACCTGCCTCCATCGCACTCTCTGGCAGTGCATTCCAGATCATAACCACTTGCTGCATGAAAAAGTTTTCCCTCGTGTCACCATTGTTTATTTTTGCCAATTACCTTAGGTCTGTGCCCTCTCGTTCTTGATTCTTTCAGGATTGGGAACAGTTTCTCCCCATCGACTCTGCCCAGACCTCTCACGATTCGGAATACCTCTATCAAATCTCCTTTCAGCCTTCTGTTCTCCAAAGAAAACAGTCCCAACTTCTCCAATCCCTCTTCGTAGGAAGGAAGTAAAGCTGGTAACAGGAGGTAGAAAAATAGCAAGTGACATCAGAAGGCAGGCAAAACAAAGGCAAGCGTCAACTTTGCTTAGAATGCAGAATAATGTCAAGAAGACAAGCTTAAGGGCACTCTACTTGAATGCATGCAGCAATCACAACAAGATAGATGATTTAAAGGCCCAAATAGAGGCAATAATCACCATAACGGAAATGTGATTACAGGGTGACCAAGATTGGAACTGAATATTCAAAGATATTCAACTTTTAGGAAGAACAGGCAAAAAGGAAAAGGAGGTGGTGTTGCGCTGATAATAAGGGATGGGATTAGTACATTAGTAAGTGAGGATCTCAGATCGGAAGAACAAATGTGGAATCTGTTTGGGTGGAGCTAAGAAACAGCAAGGTACAGCAAATATTGGTAGGAGTTGTTGACAGGCCAAACAGTAGCGGTAGTGTGGGGTAAGGTATTAATCAGGAGATTAGAGAAGCATATGGTATGGGTAATACAGTAATCATGGGTGACTTCAATCTGCACATAGACTGGGTAAACCTAATGAGCACTAATGCTGTGGAGGACGAGGTCCTGGAGCACGTTTGGGATGGTTTTCTAGAGCAGTATGTTGAGGAACTGATGAGAGAACAGGCTATTTTAGATCTAATATTATGCAATGAGAAAGGGCTAATTAATAATCTTGTAGTAAAAGAACCTTTAGGGATGAGCGACCATAATATGCTAGAATTTTACATTATGTTTGAAAGTGAGGTATTTGAATCTGAAGCCAGGGTTTAAATTGATAATGGAAATTAAGAAGGCATGAGGGACAAATTCGATAAGGTGGATTGGGAAAATTCATTAAAAGGTATGACAGTACATAGGCAATGATCTGACTGGGCATAGTCAATATGGATTTATGAAAGGGAAACCATGTTTGACGGATCTGCTGAAGTTTTATGAGGCTGTTACTAACAGAATTGATAAAGGGGAGTCGGTGGACGTAATATTTGCAGAATTTTCAGAAGGCTTTTGATGAATTCCCCCTCAGGAGGTTGGTTAGCAAAATTAAAGCACATGGGATAGGAGGTAATATACTGGCATAGATTAAGGATTGGTTAACAGGCAGAAAATAGAGAGTGGGAATAAACGCGCCATTCTCGCGTTGGCGGGCTGTGACTAGTGGGGTAGCACGAGGATCAGTACTTGGGCCCCAGTTGTTCACAAAATATATCAAAGATTTGGATGTCGGGATCAAATGTAATATTTTCAAGTTTATGGATGACACAAAACTAGGTGGGAATGTGTGTTATGATAAAAATGCAAAGCAGCTTCAAGGGAATGTGGACAGACTTCGTGAATGGGCAAGAACGTGGCAGATGGAATATAATGTGGAAAAATGTGAGGTTATCCACTTTGGTAGGAGGAAAAGATGTACAGAGTATTTCTTAAATAGTATGAGATTAGAAAATGTAGATGTACAAAGGGACCTGGGTGCCCTGGTCAATCAGTCACTGAAAGCTAACATGCAGGTGCAGCAAGCAAGTAAGAAGGCTAATGGTATATTAGTCTTTATCGCAAGAGGATTTGAGTACAGGAGTAGTGCAATCTTGCTTCAATTGTATCGAACCTTGGTTAGACCACACCTGGAGTACTGTGTGCAGTTTTGGTCTCCTTACCTTAGGAAGGATATTATTGCCATACAGGGAGTGCAATGAAGGTTCGCCAGACTTGTTCCCTGGGATGGCAGAACAGTCCTATGAAGAGAAAGTGGGGAAACTGGGCCTGTATTCTCTCGAGATTTGAAGAATGAGAGGTGATCTCATTGAAACCTACAAAATACTTAAAGGGATAGACATGGTAGATGCAGCTAAAATGTTTCCCCTGGTTGGGGAGTCTAGAACCAGGGGACACAATTTTAAAATAAGGGGGAAGCCACTTAGGACAGAGATGAGGAGAAATTTCTTTACTCAGAGAGTTGTGAACCTTTGGAATTCTCTAACCCAGAGGGATGTAGATGCTCGTTCATTGAGTATGTTTAAAGCTGAGATTGACAGATTTCTAAATACCAATGACAGAAAGGAATATCAGGATAGTGTGGGAAAAAGGCATTAAAATGGGTGATCAGCCATGATCGTATTGAATGGCGGGGCAGGCTCGTTGGGCTGAATGGCCTACTCCTGCTCCCATGTAAATGAAGTTCCTCATCCCCGGAACCATTCTCATGAATCTTTTCTGCACTCTCTCCAACGTATTCACATCTTTCCTGTAATGCAGCGCCCAGAACCTGAAGCAATAAACCAGTTGAGGCCAAACTAGTATATTATACAAGTTCAACATAACCTCCTTGCTCTTGTACTCTATTCCCCTATTCATAAAGCCAAGCATTCTGTTTGCTTTATTACTCATTCTCAACCTATCCTGCCACCTTCAATAACATAAGCACATGGACACCTGGGTACCTCTGTTCCTGCACCGCCTTTAGAGTTGTACTTTTTATTTTATATTCTCTCGCCATTTTCTTCCTGCTAAAACGAACCACTTCACTTTTCTCCACATTGAACTTCATCTGTTACTTGTGCCCCATTCCACCAGCTTATGTCCTGTTGAAGCTCTACACTATCCTCCTCACAGTTCACAATGCTTCCAAGTTTTCCATCATTCGCAAATTTTGAAATTGTGCCCTGTACACCAAGGTGTAAATCATTAATATACATCAGGAAGATCAAGGGTCCCGACACTGACTCCTGTGGAACTCCACGACAAAAACATCCATTAAACACTAAAATAAAAGCAAAATACTGCAGATGCTGGAATTCTGAAATAAAAGCAGAAAGTTGTGGAAATACACCACAGGTCTGGCAGCATCTGCGGAGAGAGAAGCAGAGTTAACGTTTCAGGTCAGTAGCCTTTCTTCAGAATGTTAACTGAAACGTTAACTCTGCTTCTCTCTCCACAGATGCTGCCAGACCTGCGGAGTATTTCCAGCATTTCTTGTTTTTATATCCATGAACTACAACTGTCACTCAGCCAATTCTGTATCGATTTATTCCACAAGATATAACTTTGCTCACAAGTCTGTTGTGTGGCACTGTATCAAAGGCCTTTTGGAAGTCGATGTAGACTACATCAACAGAATTACCCTCTATATAATCTACATAAATGATTTGGATATGGGGATCAATTGCAGAGCATTTCTTAAATGGTGAAAGGTTGGGAAATGTTGATGTCCAAAGAGACCTGGGTGCCCTTGTTCACAAGTCACTAAAAGCTAGTATGCAGGTGCTGCAAGCGACTGAGACAAATGGTACATTGGCCTTCATTGCAAGTGGATTTGAGTACAGGAGTAAAGATGTATTGATTCACTTGTATAAACCCTTGGTGAGAATGCACCTGGAGTATTGTGTACAATTTTGGTCTCCTCATGTAAGGATATACTTGCCATAGAGGGAGTGCAATGGGGATTCACCAGACTAATCTCTGGGACAGTGGGATTGTCTGACGAGGAAAGATTGCAGAAACTGGGCCTGTATTCTCTCGAGCTTCGAAGAATGAGAGGTGATCGCATTGAAAATGACAAAATTCTTACGGGACGTGGCAGGGTAGATGTGGATAGGATGTTTCCCCTGGCTGGTGAGTCTAGAACAAGGGGATACAGTTTCAGAATAAGGGGCTGGCTATTTAAGACTGAGATGAGGAGGAATTTCTTTACTCAGAGGGTGGTGAATCTATGGACTTCTCTACCCCAGCAGGCTGTGGAAGCTCAGTCATTGAACATGTTCAATACACAAATCGATAGATTTCTGAATACTAACAGCAAGGGAAATGGGGATAATGGGGAAAATGGCAGAGAGGTAGATGATCAGCCATGATCCATTTCAATGGCAGAATAGACTCGACGGGCCGAATGGCCTACTCCTGCTCCTATTTCCTATGATCCCTCATGAACCATCTCAGTTTCCACTTCAACAACTCCAGCAAGTCAGTTAAACATGATTTTATCTGAACGAATTCAGCCTGTTTTTTTCCTGTAATTAACCCAAATTTGTCCATCGATTAACTTTGTCCCGAATTACTGTTTCTAGAAGTTTCCCCAAAGTTAAAACACTGTCTGATCACACTGGGTCCATCCTCCCCGGGTTACACACTGTCTGATCACACTGGGTCCATCCTCCCCCGGTTACACACTGTCTGATCTCACTGGGTCCATCCTCCCCGGGTTACACACTGTCTGATCTCACTGGGTCCATCCTCCCCGGGTTACACACTGTCTGATCTCACTGGGTCCATCCTCCCCGGATTACACACAGTCTGATCTCACTGGGTCCATCCTCCCCGGGTTACACACTGTCTGATCTCACTGGGTCCATCCTCCCCGGGTTACACACTGTCTGATCTCACTGGGTCCATCCTCCCCGGGTTACACACTGTCTGATCTCACTGGGTCCATCCTCCCCGGATTACACACTGTCTGATCACACTGGGTCCATCCTCCCCGGGTTACACACTGTCTGATCTCACTGGGTCCATCCTCCCCGGGTTACACACTGCCTGATCACACTGGGTCAATCCTCCCCGGGTTACACACTGTCTGATCTGACTGGGTCCATCCTCCCCGGGTTACACACTGTCTGATCTCACTGGGTCCATCCTCCCCGGGTTACACACTGTCTGATCTCACTGGGTCCATCCTCCCCGGGTTACACACTGTCTGATCTCACTGGGTCCATCCTCCCCGGGTTACACACTGCCTGATCACACTGGGTCAATCCTCCCCGGGTTACACACTGCCTGATCACACTGGGTCAATCCTCCCCGGGTTACACACTGTCTGATCTCACTGGGTCCATCTAACCCTCGAATTGTTTGCAGTAACTGTTTAACTTGCTGCCAACATACTGAATTCAATGCCAAAACATTCGGAACAAACCCTCTATTAACACTGTGTTAATACTATAACTATATTAATACTATATCACTGTATTATTACTATATTAATACTCTATCTCTCTATATTGATGCTATTTTACTCGGTATTAATACTATACAATGTTCTAACTCTTCCTCACCGTCACTCACAGACCAGCCGCGGAGAAAACCCGGAAGAAAGGCTTTCCTGTGCGCTTGCGCAGTTGCAAGGCTACACTTGCGTCGCTGTCGTCGTCGGGCTCTGACTGCGCCTGCGCGACAGAGGAGGCTGTGAAAGAATCTGGAATTCCAAAAGAAAGTTGAAAATAAAGTTGGATGTTGTGGAGGAAATGTCAATGGGAACATGGAGAGTCAACACCAACAGCTGCTGGACTAAAACAAACAAAATAAAATACAGGATCACTGACCTGAAACATTAACTCTGCTTCTCTCTCCACAGATGCTGCCAGACCTGCTGAAGATTTCCAGCATTTCTTGTTTTTATTTCAGATTTACAACATCTGCAGTATTTTGCTTTTATTTTAGTGTTTAATTCACTGCCACTTCTCCAGGAATGCCCACCTTGAAGAAGTTCTGCTCTTCTCTCTGACGGGATTTTTGTTTGTCTCTTTTACCTTGTTCACCTTCATTGCTTTCCATTTCCCTCCTGGTGTTTGATAAAGTGTCGACCAAAACTCATTTTCACAGCCACATCTCCTTCCTCAGTGACTGTCTCCGGCTCTGACTTATTCCATGTGGATTCCAACTGAAGTTTCATCCACCCAGGATCGAATGTTTTGAATCCACCCAGGATTACAGGTAGCTCCGAGAAATACAACGTTCCTCAGACTGCTGTTCTCGCCACATCCTGAGATCCACACTCAGTGCTATGTGCCGCCACATGTACACACTGAACCTCTCTCTCCAGAAGCACCGCCTCACCTTAACTCAAAGCTGTTCTACTTTGCATTTTCATCTCATCCTTCGTCTTAGCCGAAGCATTAACAAAAAACCTCTTCCTTTTAAATATTAAGGAAGGCAAGCTCCGGTAGCTGATGGGGACGAATGCCCCCCCCAGATCCTTCTTCCCCTTCACTTCCCTCTGACCCCAACCTTTCTGATCTGATCCCTTGCCGTGCATTCACTATACCCTCTGACCTTCCCCTCTCTGATGCGGAACGTTCTGTACTCAGCAAAGGACTGGGTTTTATCCCCTTACGTCGCCACCTCAATGAATTTCGCTCTCGGCATGTCGTTGAGCTCTTCTTCTGTCGCCTTCACCAGGATGTTGCCTGGTATGGAGGGCGCTAGCTATGAAGAGAGATTGAGTAGATTAGGATTATTTTCATCAGAAAGACGGAGGTTGACGGGGGACCCGATTGAGGTGTACAAAATCATGAGAGGTATAGACAGGGTGGATAGCAAGAAGCTTTTTCCCAGAGTGGGGGATTCAATTACTAGGGGTCACGAGTTCAAAGTGAGAGGGGAAAAGTTTAGGGGGGATATGCGTGGAAAGTTCTTTACGCAGAGGGTGGTGGGTGCCTGGAACGCGTTGCCAGTGGAGGTGGTAGACGCGGGCACGATAGCGTCTTTTAAGATGTATCTAGACAGATACATGAATGGGCAGGAAGCAAAGAGATACAGACCCTTAGAAAATAGGCGACAGGTTTAGATAGAGGATCTGGATCGGCGCAGGCTTGGAGGGCCGAAGGGCCTGTTCCTGTGCTGTAATTTTCTTCGTTCGCCTCCGGGCTCACTTCTTTGACCAGGAGTCCTCCCACTGACCAGTAGACCTATTCACCCACCTCCATCATTCACCCACCACCTGGAACCCTCCCTCTGGCCTCTTTCCTGCTCTTGATCTTTTCATTGAAAACTGTCGGCGAGATATCGGCCATCTCAATTTCTCTGCCCACCCTTCACCCTCCCTTCACTCACTCTAACCTGTCTCCCTTTGAACTTGCTGCACTCCGTTCTCTCAGGTCTAATCCCAACATTGTCATAAAATCTGCAGATAAGGGTGGTGCTGTTGTCTGGCGTACAAATCTCTACCTTGTAGAGGCTTAGCGCCTACTCTCAGACACTTCTTCCTACTTCCCCCGGACCATGATCCCACCATCGAACATCAAGCTATTGTCCACAGGACCGTCACTGACCTCATCACCTCCGAAGATCTTCCCTCTGCAGCTTCCAACCTCCTCATCCCACAACCCCGGACAGCCTGCTTCTACCTCCTTCCCAAAATCCACAAACAGGACTGTCCCAGCAGACCCATTGTGTCAGCCTGCTCCTGCCCCACTGAACTTATTTCTTCCTATCTTGACTCTATCTTTTCTCCTCTGGTCCAGTCTCTTCCCATCCACATCCGTGACTCTTCTGACACATACGGCATTTTGACAATTTCCAGTTTCCTGGCCCTAACCACCTCCTCTTTATCATGGACATCCAATCTCTCTACACCTCCATCCCCCAGCAGGATGGTTTGAGGGCTCTCCGCTTCTTCCTGAAGAGGCCCAACTAGTCCCCATCCACCACTACCATCCTCTGCCTGGCTAAACTTGTTCTCACATTGAACAACTTCTCCTTCAACTCCACTCACTTCCTTCAAGTAAAAGGTGTCGCTATGGGTACCCACATGGGTCCTAGTTATGCCTGTTTTTTGTGGGATATATCAAACATTCCTTGTTCCAGTCCTACTCAGGCCCCTCCCCCGACTTTTTCCGGTACATTGATGACTGTATAGGTGGCATTTCCTGCTCCCGCCCCAAACTGGAAAACTTTAAAATGAGCTTTGCTTCCAATTTCCACCTAACTCTCACTTTTACATGGTCCATCTCCGACACTTCCCTTCCCTTCCTCGACTCCTCTGTTCCATCTCTGGGTATAGGTTATCTACTAATATTCATTATAAGCCCACCGACTCCCACACCTACCTCGACTACACTTCCTCACACCCTGCCTCCTGTAAGGACTCTATTCCAGTCGCCCAGTCTCTCTGTCTTCGACGCATCTGCTCTGATGATGCAACCTTCCTCGACAGCGTTTCTGATATGTTTTCCTTTTTGCTCAACCGAGGATTACCCCCCACTGTGGTTGTCAGGGCCCTCAAACATGTCCGGTCCATTTCCCGCACCTCTATCCTCACCCATTCCCCTCCCTCCCTGCGACAGGGTTCCTCTTGTCCTCACTTTCCACCCCACCAGCCTCCACATCCAAAGGATCATCCTCCGCCATTTCCATCACGTCCAGCGTGATGCCACTACCAAACGCATCTTCCCTTCCCTTTCCTGACAGCATTCCGAAGGGATTGTTCCCTCTGTGACACCATGGTCCACTCCTCCATTACCCCAACCACTTTGTCCCCTTCCCACAGCACCTTCCCCTGCAATCGCAGGAGGTGTAATACCTGCCCTTTTACCTCCTCTTTCCTCACTATCCAAGGCCCCAAACACTCCTTTCAGGTGAAGCAGTGATTTACTTGTACTTCTTTCAATTTAGTATACTATATTTGCTGCTCACAATGTGGTCTCCTCTACATTGGAGAGACCAAACACAGACTGGGTGACCGCTTTGCGGAACATCTCCGCTCAGTCCGAAAGCAGGACCCTGAGCTTCTGGTTGCTTGCCATTTCAGCACACCCCACTGCTCTCATGCTCACATCTCTGTCCTGGGATTGCTGCAGTGTTCCAGTGAACATCAACGCAAGCTCGAGGAGCAGCATCTCATTTACCGATTAGGCACACTACAGCCTGCCGGACTAAACATTGAATTCAATAATTTCAGAGCATGATGGCCCCCCTATTTATTTTTAGTTATTTTTCTTCTTTTTCTTTGTTTAGGATTGTTTACTTTATGTTTCTACTGTGCCAACCCACTGTTTTTTTTCATGTTTGTGCTTTGGGCCAGGGCTGTTCATTTTTCTGTCAATGAACACCCTCTCTGTACTAATGCTTTGTCTTTCACCACACCATTAACATACTGTTTGCCTTTGCTCCATGACCTTCTGGTCAGTTATTCTCGGTGACCTTGTTCTATCAACACTTTCTTTTTGGTTAGCTCTTCCCCCACCCCCGATTTACTTGCTTAAAACCTATTACATTTCTAATATTTGCCAGTTCTGATGAAGGATCACTGACCTGAAACATTAACTTTGCTTTGCTCTCCACATATGCTCCAGACCTGCTGAGTATTTCCAGCATTTCTTGTTTTTATTTTAACTTTCCAATCTTATTTATCTTACGTGGCTCGATTAATAATCTAGAAATTATTACCTTTGAGGTTCTGCTTTTTAAGTTAGTGCCTACCTCCTCATACTCTCTATGTAGAAGCTCTTTCCTAGTCCTATGTCATTGATAACTACATGGACATACAAATTACCCAAGAGCCCACGAGCCTGCTCCGCCATTCAACAAGATCAAGGGGCTGATCTGATTCTAACTCCACATTCCACCTACCCCGATAACCTTTCACCCCCTTGCTTATCAAGAATATCGACCTCTGCCTTAAAAATATTCAAAGTCTTGCTTCCACTGCCTTTTGAGGAAGAGAGTTCCAAAAACTCATGACCCTCAGAGAAATAATTCTCCTCATCTCTGTCTTAAATGGGCGACCCCTTATTTTTAAACAGTGAATCTTAGTCCTAGATTCTCCCACAAGAGGAAACATCCTTTCCACATCCACCCTGTCCTGACCCTTCAGAATCTTATATGTTTCAATCAAGTTGCCTCTTACTCTTCTGAACTTCAGCAGATACAAGCCTAGCCTGTCCAACCTTTCCTCAAAAGACAACTCACCCATTCCAGCTATTAATCCAGTAAACCTTCTCTGAACTGCTTCCAATGCATTTACATCCTTCCTTAAATAAGGAGACCAATAATGTACATAATACTCCAGCCTGCTCCTGCCTCACTGAACTTATTTCTTCCTATCTTAACTCTATCTTTTCCCCGCTGGTCCAGTCTCTTCCCACCTACATCCGTGACTCTTCTGACGCCCTACGTCATTTTGACAATTTCCAGTTTCCTGGTCCCAAACGCCTCCTCTTCACTATGGACGTCCAATCTCTCGACACCTCCATCCCCCACCAGGATGGTTTGAGGGCTCTCCGCTTCTTCCTGGAACAGAGGCACAACCAGTCCCCATCCACCACCACCCTCCTCTGTCTGGCTGAACTTGTTCTCACATTGAACAACTTCTCCTTCAACTCTGCTCATTTCCTTCAAGTAAAAGGTGCTGCTATGGGTACCCGCATGGGTCCTAGTTATGATTGTCTTTTTGTGGGATATGTCGAACATTCTTTGTTCCAGTAAAATAAAAGCAAAATACTGCAGATGCTGGAAATCTGTAATAAAAACAAGAAATGCTGGACCCACTCAGCAGGTTTGGCAGCGTCTGTGGAAAGAGAAGCAGAGTTAATGTTTCGGGTCAGTGACCCTTCTTCGGAACCGACCTGCTGAGTGGTTCCAGCATTTCTTGTTTTTATTCTTTGTTCCAGTCCTATTCAAGCCCCCTCCCCCAACTCTTTTTCCGGTACATTGATGTCTGTATCGGTGCCGTTTCCTGCTCCCGCCCTGAACTGGAAAACTTTATCAACTTTGCTTCCAATTTCCACCCTTCTCTCACATGGTCCATCTCTGACACTTCCCTTCCTCGACTTTTCTGTCTCCATCTCTGAGGATAGGTTGCCTACTAATATCCATTATAAGCCCACAAACTCTCACAGCTACCTCGACTACACTTCTTCACACCTTGCCTACTGTAAGGACTCCATTCCATTCTCCCAGTTTCTCCATCTGCTCTGATGATGCTACCTTCCATGACGGAGCTTCTGATATGACCTCCTTTTTCCTCAACCGAGGATTCCCCCCACTGTGGTTGACAGGGCCCTCAACCGTGTCCGGCCCATTTTCCACACCTCCACCTTTACCCCTTCCCCTCCCTCCCAGAACCGTGACAGGGTTCCCCTTGTCCTCACTTTCCACCCCATCAGCCTCCATATCCAAAGGATCATCCTCTGCCATTTCCGACACCTCCAGCGTGATGCCACTACCAAACGCATCTTTCCCTCCCTTCCCCTGTCAGCATTCTGAAGGGATCGTTCCCTCCGCGACACCCTGGTCCACTCCTCCATTACCCCCACCACCTCGTCCCCGTCCCATGGCACCTTCCCCTGCAATCGCAGGAGGTGTAATACCTGCCCATTTACCTCCTCTCTCCTCACTATCCCAGGCCCCAAACACTCCTTTCAGGTGAAGCAGCGATTTGCTTGTACTTCTTTCAATGTAGTATACTGTATTCGCTGCTCACAATGTGGTCTCCTGTACATTGGGGAGTCCAAACGCAGACTGGGTGATCGCTTTGCAGAACACCTCCGCTCAGTCCGCAAGCAGGACCCTGAGCTTCCGGTTGCTTGCCATTTCAACACTCCCCCCTGCTCTCATACTCACATCTCTGTCCTGGGATTGCTGCAGTGTTCCAGTGAACATCAACGCAAGCTCGAGGAACAGCATCTCATTTTCTGATTAGGCACACTACAGCCTGCCGGACTGAACATTGATTTCAATAATTTCAGAGCATGATGGACCTTTCATTTTACTTTTATTTTTAGTTATTTTTTCTTTTTCTTTTTTTACGCTTTTTACAATTTTTTTTCTTTTGTTTATTTCATTTCATTGTAGTTTGTTCAGTTTGCTTACCCACTGTTTTTTTTCATATTTGTACTTGCTGCTGCTTAATCTTCAGTCCGTTAACACCCTATCTATACTAATGCTTTGTCTTTCAACAAACCATTAACATATTGTTTGCCTTTGCTCCATGACCTCTTGGTCAGCTATGTGGCCTTGTCCAATCTACGCCTTCTCCTTTGTTATCTCTTGCCCCACCCCCGGCTCACTTGCTTTTTACCTTTGACATTTCTAATATTTGCTCGTTCCGAAGAAGGGTCACTGACCCAAAACGTTAACTCTGCTTCTCTTTCCACAGATGCTGCCAGACCTGCTGAGTGGTTCCAGCATTTCTGGTTTTTATTTCAGATTTCCAGCATCCGCAGTATTTTGCTTTTATAATACTCCAGATGTGGTCTCACCAATAGCCAGTATAACTCCCTAATTTCATATACAATTCCCCTCACAATAAACAATAACATTCTATTAGATTTCCTAATTACTTGCTGAACCTGCATTCTAACATTTTGTGATTCACGCACCAGGACACCCAGATCTCTCTGCACCTCAGAGATACTGGAAATCCTCAGTGGATCAGACAGTCTGTGGGGAGAGGACGGTGAGGTTAATGGTTCAGGTTGATGACGATTCCTGAGAACAGGATCAGGATCTGAAACATTCACCTCACTTTCCTCTCTCCACAGAAACTGACTGATCCACTGAGTATTTCCAGCATTTTCTGCTTTATTTCTAATATGATGACTCATCCCCATTTCAGACTATATTCTGTGTTTTTATTGGTTTGGGATCTTTGAGGTTTATCTCTGCATCGTGTTCAGTGAATTGACAGGAATTACTTTTCACTTCAAATCTCCCATTTGATTTGTCCCCAAATCTGAGACATTTTAACACTTGGTGTGATTTCAGCCCCACCTAATAAACAGACAACTGTCCATCTGCTGGGCTCTGACGCAGACTGGAGTCACCCCTCAGATCAAATCCCTTTACTCAAAATTGAACACAAAGTTGACTTGGACCTCTGTGTTGTTATGAAGGTGCTTCTGGGTTTTGTGTGTTTTGAGACAGAAACTGATCTCACTTCACATTCCACTGCACGGCCTCATTCTGGTTAATTGTTCTCGGTGGTCAGACACTCCCAGTCTCATTCTCACCATTTCCTGCCTCACCCTGTCACCTTTGTGTACTGTCCACAGGACCAGTGTCTCTCAGAGTAAATGGGACTTTCTCTTACCTTTCTCCCCAGTCGATCTATGACAGCTCTTTGAATGGGAAGGGTTCTCTCTGGTTGGTGCTCTCACAATCCTGCGCTGGTTCACCTGCTGTTGTTCCTCAGTCTACAATCCCTGTTTACTTCCAGCTGTGGACCTTTCTCATCACTCCGTCATTCACCAGGAGATCTAACTACAGCAGGGCAGAAAATGAGAAGGATGTAGGCGGTGTGAGGTAATGTAATGTACACTTGTCTTTTAACCATCAAAGTGAAATTTAAGGGACAAATATTTCTGTTTGATTTTGTTCCTTTCCACAGATCCCCGGTCCATCCGCCTGGGCTACAGGAAAACAACCCGTGTTTGCGGCAGAAATGAGCCTATTTTCTCAGCACCGTGGACAAACTGACACTGTATCAGAAACTGTCTCTTGGATTGCTGAGGTAACAGAAGGACCAATAGCTGCCGGGATCCTCCACGTCTTCAGGATCAGGGCCACGTGTGTCTGGTGAATTTAGTCCCAACCTCAGATCCCCAGATCACCCACCTGGAATTCCCACAAACCTTCACAATTTAACATGGAAATGTGGCAGTTTCCCTCTGTGTTTGAGGCAAATGTCTGATCACACTGGGTCCATCCTCCCCGGGTTACACACTGTCTGATCACACTGGGTCCATCCTCCCCGGGTTACACACTGTCTGATCACACTGGGTCCATCCTCCCCGGGTTACACATTGACTGATCACACTGGGTCCATCCTCCCCGGGTTACACACTGTCTGATCACACTGGGTCCATCCTCCCCGGGTTACACACTGTCTGATCACACTGGGTCCATCCTCCCCGGGTTACACACTGTCTGATCACACTGGGTCCATCCTCCCCGGGTTACACACTGTCTGATCACACTGGGTCCATCCTCCCCGGGTTACACACTGTCTGATCGCTCTGGGTCCATCCTCCCTAGGTTACACACTGTCTGATCACACTGGGTCCATCCTCCCCAGCTTACACACTATCTGATCTCACTGGGTCCATCCTCCCCGGGTTACACAGTGTCTGATCACACTGGGTCCAACCTCCCCGGGTTACACACTGTCTGATCTCACTGGGTCCATCCTCCCCGGGTTATTCACTGTATGATCTCACTGGGTCTATCCTCTCCTGGTTACACACTGTCTGATCACACTGGGTCCATCCTCCCCAGGTTACTCACTGTCTGATCACACTGGGTCCATCCTCCCCAGGTTAAACACTGTCTGGTCTCACTGGAACAATCCTCCCCGTGTTACACACTGTCTGATCTCACTGGGTCCATCCTCCCCGGGTTACTCACTGTCTGATCACACTGGGTCCATCCTCCCTGGGTTACACACTGTCTGATCACACTGGGTCCATCCTCCCTGGGTTACTCACTGTCTGGTCTCACTGGGTCCATCCTCCCCAGGTTACACACTGTCTGGTCTCACTGGGTCCATCCTCCCCGTGTTACACACTGTCTGGTCTCACTGGGTCCATCCTCCCCGTGTTACACGCTGTCTGGTCTCACTGGAACAATCCTCCCCGTGTTACACACTGTCTGGTCTCACTGGGTCCATCCTCCCCGTGTTACACACTGTCTGGTCTCACTGGGTCCATCCTCCCCAGGTTACACAATGTCTGATCTCACTGGGTCCATCCTCCCTGGGTTACACACTGTCTGGTCTCACTGGGTCCATCCTCCCCATGTTACACACTGTCTGGTCTCACTGGGTCCATCCTCCCCATGTTAAACACTGTCTGGTCTCACTGGGTCCATCCTCCCCATGTTACACACTGTCTGGTCTCACTGGGTCCATCCTCCCTGGGTTACACACTGTCTGATCACACTGGGTCCATCCTCCCCGGGTTACACATTGTCTGGTCTCACTGGGTCCATCCTCCCTGGGTTACACACTGTCTGGTCTCACTGGGTCCATCCTCCCCGGGTTACACATTGTCTCGTCTCACTGGGTCCATCCTCCCCAGGTTACACACTGTCTGGTCTCACTGGGTCCATCCTCCCCAGGTTACACATTGTCTGATCACACTGGGTCCATCCTCCCTGGGTTGCACACTGTCTGATCACACTGGGTCCATCCTCCCCGTGTTACACACTGTCTGGTCTCACTGGGTCCATCCTGCCCAGGTTACACACTGTCTGGTCTCACTGGGTCCATGCTCCCCAGGTTACACACTGTCTGGTCTCACTGGGTCCATCCTCCCCAGGTTACACACTGTCTGGTCTCACTGGGTCCATCCTCCCCATGTTACACACTGTCTGGTCTCACTGGAACAATCCTCCCCGTGTTACACACTGTCTGGTCTCACTGGGTCCATCCTCCCCGTGTTACACACTGTCTGGTCTCACTGGGTCCATCCTCCCCAGGTTACACACCGTCTGGTCTGACTGGGTCCATCCTCCCCATGTTACACACTGTCTGGTCTCACTGGAACAATCCTCCCCGTGTTGCACACTGTCTGGTCTCACTGGGTCCATGCTCCCCAGGTTACACACTGTCTGGTCTCACTGGGTCCATCCTCCCCAGGTTACACACTGTCTGGTCTCACTGGGTCCATCCTCCCCATGTTACACACTGTCTGGTCTCACTGGAACAATCCTCCCCGTGTTACACACTGTCTGGTCTCACTGGAACAATCCTCCCCGTGTTACACACTGTCTGGTCTCACTGGGTCCATCCTCCCCGTGTTACACACTGTCTGATCTCACTGGGTGCATCTAACCTTCGAATTGGTAGCAGTTACTATTTAAGTTATTGCGAACATACTGAATTCAATTCCAAAGCATCTAATATTTCAGAAGTGCCAGGATTGTGAGTATCACAACATACATTTGAGGAGTCCAGGAGTCGAAACATTCCTTGAATAAAACTCCAGTGAGTGTTTAAAGGGCTGAAACATGGTCGTTTCATTTCCTGTTGAAATCAGGTCCCAACAATAACCAGGTGATTTGTGTTGAACGAGTACAGCAATGAATCTACAATGCAGCAGAACAAACACTGTTCTCAGTTTAATAAAAACCCTCGGTCGAGGCTGGGAGCTGGATCAGGTGACCATTGAGAACTCTTTATTCTGACAGAACACAAAGTAATTACATTTAAATCAAGTTTAAAAATATATCCTGTAAAAATAACATGATTATAATTTTATCACCAGTTAATGATCAACCATTACATCCAATATTGTGTTAAATTGAGAAACAGATGTAACAATGGGAAATAAGTGATTAGTAAAACCCAGATTTTGGTTAAAACCTGTCAGTTTATTAATTTATTTTATTTTATTTTATTTTATTTCCGGGTTTTCATCGGTGGAGCCGGAAATTCTCCATCTTCTCTTTCTTTTTTCTTTTTTTTTTCTTTCTTTTGGGCCTCCTTATCTCGAGAGACAATGGATACGCGCCTGGAGGTGGTCAGTGGTCCTTCTCTACAAACTGTAGATTAACACAATCAGACCAAACCCTCTATTAACACTGTATTAACACTGTATCACTATATTAATACTATATCACTGTATTATTACTATATTAATACTCTATCTCTCTATATTGATGCTATTTTACTCGGTATTAATACTATACAATGTTCTAACTCTTCCTCACCGTCACTCACAGACCAGCCGCGGAGAAAACCCGGAAGAAAGGCTTTACTGTGCGCTTGCGCAGTGGCAAGGCTCAACCTGCAGTGTCGTAGGGATCTGACTGCGCCTGCGCGGCAGCGGAGGAACCGAGAATTCCGACTGTTCAAAAAAAGCTGCATTTGCAGACAACGCGACCGCCAGGTGGCGCTGCTGTAGCACATGCGCAAATGCAGCATGTGCCACTAAAACGTCATCGACTGCGACTTTCGGCATCTGCCAAGACTAAAGATGGCGCTGCTCAAATAATCACACGGAGACAACCGAACCTAAACACATGTCAGCACACAATGGTGGAGTGAGAGGTCGAGTGAGGCGGCTGGGGCGCAGGGAGCGGAGCCGGAGACAGCAGGGGGAGGGGAGGGAGCGGAAAGGGAGGTGGACTGCGTTTTCTGCGCATGCACCATAAACTTGCACCGGCCGGTCCCCGCACCTGGCAACACCAAGGTCTTCGGCCGCTCTCTCCCCGCGGCTCTCTACGGCTGCTCACTTCCGGCCCTCTCCAGCCAGCCGTTCTCTCCAGCTGCAGATCCCCCATCCAGCAGCTTTCTCTCTTACTTCTCAACAGGCATTGCAGCTGTCTGGTCTCTGCCTTTTGCATCCCCCTCTTCAGGAACTTCTGAATTTAACTCCCTCCCACTACACCCCCACCCATTTCTTTCGCTCTTATCTCCCTTTGCCTTAAAGCAACATTGAGGATGGAGAACGGTGTGGCTGCACTCTCACCTCACCAGTTGTGTACACAGCAAGAGCATTCACATTTGTGTGACCACGAGACACAGCATGCTTGTTTCTTTTAGTGCTCAGTCTCTGCTTGCTGAATGTTCCCCAAGTGCTTGACCCCTTTTGATGCCCTCTCTGCTTGACAGGCAGCAGCTGGCAATTGCGGAGGCTCACAAGGCTCCCCATGGTTGTTTCAAGGGCGGATGGGGAAACAGGTGGCTGTGTGTCCTTGTGCACTGCTCCAATGGGTGCAGAAACAGGTGGCTGTGTGTCCTTGTGCACTGCTCTGATGGGTGCAGGAGCAGGTGGCTGTGTATCCATGTGCACTGCTCTGATGGGTGCAGGAGCAGGTGGTTGTGTATCCATGTGCACTGCTCTGATGGGTGCAGGAGCAGGTGGCTGTGTGTCCTTGTGCACTGCTCTGATGGGTGCAGGAGCAGGTGGCTGTGTGTGCTTGTGCACTGCTCTGATGGGTGCAGGAGCAGGTGGCTGTGTGTCCATGTGCACTGCTCTGATGGGTGCAGGAGCAGGTGGCTGTGTGTCCTTGTGCACTGCTCTGATGGGTGCAGGAGCAGGTGGCTGTGTGGCCATGTGCACTGCTCTGATGGGTGCAGGAGCAGGTGGCTGTGTGTCCATGTGCACTGCTCTGATGGGTGCAGGAACAGGTGGCTGTGTGTCCATGTGCACTGCTCGGATGGGTGCAGGAACAGAGCAACTTACAACAGGGACTGGAGCACATGCAGTGGCCCAGACAAAGAACAAAGAACAAAGAAAATTACAGCACAGGAACAGGCCCTTCGGCCCTCCAAGGCTGCGCCGATCCAGATCCTCTATCTAAACCTGTCGCCTATTTTCTAAGGGTCTGTATTTCTTTTCTTCCTCCCCATTCATGTATCTGTCTAGATACATCTTAAAAGACGCTATCGTGCCCGCGTCTACCACCTCCGCTGGCAACGCGTTCCAGGCACCCACCACCCTCTGCGTCAAGAACTTTCCACGCATATCCCCCCTAAACTTTTCCCCTCTCACTTTGAACTCGTGACCCCTAGTAATTGAATCCCCCACTCTGGGAGAAAGCTTCTTGCTATCCACCCTGTCTATACCTCTCATGATTTTGTACACCTCGATCAGGTCCCCCCTCAATCTCCGTCTTTCTAATGAAAATAATCCTAATCTACTCAACCTCACTTCATAGCTAGCGCCCTCCATACCAGGCAACATCCTGGTGAACCTCCTCTGCACCCTCTCCAAAGCACCTGCATCCTTTTGGTAATGTGGCGACCAGAACTGCACGCAGTATTCCAAATGTGGCCAAACCAAAGTCTTATACAACTGTGACATGACCTGCCAACTCTTGTACTCAATACCCCGTCCGATGAAGGAAAGCATGCCGTATGCCTTCTTGACCACTCTATTGACCTGCATTGCCACCTTCAGGGAACAATGGACCTGAACACCCAAATCTCTCTGTACATCAATTTTCCCCAGGACTTTTCCATTTATTGTATAGTTCACTCTTGAATTGGTTCTTCCAAAATGCATCACCTCGCATTTGCCCGGATTGAACTCCATCTGCCATTTCTCTGCCCAAATCTCCAATCTATCTATATTCTGCTGTATTCTCTGACAGTCCCCTTCACTATCTGCTACTCCACCAATCTTAGTGTCATCTGCAAACTTGCTAATCAGACCACCTATACTTTCCTCCAAATCATTTATGTATATTACAAACAACAGTGGTCCCAGCACGGATCCCTGTGGAACACCACTGGTCACACGTCTCCATTTTGAGAAACTCCCTTCCACTCCTACTCTCTGTCTCCTGTTGCCCAGCCAGTTCTTTATCCATCGAGCTAGTACACCCTGGACCCCATGCGACTTCACTTTTTCCATCAGCCTACCATGTGGAACCTTATCAAACGCCTTACTGAAGTCCATGTATATGACATCTACAGCCCTTCCCTCATCAATCAACTTTGTCACTTAGAACAAAGAACAAAGAAAATTACAGCACAGGAACAGGCCCTTCGGCCCTCCAAGCCTAGGCCGATCCAGATCCTCCATCTAAACCTGTCCTCAAAGAATTCTATTAAGTTGGTAAGACATGACCTTCCCTGCACAAAACCATGTTGCCTATCACTGATAAGCCCATTTTCTTCCAAATGGGAATAGATCCTATCCCTCAGTATCTTCTCCAGCAGCTTCCCTACCACTGACGTCAGGCTCACCGGTCTATAATTACCTGGATTATCCCTGCTACCCTTCTTAAACAAGGGGACAACATTAGCAATTCTCCAGTCCTCCGGGACCTCACCCGTGTTTAAGGATGCTGCAAAGATATCTGTTAAGGCCCCAGCTATTTCCTCTCTCGCTTCCCTCAGTAACCTGGGATAGATCCCATCCGGACCTGGGGACTTGTCCACCTTAATGCCTTTTAGAATACCCAACACTTCCTCCCTCCTTATGCCGACTTGACCTAGAGTAATCAAACATCTGTCCCTAACCTCAACATCCGTCATGTCCCTCTCCTCGGTGAATACCGATGCAAAGTACTCGTTTAGAATCTCACCCATTTTCTCTGACTCCACGCATAATTTTCCTCCTTTGTCCTTGAGTGGGCCAATCCTTTCTCTAGTTACCCTCTTGCTCCTTATATATGAATAAAAGGCTTTGGGATTTTCCTTAACCCTGTTTGCTAAAGATATTTCATGGCCCCTTTTAGCCCTCTTAATTCCTCGTTTCAGATTGGTCCGACATTCCCGATATTCTTCCAAAGCTTCGTCTTTCTTCAGCCGCCCAGACCTGTTGTTTGCTTCCTTTTTCCTCTTAGCTAGTTTCACAATTTCACCTGTCATCCATGGTTCCCTAATCTTGCCATTTCTATCCCTCATTTTCACAGGAACATGTCTCTCCTGCACGCTAATCAATCTCTCTTTAAAAGACTCCCACATATCAAATGTGGATTTACCTTCAAACAGCTGCTCCCAATCTACATTCCCCAGCTCCTCCCGAATTTTGGTATGTGTTTTCAGAACAACTTACCTTGGAGCAATCTCCTCTTTCTGATTAAAATGAAGCAGACTGAAATCTTCAAAACGACTAAATAATTGCGAGAAAATGCCCGACAAAACCTCTCCTCCTTCCACTTTCAGAAACTCGCACCGAAGCTTGACACATGCGTGAATACCCGTTGGTGTTGCATAAAGCACATGCGCAGAGGCCGACCAGGCGCGTTGCCCGAAGATGCAGACGTCACGCGATGACACCATCGGTGCATACGCTAACCAGTCCTGGCAAGCCGGAACGCAGCGCATGCGCAGAGAGCAGGAGACCATCTGTGCATGTGCACACCGCGGCGCAGCCTGATGATGTCAGTGGTGGTCAGCGTTGTCAGGAATCACTTTGTTTGTGGAATGCAGTGAGTCCGTGTTCCCCTGATGTCACCATTTATGCCTCCTCTGGGCCCATCCTCTATTTCTTTAATTGTCCCATTCGCCTTTCACCGTCATTCCTTTTGTCATCCAATCATTCCTGCCCTCCTCCCAATCACATATCTTCCCCTTTGTTCTTTCCTGACCCGATACCCCACTTTTCACTGCCTCTATCATTGTTTTCAACCTGTTAATGTCTGATATCTTCCAGTTCTGATGATAGGCTACCAGCCTGAAATGTTAACTCTGTTTTGCTCCCCACAGATGCTGCCTGACCTCCTGAATGTCTTCAACATTCGTCCATTTTTATCAGTTTTACAGCAGTAAAAGTATTTTGCTTTCACTCCAGTACTGAGTCCTGTTTTATCTTAAATAGAATGGAATCATAGAAAGTTTACGGCACAGAAAGAGGTCACTTGGCCCATTGTCAACCAGCCTAATCCCTTGAGGTTTCTGCCTCTACTACCCTTTCTGGTAGTGATTTCCAGACCCCCACCACCCTCTGGGTGGAAAGAAAATCCTCATCTCACTTCTAATCTAATCTTTGACATGTTCTCCTCCCTAAAATCCACCTGACTGACAGGTTTGGCGTCCAGTCGGACAGGCAGGACACTGGATTAGGCTACAGGACCAGGACGGTCAAAGTGCGGGCCCTGAGGTATTTGGGGGAAAGCTGCCTGTTATTGGGGAAATGTTCATTCCCCAACTCCAGACGGGGAAAGAGTGGTGACTTCTCGGATCGCTGGGCTGTCGATCCCAAACTCCAGGAGGGGTCTACTATCCTGTAGTGTGTGCTGAGTGTGGGGAGGGTAAGAGGGAAAGTCTGATCCCCAATCCCGTGAAGGAGTCTCCTTTCGTGGAATGCGGACCGGGTTAGTGGAGGAGTAGTGTTTGATCACGACCCCAGGGTGGGGTATCCCATCCGAGAGATTGTTCAAGTTCAGTTCGGGGGAGCGGGCGTGGGGGAGTCTCTGATCCAAGACACAATGGGTGGGAACCTGATTCCCAGTGCGCCCGAACCCAGGAGGCTGGTCTGATCCCAGGAGATGGGTCCGAGCCAGAGGGGTGGGTGTGGGCAGGGGGGGAGGGTTGATCCAGGGAGCAGAGTCCAATAAGAGGTGGTGGGGGGGGGGCTCTGATCCTGGTGGTGGTGTGGTCCGATTCCAGGGAAAGTGGGGTGTGATCTGAGATTGGGGGCACCTATTCCTGAGGCGCAGTCCGATCCTGGATCAGGGAACTGTTCCAATTGCCAAACCCAGGTGTCTTTGTATGTGGTGTGGGCTCTCATGTGGAAACCAGGCCGGCCAGAGTTAGACCTGTAAGACAGATGAAATGAGAGACTTGCCCCCTCATTAAACTCTTTCAATTGCCAAGCCGCCTCCTGGGAGTGACTGTCTGCTCGACTCCTGTCCCGACTCCATTAAACACGGAAGTGGGCGAGTGGAGGTCCGTTGGGTTCAGTGTTGATATTTTTAAAAATTTAATCTGTGACCCGCCCTAACTCACCTGTTTTTATCGCTAAAATCCTGCCTTTTATCTCTGATTCAGACACGGAGAATGTTTGATCAGTAATTTCCAGTCTCTTTTCCCTTCTCTCTCTCTCACAGTTAATTTGTTGGCGATTGTGATCCTGTCCCAGGGAAAATGCGGCCTCTCCACCTGTACCACTCGCTACCTGGTGGCCATGGCAACAGCGGATCTACTGTTCATTATAACTGAGGTGATACTGTCCAGGATCGGTTATTATCATTCCCCGCGATGTTTCCTGCACATCACTCCTGTGTGTAGTGTTATTATTGTCCTGAGTCGGACAGCCACAGAGTGTTCTGTCTGGTTCACCGTCACTTTCTCCTTTGATCGATTTGTAGCCATTTGTTGTCAGAAGCTGAAAACAAAATATTGCACTGAGAAAACGGCAGGTGTGGTTTTAGTAACAACCTGCATTCTGCTCTGTTTAGAAAACGTCCCCTATTACTTTGTATTTGAACATGGAGACATAATTGACAATGTTCCATTGGGCTGTTACCCAATTACAGCATATTTTACTGAGCCCGGATGGGTGGGATTTGACAGGTTTGATAAGATTTTAATCCCATTACTCCCATTCGCGTTAATTCTGTTCCTCAATGCTCTGACAGTCCGACATATTTTAGTGGCCAGTCGAGTCCGTAAAGGACTGAGGGGGGAGAGGAAGGGAGAGAATTGCAGTGACCCAGAGATGGAGAGCAGAAGGAAGTCTGTGATTTTACTGTTCAGCATATCTGGCAGCTTCATACTTCTGTGGTTGGTATATGTTGTACAATTCTTATATTAGAATATTACAGGAAGAGTTCCCAGAGATTACAGCGATTCCGAATATATATTTCGACGAGCTGGATTAATGCTGCGGACTTTAAATTGTTGCACAAACACCTTTATTTATGGGGCGACTCAGTGTAAGTTCAGAGAGCAGTTCAAGAGCGCGGTGAAATATCCCATCACATCAATTATTCAATTAATGAATAAATAAAACAACTGAGAACAACCTAGAGGCGGATCCCAGTGTTTGCACTCCATTAATGTAAAGTTTATCCCCAATGGGCAAGAGGTGACTGACAGCTGGATGACCAGAAGTACACTGGTGGGGTGGGGGATCACACACCAAAGAGCAGTGGGGCAGCAGGCAAGAGGTGACTGACAGCTGGATGACCCGAAATACATCGGTGGGAGTGGGCAGGGGTGGGGGACATGGTGATATGCTTGCATCTGGGAAAACCCAGCCGAGGTGCTTGGCATTGTAAACGGCACCTTGGGTGAGGGAACATGGCAGGGTTCAGCTGAAGGGCCAGCAGCCCTGGTGCCTCAGCTTGGTGACTGCTCTGCTTGAGAGGCAATGCCATAGTGGTAATGTCAGTAGACTAATCATCCAGAGCCCAGGCTAATGCTCTGTAGACATGGGTTCGAATCCCACCACAGCAAATGGTGCAACTTAAATTCAATTAATTAAAATCTGGAATTTAAAAGCTAGTTTAAGGGTGGCCACGAAACCATTATTGAATTTTGTAAAAACCCATCTTTTTCTGGAATATTCTTTCAGGATGGAAATCTGATGGCCTACATGTGATACCAGACCCACAGAAATGTTGTTGACACTAACTTCACCTCTGTAATATCTGAGCAAACCACTCAGTTCAAGGGCAATTAGGGATGGGTAATAAATACTGGCCTAGCCAGCGACATCCACATCCAACATAACGAATAAAAAAGCACTCCAACCTCTCTTTCCTCTCCAAATGCCTTAAAAGTGTTGTTTTCTGCCAGATCCCTGCCCATTTTCCCAGAGGTTCATGTTTGAATCATTCAATCAGGATTCCAGCCCTGCTACAGTACCGAAAATGTTATTAACTAATTCACAAATGTCATCCTTTGTCACTGTAGCAAATGTAACCAATCCTTTCTCGTCCTTCTCGAACTGTCTGCAGCCTTTGTCACTGTTGAACACTCCATCATCCTCTAACATCTCTCCACTGTCATCCGACTGTGACAAATATAATCTATCCCTCCTCATTTCTCTATTGTCAGAAGATTGCTGAAAATTTCTTCTGTCCCCACTCCCACTACATTACTTCTTGTGTCCCCAAGGATTTATCTGTCACCACCTCCTATTTGTCATCTCTATGCTGCCACTAGGTGACATCATATGACAACACAGCATTAGTTTCCAAATGTACACTGACCACGCCCAGCTCTACCTCAGTGCAACTCTCTCAACACCTTCACCATCTCTAAATTATCAGACTGCTTGTCTGACATCCGGTACCAGATGAACAGAAATTTCCTCCAACGATCCCTGCCACAAATGTGATAGCCACCCACTCCATCTCTCTCCCTGGCAACTGTCAGAGTTCTCAACCTTGATGTCATATTTTCCACCGAGATGTGCTTCTGACCACATATCCACACCATCACAAAAATCACCTATTTCCATCTCTGTAACATCGGCCAACTCCCTCCCTACCTCAGCTGATCTTCTGCTGAAACCCTCATCCATGTTTTTGTTACCTCTAGACCGCCAATTCCACCGCACTCCTGGCCGGTCTTCCACACTCTACCCTCCACACTCTTGAGGAAATCCAAACCCCTGTGGCCATGTCTGACCTTGCACCAAGTTCCATTCACCCCTCACCTAACCGACATTGTCTCCCTGTCATCGAATGCCTCGATTTAAAATTTTTCCTTCTTGTTTTGAAATCCCTCCATGGCCTCGCTGCTCCCTGTTTCAGTAATCTCCTCCTGCCCTACTGCCCTCTCTCTCTGTAAACTCCTCCAGCCCCAACAATCTTCTCCTGCCCTACTGCCCCCTCTCCCTCTGTGTAAACTCCTCCAGCCCCAACAATCTTCCTTTATGTGAAGCCTCCTGCAGCGTCTATTTCTTTTGGGCCTCCTTATCTCGAGAGACAATGGATACGCGCCTGGAGGTGGTCAGTGGTTTGTGAAGCAGCGCCTGGAGTGGCTATAAAGGCCAATTCTGGAGTGACAGGCTCTTCCACAGGTGCTGCAGAGAAATTTGTTTGTTGGGGCTGTTGCACAGTTGGCTCTCCCCTTGCGCCTCTGTCTTTTTTCCTGCCAACTACTAAGTCTCTTCGACTCGCCACAATTTAGCCCTGTCTTTATGGCTGCCCGCCAGCTCTGGCGAATGCTGGCAACTGACTCCCACGACTTGTGATCAATGTCACACGATTTCATGTCGCGTTTGCAGACGTCTTTATAACGGAGACATGGACGGCCGGTGGGTCTGATACCAGTGGCGAGCTCGCTGTACAATGTGTCTTTGGGGATCCTGCCATCTTCCATGCGGCTCACATGGCCAAGCCATCTCAAGCGCCGCTGACTCAGTAGTGTGTATAAGCTGGGGGTGTTGGCCGCTTCAAGGACTTCTGTGTTGGAGATATAGTCCTGCCACCTGATGCCAAGTATTCTCCGAAGGCAGCGAAGATGGAATGAATTGAGACGTCGCTCTTGGCTGGCATACGTTGTCCAGGCCTCGCTGCCGTAGAGCAAGGTACTGAGGACACAGGCCTGATACACTCGGACTTTTGTGTTCCGTGTCAGTGCGCCATTTTCCCACACTCTCTTGGCCAGTCTGGACATAGCAGTGGAAGCCTTACCCATGCGCTTGTTGATTTCTGCATCTAGAGACAGGTTACTGGTGATAGTTGAGCCTAGGTAGGTGAACTCTTGAACCACTTCCAGAGCGTGGTCGCCAATATTGATGGATGGAGCATTTCTGACATCCTGCCCCATGATGTTCGTTTTCTTGAGGCTGATGGTTAGGCCAAATTCATTGCAGGCAGACGCAAACCTGTCGATGAGACTCTGCAGGCATTCTTCAGTGTGAGACGTTAAAGCAGCATCGTCAGCAAAGAGGAGTTCTCTGATGAGGACTTTCCGTACTTTGGACTTCGCTCTTAGACGGGCAAGGTTGAACAACCTGCCCCCTGATCTTGTGTGGAGGAAAATTCCTTCTTCAGAGGATTTGAACGCATGTGAAAGCAGCAGGCAGAAGAAAATCCCAAAAAGTGTGGGTGCGAGAACACAGCCCTGTTTCACACCACTCAGGATAGGAAAGGGCTCTGATGAGGAGCCACCATGTTGAATTGTGCCTTTCATATTGTCATGGAATGAGGTGATGATACTTAGTAGCTTTGGTGGACATCCGATCTTTTCTAGTAGTCTGAAGAGACCACGTCTGCTGACGAGGTCAAAGGCTTTGGTGAGATCAATGAAAGCAATGTAGAGGGGCATCTGTTGTTCACGGCATTTCTCCTGTATCTGACGAAGGGAGAACAGCATGTCAATAGTCGATCTCTCTGCACGAAAGCCACACTGTGCCTCAGGGTAGACGCGCTCGGCCAGCTTCTGGAGCCTGTTCAGAGCGACTCGAGCAAAGACTTTCCCCACTATGCTGAGCAGGGAGATTCCACGGTAGTTGTTGCAGTCACCGCGGTCACCTTTGTTTTTATAGAGGGTGATGATGTTGGCATCGCGCATGTCCTGGGGTACTGCTCCCTCGTCCCAGCACAGGCATAGCAGTTCATGTAGTGCTGAGAGTATAGCAGGCTTGGCACTCTTGATTATTTCAGGGGTAATGCTGTCCTTCCCAGGGGCTTTTCCGCTGGCTAGGGAATCAATGGCATCACAGAGTTCCGATTTGGTTGGCTGTATGTCCAGCTCATCCATGACTGGTAGAGGCTGGGCTGCATTGAGGGCAGTCTCAGTGACAGCATTCTCCCTGGAGTACAGTTCTAGGTAGTGCTCAACCCAGCGGTCCATCTGTTTGCGTTGGTCAGTGATTATGTCCCCCGATTTAGATTTGAGGGGGGCGATCTTCTTGATGGTTGGCCCAAGAGCTCTCTTCATGCCATCATACATTCCTCTGATGTTTCCGGTGTCTGAGGCCAGCTGAATATGACTGCATAGGTGTTGCCAGTAGTCGTTTGCGCAACGCCTAGCTGTTCTTTGTGCAGTACTTCTGGCTGCTTTAAGTGCTGCGGATGTTAAATCGCTGGGGGCTTTCTTGTAGTTCAAAAGTGCAATGCTCTTAGCGGCTATGACAGGTTCCAGCTCTTCATTATGAGATTGAAACCAGTCTGCATTTCTCTTCGCACTTTTGCCGTAGGTGGTCAAAGCTGACTCATAGATGGCGTCTCTGATGTGGGCCCACTTGGTCTCAGCATCCCCTGTGGGAGTGTTTTGAAGGGCTGTTACAAGTGAATTTAGAAATTTTTGTAACAGCTGTGGGTGAGAAATTCTGCTCGTGTTGATGCGCGGGTGGCCCTTCTGCTTGGAATGATGCAACTTCTTTGGTCTGAGTCTAACCTTGCTGCACACCAGGGAGTGGTCGGTGTCGCAGTCCGCACTGTGGAAGCTGCGTGTGATTTGAACACTGTTTAAGGCGGCTCGCCTTGTGACAATGAGGTCTAGCTGGTGCCAACGACGTGATCTTGGGTGCCTCCATGAAACCTGGTGACAGGGTTTAGTGTGAAAGAACGAGTTGGTGATGCAGAGGTTATGATAGGTACACAACTCAAGCAGTCTCTGCCCGTTCTCATTCATCCTTCCAACGCCATAGTGCCCAAGGCAGGAGGGCCATGAGTCATGGTCGGCCCCAGCCCTGGCATTAAAGTCCCCCAGCAGGAATAGGTGTTCGGTGTTGGGGATGCTGCTAATGATGTTATGGAGTTGTTCATAGAACTGGTCTTTAGCTTCAGGTGCGGAGCAGAGTGTTGGAGCATAGATGCTGAGTAGGTGTACTGGACCAGAGGTGGTGAGCAGTCGGATGGACAGTATGCGTTCCGAGCCATTTGAGGGAGGCTCTATCATGCTGAGCAAGGAGTTTCTGATGGCGAAGCCCACTCCATGCTGTCTTGGTTCTTCAGGATCCCTGCCCTGCCAGAAGAAGGTGTAGTCTTGCTCTGCTAGAGAGCCACTCGCGGGGAGGCGAGTCTCCTGAAGTGCTGCAATGTCTACATTGAGTCTACTGAGCTCGTTGTTAATGATGGCGGTCTTCCGAGAATCGTTGATTTGTGTAAGGTCTTCCAACAGGCCAGGACACATAGTTCTGACGTTCCAGCTTGCAAAGCGAAGGGCTGGTACCTTCTTTCCTTTTTTCATGTTGTTTGGTGCGGTGTATCAGTCCACCTTTCGGGCAATGACCCTGAGCTCCAAGCACCCATTGAAGCAGGCAGACTGTGGCGGGACAGAACCTTATTGACCGGGGGCTGCCCGGTTTGAGGCGGGCGGTAGCTGTCCAGTGAGGTGCAATGACCTCTCCCACCGACAAAGGCAACCTGTGGCGCCCAGTTTCTACGCCAATTTATCTGGACTTATAACCCGTAACTGCTGCCTTCCGTGTTTAGTTTAGTTATACAGCACTGAAACAGGCCCTTCAGCCCACCGAGTCTGTGCCGACCATCAACCACCCATTTATACTAATCCTACACTAATCCCATAACCCTACCACATCCCCACCTGTCCCTATATTTCCCTACCACCTACCTATACTAGGGGCAATTTATAATGGCCAATTTACCTATCAACCTGCAAGTCTTTGGCATGTGGGAGGAAACCGGAGCACCCGGAGGAAACCCACGCAGACACAGGGAGAACTTGCAAACTCCACACAGGCAAGTACCCGGAATTGAACCCGGGTCGCTGGATCTGTGAGGCTGCGGTGCTAACCACTGCGCCACTGTGCCGCCCTGTGTTGTTTTAGTCGCTGTGAGGCAACTATGGAGTGACCTCTCCATGGCGCATGCCTGGGCAAATTTATGGAGGTTGAGAGTTGCCCAGTCGTCAAAACCCCCCTCTCGGCCTTTCTGGTGGGGTCCAAAGCAGTGCAGGACACGACGTTTGGCACCAGTATGGCTGCAGGAACTGCCGGAAACATGCCAAAGGTGACACATGACCGCCTACGGGGTTCCGCTCCGGATTTTCTGTTAGGGTTTACTCCCTTAGCCTTGGTCTCTCCCGAGACGCCCACAAGGCAGTGGGGTTAGCGTCTATAACCATCAGAGATCTCCACAATCCTCTGATTTCAGCCTCATGCACATCACTCATTTAATATTCTCCACCAGTGGTGGCAGTGCCTTCAGCTGCCTAGGCCCTCAGCTCTGGAATACCCTCCCTAAACCTCACTGCCTCTCTCTCTCTCTCTCCTGCTATAAGACAATACTAAGAACTAAAATCTTAACACCAAGCTTTTTGGTCACTTGAGCTGATTTATTCTTACGTGGCTTGATGACAAATTTTGCAATGCTCCAGTGAAGTGTCTTGAGATGTTTTATTGTGCTAAAGGCACTATGCAAATATAAGTTGTTGTTGCTCTCTATCTATCTATCGATCTATCTATCTATCTATCTATCTATCTCTCTATCTCTCTATCTCGTGATGTCTGTGTCTCCCTCTCAGGCACGTTTGTTGCCTTTCTTTCTCAGTCCCAAAACTAACTCTAACCCTTAAACTGTAACTATAAATAACCCGAACACTAACCTTACTTCAATCCCAACCCTATCCCTCATTGCAACTCCAGCCCTAACACCGGCCCAAACCCTAGCTGCTACCCTAAACTTAGTCCTAACGTTAACTGTAACCATAACTCCAACAGTAACTGTTACCGTGACCCTAATCCTACCCCTAACTACAACCCTACCTCTATTAGCAACTGCTACACTCACCCAAACGCTAATCCGACCCCTTACTGCAACTGCAACCCTAACTCTAGTCCTAAAACTGTTACCCTCTCCCTAACCCTAGTCCTAAAGTTAACTATAACCCTAATCCAAGATCGACTCTTTCTGGAACCTTAATCCTAATACTAACACTGACACTCAACTTAACTGTAAATGTAATACAAGCCCTAACACAAACCCTTTCTGCAAACTTAATCCGAACTGTAAACTTCATCCTCACCCTGATTGTAACACTAACCCAAACATTAAACATAAACGATAAGACAGTAGAGTTTTTCGAAGAGATTAATGAGTTCATTCTAAAGCTTGATGAAAAATATACCTTGAGAAGCTGAGAATGGTTTCAATTGGTAAACTTCTTTACAATTTGCTGATCTAAAGCATTTATTGGGTAACATTGCTTTTCGACCTGCTTACAAAAACCAGGCAATTATATCAGATTGAATGGGACCACAATGCTATATCTGAGATATCTGCAACCAAAATAAAGATATGGTCTCGAGATTTCTGTGAAAACAAGCATCCAGCTGTCACGAATTATCGAACTGTTGCAAACTCTGCAAAACCCCTCAGATATTACTTCAGTAAACATGGGGTCTATTGATCGCCAATAAGGGTAATATATACCTCCAGCGGATAATAACTGATGTGGCTTGGGGTACGTACACGTCTTGAAGAAAATGGGTATAAGAACTGTCACTCTTCTGCAACAATGAGTCAGCCGACCTGAGCAGCCATATGGAAAGCAACACCTATACCAGCCACCAAGCTGATCAATTGCTGGTGTGACTGCTCGTGTAACCTACTCTTTTTTATTTTGTGTTGTAACGTTCTCAGTAACTTGTCCTTGATTTAAATTGTGTTAAAGAATGATGCAGGAGTTTTGAGCATTGTACTGTAATGTAGCCTGTAACTAGACTTTGATTAAGCTTTGTGCTTAGTAAAGACCAGGAGTTTGCCCTGAAACTGTATCTGGTGTTGTTCATCGCAAATAGGGATCCAAACCCAGAAACCTGTAAATGTGTCTCGCACTTAAATGTGTAACGTCTTACAGACTTGGCTTGCACTTAAAAATGTAATGTCTGCGGATTTGGATTGCAGCATGAGGGGTGGCTCTTAGAAAATGCAAATATCACCCGAACTCTTATCCTAACTGTAAGCCTAACCCTAACCTCCACTGCAACACTAACCCAATTCTTAACACTAACCTTCACACTAAATGCAACACTAACCCATACACTAACACTAGCCCGAAACCTAAATGTAACACTAACCTGGACTCTAACTGTAACACTACCCCGAATCCGTAACAAAACTGCAAACCTAACCCTAATCCTATCGGTATGACTAACACTAACAGTAATGCTAAACCTAACACTATCCATAAGCCTAAAAGTAGCTGTAAACATAACGCTGAACTATATTGTAGCTGAACACTAACTGTAATGCTAACCCCAACTCTAAGACTAAAGCTAACTGCAAACCTAGCCCTAAACTTTAGCCAAGCCGTTCCAGTCTAGTTACAACACTGGCATCTACGCACCGATGTGAAAAATTGCCCACGTGTGTCCCATTCACAGAACACAGGACAAAGTATATCGGCCAATTATTCGCTGCTCACCATGTGGTCTACTATACATTAGGGAGACCAAACACAGATTGGGTGACCACTTTGCGGAACACCTCCGCTCAGTCTGCAAACAAGACACCGAACCTCCAGTTGCTTGTCATTTCAACACTCCCCCCTGCTCTCATGCTCACATTTCTGTCCTGGGATTGCTGCAGTGTTCCAGTGAACATCAACACAAGCTCGAGGAACAGCATCTCATTTACCGATTCGGCACACTACAGCCTGCTGGACTGAACATTGAGTTCAATAATTTCAGACCATGACGGGCCCCCCATTTTATATTTATTTTTAGTTATTTTTTTCTTTTTCCTTTTTTTATATATATTCTTTTGTGTTTATTTTATTTTATTTTATTTTATCCTAGTTTGTTCAGTTTGCTTACCCACTGTTTTTTTTTCATGTTTGTACTTGTGGCTGTTCAATTTTCAGTCCATTAACACCCTATCTGTACTAATGCTTTGTCTTTCAACGCACCATTAACACATTGTTTGCTTTTGCTCCACAACCTTCTGGTCAGCTATTCTGTGACCTTGTCCTATCTACACCTCCTTTATAATCTCTTGCCGCCGCCCCCACTTTACTTGCTTATAACCTTTTGCATTTCTAATATTTGCCAGTTCTGAAGAAGCATCACTGACCTGAAATATTAACTCTGCTTCTCTCTCCACAGATGCTGCCAGACCTGCTGAGTATTTCCAGCATTTCTTGTTTTTATTGGCCAATTACAGCCCCATCAACGGAAATCATCAACAAAATGTTGGACGGTGTCGTCGACAGTACTATCAAATGGCATTTCTCAGCAATAACATGCTCACTGATGGAGCAAGGAACGCATGAAGAGGAGGCTTTCCCTGCGTGAGCCGTAGAGTGTGAAGGTGGGAACTTACATCACGTGGTAAGTACTGGTAAGACTTTCTCAATTTCAATTTAGATTTAGAGTCAAGCTTTGATATAGAACTTTCAAACTTCAAGTTAGTTCAATTGTCTTGTTAAACAGACAGCTGCCTGGTAGTGGCAGTCACCTGTCAATCAGCTGACAGTAGTTGTTTCAATCGGTGTTAATTACTGTAGCAGCGACCCAGTGACTTATCAGAGGCTGTAGAAAAACAATCAGGTTTTCAAACCACAAGGAGTAAAGGATGAAGGGAAAGAAGACTTTGCCTGAGTGAGATGTAGTCAGAATGTGAAGATGGGAATTTGGTTCATGTGGGAATTTAGTGAAAAGGGGGAAAGAGGTCCTTTTTTTACCCTCCAGTACCTGCAGAAGATGCAAGTTGCTTCCCAGAAATAGAGGGCAACCTTGAGGCAGTGACATCACAGAAAACTTGTAAGGTGTTTGGTTGGTGAGTAACTGCTCTTAGGGAGTGTCTGGAAATAGCGAGGTTCCTGCACTGTTGTTAGTGTGTGTTTGTTAATTGCTGCAAATTAGAAAAACTTAACATTTCAGTTGCTACTTTATAATTAATTAAGCCACACAAACAGAAGGGAATTGAGTACTGTTTTGTTTCGATTTTGAGCAGTAAGGTTTATTGTATTACTAAGATTTAGATCAGTACAGCAAATGCTGGTGAGGAGAGGCATTAATTTAAAAAAAAATCATATTTAAAGCACAATCAGGATGGCAGAGATGGTGATGTGGTGCAGCTGCAGTATATGGGAGCTCATGTACACCAATGTGATCCACGGCAAACACGTCTGCAGTAAATGTTTATGGTTCGAGGAGCTTCAGCTCAGAGCAGATGAGCTGGATTGGACAGATTTTAAGAACCAGCAAAGAATGACAAAAAATAAATAAAATAAGGGGTAGAAAGTAGAGTACAAGAGAAAAGTTTTTTAAAAACCTGCCTAAGATACTTGAAAATCAAGAGGTGAATAGGAAGGAGAAACTTAAAACAATCACCATTACCACGGAAAAGGTGGTGGGAGAACTATTAGACTTAAAGGTTACCAAGTCCCCAGGACCAGATGGCCTTCATCCTATGGTCTTAAAATAAATGGTTGCAGTGATAGTCAAGGCTTTGGTTATAATCTTACAAAATTCCTTAGATTCAGGGACATCTTTATTCAAGAAAAGAGGGAGACTGAAAGCAGGAAACTATAGGCCAGTTTCGTCTAACATCTGTCACAGGGGAATTACTAGAATCCATTATCAAGGAGGTTATGGCAGGGTACTTAGAAGTTCATCATGGATCTGTACTGGATGAGGGGACCAATTTGGAGCTGTGTGGTCTAATCGAGGTTCCATACAAGTTTAGCATAAATTGACAAAGCTATCCCTCAGGAAATGAACCTTTGTTGCTTTCCTTTTTAATAGTGTAGCTGACCTGTAGGACAACATTTAGCCATTGGTGTATTTGTTCTCCAAGTTGCCTTTTCTTCTGCCCAACCGAGATTTGCACCTTCTAAGTAATAGGTGACTTCCCGATTCTTCCTACCAAAATGTATCACTTCACATTTATCTGCGTTAAACTTCATTTGTCAATTATTCACCCATTCTGCAAGTTTATTAATGTCCTCCTGTAATTTGTTGCAAACCTCCTCGGTATTGACTCCCCCTCCCCCAAAATTGATTTCATCTGCAAATTTAGGAATTGTAGATTAGTTTTTGGTGACTACATGAAAATCAAGCATGTATTTTATAGTTGATGCTTTGAACAGACATGATCTTTCAATTGCATTTAAATTGGGATCAAATCAGGTGTCTCAGACCAGTCTATCTCCACACCTGTTGGCACCAAGATAGCAGTTGACACTGAGCTGAGGATCATAAGAACATATGAAATAGTAGCAGGAGTAGGCCATTCGGCTCGTCGCGCCTGTTTAAAGAGTGATAAGGCCGTGAAGACAGGTTTGAAAGGGATGATGTCCAACACACAGATTTCAGGGAGCAAGGAAAGAAACCAGAAAGCAAGACCTCAAAGGTAGCAGTCTCCAACTACCCAGGTGTCAGGCCCTGGTGAGTATAGAAATGGGAGGGCAGTGCTGAAGAATGTATAACTGGAGAGCTGGTGCAGGAGGGAAATCTTTAGATTCCTCGTACATTGGGACCAGTTCCGGGGAGTCTGTAAAGGCCAGACGATTGCACCGGACCAGAGCTGGGACCAATGTCTTTGTGGTGCAGTTTGCTAGTGCTGTTGGGGAGGGTTTAAAATAAATTGGTGGGGGAGGGAAACAAGAAATTTGGACTTACAAACAGCAGTAGAATACTAAGGTATTAGTGGGGTCAGAGTAACAGACAATGTAACACTGACCAAATTAGGTTTACTATGCATGTATATGAATTCATTGAGCATGGTAAATAGATTGGTGAGCTGCAGGCGAAGATCTCTATGTGGGAAAATGATGTTGTGGTGATAACGGAGACTTGTTGAAAAAAGGGCAGGACTGAGTACTAAAATGAAGATATAGAAGGAAACACATTAAGATGGCGTGGGAGTATTAAGGAGAATGTAGCAGTGAAATGGAGAGAGGCTGTCCTCAAGGTGTCAAGGACAGAGTGCATTTGGTTAGAGCTAAGAAGCAATAACAGTACCGTTAAACTACCTGGTGAATTCTGTCCGGCATCAAAGGTGCAGATTGACATGTGAAAATATGATGTTGTAGCAATAACAGAAACCTGGCTCAAAGAATGGCAGGACTGGGTGTTAAATATTCCTAGATAGAAGGTGTTCAGGAAAGATAGGAAAGGAAGAAAAGTGAGAAGAGGTGTGATTTTGATTAAGGAGATCATTACCGTGCTGAAGGAATATCCCAGAGGGGTCAAGGACAGAATATATTTGGCAAGAGCTAAGGAACAAAAAATGTGCAGTTGTATTGCCCGGTGTAGTCGATAGGTGACAATAGAGTGGAAAGGTTGTAGAGGAAGAAATTTGCAAAGAAATTGAGAGAAGTGCAAGAATTATGGAGTATTTATAATAGGGAACTTTAGTTATCCAAATATAGTAATGGTATAAAGGGTAGAGATGGGTAAGAAATCCTAGAATTTGTTCAGGAAAATTTTCCACAGCAGTATGTTCCCAGTTAAACCAGAAAGGAGGCACTGCTGGACTTGATTCTTTGGAATGAGGTGGGCCAAGTGGATCAAATATCAATAGGAGACTATTTCGGAGTCAGTCACATAAGGTTTAGGTCGGCTATGGAAAAGAACAAAGAACAATCTAGAGTAAGAATAATTAACTGGTGGAAAGCCAGCTTCAATGGGGTAAGAATGGATCTGGGCTGAATAAACTGTAATCAATGGTTGGCAAGAAAAACGGTACTTGAACAATGGGCTACCTTTAAAGAAGACATAGTTCAGGCACAGTCAAGGTATATTCCTCGAAGCAGAAAGGTGGAGTAAACAAACTCAGAGCTCCATGAATGACAAAAGAGATAGAGATGAAGATAAAGAAGAAAAGATGTGCTTATGATAGATGTCAAGGTGGATAATACAATGGAGAACCAGGCTGAATATAGCAGGTTCAGAGGGGAAGCAAAAAAGCAGCTAAGAAAAGCAAAGAGGGAGAATCAAGAGAGACTGGCAGCTGATATAAAATGGAATCTAAAAGTCCTCAAAAGGCATATATATGGTAAAAATGTTGTAAAAAGAGAGGTAGAGCCTATTAGGGATGAAAAGAAGATTTATACACGGAGGCAGGGAAATAGCTGAGGTATTAAAAGAATACTTTGTGTCTGTCTTTACCAAGCAGGAAGATGCTGCCCAGGCCACGGTGAAAGAGGAGGTAATTAATGCACTAGAACGATTTAAATTTAATGAGGTATTGTATAGGCTGTCTATACCTGCAGTTCATTCAAGAAAAATCCAAGGATACTGAGGAAAGTGGGAGTGGAAACTGTGGATGTATAGGCCATAATTTTCCAGTCTTCCTTAGAATCAGGACTGGTGCCAGAGGACTGGAGAATTGCAAGTGTCACAGGCTTGTTCAGAAAAGCATATAAAGATAAGCCCAGCAACTATAGGCCAATAAGTTGAAATTTGATGGTGAGGAAACTTCTAGAAACAATAATTCAGGACAAAGGTAATCGCCACATGGCCAAATGCAGGATAATTAAAGAAAGGCAGCGCGAATTTGACAAGGGAAAATCGTGTTTAACTAACTTGCTGAAGATTGTTAAAGAGGTATCAGCGAGGGTTGATGAGGGCAATGCTGTTGATGTGTGCGTGATATCAAGAAATGACTGACGGCACTGGATATTGAAAAGGCTAAGGGCCCTGACAACATTCTGCCATAGACCTATGATCCCGAACTTGCCGTGCCCCTAGCCAAGCTGTTCCAGTATAACCACAACAATGGCATCTACCCAGCAATGTGGAAATTGCCCAGGTATGTCGTGTATGCAAAAAGTAGGACAAGTACAATCGAGCCAATTACTGCCCCATCAGTCTACCCTCAATTATCAGTAAAGTGATGGAAGGTGTTGTCGAACATGCTATCAAGCAGCATTTGCTTAGCAATGACCCCCTCACTGATAAGTTTGGGTTCTGCCAGAGCCACCTAGTTCCTGACCCCCATGACAGCCTTGTTTCAAACATGGACAAAATAGCTAAACTAAAGAGGTGAGGTGAGAGTGACTGCCCTTGGTATCAAGGCAGCATTTGACAGAATATGGCATCAAGCAGCCCTAGAAAACTCTATTTCTCTGTCTCTTTCTGTCTTTTCTCTATTTCTCTGTCTCTTTCTGTCTTCTCTATTTCTGACTTTGTGTCTTTTCTCCATTTCTTTGACTCTTTCTGTCTTCTCTCTAGTTCTGTCTCTTTCAGTCTTTTCTCTATCTCTCTGTCTCTTTCTGTCTTTTTCTCTACTTCTCTCTCTTTCTGTCTTTTCTCGATTTCTCTGACTTTCTGTCTTTTCTCTATCTCTCTGTCTCTTTGCTTTTTCTCTACTTCTCTCTCTTTCTGTCTTTTTCTCTGCTTCTCTCTCTTTCTGTCTTTTTCTCTACTTCTCTCTCTTTCTGTCTTTTCTCTATCTCTTTGTCTCTTTGTTTTTTCTCTACTTCTCTCTCTTTCTGTCTTTTCTCTACTTCTCTCTCTTTCTGTCTTCTCTCTATTTCTGTCTCTTTCAGTCTTTTCTCTCTCTCTCTGTCTCTTTCTGTCTTTTTCTCTACTTCTCTCTCTTTCAGTCTTTTCTCTATTTCTCTGTCTCTTTCTGTCTTTTTCTCTACTTCTCTCTCTTTCTGTCTTCTCTCTATTTCTGTCTCTTTCAGTCTTTTCTCTCTCTCTCTGTCTCTTTCTGTCTTTTTCTCTACTTCTCTGACTTTCTGTCTTTTCTCTATTTCTCTGACTTTCAGTCTTTTCTCTATCTCTCTGTCTCTTTCTGTCTTTTTCTCTACTTCTCTCTCATTCTGTCTTTTCTGAATTTCTCTCTCTTTCTGTCTTTTCTCTATCCCTTTCAGTCTTTTCTCTATCTCTTTGTCTCTTTGTTTTTTCTCTACTTCTCTCTCTTTCTGTCTTTTTCTCTACTTCTCTCTCTTTCTGCCTTTTTCTCTACTTCTCTCTCTTTCTGTCTTTTCTCTATTTCTCTCTCTTTCAGTCTTTTCTCTATCTCTCTGACTCTTTATGTCTTTTTCTCTACTTCTCTCTCTTTCTTTGGTTCTCTCTGGCCTTCTCTCACTTTGCAGCATTTTCTCTCTTTCTGGATTGCCCCCCACCACACCTCCCCCCCCCCCTCCGCAAAATATTTCCCACACTGCAAAAATTACCCCCCCCCGCAAAATATTTCCCACAAAATTAACACCCCCCCCAGCCTCGCAAAATATTTCCCACATAATACCCCATCTCAAATTAATCCCCCCCGGAAATCATTCACCCCCTGCAAATTATTCCCCACTGGAAATTTCCCCCCACAATTGTTATCCCCCAAATCTTTCCCACTGCAGTTCACCCCCCCCGGAAAATATCCCCCTGTGAACAAACCTCCATCAAATACCCTCACTATGAACAGACCCTATCAAATTATCCCCTCCCCTGTTCAAAGACAACCCATCTAAATACCGCAAAATTCCCCCTCAAATTATTTCCCCCCACAAAAATTTCCCCTGGCAAAATTCCCTCCCACCCACGTGCAAAATTCTCCCCTCAAATTAGCCCCCCGGGAAATATCCCACTCAATTTTCTTTCCCCCCCCCTACCAAATGATCCCCCCCCCTGAAATTATTCCCCCTGGCAAAATTTCCCCCCCCCCATCGTTAAATATTTCCCGCAAAATTTCCCCCTCAATCTATTTCCCCCGGCAAATAATACCCCCTGCTAATTTATCCCACCCCCCCACCCCCACAAAAGACCCCCCAGGAAACTATTTCCACCCCCCACTCCAGAAATTATTCCCCCTGCAAAATTCTCCCCCGGAAATGATTCCTCCCACAAATATGCCCCCTGCCAATTACTCCCCCCTGGAAATTCCCCCCCTGCCCAAATTTCCCCCCCCCCACAATTGTTAGCCCCATGTAAATTTTTCCCACTGCTGTAATTCCACACCCCCCCGAAAAATATCCGCCTGTGAACAGGACCCCCCCCCCCCACAGTTAACTGACCCCATCTAATACCCTCACTATGAACAGACCTCATGTAAATACCACCTCCCCCCCCGGGAATGGACCTCCATCTAAATACCCCCCGGGAAGCCTCCCATCTAAATACCACCCCCCCCCCCCCGGGAACAGACCGTAATCTAATACCCCTCCTGTCAACAGACCCCCATGTAATTAGCCCCCCGGCCTCCCAGTGAACAGTCTCACATCGAAACCCCCCCCCCCCAGAAACAGACTGGAGAATCCTCCCCCCTCCCATTTTTAACATAACTCATTCCGTCTGTTAATATCGCCCTCTAATTCTCCCCCTGCCCCCACTGCAAACACTCCCCCCTTTCTAAATACCCTCCCTGTTCTGTAAAAGCCCCCTCCCACTAATTCCCACCCTGTATCATCTCCCCCATGAACAGCCTCCCCCCTGTGTAACTCCCGTCCCAGTCACCCCACTGTGTAATTCCAACCTCCATCACTTTCCTGGGTGTGACTCTGTCTCCCGACAGTCTTTAATTCACTTTAATTCCTGGTCCGGATAAGTCACTGTAATTCTATCAAATGGCTCCCAGGCCCTCGGCACCTTTAACTCCTGTCCGGCCAAACACAGGGCCGGGCATAGAGCAGGGACCCCCAGAGGCTAACTGGCATTCTGAGCCTTTAACACACAGCAAGATCCCAGATCTAGACACATCCCTCCCTGCAGAAAGGTGTTTCACCTGTTCTCCCCATCGGCTTCAGGGAATCAAACAGGGGGAGACACACACAAACACACACTCGCTGACTGGCACAGGGACAGGAGGAGGCCATTCAGCCCTTTGAGCCTGTCCCACCCATGTTAAACCATGGCTGATCTGTCCCTTGCCCAATTGAGCCACAAGAAGACAGGCAGAGACAGTCAGGGAGCAGATACACAAAGAGAGGCAAAGAAACACTGGGCTGGACATGGACTTGGTGCCATTGGTGCAAACCAGGGTGGAGGTGAGGAGGGTGGTTGTGAATCGGCTCCCCGTTCAGCATCTCTCCTCTGTTTTTACCTCAATGGGAGCAAAACTTGGCAGAGATGGAAAGCAGGATCCCCGTTCACAATCACGCTGTGCAACACCAAGGCAGCGAGTTCAAATCCACCCCCAGACAGAGGGACAGAGACATAGAAAGCAGAGGGCCAGGGATTAACACAGAACTGAGTGAGGAATAGTGAGAGAGAGAGAGAAACAAATGGAGAGGGAAATGGAGAATGAAAGAGTCAGGGAGTCAGAAGCAGGTATTGAGAAAGATCCCAGACAAAGAGAGAGATGCAGAGACTGAAAGATGTCGAGCGGCAGAGATACAAATTAAGATGTAGATTCAGAATAGAGAGGGGTGTCTTGGGGAGGGAGTAGGAGTTGCAGAGATAATCTTGCAGGAAAGGAGATGTGGAACTGAAAGAGAGAAATGCAGCCAGAGATGGAGAGAGAGAAATCTACGGGATTACATTGACTGCTCTGGAGCTTCCCAAACTATTTCCTTCGGAGCTCCCTCCAGCCCCCTCCCTTGTGGTAAAAAAACCAGAGACACCCAAAAACACAAAATCAAAATAGTGCAGATGCTGGGAATCTGAAATAAAAACGGATCTGGTAATACTGAGCATTTCCAGCACTTTGTTTTTCTATCAGCCCCCAAAACACAAAGTCTTCTTTTCTGTATGTAGAAATGAATTTGACAATGACACATATATATTTATTATTATTTTCCTCTCTGGTTAAAGCTCTTTTCTGAGAATTCCACGTGCCAAAAGATTCTCCCTCTGCAACATCAAAACTGCAGCTTCCGAAAAGATTCTCCTTGGGAATAAAGAGAAATAAAATTGATTCAAACAAAGCAAAGCATTTGTGAACAGAAATAAAACAGAAAGAGCCCAGGGCTCTTTCTCTGGGCTCTTTCTCTCACTCACTGACATAAAACAATCTCTCAGTGACTCCCTATTTTACAGACACATCCCCCTGACACAGAGCCAGAGAATGGGAAGTGATTGGAATGTGAGACAGGGTTTTAGGAGCTGAATACCTGCCCATTGTCCTGTTAATCCAGGTAACAGAGGCAGCTCTGAGCAGAGACATGACAAGGAGCTGCTTCCAAACAGCCTGTAAACTTTTCACTTCAAACCCCACTGTGGACAACATTGCTGCAATTTACAGACAGACATTTGCAGCAATCAGCTCCATTCTGTTCCCAGAAACTGTGAAATTCTCTCTTTAAACTGAGATGAATGTGACCAAACTTAATCACTGGGCCAGAATTTAATTTAACTGAAAATCAAGACACCCTCGAGGGTGGGAAATATGGTTTGGGGAACGGGGGAGCTTCTCGACAGGGGCTGGGAGCTGGGCAGTGACTAAACACTGCAGACCCCCCAGAGCTTGTGTGTCTGCCTCTGTGTTTACCCTGTTATTTCCAGTTATTTCTCTCTCTCTCTATTTCTCTGTCTCTCTATATCTGTTTCTGCCTCTTTGTAAAAACACACAAACACTGGTGACCCCCATCCCCTCCCGTAGAAAGAATAGAGATAAATTCACATTACCATCCTGAAAATGTGAATTTAAATGCTCCCCCCCCTCCCAGGTGTTACATTTTACTGTCAAATTCAGCCCAGAACCTAAAACACCAGTATTATTCGGGAATTATATCGGCTTCAAGCTCAGGACTTTAATTCCAGACCTTCAGGAGAGCTTTAAACTGAAAATCAAGACACCCTCGAGGGTGGGAAATATGGTTTGGGGAACGGGGGAGCTTCTCGACAGGGGCTGGGAGCTGGGCAGTGACTAAACACTGCAGACCCCCCAGAGCTTGTGTGTCTGCCTCTGTGTTTACCCTGTTATTTCCAGTTATTTCTCTCTCTCTCTATTTCTCTGTCTCTCTATATCTGTTTCTGCCTCTTTGTAAAAACACACAAACACTGGTGACCCCCATCCCCTCCCGTAGAAAGGATAGAGATAAATTCACATTACCATCCTGAAAATGTGAATTTAAATGCCGCCCCCCCCCCACTCCCAGGTGTTACATTTTACTGTCAAATTCAGCCCAGAACCTAAAACACCAGTATTATTCGGGAATTATATCGGCTTCAAGCTCAGGACTTTAATTCCAGACCTTCAGGAGAGCTTTACACACAATGAAATCACTTCTAAAATGCAGTCACTGTTACAATGCAGCGAATTCTGCATTCAGGCGGTGCACAGCAAGATCCCAGCAATGCTGACACTTCAAAATTCACTTTCCCAAGGTTTTGAGTGTGGATTTCTTTCTCTCTCTGTCTTTCTCTGCCTTCCCTCCCTCACTCACACCCCACCTGTCTCTCTCTCTGTCTTTCTCTGCCTTCCCTCCCTTACCCATACTCCACCTGACTCTCTCAATCTCTCTCTCTCTCTCTGTCTTTCTCTGCTTTCCCTCCCATACTCACACTCCACCTGTCTCTCTCTCTCTCTTTCTCTCTCTGTCTTTCTCTGCCTTCCCTCCCTCACCCAAACTCTGCCTGTCTCTCTCTTTCTCTCTCTGTCTTTCTCTGCCTTCCCTCCCTCACCCACACTCCAACTGTCTCTCTCTGTCTTTCTCTGACTTCCCTCCCTCACCCACACTCCACCTGTCTCTCTCTCTCTCTCTGTCTTTCTCTGCTTTCCCTCCCTCACCCACACTCCACCTGTCTCTCTCTCTGTCTTTCTCCATCTTTCTCTGCCTTAAGCAGCTCACCTACACTCCACCTGTTTCTCTCTCTCTCTCTGTCTTTCTCTGCTTTCCCTCCCTCACCCACACTCCACCTGTCTCTCTCTCTGTCTTTCTCCATCTTTCTCTGCCTTAAGCAGCTCACCTACACTCCACCTGTTTCTCTCTCTCTCTCTCTCTCTGTTTCTATCACCATTTAAAATAAGCACACATCACATTCTGGCACCTATTGATTAATGGTTAAATTAGAGAAGATGCGGGGGAGAGAAAAACAGAGGAAGATGGAGAGAAAACACAGAGAAATTCACACTCAGACCCTCAGGAATCTGATTTTTAAAGCGTCCTCATTGTCGTCATGTAGGAAATGCTGAAGGGCACTAGATGCACAGCAAGATCCCACAAGTAGCAATGCGATAAGAGCCAATAGTCCCCCCTCAAGGGCGAAACTCCCTTTTCAAATTCCTTCGGGAAACATTTCTTTTTCCACATTCCGGTCCCAGGATTAATTTTTTTATAAATCAGACCTTGTGGTAGTGTGTGACTGAGAGGATTGACTCCATAGGCTGGGAGCTGGGCAGTAACTACACCCTGGAGAGCTCCAGATCCTGTGTCTCTTAAACACCTCCCCTTTCCCCCCTGCCCAAACAGAGAGGAACATTCCTGCAGTTTGATAATATAACAATGCTGGCCCCACTCACAGGCTCTGCACTAAACCTGGGCAACAAGAACAGGCCCCAGTCAAACTGATCAATTCCCTCCACAGCTCACACCAAACCTCACAGACCGGGCTGGAAGGAGCAAGTGGCAAATGGGACTCCCTCCTGTGGCTGTACCTTTAATCCCAGGCTGTCAACCTGTTTACAACTCCAGGGCCCCAATCCAACAGGAACTAGTTAACCCAGGGACCCAAAGAGGAAATTAAACCTCGGGCTAATAAACAGACACAACTCACGTGGGCCCTTTGGGTGCAGCCTGTAGACAAGGCCTCAGTCCGTGCCCTCTGGAGGAAACTCCTGTCCGAGGATTCCTCGTCACAGACTTTCCCTCCTTTCATCTTCACGATGCAGTTTCAGAATGAAAATTCCTAAGGCAAGAGGGAGAGAGAGCAAATTGATTAAAAGGCATTGTTAAACAAAATAGCACAGCAAGAGCCCAGGAATTGCCCTCAGTGACATAGACACTCTCTCAGCAACTCCCACATACAAACAAATCAGTTAATAAACCAAAGGCTAAAAGGGTTCAGACAGTTCCCTCCACCTCTGTGTGTCTGTCTCTGTATCTCTCTCCCTGTCTCTTTATCTCTCTCCCTGTCTCTGTATCTCTCTGTTTCTATCTCAGTCACCCCTGTGTCCCTCTCTCTGTCCATATCGGTTTTTCCCCTCTATTTCATATGTAATCTTTATTGAAATGAGCTCGGAAATATTACTGGCTCACCATTTAAAAAAATAACAAATCACTGCGTGTGTTTTTAACTATTAAAGGTTTAAATAGAGAGACAGAAGGAAAGGAAGCTGCAGAGAGAGAGACAGAGAGAGAAATGGAAACTCAGAACTTCAGGAAAATGAATTGAAAGAATCGGAAGCATTTGACACTGAATGAGTTAATTTTTATAGTGGTCATCACTGCTGCAATTTTGGAAACACTACAGGCCATTTGTGCACAGCAAGATCCCACAAACAGTAGTGCGATAACAGTGGCTACCCCTCCTCTCCATGTTTCCCTCACTCTCCTGCCTCTCTCTCCCTCCTGTTACTCTCATTCAGAGACAGATGGAGAGAGAGAGAGAGAAATCCACTCTCAGAACCTCACTCTCAATTCAAATGGCTGCTGCACATTTCACTTAACCCTAAAATTCACGGCACTGCCCAAAACACCAGCATGAGTCGGGAATTATAACAAGCCTTGTTAAAATCAATTAAATAAATAAACGGACACAACTCACGGACAAGGCCTCAGTCCATCCCCTCTGGAGGAAGCTCCTCTCCAAGGATTCTTCATCCCAAACTTACCCCCTTTTCAACTTCACGATACAGTTTTCAGAATGAAATTTCCTCAGGGGAAAGAAGGAGAAAAAATTGCATTAAAATTCAAAGCAGGGACATTTTTAAACAAAATAGCACAGCAAGAGCCCAGTGTTTCCTCTCTCAGGTACACAGGCAATCAGCAATATTCAAATACAATCAAATCACAGTTATAAACCAGATTCCTCAATCTTCCAGTCCATTGATATGTTAATCCCAGGACAGGACCTTCCTGAGTCTTCCAGTCCATTGATATGTTAATCCCGGGACAGGACCTTCCTGAGTCTTCCAGTCCATTGATATGTTAATCCCAGGACAGGACACCTTCTTGAGTCTTCCAGTCCATTGATATATTAATCCCAGGACAGGACCTTCCTGAGTCTTCCAGTCCATTGATATATTAATCCCAGGACAGGACATCTTCCTGAGTCTTCCTGTACGTTGATATGTTAATCCCAGGACTTTCAGCCATTTCTTGGTTAATTTTGAACCTTTAATTCTTTCCCTGCAGTTTGAAAATATCAAACACTGATCCAACACTCACCCCTAAAACCCTCACACTAAACCCGCAACACAGGACTGGACAGATAATGGGGATTGTTACTGAGGTTGTGTTTGGGGATTTTTACTGACATCAGTGTAGATTGTCAAGTGTCTCCCCTTCCCTCACTTCTAAAGTCTCTCAGGGTTGTTGTGCACTGACAGCTTTTTCAGTGTCCAGTCGCTTTCAACTTTTAATAAAATCTTTTGAGCACAAATAAATGTAAAGTTTCTCCTACAAGCTGTTTTGTCCTCCCTCTTCCACTGTCACTTTCTCTGTCACTCTCTATCTCTCTGTCTCTCTCAGGACTGGGCAGACACTGGGGATTGTTACTGAGGTTCTGTTGGCCATTTTTACTGACATCAGTGTGGCTTGTAAAATCTGTGTCTATGTGTGTGTGTGAGTGTCTGTGTGTGAGTGTCTGAGTGTCTGTCTGTGCGTGTCTGTGAGTGTCTGTGTGTATGTGTCTGTGTCCGTGTCTGTATCAAAGTCTCAGAACCACCTCTCTCCATCTCTATCTCTCTTTGTCTCTGTTTCTCCCTCTATCTCTCCCTCTTTCTCTGTCTCTCCCCTCTCTCTCAGCCTGCCTCTCTCATAGAAACATACAAAACAGGAGCAGGAGTAGGCCATTTGGCCCTTCAGGCCTGCTCCGCCATTCAAAAACGATCATGTCTGATCATTTAATTCAGTACCCTGTTCCCGCTTTCTCCCCATATCCCTCGATCCCTTTGGCATTAAGAAATATATCTATCTCCTTCTTGAATATATTTAATGACTTGGCCTCCTCTGCCTTCTCATCACACTCTGAGTGAAGAAAATTCTCCTTATCTCGGTTCTAAATGGCACACCCCATATCCTGAGACTGTGACCCCTGGTTCTGGACTCCCCAGCCATCGGGAACATCCTCCCTGCATTTAGCCTGTCTAGTCCTGTTAGAATTTTATAGGTTACTATGAGATCCCTCACATTCTTCTAAACTTCAGTGAATATAGGCCTGGTCGACACAATCTCTCCTCAGACGTCAATCCTGCCATCCCAGGAATCAGCCTAGTAAATCTTCTTTACACTCCCTCCATGGCAAGAACATCCTTCCTCAGATAAGACCAAAACTGCACACAATACTCCAGATGTGGTCTCACTAAGGCCCTGTGTAACTGCAGTAAGACATCCTTGCTCCTGTACTCAAATCCTCTTTCAATGAAAGCCAACATACCATTTGCCTCCTTAACTGCTCACTAGACCTGAATGCTTGCTTTCAGCGACTGGTGTACAAGGATACCCAGGTCTTGCTGCACCTCCCCCTTTCCCAATCTATCACCATTCAGATAATCTGCCTTTCTGTTTTAACAACCAAAGTGGATAACCTCACATTTATCCACATTATACTGCATCTGTCATGTATTTGCCCACTCGCCCAACTTGTCCAAATCACATTGTAGCCTCTTTGCATCCTCCTCACAGCTCACATTCCACCCCCCCCCCTCACCTCCCCAGCTTTGTGTCGTCTGCAAACTTGGAAATGTTACATTTAGTTCCCTCACCCAAGTCATTAATATATATTGTGAATAGCTGGGGCCCAAGCACTGATCCCTGTGGTACCCCCGTTTCTGAATGCAAGGGACCTACATTTGTCTTCGCTATTCTTTTTCTCTTCACATATCTCGCCATCTCTCCCCCTATTCTCTCCTTATCTCTGTCTCTCCCTCTCTCTCTGTCTCTGTGCCCCCTCTGTCTCTCCCATTCTCTCTCCCACTCTCTTTGTCTCTGTCTCTCCTACGATCTCTATCTCTTCCAATGCCTTTCTCTCCCTATCTCTGTCTGTCTCTCTCTGTCTCTCCTTCTATCTCGGTCTATCTCAATCCCTGTCTTCCCAATCCCTGTCTCTATCTCTCTCAGTTTGTCTGTCTGTCTCTCTCTCTTTCTGGATCTCCCTCTCTCTATCTCTCTCTCTTTGTCCATCCCTCTGTCTTTCCCTCTCTCTATCTTTCTCTCTATCTCTGTCTCTGCCTGTCTTCTTGGTCATAAAAATAGAAAAGCAGATTATTTTTTAAAAGTTGTGAAACTGGTAAGTATTGATGTTCAGAGAGACTTGAGGGTAATTGTACATGGAACACACAAAGTTAACATGCAGTCTATTCTCCTCTAGACCTCTGTTTAAAAAGCTCAGGATTTGATCTGCTTTATTAACCCATCGGCAAAGAGGGAAATTCTTCCAGGACAATTGACCAGTTCCCTTAGACATGAATCAATGAGTCATTCCAAGGCTGGCGGGAGGGTTTAGGGGAGACCAGAGAGAACCCCGACCTGGTCAGCTTTTTTCGAACAGAAAACCATCAATGCATTGGCAGTGATATTACTAAAACCCTTAGGAGGAGGCCATTCGGCCCCTCCAGCTCGTCCCACCCATTCACTCAGGTCACGGCTGATTTGCTCCTTATCCACATCGAGCTGTCTCGGCTCCGTAAGCATTAATACCCTTTCCTAACAAATCTCTCCCGACAATCAGGAATTAATGTCACTGCCTGTTAACACTGGGGGATTCCTTCCCTCAACCTCTCTGCCTCTCTACCTCTCATTCCTGCTTAAAGACTTTCCTTAAAACTAACCTCTTTGACCAAGCTTTTGGTCATCAGTCTTAATCTCTCCTTATGTGGGTTTGGTGTCAAATTTTGTTTTATAATGTACCCTGCATAGTATTTTGGGACATTTTATTCCTCACCTTCTCCCTCACCCCATCTCTCTCTCTCTGTCCCACACCCTGTCTCTCTCTCTCTCTCTCTCTCTCTCCCTCAGCCTGTCTCTCCCTCCCTCACCCTGTCTCTCTCTCCCTCAGCCTGTATCTCTCTCTCTCCTTCACCCTGTCTCTCTCTCTCTCTCCCTCACCCTCTCTCTCTCTCGCTCTCCCTCACCCAGTCTCTGTCTCTGTCTCTGTCTGTCTCTCTCTCTCTCTCCCTCAACCTGTCTCTCTCTCTCTCTCTCTCTCACTCACCCTCTCCCTCTCTCTCTCTCTCTCTCCCTCACCCTCTCCCTCTCTCTCTCTCTCTCTCCCTCACCCAATCTCCCTCTCTCTCTTTCACCCTGTCTCCCTCTCTCTCTCTTTCCCCCTCACTCAGACTCTCTCTCTCTCTCTCTCCCCGCTCACCCTGCCTATATCTCTCCCCCTCACACTGTCCCTCTCTCTCACTCTCACCCTGTCTCTCTCTCTCTCTCTCTCTCTCTCTCTCACCCTGACTCTCATTCTCTCCCTCACCCAGTCTCTCTCTCTCTCCCTCATCCTTTCACTCTTTTTCTCTCTCTCTCCCTCCCTCACCCTGTCTCTCCCATTCTCTCCCTCAGCCTGACTCTCTCTCTTTCTAATTCTCACCCTGTCTCTCTCTCTCTCCCTCAATTGTGTCTCTCCCTCTCTCTCCATGTCTCTCTCTCTCGCTCTCTTTCACTCCCTCACCCTGTTTTTCTCTTTCTCCCTCTCTATCCCTCACCATGTCTCTCCCTCTATCTCTCCCTCACCCTGTCTCTCTCTCTCTCTCCCTCCCTCACCCTGTCTCTCTCTCTCTCTCTCTCTCTCACCCACTCCCTCACCCTGTCTCTCTCTCTCTCCCACTCCCTCAGCCTGTTTCTCTCTCTCTCTCTCTCATCCAATATCCCATCCAATATTTCACACTCCTCCTCTTTAACTACAATGTCTGCATCGTTCCCCCTCTTTTATAAAGACAGACACAAAGTATTCATTAAGAACCATGCCCACATCTCCCATCTCCATACACACATTCTCTTTATGGTCCCTAATACTCTATCCTTAGTTATCCTCTTGCTCTTCATGTATTTATAAAACATCTTTGTGTTTTCCTTGATTTTACTTGGTAATATTATTTTCCAGCCCTCCCTTTGCTTTCCTAATTTGCTTTTATATTTCATCCCTGAACTTTCTTCACTCCTCTCGGCTTTCTGTGATATTGAACTCTCGGTATCTGACATTAGCTTCCCTGCTGTGCCTTATGCTACCCGGTTTGAGCCTTGACATCCAAGGGGCTCTAGATTTGGGAGTCTCACTCTGTTTGTCTTTGTGGGAAAATATTTGTCCTCAACCCTCACTAACTCTCACTGCTCTGACACACATTTACCTTCAGGTAGCTGTTCCCAATCCACTTTGCTAACCCCTCCCCTCCCTGGAACTACCATCTCCTCTGATCCCCTGAAGGACCCTCACATCCTTCCTAATGTGTGGTGACCAGAACTGGATGCAATATTCTAGTTGTAGCCTAACCAGAGCTTTGTAAAGGTTCAGCATATCTTCCATGCTTTTGTACTCATCACCTCTATTTATGAAGCCGAAGATCCCATATACTTTGCTGACTACTCTCTCAATATGTCCTGCCACCTTCAAAGATTTATGTACATGTCCCTCTGTCCCTGCACACTCCCTAGAACTGTGCCATTAAGTCTATATTGCCTCTCCCGATCCCTTCTGCAAAAATACATCACCTCACAATTGCCTGTATTAAATTCCATCTGTCACTTGTCTGCCCAGTCTGATGGCCTATCTATGTCCTGTTGCAGTCGATTGGTATCATCCTCACTGTTTGCATCTCCTCCAAGTTTGGTATCATCAGCATATATTAAAATTTTACTCAAACTCTAAAATTAGCAAGTGGTTCAGCATCAATTGTTTCCTTTTCTGAGTCTCGCTGGTCTGTGCTGATTTTCTTTTGGGTGGCATCAGCCTAGATTTTGTGTTCTGAGCTGAACCCACAAATGTATAACTCAGAGGCAAGATTATTACCCACGGAGCTACAGCTGGCTCCAATGTTCCCGGAAAGTTTAGTTGCTGTGCAGGGCCAGTTATTTTTTCATGCGCTGTCCCTTTAAATTTTTAAGAATCTTTGAAGACGTGTGTAATTTATCACGGAGCAGGACCTGCATGGTACCTTCCAGGTTGCTGCACACAGCTTTGCAGGAACACTGACTGACACTCCCCATCCCAATCTCTTCCTCTTTTTCTCTGGTACTCTCTCCCCAATGCTATCCCTCCCTCTCTCTGTTATTCTCCTCTTTCTATCTATCCCTGTCTTTCACACTGTTACTCTCCATCTGAATGGAGGAGTAGAAAGAGAGGCATATATAGAGGCAGCTTTACTCTGTATCTAACCTCACACTGTACCTGACCTGGGAGTGTTTGATAGAACAGAGAAGACAGAGATTTACTCTGCAGATAATTTGGCTAGGCAGCATTTGATGGGACAGTGTAGTCAGTGCTTTACTCTGTATCCCTGGAATTAAGAAGAGTAAGTGGAGATTTGATCAAAGTTTATAAGATAATCTTGGAAGCTGATGAGGTAGGTAGAGAGAAACTCTTCTCACTGGTTGGGGGAGTCTCGGACGAGGGGTACAGTCGAAAAATAGAAAATTAATCTAAAATCCTTTCAAGATGAAATCTATTAACATTTCTACACACAAAGGGTGGTGGAATTTTGGAATTGTCTTCCACAAATGACCCCTCCCTATCTCTGCAATCTTCTCCTGCTCCACAATCCTCCAATGTCTGCGATCCTCTAATTCTGGCCTCTTGCACATCCCCAATTTGAATCGTTCCACCATTGGTGACCGTGCCTTCAAGCTGCCAAGGCCCTAACTCTGGAATTCTTTTCCTAAACCTCACCATCTCACTAACTCTCTTTCCCAATTGAAGGCGCATCCTAAATCCAAGCTCTTTGACCAGGATTTTGGTGGTGAATCTCTGGAATTCTCTACCTCAGAGTTGTGGAGGCTAGGGCCTAATTGTATTTAAGGAGTAGGAAGATAGATTTTTGAAATTTCAGGGAGTCGAGGGTTATGCGGTGCAGACCTGAAAGAGGACTTGAGCCTGGGACAGATCAGCCATGATTTTATTGAATGGCGGGGCAGGCTCGAGGGGCTGAATGCCCTATTGCTTCTACTTCTTGTGTTCTTGTGTCTCGTCTAATATCTCCTTAAGTGACTTGGTGCCAAATTGTTATCTTTTTAATTCATTTTGTTAGATGTGTGCATTACTGGCTAGGCCAGCATTTACTGCCCATCCCTAATTGCCCTTTAACCTTCTTGATACCACGTGGGGTAGGTACACCCACAGTGCTGTTAGGAAGGGAGTTCCAGGGTTTTGACCCAGTCACAGTGAAGGAATGGCGATATAGATCCAACTCAGGATGCAGTGTGATTTGAAGGGAAACTTGCAGGTGGTGGTGTTCCCATACGTGTTTCCTGTTTGTTTGCTTGCTCTCCCCCTCCTTCTTTCTAGACCTCCCTGTCCTCCCATCCCTCTCTGTCATGAGAACCTAAAAACAGAAGAAAGTGGGTGCAGGAACAGAGAGACCTGGGGATATCTGTGCACAAATTGAATGTGGCAGGGCTAGTAGAGAAAGTGGTTAAAAGGCATATGGGATACCAGGCGTTGTAAATAGAGGCTCAGAATATAAAAGCAAGGAGCTTATGATGAAGCTTTATAAAACACTGGTTCATCCCCAACTAGTATTGTGTCCAATTCTGGGCACCGTACTTTTGGAAGGATGTGGGGGCATTAGAGAGGGTGCAGAAAAGATCCACAAGCAAGGTTCCAGGGATGAGGGACCTCAGTTACGTGAATTGATTGGAGAAGCTGAGGTTGTTCTCCATAGAGAAGAGAAACGTAAGATTAGATTTGATAGAGATGTTCAAAATCATGAGGGGTCCGGACAGAGCAGATGTAGGAGTAGGAATGCAGCACATGGGACATTCCATAACGATGTCTGTTAAGTGTTTACTTGTACAAGTGAATTGACCATTTAATATTTTTAACTTGCCTAACCCTTGTGTTCCCACAAAGATCAAGCTAGCAAATTCAACAGTGTCCACTTTGACTTCATCCCATCGTGTCTCATGTACATTCTCACAAGATAGCAGTTATCTTCTTTGGCCTTCTTGTCTCGAGAGACAATGGGTAAGGGACTGGAGGTGGTCAGTGGTTTGTGGAGCAGCGCCTGGAGTGGCTATAAAGGCCAATTCTAGAGTGACAGACTCTTCCACAGTACATGTCCGTTCTCACAAGATAGCAGTTATAACTGCAATCATAGTATGCAGCTGAAATTTGATCAGTTACATTGTTATTTCAGTCATTTCGGTCCATATTTACAGTATACATGGTACCTTACTGTTGTAATAAAGTCATATAGTATCTATTCATCCCACTAGGGCAAAATTTCACTGGCTCAACATTCTCACCAAATACTAAAACATTCCACAATGCAAGGCTCACAAATTCAACACAAGTTTCCTTTTCTGAGTGTCGCTGGTCTGTTCTGATTCTCTGAGGGATTACTGATGCTTATCCTCCACATGAGCAGTCGTCCTAATCCCGTGTGCCTGTCCTGCTCCCAAGCCCGGCATCCGCTTACATTCAGGCGAGTGGTACAGGAGCATCTCAGTGACTGAGGCAGGTGAGTCTTGAGCCTGAGCCAGGCACAGTGAGTGACCCGGGTTAATCCGACACTCCAGGGACAGTTTAAACGGAGCTTTACTCTGTATCTATCCCGTGCTGTACCTTCTCTGAGAGTGTTCGATGGGGCAGTGCAGACGAGGAGAGTTATTCCTTACCCATTTTAAACATGGAGAAGTTATTCCTTCAAGTGCATTTCCAAGAGATTGTTTGAAATATGATGAGGGTTTCTGCCAACACCATTCTTTCAGGCAGTGAGTTCCAGACACCCACCAGTCACTGGGTGACAAAGCTATTGATGTGATTTGTTCAGTTAAGATTGATGTCAATGTTTCCCCAGGGTGTTGATGCTGGGGGATTCAGCGATGGGATAATGCTTTGAATGCCAAGGGGAGGTGGTTGGATTCTCTCTTGTTGCAGATGGTCATTGCCTGGCACTTGTGTGACGTGAATGTTACTTGCCACTGGTCAGCCCAAGCCTGAATGTTGTCTGGGTCTTGATGCATGTGGCTGTGGATTGCTTCATTATCTGAGACAAAATACTGTAGATGCTGGAAATCTGGAAGCCATCGGGCTGAATCACTAGCTCTGTTTCTCTCTCCACAGATGCTTCCTGACCTGCTCAGTATTTCCAACATTTTCTGCTGGGGTTTCATTATCTGAGGAGGTGTGAGTTGAACTGAACACTGTGCAATCATCAGTGATTATCCCCAGCTCTGACCTTACGATGGAGGGCAGGTCATTGAGGACGCAGCTGAAGATGGTTGGGCCTCGGACACGACCCTTAGAAACTCCTGCAGTGATGTCCTGGGACTGAGATGATCGACCTCCAACAACCACAACCATCTTCCTTTGTGCTCGGTATGGTTCCAACCAGCGGATTCCTATTGACTTAAATTTTACTCGGCCTCCTCGATGCCACACTCGGTCAAACGCTGCCTTGATGTTAATGTCAGTCTCTCTTCCCTGTAGCTGACAGAAGTGAATCGTTCCCTTTGACCCGTTGTGTACTGAACATGCTCTGCTTCTTCACCGCCTAATACAGGACTGTACACGGCCAATTAATGTAGCCCATCAAAAACTCCCAGAGCAGGTTCAGCACAGCTCAGGAACAGAGTACAAAAATGCGATAACAGATGAATATTATTTATTTAATGTTTTTCACAGACACTGATGAATGGAAAATTATTCTTCAGTATGCAATCAAGATCTGTGAGTCTGTACATATGATTATTTAATGGGTTCATGTGCAGTCTAAATCTCACAGTGCCACTCAGTGTTTGCTGGTGGGTGAATATTGCCCGTCGCCTCCTTTGCCTCAGCTCATCTGCTGCTGAAATCCTCATCTCTGCCTTTGTTATCTCCAAACTTGTCAAATCCAGCTTTCTCCTGACTGGCCCCCCATTTTCCAACTTTCTGCTTCCGCTATGTCCTACCTCGCAGCAGGTCATGTTCACCCATCTCCCCGCCTTCACTAACAGACATTCACGCCTGGTCCAACAACATCTCAATTTTAAAATATTCATCCTTGTATTCAAAACCCTCCGAGGCCTCGCCTACCCTCCCCCCCACCATGTTTTTAACCTCCTCAAGCCCTACAACTCACCTAACCTCTGTAACATCCTCCAGTTGATACATTAGTCCCTATCTGTGTGACTTCCCCCAGACCCTACATTTCACCCTATCTCTGTAACCTCCTCCAACCCATCCAATGTGCATTTTTTTCTGTAACTTCCTCCAGCCCCTACCACCCTGCCTATCTTTTTAACCTTGGCGTTCAATCATCTCAGCTCCAGGACATCACTGCAGGAGTTCCTCAGGGTAATGTCCTAGGCCCAACCATCTTCAGGTGCTTCATCAATGACCTTCCTTCAATCATAAGGTCAGAAGTGGGGATGTTTGCTGATGATTGCACAATGTTCAACACTTTTTGCGACTCCTTAGATACTGAAACAGTCCACATAGAAATGCAGTAAGACCTGGACAAAATCTAGGCTTGGACTGATAAGTGGCATATAACATCCGTGCCACACAAGTGACAGACAATTACCATCTCCAACAAGAGAGAATCTAACTATCTCCCCTTGACATTCAATGGCATTAACATTGCGTAATCCCCCACTGTCAGCATTCTGGGGGTGACCACTGACTAGAAAGTGAATTGGAGTAGCCACATAAATACCATGGCTACAAAAGCAGGTCAGAGGCTAGGAATCCTTCGACGAGTAACTCACCTCCTGACTCCCCAAAGTCTGTCCACCATCTACAAGATCAAGTCAGGAATGTGATGGTATACTCTCCACTAGCCTAGATGTGTGTAGCACCAACAACATTTAAGAAGCTCAACACCATCCAGGACAAAGTAGCCCACATGATTGGCTCCCCATCCACAAACATTCACTCCCTTCACAACCGATGCACAGTGGCAGCAGTGTGCACCTTATTTGTATTGCAGCTCACGAAGTCTAACATTACTCGTGGCAACTCAACTCTAATGTTAATGGTGGCAACTGTCTAACATTATAGGTGGTCACCATACTCTATCATTATGGGCGATGACATGACTCAGACTTAAATGGTGTCATTCTTGGCACTAACAACTTCTCTGGTGCGTCTACCCTTACATTGCTGACTTACACTAACAGTTTTTGATGGAGACCCTGCTTCTAACATTACTGGTGCTTGTTGCGTTACTAAATTCACTGTTAGCAATTCAGTAGAAATATTAAGAATAGCGTCCCTGCTCGAACACGACTGGAGGTGATGTTAGTCTAACATTATTGTTGGTGATCTTTACACGACCATTATATGTGGTGACAATTAATCTAGCATTAAATGCAATAGTTCTTCCTCAGCATAACTGGTAGTGTCCCTACTCTACTGTTACTAGTGGTCATTTTACGCTAACACTATGGGTGATAATTTTACTGGTGTCTGTGCCGTTACGACTTTACTGTTGGTTACTCTACTGTAACGTTATGACTAGTGAGACTACCCTTACATTACTGGTGTTGACCCTCCTCTAACAATACTGGTGATAATCAATCTGGAAACATTACTGCTGGTGAACCTACACAAATAATATTTTGGTGACCTGACTCTAGCATTACTGATGGTGATCCTACACTAACGTTGTTGGTAGTTCGTTATTCTAACATTACTAGTGAAGTCACAATTTTATATTGAATGGTGATGAGTAATTCGCATCATTGTTGGGTGATAATATGGATGCAGTGCTCGGCTGCCCCTCCAATGGAGAAAACGTGGATCAGAAACTAAACACAGAGATGAACACAATAGCAAATTGGGAACAACCATGCTCAACCAGAAACATTAATTGTAGAGGGCGAGGAAGTGAGTGCCGTAGGAGTGGAGTGTAGGATGTGGTCAGTGCAGATGACACATCAGGAGGTCTGAAGAATAACCAGCAGCAGAGTCACCATTTATATGGTGGAAAACCGAATAAGCATTAATAATGTTCCAGTGCAATTACACACAGTAATGTTAGAATCAGGTCACCACCAATAATGTTAGAGTAGGTTCACCACCAGTATTGTTACACATTTGGCACCAGCACTCATGCTGCTTTGGGATTACTATCATTAATAGTAGTACAGGGATCACAAGCAGTACCGTTAGTGGAAGATCATCACCAATTCTGATTAAAGGTTACACAGACCTGAAACGTTAACTGTTTTTCTCTCCACAGATGATGCCTGACCTGCTGATTATTTCCAGCATTTTCTGTTTTCGTTTCACCATCAGTAATGTTAAAGTACAGTTACATACAGTAACGTTACAGTTGGGTCAGCAACAGTAATGTCCGTGAAAAGTGAGCAACAGTAACGTTAAAATCGGGCCAACGCCAGTAGATTAGGCTAGAATAACCACCATTGATGTTAGAGTGGAGTTGTGTTCAGGAGTGTTGCAATAAGGTCAGTACCAGGTCTGTTCACTTATAATCACCACCAGTATTGCGAGAGTAAAGTCAATACTGGTAATGTTAGATTCGAATCACTACCAGCAATGTTAGCGTGAGGTCAATACTAGTCATGTTAGTTTAGAATCACCACCAGCAATGTTAGAGTGAGGTCAATACCGGGAAGGCTAAATGAGAGTCGCTACAAGTATTGCTCAGAGTTGGATCAGTCCCAGGGATATTAGAGTAAGATCAATACCAGAAATGCTAGATTAGAGTCACCACCACTAACGTTGGAGTAGGGTCAATACCAGTGATGTTAAATTGTTAATAACATTGGTAATGTTGGAGAGAATTGTACGGGGACATTAGTATTATATAAAGATTTCAAGGATTGAATGTGAAGCTCCACGGACATCAGATAGAGTCTGGGAGGAATGTTCCCGCCGGAGCGAACTGCCTCTGGGATTACTTTCTGTTTATTGAATTTAATCGGCGCAGTTTCATAGAAAGACCTCTACAGATTTCCATTAGTGTCACGGGTGTATTGAAGAGGGAAATATCGCCTTGTTTGTTAAGTGAGTGTAACTAACGCTAATTATTGTCTCACGCAGCATGAATTATTCTTTAAAGGGGAAGCGTTAACGGATCAGAAGTGAACTAGATTCGGAATTATAAGGTCGTACAGGATTCAAATATTCTAACAAAAATGGTACTGCCAACAATACTACAGATAAAGCACATTTACTACCCTTTTCTGGCAGCTTTTGGTGTCCCTGGTAAGTCAATGTATCCTGTTATCTAATAGCTGTTGACTATCCCGTTACTAATGAATATGTAGCAGATTCCGATAATGTCCTCATTGCAGAATTATTTGTCCACCAGGATAGGGTGCTGAATATCAGCAGGAGTCCGATCTGTCTGCACTGCCGCTGAGGTGCTGTTTTGATTGAAAGATTGTGGGCACCAGGAGCTTAACTTTCATGCCGATACTGAGAGAGGGCGAGGATGATTTCCCTCCACTCTAACAGTTCGTAATCAGTAAACGACTTGTTGTTTAGTAGCCACAGTAATAATCTCATTTGTAATGTTATACCGAAAGTTGTAAATTCCACCGACTGCAGCCATCTCCACACAACAGGGGACGGTGAAAGATATTTTGAGAAATAATTACCATTCAGGGAGCCGCTTCCATCTCCTCGGCTGCAAAGAATCCTGGCGGATCTACGCACTCCCATTCTGATATCAGCAGCTCTATCAGAAAGATTATAAATAGAAAAAAAACGCAGCGTTTCAGCCCAATGTGATTGATTTTAGATCAGCTGAATGTTTTGTTTGAACCTATATCATACCAGTAGTTATTTTGAAATTATATTGACAGCTATATTGCCATCCTCTGCTGTTCCCGAGATTCTCCTCTCCAAGTACATCAAACAAACTAAGTGTAAAATTCCATCTACTGCTCCATGGGATGGCAGTGGTAACTCTTAAAATTGGGTCGGCGCATCACATGGTACAAGTCTCATGGCGGGATGCTTTTAGCGCTCAGCACTGCAATGAAATATGTATTTGGATGCACGGAAGGTAATCCATTTATTTACTGACTGCCGAATGTGGATAAACTATTGAACCATCCAAAGTTTCTCTTTAAAATGATTTTTCCTCTAACTATACTCTCCGTGCGAGATACCCCACCTTGGCTTGAACCAGAGGGAGTGAACGGAGTCGCAATCCAGTGTCGGGGGCGATAGTCATGGAAATTAAATCGGGAAAGATGGATGAAGATGACTGATTTCATAACTTTGGTTTTACATTATCGACTGTTGTGGAACAACCTGTAGAACTGATTGCATTAGGAAGACGGTAGGAACTGTCAGTGAAGGTCACCGGAGGAAGTGATGTCGTGTCACACATGCCCAGTCAGTTGTGGGTGGAATCCGGCATAGTAAGACCGCTTTGCGTGTGTGTATAGATATATGTATATTTGTTCCATTTCAGTTCTTAAAAAAAAACAAGTTTAGTTTGAATATCACTTGTAGCCCTGTAACTCTTAATAAGTAATGTTACATCGGCCAAATACAATCCTCACCTCGCGGAGACATCACTGCCTGGCTGTCGATGGTGAGGGTCTCTCTTCACTCTTATTATTTAATAAAAGTAATAGGAACACATCTCAACAACATCCACAGTATGCTGTGAGATTTATCTGATGTGCCTCTCACTTGTTTCTTCTCCCTTTTATTGCAGCGAACCTACTGACAATCCTGATTCTCGCCAGAGGAAATTGTGGTCTTTCCAAATGTATCTCTGCCTACATGGTTGCGATGGCAGCAGCAGATCTAATGGTCATGATTTTCAATATAATCCTTAGACACATTTTTACATATCATTTCCCACATTCCTTCCTGTCCTATACTGCCGTTTGTAAGTTTATGATTTACATGAATGCTACCAGCCTGCATATGTCCGTGTGGTTTACAACCTTGTTCACATTTGACAGATTTGTAGCTATTTGTTGTCAAAGGTTTAAAACAAAGTATTGCACAGTAAGAAATGCGGCTGTGGCTATAACAACAGTCTCTGTTCTAGTCTTTTTACACAGCGTCCCATTTTTCTATGCCTTTCAATCTGACTATATAATTAACAATATCGATTGGGGTTGTCAGTCCAGACAGGAATTTTTTTCATCGCCTGCGGGAGTCGGGTTCTCCTGGTTACAAAGTATTTTAGCGGCTTGGATTCCTTTTTCTTTGATATTACTGTTTAATTGTTTGACAGTCAGACAGATTGTTTTTGCAAGTAGAGCGTGCAGGGCATTGCGGGGTCACAGCAGCGAGAACCAGAGTGATCCAGAGATGGAAACGAGAAGGAAAGCCATCATTTTACTGTTCAGTGTATCGGGCAGTTATATCGTGCTGTGGCTGACAACTCTCGTTTGTTTTTTAACTACCGGACTAGCAAATACATCACAATACCAGGGTGATTATACAGCCCCTGAGTACATCTTCGCTGAAACCGGATATATGCTCATGTATTTGAGTTCCTGTTCAAACACATGTATTTATGCAGCTACACAAACTAAATTCAGGGAAGAGATAAAGATGGTCCTGAAATTTGTTTGGACCTTTAGGGTATTTGGTGAAACAAAGAACAAATCAAACGAACATTTCTTGTCCTAAAGTGAGTTATAATTACAGGCGGTGTTTCATTTTAGAATGGCCGTTTTTCTGCGAGGACAAACGCAGATTGTTGTTGTGAAACTGCACAGTTTTCAGAACATATTTCTTTCACTGCATGCTGTCTGTATGATGTCGATATCTTTATCCGGATGAACAAAATCACCTCCCGATGCCGATTCAAAGTGGACATTGATGATTGAGCTTCAGCAGTGATGTAGAGAACATTGGCTGTCAGCGGTATCTGCCCTCGACCTCAGCTACTGGAATGACAGGCTCAGGTTAATTAACAGATAACCTTTTCTTTATTGAAGAAGCAAAGTCTTACAGTCAGAGTCATTTTGTAATTCTGATCTAATTTTGATTTGAATGTTGTAGGCTCTGGTCTCCTCATCAGACTCTGAACAACCCCAAGAGCGACCCCACCTCCCTCTCCCCCCCCCACCCCCCAGTCCCTTGTCCTTTGTGCAATAGAACGAGCTCCTGTCTCCTAATAAGTATCTAATGCTGGAAACAATAGGAACCTGACTTGCTGATGTGACGTTAGAGAGTTATGTTCATATATATTTATTTAAACTCTCAACTAGTCATCAAAATGTTGGAATGTTCCCACAGGAGAAAAATCTCTTCTACCCAATCAGTCCTAGTCGACGTTTAACCTCCACCCTGACAAATAGTTCCAATCACTTTACCATCTCTGTCTCAACGTATCTTTTGCCTATTTTTATTTGACCAACTTTTCAATGTAATCTTGAATATTAATATAATTTCTGCCTCCGTTCATTCTACAGACTCACAGCTCTCCATATAAGAAAACCTCTCCTACCCTTATTTCTGAACCTCTTACATTAAACCTTCAATCTGTGGCCGTGCTTTACAGGTGCCTCAATAGGAACACTCTGCTTCTAACTATCATTTCATATTCCTGCATAACTGAAACCATCTGGGCAAGCCTCACCAAAATATATCAAACTTATCTCAATGAACAAGCTAATGAATGTGTGGAAACTGTATTTAAAATGGCGAATTGACAGATTTCTGTTGGAAATGCTTCTATCCTTGCTTGTGCTGGAGAATGAGAGGAATGTATCTGATCGCTTATCTCATGATGAAGATGATCTGATGAATGAATCCAAAACGTGGTCACTCAGGCTGATAAAACCACTCCACGAAATGGTTAATGTGTCGCTGGATAGTGAGAGCTTGTTTAAAACGAATTGATAGAGATCTTTGCAAATGATTGGACCGAGACAGATCTATGATCCTGATGACATGCTGTTTAGTGATGGCTGAAAATACTCTAATATTTCTCTGTATATTATTATGTTAAACAGGAAGGTATAACTCTATTTAAATCGCAACTGAGCGGTTGGACCAGGTTATAATGTTCATTTTCAGGATGAATTAATAAGACATTTTACATAAGCCATGCCATTGTATTCACAACTTTCCTAGAATTTTAATCGTTTGATAACTAGTTCTTTAAAGGAAAAAAAAATGTCAGACGTCATAATTTGCAATTGTAAGCAATGATACAGAAACAAGGAAAAAACTAAGAATTCAAAGTTTCACTTGGTATTTAGATAGATCAAAAGTGAAACTATCGGTAAGATAATGAACTGAGATTATAATATCTGTTATGCATATAGAGGAACAGCTGGCTCAGTGAGGGAAACAATCGCTACTGATAAAGAATAAGTAAATGTTATTCTTTGTATCATTACATAACACAGAATTGTGTGGATTGTCACGAAGAGGCAGTGAGAGAAAATGATTTTAAAAACCGGGCCTTTTGTAATGAGTATCATAATGAACTCAGAACGGTAAAACATTTGAATTCCCACGCAATCTTCACCGTGTGTGAGTGTAATCTAACATTTTAATTGTGTATTTAAGTACTATTACTGTGTGTACTGTGTGTTTAATAAACATGATCTCACTTCAGTGTTCATGGAAGCTTATTGAAAAAATCATGCAAACAATAACCTCAGCACTATAAATGTGAATGGGCGTCATTTATTAATTTTGATTACATTCCCGCTTTACCCATTACTTTTGCTGCTCGTCATTAAGAAATTCAAAAAGCCAAACTCCACGGAATTCCATTTCCCCGTGGATCTCAGGCTCTACCAATGCAGCTAATATCCAGCTTCTGTGGAAAATGCCAGTGAATTACGAGCAGTTTTTTTTATACACATAATGGACACATTCTATTTTAACTGGATCCGGGTGATCAACAGGATTGCGGCAAGAGCCAGGCAGCAGGCAGAGGCTGTAATTCCATTGATTCTGTCAATCAGCAATGTACCTGCACCCAACTACAATTGTGAGAAGCCGATATGTCATCATTCACATCATCCAAAATCAGCACGCAAAATAGAAAGCAAAGGCATGAAGAAGTTAACTGTTGCATTACTACATCAATTTCATTCCCATATGGTTGTGATACAGCCACCCCTGTTCCTAATTAAAAAGTTGTTGTGTTCCCTTGAGTGTCTTTATTTCTAATTAAACAGTTAAGGTGTTTCCCTGACATTCCGTGCCCTCTACATGTAATTGAAGAGTATCTGTGTTCCCTTGTCACCTACTTCGATAGACATGGTGTCTGTTACATGCGCCCAATTTCTAAACTTCCAAAAATTCTGAACTGAACAGTTACTGTGCTCTACTAAATTTCCCTGTTCTCTATTTCTCTATTAAACCATTAGTATGTTTTCCTAACTTACTCTGTCGTTTATTTCTAATTAAGCAGTGATTATGCTTCGCTAAATTCCCTTGCTCATTATTTCTAATTAAACAGGTACTGTTTTCCTAAATCTCCCTGTTCTCTATTTCGAATTAAACATTTACTGTACACCCCTAAATCTCCCTGATCTCTATTTCGAATTAAACATTTACTGTACTCCCCTAAATCTCCCTGTTCTCTATTTCGAATTAAACATTTACTGTACACCCCTAAATCTCCCTGTTCTCTATTTCGAATTAAACATTTACTGTACACCCCTAAATCTCCCTGTTCTCTATTTCGAATTAAACATTTACTGTACACCCCTAAATCTCCCTGATCTCTATTTCGAATTAAACATTTACTGTACTCCCCTAAATCTCCCTGTTCTCTATTTCGAATTAAACATTTACTGTGCACCCCTAAATCTCCCTGTTCTCTATTTCGAATTAAACATTTACTGTACACCCCTAAATCTCCCTGTTCTCTATTTCGAATTAAACATTTACTGTACACCCCTAAATCTCCCTGTTCTCTATTTCGAATTAAACATTTACTGTACACCCCTAAATCTCCCTGTTCTCTATTTCCAATTAAACATTTACTGTAATCCCCTAAATCTCCCTGTTCTCTATTTCGAATTAAACATTTACTGTACACCCCTAAATCTCCCTGTTCTCTATTTCGAATTAAACATTTACTGTACACCCCTAAATCTCCCTGTTCTCTATTTCGAATTAAACATTTACTGTACACCCCTAAATCTCCCTGTTCTCGATTTCGAATTAAACATTTACTGCACACCCCTAAATCTCCCTGTTCTCTATTTCGAATTAAACAGTTACTGTACACCCCTAAATCTCCCTGTTCTCTATTTCGAATTAAACATTTACTGTACACCCCTAAATCTCCCTGTTCTCTATTTCGAATTAAACATTTACTGTACACCCCAAAATCTCCCTGTTCTCTATTTCGAATTAAACATTTACTGTACTCCCCTAAATCTCCCTGTTCTCTATTTCGAATTAAACATTTACTGTACACCCCTAAATCTCCCTGTTCTCTATTTCGAATTAAACATTTACTGTACACCCCTAAATCTCCCTGTTCTCTATTTCGAATTAAACATTTACTGTACACCCCTAAATCTCCCTGTTCTCTATTTCGAATTAAACATTTACTGTACACCCCTAAATCTCCCTGTTCTCTATTTCGAATTAAACATTTACTGTACTCCCCTAAATCTCCCTGTTGCACTTGCTAATTAAAAAGCTACTGCAATCCCCGAAATCTGCCTGTTCCACATTTCTAACTAAACTGTTACTCTATTCCACTAAACTCACGTTTATTTTATTTATAATTAAATTGTTGTTGCAATCCTTAAAATCCCCTGTACTTTATATCTATTTAACAGTTACACTATTCTCAGTGAGCGAGGAGGTACAAGGGCAGATGCTATACCTCCTGTGATTGCTTGGGAAGGTGCCATGGGAAGGAGTGAGGTGTCAGGGGTGATAGACGAGTAGACCAGGATGCCACAGGGAGAATAGTCCCTTCTGAATGCCGAGAGGGAGAGGACCTGTTTGGTAGTAGCATCACCATTGAGGTGTCGGAAACTACCGATGATGAGCCTGTAGTTCAAGAGGCTGATGGTGTGGAAAGGGTGGACAAGGGGAAACCCATCCCAATTCTGGGAGGGAAGGGAAGCAGTGAGAGTAGAACTGCAGGAAATGGGTGGATACGGATGAAGGAACTGTCAACCATAATGGGGTAGGGGGAGGGGGGAGGGGAATGCTCAGTTGAGGTAAAATGAAAGCATATTAGAAGTGCTGTTGTGGAACGTGGCATCTTCTGAACAGATGTGACACAGATGGAGAAACTGGGAGCATGGAACGGAGTCCTTGCAGGAGACAGAGTGTGCGGAGGTGTAGTCAAGTTAGCTGTGGGAGTTGGTGCACTCGTGATGAACATTATTAGACAGCCTACCCCAGAAAGTAGGGAAAGGGAAGGGAAATGTGACAGTGCAAAGGTGAGAGAAGGGTGGAAATTGGAACTGAAGTTGATGAAGTTTTCCATTTCGGGGCGAGAGCAGGAAATGTCACTGAAACAGTCATCAATGTACCGAAAAAAGAGTTGGGGGAGTGAGCCTGCGTAGGACTAGAACAAGGAATGTTCAGATCCCCCACAAAAATACACGCATAACTAGGTCACATACAGGCACCCATAGCAACACCGTTCATTTCGAGGAAGCCAGTAGAATTGCAGGAGAAGTTATTCAATGTGAGAAAGCGTTCAGTCGGGAGGAGGAGGGTGGCGGTGATGAGGACTGGTTGGGTCTCTGTTCAAGGAGGAGACCGAGTGGCCCCAAGCCGTCCTTGTGGGTGATGGAGGTGCAGAGAGACTGGACTTCCATAATGAAGAATTACATCCAGGAAACATGGAAGTTTTTGCAATAGTGTAGGCCATCAGAAGATTCACGGATGTAAGTTGGAAGAAACTGGACAAGGGGAGAAACATAGAGTCAAGTTAAGAAGAAATATGTTCAGTGGGACAGAAATAGACAGTGGGATTGTTGTTGGGACCCCTGCTTTTGTTGATACACATTTATGACCTAGATTGGGTATGCAGGCACAACTTCAAAATTTGTGGATGAAACAAAACTTGGAATTAATGTTAATTGTGAGGATGATAGTGATAAACTTCAAGAGGGTATAGGGTAGTGAAATGGGCAAACAAGTGGCAGATGAAAGTTAATGCAGAAAAGTGTGAAATGATTCATTTTGGTATGAAGAATGAGGATTAGATGAGATTAGAATTAGAAACATTACAGCGCAGTACAGGCCCTTCGGCCCTCGATGTTGCGCCGACCTGTGAAACCATCTGACCTACACTATTCCATTTTCATCCATATGTCTATCCAATGACCACTTAAATGCCCTTAAAGTTGGCGAATCTACTACTGCTGCAGGCAGGGCGTTCCACGCCCTTACTACTCTCTGAGTAAAGAAACTACCTCTCACATCTGTCCTATATCTATCACCCCTCAACTTGAAGCTATGTCCCCTCGTGTTTGCCATCACCATCCGAGGAAAAAGATGCTCACTATCCACCCTATCTAACCCTCTGATTATCTTATATGTCTCTATTAAGTCACCTCTCCTCCTCCTTCTCTCCAACGAAAACAACCTCAAGTCCCTCAGCCTTTCCTCGTAAGACCTTCCCTCCATACCAGGCAACATCCTAGTAAATCTCCTCTGCACCCTTTCCATAGCTTCCACATCCTTCCTATAATGCGGTGACCAGAACTGCACACAATACTCCAGGTGCGGTCTCACCAGAGTTTTGTACAGCTGCAGCATGACCTCGTGGCTCCGAAACTCGACCCCCCTACTAATAAAAGCTAACACACCATATGCCTTCTTAACAGCTCTATTAACCTGGGTGGCAACCTTCAGGGATTTATGCACCTGGACACCAAGATCTCTCTGTTCATCTACACTACCAAGAATCTTCCCATTAGCCCAGTACTCTGCATTCCTGTTACTCCTTCCAAAGTTGAATCACCTCACACTTTTCCGCATTAAACTCCATTTGCCATCTCTCAGCCCAGCTCTGCAGCCTATCTATGTCCCTCTGTACCCTACAACATCCTTCGGCACTATCCACAACTCCACCGACCTCAGTGTCATCTGCAAATTTACTAACCCACCCTTCTACACCCTCTTCCAGGTCATTTATAAAAATGACAAACAGCAGTGGCCCCAAAACAGATCCTTGCGGTACACCACTAGTAACTGAACTCCAGGATGAACATTTGCCATCAACCACCACCCTCTGTCTTCTTTCAGCTAGCCAATTTCTGATCCAAAGCTCTAAATCACCTTCAACCCCATACTTCCGTATTTTCTGCAATAGCCTACCGTGGGGAACCTTATCAAACGCCTTACTGAAATCTGTATACACCACATCCACTGCTTTACCCTCATCCACCTGTTTGGTCACCTTCTCGAAAAACTCAATAAGGTTTGTGAGGCACGACCTACCCGTCACAAAACCGTGCTGACTATCTCTAATGAACTTATTCTTTTCAAGATGATTATAAATCCTGTCTCTTATAACCTTTTCCAACATTTTACCCACAACCGAAGTAAGGCTCACAGGTCTATAATTACCAGGGCTGTCTCTACTCCCCTTCTTGAACAAGGGGACAACATTTGCTATCCTCCAGTCTTCCGGCACTATTCCTGTCGACAATGACGACATAAAGATCAAGGACAAAGGCTCTGCAATCTCCTCCCTAGCTTCCCAGAGAATCCTAGGATAAATCCCATCTGGCCCAGGGGACTTATCTATTTTCACACTTTCCAAAATTGCTAACACCTCCTCCTTGTGAACCTCTATCCCATCTAGCCTCGTAGCCTGAATCTCAGTATTCTCAACAACATTTTCTTTCTCTACTGTAAATACTGACGCAAAATATTCATTTAACACTTCCCCTATCTCCTCTGATTCCACACACAACTTCCCACTACTATCCTTGATTGGCCCTAATCTAACTCTAGTCATTCTTTTATTCCTGATATACCTAGCGAAAGCCTTAGGGTTTTCCCTGATCCGATCCACCAATGACTTCTCGTGTCCTCTCCTTGCTCTTCTTAGCTCTCCCTTTAGATCCTTCCTGGCTAGCTTGTAGCTCTCAAGCGCCCTAACTGAGCCATCACGTCTCATCCTAACATAAGCCTTCTTCTTCCTCTTGACAAGCGCTTCAACTTCTTTAGTAAACCACGGCTCCCTCGCACGACAACCTCCTCCCTGCCTCACAGGTACATACTTATCAAGGACACACAGTAGCTGCTCCTTGAATAAGCTCCACATTTCGATTGTTCCCATCCCCTGCAGTTTCCTTCCCCATCCTACGCATCCTAAATCTTGCCTAATCGTATCATAATTTCCTTTCCCCCAGTTATAATTCTTGCCCTGCGGTATATACCTGTCCCTGCCCATCGCTAAGATAAACCTAACCGAATTGTGATCACTATCACCAAAGTGCTCACCTACATCTAAATCTAACACCTGGCCGGGTTCATTTCCCAGTACCAAATCCAATGTGGCATCGCCCCTGGTTGGCCTGTCCACATACTGTGTCAGAAAACCCTCCTGCACACACTGGACAAAAACTGACCCATCTAAAGTACTCGAACTATAGTATTTCCAGTCTATATTTGGAAAGTTAAAGTCCCCCATAACAACTACCCTGTTACTCTCGCCCCTGTCGAGAATCATCTTCGCTATCCTTTCCTCTACATCCCTGGAACTATTCGGAGGTCTATAAAAGACTCCCAACAGGGTAACCTCACCTCTCCTGTTTCTAACCTCGGTCCATACGACCTCAGTAGACGAGTCCTCAAACGTCCTTTCTGTCGCTGTAATACTCTCCTTGATTAACAATGTCACACCCCCCCCCCTCTTTTACCATCTTCTCTGTTCTTACTGAAACATCTAAATCCCGGAATCTGCAACATCCATTCCTGCCCCTGCTCTACCCATGTCTCCGAAATGGCCACTCCATCGAGATCCCAGGTACCAACCCATGCTGCAAGCTCACCCACCTTATTCCGGATGCTCCTGGCGTTGAAATAGACACACTTTAAACCAGGTTCTTGCTTGCCAGTGCCCTCTTGCGTCCTTGTAACCATATCCCTGACCTCACTACTCTCAACATTCTGTACACTGGCACTACAATTTAGGTTCCCATTCCCCTGCTGAATTAGTTTAAACCCCCCCGAAGAGCACTAGCAAACCTCCCCCCCCAGGATATTGGTACCCCTCTGGTTCAGGTGAAGACCATCCTGTTTGTGGAGGTTCCACCTACCCCAGAAAGAGCCCCAATTATCCAGGAAACCAAAACCCTCCCTCCTGCACCATCCCTGCAGCCACGTGTTCAACTCCTCTCTCTCCCTATTCCTCGCTTCGCTATCACGTGGCACGGGCAACAACCCAGAGATAACAACTCTGTTTGTTCTCGCTCTAAGCTTCCACCCTAGCTCCCTGAATTTCTGTCTTAAATCCCCATCTCTCTTCCTACCTATGTCGTTGGTACCCATGTGGACCACGACTTGGGGCTGCTCCCCCTCCCCATTAAGGATCCCAAAAACACGATCCGAGACATCACGAACCCTGGCACCTGGGAGGCAACATACCAACCGTGAGTCTCTCTCGTTCCCACAGAACCTCCTATCTGTTCCCCTAACTATGGAGTCCCCAATGACTAATGTTCTGCTCCTCTTCCCCCTTCCCTTCTGAGCAACAGGGACAGACTCTGTGCCAGATACCTGTACCCCATTGCTTACCCCTGGTAAGTCGTCCCCCGCAACAGTATCCAAAACGGTATACCTGTTGTTGAGGGAAACGGCCACAGGGGATCCCTGCACTGCCTGCTGGTTCCCTCTCCTTCCCCTGACGGTAACCCATCTACCTACTTCTTTTACCTGAGGTGTGACTACCTCCCCATAACTCCTCTCAATAACCTCCTCCGCCTCCCGAATGATCCGAAGTTCATCCAGCTCCAGCTCCATTTCCCTAACGCGGTTCTCGAGGAGCTGGAGTTGGGTGCACTTCCCACAGATGCAGTCAGCAGGGACACTCTTGGCGACCCTTACCTCCCACATTCTGCAGGAGGAACATACAACTGCCTTAACCTCCATTCCCACTATTCCAAATTCCCAACAAATCTACTGAAAAACCAAAAACAAAAAGTCAAAACTTGTTAGGTTAGCAATCCAACGGACAGAAATTCCTAAATAAAAAGCTTACTTTATCAACACACCAGAGTCCTTTTTTTTGGTTAGAGGAGGAGGGTGGATGGGAGACACTACATGTGTAGTGTCTCGGGTACAGCCACCACACAAATATATACCTTTTTCCTTACCCAGCAGTCCCCTGGTCCTCCGAAAACAAAAGGGAATTCACTTTTAAATTTACACTGAAATTGACTTCACAGCAGTAAGCCCGTTCACGCACCTCCGTTACTATCAAAGCTGCAGTCACCGAAACTAAAAGGAGAGACCATATAAATTAAATGATAGAATTCTAACGGGGTGTCAGACCAGAGGGTCCTTGGGAATAAAAATTGAAGGTTGCAGGGCAGGCTGAGAAAGTGCTTGATAAAGCATATGGGATCCTGGGCTTTATAAATAGGGGCATAGAGTATAAAAACAAAGAACTTATGATAAACATGTATAAAACACTTGTTCGGAGTCACCTGGAGTATTGTGTCCAGTTCTGAACACCGCACTTTTGGAAAGATATGAAGGCATTCAAGAAGGTGCAAAAACAATTGACGAGAATGATTCCAGGGATGAGGAAGTTTGGTGACGTGGAGAGGTTGGAGAAGTTGTCTGTTCTCCGTGAAAAGATTAAGAGGAAAGTTGATAGAGGTGTTCGAAATCATGAGATATCTCTACAGATTAGATAGGGAGAATGTGTTCCCACTGACCGAATGATCCAGAACCAGAGGGCACTGATTTAAGGTGATTGGCAAAAGAAGCAGCAGCGGCATGAGGAAAAATATTTTTACACAGCAAGTGGTTAGGATGTGGAATGAACTGCCTGAGAGTGTGCTGGAGGCAGATTCAATCGAGGCCTTCAAAAGAGAACTGGATCATTATCTGAAGAGAAAGAAAAAAATATGAGGTTACAGGGAAAAGATGGGAAGTGGGACGATATTAGTCACTCTTTCAGAGAGCCAGCATGGACATAACGGGCCAAATGCTGTTACCATTCTTTGATTCTATGATTTTATATTCAAGAGCATTCAGGTACAGCTGAATGCAAATATTTTCCAGTCCTTCGCCATTCAAACAATAATCTGTCTTTTTTAATAATTATTTGTCTTATCAAAATGGATAACTGCACACTTCGCCACGTTATATTCCATCTACCATGTTTTTGCCCACTCAACTACCCTGTCTACATTCCTTTGTAGCCCCTTGGCAGCCTCCTCACTGCTTACTTTCCCACCCAACTTTGTATTGTCAGCACACTTGGGTACCTTACACTCAGACCTTTCATCTAAGTCATTGATATAGATTGCAAATAGCTGAGGCCCAAGTACTGATCCTTGCAGTGCCCTGCTAGATGCAGCCTGCCAGCCCTAAAAGTCCCATTTATTACTACTCTCCTTTTTGTCGATTAACGAATCCTCAATCCTTGCTGATATAATCCCTCCATTCCCATGGATCCTAATGTTGTGCAATAAACTCATGTATGGCATCTTATGGATTGATTCTTGCAAATATATTTAAACTACATCTACAGATTCCCCGTAAACCATTTTAGGAGTTACATCCTCAAAAAACTCGAACAGATTTGTCAAATGCAATTTCCATTTCATTAATCCGTGTTGACTCTGCATAATCAGATTATGATTTGCCAAAATCCCTGTTACCACATTCCTTATAATAGATTCCAGCATTTTGTCTTTGACTGATATCAGGCTAACTAGTTTCCCATTTTCTCTCCTCTTTTTTTCCCAAATAGCCAGGTTATGTTTGTTATTATTCAATCCTTGGAAATTGTCTAGAATCTAGAATTATGATTCCACTAGACTTGACTTCCAATGTTATTCTATCCGACCTCCCATCTTCCACACTCCATACAATTAGAATTACTGTTCTGGCCATGTGGTAAGGGGTATGGGTGGTTCACAAAGTTCACTTCCCAACTGACCGCAGTTGTGTTTTATTTAAAACAATGAGTTAGTCCCTGAGTGTTTTACTTGCCAGCAAAACAGAGAGTGACGAGGTTGCTTGTAAGTTTAAAACAGAAGTTTAAATAGTTAATGAGTAACATTAATTTCCCGAAATAGTTGCAACAGCATTCACACAAGCATTCACTCTCACATGCAGTCTTGAGGGAGGATATACAGAACATCAAGGGTAGGTTTCAAGGTGTGGTAGCTATGTGTGGTTTACGGTAAACCTGATTAACCTTCGAAGTAGAACAGACTCATTTGAAGATGTAGGCCTTGATTGTTTGTCGTCTTGACTTGCGGAGGTGTTGTTCATTTCTGGTGGTTAGGATTTCAGATTGATTGTAATGGATCACTTTCAGTTCTCTGCTGTACCAAGTTGAAGTATAGAATTCACAGCAGGCTCCTTCTTTGTTTTGGTTTTGCCATTTCACAGCCCCCTGGCTCCACTACCTTCTGTGATGTTGCTTTGATCTCCCCTCTCTCTCTCTCTGTCGATATAGAACTACCTTTTAAGGTAAATCCTCTCACCTTAGCTTATGTCAGGAGATGCAAGGCCTTCTTCTGTGTTGAGACCACACAATGCACCAGGATGTAGAAATCCATGGTCATCCATTAATGTATTCTTTAATAAAAATTCAGTGGCAGCGTCACAGCTTTTGTGATTGAGAAGAATTCATTCAATTCAGGAATATCCTTTGATGTTTCAGGAATGATGTAGTCGACACTTCTTCACCCGAATGTATCTTTTTGTTTTCCTGAACAGAAAGTAAAGCAATGTTTGAATACACAGGCCAGGTCAGCTGAATTCAGCGGCCATTTTTGTAATATTGCCCACATTTTTCAAAATGTAAAGTCAATTATAAAATAGTCCACCTTGAATAAAGTTCGTATCTTAAAAGTAGCAATATGCAATCTCTTTTCTGGACATGACATTACCCAAAAGTTGCTGCTTAAAAAGTAACCGGCATGCAGTCCGATTCACGCATCACTCCTGTACCCATTGAACTACATTGGCTGTCAGCCCAGAAACGCATAGATTTTAAAATCCATCCTTGTGTTTAAATCCTTGCATGGCATCGCCCCTGCCGACCTCCGTGACATTATGCAGTCCAATAAACTTCAAAGAAATCTGATCTCTTCTGCATGTGAAAATTTCTTCACGCTGCCATTGGAATGTTGATCTTTATCTATCCATTCTCCAACCTCTGAAATTTCCTCCCTAAACCGTTCTACCTCACTCTCCTTTGGTAAATTCTCCTTAAAACCTATGGCTTTGTCCAATCTTTTGGTCAACTGACCTAATGTCACTTTCTTTGGCTCAGTTTTGGCCCTGTATTTTTAACGCTCATGTGAAGTGCTTTGGGCCTTTTACTAAGTTTATGGTGCTGTATAAATGAAAGTTGCTGCTGGTGTAATGAACAGCCATTCTGGCTAGTCCCCTCACCGATATGAATCTAGAAGAGCTAGTGAATTTACACTGACCAATGGGGTTGGACTTGTAGTATTAACTCTCTCGCAATGAGCAGCTCTTATTGGCGCATTCCAACAGCCACATGCTTCCCGCTTGTTCCGTCCATTTGCAGTGATCAGTGGAGTTGGGCTGTACTGATTCCACTCGTGGTATTCAAGCAATGAGGAGGATATGAGCAGACTTTCAGGGAACAAACAGACTGGTGAAATGCCAGACACGTAACAGATAAAATTTAATATAGAGATGTGTGAAGTAATACGTTTGGTAGAAATTGTGAGGGGAGAAAATATGATTAAAATGGTACAGCTTTAAAGGTGTTACAGAGTCAGAGATATCAGGGGTGTATGCATGCTAAAATATTGCAGGACAACTTAGCAAGGCTTTTACAAAACATATACGATCCTTGGTTTTATTAACAGAGGATTAAAGTACAAAAACAAGGAAATTATGGTAATCACTTACAAAATGCTGGTTAGGCTTCAGCTTGGATCAGTGTATTAAATTCTGGACATCACTCTTTAGGAAGGATGTCAAGGCCTCAGATGAGGCACAGAAGAGAATTAATAGAATAGCACCAGAGAAGAGGCTGTTTAAAGTGTGGAGGACTGGTCAAACTGGGATTGTTCTCCTTAACATAGAAAAGGCTAAGAGAGAACCAACATACTGGAATCCAGGAAATCTGAAATAAAAACATAAACTGCTGTAAATACTCCACACTCCTGGCTGCATCTGTGGAGAGAGAAACAGAATTAATATTTAAGGTCGATGATCTTTTCTCTGAACAGGTTCTGATAAGTGACCTGATGGTTAAGAGGAGTTTATCAGATTTTCAAAATCTTCAATGGTTTTAATAGAGTAATCAGGAGAAACTGCTTGCAATGATAGAAGGGGATGCAGATGATTCTGATTTAAAGAGATAGGCAAAAGAACTAGAGGTGACATGAGACTTGTTTTTACACAGTGAGTCGTTGTGATCTGGAATCTGCGCCCTGCAGGGTGGTGAAAGCAGGTGCAATAGTGACATTTAAAAGACAAATGGATGGATACAGAAAGGGGAAAAACTCTACAGGGCTCTGGGGGAATAGGGAGTGGGACAAATTGAATTGATCTATCAAAGAGGTGTCACAGGCACGATGGACCAAATGGCCTCCTTCTGCACTGTATCATTCTATGATTCCATGATCTCCACAATATGGCAAATTAAAAGGAAATAAACAATTCCTGTCAATTGACTATTGATGATCAAGAGATAAATAACGACGTGCATTTTGTTGGCCCCGCTTAATATCCCAAAGCACACCTCGACAAACTCTAAGATTTTTTTTGCTTTTGATAAATCGAAGATTTTAGTCAGTGCCCTAATACCGAATGCCAATAAAAATTGCCTTTAAATTCTATTGACAACAATTGTCAGGGAACCTCAGGGTTCCCACAGCTCACACGTTATATCAATCAGTTAGTGAACAAAGATTTGCAATTAGTTTTGCAATTTAGCCGATTAGAGGCCGTTGTCCATTACTTCGATGGTATATTCCTCTATGCGGGAACTATTGAAGAGCTTTTATGCCTTGTTGAGAGAAGGTTTGGCTCTACTTTAAATGTAAATGCAAAGAAGGCAAAGAAAGCAAAGTTCACTGTCCAGGATCTGGAAGCGATTGTTGAAAATGGTGCACATAAATTCAGCGAAGATGAAATTATATCGTACCCTAGAATCTGATTTCCAGCTAAATTCGCCTGGGTCAGTGAGGTGGGTCAGCTAGCCAAGACGTTTAAGATTACTTTAAGAGAGTGAGAGCTGAAATGAGTCAGATAAGTAAGTCTCAAAGTAAAACATCCCCCTTTTGGGACGAAGGGTGAGGATGCTTTCATTATCTCAGCCGAGGCGGCCATCAATGGATGAGGCTTTATGGCACAAAGATGTTTTGATTGGTCCCTGGCTCCCTTGGTGATGTTACTTGAAGACAGGTTTCACAGGGTTTTGCCGCTAGTTACAATTCATACTTTGCAGTTACCATCTGCAATAGTTTACGTTGGCAGCTGACACATCATCAATGAACAGGAGGAGGAATCGTTGGGCGTGATACAGCCCCCTATATTCCTCTTCTGTGTATCTGTTGCATGCCTGTTGCAAATAAGAGGAGAAGGGATGAGGTCTGGTGATGCTGCCCCTCCACCACCATCTTTTTCTTTTCTTTTGGGCCTCCTTATCTCGAGAGACAATGGATACGCGCCTGGAGGTGGTCAGTGGTTTGTGAAGCAGCGCCTGGAGTGGCTATAAAGGCCAATTCTGGAGTGACAGGCTCTTCCACAGGTGCTGCAGAGAAATTTGTTTGTTGGGGCTGTTGCACAGTTGGCTCTCCCCTTGCGCCTCTGTCTTTTTTCCTGCCAACTACTAAGTCTCTTCGACTCGCCACAATTTAGCCCTGTCTTTATGGCTGCCCGCCAGCTCTGGCGAATGCTGGCAACTGACTCCCACGACTTGTGATCAATGTCACACGATTTCATGTCGCGTTTGCAGATGTCTTTATAACGGAGACATGGACGGCCGGTGGGTCTGATACCAGTGGCGAGCTCGCTGTACAATGTGTCTTTGGGGATCCTGCCAACTTCCATGCGGCTCACATGGCCAAGCCACGACCATAATGACCAAGCCTTTCCCTGGTGAAGTGGGAAGAAACATCTTTGTGTGCAACATGCACAGATACTGTACTAACAAGGAAATGAAGGCTGGGGGGCGGGTTTGATGGTTTAGCTGAGTTGATGTTTCTCTTGGTGGAGGCCCATTTGGAAGGGTGCATGAGGAAGCTGTCAGCGATCCTCGTGCAGCTCCCATTTGATTCTCAGAGGGACTGCCAACGTGTTTATGGAGGCCCAACAAGGTAAGCAATTTTTTTCTCGCTACAGAAATTCATGAGATTTTTGGGATTGGCTGTAAACAGCATGCAGAGTCCCTCAGTTCCGAGGATGGTGTCAGCAGCTCTAAAGATGAAGCATTCACACTTCCCATGCACCATGAAACATTGAGACCAGGCACTCGAATTCGAGATGGATTAGATTCCATTCCTTTTTAAGTGCAAACATGTTAATTTCCATATTATTCCTTCTCCATCTTTGGAAAATTTTATTTTATCTCCCTACGTTCGATGTGTAGCATCTGTCCAATGGTCAGTCGGGTTTTATGATGGATTCTGTACAACAACAAGATGGTTCAATACATCCGCAGAGGGAGGTGGACCCGTCACTATTCTACTCCTTTTTATTCTAATGATACTCATCTGACATTAGAACAAACATGCAATGGAGAAACTATAAAAAGACGACACAGCAAAAGGTATTGAATGTTCCACCACCTCTCCCAAATATTAATAACAATAATTGAGATAGATCTTTGGGGAAAACATTTACCTTTTTGGTTTCAGTTCGCCTGTGGTAAATTAGGTCACTAAGTAATTCATCTACCCTTCATTGGCCTGAAATCAGGAACGTCCAACACACTCACTGAGATCAGAGCAAGCGTCCAGAATATTCCAATTACAGCAGCTAATCCTAAATCTGTAGGTCCGTTAGCATCCTCTAGAGATGAGCCCTGTATACTCCCGCTTACATTATAAATGTCCTCTATTCGCTGATGGAAGGAAGCGGGTTTGTGACATCAAAATTAGAGATGTTCTACCTTTGGCTTCTTAAATAGTTTTATTTCAGCTCACATTATGACCAGGCCCGTCTTTCACATGCCATTTATTCCCTGACATCACCAATGCAGGACTGCACTAGAGAGGCGAGTGATGCAAAAGTGGCACAACATTTTCAGTCACAAACCTCAACCTTCATCTTGATCACCTATTTCTAAGGGCGCCAATGCTGTTCCTGGAACATTTTCCTCCATTAGCTGCTGAATATCTCTTTGCACCATTCAGCTTCAAAAATGGTGACGTTTCTTTGATCCAATACAGCACGGAGTGGACGAACTTCGGGTAACTGTTCTTGCTGCATTGGTGTAGGGGCCAACACTAAACTGTGCTAATCCTACAAACTGCCCTCCAGTGAGACTGCACGGGGAGCAGAACCTGGCCAAGTTACCCCGTATGAGAATGAGTGGGCGGGTCTTATGCTGCCTGTGGTGCGATTGTGTTCTGGCTCCCTTTGTGATGTCACCTGGATATATGTTTGAGCTCCTGGTTACAATTCATTGTGTGTCTGTTTATTAGGCCGAGGTTTAATTTCCTCTCTGGGGCCCTGGGTTAACTAGTTCCTGTTGGATTGGGGCCCTGGAGTTTTATTCAGGTTGAAAGCCTGGGGTTAAAGGAGCAGCCCCAGGAGGGAGTCCCATGTGCCACTTGCTCTTTCCAGCCCTGTCTGTGAGGTTTGGTGTGAGCAGTGGAGGGAATTGATCAGTTTGACTGGGGCCGGTTCTAGTTGCCCAGGTTTAGTGCGGAGCCTGTGAGTGGGGCCAGCGTTGTTATATTATCAAACTACAGGAATGTTCTTCTCTGTTTGGGCGGGGGGAAGGGGATATGTTTAAGAGACACAGGATCTGGAACTCTCCTCGGTGTAGTTACTGCCCAGCTCCCAGCCGATGGAGTCAATCCTCTCAGTCACACCCGTCCACAAGGCCTGATTTACAAAAATCAATCCTGGGACCGGAATGTGGAAAAAGCAATGTTTCCCGAAGGAATATGAAGAGGGAGTTTCTCCCTTGAGGGGGGAACTGAAATCTGGCTATTGTCCCATTGCTGCTTGTGGAATCTTGCTGTGCATCTAGAGCCCTTCAGCATTTCCTACATGATGACAATGAGGACGCTTTAAAAATCAGATTCCTGAGGGTCTGAGTGTGAATTTCTCTGTGTTTTCTCTCCATCTTCCTCTGTTTTTCTCTCCCCCGCATCTTCTCTAATTTAACCATTAATCAATAGGTGCCAGAATGTGATGTGTGCTTATTTTAAACGGTGATATAAACAGAGAGAGAGAGAGAGAGAGAAACAGGCGGAGCGTGGGTGAGGGAGGAAAGGCAGAGGAAGATGGAGAAAGACAAAGAGAGAGAGAAGGGGGAGTGTGGGTGAGGGAGGGAAGGCAGAAGAAGACAGAGAGAGAGAGAGAGAGAGAAGGGGGAGTGTGGGTGAGGGAGAGAAGGCAGAGAAAGATGGAGAAAGACAAAGAGAGAGAGAGAAGGGGGAGTGTGGGTGAAGGAGGGAAGGCAGAGGAAGACAGAGAGAGAGAGAGAGAGAAGGGGGAGTGTGGGAGAGGGAGAGAAGGCAGAGGAAGACAGAGAGAGAGACAGAGAGAGAGAGAAGGGGGAGTGTGGGTGAGGGAGGGAAGGCAGATGAAGACAGAGAGAGAGAGAGAGAGAAGGGGGAGTGTGGGTGAGGGAGATAATGCAGAGAAAGATGGAGAAAGACACAGAGAGAAAGAGAGAGGCGGAGTGTGGGTGAGGGAGGGAAGGCAGAGAAAGACAGAGAGAGAGAGAGAGATAGAGAGAGAGAGAGAGAAAGAGAGAGAGAGCGAGAGAGAGAAATCCACACGTAAAACCTTGGTAAAGTGAATTTTGAAGTGTCACCACTGCTGGGATCTTGCTGTGCACCACCTGCCTGCAGAATTTGCTGCATTGTAACAGTGACTACATTTTAGAAGTGAATTCATTGTGTGTAAACCTCTCCTGAAGGCCTGGAATTAAAGTCCTGAGCTTGAAGCCGGTATAATTCCCGAATAATACTGGTGTTTTAGGTTCTGGGCTGAATTTGACAGTAAAATGTAACACCTGGGAGGGGGGGGGAGCATTTGAATTCAGATTTTCAGGGATGGGAATGTGGATTTATCTCTATCCTTTCGACAGGAAAGGGGATGGGGGTCACCAGTGTTTGTGTGTTTTTACAAAGAGGCAGAAACAGATATAGAGAGACAGAGAAATAGAGAGAGAGAGAAATAACTGGAAATAACAGGGTAAACACAGAGGCAGACACACAGGCTCTGGGGGGTCTGCAGTGTTTAGTCACTGCCCAGCTCCCAGCCCCTGTAGAGAAGCTCCCCCGTACCCCAAACCCCATCTCCCACCCTCGAGGGTGTCTTGATTTTCAGTTAAATTAAATGCTGACCCAGTGATTAAGTTTGGTCACATTCATCTCAGTTTAAAGAGAGAATTTCACAGTTTCTGGGAACAGAATGGAGCTGATTGCTGCAAATGTCTGTCTGTAAATTGCAGCAATGTTGTCCACAGTGGGGTTTGAAGTGAAAAGTTTACAGGTTGTTTGGAAGCAGCTCCTTGTCATGTCTCTGCTCAGAGCTGCCTCTGTTACCTGGATTAACAGGACAATGGGCAGGTATTCAGCTCCTAAAACCCTGTCTCACATTCCAATCACTTCCCATTCTCTGGCTCTGTGTCGGGGGATGTGTCTGTAAGATGGGGAGTCACTGAGAGATTGTTTTATGTCAGTGAGTGAGAGAAAGAGCCCTGGGCTCTTTCTGTTTTATTTCTGTTCACAAATGCTTTGCTTTGTTTGAATCAATTTTATTTCTCTTTATTCCCAAGGAGAATCTTTTCGGAAGCTGCAGTTTTGATGATGCAGAGGGAGAATCTTTTGGCACGTGGAATTCTCAGAAAAGAGCTTTAACCAGAGAGGAAGATAATAAATATATATGTGTCATTGTCAAATTCATTTCAATACACAGAAAAGAAGACTGTGTGTTTTCGGGGCTGATAGAAAAACAAAGTGCTGGAAATGCTCAGTATTACCAGCAGTTTTTATTTCAGATTCCCAGCATCTGCATTATTTTGATTTTGTGTTTTTGGGTGTCTGTGGTTTTTTTACCACAAGGGAGGGGGCTGGAGGGAGCTCCGAAGGAAATAGTTTGGGAAGCTCCAGAGCAGTCAATGTAATCCCATAGATTTCTCTCTCTCCATCTCTGGCTGCATTTCGCTCTCTCTCAGTTCCACATCTCCTTTCCTGCAAGATTATCTCTGCATCTCCCACCCCCTCCCCGAGACACCCCTCTCTATTCTAAATCTACATCTTACATTGTATCTCTGCCCCTCGACATCTTTCAGTCTCTGCATCTCTCTCTTTGTCTGGGATCTTTCTCAATACCTGCTTCTGACTCCCTGACTCTTTCATTCTCCATTTCCCTCCCCATTTGTTTCTCTCTCTCATTCACTCAGTTCTGTCCTAATCCCTGGATCTCTGCGTTCTATGTCTCTGTCCCTCTGTCTGGGGGTGGATTTGAACTCGCTGCCTTGGTGTTGTACAGGGTGATTGTGAACCGGGATTCTGCATTCCATCGCTGCCCAGTTTTGCTCTCATTGAGGTAAAAACAGGGAAGAGATGCTGAGCGGGGAGCCGATTCACAACCACCCTCCTCACCTCCACCCTGGTTGGCACCATTGGCACCAAGTCCATGTCCAGCCCAGTGTTTCTTTGCCTCTCTGTGTATCTGCTCCCTGTGTCTCTGCCTGTCTCCTTGTGGTTCAATGGGGGAAGGGACAGATCAGCCATGATCTAACATGGGTGGGACAGGCTCAAAGGGCTGAATGGCCTCCTCCCGTCCCTGTGCCAGTCAGCGAGTGTGAGGTTGTGCGTGTCTCCCCTGTTTGATTTCCTGAAGCCGATGGGGAGAACAGGTGAAACACCTTTCTGCAGGGAGGGATGTGTCTGGGGCTGGGATCTTGCTGTGTGTTAAAGGCTCAGAATGCCAGTTAGCCTCTGGGTGTCCTTGCTCTCTGCCCGGCCCTGTGTTTGGCCAGACAGGAGTTAAAGGTGCCGGGGGTCTGGGAGCCATTTGATAGATTTCCAATGGCTTATCCGGACGAGCAGCCACACTCAGGAAAGTGATGGAGGTTGGAATTACACAGAGGGGAGAGTGTGACTGGGACGGGAGTTACACAGGGGGGGAGGCTGTTCATGGGGGAGATGATACAGGGTGGGAATTAGTGGGGGGGGGGGCTTTTACAGCACAGGGAGGGTATTTAGAAAGGGGGGAGTGTTTAGAGTGGGGGCAGGGGGAGAATTAGAGGACAATATTCACAGAGGGAATTAGATATGTTAAAAATGGGAAGGGGGTGGGGGGGGGAATTCTCCAGGTTTAAAATGGGAGGGGAGGGGATTCTCAAGGTTTAAAATGGGAGGGGGAAGTTTCTCCAGTCTGTTCCGGGGGGGTTTAGATGTGAGACTGTTCACTGGGAGGGTGGAGGGTTAATTACATGGGGGTCTGTTCACAGGAGGGGTATTAGATTAGGGTCTGTTCCTGGGGGGTATTTAGATGGCTGTCTGTTCCTGGGGGGTATTTAGATGGGAGTCTGTTCCTGGCGGGTATTTAGATGGGTGTCTGTTCCTGGGGGATATTTAGATGGGAGTCTGTTCCTGGCAGGTATTTAGATGGGTGTCTGTTCCTGGGGGTATTTAGATGGGAGTCTGTTCCTGGGGGGTATTTAGATGGGTGTCTGTTCCTGGGGGATATTTAGATGGGTGTCTGTTCCTGGGGGGTATTTAGATGGGTGTCTGTTCCTGGGGGATATTTAGATGGGTGTCTGTTCCTGGGGGGTATTTAGAATTAGAATTAGAATTAGAACATTACAGCGCAGTACAGGCCCTTCGGCCCTCGATGTTGCGCCGACCTGTGAAACCATCTGACCTACACTATTCCATTTTCATCCATGTGTCTATCCAATGTCCACTTAAATGCCCTTAAAGTTGGCGAATCTACTACTGCTGCAGGCAGGGCGTTCCATGCCCTTACTACTCTCTGAGTAAAGAAACTACCTCTCACATCTGTCCTATATCTATCACCCCTCAACTTGAAGCTATGTCCCCTCGTGTTTGCCATCACCATCCGAGGAAAAAGACGCTCACTATCCATCCTATCTAACCCTCTGATTATCTTATATGTCTCTATTAAGTCACCTCTCCTCCTCCTTCTCTCCAACGAAAACAACCTCAAGTCCCTCAGCCTTTCCTCGTAAGACCTTCCCTCCATACCAGGCAACATCCTAGTAAATCTCCTCTGCACCCTTTCCATAGCTTCCATATCCTTCCTATAATGCGGTGACCAGAACTGCACGCAATACTCCAGGTGCGATTCTGCCCTGCCTCAGCTCATCTGCTGCTCAAACGCTCATTCATTCCTTTCTTGTCTTTCGACTTGACTATTCTAAAGCACTCTGGGTTGGCCTTCCATTTTGCACCCTCCATAAACTTAAGGTCATCCAAAATTCTGCTACTTTGTCCTAACTCGCACAAAGTCCTGTTGACCCGTCAATCCTGTACTGGCTGGTTTACATTGGCTCCCAGTTGAGCTACTTTGATTTTAAAATTCTCATCTTTTTCAAATCCCTGCATGGCCTCATCCATCCCTATCCTAATCTCCTCCAGTCTTACAACCCTCCGAGATATCTGCACTCTTCTAATTCTGGCCTCTAGAGCCTCCCCAAATGTAATTGTTCCATTAATGGCGGCCATGCCTTCAGCTGCTGAGGCTCTAAGCTCTGGAATTCTCTTCTTAAATGCTCTACCTCCCTTTCCTCCTTTAAGACAATCCTTAAAACCTACCCCTTTGACCAAGATTTTGGTCATTTTTCCTAATACCTCCTTATGTGGCTTGGTGTCAAATTTTGCCTGATAATACTCCTGTGAAGCTCCTTGGGACATTTTACTATGTTACTTTGCTATATAAATGCAAGTTGTGTTGCTATTGCTGTTGCACCTATTTTTGCCAGCTACATATAGACTATCAATGTTCCTTCCACCCCACTCTATGAATCCTTTCCCCATCCTTGGTTTCATGTTTCCATCTGCTCATGGGTGTCCTCCTGATTCTTGGAACTTCTTTCACAACTACTGCTGACACAAAATTACAAGCAAAGATGCTAAACAACAGGGGATCCAAGCTTTATAAGGTAAATGCAATAGCATTTGTAGATCAAACCTCCAACAATCCTTCCAACCCTAAATTGAGTTGGCAACCCTAAATATACTAATAAGGGACCTAACACCAATTTTAGGACCCAAACTGGAAGTTGATTTACACCAAATGTAGCAGGGTTTGGGCCTGCTGTGTTCAGGATTACCACAGCTACATTTACAATGCTTCATTAAATGGACTGCTGAAGGCCCCCACCAAAAAAATAAGATGGGTGTCTGTTCCTGGGGGGTATTTAGATGGGAGTCTGTTCCTGGGGGGTATTTAGATGGGTGTCTCTTCCTGGGGGCGGGTGGGGGGGTGATTCTGATGGGTTGTCTTTGAACAGGGGAGGGGTAATTAGATGGGGTCTGTTCATAGTGAGGGTATTAGATGGGGGGGTCTGTTCACAGGGGTATATTTTCTGGGGGGAGGGCGGAAATAATTTCCAGGGGAGGGAATCATTTGCTGGGGGGGAATATTTGCGGGGGGAAATAATTTGAGGGGGGAGCTTTGCGGGAGGGAAATATTTTGCGGGGAGGGGGTAATATTTGCGGGGGGAGGGGTAATATTTGCGGCGGGGGGGGGCAATCCAGAAAGAGAGAAAATGCCGCAAAGTGAGAGAAATCCAGAGAGAGCTAGAGAAAGTAAATAAAAGAGAGAAAAAGTCAGAAATGGAGGAAGGACAGAAAGAGACAGACAAAAAGAGGAGGGAAAAAAGTGGAGGGAAAGAACATAGACATAAAGAAATTGCAGGCAGCAAAGAGACAAACAGAAAGCCAGTGAGAGAAAGGCACACAGAGAATCACAGAGAGAGAGAGATTGAGAGACAGAAGGACAGAGAAAGCCATTGAGACAGAAAGACACAATCACTCAGAGAGAAACAGAGAGAGAACAGAGAGAGAGAAACACAAAGTGAGGGAGAGAGAGATGGGGAAACAGAGAGAGAGAGAGAGAAACAGAGAGAGAGAGAGAAACACACACACACAGAGAAACACAAAGTGAGGGAGAAAGCGATGGGGAAACACAGATAGAGAGAGAGAAACACAGAGAGACACAGAGAAAGAGAGAGAGAGAAATGCACACACACACAGAAACACACACATACACACACAGAAGTACAGAGAGAGAGAGAGAGAAACACACACACACAGAGAAACAGAGAGAGAGAAACAGAGAGAGAGAGAGAAACAAACAGAGAGAGAAACAGAGAGAGAGAGAGAAACAGATAGAGAGAAACAGAGAGAAACAGACAGACAGAGAGAGAGAAACCGACAGAGAGAGACAGAGAGAGAGAAACAGAGACAGAGAAACAGAGAGAGAGAAAGAGAGAGAGAGAGAGAGAGAGAGAGAGAAACAGAGAGGGAGGGAGAGATTGCGAGAGAGAGATTGAGTGAGAAGGAGGGAGAAAGGCAGAGAGAGACAATAAAGGTGTGATACTCACCATCCTACACGGTCTGTGCTCCATTGTTGGACTCTAACACCTTCCCTCCGTTAGCTCGTCCATGGGGAACAGATCCTGGAGAGGGAGATTGGGGTGGGAATTGGAGAAAACGGACTGGGACAGAGAGAGGGGGATACAGACTGTCACACACGCACACTGTAATCAGCTTGAAATTCACCTGGACACAGAGACACAGAGAGTGAGACACAGAAACTCACCTTCAGACACCAGCCGCATGGAAAGAAAGAGTAGAGGCTGATGTTGTCCTAATATATTCCACAACCTGTCACTCAAAACAGCCAGTCCACCCAAAATACAGCTCATCCAACCAGATCTCAGGTTCCTCCATCTGGACACGGCCTCCCAGGTATGGGACAGTCCAAGGTGAGTTTCTGTGTAAACAGGGAATGGGTGAGAGAGGGATATTCCAGTCATATCCCAAATGGACCATTCCATGGTTTCAATCTCACATTGAAGAGCTGGAACCTGTCATAGCCACTAAGCGCATTGCACTGCTGAACTACAAGAAAGCCGCCAGCGAGTTAACATCCGTAGCACTTAAAGCAGCCAGAAGCGCTGCACAAAGAACAGCCAGGCGCTGTGCAAATGACTACTGGCAACACCTATGCAGTCGTATTCAGCTGGCCTCTGACACAGGAAATATCAGCGGGATGTATGATGGCATTAAGAGAGCTTTTGGGCCAACCATCAAGAAGATCGTCCCCCTCAAATCTAAATCAGGGGACACAATCACTGACCAATGCAAGCAAATAGACCGCTGGGTGGAGCACTACCCAGAACTGTACTCCAGAGAAAATGTTGTCACTGAGACCGCCCTCAATGCAACCCTGTCTCTGACAGTCACGGATGAGCTGGACGTACAGCCAACAAAATCGTAACTCAGTGATGCCATTGATTCTCTAGCCAGCGGGGAAGCCCCTGGGTAGGACAGCATTACCCCTGAAATAATCAAGAGTGCCAAGCCTGTTACACTTTCAGCTCTGCACGAACTGCTTTGCCTGTGCTGGGACGAAGGAGCAGAACCACAGGACATGCGTGATGTCAATATCATCACCCTCTATAAGAACAAGGGTGACCGCGGTGACTGCAACAACTACCGTGGAATCTCCCTGCTCAGCATAGTGGAGAAAGTCTTCGCTCGAGTGGCTTTAAACAGGCTCCAGAAGCTGGCTGAGCATGTCTACCCTGAGGCACAGTGTGGCTTTCGAGCAAAGAGATCCACCATTGACATGCTGTTCTCCCATCGCCAGCTACAGGAGAAATGCCGTGAACAACAGATGCCCCTCTACATTGCTTTCATTGATCTCACCAAAGCCTTTGGCCTCGTCAGCAGGAGTGGTCTCTTCAGACTACTAGAAAAGATCGGATGTCCACCAAACTACTAAGTATCATCACCTCATTCCATGACAATATGAAAGGCACAATTCAGTATAGCGGCACCTCATCAGACCCCCTTTCCAATTCTGAGTGGCGTGAAACAGGGCTGTGTTCTCGCACCCACACTGTTTGGGATGTTCTTCTCCCTGCTGCTCTCACATGCATTTAAGTCCTCAGAAGAAGGAATTTTCCTCCACACAAGATCAGGTGGCAGGTTGTTCAAACTTGCCCGTCTAAAAGCGAAGACCAAAGTACGGGGGAAAGGAAATTATGATGCGATTAGGCAAGATTTAGGATGCGTAGGATGGGGAAGGAAACTGCAGGGGATGGGCACAATCGAAATGTGGAGCTTATTCAAGGAGCAGCTACTGCGTGTCCTTGATAAGTATGTACCTGTCAGGCAGGGAGGAAGTTGTCAAGCGAGGGAGCCGTGGTTTACTAAAGAAGTTGAAGAGCTTGTCAAGAGGAAGAAGAAGGCTTATGTTAGGATGAGACGTGAAGGCTCAGTTAGGGCGCTTGAGAGTTACAAGCTAGCCAGGAAGGATCTAAAGGGAGAGATAAGAAGAGCAAGGAGAGGAAACGAGAAGTCATTGGCGGATAGGATCAAAGAAAACCCTAAGGCTTTCTATAGGTATATCAGGAATAAAAGAATGACTAGAGATAGGTTAGGGCCAATCAAGGATAGTAGTGGGAAGTTGTGTGTGGAATCGGAGGAGATAGGGGAAGTGTTAAATGAATATTTTCCGTGAGTATTTACAGTGGAGAAAGAAAATGTTGTCGAGGAGAATACTGAGATACAGACGACTAGGCTAGATGGGATTGAGGTTCACAAGGAGGAGGTGTTAGCAATTTTGGAAAGTGTGAAAATAGATAAGTCCCCTGGGCCAGATGGGATTTATCCTAGGATTCTCTGGGAAGCCAGGGAGGAGATTGCAGAGCCTTTGTCCTTGATTTTTATGTCATCATTGTCGACAGGAGTAGTGCCAGAAGACTGGAGGATAGCAAATGTTGTCCCCTTGTTCAAGAAGGGGAGTAGAGACAGCCCTGGTAATTATAGACCTGTGAGCCTTACTTCGGTTGTGGGTAAAATGTTGGAAAAGGTTATAAGAGATAGGATTTATAATCATCTTGAAAATAATAAGTTCATTAGAGATAGTCAGCACGGTTTTGTGAAGGGTAGGTCGTGCCTCACAAACCTTATTGAGTTTTTTGACAAGGTGCCCAAAAAGGTGGATGAGGGTAAAGCCGTGGATGTGGTCTATATAGATTTCAGTAAGGCGTTTGATAAAGTTCCCCATGGTAGGCTATTGCAGAAAATACAGAAGTATGGGATTGAAGGTGAATTAGTGCTTTGGATCAGAAATTGGCTAGCTGAAAGAAGACAGAGGGTGGTGGTTGACGGTAAATGTTCATCCTGGAGTATAGTTTCTAGTGGTGTACCGCAAGGATCTGTTTTATGGCCACTGCTGTTTGTCATTTTTATAAATGACATGGATGAGGGTGTAGAAGGGTGGGTTAGTAAATTTGCGGATGACACGAAGGTCGGTGGAGTTGTGGATAGTGCTGAAGGATGTTGTAGGGTACAGAGGGACATAGCTAGGCTGCAGAGCTGGGCTGAGAGATGGCAAATGGAGTTTAATGCGGAAAAGTGTGAGGTGATTCACTTCGGAAGGAGTAACAGGATTGCAGAATACTGGGCTAATGGGAAGATTCTTGGTAGTGTAGATGAGCAGAGAGATCTTGGTGTCCAGGTACATAAATCCCTGAAAGTTGCCACCCAGGTTAATAGAGCTGTTAAGAAGGCATATGGTGTGTTAGCTTTTATTAGTAGGGGGATAGAGTTTCGGAGCCACGAGGTCATGCTGCAGCAGTACAGAACTCTGGTGCGGCCGCACCTGGAGTATTGCGTGCAGTTCTGGTCACCGCATTATAGGAAGGATGTGGAAGCTTTGGAAAAGGTGCAGAGGAAATTTACTAGGATGTTGCCTGGTATGGAGGGAAGGTCTTACGAGGAAAGGCTGAGGGACTTGAGGTTGTTTTCGTTAGAGAGAAGGAGGAGGAGAGGTGACTTAATCAGAGGGTTGGACAGGGTGGATAGTGAGAGCCTTTTTCCTCGGATGGTGATGGAAAACACAAGGGGACATTGCTTTAAGTTGAGGGGTGATAGATATAGGACAGATGTTTACTCAGAGAGTAGTAGGGGCGTGGAACGCCCTGCCTGCAACAGTAGTAGACTCGCCAACTTTAAGGGCATTTAAGTGGTCATTGGATAGACATATGGATGAAAATGGAATAGTGCAGGTCAGATGGTTTCACAGGTCGGCGCAACATCGAGGGCCGAAGGGCCTGTACTGCGCTGTAATGTTCTATGTTCTAATGTTCTATGTTCTACGGAAAGTCCTCATCAGGGAACTCCTCTTTGCTGACGATGCTGCATTAACATCTCACACTGAAGAGTGTCTGCAGAGACTCATTGACAGGTTTGCGGCTGCCTGCAATGAATTTGGCCTAACCATCAGCCTCAAGAAAACGAACATCATGGAACAGGACCTCAGAAATGCCCCATCTATCAATATCGGCGACCACACTCTGGAAGTGGTTCAAGAGTTCACCTACCTAAGCTCAACTATCACTGTCTCTCGATGCAGAATTAAACAAGTGCATGGGAAAGACTTCCTCTGCTATGTCCAGACTGGCCAAGAGAGTGTGGGAAAATGGCGCACTGACACAGAACACAGACGTCCGAGTCCATCAAGCCTGTGTCCTCAATACCTTGCTCTACGGCAGCGAGGCCTGGACAACATACGTCAGCCAAGAGCAATGTCTCAATTCATTCCATCTTCACTGCCTCCGGAGAATCCTTGGCATTAGGTGGCAGGACCGTACGACCAACACAGAAGTCCTCGAGGCGGCCAACATCCCCAGCATATACACACTACTGAGCCAACGGCGCTTGAGATGGCTTGGCCATGTGAGCCGCATGGTAGATGGCAGGATCCCCAAGGACACATTGTACTGTGAGCTCGTCACTGGTACCAGACCCATCAGCCGTCCATGGCTCCGCTTTAAAGACGTCTGCAAACACGACATGAAGTCCTGTGACATTGATCACAAGTCGTGGGAGTCAGTTGCCAGCGTTCGCCAGAGCTGGCAGGCATCCATAAAGGCGGGACTAAAACGTGGTGAGTCGAAGAGACTTAGCAGTTGGCAGGAAAAAAGACAGAAGCGCAAGGAGAGAACTAACTGTGTAACAGCCCCGACAACGAATTTTATCTGCAGCACCTGTGGAAGAGCCTGTCACCCTAGAATTGGCCTTTATAGCCACTCCAGGCGCTGCTGCACAAACCACTGACCACCTCCAGGCGCTTACCCATTGTCTCTCGAGACAAGGAGGCCAAAGAAGAAGATATCCCAGAACCTGTCACACAAAACAGGCAGTCCACCCAAAATACAGCTCATCCAGCCAGCTCTCAGCTTCCCCCATCTGGACACTGCCTCCCAGTATGGGACAGTCCAAGTTGAGTCTCTGTGTAAACAGGGAATGGGGGAGAGAGGGACATTCCAGTCATATCCCAAATGGACCATTCCAGACAGAAACCTGTCTATCTGTCTCTCTCTCCCTCCCCCAAAAACCTCATTAACAGAGCAGAAAAGCTGCTGTAATTTAAAACCTGGAGGGGCTGCTTTGGATAATGGCCATTTAACACTAATTGCATTAAATGTCTTTCACTATTCACCTCCAGTTAACAGGAAGTTCAGAAAATGACTGAAAATGTCTCACTGCAGTTACCTTGAAATTCTGACAAAGAGTTTTTGCTGGAGAGACCGGTTTGACTGCAGTATAAACAGGCAGTTTTAATTCAGATTTTCAATTCCACTGTGTGACAAAGGCTGAAACTAGAGACAGGTTAATGGTGCAGCCAAGAGAACTTTTACAACCAGTGACATTTCAGACAACAATTCTCACCCATATTTACAGTTATATTTGTCAGTGATTCTTTGTACTGTATTTGCTGCTGTATTTATGCATTAGCCTGTAATCAATCAAAAAAACCTTCTTAACATTTACCAGTTTAATGTTGCAAGGGTTTACAAAGCTATGAAATGGCCATTTAACACAAATGGTGTTAAAGATCTTCCACTTTTCACCTCCAGTTTATAGAAAGTTCAGCGATAAAGACCTCCACATTCTGACAAAGAGTTTTTACTGCTGCAATAAAGTGTCACTTGCTTCCAGGGTCCACACTAACCTATTACATTGGAACAAACCCAACTGGAACAGAATCTGTTTTCTTCATCATCTTGTAAAAGTGCATCAGCTCACCCTTAAATCTATCCTTATCTGAAGTATAGAGTCCTGTCTCTTTCAGCATATCGTACAACAAAGATGCTCCAAAGTGGAAATCTGTCTCTTTTGCTAATTTATTACACTACCCACTAAAGTTGCATTTTAATCACTCCTAGCCAATTTTAATCACTCCAAAAATTGTTGGCCATTCCTTGAAACCTCTCCCCCTTTCTCTCTCACATACAAACACAGTCTTCCTTCGAGACTGGTAAACCTCCTCTGCACTCTCTCCTAGGCCTTGACATCCTTCCTAAAGTGTGGTGCCCAGGATCGAACACAATACTGCAGTTGAGGCCTAACCAGCAGTTTGAATGAGGCGATTGATTTTAATTCCTTGTCTTAATTATGTTTAAAAAAATCATCATCTGCAGTAACAGGCTTGCTGATGCTCTTTACTCAAATGGCAATGATCTTTAAATTCGTGTTTTTTAATGCATTACTGCAAATATCTCCTTCAGTCTGGAGAAGCTCACAGTTGTCTGGTGAGAACACAATGTGTCAATGGAAAGGAATGAGATATAATAAAATAAGGGAGCTCGGTTAGTGGTTACTCTGAGATGGGAAAGGGTCCTGGTTCCAATTCCAGGATCTGTGCTGACAGAGCTGATTGCACAGAGACCAGAAGAATGCAATGGCATTCACAAACAATATGCACACAAACACACAAAAACCTTCAAAGAAGAGATATTTCAGGCCCTCCAATGGGAATGGTGTGGGAATGGGGTAGGGATATTCCAGTGAATGTTGCAAATGGTTCATTTCAGGACCCTATCACTCTCTCCCTCTCCTCCTGCACAACACCCCCGCCCCTACCCCCCATCCCCAAGACCTCATTAACAACTGAATGTAGAAAAACTGCTGCAATGTAAAACCTGGAGCGGCCTGTTTGGAAAATGGTCATTTGATATAAATTGTATTAAATGCCTTTCACTATTCATCCACAGTTTACAGAAAGGGCAGCAATAACTTGAAATTCTGGCAAAGAGTTCTTGCTGGCGAGGCCTGTTTGCTACAGTTTGAGGAACAAACAATTTTTCTTTGCTTTCTCAGTTTCTCTGGGTGACAATCCCTGAAATTACAACCAGGTAAATGATGCAGCCAAGAAAGCTTTTACAACTGGTGACATTTCACAGAACAATTCTGACCCATATTTACACTTGTATCTGTAAACGATTTGCATCATGATGTTGTTGAATTAATGCATTATCCAGTAAGCATTCTATTTTTATTTATTTTATTTAGAGATACAGCACTGAAACAGGCCCTTCGGCCCACTGAGTCTGTGCCGACCCACAACCATCCCTTTATTAACCTTGCAGTAATCCCATATTCCCTCCCACCTACCTATACTGGGAAAAATTTACAACAGCCAATTTATCTATCAATCTGCAAGTCTTTGGCTGTGGAAGGAAACCGGAGCACCCGGCAAAAACCCACAGGTCACAGGTAGCACCACAGAATCGAAACCCGGTCCCTGGAGCTGCGAGCCTGCGGTGCTAAACACTGTGCCACTGTGCCACCCGTTGAAAATAACTTTCTCAACATTTACCACTGTAAAATCACAAGGATTTACAAAGTTGAGAAACAGCCATTTCGCACAAATGTTATGAAAGGTCTTTCACTTTTCACCTCCAGTTTACATAAAGTTCAGCAATAACTACCTCGAAAATGAGGCAATGAGTTTTTGCTGCTGCATTAAAGTGTCACTTGTTTCACTTTCCATCTTAACTGTTTCTATCCTCTGCTTCCCTGGGGGATTCAGACGGATTTTTGTCACTTGTTTATCACTGTCCAAATTCAGGAGCTACTAGTTAATCTGCAGCTGCCTTGGGGAAGCAAATAACATTCAAATTCTTTCATTCAGTTTGGATAAATGAGGACAGTTTGTTTCCAGTAGCAGAGAGGGGTCAGGAACCAGACAGCACAGAATGAAGGTGAATAAAAATGGGAGAGAGCTGCGAGGAGATAAACAGGGGAAATAATCCACCACAAGTAGTTCTGGTCTGGAATTCACTGTCTGACAGGTTGGTGAAAGCAGATTTAATATCTATTTTCAAAAGACAATTACATCAATACTTCAATTCCTCTCACCAATAGTAGAGAAGATCTTCTTCTTTGGCCTCCTTATGTCGAGAGATAATGGGTAAGCGCCTGGAGGTGGTCAGTGGTTTGTGAAGCAGCGCCTGGAATGGCTATAAAGGCCAATATTAGAGTGACAGGCTCTTCCACAGGTGCTGCAGAGAAATTTGTTTGTCGGGGCTGTTACACAGTTGGCTCTCCCCTTGCGCCTCTGTCTTTTTTCCTGCCAACTACTAAGTCTCTTCGACTCGCCACACTTTAGCCCTGTCTTTATGGCTGCCCGCCAATTCTGGCGAGAAGATAACAGCACAAAAAGGGAAGTGAGAGATGTTAGAACTTTAGTGATGAAGAATTCAACGCAACTTAATCAGAGAATTTTTATTTGTAAATGAATATTTGGACTTTATTTGATCTTGTTTTATTTCTGCATCAGCGCCGACTCACTCAAAATAATTTTTCAAACAGAAACCAGGTTAACGTTTACATAGTTGGAAAATTACCATTTAACACAAGATGTATTTAAATTATTTCATTAAGCATCTAAATGTTGCATAAAGTGTCAGACCGACACAAACATACATTCCTCTAACTTACAGCAAACTTTCAAACTCTTTGGAACACAGAAAAATCCCCATCAGCAATGGCTCAGTACCTCCATCTGCTGGTGTCCCTATGTCACTGCAGTTACTGCCCCCTCACCATCTCCATCTGCTGGTGTACCTGCCTCACTGCAGTTACTGATCCTCTCACCATCTCCATCTGCTGGTGTCCCTGTATCACTGCAGCTACTTTCCCTCTTACCATCTCCATCTGCTGGTATCCCTGTCTCACTGCAGTTACTGCTAATCTCACCATCTCCATCTGCTGGTGTCTCTATCTCACTGCAGTTACTGCGCCTCTCACCATCGCCATCTGCTGGTATCCCTGTCTCACTGCAGTTACTGCTCCTCTCACCATCTCCATCTGCTGTTCCCTGTCTCACTGCAGTTACTGCCCCCACTCACCATCTCGATCTGCTGGTGTCCCTGATTCACTGTAGTTACTTCCCCCTCTCACCATCTCCATCTGCTGGTGTCCCTGTCTCACTGCAGTTACTGTCCCCCCTCACCATCTCCATCTGCTTGTGTCCCTGTCTCACTGCAGTTACTGCCCCCTCTCACCATCTCCATCTGCTGGTATCCCTCTCTCACTGCAGTTACTGCTCCTCTCACCATCTCCATCTGCTGGTGTCCCTGTCTCACTGCAGTTACTTGAAGCTGTCCAATGGACAAAACAGGCTCTTCAGCAGTTGGACAGTCAGTAGTCTAGTCCAGTTGAAGTGATGCTCTTCTTCGTCCAGCGGTGAATACAGCAATTACGGTTCAGTAGTTGAAGTAATTGATTATTTTCTTTTAAGAAATTAACCTGGCTTGACTTATCAGAATTCAGAGAGTATAATAAATAGGATTTAAATAAACTGTGGGAGAGCTCTCTTTCCTTCAGTATATGCTGGCAGAACAGATATCTGTGTGTCTCTTAACTGTGTCTGTCAAAAGCCAGTTATTTTAGCTAATTTTTCAAAAGGCAATCAGCAACATTGTATCTTTGTCCTTGTTCTCCAAATGGCTGTTTCTGGGTAACCAGGCTGCTTTATTTGAATCTAGTTAGTTTCCTCTCCGTATGGTTGCTTCCAACGGCAACTAAAATGCATCATCTTAGCAATTTCTGAGGCTTGATTGTTCTTAAAGCAGGAATGATCCTTTTACAGCCTTAAAAGCATGCTGCATACTTCCTGGAAAAGAATTAAAAAATGAACTACATGATCATAACAATGTAAAAAGATGGAGATGAGAAAAAATGTTTAAAAAATAATGTTTAATTAGCTTAATTAGATTCCTTATAATTAATTAAACAAACCCCAGTCGAAGAAAAGTAAAAAGTGGTTGAATCTTCTGTTTATTTATAAGGCATAACGTTTTTCAGTATTAGAAGGATGTAAATTAGTAACATAAGTGGTTGCAGAGTAGAGGTATTAATTAAAATAATTAAGAATATAATTAATTAATTAAGTAAGTAAAACACAATCGGAATGGCAGGGCTAGGGATATGTTGCAGCTCTAGTATGTGGGAGCTGCTGGACACGAGTGTGATCCACTGCAACCACAGCTGCAGTAAGTGTCTGCTGCTCGAGGAACTTCACCTCAGAGTTGATGAGCTGGAGGCCAAGTGACAACACTGTGAAGCATCAGGAAGGGGAAAAGTTACTTGGACACTTTGTTCATGAAGGCAGTCACACCACTTAGGCTAGGGTTTTGTGATTTGGTCAGTGGTCAGGAACAGGAGGGTGTGACTGCGAGTGGGGCAGGTAAGGGGATTGAGAAGTTTTATGTGGAGGAGCCTCAGCACATGCAATTGTTCAACAAGTTAGAGGTTCTTGCAGCTTGTATGGAAGAGAGTGGGGACAGGAGGGCGGATGAACAAACTGACATTAGCACTGTGGTGCAGGAGGCCACTCAAATGGGAGGAGTAAACAGGAATGCAGTGGTCGTAGGGGACAGTACAGTCAGTGGGATCGACACTGTTCTCTGCACTCAAGTGCGTGACTCCTGAAGGCTGTGTTGCCGGAGTTCAGAAAATTTTCTCAGGGATGAAAAGGAACTTACAGTGGAAGGGGGAGGGTCCAATTGTTGTGGTCCACTCGGCTACCAACGACATAGATAGGACTAAGATAGTGGTTATATTTAGAGATTATGAGCAGCTAGGGGCTAAATTAAAAAGCAGAACCACAAAGGTAATCATCTCTAGATTACTATCTAAAGCACCTAAAAATTGGAATTGGATAAATAAGATGAGAGTGCTGAATGCGTGGCTGAAAACTTGGTGTTGGAGAAATGGGTTTCGATTCATGGGACACTGGCACAAGTACTGGGGAGAGACGGAACTGTATCTTTGGAATGAGCTTCCCTTGTGCCATGCTGGAAACAGTGTCCTGACGAGTATTACAAATAGGGTATGAGAGGGCTTCATATAGGGGGTGGCACGGAGCGGGGTGGGGGGAAGAGAGATGTGGTACTGTAATATTCATGGGTGATTTTAATGTACATATAGATTGGACGAATCAGATTTGCAAAGGCAGTCTGGAAGATAAGTTCCTGGAGCATATTTAGTACACATTTCTTAGAGCAGTACGTTCTGGTGCCAATCAAGGAAATGGCCATTTTAGACCTGGTAATATTCAATGAGAAAGGATTAATTAATGGCCTCATAGGAAAGAAGCCTCTAAGCAACAGTGATCATAACATGATAGACATAACATAAATGGAATAGAATGCTGCGGGCCAACCTTTTCATCGAAATTCATTGAACTACGTGAAGCACATTGCAGGATGCTAATTGTCATAATACTAGCAGGTTATTTAACTTCACTGTACCCCACTAAAAGGATGGAAATTCTGGACATAATTTTAACTTTGGTCGAGGCCTGCACCATTTAATGAAGTAAAGGGAAGAAAGCGGGTTTGGTCACTAGATATGGGATCAGTCGTTATTAGTTGCAGAACTTCCAAAGTTGAAGGAACTGACTAATTTGAACATTGTCCAGTGGTATAACTGGGTGATAACGAATTCGCCGCCCATTATACACCATGCCTGACTTTCGATTCCACTCAATCCAAATTGATCTCGCCAGTTTTATAGCATTGATCAAAGTAAAAATAACCCAATGATTTTAGTATCATTCCATCTATTTAATATCTGTGTCTCTGCGTACAACAAAGATTGTTGGTATCAAGCTATTTTTGTCTCAGAATTCTCCCTCCCACCACCTCCAGCCAGAATGTTTCCGGATTATTTCCTCTCTCTCTCATTTTCACAGTTAACTTGTTACCGATTCTCATCCTGCCTTGAGGAAAGTGTGGATTCTCCAAATGGCTCACTAGTTAACTGGCAGCAATCGAAATAGAAGATCTGACGATCAGTAGTTATTATGTAATACTGTGGCAGCTCAATGATATTTGTTTCATTTTTACTCCCTTGTAATACTGCCACCGTGCGTATTCCATCTGGTTTTGTGCTGCAGGACCATTGATCACTCCGTCTGGGTCACGATCGCTTTCACCTTTGTTTCATTTGTTTCTATTCGCTGCCAGCTGTTAAAAAGTAAATATTGCAATGAAAAAAATATGGCTGTGGCCCCGGCAACATTGTGCTTTGCTACTGCTGTGTTGAAAATGTCCAGATGTATTTTACACCCGGCAATGCTTACACTCGAATGAAGAACTGTTAGCTGACGTTATATGGACCAATGACGGTATATTATACTTATTAATTCCCTTCTTGCTGGTTTAGCTGCTACACGCGGTAACAGTCACATACATGGCTGTCACCAATAGATGGTGCAGAGTCTATGGAACAATCACATTCACGATGCTGGTGAGGTGTCGGAAATCAATAATCTTACTCCTCCCTGTATCGGGAAATTTTGTATTTCTGCTGATGATGCGTATCGTGATAATCTGTTCACTGAAACAATTCACTTGCAGGAACTTAACCTTATTTCTTGTTCTCAATGAAAGGTCTCTAATGCTTCAGCTACTCAATTGTTGTCCATTCACTTGCAATTATTCGATAACCCAAACTAAATTGCGAGAGAACCTGAGAAATGCAACGAAATTCACGTTCACTGTCGTTGGCGAGTTAAATAATAAAAGTAACCAACTGAGCCACCATTGTGGAATTAGAATTCAGAAACTGACACTGACACTGGAGTGGAAATCCATTAAATTCAGAGTATTCACCAATACATTAACGTGAGGAACCGACTTCAAAATAAACGATTATCTGTCATAAGAATATTGCAACACAACTGGCCAATGAATATGCTGGATTCAGTCTGGAGAAGAGGATTGAAGACAAACTCTAACCCTGTCAACCCAATATGCTGCATCACCAGCCCAGGGCATGAAGTAGATCAGCTCAAAGACGCCTCTCAAAAACACGATGCAGAATAAGTTCTGGAGACATTGCTAACTGTCAATACAAAGATTAGAATAGAATTTCGTTTGGGGTAACGGTACAAAATGGGTAGTGGCGGATGGCCGCCCGCCTTACACACCGCCCGATTTTCACTTCCACTGAAGTCACGGAAATTGACCTCCACCACAATTTGATACTCAGCAATCAAACTAATACTGAATCACAGTGAAACACTGAGCTGCATTTATAAACTGTTATTAATTGAATTAAATGGTTGTTTATTCATTACCTGTTAGTGAAATTGCTACATTTATTACAACTATTATTTAGTAATTATTAACATTATTGTTTGCACTAAAGTAATCATTGTGATTTGTTAGTCAATAAACAATCGTTAGTCCATGATATATTGTCTGACTTCTTTGAAGATTTAGCAAGAAAATGGCAATTCATTCATTCATTCAGTAGTTTATGGGTATTCTGATTCCAGGCCGTTCAGGTGAACTCACATTTAATCCGAATTGGGTAAGGGATCGTTCAAGGATAGACAGCAGTTTGTAGCAAAGAATTACAAATAATTTGTGAGGGATATTATTCCGAAGCTGCAAGATTAGTATCAGCACTGGTTTCCCAGCAGTAGGTGTATCAAAAACAGGGGCTAAAAATTGCAGGGTTAGAGCTAGTGTTGCAGGAACACCATTAGTACTGCAGAGGTTGAGGCAGAGCTCTGGATCCAGTGGTAAGCATATCAGCGGTGCTGCAAAATAGGACAGTACTTGTGTTCCTGCAATTGGTACAACAGTACAGCTGCAAAACTGGTCATCAGCAGAATTATCATAAGATCATAAGAACTAGGAGCAGGAATAGACCATCCGGCCCCTTGGGCCTGCTCCGCCATTCAATAAGATCATGGCTGATCTTTTCGTGGACTCAGATCCACTTACCCACGTTCTCACCGTATCCCTTAATTCCTTTATTGTTCAAAAAGATATCTACCTTAGCTTTAAAAACGTTTACTGAAGAAGCGTCAACTACTTCACTGGGCAAGGAATTCCATAGATTAACAACCCTCTGGGTGAAGAAGTTCCTTCTTAATTCAGTCCTAAATCTGCTCCCTCTAATCTTGAGGCTATGCCCTCTTGTCCCAGCTTCACCTGTCAGTGGAAACATCCTCTCTACTTGTATCTTATCTATTCCCTTCATAATTTTATATGTTTCTATAAGATCCCCTCTCATTCTTCTGAATTCCAATGAATATAATCCCAATCTACACAGTCTCTCCTCATAAGCCAACCCCCTCAACTCCGGAATCAACCTAGTGAACCTCCTCTGCACCCTCTCCAGTGCCAGTACATCCTTTCTCAAGTAAGGAGACCAAAACTGCACACAGTACTCCAGGTGCGGCCTCACCAGTACCTTATACAGCTGCAACATAACCTCTCTGCTTTTAAACTCAATCCCTTTAGCAATGAAGGACAAAATTCCATTTGCCTTCCTAATTATTTGCTGTACCTGCAGACCAACCTTCTGCAATTCATTCACAAGGACACCCAGGTCCCTCTGCATAGCAGCATGCTGCAACTTTTTACCATTCAAGTAATAATCCTTTTTACTGTTACTCCTACCGAAATGAATGACTTCACACTTATCAACATAGTATTCCATCTGCCAAACCTTTGCCCACTCACTCAATGTATCTATGTTCCTCTGCAAGGTTTCACAGTCATCTGCACACTTTGCTCTGCCACTCATCTTAATGTCATCTGCAAACTTTGACACCCTACACGTGGTCCCCAACTCCAAATCATCTATATAAATTGTAAATAATTGCGGTCCCAACACCGATCCCTGAGGCACACCACTAGTGACTGATTGCCTTCCAGAATAGCACTCATTTATCCCCACTCTCTGCTTCCTGTTAGTCAACCAATCCTCTATCCATGCTAATACTTTACCCCTAACACCATGCATCCTTATCTTATACAGCAGCCTCTTGTGCGGCACCTTGTCGAAGGCGTTTTGGAAATCTAGGTACACCACATCCACTGGGTCCCCATTGTCCACCTTGCTCGTAATGTCATCATAGAATTCCAAAAGATTTGCCAAGCATGACCTGCCCTTCATGAACCCATGCTGCGTCTGCCCAACTGGACAATTTCTATCGAGATGCCCTGCTATTTATTCCTTGATAATAGACTCAAGCATCTTCCCCACTACAGAGGTTAAGCTAACCGGTCTATAATTCCCCATATTTTGCCTACCTCCCTTTTTAAACAGTGGCGTCACATCTGCTGTTTTCCAATCTGCTGGGACTACCCCAGAGTCCAGCGAATTTAGGAAAATTACCGCCAGTGCACCTGCTATTTCTCTCGCCATCTCTTTTAGTACCCTGGGATGCATTCCATCAGGGCCAGGAGACTTATCAATCATTAGCTCCATTAGCTTGCCCAACAATATCTCTTCCGTAATAATGATTGTTTCCAGGTCCTCACCTACGATCGTCACTTTGTCAATTACTGGCATGTTATTAATGTCCTCCACTGTGAAGACCGATACAAAATACCTGTTCAATGCCTCGGCCATTTCATCATATCCCATAACTAAATTCCCCTTCTCATCCTCTAAAGGACCAAAGTTTACTTTAGCCACTCTTTTTCGTTTTATGTACTTATAGAAACTTTTGCTATCTGTCCTTATATTCTGTGCTAGTTTTTTCTCATGTTCTATCTTGCTTTTCTTTATAGCTCCTTTTGTGGCTTTCTGTTGACCTTTAAAGTTTTCCCAATCTTCTAGTTTCATGCTGTTTTTGGCCACTTTGTATGCCTTCTCTTTCAATTTGATAGCCTCCCTTATTTCCTTAGACACCCATGGCAGATTACCCCTTTTCTTCCAGTCCTTCCTTTTCACTGGAATATACTTTTGCTGAGCACTTTGAAAAATTGCTTTGAAAGTCCTCCACTGCTCGTCAACTGTCCCACCATAAAATCTTTGTTTCCAGTCTACTTTAGCCAAGTCTTCCCTCATTCTATTGTAGTCCCCCTTGTTCAAGCACAGGACCCTGGTATTGGATTTTATCTTCACACTCTCCATCTGTATTCTAAATTCAACCAAACTGTGATCACTCCTTCCAAGAGGATCCCTAACTATGAGGTCATTAATTATTCCTGTCTCATTACACAGGACTAGATCTAGGATAGCTTGCTCCCTCGTCGGTTCCATTACATACTGTTCAAGAAAACTATCACGGATACACTCAATGAACTCCTCCTCAAGGCTACCCTGACTGAGCTGGTTCGACCAATCTACATGTAGATTAAAATCCCCCATGATAATTGCCGTACCATTTTTACAGGCATTAGTTATTTCTTTGTTTATTGCCCGCCCCAATGTGATGTTATTATTTGGTGGCCTATAGACTACGCCTATCAATGACTTTTTCTTCTTAGAGTTTCTAATTTCCACCCAAATAGATTCAACCTCATTCTCCATAGAACCTATATCATCTCTCAGCACCGCCCTGATGTCATCCTTGAATATCAGAGCTACACCACCACCCTTACCTTCCTGTCTGTCCTTCCGAATAGTCTGGTACCCCTGGATATTCAACTCCCAGTTGTGACCAACCTGTAACCATGTCTCCGTAATGGCTACCAAATCATATTCATTTGTGATGATTTGCGCCATTAACTCATCAACCTTGTTACGAATGCCACGGGCATTCAGGTAAAGTGCCTTTATGCTAGCTTTCTTACCCTCATGATTTCCAATATCTCTAATAACTCCTGAGTTATCCTTCCTTTCTGCTTCTTTCATAGTCTGCCCTGAACTTAAACCCTCCTGCTCACATGTTAACTTGCTGCTTACCTTTTTATTTACCATCATAATCCCTGTCGTTTTCCCTTTCCCTTCTCCCTGAGTCACTAGTTTAAAGTCCTAGAGACCACCCTATTTATCCGTTTCGCTAGAACACTGGTTCCAGATCTGTTCAGGTGGAGACCATCCCATCGGTACAGATCCCCCCGGTTCCAAAACTGATGCCAATGCCCCATGAAATGGAACCCCTCTTTCCCACACCACTCCCTTAGCCATATGTTTACTTCCCTAATATTCTTATCCCTAACCCAATTTGCACGTGGCACGGGCAGTAATCCGGAGATTATGACCCTCAAGGACCTGTTCCTTAATTTCGTTCCTAGTGCTTTATAATCCCCAAACAGGTCCTCCATTCTCGCCTTGCCTATGTTGTTAGTCCCAACGTGGACCACATCAACTGGATCCTCCCCCTCCTGCTCCAATATCCTTTCAAGCCAGTCAGAAATGTCCTGCACCCTGGCACCAGGCAGGGAACACACCATGCGGGACTCACGATCCAGCTTGCAAAGGATACTATCCATCCCCCTAATTATAGAATCCCCTATAACTACCACTTGTCTTTTTGCTCCCTCCTCTTGAATGGCCTTCTGCACCATGGTGCCATGGTCAGTCGGCTCATCCTCCCCGCAGCCCTTTTCCTCATCCACACAGGGAGCAAGTATCTCGTACCAGTTGGATAAGGTCAAAGGCTGAGGCTCCTCCACTCCTTAACTCAGGATCTCCCTACCTGCCTCAATTAGAGTAGCTTGTTTACCATTAGAGCAACATACAGGGGTCTTGAAAAGGAATAGAAGCAGCTGTACGAAAGGAAGAAGATTTTCATCTCTGACATAACTGTAGGGAACATGAGTTACATGTACTAGTACGAGAGGACTTTTTTATTCCTTCATGGGATGTGCACATCACTGTCTAGGCCAGCAGTTATTGCCTGTCGCTAATTGCCTTTGCAAAGGTGGTGCTGAACTGTCTTCTTGAACCGCTGCAGTCTATGTGGGGGAGGTACACCCACAGTGCTGTTAGGAAGGGATTTTCAGGATTTTGAGCCAGCCACAGGGAAGGAACGACGATTTAGTTCCAATTTCCGTGCATCTGCTGCCTTTGTCCTTCTAGGTGGCAGCGGTTGTGGGTTTGGAAGGTGCTGTCTAAAGTACCTTGCTGTGTTGCCAGAGTGCATCTTATGGTTGGTGCACACTGCTGCCACTGTGCATCGGTGGTGGAGGGATTGAATGTTTCTGGATTAGCCTGGCCCTGCCTGTTTCATATATAGTGTATTTGTAAGGCACCATTAATACCAGTGGAGAATAGTTGCATATGTAGGCTACTACTGCAATCAGAGGGAAACAGTCACATATAATGTATGTTTAGGGTGCCACTTGTATCTGAGCAGTCCCATCACACGTAGTGATTGTATAGGGGAACCACTAGTAAAGGAGGAGCACAGTTACTTATAATGCAGGTGTAGGGGACTACTAGTAACTTAAGAGGTCGCTCACAACCACTGCATGTGTATGGAACCACGGATACCAGAGGAGCATGGCCACACCTAGTGTATGTGTATGGTAATTGCTAGCATCAGAAGAGCACAGTGACATCGAATGGGTCCATCTCTAATGTGAGTTTAGGTCACCACACGTACTGGAGGAGCATGGTCTCCTCTACTTCATGTCTGGATGTACGGCTCATACCAGAGGAATACATCTTTAGTGTAGTGTAGGGTACCCGAGTACCAGAGAAGCACAATCACCTCTATTGCAATTCTGGGTGCTGCACTTGTACTGGAGTAGCACACGGGCCATTCGTTTGTGAGGAGGACTCGAAGAGGATGCAAAGAGTGATAGACAGGTTAAGTGGGTGGGCAACGTGGGGGCAGATGAAGTATAATGTAGGGAAGGGTGAGGTTATTCACTTTGGTAAGAAAAAGAAAAGATGATTTCTTTTTAAGGTGAGAAACTTCTAAATGTTGATGTTCAGATGGACGTGGATGTACTCGTACAAGGATCACAGAAAAAATAGCATGCAGGAACAGCAAGCAATTAGGAAGGCAAATGGTATGTTGGCCTTTGCTGCAACCCAATAACAAGGAAGTCTTGCTACAATTATACAAGGCTTTGGTGAGACCACAGCGAAAGCAATTTGCACAGTTTTGGTCTCCATGTCTAAGGGAAAATGTACTTGCCTTGGAAGAAGTGCAGCGATGATTCACTAGATTAGTTCCTGGGATGAGTGAGTTGTCCTATGATGAAAGGCTGAGAAAATTGAGCCTTTACTCTCTGCAGTTTGCAAGAATGAGAGGCGATCTCTTTGAAACAAATCAGAATCCGAAGGGATTTGTGAGGGATTCCTGCCTGGGGAAACCAGAACATGTCGGGGCACATTCTCAGGATAAGAGGTTAGGCTTAGGACTGTGATAAAGGGAAATGTCCACAGTCAATGGGTTCTGAATCATTGGAATTGTGTACTCCAGAGGATTATGGATGGGCTACATTGAATGAATATATTTAAGACTGAGATGGACACATTTTCAGCCTTTCGAGGAATAGGACTATAGGAAGCGGGCCTGAAAGTGGAGTTAAGGTGGAAGATCAGCCATGTTCTTTAGTTCTTATGTAAGTGTAGGGAACCATTAGTAGTGAAGGACTGCTGTTACCACCATTGCAATTATAGGTGATCACAAGTGCCGGAGGAATATTGTTTTTATCTCACATAAGTGTAGGGCTAGCACCAGTGGCCAACTCTAGAGTAAACAAAGGGAATCACAACCAGTATCAGAAAAGGGTTGTTATCTCCAGTGTAAGTGTGCTGAAACACGAGTATTGGAGAAGGATGATCACATCTCCTGTAAGTGTAGGTGCCACTAGTACAGAGGAAGTTGGGCACATTTACTGTAATCATAGGTACCGTTAGTATCAGAGGAACCTGGTCACCTCTGGAGTAAGTAATGACATTACCACTATTCCAGGGCCAGCCTGCTCACCTATAGGATAATTGAAGGGTACCAATAGTACCCGAGGAATATGGCCACTTCCACTGTGAATGTGGTGCAACTGCAGCAAGGATAAGCATGCAGACCTCTGTGTACATGTACTAGTCCCACTAGTCACAAGAAACAAAAATCACCTGTATTACTGCAGGACTATTTTCATCACAAATATTGCAGGATTTCTTCTGCTGCCTGATGCGCAGGTGTTGAATCAATAGGTTAGAGTCAAGGACAGCGTCAGAACACTTCAGTCTCACTGTGCTGCATTGGCTGGTCCTATGGGAACAGGATCCATATTCATTCCACTTGTAAATAATGTTTTAATTTAGTGTTTTTAAAACTGACGTAGTGTTAACCTTTCCCCTAATTCTGAATTGTTAGAAAAAACAACTTACTGAGTCTGTTTGTTAAATGACTATAACCAATGCTAATTGTGATCAAAGCTGATTGACTCCTTGGAGGATTAATGTCTGTATAAATATAGGTTCCTCGCTTAAGCTCAGATGTGTGCCAGACTTTCAGATCCTACAGCATTCATCCATTCTCACATAAAATGGGGAAACCAGCTATTCTGTTGATGAAAGACATTTACTACCCGATTGTCGCAACTGTGGGTGTCCTTGGTGAGCCATTATAAAGTATTTGTTCGTAATCTGTGTTGAATATCTCCCTATTTCCCGCATGTCGAATAAGATAACGTGTTTCCCCGATGTCAGCATTACACAGTCAGCGGTTACCAGAAAAAAACTTGTGAACCGGGTATCCACACTTTCTCTGTTTCCCTTAATCTGATAGCTGTACTGATGTGAAAATGTTCTTTGAAGATCCGACCCAAAGAATCAAGTATCACCCTTGCAGAGTGAGCGCTACAGCAGCTCATTAAAATATATGAGCAGGTTTCCCAGGAAATGGCTCCACGGTTAAACTTATATAATCACACTGAATGGAGTAAAATGCTGTCAAGAGATGTTGAGATTTATTTTTCAAACAGCCACTAAAATATTATTTATCTCGTCCCACTTTCTTACAGTGAACTTGGTGACAATTATGATTCTGTCCCGAAGAAACTGTGGCCTTTCCAAATGTATTTCTGTTTATATGGTGGCCATGGCAACAGCAGATCTCCTGGTTCTGATCATCAACGTGATATTGTATCATATTTTCAACTATCAATTTCCATTTTCATTCCTGTCTTACACCCCCGTGTGTAGGATTATTCTATACATGACAACTATCAACTTTGATTTGTCTGTTTGGTTCACAGTCTCTTTCACATTTGACCGTTTTGTAGCTGTCTGCTTCCAGAAGTTTAAAACAAGATATTGCACAGAAAGAACTGCAGGTGTGGTTATAACAGTGTTCTGTTTATTGAGTTTTTTGAAGAATATTCTCTTTTTATTTGCATACGAACCTCAGCAAATAATTAACAAGGTGCAGTGGGGCTGTCGGGCAAGCGTGGATTTTTTTCCTCACCACTCGGTGCAGCGTGGGTCTGGTTTCACAGCGCCTGGCTCGTTTGGCTTCCTTTTACTTTAATTGTCTTATTTAATTGTTCATCCATTGGACGTATTTTAGTGGCCAATAGAACCCGCAGGAAACTCCGGGGTAACAGGAGTGAGAATCGCAGTGATTCAGAAATGGAGAACCGCAGGAAATCCATTATTTTATTGTTCACTGTTTCGGGCTGTTTTATACTGTTGTGGTTGACAGTTGCCGTGAGTTTCGTGGCGACCAGACTGCCAAAGACCAATAATTACCGTGGTGATCGCACAGCCCCTGGATATATCGCCTATGAAACCGGAACTTGCCTTAAGTTTTTGAGCTGTATTCAAAACCCATGTATTTATGTAGCGACCCAGAGAAAATTCAGAGAAGAGCTGAAGAATGGGCTGAAATCTCTTTGGGCATTAATTTTGAGATTCGTTGTAAAATGCGGATAAAATTAAAGACAGCTTGTTCACATCTGAAGCTCAATTTCAAATTATTTCCTTTTGTGCAAGGTCTTTTCGGTAATGTGAAAAATACATAAGCTCTTTTGCGCACTGCTCTTCCATTTTGTAGCACGTTTGGTGGCTGCATTACATTCGTTCTTTATCCTTCGTTCATTGAGTAAACATAATTTATTCTTGTAAATTCAGCACATTTCAAATTAACGTTTCAAAGATGGTAATGATGTGTTTCAGTAGTGGTGTCGTGCATGTGTATAAGAGAGGGAACCGCCTTATTTTCGAGATACTGGGATCGGGTACACAAGTTAAATTCATCAGGAAGGCTTCACTTGGTTTGCTACGAAAGATCCTGCGATCATCGATAGTGGTAACAGTCTGGGAAGATTGATGTGATTATTGCAAATGTGGGTCTCATGATCACACGCCATTCCTCATTGACAAATGGAACCATGATCTTGTCACATGATAAGTTTTCAAATGGAAGAAACTGTCAGAACTCGACACTGATCATCTTCAAACCCTCACTAGATACAGGTGAGGTACTGGAGCATTGGAGGTCTGTGAGTGTTGTACCATTGGGTAATAAGGGTGCGAGGGATAGGATAAATAATTATAGGCTGGTCAGCCTGACCTCGGTGGTGGGTAAATTATTAGAATCAATTCTGGGGCGCAGGATAAACTGCCACTTAGAAAGGCACAGATTAATCAAGGATAGGCAGCATGGATTTGTTAAGGGAATGTCGTGTCTTAGTAACTTGATTGAGCTTTTTGATGAAGTAACAGGGAAGGTTGATAAGGGTAGTGCTTGGATGTGGTCTACATGGATTTTAGTAAGGCACTTGACAAGGTCCCACATGGCAGACTGGTCAGAAAAATGAAAGCACCTGGGATACAGCGGAATGTGGCAAGTTGGATCCAAAATTGGCTCAGTGACAGGAAACAAAGGGTAGTGGTCAATGGAGATGTTTGCGAATGGAAAGCTGTTTCCAGTGGCATTGCACATGGCTCAGTGTTGGGTCCCTTGCTGTTTGTGGTAGATATTAATGATTTGGACTTAAATGTAGGAGGCATGATTGGGAAGCTTGCAGATGTCACAAAAATTGGCCGTGTAGTTGATAGTGAAGAGGATAGCTGTAGACTCCAGAATGATATCAATGGTTTGGCTGAGTGAACCCAAAAGTGGAAAATGGAATTCAATCCAGAGAAGTGTGGGACTAATGCATTTGGAGAGGGCAAACAAAACAAGGGAATACACAAAACTGGGAGAATATTGAGAGGGGTAGAAGAAGTGTGAGACCTTAGTGTGCATGTCCACCCTACAGATCCCTGAAGGTGGCAGGACAGGTAGATAGAGAGATGAATAAGACATATGGAATGCTTTCCTTTATTGGCCGAAGTATAGAATACAAAAGCAGAGATGTAATGCTGCAATAAAGACACAAAATGCTGTAAATACTCAGCAGGTATCTGTGGAGAGAGAAGCAGAATTAACACTTTGGGTTAGTGACCTTTCATCAGAAGTGGCAGAGCCAGAAATGTAATAGGTTTTAAGCAAATGAAGCGGGGGTGAGGCAAAAGATGACAAAAGAGAAGGTGTTGATAGGACAAAGTCACAGAGAATAACCGATCAGAAGGTCATGGAGCAATAACAAATGGTATGTTAATGGTGTGGTGAAAGAAAAGCTCAACCTTCCATGACTGCGCTTCTGATACGTCTTCCCTTTTCCTGAACCGAGGATTCCCCCAACTCCACATCCCCACTGTGGTTGACAGGGCCCTCAACCGGGTCCAGCCCGTTTCCCACACCTCTAGCCTCACCCCTTCCCCTCCCTCCCAGAACCGTGACAGGGTTCCACTTGTCCTCGCTTTCCATGCCACCAGCCTTTGCCACTGCAAAATTCATGTTCCCCTCCACTCTCCTGTCACCATTCCAAAGGGATCATTCCCTCCACGACACCCTCGTCCACTTCTCCATTACCCCCACCACCTCGTCCCCTTGCCTGCAATCACAAGAGGTGTAATACCTGCCCATTTACCTCCTCTCTCCTTACTATCTAAGGCCTCAAACACTCCTTTCAGGTGAAGCAGCGATTTGCTTGTATTTCTTTCAATTTAGTGTACTGCATTCGCTGCTCACAATGTGGTCTCCTTTACCTTGGGGAGACCAAATGCATACTTGGTGACCACATTGCAGGACATCTCCACTCTTCCAGTGAACATCAACGCAAGTTCAAGGAACAGCACCTCATTTACTGATTAGGCACGCTACAGCCTGCCAGATTGAACATTGAGTTCAATAATTTTGGAGTATGATGTGCCTCCCCCACTTTTTATTTTTATTTTTTAGTTATTTTTCCTTCTTTCTTTTTTCTTTTTTATGTGTATATTTTATTTTAGTTGGTTTAGTTTGTTTTTACTGTGCCTACCCAATGTTTTTTTCATGTTTGTACTTGGGGCCAGGCTGTTCAGTTTTCTGTCAATTAACACCCTCTCTGCACTAACGCTTTGTCTTTCACGACACCATTAACATACCGTTTGCCTTTGCTGCATGATCTTCTGATCAGATATTCTCTGTGAATTTGTCCTATCAACACTTCTTTTGTTATCTCTTGCCCCATCACCGCTTTACTTGCTTAAAACCTACCACATTTCTGGCTCTCCCATTTCTGGTGATGGGTCAATGACTTGAAACGTTAACATTGCTTCTCTCTCCACAGGTGCTGCCAGACCTGCTGAGTATTTCCAGCATTTCTTGTTTTTATTTCAGATTTCTCGCATCTGCAGTATTTTGCTTTTATTTTGATGTAATGCTGGAACTGTATAAAACTCTGCTTCTGCCATAGCTGCAGTTTTTCATACAGTTCTGGTCACCACATTACAGGAAGGACATAATTCCTCTGTAGACACTACAGAGGAGATTTACAAGAATGTTGCCAGAGCTTGAAGGTTTCAGCTGCGAGGGAAGTTTGGATCAGCTAGGGTCGTTTTCCTAAACAGAGGAGGCTGAGTGGTTACATAAGTTGAGGTGTACAATATTATAAGGGGTCTAGATAGAGCAGACAGGAAGAACCTGTTTCGCCTAGTGGAGAGGTCAAATACCAGGGGGCACAGATTTTAGGTGATTGGTAGAAGGATTAGAGGGGACATGAGGAAAAACATTTTCACCCAGAGGGTAGTGGGTGTCTGGAATTCACTGCCCGATCGGTGGTGGAGTCAGAAAGCCTCGACTCATTTAAAAGTTCGCTGGACATGGACCTGAAGTGCTGTAACTTGCAAGGCTACGGATCAGGTGCTGGAAGGTAGGATTAGATAGAGCGGTGAGTTTTTCTTTTCTTTTTTTCAGTTGGTGCAGACACGATGGGCTGAATGATCTCCTTCTGTGCTGTAACTTTTCTATGGTTCTATGGTTTTACAGTAACACTCGGAAGAAACACTTAAAATAGCTAGTAACTATGTTTTAAAAAATAGAAAAAACTGATTTAGTGGCAAATCTGGCAAAAAGCGAATTTGCAAAAGCAAGCATGACCTATCTCGGACATACAGAGAGGCAAGTGTTCCCAAAAATGGCAAAAGCACAATCCTTAGTGGAGGTTCCTATCCCGAAGACTAAGCATGAAATCTTGAGGTTTTTAGGGATGTATGGTTTCTGCAGAAAGTTTGCACCAAATGTCAGTGCTGGAGCCAGTCCACGAACTGATATGCTACAGAAAAAGAAAACGAAGGGCGTGGCCAGGTGACTGCCAGGCATCTTTTGAAAGGTTAAAGGCAGTTTTGACGACTGAACCAGTGTTGGCTGCTTCAAATGTAACTAAGCCTTTCAAGGTAGTTATTGATGCTAATGACCTGGGGGGTCAGTGCAGTCCGATTACAAGATGATGAATCAGGCATAGAAAAGCCAGCAGGGTAATTTTTCAAAATAACTGAAGCGCCACCAAAAAAATATTCCACTGTGGAAAAAAGATTGGCAGGCTTATGGCTAGCTCTGAAACAGTTTGAATTATATGTCCGCCACAATTACAAAAAGCATTGATATACACTGACCATAATCCATTAACCTTTGTGGAGGGGTTTGAAACCCATGGTGCCAGAGCATTCCAATGGAGTTTGTTGTTGCAGTCTTGTCACTTGAAAATTTGAGCAAGAGTGGTTCAACGCAAAATTGTGTTAACTACCAGTAGAGTGAATGAGGGGCATGAGTGTGAATTTTTCTTAAATGCTTTCAACTCCTATTTTTACATTGTAATGATACGCATTCAAGAATGGTGTTTCATTTCACCAAGCGTGGAGGTGTTGCCAAAGGTTTAATTTCTGGACTAAAATCTTAGAATTCTGTGTGTTTAAAAAACAACTGAAAAAAAGGATTTTCAGTAGCCCTGGACACCTGGGAATGTTGGAATTTTTGGATGCTGACTCTGTATGCATGAATAGGAGAAGCATGCAGTTTAAAGGTAGCCAGCGAGGGGTTTGACCTCCTCAAAGCAACACTTTGAACGGCAGTGGAGATTCTCTGACTGGTCACGTGATCGGCTCAGGAAGGCTTTGCTTTCACTTTGGACTTTTAAAAACCAGTGAGTTGGACAAAGATCAGGCATTTTCAAATTCAGACCTGACCTGCCTGGAGACCTGTAAAAAGACCTCTCTCTGTAAAGGAGACTTGCATCTCTTGAAAAGAAATCCTGCCTTTGAAAGGTGGCTGGTTCCTGTTGACCCCTGTCTCTGAAGAATTCCTGCATCCAATGAGATCCCTGTTGCCTACCATATTTTGGGAAGTCCTGGAACGTCAACAACACTTCAACTACTGTGTTGTTGTTGTGAGTCCTGAGCAGACATGGCTGCTGCACCCCTGCTGAAAGACTTCTGTGATGCCTGCTGCAGTTAAATTGCCTTGAACATCTACTCATCAAAGTATATTCATCAACCTCGTCTGGAGAGACTGCGAGTGGCCTCTGCCTTATCGACTCTGGGACACCTCACCCACCGAAGATTTCTTCCCAGAATGTGACTAAACTGATGTATTTTTATTATTCCTTCTATTCCCAAGAAACAGCTGCAAACCAGAATCCTTTGCTCTGATTAACTGTTTTTTTAACTGTATGGGTGCGTGCATGAGGGCCAAGAAATTAACGAGATTTTCATATGTATTGATTTCTCGTATTAGTAGTTAAGACTTATTATTTCTTTTCTAATAAATAGTTAACTTTTTTTGTTGTTTAAAGAAACGTTGTTTGGTGTAATTTATTCTGGAGGACAAATAGAGTGTCTATTCTTCGGTAGGTGGGAAAATTCATTGATATACAGTGATGCGTGGAGAAGTGGGACTGAATTAACAGTGCATTTGTTCCGTCTTCGTCGTAACACTCTATTCAAGAAAGCAAGGAGACAGAAAGCAAGAAACTACAGGCCATTTAGCTTGAAATCTGTCATAGGGAAATGCTGGCATATATTATTACAGAGGTTATAGCTGGACACTGAGAAAATCTCAATATTATCAGGCAGAGTCAACATGGATTTATGAAAGGGAATTCATGTTTGACTAATTTATTGTAGTTCTTCGACGAAGTAACAAATAACGTGTATAAAGGGGAACCTGTGGATTAGGTGTGCTTTGATTTCCAGAAGGCATTTGCCAATGTGCGACATCAAAGGTTACTTAGCAAAATCAGAGCTTATGGTATAGTGGGTGACATATTAGCATGGTTAAAGGGCAGTTGGGTAAAAGGAAGCAGAGATTAGGAATAAATGGATTTTGTTGAGTGAGGGGGGGTTGACAAGCAGTAACTAATGGAGTGTCACAGGGATCATTGCTAGGGCCTCAGCTATTTATAATTTACATGAATGACTTGGAATTATCCACTTTGGCAGGAAGAATAGTGAAGTAGTATATTATTTAAACGGAGAGAGATTGCAGAACTCTGAGATACAGAGGGATGTGGGTGTCCTGGTACATAAATCACAAAAGGTTGGTATGTAGATTAGGAAGGCAAATGGAATGTTGACTTTTATTGCAAGGGGAATGGAATATGAAATTTTGCTTATATAAATAAAAATATAAAATAACGTTTTGCTACAATTGTATCGGGTATTGGTGAGACCACGTCTCGAGTACCGTGTACTGTTTTGGTTTCCTTATTTGAGAGAGGATATAACTGCATTAGAGGCATTGCAGAGAAGGCTCCCTTGACTGATTCCTGGGTTTGCAGTGGGGTTGGGTGGGGGCGTTGGTATTGGTGGGGATGGTGTTTGGTGGCGGTGGTTATCTTATGAGGAAAGTTTGGATAGGTTGGGTCTGTATCCATTGGAATTTAGAAGAATTAGAGGTGATCTTATTGAAACATGTGCATTCCTGAGGGACCTTGACCAGGTTAATGTTGAAAGGATATTTCCCCTTGTGGGAGAGACTAGAGCTAGGGGACACAGTTTAAAAATAAGGGGTCGCCCATTTAAAATGGAGATGAGGCGAAATGTTTTCTCTCAGAGCGTTGTGGGTTTTTGGAATTGTCTTCCCCAGTGTATGGTGGAGGCAGGTCATTGAATAGTTTTAAGACAGAGGAAGATAAATCATTGACTATCAAGGGAGTCACAGAGTATGGGTGTAGGCTGGAAAGTGGAATTGAGGCCACAATCAGATCATCCATGATCTTATTGAATGGTGGAGCAGGCACGAAGGGGCTGAATCGACAACTCCTGCTCCTAATTCATATGTTAGTATGTTCTGATGAAATGAATATATTTCCACACAGTCTGGGTCTGGAATTCTGCAGTAACTTCAGTTGTCTCATTGTGTCTGGACTGAACCTTTTGTTCTTCTTTATTTCTTCCCCGCACCCACGTTCACTTGTTCAAAACCTCGAACATTTCCAACCTTTTCCAGTTCTAATGAAAGTTTACCGGCCTGAAATGTTAACTTTGCTGCGCTCTCCATAAATGTTGCCAGATCTGCTGAGTACTTCCAACACTTTCTCGTTTTATTTTAGATTTTCAGCATCCACAGTATTTGCTTTTATTTCAATTGCTTGATAATTGCTTTAATAATCACTTGATTCAATTTAATTTATAGGGAGGTGAACTTTCAAGTTTACATTTATGCTTTGTCCGCTGCCCCTCCTTATGCTGTGAAGTCACTTTTCATTTCACCCTGACAACTTTGCCATTTTCTGTTTCAATGCTTGGGGAAAGGCCCACATTGTTCCCTATGTTCCAGCTCTTGTCATGAGAATTCTCCAATTCAATGCCTGTCACACCACTGGTCAACCTCCTGCTCCATTGAATAAAGACAGGACAAACTGTTTTTTTCAAAGCAGGATTCAGCAAAGAGATCATCTGCAGTTCATTGATGAAAATATTCCAACTGCAGTGTTGGTGCCTTTAGAAATAAATGAGAAAATGATCGTTGAGGATTGTAACTGTACATATCCTACCTCTTTGGTATCACGTTTTTTTTACAGTCATGAAAATGTGCTGTCAGGAAATAAATGGAGGCTGAAGGACAGTCCTGGTCTTCAGAGATCACAGAATCATTGCAGTGCAGAAGGAGGCCATTCGGCCCATCGTACCCCCACTGGCTCTCTGAAAGAGCACATCTCTCTGTTCCATTCCACTGCCTTCTCCCCATAATCCTGCACATTCTTCCTTTTCATATAACTGTCTAATTCTCTTTTCAATGCTTAAATTAAACTGTCTCAACCACGTTCTCAGGCAGCGCATTCCAGACCTTAACCACTGGCTGTGTGAAAAAGTTTTTCCTCTTTTGCTTCTCTTACCAACACTTTAAATCTGTGCCCTCTCGTTCTCGATCCTTTCACGAGTGGGGACAGTTTCTCTCTATCTACTCTGTCAAGAACCCTCATGACTTTGAATACCTCAATCAAATCACTTCTCAGCCTTCTTGTCTCCAAGGAAATCAGTCGTATCTTCTCCAAACTATCTTCATAACTGAAATTGCTCATCCCTGGAACAATTCTCATGAATACTTTCTGTACTCTCCCTAATGCCCTCATGTTTCTCCTTAAGTGCGGTGCCCAGAATTGGACACAATACCCCAGCTGAGGCCGAATTAGTATCTTATACAATTTCAACATAACTTCCTTGCTCGTGTACCTTATGCCCCTATTAATAAAGCCTAGGATACTGTTTGATTTATTAACCACTCTCTCAACCTGTCCTGCTACCTTCAATGACATATGCAGATATACACCTAGGTCCCTGTGCTCCTGTACCCCCTTTAGAATTGCACTCTTCATTCTATTCTGTCTCTCCACGACCTTCTTATCAAAAAGAATCACTTAACATTTCTCTGCATTGAACTTCATCTGCCACCTGTCTGCCATTCCACCAACTTGTCTATGTTCTTTTGAAGTTCGACACTATCCTCCTCACAGTTCACGAACATTGCAAGTTTCGTATCATCTGCAAACTTTGAGATTGTGTCTTGTACAGAGAACATAGAACATAGAACAGTACAGCACAGTTCAGGCCCTTCGGCCCACGATGTTGTGCCGAACCTTTAACCTACTCTAAGATCAAACTACCCACCTAGCCTTCATTCTACTATCATCCATGTACCTATCCAAGAGTCGCTTAAATGCCCCTAATGTATCTGCTTCTACTACCACCGCTGGCAGCGCATTCCAAGCACCCACCACTCTCTGTGTAAAGAACCTACCTTTGACATCTCCCCGAAATCTTCCTCCAATCACCTTAAAATTATGCCCCCTGGTGATAGCCCTTTCCACCCTGGGAAAAAGTCTCTGACTATCCACTCTATCTATGCCTCTCATCATCTTGTACCCCTCTATCAAGTCACCTCTCATCCTTCTTCGCTCCAATGAGAAAAGCCCTAGCTCCCTCAATCTTTCTTCATAAGACATGCCTTCCAGTCCAGGCAGCATCTTGGTAAATCTCCTCTGCACCCTCTCTAAAGCTTCCTCATCCTTCCTATAATGAGGCGACCAGAACTGAACACAATATTCCAAGCGTGGTCTAACCAGGGCTTTATAGAGCTGCAGCATAACCTCGCGGCTCTTAAACTCAATCCCCTGTTAATGAAAGCCAACACACCATACGCCTTCTTAACAACCCTATCAACTTGGGTGGCAACTTTGAGCGATCTATGGACATGGACCCAAGATCCCTCTGTTCCTCCACACCACCAAGAATCCTGTCTTTAAGCCTGTATTCTGCATTCAAATTCGACCTTCCAAAATGAATCACTTCACACTTTTCCAGGTTGAACTCCATCTGCCACTTCTCAGCCCAGCTCTGCATCCTGTCTGTCCCGTTGCAACCTACAACAGCCTTCCACACTATCCACAACTCCAGCAATCTTCGTGTCATCGGCAAACTTGCTAACACAGCCTTCCACTCATTCATCCAAGTCATTTATAAAAATCACAAAGAGCAGAGGTCCCAAAACAGATCCCTGTGGAACACCACTGGTCACCGAGCTCCATGCTGAATACTTTCCATCTACTACCACCCTCTGACTTCTATGGGCCTGCCAATTTTTTATCCAGACAGCCAACTTTCCCTGTATCCCATGCCTCCTTACTTTCTGAATGAGCCTACCATGGGGAACCTTATGAAACGCCTTGCTAAAATCCATATACACCACATCCACTGCTCTTCCTTCATCAATGTGTTTTGTCACAGCTTCAAAGAATTCAATAAGGCTTGTGAGGCATGACCTGCCCCTCACAAAGCCATGCTGACTGTCTCTAATAAAACCATGCTTTTCCAAATAATCATAAATCCTGTCTCTCAGAATCCTCTCCAATAATTTGCCCACTACCGACATAAGACTGACCGGTCTGTAATTCCCAGGGTTATCCCTATTCCCTTTCTTGAACAAGGGAATAACATTTGCCACCCTCCAATCACCTGGTACTACTCCAGTGGACAGTAAAGACGCAAAGATCATCGCCAAAGGCACGGCAATCTCTTCCCTCGCTTCCCGTAATATCCTTGGGTATATCCCGTCTGGCCCCGGGGACATATCTGCCCTCATATCATTCAAATTTCCAACTCATCCTCCCTGTTAACCTCAACCTGTTCGAGCATATCAGCCTGTTCCACGCTGTCCTCACAAATGACCAGGTCCCTCTCACTAGTGAATACTGAAGCAAAGTATTCATTAAGGACCTCCCCTACCTCCTCCGACTCCGGGCACAAGTTCCATCCACTATCCCTGCTCGGCCCTACCCTCACTCTGGCCATCCTCTTGTTCCTGACATAAGTGTAGAACGCCTTGGGATTTTCCTTAATCCTACCCGCCAAGACTTTTTCATGTCCCCTTCTCGCTGTCCTAAGTCCATTCTTCAGTTCCTTCCTGGCTACCTTGTAACCCTCTAGAGCCCTGTCTGATCCTTGCTTCCTCAACCTTAAGTAAGCTTCCGTCTTCCTCTTGACTAGCTGTTCCACATCTCTTGTCATCCAAGGTTCCTTCACCCTACCATCCCTTCCTTGCCTCATCGGGACAAACCTATCCATTTCTGTTGTGCATTTCCCTGAGAACATCTGTTCCCAATTTATGCTGCCCAGTTCCTGCCTAATAGCATTGTAATTCCCCTTCCCCAATTCAATATTTTCCCATCCCGTCTGCTCCTGTCCCTCTCCATGACTATAGTAAAGGTCAGGGAGTTGTGATCACTATCACCGAAATGCTCTCCCACCGAGAGATCTGCCACCTGGCCTGGTTCATTGCCAAGCATCAAGTCCAACATAGCCTCCCCTCTAGTCGGCCTATCTACATATTGAGTCAGGAAACCTTCCTGGACACACCTGATAAAAACTGCTCCGTCCAAACTATTTGCACTAAGGAGGTTCCAATCAATATTAGGGAAGTTGAAGTCACCCATGACAACAACCCTGTTACTTCTGCACCTTTCCAAAATCTGCCTCCCAATCTGTTCCTCCGTGTCTCTGTTGCTATTGGGAGTCTATAGAAAACTCCCAATAAAGTGACTGCTCCTTTCCTGTTTCTGACTTCCACCCATAATGACTCAGTAGACAAACCCTCCTCGACGACCTCCCTTTCTGCAGCTGTGATACTATCCCTGATTAACAATGCCACTCCCCCACCTCTTTTACCTCCCTCCCTGTTCCTTGTGAAACATCTAAACCCTGGAACATCCGACATGCATTCCTGCCCCTGTGATATCCACGTCTCCGTAATGGCCACAACATTGTAGCTCCAAGTCCTGATCCATGCTTTAAGTTCATCACCCTTATTCCTGAAATTCTTGCGTTAAAATAGACACACTTCAACCCATCATATTGGCTGCAACATTGCCCTGTCAACTGTCTAACCTTCCTCACAGACCTTCTGTACTCGATATCTGCCTGTTCAACAGCTACCCCATCCACTGATCCGTAGCTCCGGTTCCCATCCCCCTGCCAAACTAGGTTAAACCCTCTCGAAGAGCTCTAGCAAACCTCCCGCCCAGGATATTGGTGCCCCTCCAGTTCAGATGCAACCCGTCCTTCTTGTACAGGTCTCACCTTCCCCAGAAGGTATCCCAATGATCCACATATCTGAATCGCTCCCTCCTACACCAAGTGCACCAAGTCATTAGTATAGATCAGGAAAAGCAAGTGTCCCAACACACATCCCTGGGGAAGTCCACTTAAAACCTTCCTGCAGCCCGATTTGTTAGGAAAGGGTATTAATATTTATGGAGCCAAGACAGCTCGATGTGGATAAGGAGCAAATCAGCCATGACCTGAGTGAATGGGTGGAACAAGCTGGAGTGGACGAATGGCCTCCTCCTGAGGGTTTTATTAATATCAGTTCCAATGCATTGATGGTTTTCTGTTTGAAAAATGCTGACCAGGTCAGGGTTCTCTCTGGTCTCCCCTAAACCCTCCCACCAGCCTTGGAACGACTCATTGATTCACATCTGAGGGAACTGGTCAATGGTCCTGGTAGAATTTCCCTCTTTGCTGATGGGTTAATAAAGCAGATTGAATCCTGAGCTTTCTAAACAGGTATAGAGTGTAAAAAGCAGGAAATGATGCTAAATCTTTATAAAATAATAGGGTGTCCCCAGTTGGAGCATTGTGTCCAATTCTGGGACCACACTTTAGAAAGGACATGGAGGCTTTGGTGAATGTATAGAAGAGATTTACGAGAACGTTTCCAGGGTTGAGATTATTACAGTTACACTGTTCGAGTGGAGAAGCTGGGGTTGTTCTCCTTGGAGCAGAGATCGGGAGAGGTGATTTGTAGAAGACAATTCCAAATTTCTACCATCCTTTGTGTGCAGAAATATTTACCAGCTTGCATAAGGAAGTGCACCCGTTGCAGATGTGGCATCATCAAAAGTAGCCAACTTAAAATGGCAAACAGATGTATGTGCAGTTTTACTGAGGTTCTAAGAGAGGAGAGAGGAACAGGCACAGAAAGACAGACACAGAAGCAGAGACTCACACACACAGAAGCAGAGACTCACACACACACACAGACAGACTCACACACACAGAGACAGACTCACACACACAGAGACAGACTCACGCACACAGAGACAGTAACTGAGGGACAGAGAGTGACAGAAGTATTTTTCAATTTCCAAAAGGAATTCATTGGGGTCAATCTTTGATTTCAAAATGAACAATTGATTTTGCATCAATGAGTATTTGCAGAAGACATTTCCAGACTAATCCCACCTTTTGTGTGGAGAAATGTTTCCTAAATTCACTCCAGAAATGTCTGCCTCTCATTTTTAGACTATGCTTACTTGTCCCAGACTCCCCCAACATACTGAAATAGTTTTACCCAAGCTACCCCATCAATTCCATTTAATATCTCAACAACTTTGATCAAATCAGCCCTGATCCACCTAAATTCTAGGGAATACTTCCCTAGTTTGTGTAATATCACCTCGTAATTTAACCCTTGGAGTCCAGTTATCATTCTGGTAAATCTACACTGCACTCAAATGGACATGGAACCCCCCAGGTCTCTTTGCACCTCCAGTATTTTGAGTTTTTCACCATTTATAAAGTACTCTGTTCTGTACTTTTTTTGCTGACATTGAAATCCATCCACCACAGTTTTGCTCATTCACTTAAGACATTCATATCTCTTTGTAAATGTATGTTTCCAGCTACACTGCTTACAATGCTGCCTATTTCTGTGTCAATGGCAAACTTGGGTATGTGGCATTCTTCCCCATCATCTTCAATCATTCATAAATACAGAAAAACTGAGACACACACGGGCTTTGTACCAGCAGACAGGAGTGAATCATTCCATCCAAGAGGTTTTTAATTCCAGATTTATGTTTTTTGAGAAAAAAATCAGAATTCAAATTCCCAGCAGTTAGTGTGGGATTTGAACTCCTGCTTTTTTCAATCATCAGCTCAGGCCTTCCAATTAAAACCATTAAAAAGAGATTCACTTTCCTACTGCTGTAGTCTGACTGTCTCAGGTTTTGTATATTGTTCCCTTCATGCGGTGAATTGTAAATACCTTCAATTATGTGTATTTGCAAGGGACACAAATCAAATTCTCACCTTATCTCATCAACCAGAACCTGCAAGTCCATTCAAACACCCCTATTCCCTGTCTCTGTAAAGATAGCTCACACTTTCACAATGCAGGAATGTCTGAATAGAAACATCTTTTGGCACATTTCCCAACACGTTGCAGGATGAGGAGCTCGTTACAACTCACAGATTCCAAGCCCCAAATTGTGCTTTAAGTTCGAAAAGGGAACATAGATGAAATCCCAGGTCTCTCTGTCCTGGCACCCATTCTAACATTGTACCATTTAGTTTATATCACTCAGCCTTCCTTCCAAAATGCATAATTTCACATTTCTCAGCATTGAAGTTAACCTGCTATGTGTCTTCCCAATGATAGGTTGGATAGTCAGCTGTCAAGAGGATATAAAGAGTCTACAAAGAGATTTCGACAGGTTAAGTGAGTGAGCAAAAAATTGGCAGATGGAGTATAATGTGGGAAAATGTGAGCTTGTCCACTTTAGCAGGAAGAATAAAAAGCAGTATATTATTTAAATGGAGAGAGTCTGCAGAACTGTACAGTACAGAGGGATCTGGGTGTCCTGGTACATGAATCACAAAATGTTACTGTTCAGGGACAGCGAGTGATTAGGAAGGCAAATGGAATGTTGTTGTTTATTGCAAGGGGAATAGAATATAAAAGTAGGGAAGTGTTGCTCCAGCTATACAGGACCTTAGGTAGAGCACATCTGGAGTACTGTGGACAGTTTTGTTCTCCTTACTTAAGAAATTATATAATTGCATTCGAAGTAGCTCAGAGAAGGTTCACTGGGCTGATTCCTGGATGAAGGGGTTATCTTATGAGGAAAGGTTGAACAGGTTGGGCCTATACCCACTGGAGTTTAGAAGAATGAGAGGTGATCTTATTGAAACATCTCAGGTCCTGAGGGAACTGGACAGGGAGGATTCTGAGAGAATGTTTCCACTTGTTGGGGAGACAAGATAAGGGAACACAGTTTAAAAATTAGGGGTGTCCCATTTAAAACTGAGATGAGGAGAAATGTTTTTCTCTCAGAGGGTGGTTAGTCTGTGGAATTCTCTTCCCCAAAGAGCAGTGGAGGCTGGATCATTGAATATATTCAAGGCTGAGTTAGATAGATTATTGATCAATTGAGTAGTCAAGGGTTATGGGGGGGGGGGTGTGGGGAGACAGGAAAGTGGAGTTGAGGTCACAATCAGATCAGCCACTGAATGGTGGAGCAGGATTGAGGGGCCAAATGGCCTACTCCTGCTCCTAATTCATTTGTTCTTGAGTGATCCATTTCACCAGACTGCCTCTATCCTCTTGAAATCTGCTATTACTCCCTTCCCTGTTTATTACATTGCAGATGACACAAACATTGGCAAACATAATTGAAGTTATGCTCTTTAAACCCAAGTCCAAGTCATTAGTATATATCAAAAAGAGCAGCGGTCCTAATATAAACCTCCACTGTATACCTCCCTCCAATCTGAAGCAACCATTGACCACTCTCTCAGCCAATGTCGTAGCCAAACAGCCACTGCCCCTTTCATCCATGGAGCACTAATATTGCTAACTGGTCTATTATGAGGCACCATTAAGTCCGCCCCATGAGGACCCTGGCCCCAGACCTCTGTTTCGACTCTCCCATCAACATTCCCCAGACAGGTACAACATGGATTAGATACAGAGTAATGCTCCATCTACACTGTCCCATCACATACTCCCAGGGCAGGAACATCATGGGGTGGATGCAGAATGAATCCCACTCTACACTGTCCGAGACAGACACAAAGAGAGACAGAACCAGAGACACAGACAGATAGGGTGACAGAGTGAAAGAAGGATATTTGACATCGGATATTGGAAGAGGAGGATGCAATTTAACCCCATAACCCTGTTCCAGCATTCAATGAGATCATGGCTGATCTGTGATCTAACTTATACCATATATCCTGTCTTTGACCCTTATATCTTAATACCTTTGGTTAACAAGAATCAATCAGTGGCACAGTGGTTAGCACTGCAGCCTCACAGCTCCAGGGACCCGGGTTCGATTCCGGGTACTGCCTGTGTGGAGTTTGTAAGTTCTCCCTGTGTCTGCATGGGTTTTCTACGGGTGCTCCGGTTTCCTCCCACAAGCCAAAAGACTTGCAGGTTGATAGGTAAATTGGCCATTATAAATTGTCACTAGTATCGGTAGGTGGTGGGGAAATATAGGGACAGGTGGGGATGTTTGGTAGGAATATGGGATTAGTGTCGGATTAGTATCAATGGGTGGTTGATGTTCGGCACAGACTCGGTGGGCCGAAGGGCCTGTTTCAGTGCTGTATCTCTAATCTAATCTAATCTAAAAATTAACCAATAAACCATCATGAAATTTCCACAACCAATATCATGAGGATGTAATGGCTCCCACAGTGGAACAGCTTGTCTGCTGTTTAAAATGGAGGCGATTCCTTCTGGAACATCAAAATTGTCCACCTGGGCCCCAACTTCATCTACATTTCTCCCTCTCCTGATGTTTCTCTCTCCATACCTATCATTTATATGTTTGTGTACACAGCAGTGAAGGATTACATCAAATTAATAAATTTTACATTCTCCTTTTCAATCCACTCCAACAATTAGAATTAGAATTAGAATTAGAATTAGAATTAGAATATTACAGCGCAGTACAGGCCCTTCGGCCCTCGATGTTGCGCCGATCATCTGACCTACACTATTCCATTTTCATCCATATGTCTATCCAATGACCACTTAAATGCCCTTAAAGTTGGCGAGTCTACTACTGTTGCAGGCAGGGCGTTCCACGCCCCTACTACTCTCTGCGTAAAGAAACTACCTCTGACATCTGTCCTATATCTTTCACCCCACAACTTAAAGCTATGTCCCCTCGTGTTTGCCATCCTCATCCGAGGAAAAAGACTCTCACTATCCATCCTATCTAACCCTCTGATTATCTTGTATGTCTCTATTAAGTTACCTCTCCTCCTCCTTCTCTCTAACGAAAACAACCCCAAGTCTCTCAGCCTTTCCTCGTAAGACCTTCCTTCCATACCAGGCAACATCCTAGTAAATCTCCTCTGCACCCTTTCCAAAGCTTCCACATCCTTCCTATAATGCGGTGACCAGAACTGCACGCAATACTCCAGGTGCGGCCTCACCAGAGTTTTGTACAGCTGCATCATGCCCCCGTGGCTCTGAAACTCGATCCCCCTACTAATAAAGGCTAACACACCATATGCCTTCTTAACAGCCCTATTAACCTGGGTAGCAACTTTCAGGGATTTATGGACCTGGATACCAAGATCTCTCTGCTCATCTACACTACCAAGAATCTTCCCATTAGCCCAGTACTCTGCATTGCTGTTACTCCTTCCAAAGTGAATCACCTCACACTTCTCCGCATTAAACTCCATTTGCCATCTCTCAGCCCAGCTCTGCAGCCTATCTATGTCCCTCTGTACCCTACAACACCCTTCGACACTATCCACAACTCCACCGACCTTCGTGTCATCCGCAAATTTACTAACCCACCCTTCTACACCCTCATCCAGGTCGTTTATAAAAATGACAAACAGCAGTGGCCCCAAAACAGAACCTTGCGGTACACCACTAGTAACTAAACTCCAGGATGAACATTTGCCATCAACCACCACCCTCTGTCTTCTTTCAGCTAGCCAATTTCTGATCCAAAGCTCTAAATCACCTTCAACCCCATACTTCCGTCTCTCTCTCTCTCCAACCTTGCCCCTCTCTACCGCCCTCTCTCTGCTTGCATATCTAACCCTGTCTCCCTCTGTCTCTCTCCTAGTGTCAGAGATAGCAGGAGGGAGAGATTGAGAGAGGAAGACAGGCAGAGAATATTGAAGGAACTGTACTCTCTTCATAAACTCTGCTGAACCTGCTCTGGGAATGTTTAATGGCCTATATTAATTGGCCGTGTACAATCCTGTATCAGGCTGTGAAGAAGCAGAGCATGTTCAGTGCACAATGAGTCAAAGGGAATGATTCACTCCAGTCTGCTACTGGCAAGAGAGACTGACCTTAATATCAAGGCAGCGTTTAACTGAGTGTGGCATCGAGGAGCCCGAGTAAAATTGAAGTCAATGGGAATCGGGGGAAAACTCTCTGGTGGTTGGAATCATACCGAGCACAAAGGAGGATGGTTGTGGTTGTTGGAGGTCAATCATCTCAGTACTAGGACATCGCCGCAGGAAAATTGAGGCAAAATAGATAAAAAATTTCAGTCTGTCATAAAAAGTGAAATGATCAAACAATGTTGTTATGGGAGAGGCCTAGCCTCCATGTGATTCCATTCGGTCGGACGGATATCAATATAAATGAAGACATATATTTGTCTGGGTTAGAGATGGAAGACTGAACATTCCCTTCAGTCTTGTTACTAGCTATCAGCAGCTGTGTACAATTTCTAATTGCTCTGGTTTGATGTGGGTAATATTTATGTTTGAAAGGATGGGGTGAATCTTATAACAATTGCCAGAGATGAAGTGGGATTGAGGGACTGGAGTAAAGGTCAGTAACAGTGCAATTCACTTTCCACGACTGAGTAACAAACTCTGTTGTGTTAAAGTTTAATAAATCACAGGTGTTGCACTGTGACAATTGTGGGCAGTTTTTTTTAACAATCGGGATTGTTTTTCTTGCAGGATTTTTGATTGTGTTTTCCTTTATTGACCGATGTATAGAATATAAGAGCAGGGAGGTTATGCTGGAACTATAGAAAACACTAGTTAGACCACAGCTGTAGTACTGCATATAGTTCTGGTCAGCACATTACAGGAAGGATGTGATTGCAGGAGAGAGGATACAGAGGAGATTTATAGAGGATGTTGTGAGGAATGGAGAATTTTAGCTATGAGGAAAGATTAGACAGGCTGGAATTGTTTTCTTTGGAACACAGGAGGCTGAGGGGAGATTTAATGGAGGTGTATAAAATGATGGGCCCAGATAGAGTGGATTGGAAGGACCTATGGAGAACAACCCAAGCTCTCCAATCAATCCATATATCTGAAAGAACTGAAATAAAGACAGAGAGAGAGAGAAAGAGCGACAGAGAGAGAGAGATAGAGAAGGAGCGGGGAGAGGTAGAGTGGGAGGGAGAGAGGGAGGGTGAGTGAGGGAGTAGGGAGGGAGAGACAGGAAGAGAGAGTGGGCGTGAGGGAGGGGGAGAGACATGGAGTGGGAGAGAGAGAAGGAGAGAGAGAGTAAAAGAGAGGGTGTGAGGGGGATAGGGTTAGAGGGGGAGAGAGAAGGGGGGAAGAGAAAGGGGAGAGGGGCCACCTGGGCCCCAACTTCATCTCCATTTCTCCCTCTCTCCTGATGTTTCTCTCTCTATATCTATCTCCAATATGTTTGCGCACACAGCAGTAAAGGATTAAATCAAATTAATCTATCTTACATTATCCCTTTCAGTCCACTCCAGCAATCTCTCTCTCTCCAACCTTGTCCCTCTCTACAGCCCTCTCTCTGCCTGCATATCTAACCCTCTCTCCCTCTGTCTCGCTCTTGTGTCAGACTTGCAGGAGAGAGAGATAGAGAGAGGAAGACAGACACAGAGAACAACCCCAGCTTCTCCAATCTATCTATGTAATTCAAGTCCCTCATCCTTGGAACCAGGCTTGTGACTCTTTTCTGCATCCTCTCTAATGCCTCCACATCCTTCCTCAAGTGCGGTGCGCAGAATCAGATACAATACTCCAGTTGATTCCAAACCAGTGTTTTGCACAGGTCTGTCATAACCTCCATGCTTTTGTACTATGTCTCTATTTATAAAGCCCAGGACTCCTTATGCTTTTTAACTACTTTCTCAACCTACACTGCCACCTTCAGTGATGTGTGCACAAATACCCTCCCCCCTCCCCCAGATCTGTCTGTTCCTGCAACTCCATTAGAATTGTATCTTTTACTTTATATCGTCTCTCCTCCTTTTTCCCAGCAATGGAGGCGGAAGGTGCGGGCATGATTCTTATTGAACACGTTGCAAATGTCTTCACAAAAGAGGGGATGACGCAGACATTGTAGTCAATAAGGAGGGGTTTGAAATATTGAATGGGATAAACAGTGAGAGAAGAATTATTAAGGGGTTTAGCATCTTTGAAAGCTGATAATTCACCAGGTTCAGACTGTTAAGAGGTGCAAGGGAGGAAATAGCGGAGGCTTTGACCATCATTTTCCAATCCTCTCTGGTTACAGTCGTGGTGCCAGAGGACTGGAGGACTGCTAATGTTGTAGTGTTGATTAACAAGGGAGAAAGTTATCGACTGAGTAATTACAGGCCACCCAGCCTAATCACAGAGGAGGACAAATCATTGGGAATAAGGGAATGATTGATTCCTGTCTAGTACTGTGTGTCTCAGTGTCTCCATGTCTGTGTCACATTTTAAGCACTACCCTTACATTGGTGAGGAGTCCATCTCTGAAATAAATCTCCCAGTGTTGTGGTAACATAAAATGGCCACTGAGAACCAGCCTAAAATGGCTGACTGATGTGTGTGGATTTCCCCAGATATTTCAGAGAGGAGAGAGAGACAGACAGAAAGAGAGATAAAGAGGGAGACACAGACCAAGACACAGAGAGTGATAGCAGGATATTGGTCGTTGGACAGAGGAGGAGGAGGAGGCCATTTGGCTCCTCAACCCTGTTCTTTCATTCAATGAACTCGTGGCTGATCTGTGAACAAAGAACAAAGAACAGAACAGCACAGGAACAGGCCATTCGGCCCTCCAAGCCTGCGCCAATCTTGATGCCTGCCTAAACTAACACCTTCTGCACTTCCGGGGTCCATATCCCTCTATTCCCTTCCTATTCATGTATTTGTCAAGATGTCTCTTAAACGTCGCGATCGTATCTGCTTCCACCACCACCCCTGGCAGCAAGTTCCAGGCACTCACCACCCTCTGTGTAAAAAAGTTGGCTCGCACATCCCCTCTAAACATTTCCCCTCGCAACTTAAACCTATTTCCCCGAGTAACTGACTCTTCCACCCTGGGAAAAAGCTTCTGACTATCCACTCTGTCCATGCCGCTCATAACTTTGTAAACCTCTATCATGTCGCCCCTCCACCTTCGTCGTTCCAGTGAAAACAATCCGAGTTTTTCCAACCTCTCCTCATAGCGAATGCCCATAGACCAGGCAACATCCTGGTCAACCTCCTCTGTACCCTCTCCAAAGCCTCCACGTCCTTCTGGTAGTGTGGCGACCAGAATTGCACGCAATATTCTAAGTGTGGCCTAACTGAGGTTCTCTACAGCTGCAACATGACTTGCCAATATTTATACTCTGTGCTCCGACCAATGAAGGCAAGCATGCTGTATGACTTCTTGACGACCTTATCCACTTGCGTTGCCACGTTCAGTGACCTGTGGACCTGTACGCCCAGATCTCTCTGCCTGTCAATACTCCAAAGGCTTCTGCCATTTACTGGATACCTCCCACCTGCATTAGACCTTCCAAAATGCATTACCTCACATTTGTTCGGATTAAACTCCATCTGCCATTTCTCTGCCCAAGTCTCCAAATGATCTATATCCTGCTGTATCCTCTGACAATCCTCATCATTATCCGCAACTCCACCAACCTTTGTGTTGTCCGCAAACTTACTAATCAGACCAGCTACATTTTCCTCCAAATCATTTATATATACTACAAACAGCAAAGGTCCCAGCACTGGTCCCTGCAGAACACCACTAGTCACATCCCACCATTCAGAAAAACACCCATCCACTGATACCCTCTGTCTTCTATGATCGAGCCAGTTCTGCATCCATCTTGCCAGCTCACCTCTGATCCCGCGTGACTTTACCTTTTGTACCAGTCTGCCATGCGGGACCTTGTCAAAGGCTTTACTAAAGTCCGTATAGATAGCATCCACTGCCCTTCCTTCATCAATCATCTTCGTCAATTCTTCAAAAACCTCAATCAAATTCGTAAGACACGACCTCCCCTTCACAAAACCATGCTGTCTCTCGCGAATAAGTTCATTTGTTTCCAAATGGGAGTAAATCCTGTCCCGAAGAATCCTCTCTAATAGTTTCCCTACCAGTGACGTAAGGCTCACCAGCCTATAATTTCCTGGGTTATTCTTGCCACCCTTCTTAAACAAAGGAACAACATTGGCTATTCTCCAGTCCTCTGGGACCACACCTGTAGCCAATGAGGATGCAAAGTTTTCTGTCAAGGTCCCAGCAATTTCTTCCCTTGCCTCCCTCAGTATTCTAGGGTAGATCCCATCAGGCCCTGGGGACTTATCTACCTTAATGCTTTGCAAGACACCCAACACGTCCTCCTTTTTGATAATGAGATGACTGAGACTATCTGCACTCCCTTCACTAGGCTCATCATCCACCAAGTCCTTCTCTTTGGTGAATACTGATGCAAAGTACTCAATTAGCACCTCGCCCATTTCCTCTGGCTCCACACATAGATTCCCATCTCTGTCCTTGAGTGGGCCAACCCTTTCCCTGGTACCCTCTTGCTCTTTATATATGTATAAAAAACCTTGGGATTTTCCTTAATCCTGTTTGCCAATGACTTTCATGACCCTTTTTAGCCCTCCTAACTCCTTGCTTAAGTTCCTTCCTACTGTCTTTATATTCCTCAAGTGCTTCGTCTGTTCCTAGCCTTCTAGCCCTTACAAATGCTTCATTTTTCTTTTTCACGACGCTCACAATATCCCGCATTATCCAATCTTCCCAAAACTGGCCAAACTTGTCTTTGTTCCTCACAGGAACATGCTGGTCCTGGATTCTAATCAGTTGACGTTTGAAAGACTCCCACATGTCAGTTGTTGATTTACCCTCAAACAGCCGCCCCCAATCTAAATTCTTCAGTTCCTGCCTAATATTGTAATAGTAGCCTTCCCCCAATTTAGCACCTTCACCCGAGGACTACTCTTATCCTTATCCACAAGTACCTTAAAACTTATGGAATTATGGTCACTGCTCCCGAAATGCTCCCCCACTGAAACTTCGACCACCTGGCCGGGCGCATTCCCCAATACCAGGTCCAGAATGACCCCATCCCTAGTTGGACTATCTACATACTGTTTCAAGAAGCCCTCCTGGATGCTCCTCACAAATTCTGCACCATCCAAGCCCCGAGCACTAAGTGAGTCCCAGTCAATATAGGAGAAGCTAAAATCACCCACCACCACAACCCTGTTACCCTTACATCTTTCCAACATCTGTCTACATATCTGCTCCTCTACCTCCCACTGGCTGTTGGGAGGCCTGTAGTAAACCCCCAACATCGTGACTGCACCCTTCCTATTCCTGAGCTCCACCCATATTGGCTCGCTGCATGACCCCTCTGTGGTGTCCTCCCGCATTACAGCTGTGATATTCTCCTTAACCAGTAACGCAACTCCTCCACCTCTTTTACATCCCCCTCTATCCCGCCTGACGCATCTAAAGCCTGGAACATTTAGCTGCCAATCCTGCCCTTCCCTCAACCAAGTGTCTGTAATAGCAGCAACATCATATTTCCAAGTACTAATCCAAGCTCTGAGTTCATCTGCCTTACCTGTTATATATCTCGCATTGAAACAAATGCACTTCAAACTACCAGTCCCACTGTGCTCAGCAGCATCTCCCTGCCTGATCTTCCTCTTCGTCCTACTGGCCTTAGTTACTGTGTCCTCCTCATTTATTTCACTAGCTGTCCTACTGCTCTGGTTCCCACCCCCCTGCCACACTAGTTTAAACCCTCCCGAGTGACACCAGCAAACCTTGCAGCCAGGATATTAGTGCCCCTCCAGTTTAGATGCAACCCGTCCTTCTTGTATAGGTCCCATCTGTCCCTGAAGAGAGCCCAATGGTCCAGATATCTGTAATCCTCCCTTCTACACCAGCTGCGCAGCCACGTGTTTAGCTATGCTATCTTCCTATTTCTAGCCTCACTGGCACCTGGCACAGGGAGTAATCCAGAGATTACAACCCTGGAGGTCCTGTTTTTTAATTTACTACCTAACTCCCTAAACTCACCCTGCAGGACCTCATCACTCTTCCTGCCTATGTCATTGGTACCGATGTGTACCACAACCTCTGGCTGTTCACCCACACCCTTCAGAATGCCCCCTGTACGTTCAGAGACATCCTTGACCCTGGCATCAGGGAGGCAACATACCATCCTGGAGTCTCTTTCACGTCCACAGAATCTCCTATCTGTGCCCCTGACTATAGCATCCCTTATAACTATTGCTCTTTTGCGCTTTGACCCTTCCTGCTGAACAACAGTGCCAGCCATGGTGCCACTGCTCTGGCTGCTGCTGTTTTCCCCTGATAGGCCATCCCCCCCAGCAGTGTCCAAAATGGTATACTTGTTGGAGAGGGGGATAGCCACAGGGGATTCCTGCACTGACTGCCTGCCCCTTCTCGCGGTCACCCATCTATCTGCCTGCACCTTGGGTGTAACCACTTCTCTAAAACTCCTGTCTATGACGCTTTCCATCACCTGCATGCTCCTAAGTGCATCCAGTTGCTGCTCGAACCGATCTCTGCGGTCTGTGAGGAGCTGCAACTGGGTACACTTCCTGCAGATTTAGTCGCCCGGAATCGCCCTGTGATCTAACTCCATGTACCTATCTTTGCCTCTTAGTACCTTTGGTTAACAAAAATCTACCAAACTCAGATATAAAAATTAACAAGTGTCTCAACATAAATTGCTGTTTGTGGAAGAGAGTTCCAAACTGATACCACACCTGGTGTGTTGAAATGTTTCTTCATTTCACTCCTGAAAGGTTTTTAGACTACGTTTAGATTTTTAGACTATGCCCCCAAGTTCTATACTCCGCAGCCAGTGTGAATAGTTACTTTCTGTCTACCCTATCAGTTTCACTTATTATTATTAAAACTTTGATCAAATCACCCCATAACGTTCTAAATTCCAGGGATACACAGTAAAGCTCCAGCTACACTGTCCCATTAAACATTCCCAACTCAAGCACAGTGTTGGGTCTGGCTCACAGTAAACTTCCCACTACACTGCCCCATCACACACTCCCAGGGTAGGAACAACATGGGGTGGATACAGAGTGAATCGCCAAAACAGACAAAGAGAGAGACACAAACAGAGAAACAGAGAGAGACAGACCGACAGGGTGACTGAGAGAGAAAGAAGAATATTTAACATCAGATATTGGAAGAGGAGGATGAAATTTAACCCCTCAACCCTGTTCCAGCATTCAATGGGATCAGGGCTGATCTGTGATCTAACTTATATCATATATCCTGCCTTTGACCCTTATCTCTTAATACCTTTGGTTAGCAAGAATCTATCAATCACAGATTTTAAAAGTAACCAATAAGCAAGCATGAAATTTCCACAACCAATATCTTGAGCGTGTGATGGCTCCCACAGTGGAATAGCTTACCTGCTGCTTAAAATGGAGGCTATTCCTTGTGGATCATCACAAATGTCCGCCTGGATGCCAACTGCATCTACATTTCTCCCTCTTCTGATGTTTTTTCTCTCCATACCTATCTCTTATAGGTTTGTATACACAGCAGTGAAGGATTACTGGTTGAGGGACAGAGAGAGAAACAGAGTGTCAGGGAGAGGGAGAGGGATTGAGTGAGAGACATGTTGAGGGAGAGAGAGAAATCGATGCAAGGGGCGATGGAGACAGAAAGAGAGACAGGGTGAGGAAGAGCGAGAAAGAGAGAGGGTGAGCATTGGAAAGTAGAGCTTGCTATTTTTATTTTGATAACAGTATCATGAGTATTAGTATTGATATTCTGTCCCAGTTTCCGAAACTGAATGCGAAAGGAATGTAGTACTAAATAATTTGTCATAAGGTTATTAACTATTATATTTGAATAAAGTTACTTGCAAAAAACTGTCAGAAATTCAAAAATGTCAAACTGATGTTGAGCATTTGGTGTTTAGCAGAACGCCTGCAGACAGTCAAAGTATCCTTCGTAATTATCGGTTTATTATGCGTTTTCACATTATTCCACATTCTTTTGGGCCTCCTTATCTCGAGAGACAATGGATACGCGCCTGGAGGTGGTCAGTGGTTTGTGAAGCAGCGCCTGGAGTGGCTATAAAGGGCAATTCTGGAGTAACAGGCTCTTCCACAGGTGCTGCAGAGAAATTTGTTTGTTGGGGCTGTTGCACAGTTGGCTCTCCCCTTGCGCCTCTGTCTTTTTTCCTGCCAACTACTAAGTCTCTTCGACTCGCCACAATTTAGCCCTGTCTTTATGGCTGCCCGCCAGCTCTGGCGAATGCTGGCAACTGACTCCCACGACTTGTGATCAATGTCACACGATTTCATGTCGCGTTTGCAGACGTCTTTATAACGGAGACATGGACGGCCGGTGGGTCTGATACCAGTGGCGAGCTCGCTGTACAATGTGTCTTTGGAGATCCTGCCATCTTCCATGCGGCTCACATGGCCAAGCCATGTTCCACATAATAATTGAATAAATACCCAGGCGTTTGAATCAGTTACAATTATTTCATCTGCCATCTCTCTTCAATTTGCCAGGAACGCCAAATAATAGGAGCAGGTTCTCAATGAAAAGGAGCTGCAGGGTGTGGATGAACAACAAGCTCTAGGGACACAAATAATCATTTCTGAGAAAACGGCTTTCCTGGTGTAAAGTCCACAAAAAAAGCAACAAATTTTGGAAACAACACAAGAGTAAACAAGCGGTGATAATTCTTTGTAAAAAAACTGCTAATGCTAGACTACCAGATAAATCTTCGGTCTCCTCATTTTGGAAAGGATTTTCGAGCAGAGAGCAGATAGCGTAGATGCACCAGTATGGTGCTGGGGATCAGAACCGTATTGATGATGAAAAACAGGACATTGCATCTGTATGCAGTGGAGAAGAGAAAACTAAGAGAACATTTAATACAGGGTTTAAATATTATGCACAGCTTTCGTGAAATGAAGAGAGGGAGGTTATTCTGTCTAATTGGTTAGTTAGTGGCAAAGGTGATCAATGCACAGAGAGATTAGCAGAAACTTCTTTTGGCAAATGTTGTTGGAGCACGGAATGTTTTGCTTTAGAGAAACGTTTAAGTGAAAACAGATGTGTATTTGAAGAAGAGAAATTAAGTGTTTGTGGAAAGAGGAGGACAGAGCTGTAATCCAAGAACACAGGGCAGTTCGACTGCTTCAAATGACCAAATCCCACCCAGAATATATCAATGCTTTTATAGTGTAACCAATGTGGCATGATTTTCATTTTATTCTAAGATACCCTCATCTCCGTTGAGATTCTATTAAACAAAACATATGTAATAATCTGTTAACAAGATGCCAGATCTTCAATAACCATCCTTGCGTCACAGGTTGCCATTTGTCAATAGCCTGCGTTCAATATGTAATTACCTCTCTGTGCAGTGCCAAACTTCCCACTCCATCGTTTGCAGAGATTCCAGGACTTCAAAATTCCAGTTTTGAATAAATTATATGAAATTACGCTTTATATCTTTAGAACATAGGATTCCTTCGGATAAATGTCGGTTTTAAGATGATGAGGGGTTGGCCAAAGTTCTTTATTTTTCAAATTCATCACAGCGACACTGAGTTCAATCATCCCGATCGACAAAATGTGAAATTAGAAGTGGAATAATCCTGTCACGACATATACTTCAGTGCAGAAGAGAATGACAATTCTGATACTTAACGGTATTACAGAAATTCGCAAATTTATCCTGACTGTTTGAAATGGGATAGTCTGTGGCACCTGTCCCTTCTTTAATAAATCAAAAACCCTGACAACTGCATTTTAAGAAGTTCAAATAGTGGAATTCTGTCGTATTATTTTTGCCGAGCCCATATAGTGCAACAGGTGCATGGAATATCCTGTACTGTGAATCCAAGTATTATCCTAAGTTGTGGAGATCCTGTTGTAAGAAAGCTGAGTTTTGGTATCCTGAAAGATAACAGCTGGAACATCAGACACATCCCACATTCCCTCCTTTAACTGATGAGTAAGGAATTGTCTGTGATTGGTGGGAGGCAGTTGGGTTGTGTGGTTACCTCCCAGTGTAGGTGGAGGGATGAATAATATTTGACTAAGTTCACGATCTCTGTTGCATTTTATCCACTTCAGATAAAAAAGAATGCAATTTATTAACCATTGCTTAAGTTATCCCCAAGCTTCCGAGTGACAGAATTTCTTGCAAATGAGAAGGAAGAATCCAAACCCAACGTCATGCACTAAACAAATTAAGCAGTCACAAATCACAGCTGCAAGTTAAAGTTAGGCACACAGGAGCTTAAGAAGCATTAACCCAAATAAAAAGATTTTTCTAACAATTGAGAACCAAAACACTAATGGGTAGAGTTACTTCACAAAATTCAGTAGCCAAGGTTGTCCTGGCAATTAATTAATCATTATAAATCAGCATCAAAGGATGCTGAGCTTTCAGCAACACAGCAATCAGACCCTTCTGTTATAATTTGGTGAGACGTTATTTATTCATTCACAGGATCTGGGCGTGGCAGGTAACCACAGCTTTTGTTGTCCATTTAAATTGTCCATCAGGAGGTGGTGGTGAGCCACCTTTTTGAACAGCTGCTGTTAACTTTTGAAGGTCTGTTCTCAGTGCTGTTAGGAAGGGAGCTCCAGGAATTTAACCCAGCGACAGTGAATGAAAGGTACGTGACTTGGAAGGAAATGTTGAAGTGGTGTAGCATTAATGGTTAAGGAATCAATAACAGCTAAATGAATCGTCCAATGAGGCCTTATGGGTTGAGCTCAGAAATGCTAAAGGGCAGCCACACTACTAGGAGTGTCCAAATAGAGAGGGAGATAGAAGAACAAAGGCAAATTTTTGAGTGCAAAAACAAGAGGGCAATAGTAGTTGGGAATTTCAACTACCCGACTATTGACTGGGATACAAACAGTGTGAAGGGCACAGAGGGCACAAAATTCATGAACTGCATTCAAAACAAATCTTTTAACCAGCATGTAACAAGCCCAACGAGAGGGGGCACAATTATCGATATAGTCTTGGGTAATGAAGCTGGACAAGTGGATGACGCAGTAATGGGTAACTATTTTGGAGATGGTGACCATAATACAATTAGTTTTAACATAATCGTGGAAAGTGACAAAGATAAAACAGGATTCAAAGTTCTAAATTGGGGGAAGGCAAATTTTCTGAAGCTGAGAGGTGATCTAGCGAAAGTGGACTGGATACAGCTACTTGAAGGAAAATCAGTGGCAAATCACTGGGAGGCATTCAAAAGTGAGATTCTATAGGCACAGTGCAGGAATGTCCAAATCCAGATAAAGGGTGGTACGGCCAACTCTACAGCCCTCTGGGTATCTAGAAGGTTATAGGATAAGATTAAGCAGAAAAAGAAAGCTTATGACGATCACAGAAAAATTAATATTGGAGAAAGGCTACAGGAGTATAGAAAGTGCAGTGAAAAAGTAAAAGAGGAAATTAGGAAAGCAAAGTAATGACATGAAAAATTATTGGCAGGTAAAATCAAGGAAACCCAAAGATGTTTAATCAGTGCATTAAGTGCAAGAGGATAACTCAGGAAAGAGTAGGGCCTATCAGAGATGTACAAGGGAACTTATGCATGGATGCAGATGGTGTGGGCAGGGTTCTTAATGAGTTTTATGTCTCTATCATCACAAAAGAGAGGGATGACGCAAACATTGTAGTAAATGAGGGCGATTGTGAAATATTAGATACGATATGCATAATGAGGGAGGATGTACTAGAGGGTCTGACATAGTTGAAAGTGGATAAATACCAGGGCCGGATGGATTGTATCCAAGGTAGTCAAAGGAAGCCAGGGAGGCAATAATAGATGCACTGAGGATCATCTTCAAATCCTCACTAGATACAGGTGAGGTACCGGAGCACTGGAGGTAGGTGAGTGTTGTCCCATTGGGTAAAAAGGGTGCGAGGGATAGGCCAATAATTATAGGCTGGTCAGCCGGACCTCGGTGGTGGGTAAATTATTAGAAACAATACTGAGACACAGGATAAACTTCCACTAAGAAAGGCACAGATTAATCAAGGATAGATTAATGCTGGGGGACTTTAACGCCAGAGTTGGGGCCGACCATGACTCATGGCCCTCCTGCCTTGGGCGCTATGGCAATGGAAGGATGAATGAGAATGGACAGAGACTGCTGGAGTTTTGTACCTATCATAACCTCTGCATCACAAACTCGTTCTATTATACTAAACCCTGTCATCAGATTTCATGGAGACACCCAAGATCAGGTCATTGGCACAAGCTGGACCTCATCATCACAAGGCGAGCCTCTATAAATAGTATCCAAATCGCATGCAGCTTCCACAGTGCGGACTGCGACACCGACCACTCCCTGGTGTGCAGCAAAGTTAGACTCAAGCCAAAGAAGCTACATCACTCCAAGCAGAAGGGCCAACCGCGCATCAACATGAGCAGAATTTCTCATCCACAGCTGTTACATAAGTTTCTGAATTCATTTGAAAAAACCCTTCAAAACACTCCTACAAAGGATGCAGAGACCAAGTGGGCCCACAGCAGAGACGCCATCTATGACTGAGCAATGATCACTTCAGGCAAACATGAGAAGCAGAATGCAGACTGGTTCCAATCTCACTTTGAAGAGCTGGAACCTGTCATAGCATTGCACTGTTGAACGACAAGAAAGCCCTCAGTGAGTTCACATCCGTAGCACGTAAAGTAGCCAGAAGCACTGCACAAAGAAGAGCCAGGCGCTGTGCAAACCTATGCAGTCGTATTCAGCTGGCCTCTGACACCGGAAACATCAGAGGAATGCATGATGGCATTAAGAGAGCTTTTGAGCCAACTATGAAGAAGTTTGCGCCCCCACCCCCCGCAGCCCCACCCCCCCCCCCCCACCTCCCCCGCCAAGTCTAAATCAGGCAATACGATCACTGACCAACACAAGCAAATGGACCACTGTGTGGAGCACTACCTAGAACTGGACTCCAGGGAAAATGTCACTGAAACTGCCCTCAATGCAGCCCAGTCTCTGCTAGTCATGGATGAGTTGGATGAACAGCCAACAAAATCGGAACTCAATGATGCCATTGATTCTCTAGCCAGCAGAAAAGCCCCTGGGAAGGATGCCATTACCCCTGAAATAATCAAGAGTGCCAAGCCTGCGATACTCTCAGCACTCCATGAACTGCTTTGCCTGTGCTGGGATGAGGGAGCAGTACCACAGGACACGTGTGTTGCCAATATCATCACCCTCTATAAGAACAAGGGTGACCACGGTGACTGCAACAACTACCATGGAATCTCCCTGCTCAGCATAGTGGGGAAAGTCTTCACTCGAGTCGTTTTAAACAGACTCCAGAAGCTGGCTGAGCGTGTCTACCCTGAAGCACAGTGGCCTTCGAGCAGAGAGATCCACAATTGACATACTGTTCTCCCTTTTCCAACTACAGAAGAAATGCCGTGAACAACAGATGCCCCTCTACGTTGCTTTCATAGATCTCACCAAAGCCTTTGACCTCGTCAGCAGACGTGATCTCTTCAGACTACTCAAAGATCGGATGTCCACCAAATCTACTAAGTATCATCACCTCATTCCATGACAACATGAAAGGCACAATTCAGCATAGCGGCGCCTCATCAGACCCCTTTCCTATCCTGAGTGGCGTGAAACAGGGCTGTGTTTTCGCACCTACACTGTTTGGGATCTTCTTCTCCCTGCTGCTCTCACATGCGTTCAAGTCTTCAGAAGAAGGACTTTTCCTTCAAACAAGATCAGGTGGCAGGTTGTTCAACCCTGTCCATCTAAGAGCGAAGACCAAAGTATGGAAAGTCCTCATCAGGGAACTCCTCTTTGCTGACGATGCTGCATTAACATCTCACACTGAAGAGTGCCTACAGAGTCTCATCGACAGGTTTGCGGCTGCCTGCAATGAATTTGGCCTAACCATCAACCTCAAGAAAATGAACATCATGGGACAGGACATCAGAAATGCTCCATCTATCAATATCGGCAACCATGCTCTGGAAGTGGTTCAAAAGTTCACCGACCTAGGCTCAACTATCACCAGTAACCTGTCTCTCGATGCAGAAATCAGCAAGTGCATGGGAAAGGCGTCCACTGCTATTTCCAGACTGGCCAAGAGAGTGTGGGAAAATGGCATATTGACACAGAGCACAAAAGTCCGAGTGTTTCAAGCCTGTGTCCTCAGTACCTTGCTCTACGGCAGCGAGGCCGCGACAACGTATGTCAGCCAAGAGCGATGTCTCAATTCATTCCATCTTCGCTGCCTCCAGAGAATCCTTGGCATCAGGTGGCAGGACCGTATCTCCAATGCACAAGTCCTCGAGTCGGCCAACATCCCCAGCATATACAGCCTCCCGAGCCAGCGGCGCTTGAGATGGCTTGGCCATGTGAGCCGCATGGAAGATGGCAGGATCCCCATAGACACACTGTACAGCGAGCTCGCCACTGGTATCAGACCCACCGGACGTCCGTGACTCTGCTTTAAAGACATTTGCAAACGTGACATGAAGTTCTGTGACATTGATCACAAGTCGTGGGAGTCAGTCGCCAGTGATTGCCAGAGCTGGCGGGCAGCCATAAAGGTGGGGATAAAGATTGAAGAGTCGAAGAGACTTAGCAGTTGGCAGGAAAAAAGACAGAAGTGCAAGGGGAGAGCCAACTGTGTAACAGCCCCAGCAACCAATTTTATCTGTAGCACCTGTGAAAGAACCTGTCACTCTAGAATTGGCCTTTATAGCCGCTCCAGGCGCTGCTTCACAAGCCACCGACCACCTCCAGGCGCTTACCCATTGTCTCTGAAGACAAGGAGGCCAAAGAGAAGACAGCATGAATTTGTTAAGGGAAGGTCATATCTTACTAACTTGATTGAAATTTTTGACGAAGTAACAGGGAACATTGATGAAGGTAGTGCAGTGGATGTGGTCTACGTGGATTTTAGTGAGGCGTTTGACAATGTCCCACATGGCAGAATGGTCATAAAAATGGAAGCCCATGGGATACAGCGGAATGAGGCAAGTTGGATCCAAAATTAGCTCAGTGACTGGAAACAAAGCATAGTGGCCGATGGATATGTTTGCGAATGGAAAGCTGTTTCCAGTGGCGTTGCACAGGGCTCAGTGTTGGGCCCCTTGCTGTTTGTGGTATATATTAATGATTTGGACTTAAATGTTGGAGGCATTATTGGGAAATTTGCAGATGTCACAAAAATTGACCATGTAGCTGATAGTGAAGTTGATAGCTGTAGACTCCAGAATGACATCAATGGTTTGGCTGAGTGAGTGAAAAAGTGGCAAATGGAATTGAATCCAGAGAAGTGTGGAGTAATGCATTTGGGGACAGCAAATAAAGCAAGGGAATACACAAAACTGGTAGGATATTGAGAGGGGTAGAAGAAGTGAGAAACCTTAGAGTGCATGTCCACACTACAGATCCCTGAAAGTGGCAGGACAGGTAGCTAGAGTGGTGAAGAAGGCATATGGAATGCTTTTCTTTATTGGCAGAGGTGTAGAATACAAAAGCAGGGATGTAATGATGGAATGAAGACATTAAATTCGGGAAATACTCAGCGGGTCTGCCAGTATCTGTGGAGAGAGAAACACAGTTAAAGTTTCGGGTTAGAAATGGCAAAGCCAAAAATGTAATAGGTTTTAAGCAAGTGAAGCGGGGGTGGGGCAAGAGATGACAGAAGAGAAGGTGTTGCTAGGACAAGGCCACAGAGAATAACTGACCAGAAGGTCATGGAGCAATAACAAATGGTATGTTAATGGCGTGGTGAAAGAAAAGCTCAACCTTCCATGACCGCACTTCTGATATGTCTTCCCTTTTCCTCAACCGAGGATTACCCCACCCCACCCCACCCCACCCCACCCCACTGTGGTTGACAGGGCCCTCAACCGGGTCCAGCCCATTTCCCGCACCTCTAGACTCACCCCTTCCCCTTCCTCGCAGAACCGCAACAGGGTTCCCCTTGCCATCACTTTCCACCCCACCAGCCTCCACATCCAAAGAACCATCCTCCACCATTTCCACCAACTCCAGCGTGATGCCACTGCCAAATGCATGTTCCCCTCCCCTCTCCTGTCAGCATTCTGAAAGGATCATTCCCTCCGCGACACCCTGGTCCACTCCTCCATTACCCCCACCACCTTGTCCCCTTCCCACTGCACCTTCCCTGAAATCACAGGAGGTGTAATACCTGCCCATTTGCCTCCTCTCTCCTGATTATCCAAGGCCTCAAACACTCCTTTCTGGTGAAGCAGCGATTTACTTGTATTTCTTTCAATTTAGTATACTGCTCACAATGTGGTTTCCTCTACATTAGGGAGACCAAACGCAGACTTGGTGATCACATTGCGGAACACCTCCACTCAGTCCGAAAGCATGACACCGAGCTGGCCTTTTCAACAATCCCCCATGCTCTCATACTCACATTTCTGTCCTGGGATTTCTGCAGTGTTCCAGTGAACATCAACGCCAGTTCGAGGAACAGCATCTCATTTACCGATTCGGCACGCGGCAGCCTGCCGGACTGAACAATGAGTTCAATAATTTCGGAGCATGATAGGCCTCCCCCACTTTTTATTTTTATTTTAGTTAGTTTTTCTTCTTTTTTTTTCTTTTTTATGTGTTGATTTTATTTTAGTTTGTTTAGTTTGTTTCTACTGTGCCTACTCACTGTTTTTTTCATGTTTGTGCTTGGGACCAGGCTGTTCAGTTTTCTGTCAATTAACACCCTCTCTGTACTAACGCTTTGTCTGTCACCACACCATTAACATACCGTTTGCCTTTGCTGCATGACCTCCTGATCAGTTATTCTGTGACTTTGCCCGATCAACACTTCTTTTGTTATCTCTTGCCGGACCACCGCTTTACTTGCTGAAAAGCTATTACATTTCTGGCTCTGCCATTTCTGATGAAGGGTCACTGACCTGAAAGGTTAACATTGCTTCTCTCTACACAGATGCTGCCAGACCTGCTGAGTATTTCCAGCATTTCATGTTTTTATTTCAGATTTGCCGCATCTGCAGTATTTTGCTTTTATTTTGATGTAATGCTGGAACTGTATAAAACTCTGGTGATGCCATAGCTGCAGTTTTGCATACAGTTCTGGTCATCATATTACAGGAAGGGCATAATTCCTCTGGCAACACTACAGAGGAGATTTACAAGAATGTTACCAGAGCTTGAAGGTTTCAGCTGTGAGGGAAGTTTGGATCAGCTAGGGTTGTTTTCTTGAACCGAGGAGGCTGAGTGGTGACTGAATTGAGGTGTACATAATTATAAGTGGTCTAGATAGAGCAGATAGGAAGGACCTGGTTCGCCTAATGGAGAGGTCAATTACCAGGGGGCACAGATTTAAATTGATTGGATTAGAGGGGACATGAGAAAAAACATTTTCACCCAGAGGGTAGTGGGTGTCTGGAATTCACTGCCCGATCGGTGTTGGAGTCAGAAAGCTTCAACTCATTTAGAAGTTAGCTGGACATGGACCTGAAGTGCTGTAACCTGCAAGGCTACAGACCGGGTGCTGAAAGGTAGGATCAGATAGAGTGGCGAGTCGTTATTACTTTTTTCAGTTGGCGCAGATACGATGGGCTGAATGATCTCCTTCTGTGCTGTAATTTTCCTATGGTTCTATGGTTCTACAGTAAGACTCGGAAGGATCACTTAAAACAGCTGGAAACTATGTTTTTAAAAAAATAGACAAAGCTGATTTAGTGGCAAATCTGGCAAAAAGTGAGCACCTCGGACAGATAGTGAGGCAAGTGTTGCCAAAACTGGCAAAATCACAAGCCTTAGTCGAGGTTCCTATCCCTAAGACTAAGAGTAAGATCATGAGGTGTTTGGGGATGTGTCTTTTCTGCAAAAGGTTTGCACCAAATTTCAGTACTGTAGCCGCTCTACTAACGGATTTACTCCGGAAAAAGAAAACCATGGTAACGTGGTCAGGTGAATGCCAGGCATCTTTTGAAAAGCTAAAGGCAGTTTTGACTAGTAAACCAGTGTTGACTGCTCCAAATTTAACTGCGCCCTTCAAGGTAGCAGATTGATGCTAATGACCTGGAGGTCGGTGCAGTCCTAGTACAAGATGATGAATCAGGCACAGAAAAGCCAGCAGGGTAATTTTTCAAAGTAATTGAAGCACCACTAAAAAAGTATTCCACTGTTGGAAAAGATCAGCAGGTGTATTGCTAGCTATTAAACATTTTGAACTGTATGTCCAGCATGATTACAAAAAGCATTGATATACACTGACCATAATCCATTAACATTTGTGTTGGGGTTTGAAACCCATGGTGCCAGAGCGTTCCAATGGAGCTTGTTGTTGCATCCTTGTCACTTGAAAAATGTACACATTTCGGGGGAAAAAAAAACAATGTTATCACAGATGGTTTGTCAATAATTAAATTTTGTTGAGTTGCATGAGTAAGAATAGTTCAACGCAAAATTGTGTGACCTACCAGTACAATGAATGAGGGACATGAGTGCGAATTTTTTTTTCTTAAATGCTTTCAACTCCTATTTTTACATTGTACTGAAACGCATTCAAGAATGGTGCTTCATTTCACCAAGCGTGGGGGTATTACAGAAGGTTTTATTTCTGTGCTTAAATCTTAGAATTCTGTGTGTTTTATAAAAACTGAAAGAAAGGATTTTCAGTAGCCTTGGACAACTGCGAAAGCTGGAATTTTTGGATGCTGACTCTGTATGCATGAATAGGAGAAGCATGCAGTTTAAAGGCAGCCAGTGTGGGTTTGACTTCCTCAACGCAACACTTTGAATGGCAGTGGACATTCTCTGACTCGTCACGTGATCAGCTCAGGAAGGACTTGCTTTCACTTTGGTCTTTTAAAAACCAATGAGTTGGGCAAAGATCAGGCATTTTCAAACTCAGACCTGACCTGCCTGGAGACCCGTAAAAAGATCTCTCTCTGTAAAGGAGACTTGCATCTCTTGAAAAGAAATCCTGCATTTGAGAGGTGACAGGTTCCTGTTTCCCCCTATTTCTGAAGAATTCCTGCATCCAATGAGATTCTGTTGCCTACCGTGTTTCGGGAAGTCCTGGAACCTGAAAAAAGCTTCTACTGCTGTGTTGTTGTTGTGAGTCCTGAGCAGACTGGCTGCTGCACCCCTGCTGAAAGACTTGTGTGATACCTGCTGTAGTTAAATTGCCTTGAACAGCTACCCATCAAAGTCTATTCATCAACCTCATCTGAAGAGATTGCGAGTGGTCTCTGCCATATCGATTCTCGGACACCTCACCCAACCAAAGATTCCCTACCAGAATGTGACTAAACTGATTTATTTTTATTATTATTTCTATTCCCAAGAAACAGCTGTAGAACAAACTCCTTTGCCTCGACTAACTTTTTTTTTTGATGTATGGGTGTGTGCACGAGGGATAAGAAATTAAGCAGCTTTTCATATGTATAGATTTCTCGTATTAGTAGTTAAGACTTATTATTTATTTTCTAATAACTAGTTTTTTTTGTTTAAAGCAACGTCATTTAGTGTAATGTATTCTAGGGGACAAATAGAGTGTCTAATTTGGCTATTCTTCAGTAGGTGGAAAATTCATTGAAATACTGTGACCCGTGGAGAAGTGGGACTGCACTAATAGTACATTTCTCCTGTCTCGTTCGTCACATTCCATTCAAGAAAGCAAGGAGACAGAAAGTAGAGAACTACAAGCCATTTAGCTTGATATCTGTCATCGGGAAATGCTGTCATCTATTATTACAGAGGTTATAGCAGGGCACTTAGAAAATTTCAATATAATCAGGCAGAGTCAACATTGTTATATGAAAGGGAATTCATGTTTGACTAATATATTGGTGTTGTTTGATGAAGTAACAAACAACGTGGATAAAGGGGAACCTGTGGAAGAAGTGTACTTTGATTTCCAGAAGGCATTGGACGAGGTGCGACATCAAAGGTTACCATGTAAAATACGAGCCCATGGTATTGTGGGTGGCATATTAGCATGGGTAAAGGGCAGTTGGCTGACAGGAAGCAGAGAGTAGGAATAAATGGATGTTTCTTTTGGGTTGACAAGCTGTAACTAGTGGAAAGTCACACTGATCATTGCTGGGGCCTCAGCCATTTATAATTTATATGAATGACTTGGATGAAGGGGCTGAATGTATGGTTGCTGAATTTGCTGATGACATGATAGGCAGGAAAACAAGTTGTGAAGAGGACATAAGGAGTTTGAAAAGGGATATGGCCAGGTTAACTGAGTGGGCAAAAAATTGACAAATGTAGTATAATGTAGGAAAATGCAAAGTTATCCACTCTGGCAGGAAGAGTAGTGAAGCAACATATTATTTAAATGGAGAGAGATTGCAGAACTCTGAGTTATAGAGGGATCTGGGTGTTCTGGTGCATAAATCACCAAAGGTTGGTCTGCAAATTAGGAAGGCAAATGGAATGTTGACGTTTATTGCAAGGGGAATAGAAGATAAAAGTAGGGATGTTTTGCTACAATTGTGTAGGGTATTGGTGAGACCACATCTGGAGTACTGTGTACAGTTTTGGTTTCCTTATTTGAGAAATAATTATAAATGAATTAGAGGCATTGCAGAGAAGGTTCCCTCGACTGATTCCTGGGATGGCTGGGGGTGGGGGGTGCGGGAGTTGCTGGTGGTGGGGGCGGTGTTTGGTGGTGGTGGTTATGTTATGAGGAAAGTTTGGACAGGTTGGGTCTGCATCCTTTGGAATTTAGAAGAATGAGAGGTGATGTTATTGAAACATATACGATCCTGAGGGGCCTTGAAAGGATGGATGGTGAAAGGATATTTCCCCTTGTGGGAGAGACTAGAGTGAGGGGACACAGTTTAAAAATCAGGAGTCGCCCATTTAAAATGGGGATGAGGTGAAATGTTTTCTCTCAGAGGGTTGGGAGCCTATGGAAGTGTCTTCCGCAGAGCTCGGTGGAGGCAGGTCATTGAATACTTTAAGGCAGAGGTAGATAAAACCTTGACTAGCAAGGGAGCCAAAGAGTATGGCGGTAGGCTGGAAAGTGGCGTTGAGGCCACAATCAGATCATCCATGATCTTATTAGATGGAAGAGCAGGTACGAAGGGGCCGAATGGACGACTCCTGCTCATAATTTGTATTTTCCTATGAAATGTACGTATTTCCACAGTCTGGGTCTGGAGTTCTGCAGAAACTTCAGTTGTCTCATTGTGTCTGGACTGACCCTTTTGTTCTTCTTTCTTTCCCCACCCCCGTTCACTTGTTCAAAACTTCGCACATTTCCAACCTTTGTCAGTTTTAATGAAAGGCTACTGGCCTGAAATGTTAACCGTACTTCGCTCTCCATAGATGCTGCCAGACCTGCTGAGTGTTTTCAGCACTTTCTGGTTTTATTTTAGATTTTCAGCTTCCACAGTTTTTTGCTTTTATTTTAATTAATTGAAAATTGTTTTAATAATTACTTGATGCAATTTAATTTATAGGGAGGTGAACTTTAAGGTTTACATTTATGCTTACTCCTTTGCCCCTCCTTGTGCCTTGTACACATCGTTACAAACAACATTGGCAGGAAGAGTGATGAGGTCCTGCAGGGGGAGTTTAGGGAATTAGGTAGAAAGTTAAAAAAACAGGACCTCTGGGGTTATAATATCTGGATTACTCCATGTGCCACATGCCAGTGAGGCTGGAAATAGGAAGATAGTGCAGCTAAACACGTGGCTGAGCAGCTGGTGTAGAAAGGAGGGTTTCAGGTATCTGGACCATTGGGCTCTCTTCAGGGACAGATGGGACCTGTACAAGAAGGACGGGTTGCATCTAAACTGGAGGGGCACTAATATCCTGGCTGCAAGGTTTGCTAGTGTCATGCGGGAGGGTTTAAACTAGTGTGGCAGGGGGGTGGGAACCAGAGCAGTAGGACAGCAAGTGAAATAAATGAGGAGGACAGAGTAAATAAGGCCAGTTGGACTAAAAGGAAGAGCAGGCAGGGAGATGTTGCGGAGCACAGCGGGACAGGTGGTCTGAAGTGCATTTGTTTCAATGCAAGAAGTATAACAGGTAAGGCAGATGAACTCAGAGCTTGGATTAGTACTTGGAAATATGATGTTGTTGCTATTACAGAGACTTGGTTGAAGGAAGGGCAGGATTGGCAGCTAAATGTTCCAGGCTTTAGAAGCTTCAGGCGGGATAGAGGGGGATGTAAAAGAGGTGGGGGAGTTGCATTACTGGTGAAGGAGAATATCACAGCTGTACTGCAGGAGGACACCTCAGAGGGGTCATGCAGCGAGGCAATATGGGTGGAGCTCAGGAATAGGAAGGGTGCAGTCACGATGTTGGGGGTTTACTACAGGCCTCCCAACAGCCAGCGGGAGGTAGAGGAGCAGATATGTAGACAGATGTTGGAAAGATGTAAAGGTAACAGGGTTGTGGTGGTGTGTGATTTTAAGTTCCCCTATATTGACTGGGACTCACTTAGTGCTCGAGGCTTGGATGGGGAAGAATTTGTGAGGAGCATCCAGGAGGGCTTCTTGAAACAGTATGTAGATAGTCCAACTGGGGATGAGGCCATTCTGGACCTGGTATTGGGGAATGAGTCCGGCCAGGTGGTCGAAGTTTCAATGGGGGAGCATTTCGGGAGCAGTGACCATAATTCCATAAGTTTTAAGGTACTTGTGGATAAGGATAAGAGTAGTCCTCGGGTGAAGGTGCTAAATTGTGGGAAGGCTAATTATAACAATATTAGGCAGGAACTGAAGAATTTAGATTGGGGGCGGCTGTTTGAGGGTAAATCAACATCTGACATGTGGGAGTCTTTCAAACGTCAGCTGATTAGAATCCAGGACCAGCATGTTCCTGTGAGGAAGAAAGACAAGTTTGGCAAGTTTCCGGAAGCTTGGATAACACGGGATATTGTGAGCCTTGTCAAAAAGAAAAATGAAGCATTTGTAAGGGCTGGAAGGCTAGGAACAGATGAAGCACTTGAGGAATATAAAGACAGTAGGAAGGAACTTAAGCAAGGAGTTAGGAGGGCTAAAAGGGGTCATGAAAAGTCATTGGCAAACAGGATTAAGGAAAATCCCAAGGCTTTTTATACATATATAAAGAGCAAGAAGGTAACCAGGGAAACGGTTGGCCCACTCAGGACAGAGATGGGAATCTATGTGTGGAGTCAGAGGAAATGGACGAGGTGCTAAATGAGTACTTTGCATCAGTATTCACCAGAGAAGGACTTGGTGGATGATGAGCCTAGTGAAGGGAGTGCAGATAGTCTTAGTCATCTCAGTATCAAAAGGAGGAGGTGTTGGGTGTCTTGAAAAGCATTAAGGTAGATAAGTCCCCAGGACCTGATGAGATCTACCCGAGAATACTGAGGGAGGCAAGGGAAGAAATTGCTGGGGCCTTGACAGAAATCTTTGCATCCTCATTGGCGACAGGTGAGGTCCCAGAGGACTGGAGAATAGCCAATGTTGTTCCTTTGTTTAAGAAGGGTGGCAAGGATAATCCAGGAAATTATAGGCCGGTGAGCCTTACGTCAGTGGTAGGGAAACTATTAGAGAGGATTATTCGGGACAGGATTTACTCCTGTTTGGAAACAAACGAACTTATTAGCGATGGTTTTGTGAAGGGGAGGTCGTGTCTTACTAATTTGATTGAGTTTTTTGAGGAAGTGACGAAGATCATTGATGAAGGAAGAGCAGTGGATGTTATCTATATGGACTTTAGTAAAGCCTTTGACAAGGTCCAGCATGGCAAACAGATGCAAAAGGTGACGTCACACGGGATCAGAGGTGAGCTGGCAAGATGGATACAGAACTGGCTCGGTCATAGAAGACAGAGGGTATTATTGGATGGGTGTTTTTCTGAATGGAGGGATGGGACTAGTGGTGTTCCACAGGGATCAGTGCTGGGACCTTTGCTGTTTGTAGGATATATAAATGATTTGGAGGAAAATGTAGCAGGTCTGATTAGTAAGTTTGCGGATGCCGCAAAGGTTGGTAGAGTTGCGGATAATGATGAGGATTGTCAGAGGATACAGCAGGATTTAGATCGGTTGGAGACTTGGGCGGAGAAATGGCAGATGGAGTTTAATCCGGACAAATGTGAGGTCATGCATTTTGAAACGTCTAATGCAGGTGGGAGGTATACAGTAAATGGCAGAACCCTTAGGTGTATTGACAGGCAGAGAGATCTGGGCGTACAGGTCCACAGGTCACTGAAAGTGGCATCACAGGTGGATAAGGTAGTTAAGAAGGCATATGGCATGCTTTCCTTCATCGGTCGGGGCATAGAGTATAAAATTGGCAAGTCATGTTGCAGCTGTACAGAACCTTAGTTCGGCCACACTGAGAATATTGCGTGCAATTCTGGTCGCTATCCGACCAAAAGGACGTGGAGGCTTTGGAGAGGGTACAGAGGAGGTTTACCAGGATGTTGCCTGCATTAGCTATGAGGAGAGGTTGGAAAAACTCGGATTGTTTTCACTGGAACGACGGAGGTGGAGGGGCAACATGATAGTGGTTTACAAAGTTATGAGCGGCATGGACAGAGTGGATAGTCAGAAGCTTTTTCCCAGGGTGGAAGAGTCAGTTACTAGGGGACATAGGTTGAAGGTGCCAGGGGTAAAGTTTAGAGGGGGTGTGCGAGGCAAGTTTTTTACACAGAGGGTGGTGAGTGCCTGGAACTTGCTGAGAGGGGAGATGGTGGAAGCAGATATGATAGCGACGTTTAAGAGACATCTTGACAAATACATGAAAAGGAAGGGAATAGAGGGATATGGACCCCGGAAGTGAAGAAGGTGTTAGTTTAGGCAGGCATCAAGATCGGCACAGGCTTGGAGGCCGAATGACCTGTTCTTGTGCTGTACTGTTCTTTGTTCATTGTTTGTTCTTTGAAGTCACTTTACATTTCTCCCCCACCACTTTGCCATTTTCTGTTTCAATGCTTGGGGCAAGGCCCACATTGCTTCCTATGTTCCAGGTCTTGTAATAAGAATTCTCACGATTCAATGCCTGTCACACCACTGGTCAACATCCTGCTCCACTGAATAAAGACAGGACAAACTGTTTTTTTGAAGCAGGATTCAGCAAAGAGCTCATCTGCAGTTTATTGATGAAAATATTACAACTGCAGTGTCGGTGCCTTTGGAGATAAATGAGAAAATGATCGTTGATGATTGTAACTGAACATATCCTACCTCTTTGGCATCACTTTTTTTCTTTTTTCCAGTCATGAAAATGTGTTGTCAGGAAATGAATGACTGCTGAAGGACAGTCCTGGTCTTCAGTGATCAGAGAATCATTACAGTGCAAAAGCAAGTCATTCGGCCCATCGGGGTCACACTGGCTCTCTGAAAGAGCACCTCCCTCACTTCCATTCCCTGCCTTCTCCCCATGATCCTGCACATTCTTCCTTTCTCAATTAACTGTCTAATTCCCTTTTCAATTCTTTAAGCATTAAACAAGCCTCCATTACATTCTCACACATGGCATTCCAGACCTTAACCACCGGCTGCCTGAAAAAGTTAATTAAAAATCCAATCTGTTTATCCTACTTTGCTCGCTACCTTATGAGAATAAATATCATGAATGCAGAAATCTCAGGATATATTGGTGGGACTGAGATTCGATATGCAAGAGGTGGGATGCACTCTGGGCATGGTGTTTGTGAAGTGAAGAGTGAATGGTGCTTGTTGATGGCTTAACGGTGTTGTGAACTAACTGCGAATTTAGAAACAAAAACCAAAATTGAGTAGGACCAGGTAAATCTGGACAGGCGATTCCTGGTTTACAAGATCAGTTCCCTAATTTTCTCTAGGTATTAGGACCAGTACATTTCTTGATCTATATCAATGATTTAGACTTTGGGGCACAGGGAACTTTCAAAATTTGCCATTGACATAAAACTTGGAAGTATTGTGAACTGTGAGGATAGTGATAAACTTCAAGAGAACATAGACAGATTGGTGGAATGGGCGGAAACATGGCAGATGAAATTTTATACAGAAAGATGTGAAGGGATACATTTAGGTAGGAAGAATGAGGAGAGGCAATATAAAATAAAGGACAAAATTCTAAAGGGGATGCGGGACCAGAGGGACCTTGGGTATATGTGCACAAATTGCTGAAGGTGGCAGGACAGGTTGAGAAAGTGGTCAATAAGGCATACGGGATGCTGGGCTTTATAAACGCAGCATAGAGTACAAAAGTAAGGAAGTTGCGGTGAAGCTTTATAAAACATTGGTTCAGCCTCAACTGGAGTATTGGAGAAACTGTTCCCATTGGCAGAAGTGTCAAGAACCAGAGGAAACTGATTTAAAGTGATTAACAAACTCAAGGGCGGCACAGTGGCGCAGTGATTAGCACCCACAGCTCCAGGGACCCGGGTTCGATTCTGGGTAGTGCCTTTGCAGAGTTTGCAAGTTCTGCCTGTGACTGTGTGGGTTTTCACCTGGTGCTCTGGTTTCCTCCCACAGCCAAAGACTTGCAGGTGATAGGTAAATTGGCCGTTGTAAATTGCCCGTAGTGCAGGCAGGTGGTAGGGAATATAGGATTACTGTAGGTCTCATATGAATGTGTGATTGTTGGTCGGCACAGACTCGGTGTGCCGAAGGGCCTGTTTCAGTGCTGTATCTCTAATAAAATAAATAAAAAATCCACGGCAGGGCTACAGGAAAGCAGAGGGCAGTGGGATGAGCTAAGTTGCTCTTGCAGAGAGATGGCAAAAATATGATGGGTTAGATGGCCTCCTATGCACTAAACAGTCGACGATTCAATGAAGTGTCTCCAGAAACAATGGAAATACGAATTCACACAAAAAGCTTTCCATTTTGGCTTTTGTAGGAACAAGTTTATTTGTTTCCCAGCGCATGTGAGGATTTGAGAATGGAAACAGTGGGATTGGAGTAGAGACTGCAGTTGCTGTCTTCACTCCTGTCCTGCATTGGGCGCTCTGGTTCTCCTCCAGGTCCTTTACTTCTGGTCCTGCGGCAGATACCTCTTGCCCGCCACTCCACCTCTCTTTGTCAAGCCTCAGCTACCCCCCGCCCCCACCACCCACCACCCCCCGTCTCTCACACTGCTCCACTCGGTCCTCCTCCCACTCTTCTTCATCTCAACCCATCAACATATCCTTCCATTCCTTTCTCCTCTTGTGTTTATCCAGCTTCCCCTAAATTCCATCGACTCTCTGCACATCCATCACTCTCTGCAGTAGCGAGTTCCACATTCTCATCACTCTCTGGGGAAAGAGGTTTCTCCTGAATTCCCGATTGGATTTATTAGAACTATCTTATATTCATGACCTCCTAGTTTTGGTCTCACTCGCAAGTGGGACCATCTTCTCTAGTCTACCCTATCAAAACTCGATGAGGTCACTCCTCAGCCTTGTCCTTTTCTTATAGAAAAGAGCCTCAGCCTATACAATCTACCCTGATGTTTGTAACCTCTCAGTATATTCTTTCCTACTAGGTAGAAGCTTAAAATCGCAATGGGTACTTCATCTACATTTATTCGTTTTTATATGTCCACATGCCTTGATGTGGGCATCACTAGCCAGGTTGAGATTTATTGCCCTCCCCTAGTTGTCCCCTGTCAAGCCTCTCTCATGAACCACTGAAGTCTGTGGTGGATGTACACTCGCATTGTTATTAGGTAGGAAATTTTAGGATTTTGACCAAGGGACAATGAAAGATAGAAACATAGAAGCATAGAAAACAGGAGCAGGAGTAGGCCATTCGGCCCTTCGAACCTGCGCCGCCATTCATTATGATCATCCAACTCAGTGACCTGTTCCCGCTTTCACACCATATCTTTTGATCCCTTTAAACCCAAGAGCTATATCGGCGAGACATTGGTCATCTCAATTTCTCTGCCCCCCTCACTCACTCTAACCTGTCCCCCTCTGAACTTGAGGCACTCCGTTCTCTCAAGTCTAACCCCGACATGGTCATCAAAACTGCAGACAAGGGCGGTGCTGTTGTTGTATGGCGTACCGACCTCTACCTTGCAGGAGCTCAACGCCAACTCACAGACACTTCTTCCTACCTCCCTCTGTACTATGACCCCACCACCGACCATCAGCCACCGTCCAAAGGACTGTCACTGACCTCATCTCCTCTGGAGATCTTCCCTCTACAGCTTCCAACCTCATAGTCCCGCAACCCCGGACAGCCCACTTCTACCCCCTTCCCAAAATCCACAAACGGGACTGTCCCGGCAGACCCATTGTGTCAGCCTGCTCCTGCCCCACTGAACTTATATCTTCCTATCTTGACTCTACCTTTTCTCGGCTGGTCCAGTCTCTTCCCACCTACATCCGTGACTCTTCTGACACCCTACGTCATTTTATAAATTTCCAGTTTCCTGGTCCCAACCGCCTCCTCTTCACTATGGACGTCCAATCGCTCTACACCTCCATCCCCCACCAGGATGGTTTGAGGGCTCTCGGCTTCTTCCTGGAACAGAGGCCCAACCAGTCCCCATCCACCACCACCATCCTCTGCCTGGCTGAACTTGTTCTCACATTGAACAACTTCTCCTTCAACTCCACGCACTTCCTTCAAGTAAAAGGTGTCGCTATGGGTACCCACATGGGTCCTAGTTATGCCTGTCTTTTTGTGGGATATGTCGAGCATTCTTTGTTCCAGTCCTACTCAGGCCCCCTCCCCCAACTCTTTTTCCGGTACATTGATGACTGTATCGGTGCCGTTTCCTGCTCCCGCCCCAAACTGGAAAACTTTATCAACTTTGCTTCCAATTTCCACCCTTCTCTCACCTTTACATGGTCCATCTCTGACACTTCCCTTCCCTTCGGCGACTTCTCTGTCTCCATCTCTGGGGATAGGTTGTCTGCTAATATCCATTATGAGCCCACCGACTCCCACAGCTGCCTCGACTACACTTCTTCACACCCTACCTCCTGTAAGGACTCCATTCCATTCGCCCATTTTCTTCGTCTCTGATGCATCTGCTCTGATGATGCTACCTTCCATGACGGTGCTTCTGGTATGACCTCCTTTTTCCTCAACCGTGGATTCCCCCCCACTGTTGTTCACAGGGCCCTCAACCGTGTCCGGCCCATTTCCCGTACCTCTGCCCTCAACCCTTCCCCTCCCTCCCAGAACCGTGACAGGGTTCCCCTTGTCCTCACTTTCCACCCCATCAGCCTCCATATCCAAAGGATCATCCTCCGCCATTTCTGCCACCTCCAGCGTGATGCCACTACCAGTCACATCTTCCCCTCCCTTCCCCTGTCAGCATTCCGAAGGGGTCATTCCCTCTGCGACACCCTGGTCCCCTCCTCCATTACCCCACCACCTCGTCCCCATCCCATGGCACCTTCCCCTGCAATCGCAGGCGGTGTAATATCTGCCCATTTACCTCCTCTCCCCTCACTATCCCAGGCTCCAAACACTCCTTTCAGGTGAAGCAGCGATTTACTTGTACTTCTTTCAATGTAGCATACTGTATTCGCTGCTCACAATGTGGTCTCCTCTACACTGGGGAGACCAAGCGCAGACTGGGTGACCGCTTTGCAGAACACCTCCACTCGGTCCACAAGCAGGACCCTGAGCTTCCGGTTGCTTGCCATTTCAACACTCCCCCCTGCTCTCATGCTCACATCTCTGTCCTGGGATTGTTGCAGTGTTCCAGTGAACATCGACGCATGCTCAATGAACAACATCTCATCTCCTGATTGGGTGCACAACAGCCTGCCGGACTGAACATTGAGTTCACTAATTTCAGAGCATGACAGCCCCCCATTTTACTTTCATTTTTAGTTGTTTTTCCTTTTTTCTGCTTTTTTTCTTTTTTACATTTTTTACAACCTTTTATTTGCATTTATTTCATTTCATCTTCGTTTGTTCAGTTTGCTAACCCATTGTTTTTTTCATGTTTGCACTTGCTGCTGTTCAATATTCAGTCCGTTAACATCTATTCTGTACTAATGCTTTGTCTTTCAACACACCATTAACATATTGTTTGCCTCTGCTCCATGACTTTTTGGTCAGCTATGTAGCCTTGTCCAATCTGCACCTTCTCCTTTGTTATCTCTTGCCCCACCCTCACTTGCTTATAACCAGTGACATTTTTAATATTTGTCAGTTCCGAAGAAGGGTCACTGACCCGAAATGTTAATTCTGCTTCTCTTTCCACAGATGCTGCCAGACCTGCTGAGTGGTTCCAGGGTTTCTTGTTTTCATTTCAGATTTCCAGCATCCGCAGTATTTTGCTTTTAAGCTATATCTAACTCCTTCTTGAAAACATACTACTTTTTGTGTTAGCTAATTCCACAGGCTCACCACTCTCTGGGTGAAGAAACTTCTCATAATCTCAGTCCTGAATGGTTTATCCCATATCCTTAGACTATGATCCCTGGTTCTGGACTCCCACACCATTGGGAACATCCTTCCTGCATCTACCCTGTCAAGTGCTGTTAGAATTTTATAGGTTTCGATGAGATCCCCCCTCACTCTACTGAACTCAGCGAATATAATCGTAACTGACTCAATCTCTCCTCATATGTCAGTTCTGCCATCCCAGGAATCAGTCTGGTCAACCTTCACTGCACTCCCTTCATAGCAAGAACATCCTTCCTCAGATAAGGAGACCAAAACTGCACACAATAAAACAGATGTGGCCTCACCAAGGCCCTGTATAATTGCAGCAAGACATCCCTGCTCCTGTCCTCGAATCCTTTCGCTATGAAGGCCAACATAACATTTGCCTTTCTTTTACCGCCTGTTGCACCTGCATGCTTACCTTCAGTGACTGGTGTACGAGAACACCCAGGTCTCACTGCATATTCCCCTCTCTAAGTTTCTAGTCGTTCAGATAATAATCTGCCTTCCTGTTTTTGCTACCAAAGTGGATAACCTCACATTTATCCACATTGTACTGCATCTGCTGTGCATTTGCCCATTCACTCAACTTGTCCAAATCACCCTGAAGCCTCTCTCAATCCTCCTCACAACTCATCCTCCCACCCAGTTTTGTGTCATCTGCACATTTGGAGATATTACATTTAGTTCCCTCATTTAAATCATTAACATATATTATGAATAGCTGTGGTCCTTGCACTGATCCCTGCGGTACCCCACGAGTCACTGTCTGCCATTCAGAAAAAGACCCATCTATCGCTGCTCTTTGTTTCCTGTCTACCATCCAATCTTCTATCCATTGCAATACACTACCCCCATTCCCATGCGCTTTAATTTTACATGCTAATCTCTTATGTGGGATTTTGTTGAAAGCCTTCGGAAAGTCCAAATAAACCACATCCACTGGCTCTCCCTCATCAACTCTACTTGTTACATCCTCGAAGAATTCTAGTCGATTTGTCAAGCATGATTTCCCTTTCGTAAATCCATGCTGACTCTGCCCGATTCTACCACTGTTTTCCAAGTGCACTGCTAAACCATCTTTGATAATGGACTCTAGAATTTTCCCCGCTACCGACGTCAGGCTGACTGGTCTATAATTCCCTTCTTTCTCTCCACCTCCCTTTTTAAATTTTGGGGTTGCATTAGCTACCCTCCAATCTGTAGGAAATGTTCCAGAGCCTATAGAATCTTGGAAGATGACCACCAATGCATCCAGTATTTCTCGGGCCACTTCTTTAAGTACTCTGGGATGCAAACCATCAGGCCCTGGGGATTTGTCGGCCTTCAACCCATCAATTTCCTCAACACCATTTCTCTACTTATACTGATTTCCTTCAGTTCCTCTCTCTCACTAAGCCCTGTATTCCCCAACATTTCTGGTATGATATTTGTGTCCTCCTTTGTGAAGACAGAACCAAAGTATGCATTTAGTTGGTCAGCCATTTCTTTGGTCCCCATAATCAATTCCCCTGTTTCTGACTGTAAGGGACCAACATTTGTCTTCACCAATCTTTTTTTCTCATCACATACCTATAGAAACTTTTACAGTCAGTTTTTATGTTCCCCGCAAGCTTACTCTGGTACTGTATTTTCCCCTTCCTAATCAATCCCTTGGTCCTCCTTTGCTGAATTCTAAACTGCTCCCAATCCTCAGGTCAGTTGTTTTTCCTGGCGAATTTGTATGCCTCTTCCTTGGATCTAATGCTCTCTCAAGTTTCCCTTGTTTGGCGACCTTTCCCGTTTTACTTTTGCACCAGACAGGAATAAACAAGTGTTGCAGTTCTTCCATGCGCTCTTTGAATGTTTGCCATTGCCTATCCACTGTCAACCATTTAAGTAACGTTTCCCAATCCATCAGACGCAACTCGTGCCTCATACCTTCGTAGTCTACTTTCTTATGATTCAGGACACTAGTCTCAGAATCAACGACGTCACTCTCCATCTTGATGGAGAACTCTAGCATATTATGATCGCTCATCCCCATGGGGTCTCGCACCACTAGATTGTCAATTATTCCTCTCTCATTACACAATACCCAGTCTAGGATGGCCTGTTCTCTAGTTGGTTCTTCAACGTATTGGTCCAGAAAACCATCCCATATACACTCCATGAATTCCTCCTCTTTGGTATTGTGACTAATTTGATTTGGCCAATCGATATGCAGATTAAAATCACCCATAATTACAGATGTTCCTTTATCGCAGGCATATTTAATTTCCTGTTTAATGCCATTCCCAATATCACCGCTACAGTTTGGGGGTCTATATACAACCCCCAATAACGTTTTTTGCCCCTTAGTGTTTCCCAGCTCTCCCCGTGCAGATTCCACATCGTCAGAGCTAATATCCTTCCTCACTATTGCATTAATTTCCTCTTTAACCAGCAATGCAACTGCACCGCCTTTTACTTTTTGTCTGTCCTTCCTAAATACTGAATAGCCCTGGATGTTCATTTCCCATCCCTGATCACCCTGCAGCCAAGTCTGCATAATCCCGACTGTATCATACCCGTTTACATCTATTTACATGATCAATTCATCCATTTAATTGTGAACGCTCCACGCAATAAGGCACAAAGCATTAAGGCTTGTCTTTTGAACATTACTTGACCCCTTCCCACTATTTTTCACTGCGGGCCCTGTTTGATTCTGGCCCTTGATTTTTCTACCTATCACTTGTCTTATTCCCCTTACTGTCTTTTGTTTTTGCCTTTGATCCCCCTTCCTCTGATTCCTTGCAAAGGTTCCCATTCCCCTGTCATTTTAGTTTAAACCCTCCTCAACCACTCTAGCAAATTTCGGACATTTCAGTGAAAGGACAGTTGAGATGTTGTTCGAAAACAACCTTCGCTGGTAATCATGTGCTTTAAGCTCAATAAACTAACTTACTGACCTGGGAAGATGTTTACAGAGAAGCCACATGTCAAGGTTTATGGAAGTCAGGAAGTTGACTTTTTATAAAAGCAAAATACTGCGGATGCTGGAAATCTGAAACAAAAACAAGAAATGCTGGATTCACTCAGCAGGTCTGGCAGCATCTGTGGAAAGAGAAGCAGAGTTAACGTTTCGGGTCAGTGACCCTTCTTCGGAACTGACAAATATTAGAAAAGTCACAGATTATAAACAAGTGAGGTGGGGGTTGGGCAAGAGATAACAAAGGAGAAGGTGCAGATTGGACCAGGCCACATAGCTGACCAAAAGGTCACGGAGCAAAGGCAAACAATATGTTAATGGTGTGTTGAAAGACAAAGCATTAGTACAGATTAAGTGTGAATATACTGAATATTGAACAGCAGCAAGTGCAAACCTGAAGAAAAACAACCTGAAAAAAACAGTGGGTCAGCAAACTGAACAAACTAAGATGAAATGAAATAAATGCAAAAAAAAATTGTAAAAAATGTAAAAAGGAATGCAAAAAAAAGGAAGAAAAAATAACTAAAAATGACTAAAAATGAAAGTAAAGTGGGGGGCTGTCATGCTCTGAAATTATTGAACTCAATGTTCAGTCCGGCAGGCTGTAGTGTGCCTAATCGGTAGATGAGATGCTGTTCCTCGAGCTTGCGTTGATGTTCACTGGAACACTGCAGCAATCCCAGGACAGAGATGTGAGCATGAGAGCAGGGGGAGTGTTGAAATGGCAAGCAACCGGAAGCTCAGGGTCCTGCTTGCGGACTGAGCCAAGATGTTCCGCAAAGCGGTCACCCAGTCTGCGCTTGGTCTCCCCAATGCAGAGGAGACCACACTGTGAGCAGCGAATACAGTATACTACATTGAAAGAAGTACAAGTAAATCGCTGCTTCACCTGAAAGGAGTGTTTGGGGCCTGGGATAGTGAGGAGAGAGGAGGTAAATGGGCAGGTATTACACCTCCTGCAATTGCAAGAGAAGGTGCCCTGGGACGGGGACGAGGTGGTGGGGGTTATGGAGGAGTGGACCAGGGTGTCGCAGAGGGAACGATCCCTTCGGAATGCTGACAGGGGAAGGGTGGGGAAGATGCGACTGGTAGTGGCATCACGCTGGAGGTGGCGAAAATGGCGGAGGATGATCCTTTGGATATGGAGGCTGGTGGGATGAAAAGTGAGGACAAGGGGAACCCTGTCACGGTTCTGGGAGGGAGGGGAAGGGGTGAGGGTAGAGGTGCGGGGAATGGGTCGGACACGGTTGAGGGCCCTGTCAACCGGCAGGCCCGGCAGACTCATTGTGTCAGCCTGCTCCTGCCCCACTGAACTTATTTCTTCCTATCTAGACTCTATCTTTTCTCCGCTGGTCCAGTCTCTTCCCACCTACATCCGTGACTCTTCTGACGCCCTACGTCATTTTGACAATTTCCAGTTTCCTGGTCCCAACCGCCTCCTCTTCACTATGGACGTCCAATCGCTCTACACCTCCATCCCCCACCAGGATGGTTTGAGGGCTCTCCGCTTCTTCCTGGAACAGAGGCCCAACCAGTCCCCATCCACCAACACCCTCCTCCGCCTGGCTGAACTTGTTCTCACATTGAACAACTTCTCCTTCAACTCCATGCATTTCCTTCAAGTAAAAGGTGTCGCTATGGGTACCCGCATGGGTCCTAGTTATGCCTGTCTTTTTGTGGGATATGTTGAGCATTCTTTGTTCCAGTCCTACTCAGGCCCCCTCCCCCAACTCTTTTTCCGGTACATTGATGACTGTATCGGTGCAGTTTCCTGCTCCCGCCCCGAACTTGAAAACTTTATCAACTTTGCTTCCAATTTCCACCCTTCTCTCACCTTTACATGGTCCACCTCTGACACTTCCCTTCCCTTCCTCGACTTCTCTGTCTCCATCTCTGGGGATAGGTTGTCTACCAATATCCATTATAAGCCCACCGACTCCCACAGCTACCTCGACTACACTTCTTCACACCCTACCTCCTGTAAGGACTCCATTCCATTCTCCCAGTTTCTCCGTCTCCGACGCATCTGCTCTGATGATGCTACCTTCCATGATGGTGCTTCTGATATGACCTCCTTTTTCCTCAACCGAGGATTTCCCCCCACTGTGGTTGACAGGGCCCTCAACCGTGTCCGACCCATTCCCCGCACCTCTACCCTCACCCCTTCCCCTCCCTCCCAGAACCGTGACAGGGTTCCCCTTGTCCTCACTTTTCATCCCACCAGCCTCCATATCCAAAGGATCATCCTCCGCCATTTTCGCCACCTCCAGCGTGATGCCACTACCAGTCGCATCTTCCCCACCCTTCCCCTGTCAGCATTCCGAAGGGATCGTTCCCTCTGCGACACCCTGGTCCACTCCTCCATAACCCCCACCACCTCGTCCCCGTCCCAGGGCACCTTCCTTTGCAATCGCAGGAGGTGTAATACCTGCCCATTTACCTCCTCTCTCCTCACTATCCCAGGCCCCAAACACTCCTTTCAGGTGAAGCAGCGATTTACTTGTACTTCTTTCAATGTAGTATACTGTATTCGCTGCTCACAGTGTGGTCTCCTCTACATTGGGGAGACCAAGCGCAGACTGGGTGACCGCTTTGCGGAACATCTCCGCTCAGTCCGCAAGCAGGACCCTGAGCTTCCAGTTGCTTGCCATTTCAACACTCCCCCCTGCTCTCATGCTCACATCTCTGTCCTGGGATTGCTGCAGTGTTCCAGTGAACATCAACGCATGCTCGAGGAACAGCATCTCATCTACCGATTAGGCACACTACAGCCCGCCGGACTGAACATTGAGTTCAATAATTTCAGAGCATGACAGCCCCCCACTTTACTTTCATTTTTAGTCATTTTTAGTTATTTTTTCTTCCTTTTTTTTGCATTCCTTTTTACATTTTTTACAATCTTTTTTTGCATTTATTTCATTTCATCTTAGTTTATTCAGTTTGCTGACCCATTGTTTTTTTCAGGTTGTTTTTCTTCAGGTTTGCACTTGCTGATGTTCAATATTCAGTATGTTCACACTTAATCTGTACTAATGCTTTGTCTTTCAACACACCATTAACATATTGTTTGCCTTTGCTCCGTGACCTTTTGGTCAGCTATGTGGCCTGGTCCAATCTGCACCTTCTCCTTTGTTATCTCTTGCCCAACCCCCACCTCACTTGTTTATAATCTGTGACTTTTCTAATATTTGTCAGTTCCAAAGAAGGGTCACTGACCCGAAACGTTAACTCTGCTTCTCTTTCCACAGATGCTGCCAGACCTGCTGAGTGAATCCAGCATTTCTTGTTTTTGTGTGAGTTGACTTTCTATGTTGGGGTTTGGATATTGTTTTCAGTTCAGTTGGGGTCTAAAGTTTTTTGAAGATAGTTGAAGATCAACCTGCCAAGGGGAAAAATAATCCCAGCTCATTGCTTTCTCTACGTCTTTGAAAGAAACCCTGTGTATTTAGTGTGACAGCTGCAACCTCTGGTGCCACAATTTCTTGGAAAGCCCACCAGATTAATTCTCGACATCTCCAAATTGAACTGCAAGAAAAGATCCTGGTGACCTGTCTACACACACCTGGATGTCAGACCAAAAAGGACAATTGACATCCTTCCACATCTTCTCTTTGCTCTTCAACAATTAGCAAATATTTGGCCAAAGCATTTTTTTTGGCTTTTTTCTTTGTAATAGAGCTCTGCAGAGAAAATCTCTTTATTTTTTCAGTTAACCGGTGCCTGTGTGTGTGTATGTGTGAGGGGATAAGGTAAAAATGGAACTTTCATATTTAAATCTGTATATTAATGCTTTGCTTTGTTAATGGATAAGTCTTGTTTTATAATAAACTGATAATTTTGTTGTTAATTAAATAAACTGTTTGGTGTATTTCTTTCTGTGATAAAGAGTAGAATATATGATTGATTGAATCAGTAACTGGGTAAATATTTTTAAAATATATGTTGTGACCTGTGGAGAAGTGGGACTAGAAAAGACAGTGCACTCCTCCCACCTCGGTCTTAACAACTCCAATCTCTCTGCAACAAAAGTTAACTTATGTCCTTTCGGGAAGGAAATCTGCCTTCCTAACTTGGTCTGGCCTACACGTGACTCCAGACCCACAGCAATGTTGTTGACTCTTAACTGGCATCTGAAATTCCTAGCAAGCCACTCAGTTCTCAAGAGCAATTAGGGATGGGCAACAAATTCTAGCCTTGCCAGCGACGTCCACATCCCATGAAAGAATAATAATAGCAAAAGAATTTCTTTCTACCTGCTTGTCATACCGACATGCTAACTTTGTTCTTCATGTAGAAGGATTCCTAGGTCATTCTGACTGCAAACATTTCATATTCTCTCACAATTTAAAACATATTCTTTCTTATTTTCTGAAGGAAGTGGAGAACTTCACACATCACCCCATTGAATTCCATCTGCCATGTTCTTGCCCACTCACCCAATCGGTCAAGGGAAATAGCAAAATTCTCAGTGCGAGTTACAAGCCAGCGAGCAGTGGAGGAGAAATGGAGGGAGAATGTGATATAATAATTGTGTAGGATGACGTTTAGGGCAGATAAATAAAAACACATTTTTTTCAACTATAAAACTGATGGTAGAAGTGACAAAGTTGGTGTTCTGGACGCAGATTTGGGTCTAAAGTAAGAGATAACTATAGGGAAGAATTTCAATCTAACAAAAACACAGTCGAAGTGGATATGTCACTGGGACCAGTGATGCTGCGGCCCAGGCTGTTACAGGAAGTCATAGAGGTGACGGCAGGGACCCTGAGCACACTGTTTTATCCTTTATTAATATAAAAATATTTAACCTGACCTGGAGTGAATGTGTCCAAGTAGTGCCTCTGCTAAAATAGGGAGATGGGATGAACTGGGTAACTAAATTAGTCTACTAGTTTGTGGGCAAACTCATTGAATCTGTTAATCCAGGTGGAATTAACAAGGATTTAGTTATACAGGGGATGATGAGGGACTGTTGGAACAAATTACCTGTTGACAAGTTGTAGTTGACAAACTTATGAACATGTGAGCAATGACGAAGAGGTAAAATGGCCTTTGGTGCACCCAGTCTGTCCCACATATTTAAGAATAATTGTGTATCACAATGTATAGACGCCCCAGGCAGCTGAAGGCAGAGCCCAATCCTTTCTATTATTAGAGGTGTCTGACTGAACTTGACTTTTAAGCACAGCTCCTTTCAAAACCTCAGGACGTCCCTCATGAAAATGTATAGAAATTGCAGCATAGAACCATGCCATTCAGCCCAGGAAGTCCATGCCAGTATTAAAGCAACACACCAGCCTCATAACATCAACATTTGTTTATTAATTTCTCCTTCATGGGTTTATACATCTTTCCATTGTAGTGATCCACGATATTCGACTCAGCCACTCGCTGTGGTAGTGAGTTCCACATTCTCACCACTGTCTGGGAAAAGAAGATCCTCCTGAATGTCCTATTGTGTTTATTGGTGACCGTGTTGTACTTTTGGCCCCCAAGTGGAAAACTCTTCTCTATATTATCGAACCCATTCATAAACTTTGAAAACTTCTATTCGGTCACTGACAACCTTCTTTTGTCGAGAAAGGATTATCTCCAGAATGTTCAGCCTATCCTGATGGATGCAAACTCTTAGTACTGGTAGCGTCTTGGTAAATATTTCATGTATCTTCCCCGGTGTATTTTTTATAACTGCCCTTATGCTTCACAGCCAATGAAATACATCTTTGAGTGTAGTCATAGTTGTAATATAAGAAACGTGGTAAACAATATGGTCACAGCAAGATCCCATGAACAGCAATGGGAGAATGACAAGATAATCTGTATTTTTTAAAGGAAATGCAATGTTGGTTGAAGAGTAAATATTGACCCAGGAAACCAGGATGGACCCCCTCCACCCATGCTCTTCTTCCGGTAGTGAGTATGGAATCTTCCATGACCACTTGAGAGGGTTGTCAGCACCTCAGTTTAACGTATTATTATGAAAGACGGCTAAGCCTAGCAATCCACAACAGCAACAAATGTTTGCTAAAATGTACAAAAAACATCCTAAGGCACTTCAGAGCAACGAGTTTGAAAGCAAATGTTGACACTGAGTGACATCATTAGCTATTAGAGCAGGGGATCAAAGGCATGGCCAAAGAGTTAAGTTTTAAAGGAGAGTCTCAAGGGAGGAGAGGTGGAACTAGGCGGAGAAGTATACATAGGGAATTACAGAGCTTAGTGTTTAGGCAGCTGAACGAATGGACAGCTGCCAATGGTGCAGTGATGATAATCCCAGAGACGTGCATGAGGCCAGAATTAGAGGAATGCAGATTGCAGAAAATGCCAGGGGCTGGAGGTGGTTGAGGAGAGAGGGAGGTTTGTAAGGCTGGAGAGGTTACAATGATAGGAGGTTTGTGGGGTCAGAAGAGATTACTGAAATAGAGAGGGAAAGAGGTTTGGAGGCATTTGAATATGAGGATGGGAACTTTAAAATTGTAATGTTGACACAGCGTGTGCCAATGTGCATGAGTGCCCACTGGACGATGGGTGAATGGAACCTATTGGGAGTCAGAATACAGGGCAGAGGAAATTTGAACGTGCTAAATTTTATGGATGGCAGAAAATGGCAGAGCATGGGATAGTCATTTTTGGAGATAGCAAATTCATGTATGAGGGTTTCAGCAGTCGATGAGCTCAGGCAGGGCTGGAGACGAGAATTACTAATTACTAACATTCAGTGGTACTTTGAGATCAATACCATGCATAAACCAGATGTACGTACTCACAGACACTGGATACATACTGCTGAATAATTTGCCCACTAATCAGCGCATGTGAAAGACCCTGCATAAATATTTGACATCTATTTCCAACATTTGTTCATCATTTTGATTGATTCACAGAATCAATGTTAGGAAGAGAGTTCCAGGATTTTGACCCAGCGATAGTGAAAGAAGGGTGCTATAGTTCCAAGTTAGGATGGTGTGTAGTTTGGAAGGAAACTTGCAGGTGGTGGTGTTCCCAAGCATCTGCTGCCCCTGTCCCTCTAGCTGGTGATGGTCATGGGTTTGGGAGGTGCTGTCAAGGTAAGTTGCTGCAGTGCATCTTGTATATGGTGCACATTGCTACCACTGTGCGTCAATAGTGGAGGGAGTGAATGTTGAAGGTCATGGATGGGGTGCCAATCAATTGGGCTATTTTGTCCTGGATGATTTTGAGCTTCTTGAGCTTTGGAGCTGCAGACTTCCAGGCAAGTGGAGAGTATTCCATCACACTCCTGACTTGTTGCTTGTAGATGGTGGACAGAAACTGGCGAGACATGAGATGAGTTACTTGCCGCTGGATTCCTAGCCTCTGACCTACTCTTGCAACCACAGTATTTACGTGGCTGGTCCCGTTCAGTTTCTGGTCAATGGTGACTCCCAAGATGAGGAACGTGTGTGATTCAGCAGTAGTAATGCCATTGAGCATCAAGGAGAGATTTTCCCTTGTGTGTGATGGTCATTGCCTGGCACTTGTGTGACACAAATGTTACTTGCCACTTATCACCCCAACCCTGGATGTTGTCACGTCAGGTCTTGCTGAGTATGGACATGGGCTGCTCAGTATCTGAGGAGTTGTGAATGGTGCTGAACATAGTACAATCATCAGTGCCCGTTCCCAATTCTGACCTTATGATGGAGGGAAGGTCATTGATGAAGCAGTTGAAGAGGGTTGGGCCCAGGACACTACCCTGAGGAACTCTTGCTGTGACGTCCTGGGACTGATATGATTGACCTCCAACAACCACAATCACCTTCCTTTGTGCTAGCTATGACTCCAACCAGTGGAGAGTTTTCCCCCGATACCCATTGACTTCAGTTTTGCTTGGACTCCTTGAGTGCATACTCGGTCTTTTTTTAAATTTGTTAAGCCAATGTGGACATTGCTGGGAGACAAGCATTCGCTGTCCATCCCTAATTGCCCTTGGGGAGGTGGTGATGAGCTGCCTTCTTGAACTGCTGCAGTGTTTGTGGTGTAGGTACACCAACAGTATTGTTCGGAAGGGAGTTCCAGGATTTTGACCCAGCGACAGTGAAGGATATAGTTCCATGTCAGCATGGTGTCTGACTTGGAGGGGAACTTGGAGGGAGCTGGTGTCACCATACATTAGCTGTCTTTACTCTTCCAGGTGGCAGGGGTCGCAGGTTTGGAAGGAACTACCAAAGGAACCTTGGTGAATTGCTTTAGTGAATCTTGTAGTTGGCACACACTGCTGCCACTGTGCATCAGTGGTGGAGGGGTTGAAATTTGAAGGTGCTGTACGTGGTGCCAATCAAGAAGGCTGTTTTGTCTTTGATTGTGTTGAATGTCCTGAATGTTGTTGGAGCTGCAAACATCCAGTCAATTGCAGTGTATTCCATCACACTCCTGATTTGTGCCTTGTAGATGGTGGAAAAGCTTTGGGGAGACAGATGGTGAGTTACTCGCTGTTAAATTCCCAGCCTCTGCCCTTCTGTCGTAGTCACAGCATTTATGTGGTGGTCCAGTTCAGTTTCTGGTCAATGGTGATCTCCAGATGTTGATAGTGGGGGATTCAGCGATGGTAATGTCATTGAATGTCAAGGAATGATGGATATATTCTCTTTTGTGGTCTCTTATGATGGTCATTGCTGGCACTTGTGTGACACTAATGTTACTTGCCACTTATCAGCCGAATCCTGAATGTTGTCCAGTTCTTGCATATGGACATGGGCTGCTTCAGTATCAGAGGAGTCGTGAATGGTGCTGAATATTGTACAATCATCAATGAACATCCCCACTTCTGACCTTATGATGGAGAGAAGATTATTGATGAAGCAGCTGAAGATGGTTGGGCATAGGACACTACCCCGAGGAACTGCTGCAGTGATGTCCCGGGACTGAAATAATTGCCTTGATGTCAAGGGCAGCCACTCTCACCTCTCCTCTGGAGTTCAGATCTTTTGTCCATGTTTGAACCAAAGTGTAATCAGGTCAGGAGCTGAGTGGCCCTGGCGAAACCCAAACTGAGTGTCAGTCAGCAGGCTATTGTTGAGCAAATGCCACTTGATAGCCCTGTCGACGGCACTTCCATCACTTTGCTGTTGATCAGGAGCAGACTGAGAGGGTGGTAATTGGTTGAGTTGGATTTGTCCTGTTTTTTGTGCACAGTACATATCTGGGCAATTTTCCACATTGTCGGGTAAATGCTAGCGTTGTACTGAAACAGCTTGGTTAGGGCCGCAGCTAATTTTGGAGCACAAGTCTTCAGTTTGTTATGACCAAAGCAGGAGTAATGCACTGTTGATTCAGTCCCACTCTTCTTACTTCTTACGCTGTCCTCTGGAACGAGGATGACTTTCTTCCATTGCAGGGTTTTGTGCCCTTAGGTGACTGAATATTCCAATTCTGCATCCTCACACACTGCCACAGATGGTGTTTGGTGAGAAAAGTGAATGGGAAGCTCAAAATAGCGAACTCTCCTTCCGCTATTTGCACTTTGTCACTGCCTGGGCATGAAAACATCAAGACTATTTGTCAAGAACAACAAGGAGATCCAGCAGCTACTAAATCATAAGCACATGGCATTCCCGAACTGGAAGCATCACCAAAATTCGAGGGAAAAGGTTGGTCTGCAGACAATTGAAGGCTGAGCTCCAACAAAAAAGAGACTAAATGAAAAGATGGTGGGCTGAAAGAGCACAGGAACTACAGCAACTAGTCAACAGCCATGACATGCGTGGATTCTTCAGTGTAGTCAAGACCATCTACGGCCCAAGTACCCAAGGGCCGATCCCACTAAGAGCAACAAATGGAGTGGCGCTGATCAAGGACAGCGAGGCAGCCAGTGCTCGTTGGAAGGTGCACTTTGAAGATCTTCTTAATCGTGACTCAGTCCTTGATGTGAGCGCCCTCGACCACATTCCACAGCATGCTACCTACCACAACCTCAGCACAACCCCAGCTTGACATGAGATCAAAAAGGCCATCCAACCACTACAAAACAACCAGGCCATCGGCATAGATCGGATTCCTGCCAAAATTCTAAAATATGGCAGAGAGGTACTCTTGACACAAATATATGGTCTCAGCTCCCTCAGCTGGATGGAGCAGAGCATGTCAGGGCACCTCTGAGACGCCATAATTGTGTCCATCTTTCATCCCACTAATCCATAGGTCACAGCATATTAGCAACGTTTCCCACCGACCGGAAAATAGCCAAATGAAATGCACATTCCCACCTAGTTTTGTGTCATCTGCGAACTTGGAAACACTACATTTGGTCCCCACATCCAAATCCTTGATATATATTGTAAACAACTGGGGCCCAAGCACAGATACCTGCGGTACCCCACTAGTCACAGCCTGCCAACGTGAGGAGGACCATTTATTCCTACTCTCTGCTTTCTGCCAGTTAACCAATCCTTAATCCATGCCAGTATATTACCACCTATCACATGAGCTTTAATTTTGCTAACCAACCTCATGTAAGGGACTTTATCAAAAGCCTTCTGAAAATCCAAGTATACCACGTCCACCAACTCCCCTTTATTAATTCTGTTAGTGACATCCTCAAATAAACTCTAACGGGTTCGTCAAACATGATTTCCCATTCATAAATCCATGTTGACTATGCCCAATCAGATCATTATTATCCAAGTGTCCATTTATCACATCCTTTAGAATAGATTCTAGCTTTTTCCCAATAACTGATGTAATGCTAACACTTCCCTGTTTTCTCTCTCTTTCTCCCTTGTAAATAGTGGGGTGACATTTGTGACCTTCCAATCTGCAGGAACCGCTCCAGAGTCTATAGAATTTTGGAAGATGATCACCAATGCATCCACTGTCTCCATAGTTACCTCTTACAACACTCTGGGATGTAGAATATCAGATGCTGGGGACTTATCAACCTTCAGCCCCATTAATTTCTCCAATGCAACCTTCTACTAATACTAATTCATTCAATTCCTCCTTCCCCCAATCCCTTGGATCTCTAATTCTGGGAGATTTCTTGTATCTTCCTCAGTGAAGACTGACACAAAGAAATAATTTAGCTTCTCTGCCATTTCTCTATTCCCCATTATAAATTCTCCTGACTATGCCTTTAATGGACCTACATTTGTCTTAGCCAAACGTTTCCTTTTTACATATCTGCGCTTGCTGTCCCTGTCCTTCGAGGTGATTGAGGTCACCAGTTTGGGGTGTGGAGCCTTTGTGACTGTGTGTACGCATTCACACATTCGCACACACATACAGAGACGCAGACATAAAGTTACGCACAACCACAGACAACACTGTCACACACATATACACTCACAAATATATAGATAAAATCATTTATCCCCCCATCGGAGCAGGAGGATGCCATTCAACCCCCTCGAGCCCGTCACACAGGAATAGAAGGAAGCCATTCAGCTCCTTCGAGGCTGTCACACAGGAATAGGAGGAGGCCATTGGGACTCAAGAACCTGTTATACAGGTTTAAGAGGAGACCATTGGTGAGCGTGGCAGTAACTGCAGTGAGACAGGGACACCAGCAGATGGAGATGGTGAGAGGGGGCAGTAGCTGCAGTGAGACAGGGGCACCAGCAGATGGGGATGGTGAGAGGGGGCAGTAACTGCAGTGAGACAGGGACACCATCAGATGGAGATAGTGAGAGGGGGCAGTAACTGCAGTGAGACAAGGACACCAGTAGATGGAAATTTTGAGAGGGGGCAGTAACTGCAATGAGACAGGGACACCAGCAGATGGAGGTATTGAGCCATTGCTGATTGGGAGATTCTGCGTTCCTGACAGATTGAAAGTTTGCTGTAAGTTAGATGAATGTATGTTTGTGTCAATCTGACACTTTATGTAACATTTAGCTGCTTAATGAAAGAATTTAAATACAACTTATGTTAAATGGTAATTTTCCAACTACACAAACGCTTGTAACAGTCACCTGGTTTCTGTTTGAAAAAAAATATTTTGAGTGAGTAAATGCTAATGCAGAAATAAAACAAGAACATCAAAACAAAAACACCAAACATTCATTGACAAATAAAAACTCTCTGAATAAGTTGCATTGAATTCTTCTTCACTAAAGTTCTGACATCTCTCACTTCCCTTTTTGTCTCTTATCTTATCTACTATTAGTGAGAGAAATTGAAGTATTGATGCAATTGTCTTTTGAAAATGGATATTAAATCTGCTTTCACCAACCTGTCAGACAGTGCATTCCAGACCAGAACAACTTGTGGTAAATTATTTCCCCTGATTATCTCCTCGCATCGCTCTCCCATTTTTATTCACCTTCATTCTGTGCTCAATGGTTCCTGACCCCTCTCTGCCACTGGAAACAAACTGTCCTCATTTATCCAAACGGAGTGAAAGAATTTGAATGCTATTTGCTTCTCCAGGGCAGCTGCAGATTAGTTAGTAGCTCCTGAATTTGGACAGTGATGAACACGTGACAAAAATCCCTCTGAATCCCCCAGGAAAGCAGTGGATAGAAACAGTCAGGATGGAAAGTGAAACAAGTGACACTTTAATACAGCAGCAAAAACGCATTGCCACATTTTCGAGGTAGTTATTGCTGAACTTTATGTAAACTGGAGGTGAAAAGTAAAAGACCTTTCATAAAATTTGTGCTAAATGGCTGTTTCTCAACTTTGTAAACCCTTGTGACTTTACAGTGGTAAATGTTGAGAAAATTATTTTGAATGCTTACTGGCTAATGCATAAATGCAACAACATCAAGAAACGAATCGTTTACAGATACAAGTGTAAATATGGGTCAGAATTATTCTGTGAAATGTCACCAGTTGTAAACGTTTTCTTGGCTGCATCATTTACCTGGTTGTAATTTCAGGGATAGTCACCCAGAGGAACTGAGAAACCTTACAAAATTTGGCTGTTACTCAAACGGGAGCAAAAAGGCCTCACACAGCAAAAAATCTTTGTCAGAATTTCAAGTTATTGCTACACTTTCTATATCCCAATTATCACAGTGTGATAATCACAATTATTAATGGTAAAACATGGAGGTGGAACAGTTAGTAGAGATGTGGAACAGCTAGTCAAGAGGAAGAAGGAAGCTTACTTAAGGTTGAGGAAGCAAGGATCAGACAGGGCTCTAGAGAGTAACAACGTAGCCAGGAAGGAACTGAAGAATGGACTTAGGAGAGCTAGAAGGGGACATGAAAAAGTCTTGGCGGGTAGGATTAAGGAAAATCCCAAGGTGTTCTACACTTATGTGAGGAACAAGAGGATAGCCAGAGTGAGGGTAGGGCCGATCAGGGATAGTGGAGGGAACTTGTGCCTGGAGTCGGAGGAGGTAGGGGTGGTCCTAAATGAATACTATGCTTCAGTATTCACTAGTGAGAGGGACCTGGTTGTTTGTGAGGACAGCGTGGAACAGGCTGATCTGCTCGAACAGGTTGAGGTTAAGAAGGAGGATGTGCTGGAAATTTTGAATGATATGAGGACAGATAAGTCCCCGGGGCCAGACGGGATATATCCAAGGATATTATGGGAAGCGAGGGAAGAGATTGCTGCGCCTTTGGCGATGATCTTTGCGTCTTCACTGTCCACTGGAGTAGTACCGGATGATTGGAGGGTGGTAAATGTTGTTCCCTTGTTCAAGAAAGGGAATAGGGATAACCCTGGGAATTATAGACCAGTCAGTCTTCCATCGGTAGTGGGCAAATTATTGGACAGGATTCTGAGAGACAGGATTTATGATTATTTGGAAAAGCATGGTTTGATTAGAGACAGTCAGCATGGCTTTGTGAGGGGCAGGTCATGCCTCACAAGCCTTATTGAATTCTTTGAGGATGTGACAAAGCACATTGATGAAGGAAGAGCAGTGGATGTGGCGTATATGGATTTTAGCAAGGCATTTGATAAGGTTCCCCATGGTAGGCTCATGCAAAAAGTAAGGAGGCATGGGATTCAGGGAAAGGTGGCTGGCCTATAGAAGTCAGAGGGTGGTAGTAGATGGAAAGTATTCAGCATGGAGCTCGGTGACCAGTGGTGTTGCACAAGGATCTGTTCTGGGACCTCTGCTCTTTGTGATTTTTATAAATGAATTGGATGAGGAAGTGAAAGGCTGGGTTAGCAAGTTTGCCGATGACACGAAGGTTGCTGGAGTTGTGGATAGTGTGGAAGGCTGTTGTAGGTTGCAACGGGACATTGACAAGATGCAGAGCTGGACTGAGAAGTGGCAGATGGAGTTCAACCTGGAAAAGTGTGAAGTGATTCATTTTGGAAGGTCGAATTTGAATGCAGAATACAGGCTTAAAGACAGGATTCCTGGTAGTGTGGAGGAACAGAGGGATCTTGGGGTCCATGTCCATAGATCGCTCAAAGTTGCCACCCAAGTTGATAGGGTTGTTAAGAAGGCGTATGGTGTGTTGGCTTTCATTAACAGGGGGATTGAGTTTAAGAGCCGTGAGGTTACGCTGCAGCTCTATAAGGCCCTGGTTCGACCACACTTGGAATATTGTGTTCAGTTCTGGTCGCCTCATTATAGGAAGGATGTGGAAGCTTTAGAGAGGGTGCAGAGGAGATTTACCAGGATGCTGCCTGGACTGGAGGGCATGTCCTCCGAAGAAAGATTGAGGGAGCTAGGGCTTTTCTCATTGGAGCGAAGAAGGATGAGAGTTGACTTGATGGAGGGGTACAAGATGATGAGAGGCATAGATAGAGTGGATAGCCAGAGACTTTTTCCCAGGGTGGAAAGGGCTATCACCAGAGGGCATAATTTTAAGGTGATTGGAGGAAGGTTTCGAGGAGATGTCAGAGGTAGGTTCTTTACACAGAGAGTGGTGGGTGCGTGGAATGCGCTGCCAGCGGTGGTAGAAGAAGCAGATACATTAGGGGCATTTAAGCGACTCTTGGATCGGTACATGGATGATAGTAGAATGAAGGGTAGGTAGTTAGTTCGATCTTAGAGGAGGTTAAAGTTTCGGCACAACATCGTGGGCCGAAGGGCCTGTACTGAGCTGTACTGTTCTATGTTCTATGTTCATTTCAATTTATATCGACTCATATAGCCCTCAGTTGCATTCTTAAAGCCGCCCTTCCCAGCATTTCGCAGAAAATTGGATATAGTGTTAGAGAGTGATTTGACTGCTAAAGTGGAGTAAGCAGTAAGTCATGCTGAAAATCAAACAGAACGGTAATGGGATATTAGTAAGATGGCAGAATTGGGGGGGAAAGGATCAGGTATAGTTCGATGTCAGTCATCTTTGTAAAAGAATTAATATTCATGATTGAATGAAGAAATCTGAGCAAAGAGGAAGAATAGAGGAATTGACTGGGGGCGATGGAAAGCATTTACATATGACCTTAAATACAGCACCTGAGCTGAATGTAGCTGTGAGAACTCATGAATTACTCTGATTTATGGGAAAAGGTATAGATTTTTAAAGTGCAATGCACACACAATGTACCATATAAAACTAAATATGTGCATAACATTCGTGAGACAACAGTTAGAGAGCAGTGCGAAGTCTGAGATCAACATTTTATGTCGCTCTTGAGGTAATAGAAAGTGTACAATACAGATTCATTCACAACAACAAGAACAACTTATATATAGCGCTTCACAGAAGCATTGTTAAACAAAATATAACATTGAACCACAAAATGATATATTGGAACAGATGACCAAAAGCTTGGTCAAAAGAATATGTTTTAAGGATCATCTTAAAGGGGGAAAGTGAGGTGGAGAGGCCGTGAGGTTTATGTAGGCTATTCTAGAGTTTGGCGCCAAGGCAATTGAAGGCACAACCACCAATTGTGGAGCATTTCAAATCGTGGATGCTCAAGAAACCGAAATTAGAGGAGTTCAGGTATATTGGATGTTTAAGTGCTGGAGATTCCAGAGATAGGGTGGAGCGAGGACATGGAGAGATTTAAAAACAAGCATAAGAATTTTAAAATCAAGTCATTGTTTTACCAGGAATCAATGTATGTCACAAGCCAGGGGGGTGATTGAGGAACAGTACTTGGTGTGAGTTAAGACATTGAAGCAGAGTTTTGGATGACCTCAAGTTCCAGATAGTAGAATGTGGGAGACCAGCCAAGAGTGCATTGGAATAGTAAAGTCTAGAGGTAATGTCGGCATGAATGAGGGTCTCAGCAGCAGATGAGCTGAGACTGAGGTAAAGTCAGGCGAAGATACAAATGTGGTTTCTCCAAATGCCTCACTGGTTAACTGGTAGCAATGGTAATAGCAGATCGGAGGAACGTTATTCATTGTGTATTACTGTGGCAGATCAATCATATTTATTTCACTTTTACTCCCTTGCTTCACGCTCCGCGGTGCACAATCCATCTGGTTCACGGTCACTTTCACCTTTGATCGATGTGTTTCCCTTTGCTGTCAGCAGTTCAAAAGGAAATATTACAGTGAGAAAATCACGTCTGCTGTCCCGGTAATATTGTGCTTGTTTCTGTGTGTTTAAAAACGTCCAGCTTTATTTTACGCACAAGAATGCTTGACAAATGAAAGACACACTGTTAGCTGAAGCAAAGTGTTGGTTACATGAACCAATGGCCGTTTATTAAACCCATTAATTCCCTTCTTGCTGGTGTTGCCATTACACGCGGTAACAGTCATTTTCACTGCAGTCACCAGTAGACAGTGCAAAGGACTCCGCTTGTTATGGAACAGTGACATACACAATACTGGCTAGGTGTTGAAAATCGATAATCTTACTCCTCCCTATATCAAGAAGTTTTATACTTCCGCGGATGATGTATATTGTGAGATTCTGTTCAATTAAACAATTCACTTTCAAGAACTTAACCTTACTCCTTGTCCTCAGTGAAAGTCTCTCGTGTTGCAGCTTCTCAGCTGCTGTACAATCTCTTGCATATATGCGCTAACACAGACTAAATTCCGAGAGGAGCTGAGAAATGCAGTGAAATTCACCTTCACTGTCGTTGGTTAATAAAAGAATAAAACTGACAAACCAACCGGGCCGCTGTTACCGAATTAGAATTCAGAAACTGGCACTGACACTGGTGCAGAAATAGATAATACCAAATTTAGAGTATTCACCAAGAAATTAACTTGAGGAGTCTACTTCAACACAAACGATTATCTGTCATAAGAATATTGCAACACAACAGGTACATTTGTCAGTGCAAAGGGTGGATTCAGTGAGGAGCATAGGATTGGAGACAAACTCTAACCCTGTCAAGCCAACATTCTGGAAACTACTGAGAGCAACCCAGGACATGAAATAGATCAGCTGAAAGACGCCTCTCAAAAGCACGATGCAGAATAAGCTCTGGAGTTATTGCCAACTGTCAATACAAAAATTAGAATAGAAATTCGTTTTGGGTAATGGTACAAAATGGGCAGCGGCAGATTGGCCACCCGCCTTCCACATCACACGATGATCATTTCCATTGAAATCTCCAAAAATTATCTCTACTACAATTTGATAATCAGCAATCAAACTAATACTGAAGTGTGGTGAAACACTGAGCTTCATTTATAAACTGTTATTAATTTCAATAAGTAACTGCCTATTAATTACCTGTTATTGAAAATGCTAGGTTTTTTACAACTAATATATACTAAGCATTAAGATAATTATTTATTCTTAAGTAGCAATTATGATTCTGTAGTCAATAAACAATCGTTAGTGCATGATATACTGTCTGACCTCTTCGAAGATTTAGCAACAACATGGTAATTCAGTCATTCAGTAGCTTGTGGGTATTCTGATTCGGAGCCATTGAGGTGAACACATATTTAATCCGAATTGGGCAAGGGATCATTCAAGGATCGACAGTAGAACGTAGCAAAGGTAAGCTGCAAGATTAGTGTCCGCACTGCAGAGGTTGAGGCAAAGCTCTGGATCCAGTAGTAAGTATATCAGCAGTGCTGCAAAATTGGACAGTACTTGTGTTCCAGCAATAAGTACAACGACAGAGGCACAAAACTGGTCATCAGCAGAATTGTAATAGTTTGGTTACCGTCAGAGCAGCATAACGGGGATTTAGAAGGAATAGAAACACCTGACGGAAAGAAAGAAGATTTTCACCTCTGACATAACTGTAGGCAACACTATACTACAAGAACACAGTTACAGGTAGTATATGTGTAGGGCATCACAGCACCAGAGGAATATGGTGATATGTAGTGTATTTGTAGGGTACCATTAATACCAGAAGGGTTTGGTTGCATATAATGCATGTATAGGCTACTACTGTTATCAGAGGAATACAGTCACATAGAGTGCATGTCTATGGTATCACTTGTATCAGAGCAATACCATCACATGTAGTGTTTGTGTGGGGGCACCCCTAATAATGCAGGAGAACAGTCAGTTATAATACATGTGGGGGAGCCACTAGTAACTTAAGAGCTCGTTCACAGCCAGTGCAAGTGTCGAGACACCACTCGTCCCAGAGGAGCATGGCCACACCTAGTGTATGTGTATGGGAATTGCTAGCACCAGAAGAGCATGGTCACATCTAGTGTAGCTGATGTGGCACCACCAGTAACAGAGGAGCAGGAGCATTTCTGATGTAATTGAGGGTTACTAGAGGTACTGGTTGGGCACTATCATCTCCAGTAAAAGTTCAGTTTACCACTCTTACCAGGGGACAACTGTCATTATTTGTGTCATTGCAGGGTACCACTAGTACTGAAGCAGCATAGATATCTCTACTGTATTCCACAAGTACGAGAGGAACTTTTTTTAACCTCTAGAGTAAATGTTGGTTTACCACTCGTACTGAAGGAAGAATGGTGCCTCTATTGTAAGTGTAGAGTTTCACTCACATTGGGGTTGCAAGTCCATCTCTAATGTGAGTTTAGATCACCACTTGTACTGGAGAAGTAAGGTCTCCTCTACTTCATCTGTGGGTCTACCAGTGATACTGCAGGCAAACTTTCTCAGTGTAAATGTAGAGTGTCACTAGTGCAATCGAAGCACGATCACCGCCAGTGTAATTGTGGTTGCTGCACTTGTACTGGAGTAACACATTCACCTTTCGTTTGTAAGGAGGACACAAAGAGGTAAAGACTGGCTCAGTGAATGGGCAACGTGGTGACAGATGGAGTATAATGTCGGGAAGTGTGACGTTATTCTCTTTGGCAGTAAGAAAAAAAGCTGATTTTTAAAAGGTGTCAAACTTCTAAATGTTGATGTTCAGATGGTCGTGGCTATACTCGTTCAAGGAATGCAAAGAAAAACATGCAGGAACAGCAAACAATTAGGAAGGCAAATGGCATGTTTGGCCTTTACTGCAAGAGCATTGGAGCACTATAATAAGGAAGTCTTGTTACAATTGTAGAGGGCCTTGGTGAAACAACACCTAGAGTACTTTGTGAAACTTTGGTGTCCATATCTAAGGGAGAATATACTGGCCTTGGAGGCACTACAGTGATAGTTCACTCGATTTGTTCCATATTACATCCTATGATGAGAGACTGTGTAAATTGATCTCATTGAAGCAGAACATTTCTTCACTCACAGGGTTGCGAATCGTTGGAATTGTGTACCCCACAGGATTGTGGAGCACCATCATTGAAAGCTCCTATTTCCTATTTGCTTTTGTTCTTATGAAAGTGCAGGGAACCATTAGTCATGGAGGAGCGCTGTTACCGCCATTACAATTATAGCTGAGCACAAGTACCAGAGGAGTATTGTTTTATCTCACGTAAGTGTAGGATTAGCACCAGTGGCTATGTCTAAAGTAAATGAAGGGAATCAGGAGTATCAGAAAAGGGCTATTTTCTTTAGTGTAAGTGTAGGGAACCACTAGTATTGGAGCAGGATGATCACATCTCCTCTATATGTAGGTGCCACTAGTACAGAGGAAGATGAACACATTTACTGTAATCATAAGCGTTATTAGTCTCAGAGACACCTGGTCACCTCTTGAATAAGTGACTTGATATCACTATTACAGTGATATCCTGTTCACATCTAGCATAATTGAAGGGTACCACGAGTACTGGAGGAATATGGACACCTCCAGTGTGAATATGGTGTAACTCCAGAAAGGATATGCATAAAGATCACTGTGTACATGTACTGGACCCACTAGTCTCAGAAGACTAAAATCACCAGCATTACTGAAGGACTTTTTCATCACAAATATTGCAGGATTTCTTCTGCTGCCTGATCGTCAGCTTTTGAATCAATAGATTAGACAGAAGGGCAGTGTCAGGGTGATTCATGCTAAGAGAATTACGTTAGCTAATCTGTGGGAATAGGATCCACATTCATGTATTAATTTTGTATTTTAATGTTGTGTTTTTAATCCTGTCTTAGCGTTAACCGTTTCGCTAATTCTGAATTGTCAAAAAAAAACTACTTACTCCGTCTATTTGTTAAATGACTACAACCAATGCTAATTAGGATTAAAGCTGATGACTCCTTGGAGGATAAATGTCTGTATAAATATAGGTTCCCCCGCAAAAGCTCAGACGTGCACCAGTCTTTCAACTCAGACAGGATTCATCTATTCTTACATAAAATGGGGAAACCAGCTATTCTGGTGATGAAAGACATTTACTATCCCATTGTCGCAGCCGTGGGTGTCCTTGGTGAGCCATTATAAACTATTTATTTGTAATATGTGTTGACATTCTCCCTGTTTATACCACATGTTGAATAAGAAAACGTGTTTCCCCGGTGTCAGCATTACACAGTCGCTGCTTACTGGAACAAATTATGAACTGGGTGTCCACACTTGCTGTTTCCCTTAATTTGGCAGCCTTACTGATGTTACAATGTTCTTTGAAAGTCCTATAGAACGAATCAAGTGTCACCCGTGCACAATGAGCGCTACAGAAGCTCATTAAAATATATGGGCGTGTTTCCCAGAAAATGGCTCCACAGTTAATCCGATATAATCAGAATGAATGGAGTAACATGCTATCAAGAGATATCGCCATATATATTTCAAATAGCCACTGAAATATTATTTATCTCGTCTCTCTTTCTTACAGTGAACTTGGTGACAATTATGATTCTCTCCCGAAGAAAGTGCCATCTGTCCAAATGTATTTCTGTTTATATGGTGGCCATGGCAACAGCAGATCTCCTGATTATGGTCATCAATGTAATGGTGGCACGTATTTTCAACTATCAATTTCCACTTTCATTCCTGTCTTACACTACCGTGTGTCAAATTGTTATATACATAGGGAATGTCAACTTTGATTTGTCTGTTTGGTTCACAGTCTCCTTCACATTTGACCGTTTTGTAGCTGTCTGCTTCCAGAAGTTTAAAGCAAGATACTGCACAGAAAGAACTGCAGGTCTGGTTATAACAGTGTTCTGTTTCTTGAGTTTTTTGAAGAACATTTGCTTTTTATTTGTATATGAGCCTGAGCAAATAGTTAACAAGGTGCAGTGGGGCTGCAAAACAAAAGTGGATTTTTTTTCCTCACCACTCGGTGCAGCGTGGATATGGTTTCAGAGCGCCTGGCTCGTTTGGCTTCCTTTTACTTTAATTGTCTCATTTAATTGTTCAACCATCGGACGTATTTTTGTGGCCAATAGAACCCGCAGGAAACTCCGGGGTAACAGGAGTGAGAATCACAGTGATTCAGAAATGGAGAACCGCAGGAAATCCATTATTTTATTGTTCACTGTATCGGGCACTTTTATACTGTTGTGGTTGACAGTTGCCGTGAGTTTCGTGGCGACGAGACTGACCGACACCAATTATTACCGTGGTGACCGCACAACCCCTGGATATATCGCCTATGAAACCGGAACTTGCCTTAAGTATTTGATTTGTATTCAAAACCCATGCATTTATGTAGCCACTCAGAGGAAATTCAGAGAAGAGCTGAAGAATGTGTTGAAATCTCCCTGGGCAGTGATCATGAGATTAGTTAGAAAATGCAGATACAATTAAAGAAAGCTTATTCATATCGGAAAGTCAAGTTCAATACATTTCTCCTCGTCCAGCTTCCTTCTTTTTGGTAAGGTGAAAAGTAGATTAACTCTTGTGTGCACAGTTCTTTCATTTTGTAGCACACGTTTCGATGTCAGCATTGCATTCGTTCATTCAGTAAACATAACTTATTCCTGTAAATTCAGCACATTTCAAGTTCACGTTTCAAAGATAACAATGATGGGTTTCTGCAGTGGCGTCATGCATGTGGTTAAGAGGGGGAGTCACCTTATATACGAGATACTGGGATTGGGCGCGCCAATTTATTTCATCAATAAAACTTCATTTGGTGCAGAAACAAAGGTCCTGCGATTGTTCACATTGGTAACATTCCGGGAAGTTTGGTGTGAATATTGCTAGTGTGGGTCTCACTGTCAGAGTCATTCCTCATTGACAAGTGGAACCGGGATCTTGTCACATGATAAGTTTTCAAATCGAGGAAACTGTCAGAACTCGACACTGATCAAAGTGACGTTTCACCTCTTTTGCCCCACATACTGGATTATAATGTCAATGGTACACTGACTGGTGTCTCTCATTCATCATAGGGAGAACCTGCTTTTTGGTTGTGCAGTCAGTAACAGCATCATGAGCAATAGTATTGCTATTCTGTCTCAATCAGTTTCCGAAACCGAATGCTAAAGAAGTGTAATGTTGAATAATTTGTCATGAGATTATTAACAATTAGATTTGAAGAAAGTTATCTGTAAAAAAAGCCTGTCAGAGTATCAAAAAATGTCAGACTGATATTAAGTATTTGGTGTTTAGCAGGACGTCTGCAGACAGTTGGAAAGTATCTTTGGTAATTACCGGCTTATTATACATTTACACATTATTCCAAATAATAATTGAATAAATTCCAGGGAGTTTGACACACTTGAAAATCGTTCATCTACCATTTTAAAACAATCTGCCAGGAACAACAAATAATAGGAGCAGGTTCTCAATGAAAAGGAGCTGCAGGGTGTGGATAAACAACAAGCTCTGGGGACACAAAGAATCATTTCCGAGAAAACAGCTTTCCTGATGCAAAGTCCACAAGAAACAAACAACAACAATGTTGGAAAAGGTTATAAAAGCAAACAAGTGGTGATACTTCTATTCAAAAAACTGCTAAGGCCACTGTGAGACTACCAGGTAAAGCTTCGGTCTCTCATTTTGGAAAGGCCATTAAATGCAGAGAGCAGATAATGTAGATACAATAGGATGACGCCAGCAATCAAAACCGTACTGATGATGAGAAACAGGACATTGATCTATACGCACTGGAGGACAGAAAACTAAGATAAAATTTAGGGTTTATGTATAACGAACAGTGTTGGTGAAACAAAGAGGGAGATTATTCTGCCAAGTTGGTTTGTCAGTGGCAAAGATGATCACAAACATGGTCACAAAGGGAATGAGCAGAGCAGTTAGCAGAAACTTTTTTCGGCAAAGGTTGCAGAAGAATGGAATGTTTTGCTTCAGAGAATAGTTAAGGGGAAATTATATGTGCATTTGAAGCAAAAAATAAGTGGCTGTGGAAAGAGGATAATTCTATAATCCAAGAAACATGTGCAGAAATAAAGCGTCGAACGACCAAATCCCATCCAGAATATCTTGTTTTTTTCTCTCCTTTCGTTCAAGGGATGTGGGCATCGTTGGCTCGGGGCACAGCTGGTTCTGCAGCACAGGTATTCAGTACTATTGCCAGAATGTTGTCAGGACCCGTAGACTTTGCAATATCCAGTGTTTTCATTCGTTTCTTGATATCACATGGAGTGAATCGAAATGGCTGAAGACTGGCATCTGTGATGCTGGGACTTCAGGAGGAGGCCGAGAATATATCAATAGTTTTATAAGTTACCTATGTGGCATATTGTCATTTTTTTCCAAGATACCCTCATCTCCATTGAGATTCTATTCAGCTAAACATATTTAATAATCTGTTAACAAGAAGATGTCAGAGCTTCAATGGTTACCATTACCTTACAGCTTGCCATTTGTCGATAGCCTACTTTCAATATGTAATGACTTCTCTGTGCAGTGCCAGATGTCCCACTCCATCCCATAATTACCCATCATTTGCAGATATTCCTGGAATTCACAATTCCATGTTTGAAGAAATTATACGAAATTGCACTTGATGTCTTTAGAGCATAGGATTCCTTCAGATGAATGTTGGTTTTAAGATGATGAGGAGATGGACAAATTTCTTTTCTCAAATTCATCACTGTGACAAGGAGTTCAATCATAATGATCTACAAAATGTGAGATTAGAAATGGAATATTCCTGTCACGACATATAGTTCAGTGTAGAAGACGAGAATGAAAATTCTAATACTTAACGTTATTCGAGAAATACGCCATTTTATCCTGACAGTTTGTAATGGGTTAGTCTGTGGTGCTTGTTCCTACTTCAATGAATCAAAAAAAAGACCTGACAGTTCAGTTCCTGCACTTTATTGCAGTAGAAATAGAACAACTCTCGTTATCTTATATTTACCAGGCCCATAAATAGCATCAGGCGAAGGGAATTTCTTATGCTGTGACTTCAGTTATTATCCTATATTGTAGAGATCCTGTTGTAAGAAAGCTGAGTTTTGGTATCCTGAAAGATAACAGCTGAAAAATCTAACGCATCCTACATTCCCTCCCTTAACTCCTGATTAATGAATTGTCTAGGATTAGTGGGAGGAGGTTGGGTGGGGTGTTTACCTCCCAGTGCAAGTTGAGGGATGAATGATGTTTGACACCGTTCACGATCTTTGTTGTATTCAACCCAGTTCCGATCAGAAACAATGCAATTTATTAATTTTTTTTATTCATTCATGGGATGTGGACATCACTGGCTATGCCAACATTTATTGCCCATTCCTAATTTCCCTTGAGAAGACGAGAATGAAAATTATTGATTAAGTTATCCTGCAGCTGCCGAGTGACAGAATTTCTTACAAATGACAAAGGTGAATTCCTACGTCATGCACTAAACATATTAAACGGGAGCTTAATAGGCATTTATACATATGAAAAGATTTATCTAGCAATTGAGTAGTAACACACAAATGGGTAGATTTACTTCAAAAAAGTAACAGCAGTTGTCCGGACAATTAACTTATCACTATAAATCAGCATCAAAGTACATTGAGCTTCAATCACAACAGCAATGAAACCCGGCGGTTATGAACTGGTGAGATATTTTATTCATTCACGGGCTGTGGAGGTGTCTGGAAACTCCAGCTTTTGTTGTCCATTCCGAATTATCAGTGAGAAGGTGGTTCTGAGCCACTTTCTTGATTGGCTTCAGTCCATTTGGAAAGGTACATTTAGAATTCTGCTGCAGGATTTTTTCCCAAAGACAGCGAATGTAAGGTGTGTTGTTGGAAGGAAACTTGGAAGTGGTATTATTCCCATGTGCCTGCCGACTTTGTACTTCGAGACATGAGAGGTGGTGGGGTTAAATCTTGATGTTGAATGATTCTTGTTGATATGCTGCTGTGTTCTTGTTAATGGTATGTACTGAAGTCACAGAGCGCCGGTGGTGGTAATTGTGTGTTTAAGATGGTGAATGGGGTGGCTGCCTTTTCCTGAATGGTGTCGAGCTTCTTGTGCGTGATTGGTACTGGAATGATCCAGGGAAGTGGACAGTATTCCATGCTTTGGCAGATCCAGGTAAGTTTCTGGTCAATGGTAGCCCTGCAGGATGTTAATGTCTCCCTAACTACACTGTCCAGAGCCTTCATGGTTTGGAACACCTTTATCTTAATCTGCTGCTCTCCAAGGAGAATAAGGCCAGCTTCTCTAACATATCCGCATAACTGAAGTTCTTCATCTGCAGTATCACTCTCCTAAATAACTTTGGTAATTGCATTGAATTTCAAAAGGAGATGGTTGGACTGTCACTCAGAAAATGGTCGCTGTCTTGCACTTTTGTGGCGCTTTTACTTCCCACTTTTCAGCGTAAGCCTAAATGTTGCCCAGGTTTTTTCTTGATGCAGGCATGGACTGCAATCATCAGCGAACACCTCCACTTCTGACACATTCCTGCAGCGGTGCCCTCGGTGTAAAATAATAGGCCTCTAACAGCCCCAATTATCTTGCTTTGTGCTAGGTATGACTGCAGGCAGCGGACAGTTTTCCCCAATTCCCACTGACTTCAATTTTACAGCAGATTCTTGATGTTACACTCAGTTAACTATTGTCTTGAGGACAAAGGGTAGTCACACTGACCTCACATCTGGAATTCACGGCCACAATGCTATGTTTGGACCAAGGCTGTAATGAGGTTTGGAAATGATTGGTTTTGGCTGAACCAAACAGAGCATCGTTGAGCAGGTTATTATTAAGTAGGTTTCTGAGGCAGAAACCATCACACACCTTTTGAAAACAACTTGAATACGATGTTCAGGTGCTCGACCAACAGAGCTAAGGACCAAGAGCTAGGAGTTTTGATTAAACTGCGTAGCTTTTTGCTGGGAGTATGTATACAATGGGCCGAATTTCCTCTTTCTTTATCTTAAATCTTTCTGTTTCTACGTTTCTCCACAACACAAGGAATGGACTGATCAGGGTCACAATATAAGCCGTTGTCAGAGGTGATAAACTGGAGGGGAATGGCCTGAAATAGGCCAGAAACAAAGGCGTGGTCCTGGATTTAAAAAAACATGGCATGAGCTGAGCCGGGTCAGCATACAGAGGGTGATCTGGGTTACAAACACTAGAGAATGACTGAATCAGATCTTAACACAGAGGATGGTCTGATGATGGGATTTGCAGTTTTCAGACACTGGTACATTTCATTTACATGAGTGACAATGTGGAAGTCTCAAGCAACCAGACTTTTCTGGAACAGAGAAACAAATTTCAAACTGAGTACACTGTAACCTGGGAGGAGGGGCCCAGTGAGAACAGATAGTGTGTAACATCAAAACACAAAAGGAAACTGGTAATATTCCGGTAATCTGCTTAGCTGCATTGTAGCCGAAACAGTACCACACAGTCATAAATAATACCTGTGCGCAGCTGCCCTGAAAAATTTAAAGGGGATGTCCACTTGGGGAAAAAAAACTGCGCAGAACAATTCAAGTTTAAATGAACAATGTGAGTTGGAGTAGGCCGTTTTCACCATTCAACAATACCATAGTGATCGTGTACCTCAACTCCAGCTTCCTGGACTATCCCTATGTCCCTTAATTTCATCCGTACCCAATAATCTAAGGAATTCTCTCTTGAATATACTCAACACCTGAGGATCCCAACTGTCTGGGTTCGAGCATTCCAAAGATTGACTAGTGTTTGAATGAAGACATTTCTTCTCATCTCAGTCCCACATGGTCGATGCCTTATTCTGTGACTGTTCCCTGTATTCCAGAATCTGCAGCCAGGGCAAACATTTTCTCAGCATCTACCCTGACAAGTTCTTCAATCATTTCATATGTTTCAATTAGATAATCTCTCGTTCTTATAATCCACAGGGCATATAGGCCTAGCCTACTCAGCCTCCCGTCATAATGTTAATTGTGTGAATATTGTGTTTCATTTTATGCAGGTGGTGGGTATTAATTGAGGATTCACTTGAGCTCCCTATCAATAGACACAGACTGGATTTCGGGGTTAGGAGGTGTATGCTTCTAATGCGTAATTGTGCAAGTAAATATAGAAATCTGCAAAGATTTGCTCAAGTCCTATCTTTCATCAACTGACTTTCTGGAATAGAACACATAGGACCATCCCCTAATCGTAGGATACAATCTCTTGTAGCATAGTTGCACACACTGTAGGAGAAGTGATTTCTTCTATAGGTAAGGCGACCTAACTGTACACTGCACTCAGATGTGGCTTCACCAATGCCCTGTATAACTGTAGTAAGACTTATTTACTCTTACACTTTAACAAAAGCTAAAATGCCATTTACCTTCTTCTTTGCTTGCTGTACTTCCATGTTACGTTTCTGTAATTCATGTACAAGGACACTCAGGTCACTCTGTCTGTAAACAATTCCCAGTCACTCTCCCATCAAAAAATGTCTGTTCTTTTCATTTTTCCAAAGACAGTGAAAACTTCACAGTTCACCACATGTAATTCTAGCTCCATATTCTTGCCCGCTCACACAATCTGTCTACATACCTCAGCAGCCTCTTGCTGTGCTGCTCACTGTGCGAAGTAACTTTATATCTTTAGTAAACTTGGATATGTTACACTCAGTCCTATAATCTAGGTTATTAGTATAGACTGTAAATAACTAGGCACAAGTACTGATCTTGTGGTATCCGGCTAGTTGCAATCTGTCCAATAAAGTCCAATTTATTTCACTCTCTCTTTCCTGTGCATCAGATAATTCTCAATGCATACTAATATATTATCCCACAATTCCACGAATCCTAATTTTGCATAATAACCTTTCGTGTGGCACCTTATCAAATGATTTTTAAAAGAAAATATATTTACTCTGCCTGCAGTATCAATTTTATGAGCTGCAGGTACAATAAACAAACTCCAAGAATTGCCAAACACTATTTCCCTTTCCTAAATCCGTTGTCCCCGCTTCATGCTCAGGCCTACTACTCTTTTTGGCAAAGTCACAAGCCTCTTTCTCTGTAATAATATTGCCCTTAACTCCCCTTGTTACACACAGATGACCATGTTTCTCTTTGTGGGCTTTATGCCATAAAAAGAATGCATATTTGCTGCAAGTTATGCATTCTTTCTTCACATACTAGACATTGCTGCCAACCATTACAGCATTTCATGTCCCACTTCCCATACCTACGCAGTTAAGGAGCCTGAGCAAAATTTAAGTAAATGGGAATCGGAGGTGAAACTTTGCACTGGTTGGAGTCATACCTTGCACAAAAAAAGATGACTATGGTTGTCGGAGGCCAAATATCTAAGTCCCAGGACATCACTGCAGGATTTCCTCAGGGTATTGTCCCAGGCCCAACCTGCTTTAGCAGCTTCATCAATAACCTTCACTCTATCTTAAGATCTGAAGTAAGGATGTTCGCTGTTGAAAGCACAGTACCATTCACAACCCCTCCAATACTGTAGCAGTCCGTGTCTACATGCTGCAAGCCTTGGACCACATTGAGGCTTGAGCTGACGAGTGAAAAGTGACATTCAGACCACACAATTGCCAGGCAATAGCCATCAACAAAAAGAGTATTTAGCCATCTCCTCTTGGCATTAAACGGCATTACCATCAACATCCTGTGAGTTACCATTGACAGTAAACTTAACTGGACAAGCCATATAAATACTGTTGCAACTCGAGCAGGTCTGAGACTTTGAATTCTGCGGTGAGTAACTCAATTTCTGACTCCCCAAAACCTATCTGCTATCTACAAGGCACAAGACAGGAATGTGATAGAGTATTCATCACTTGCCTGGATGAGTGTAGAGCCAACACTCAAAAACTGTCCAAAAAACAGGACAAAACAGCTTGCTTGACCAGATCCCTAGCCACTACCTTAAATTTTCACTCACTCCACAACCGGTGCACAGTGTCAGCAATGTGTACCATCCACAAGGTACCCTGAGGCAACTCAGCAAGCCTCCTTTGACAGCATCTTCCAAACCCACGACATCTACCACCTAGAAGGACAAGGGCACCAGACACTTACAAGTTCCCCTCCAAGTCCCACACCATCCTGTCTTGGAAATATATCTCCATTCCTTCATTGCCACTTGGTAAAAAATCTGGAACCCCCTCCCCCCACAAGTGTCACTGATGGACTACAGCGGTTCAAGAAGACAACTCACCACCAAATTCTCAAGGGCAAATCTGGATGGGCAACTAATGCTGGCTTTGCCAACGACGCTCACATATCATGAAAGAATTTTTAAAAAGCCCTGCACAGTTTATTCACCACTGACAGAATGAAAATAGTTACATATGCTCCTGTTTGCTAAATTGGTATCACGTAAAAGAAAAACCCTCCTAAAGTGGATGGCTATAGAAACCATCATACATGTTTTACAAGATGTTTAAGTTGCTGGTGAAAAATGATTTTGGATTTTAATTTGTAATTTTAAGTGCTCATTAATTTTCATTTTGTGAAACACTCTGAAGCATCGAGTACATTCACTGAAGGCATGCTAAACACTAAGCTGTGGTTGAGATCTGACCTGGACACTTTATTAACTTCTGTACCTCTGAATCCTCGCTGAGATCCTTCTGCTCATTGTAAAGTTAATTGCTCGATCCGCTCCCCACAAGGCTTTACACCAGCTAATGACAGCTCTAACACAAGGCACATAAATATCTGTAACAAAAACAAGAAATGCTGGATTCACTCAGCAGGTCTGGCAGCATCTGTGGAAAGAGAAGCAGAGTTAACGTTTCGGGTCAGTGACCCTTCTTCGGAACTGACAAATATTAGAAAAGTCACAGATTATAAACAAGTGAGGTGGGGGTTGGGCAAGAGATAACAAAGGAGAAGGTGCAGATTGGACCAGGCCACATAGCTGACCAAAAGGTCACAGAGCAAAGGCAAACAATATGTTAATGGTGTTTTGAAAGACAAAGCATTAGTACAGATTAGGTGTGAATATACTGAATATAGAACATCAGCAAGTGCAAACCTGAAGAAAAACAACCTGAAAAAAACATAAATATCTGTGCACGCTGTGGGCAATTAGTTCAAATTCACACAGTACTGGCCTCTACCATGGTTGGACTGGTGGGATCATATCGAACGCTCCTCTGGAACCTAATGAGGCGCACCACAAGTTCTGTTTTTGGTGCATATATCATCGCCGGAAATAACATTTCCATTCCGGTTCTCAATAGCGGTGAACATCTCAGCAGGTCAATATGTGAAACTGTATTTGCATCATTGCCGTTTGCTTAATGGAGAAATGTGGGGGAGGATACTGGGGTGGGCGGGTGATATTGGTCTGAACCATGTAAATAGACGGCAATGGAACTCTGGACCTTGTCATTGAATACGAGGGTAAGAATGTTAAAGCTGGCACATGGAAACCTACTGAACATTAGGGCACAGGCAGACCAGGGCACTGCAGGTGGTGGCCGTCATAAGCCATTCATCGTCATGTTTTCTCCTCAGCAGGACAGGCTCTCGAATGATTAACACGGACCCAAATGGAACTCGATAAAGCTGAAAAACAGTTTTAAAAGGTTCATTTTACTTCCCTGCAAGGCCCAGTATTTCTGCTCAGCCTGTGGAAAAAGTAAAATTGTGAAAAAGTCGGCACAGATACAAAGAACCCACAGACATAAACATTAAACTACAATAACACACAGAGCAGTGGAAACAGATCCTGTATTCATGTCACACTCACTCACAATGCCTTTGACAATATTGTGAGAAGCTTCAAATCTTCAAACTTAAATCGAAGGGTCGAGTGGTCTTCTCCTGCTCCTAATTCACATGTTTGTATGTACCAATGTTCATATAAATTCTCCTGAACCTGCCTGTAATGGACCCACATTTGTCTGAGCCAAACATTTCCTTTTTACGTACCTGTAGAAGCTTTTACAGTCCATTACAGACAGTAAGGGTGCCAGATATCTGGAGAATTACAAATGATGGGATATGCCCAGCAAATAAAGGACAGTCAGTTTAATCTCAGTGCTGGTACAGCTTTTAGAAATGATAATTCCGCATAAAAGTAACCGTCACTTGTACACATGTGGATTAATTAAGGCATGTCAGCATTGTCTTTGTAAGGACAAATCGTATTTAACTAATTTGCTTCAGATTTTGGTGAGGTACCAGAAAGGATTCATGAGGGTAATGTAGTTGATATGGTGTACATCGAATTCCAAAGGGTATTTGATGAAGTGCCACAGTGCACGCTTTTCAGCAAAGTTAGCCTCCATATGATAAAAGGGGCAGTAACTGCATGGATATGAAGAGTTCTCAATATGTCAGAATCTGAATTGTTAAAGTTATGTGTTGTGCAAGCAGCAGTTAAGGGGTTTAAACTTGTACAATCAGCAAAACTGGACACCAACCAAGAACAATGCAGTAACGGAAATGTGCATATTACAAGCTGCAGCAGCAAACACATGCTTATTGAAATGAACCATCCCAAAGTACAGCAAACCAATGCTAGATAAACTGCACACCCATTTGACAACACGTAGCAAAAATAAATACATCTTTTCTGTTTGTACTTCATCCAAAGGAAGGATGATGAAACAACTCCAAATTTGAACAGGAAATGGCTGTTCCAGGCGATGTCAGCTGCAGCAGTTGTAAGATTGTGATGTGAATGAATGAGTGCAGTGGTGTGACCGATATCTTCTTTATTTCTTCCGAAAAAATGAAAACCGAGAAATTTCATTTTTCTGCTCTTGGGGGAGGTGTCACACTTTACAAGAAATGTGACTATGAAAACATGCAGACTCAAAATGAAGAGTTATAAAAATGAACTTTCTTTTAAAAATACATGGGCAATGTTACAAAAGATGACCACATATGTATTCTAACATTGTCACAATATCTGTTTAGAACAAAGAATGACTAACTAGTTTGACAGGAATCAATTACACCCATCCTGAAGCATTCCTGAATGCGATGGATTCGACTGAAACAAAGAAGACATTGAGTGGAATTATCATAACTGGGTTATTATCATCCTGGGCCATTGTGTAAGCATCATTGGGTGGGACCAAACCATCTCCTACCAAAATATGATGTGACAAACCTTTATCTTAAAAGGGGAACCCGAGAGCGAGAGAGGGGGAAGGGGCGGGGGTGGTGGTGTTGGGAACAAATCCAGCAAACCAGAATGGAGGCACCTGCTGTGAATTTTACTTTTACAAACTATGCAGCAGTGAATTGAAAGTGATTCTGTTTCTTCAAGCTGAACTTCCACCAAGAGAGAAACCTACAAATACCTTAGGCCTGCAACCAACGATACCTTAATTTCTAGGAGAACTCAGCAAGGTTTACCATGAATCCCAAAACCCTACCTCACTTGAAAACCACTTGTTGTCACTGTCTCTTTGTTCGTGTGTCTGTGTGTGAGTGCTTGATTGAATGTGTGAGTTGTGACAATTTCAGGATGAGGAATATTGCTCAATAAATAATTAATCTTCTATTTTAAACAGTCAAGAAAACACATTGCTCTCTGCTTATTTGACAAATAAGCCACAAAGGAGTTAAATCTTAAAAACAAAAATTATTTGTTGCGGCCAGGTGGGAGTTTAATAGTGGGAACCGCTCACAATCATCACCACCTAGCCATAACACTAGGAATTACCGAGAGAGGCAACATAAAATAATGGGTACAATTCTGAAAGGGGGTGCTTGAGTAGAAACACCTGGGGGTATATGCACATGAAACTTTGAAAGCGGCAAGGCAGATTGATAAAATGGTTAATAAAGCATACAGGATCAGAAGATTTATAAATATAGGCATAGAGTACAAATGCAAGGAAATCATGATAAACATGTATAAAACATTGGTTTGGCATCAACTGGCGAATTGTGTCCAGTTCTGAGCACCGTACTTCAGGAGGGATGTGCAGGCATTAGAGAGGGTGCAGAAAAGATTGACAAGAATGGTTCGATGGATGAGGACAACAGTTGCGTTGGCAGATTGGAGAGTTTGGACTGTTTACCTTAGAGAAGAAAAGATTAAAAGGAGATTAGATGAGGTGCTCAAAAGCATGAGGGTCCTGGAGAAATGGTTCCTGTTGGAGGGAGGATCAAGAACCAGAGAACATTGATTTAAGATGATTGGTTAGAGAAACAATAGCGACAAGAGGGAAGATTTTTTATATACAGCGAGTGGTTATTATCTGGAATGCATTGTCTGAGAATGTGGTGGAGGCAGATGTAATCATAACTTCCAAATGGAAGAGGATAATTATCTGAAGAGAAAAGATTTGCAGGGTTATGGGGAAAAGAGGGGGAATGGGAATTGGCGAGTTACTCTTGCAGATACCAGCACGGACACGGCCAGACGAATTGCTTCCTTCTGTGACGTAACCATTCAATGATGAGCTCTGGAATTCCCTCCCTCAGTCTCTTCAGTGCTTCACCTCTCTCTCCTCATTTAAGACAGACCTTGACATCTAACTCTTTGACGAAGCACTTGGCCACTTGTCCTAATATCTCCTTATGGGCTAAATTGTGTCTTTCCCTCTTGTGAAGTTGTATCTAAAGCCATTTCGCGGCGCTAAAGCTGTTCAATCAATGCAAGTTGTCATTGCTGCTGAGAATCGGAATAACAGAGTAATGAGGCAATAGTGAGAGTGGGATACAAGGAGGCAGAGGCTGGGATATATAGAGAGAAGAACAAGCAAGAGAGAAGTCGTTTGTCTGTGAAAGAAATCTGATCCTTTGAATGTGATACATTCAGGCTGTGTCACTGAACGTTACTGGATCCTGTGGAGAGGGAAGTGGATGGCCCAGCGAATGTCTGTTAATGTGTGGTTCTCAGGAGGGTTAATATCAAATGGTGTTCCTTCATGAAATGACTATAGACTGAATTCTGGGACGAAACCAGATAATTTAACCTTGAATGCAGAGTAAACACAGAACAAAATAAAATGTATCTCGTGCTGTAGAGAAAATAAAACTGGAGCAGGAGATCTTTGTGAAGAAAATAAAGACAAACATATATGTCTGTACCAAGCAGCTTCATAGCGATGACAGGTAAGATTATCTCTCTGTCCGCCCCGTGCTGCATCTTTTCTCTTTGCACCGTTATGTTCGGACAGGGTTACGTTGGTCCAGCACTCGGGTTTCAGGAATGTGGCTTATGAAGGATAATGGAGGTGATTAGAGATGACAATGTCTGTTTTCAAGGCAATAAGTGTAGGCAGGCCAGTGAGATGGCAAGTTCCAGAGGATATGTGGACGTTGGGGAGGAGACTGCTTTGAGAAATATTGTGTGAAGTAAAAAGGGCAGTGAGGGCCGAGGGCAAGTTGAGTTCAAATGGAGTTTGAAATCACCAAGGATTAGGAGTGACGAAGTGCCAAGGCTGGGGGGGTGAAAGCAGTGGGGATATTTTAATGAGAAACTTGGGTGCTGTCTTGGGGGAGCATTAAAGAACAAGGATATTAAAGGAGGTGAGATAGGATCAGACATTATCTTAGCTCCACCCATGAATTGTCTAACTCGTGATCCTCGCTTTCTTCCCATGAAAAGCTGAGCAGCTTCCGAGAATCCGAAGTGTTTAGTTTCCGGGTGAGTTTACAAACTTGAAACTTAAATGAACTGGTGGAAAAGCATCACCATGAGTCGAACCTGTGGTTTCATTTGACTCAACCTTGGATCCCTACACCTTCCACAACCCCACTCCCACCCCTGCCACAATCGGAAATAACTGAGAGATTGACAAGTCTTTCAATACATGTGCACGGGGCTGCCTCTGGGGTCGGTAATTTAGGGATGTGCTGTGTTCCTTGGAATAAGCTTTCTGAAATTCTCCAATCACCCTCCTCCTTCCCCAACACACTGCAGCTCGGCCCCCCTCTCTCCCTTCTTCATTAATCTGTGCTCTATTCTCTCATTCCCTGTACTTTCATGCGACTGCTAACTGAGCCTGATTGCGTTTTGACTCAGTTGGATTTGTCAATAACTCCTGCCTTAGGTCTATGGGGATGTTTGTACCAGTAACTCGATCTTCAGTGCAAATTGATCGACCTAACTAGAGCATATAATTTTTGAAGCAATGAGATCATGGTAAGTAGTGGTCTACATCCATGTCAACGCAAGCTCGAGGAACAGCATCTCATTTACCGATTAGGCACACTACAGCCTGCCGGACTGAACATAGAGTTCAATAATTTCAGAGCATGACGGGGCCCCCATTGTACGTTTATTTTTTGTTATTTTTTCTTTGTTTACATTTTTTAACATTTTTTTTGTATGTTTGTTTTATTTCATCTTAGTTTGTTCAGTTTGCTTACCCACTGCTTTTTCATGTTTGTACTTGCCGCTGTTCAATCGCCTGTCCGTTAACACCCTATCTGTACTAATGTTTTGCCTTTCAACACACCCTTAACATATTGTTTGCCTTTGTCCCATGACCTTCTGGTCAGCTAATCTGTGGCCTTGTCCCATCCACACCTTCCTCTTCGAAATTTCTTCCCACACCCCCTCTTTACTTATTTATAACTTTTGACATTTCTAATATTTGCCAGTTCCGAAGAAGGGTCACTGATCCGAAACATTCACTCTGCTTCTCTCTCCACAGATGCTGACCATTTCCAGCATTTCTTGTTTTTATTTCAGCCTACACCCATGTTCTGCCTTTACCCCATATTCCTGAATAACATTGGTTATCAAAAATCCATCAGTTTCTCATTTTAAATTAACAATTGATTTAACATCAATTTCTGTTTCTAGAAGACAGTTCCAAACCTCTAACACCCTTTGAATGAAGAAGTGTTTACTAATTTCACTCCTGCCAGATCTGACTCTCATTTCTTGAATGGTATCCACTTGTCCTCGATGACTCAACCAGCAGACATAGTTTATACCTGTCAATGCTATCTGTAACCCATTTATAGCATGAAATCTTCGTTGAAATCACCCCCTAGTCTTCTACATTCCAGGGTATACACAATAATTTGTGCAATTTCTCCCAGTATGTCGCTGGATCAAAACCCTGGAACTTACTCCATAACAGCATTGTGGTGAATCTGCACCAGATGGACAGCAGCAATTCAAGAAGGCAGTTCACCACGACCTTTTCTAGGGCAGTTAGGGATGGGCAACAAATAGTTGCCTCACCAGCAACGTCCACCTCCCATGAAAGAATAAAGGAAAGTGCTTGAAGTACACATAGGTAGGAAAGGGGTTGAGGTCATGAAATCAGATTTTACGGAGCGAGGGAGAAGATTAAAAAGCAGGTTCTCAAAAGCAGTAATCTCAGGATTGCTCCCAGTCTCACGTGCGAGGGGGCATAGGAATAGAAGAAATGAGTGATTGAACACAGAGCTGGGGAACAGGTGCAGGAGGGAAGGCACCAGATTTCTAAGGCATTGGGATCAGTTCTGGGGCAGATGGGACCTGTAGAAGATGGACGGTTGCATCTCAGCAGGACTAGGACTAATATCATCGCAGGGAGATTTGTTACTGCTTTTGGGGAGGGTGTAAACTAGATTGGAAATGGGACGGGAACCTGAGAGCGAGCTCAGATTGGAGGGAAGCAAAACTGGTAACTTGTTAGGGGTGTGGAAACCGGGAGGAAATATTGGAGCAGAATATCACAGTGAACAGAATACTGGGGAGATAGAAAACACTAGAGTAGGGAATGGGTTCATTAGTAACGTTATTAGGTGGGGACAGAGTAAGAGAGAAAGCAATAAAGTCTAAATCAGGGTTAATGTGCATGTATATGATACACGGAGTGAGGTGCAGATGCAGATTGCCATGTGGCAATATGATGTTCTGGCTATAACAGAGACCTGGCTCAAAGAAGGGCAGGACTGTGTGTTACATATTCCTGGATTGAAGGTGTTCAGGAAAGATAGGAAAGGGAAGAAAATGGGAGGGGTGGTGGTATAGATGAGAGCACTGCAGTGCTGGATAAAAAGGATGTCCAATAGGGGTGGGGGACATAATCAATTTGGCTAGAGCTAAAGTAATCAAAAGGTGCAGTTACATTTTCGGTGTTTTCTTTCAACCTCCAGCTTGTGGAAAGGATAAGGAGGAACAAATTTGCAAGGAAATTACAGAGGTGTAAAAATTATAGGTTAGCTATAATGGGGGACTTTAATTATCCATGCATAGACTGAGATAATAGTGGGGTAAAGGGCAGTGAGGGGCAAGAGTACCTAGAGTGTGTTCAGGAAAAATTTCGACAACCGTATGCTGCTAGTCCAATGAGAAAGGAGGCACTGCTAGACCTGATTCTTGGGAATGAGATGGGCCAGGTATCAGTGGGACAGCATTTAGGGGACAGTGATCATTGGATAATAAGTTTTAGGCAAACTATGGAAAAGGACAAAGAACAATCCAGAGTAAGTATAATTAACGGGGGGAAAGCCGACTCCAATGGGATAGGTGTTGTGATGAAAGGTCACAGACCTGAAACGTTAACTCTGTTTCTCTCTCCACAGATGTTGCCTGACCTGCTGAGTATTTCCAGCACTTTCTGTTCTTATTTCAGTGCGATAAGAATGGAGCTGGGCAAATAAAATGGAATATAAAGTTGCCAGGAAAACTGGTAACTGAACAGTGGGCTATATTTAAAGAAGAAATAGTTTGGGCAGAGTTAAGGTATGTTCCCTCAAAAGGCAAAGGCAGGGCAAACTAATGCAGAGCTCCCTGCATGACAAAAGAGGTAGAGATTGAGATAAAGAAGAAAAAATGTGTTTGTGAAAGATGCTCTGTAGAAAATGCTATTGAGAACCAGGCTGGATATAAAAAGTCCGGAGGGGAAGTCAACAAAAAGTAAGAGATGCCAAGAGAGACCATAAAGAGATCGGAAGCAAGCATTAAAGGAAATCCCAAAGTGTAAAGTTCAGCTTCAAGAAACAGGATCACTTTCAATTCACTGCTGCATAGTTTGGAAATGTAAAAATTCACAGCAGGCGCCTCCTTTCTGGCTTGCTGGATTTATTCCCAACCCTTATCTGGACAAGTGTCTTGGTGATGCTTCTTTCTGGGTCTCTCTTCCAGCCACCGCCCACCCCCACAACACCACCACCCCACCCTGCCCCGCCCCCTCCCTCTCTCTCGGGCTGCATTTGTAAGATAAAATGTTTGTCACTTCATATTTGGTCGGGGATGGTTTGGTCCCACCCAATGATGCTCACACAATAGCCAAGGATAATAATAACCCAGTTATGATTATTCCACTCCATGCCTTTTTTGTTTCAGTAGAATCCATCAAATTCAGGAATGTTTCAATTTGGGTGCAATTGACACCTCTCAAGCTAGTTAGGCATTCTTTGTTCTGAACGGACATTGTGACAATGTTCGAATACATATGTGGCCATCTTTTGTAGCATTGTCAATGTATTTTTAAAAGAAAAGTTCATTTTTATGACTCTTCATTTTGAGTCTGTATTTTTTTCATACTCACATTTCTTGTAATTGCCAAACCTCCCCCAAAAGCGGAAAAAATTAAATTTCTCGTTTTTTATTTCCTTCAATTTTTTTAAAGAAAGAAATAAAGAAGATATTGGTCACACCACGACACACATTAATTCACATCGTAATCTGACAAATGCTACAGCTGACATCGCCTGTAACAGGTATTTTTGTTCAAGTTTCATCATCCTTCCTTTGAATGAAGTGCAAACAAAAATGCAGTTCTTTTTGTTACGTGTTGTCAGATGGGTATGTAGTTTATCTATCATTGGTTTGCTGTACTTTGGGAACGTTAATTTCAAAAAGCATTTGGTTGCTGGTGAAGCTTGTATTATGCAAGTTACTGCATTGTTCTTGGTTGGTGTCAAGTTTTGCTGACTGTACAGGATTGAACCCTTTAACTTCTGCTTCCACAACACAAAGCTTTGACAATTCAGATTCTGGCATATTGAGAAATCCTATCTTTAGGGTAATAGCTGGTGATAAATTGTTTTAGCCCCTGTGAAGTATCTGGGATTTCCTCCTGCCCCTTGTTCTTGCTGAGTTCTGAATCTAATTTGTTGGGTTTGATTGGCTTTGGATTTGCAACCTGATCGTTTGATTCTTTAGTGGGTAGATCCATATTGACCTCACTTTTAGTTTTCTTGTGTTTTACACAAGTGCTACTTAACTTAGCACATTTTGCCTCCCTTATCCTTTTACTTCAGGGGTGGGTTTTACCTAATCCACCCCATTTACTCTGGAATATTTCTGCTTGCAACCAACTGGACAGACCCACCAGAGGTGGCGATACAGTGGTATACAGTCGGAAGGAAGTTACCCTAGGAGTCCTCTATATTGCCTACAGACCCCAAGAAGTCTTATGGCATCAGATAAAACATGGGGAAGGAAGCGTCCTGCTGATTAACACCTACCACCCTACACCGCACCCCCCACTCCTTACCTGATTGCTCCTACCCCTCCATGTTGAACACCACATGGAAGAAGTACTGAGGGTGGCAAGGTCACAGAGTTCCTTCTTTTAAGAGACTGGTCTGATTTTCCTTCCCGACTCTCCTTTTCTCTCGAAACCATTGCTGCATCATCTGTATCCCTTCTGTCTCTGCCTAGTCTGTAAATATTACTAAACCCAAATTTATTCTGAATTAGGGATTTTTGTGCGAACTCCTAATCATCAGCCATTGTTGCTGCTTCTCTTACTCGTTTAACTCTTTGTTCTTCAATGTGGATCCTTACAAAAACTGGAGTGTTGTTTTAAAATTCTTCAGCAACGTCACTTCTCTCGAATTTTCATATGAGGTTTCAAGCTTGAGAGATCATATGAAGCGATTGAAAGACATATCCCTAATTCTTTTGAGTTCAAAGTATGTATGTGCAGGTCTTTTCCTGGTGTTTCTGAATTTATGTCTATATGCTTCAGTACTAGTTCATCTGTATTTAGAATTGCAGTTTTAGTTTGTTCATAGTCAGAAGAATTCTCTTCTAATAACAGGGAAAAAGCTTCACCCGTCCTACCCATGAACTCGCCTTGTAAGAGCCCAATGTTTTCGACGCCATTTTATGCCAGTAGCTATTTTCTCAAAAGAGATAAAATATGACTCAAGCTCCTCCTCATTAAATTTTGGCCCTAACTATGGGTGTCTCAGTACATCAAAGTTTTGCTTTGAATTGGGAATTATGTTTGAGTGGCTGGTTGCATTTTCACCTTGCTCTCATAGCCTCTTCAACTAAACTGTTTTGCCTCTCTTTCCCTTTTTCTTTCTGAAAGTTCTCTTTTCTCTTTTCAACTGCAACTGCATCTCTTGACATTCAACTGTATTTTAGCTGGAATATCCTTTCAGTTTCACATTCCATGATTTCTTCTTCTGTCTCGGTGGTAATTTGAAAATGGTTGACGAGCCTTTTCATCAATTTAGGGTTCTTTGCTCTTTGTTTGAAAGTGATTCCCATCTCTGTAGCTAAGCATTTTAAATTTTGAATACTTAATTTATTTAACTTACAATGGAATATACCTCCCTGTTCTATAAACTCCTTAGCATTAAATGTGACCATCTCTTCTGTGTCTAGCACCGTAGAGAAGAAACATAAGAATACATGAAAACCTGTTTGTTTACTTTACCACAATCTTAGAGGTCAAATTTCCTCTTGGTTTCCAAATTTCTCGCTTGTCTGAAGTGCAGATCCTGATATCAAGCCCCCAACTTGTTATGGCCACGTGGTGAGGGTTTCTGGGTGGTTCCCACTGTTCAACTCCCAATTGATCGTGACCAATGTTGTTTGTTATGAGGGTTTAACTTATTTGTGTTTTCTTTGTCATAAACAGACAATGTCAGGTTTTCTTGTAGGTTTAAAATAGAAACATTTAATATTTATTGAGCTATGCACCATAATTCAAAATTGTCGCAACAGCAGTTCACATTAATTCATGCACGTGCACAAACACACACACACACAAAGCGCCAGCTAGAGATGTAAAGGGGTAAGTGGTTTTCAACTGAGGTATGGTTTCGGGGTTCACAGTAAATCTGTTAAATTCTCTGGGAAGTCAAGATCTTGTTGGAAGCAGGCCTGTCTCTCTTGGTGCAAAGCTCAGTTTGAAGACAGAGGATCAGTTTCAAATGACTGCTGCATAAGTTGGAAATGTAGAATTCACAGCAGGGTGCTTCCCTTCTGGTTTGCTAGATTTTCTCCCAGCCCTTAGTTGGACAAGCTTCTTGGTGGTGGTTCTTTATGGGTCTCTCTCTCTCTCTCTCTCTCTCTCGCGCTCACTTGCTCTCTCGGGCTGCCTTTTTAAGTTAAAAGTTTGTCACATCGTAATTTGGTAGGAGATGGTTTGGTCTCCCGCGCCATGTTAAGCACAGAATGGCCCAGGGTGAGAATAAGCAGTTATGATGTTTCCACTACATACCTTACATGTTTCAGTAGAACCCATTCAATTCAGGAATTTTTCTCAGGATGTAACTGCTACTTACTTAGCCATCCTTTGTTCCAAACAGACTGTGTGTTAATGTTTGAATACGCATGTGGCCTTCGTTAGTAGCATTGTACATTTTTTTAAAAAAGAGAATAGTCCATTTTTGTAACTCTTCAGTTTGAGTTTGTATTTTTCATGGTCAAACTTCTCCTCAGCATGACACTGGCAAAACTAAATCACTCCAGACTTCCCCTCATGAAGTTTCATCTGTCATTTGTCCACCCATTCCAGCAGCTTGTCTATGTCCTCTTGAAGGCTATCACTGTCCTTTTCATAGTTCGTAATGCTTCCAAGTTATGTGGCATACGCAAATTTTGAACTTGTGCCCTGTAGACCGAAGTCTAGATCATTAATATCTGTCAAGAAAAGTAGGGTACTCACACCAATCTCTGGTGAGCCACACTATATACATTCCTCAACTCCGAAAACAATCATCCACCACTTCGCTCTGTGCAGTGACACCAAACTGCCTCTTTTATCCTACGGGGACTACCTTTGCTAAAAAGCATGAATGTGGCACTTCATCAAATGTCTTTTGGAATTCGATGCACACCACACCAACCGCATTACCCTCATCAACCCTTTCTGTTACCTCACCAAAATCTCAAGCAACTTAGTTAAATGTGATTTGCCCTGACTAAATAAATGTTGACATGCCTTAATTAATCCACATGTGTACAAGTGATTGTTAATTATGTGCAGAATTATCATTTCTAAAAGCTGTCCCATCATCGAGGTTAAACTGACTGTCCTTTATTTGATGGGCTTATCCCATCATTTGCAATTCTCCAGACCTCTGGCACGATTACTTTATCTAATGGACTGCAAAAGCTTCTACAGGTATGTAAAAAGGAAACGTTTGGCTCAGGCAAATGTGGGTCCATTACAGGCAGTTTCAGGAAAATTTATTCTTTGGCCTCCTTATCTCGAGAGACAATGGATAAGCGCCTGGAGGTGGTCAATGGTTTGTGAAGCAGCGCCTGGAGTGGCTATAAAGGCCAATTCTAGAGTGACAGACTCTTCCACAGGTGCTGCAGAGAAATTTGTTTGTCGGGGCTGTTACACAGTTGGCTCTCCCCTTTATCCTCTGTCTTTTTTCCTGCCAACTACTAAGTCTCTTCGACTCGCCACACTTCAGCCCCGTCTTTATGGCTGCCCGCCAGCTCTGGCGAACGCTGGCAACTGACTCCCATGACTTGTGATCAATGTCACAGGATTTCACGTCGCGTTTGCAGACGTCTTTAAAGCGGAGACATGGATTGCCGGTGGGTCTGATACCAGTGGCGAGCTCACTGTACAATGTGTCTTTGGGGATCCTGCCATCTTCCATGCGGCTCACATGGCAGGCCATCTCAAGCGCTGCTGGCTCAGTAGGGTGTATAAGCTGGGGATGTTGGCCGCCTCGAAGACTTCTGTGTTGGAGATACATTCCTGCCACCTGATGCCAAAGATTCTCCGGAGGCAGGGAAGATGGAATGAATTGAGACATCGCTCTTGGCTGACATACGTTGTCCAGGCCTCGCTGCCATAGAGCAAGGTACTGAGGACACAGGCTTGATACACTCGGACTTTTGTGTTCCGTCTCTTGGCCAGTCTGGACATAGCAGTGGAAGCCTTTCCCATGCGCTTGTTGATTTCTGCATCTAGAGACAGGTTACTGGTGATAGTTGAGCCTAGGTAGGTGAACTCTTGAACCACTTCCAGAGTGTGGTCGCCAATATTGATGGATGGAGCATTTCTGACGTCCTGCCCCATGATGTTCGTTTTCTTGAGGCTGATGGTTAGGCCAAATTCATTGCAGGCAGCCGCAAACCTGTCGATGAGACTCTGCAGGCACTCTTCAGTGTGAGATGTTAAAGCAGCATCGTCAGCAAAGAGGAATTCCCTGATGAGGACTTTCCATACTTTGGACTTTGCTCTTAGACGGGCAAGGTTGAACTACCTGCCTCCTGATCTTGTGTGGAGGAAAATTCCTTCTTCAGAGGACTTGAACGCATGTGAAAGCAGCAGGGAGAAGAAAATCCCAAAAAGTGTGGGTGCGAGAACACAACCCTGTTTCACGCCACTCAGGATAGGAAAGGGGTCTGATGAGGAGCCAGCATGTTGAATTGTGCCTTTCATATTGTCATGGAATGACGTGATGATACTTAATAGCTTTGGTGGGCATCCAATCTTTTCTAGTAGTCTGAAGAGACCACGTCTGCTGACGAGATCAAAGGCTTTGGTGAGATCAATGAAAGCAATGTAGAGGGGCGTCTGTTGTTCACGGCATTTCTCCTGTATCTGACGAACAGAGAACAGCATGTCAACGGTCGATCTCTCTGCACGAAAGCCACACTGTGCCTCAGGGTAGACGTGCTCGGCCAGCTTCTGGAGCCTGTTCAGAGCGACTCGAGCAAAGACTTTCCCCACTATGCTGAGCAGGGAGATTCCATGGTAGTTGTTGCAGTCACCGCGGTCACCTTTGTTTTTATAGAGGGTGATGATATTGGCATCGCGCATGTCTTGGGGTGCTGCTCCCTCGTCCCAGCACAGGCAAAGCAGTTCATGTAGTGCTGAGAGTATAGCAGGCTTGGCACTCTTGATTATTTCAGGGGTAATGCTGTCCTTCCCAGGGGCTTTTCCGCTGGCTAGAGAATCAATGGCATCACTGAGTTCCGATTTGGTTGGCTGTATGTCCAGCTCATCCATGACTGGTAGAGGCTGGGCTGCATTGAGGGCAGTCTCAGTGACAACGTTCTTCCTGGAGTACAGTTCTAGGTAGTGCTCAACCCAGCGGTCCATTTGTTTGTGTTGGTCAGTGATTATGTCCCCTGATTTAGATTTGAGGGCGGGCGATCTTCTTGATGGTTGGCCCAAGAGCTGTCTTAATGCCATCATACATTCCTTTGATGTTTCCGGTGTCTGAGGCCAGCTGAATATGACTGCATAGGTGTTGCCAGTAGTCGTTTGTGTAGCGCCTGGCTGTTCTTTGTGCAGTGCTTCTGGCTGCTTTAAGTGCTACGGATGTTAAATCGCTGGGGGCTTTCTTGTAGTTCAACAGTGCAAGGCGCTTCGCGGCTATGACAGGTTCCAGCTCTTCATTATGAGATTGAAACCAGTCTGCATTTCTCTTCGCACTTTTGCCGTAGGTGGTCAAAGCTGACTCGTAGATGGCATCTCTGATGTGGGCCCACTTGGTCTCAGCATCCCCTGTGGGAGTGTTTTGAAGGGCTGTTACAAGTGAATTTAGAAATTTTTGTAACAGCTGTGGGTGAGAAATTCTGCTCGTGTTGATGCGCGGATGGCCCTTCTGCTTGGAATGATGCAACTACTTTGGTCTGAGTCTAACCTTGCTGCACACCAGGGAGTGGTCGGTGTCGCAGTCCGCACTGTGGAAGCTGCGTGTGATTTGAACACTGTTTAAGGCGGCTTGTCTTGTGACAATGGGGTCCAGCTGGTGCCAATGACGCGATCTTGGCTGCCTCCAAGAAACCTGATGACCGGGTTTAGTGTGAAAGAACGAGTTGGTGATTCAGAGGTTATGATAGGTACAAAACTCAAGCAGTCTCTGCCCGTTCTCATTCATCCTTCCAACACCATAGCGCCCAAGGCAGGAGGGCCATGAGTCATGGTCGGCCCCAACCCTGGCATTAAAGTCCCCCAGCAGGGATAGGTGTTCGGTGTTGGGGATGCTGCTAATGATGTTATGGAGCTCCTCGTAGAACTGATCTTTAGCTTCAGTTGCGGAGCAGAGTGTTGGAACATAGATGCTGAGTATGTGTACTGGACCAGAGGTGGTGAGCAGTCGGATGGACAGTATGCATTCCCAGCCATTTGAGGGAGGCTCAACTAATTCTACTAAATGTTCAAAAAGCTTCAATAAAAGGGTTCGCTCTGGTTGGTGCTCTCATAATCCTGTGCCTTATCTGTTGATTTACTCTTAGATTTGTACGCTCTGCCCCTTCCTGTCACAGTCTGTTTATCATTTTCCACATTAATGCCTTTCTGTCTTGCCTTGTCTCTACTCCTTGATTTACCATATCTTCCCAAATGTGATCCTTTCCCCCCACTATTCAGTTTAAAATCCTTTCTGCTTCCTTACTTAAGCGGTTTGCTAGAACACCAGCCTCAGCACAGTTCAGCTGTGGACCATCCCAACGGTACTGCCACCACTTTCCCCAGAACTGGTGCCAGTACTCCACGAACCGAAACCCACTTCTATCACACCAGTCTTTGAAGGACATATTAATTTCTCGAATCTTATTTACCCTGTGCCAATTTGCATATGGCTCAGGGAATAATACAGACATTATTACCATTGAGGTTTTGCTTCTTAATTTGGCACCTAGTTCCTCATACTGACTATACAGAATCCCCTTTCTTATCCAGCCTATGTCGTTGGTACCTACATGGAGCACGATGATTGGATTGTTCCCCTCCCATTTAACGTTCCTCTCCAGCCCTGAGCAGATGTCCCGAACCCTGGCACCGGGCAGGCAACACAGCTTTCTGGACTCTCGCTCTTTGCTGCAGAGAACAGTGTCAATCCCCCTAACTATACTGTCCCCTTCTACCACTGGTACCATGGTCAGGTGGCTCATCCATCCTGCAGCTCCCACCCTCATCCAAACAAGCTGAAAGAACCTCAAGCCTGCTGGACAATCGCAAACGCTGAGGCTCCTGCACTCCTACCCTTTGGGTTCCCTTACCTGCCTCAGCTGCAGCCACACTCTCCTGTCCCTGATAATTGATCAAATCAGAAGACCCTATCCTCCTGGTACAAAATGTCCAGGTAACTTTCCCCCTCCCTGATGTGTCGCAGTGTTTGCGGCTCAGACTCAAGTTCAATGAGTCTGAGCTGAAACTCTTCAAGCCGTAAACACTTACTGCAGACGTGATTGCCCTGGATCACACTGGCATCCAGGAGTTCCCACATGCTGCAGCTGTGACACATCACCTGTCCTGACATCGTTAATGTGTTTTCGTTAACTACTTAATTATTGTATTCAATTATTTATTTTATTTCCCTTTTTTAATATATTTTATTGATCTTGCTACTAGGTCCTTTACTATTTTAAACTTAGGAATAGATTGGACCTTACTCACTTACTAGATAACCACCAAACAGGGAGCTTTTTCCCTGCTCTCTTATAATGAGGAATTGACAGAAGACAGAGAAGCTAAATTATTAATTTCTGTTTGTCTTCACTGGGGAAGATACAAGAAATCTCCCAGAATTAGAAATCCAAGGGATTGGGGGAATGAGAAATTGAAGGAAATTAGTATTAATAGGAAGGTTGCATTGGAGAAAGCAATGGGGCTGAAGGTTGCTAATCCCCAAGACCTAATATTCTACATCCCAGAGTGTTGAAATAGGTAGCTATGGAGATAGTGGATGCATTGGTGATCATTGTCCACCACAGGAGATTGGTTAGCAAAATTAAAGCACATGGGATAGGAGGTAATATATGGCATGCATTAAGGATTAGTTAACAGGCAGAAAGCAGACAGTGAGAATAAACATGCATTTGGAAAGGCAAGGTCTGATTAGAGATAGTCAGCATGTCTTTGTGCGTGGGAAATCATGTCTCACGAATTTGATTGAGTTGTTTGAGGAGGTGACCAAGAGGATTGATGAGGGCAGGGCGATGGACTTTGTCTACATGGACTTTAGCAAGGCTGTTCACAAGGTCCCGTTGGTAGGTCCAGAAGGTTTGAACACATGGGATCCCGGGTGAGCTAGCAAATTGGATACAAAATTGACTTGGTGATAGGAGGCAGAGGGTGGTAGTGGAGGGCTGTTTTTCAGATTGGAGTCCAGTGACCAGTGGTGTGTTGCAGGGATCGGTGCTGGGCCCTCTGTTGTTTGTCATATATATTAATGACTTGGATGTGAATGTAGGAGCCATGATTAGTAAGTTTGCAGATGACACCAAAATTCGTGGTATAGTTGACAGTGAAGAAGGCTGTCTAAGGTTACAACAGGATATTGATAAACTCAGAAAGAGGGCAAGGGATTGGCAAATGGAATTTAACGCAGACAAGTGCGAAGTGACGCATTTTGGGAAGTAAAACCAGGGCAGGACATATACAGTGAATGGCAGGGCCCTGGGGAGTGTTGTTGAGCACAGAGACCTTGGGGTGCAAGTACATAGTTCCCTGAAAATGGAAACACAGGTAGACAGGGTGGTGAAGAAGGCGTATGGCATGCTTGCTTTCATCATCCGGGGCGTTGAGTACAAGAGTTGGGACGTCATGTTACAGTTGTACATAACGTTGGTTCGGCCACATTTGGAGTACTGTGTGCAGTTCTGGTCGCCGCACGACAGGAAAGATGTGATTAAGCTAGAGAGGGTGCAGAAAAGATTCACAAGGACGTTGCCTGGTTTGGAGGTCTTGAGTTATCAAGAGAGATTGGATAGACTGGGTCTGTTTTTCCTGGAGTGAAGGAGGCTGAGAGGGGACATGATAGTGATATATAACATTATGAGAGGCTTGGATAGGGTAGATAGCCAGAGTCTGTTACCCATCGTAGGGGTGACTAAAACTAGAGGGCATAGAATTAAGGGATGAGGTTTAAAGGGGATCAAAGGGGTAACTTTTTCACACAAAGAATAGTGGATATCTGGAGTGAGCTGCCTGAGGAGGTGGTCGAGGCAGGAACAGTAGCAACATTGAAGGGGCATCTGGACTGGTACTTGAATGAGCAAGGCATAGAGGGATATGGAATGAATGCAGGCAGGTGGGCCGAAGGGCCTGTTTCTATGCTGTACGACTCTATGACTCTATGCTCTGTGTGTTATTGTAGTTGAATGTTTATGTCTGTGGGTTCTTTGTATCTGTGTCGAATGTTTCACAATTTCACTTTTGTCACACATTGTCACGCATTGGGGCGGCACAGTGGCGCAGTGGTTAGCACCGCAGCCTCACAGCTCCAGGGACCCGGGTTCGATTCCGGTACTGCCTGTGTGGAGTTTGCAAGTTCTCCCTGTGTCTGCGTGGGTTTCCTTTGGGTGCTCCGGTTTCCTCCCACAAGCCAAAAGACTTGCAGGTTGATAGGTAAATTGGCCATTATAAATTGTCACTAGTATAGGTAGGTGGTAGGGAAATATAGGGACAGGTGGGGATGTTTGGTAGGAATATGGGATTAGTGTAGGATTAGTATAAATGGGTGGTTGATGTTCGGCACAGACTCGGTGGGCCGAAGGGCCTGTTTCAGTGCTGTATCTCTAATCTAAAAAAAAATACTGGGCCTGTCTGGGAAGGAAAAGGGAACTTTTAAAAGTGTGTGTTTCTCAGCTTTATCAAGTACCATTTGGGTCCGTGTTGATCATTCCAGAGTCTGTCCTGCTGAGGAGAAAGCAAGGAGACGGATGGTTTACGACTGCAACCACCTGCAGTGCCCTGGTCTGCCTGTGCCCTAATGTTCAGCAGCTTTCCTTGTGTCAGCTTTAACATTCTTACCCTCGTATTCAATGACAAGGTCCAGAGTTCCATTGCCATCTGTTTACATGGTTCAGACTAACATCACCCGCCCACCCCAGTACCCTCCCCACATTCCTCCATTAAGCAAACGGCAATGATGCAAATACAATTTCACATATTGGCCTGCTGAGATGTTCACCACTATTGAGAACCGGAATGGAAATAATATTTCCGGCGATGATATATGCGCCAAAATTCAGAACTTGTGGTGTGCCTCAATAGTCTCCAGAAGACCGTACGATCCTGTTCCCACCAGTCCAACCCATGGTATGGACCAGTACTGTATGAATTTGAACTAATTGCCCACAGCATGCACAGATTTTTATGAGCCTTGTGTTAGAGCTGTTATTAGCTGGTGTAAAACCTTGTGGGGAGCGGATCAGGCAATTAACTTTACAATGAGCAGAAGGATCTCAGCGAAGATTAGGAGGCACAGAAGTTAATAAAGTGTCCATGTCAGATCTCAAATTCAGCTAAGTGGTTTGCATGCCTTCAGTGAAAGTACTCGATGCTTCAGAATATTTCACAGAATGAAAACGAATTGAGGACTTAAAATTACAAAATAAAATCCAAAATCATTTGTCACCAGCGACTTAAACATCTTGAAAAGATGCATGATGGTTTCAATCGCCTTCCACTTTCGGAGTGTTTTTATTGTGACCAATACCAGTTTAGCACATAGGAACATATCTAATTAGTTCCTTTCTGTCAGTGGTGAATATACTGTGCAGGCCTTTCTTGTATTCTTTCATGGTATGTGGGCGACATGGCATTTTTTGCCCATCAATAATTGCCCTTGAGAATTTGGTGGTGAGTTGCCTTCGAGTCATAGAGAGACACAGCACTGAAGCAGGCCCTTCGGCCCACCGTGTCTGTGCTGACCATCAACCACCCATTTATACTAATTATACATTAATCCCATATTCCCTACATCATCCCCACCTTCCCTCGATTCGCCTACCACCTACGTACACTCGGGGCAATTTACAATGGCCCAATTACCTATCAACCTGCAAGTGTTTGGCTGTGGTAGGAAACCGGAGCAGCCAGCGCAAACCCACAAAGTAATAGGGAGAACTTGCAAACTCTGCCCAGAACTGAATCCGGGTCGTGGAGCTGTGAGGCTGTGGTGCTAACCACTGTGCCGCCCTTCTTGAACCACTGTAGTTCATCAGTGCCACTAGTGGGGGGAGGGGGTTCCAGGCGTTTTACGAAGTGGCAGTGTAGGAACAGGGATATAGTTCCAAGACAGGATGATGTGGGACTTGGAGGGAAATTTTCAGGTGTCTGGTGCCCTTGTTCTTCTAGGTGGTAAATGTCGTGGGTTTGGAAGATGCTGTCAAAGGAGTCTTGTCGGGTTGCCTTTGGCTACCTTGTAGATGGTACACATTGCTGCCAGTGTGCACCAGTAGTGGAGTGAGTTAAAGTATTAGGTGGTGGATAGGGATCTGATCGAGCAGGCTGCATTTTCCTGTTTTTTGTCCAGTTTTTGAGTATTGGTTCTGCACTCATCCAGGCAAGTGGTGAATATTCTATCACACTCCTGACTTGTGCCTTGTAGATAGTGGATAGATTTTGGGGAGTCACAAACTGAGTTACTCACGGCAGAATTCCCAGTCTCTGACCTGCTCATGTGGCAACAGTATTTATATGGCTTGTCCAGTTAAGTTGATGGTCAATGGTAACTCACAGGATGTTGATGGTAATGGCGTTTAATACCAAAAGGAGATGGCTAGATTCTCTTTTCTTGTTAATGGCTATTGCCTGCCAATTGTGTGGTCTGAATGTTACTTTTCATCCGTCAGCCCAAGCCTCAATGTTGTCCAAGTCTTGTAGCATGTGGACACGGACTGCTACAGTATCGGAGGGGTTGTGAATGGTACTGTGCAATCAGCAGCGAACATCCCTATTTCAGATCTTATGATAGAGCGAAGGTTATTGATGAAGCTTCTGAAGTTGGTTGGGCCTCGGACAATACCCTGAGGAAATTCTGCAGTTATGTCCTGGGACTTGGATATTTGGCCTCCAAAAACCAAACTCATCTTTTTTTGTGCAAGGTATGACTCTAACCAGTGGAAAGTTTCACCCCCTATTCCCATTGACTTGAATTTTGCTCAGGCTCCTTGACAACATAGGTATCGGCGGTGGGGTGAGTCACCTAACATTTATTGGGAAACTACATTAAATGATATAATGGTAGGCAGCATTGTCTAGTATGTGAAGAAGGAATGCACAACCTGCAGCAAATATGCATTCTTTTTATGGCATAAACCCCACAAAGAAAAACATGGTCATCTGTGGGTAACAAGAAGAGTTAAAGACAATATTAGATCAGAGAAAGAGTCTTATGATTTTGTCAAAAAGAGTAGTAGGTCTGAGCAATTAGCAGAGACAACGGAGTTAGGGAAGGGAAATTGTGTTTGGCGACTTGTGGATTTTTTTTGGACATGCTGCTCGTAAGATGGATACTGTAGGTGGGACAGATTGCAACGAGCTGAGTACCACAAGATCAGTACTTGTGCCTAGTTATTTACAGTCTATACTAATAACCTAGATTATAGGACTGAGTGTAACATATCCAAATTTGCTAATGATATAAAGTTCGTAAGCGATGAGCAGGAAAACACGAGGTTGCAGAGGTATGTGGACAGATTGTGTGAGTGGACAAGAATATGGAGCTGGAATTCTATGTGGTGAACTGTGAAGTTCTCACTTTCTTTGGAAAAATGAAAAGAAGGAAAATATTTTTGATGGGTGAGTGACTGGGAAGTCTTGACAGATAGAGTGACCTAAGTGTCCAGTACATGAATCACAGAAACGTAACATGGAGTTACAGCAAGCAAAGAAGGTCAATGGAATTTTAGCTTTTGTTACAATGAATTGGAATATAAGAGTAAATATGTCTTACTACAATTATACAAGGCATTGGTGAAGCCACATCTGGAGTACAGTGCGCAGTTAGGTCTCCTCACCTAGAGAAGAAAGTATTTCCTCGACAGTGTGTGCAACGAAGTTACAAGAGATTGGATCCTGCGATTAGGGGATGGTCATATGTGTTCTATTCCAGAAAGTCAGTTGATGAAGGACAGAACCTGAGCAAGTCTTTGCAGACTTCTATATTTATTTACACAATTGCACATTAGAAGCATACACCTCCTAGCCCCCAAATCCAGTCTGTGTCTATTGATAGGGAGCTCAAGTTAATGCCCACCGCCTACATAACATTAAACACAATATTCATATAATTAATATTCTGAAGAGAAACTGAGTAGGCTAGGCCTGCACACCCTGTGGGTTATAAGAACGAGAGGCTATCAAATTGAAACATATGAAATGGTTGAAGAACTTGTCAGGGTAGATGCTGAGAAAATGTTTACCCTGGTTGGAGACTCTAGAATATAGGGAACAGTCTCAGAATAAGGCGTCGGCCATTTAGGGCTGAGATGAGGAAAATGTCTTCATTCAAACACTAGTAAATCTTTGGAATGCTCTAACCCAAAGAGTTGGGTTCCTCAGGTGGTGAGTATATTCAGGAGAGAGTTCGATAGATTATTGGGTATGGATGGAATTAAGGGAAATAGGGATAGTCCAGGAAGGTGGAGTTGAGGTACAAGATCACTATGGTGAAAACAGCCTACTCCAAATGACATTGTTCATTTAAACTTGAATTGTTCTGTGCAGTTTTATTCCCCCAAGTGCACAGCCCCTTTAAATGTTTCAGAGCAGCCACGCACAGGTATTATTTATGACAGGACAAGGCCTGTGTGGTACTGTTTAGGGTACTATGCAGCCAAGCGGATTACCGGAATATTACAAGCTTCCATTTCTTATGTTTTGATGTTACACACTATCTGTTCTCACTCGCCCCTCCTCCCCAAGTTCCAGTGTACTCAGTTTGAAATGTGTTTCTCTATTCCATAAAAGTCTGGTTGCTTGAGATTTCCACATTCTCACACATGTAGATGAAATGTGCCATTGGCTGAAAACTGCAGAATAACCTTCTCAAATCCTATCATCAGGCCATCCTCTGTGTTCAGATCCGATTCAGTTATTCTCTAGTGTTTGAAACCCAGATTGCACTCTGCACCCGGTTCAGCTCATGCCATAGTGTTTTATTTGATCCCTTGATTTATGGCCTATTTCTGTGCACTTCCCGACAATTTATCACTTCAGACAACCGCTTATATTGTGGCGTTGCTCAGTCCATTCCTTGTGTTGTGGAGAAACGTAGAAACAGAAAGATTTAAGATAAAGAAGGAGGACATTCAGCCTATTGTATACATACTACCAGCAAAGAGCTGTGCAGGTTTAGCAAAACTCCGAGCTCCTGGTCCTTAGCCCTGTTGGTGAACAGCGTATCCAAGTTGTTTTCAAAAAGTGTGTGATCGCTTCTGCCTCAGAAATCTAATCAACAATAACCTGCTCAAAGATGCTCTGTTTGGTTCAGCAAAAAACAGTCATTTCCAAACCTCATTACAGCCTTGGTCCAAATATACTACAAGAGCCAGATTCCAGATGTGAGGTCAGTGTGACTACCCTTTGTCCTCAAGGCAATAGTTAAATGAGTGTAGCATCAAGAATCTGCTGTAAAATTGAAGTCAGTGGAAATTGGCGAAAACTCTCCACTGCCTGCAGTCGTACCGAGCAAAAAGCAAGATAGTTGGGGCTGTTGGAGGTCAATTATTTTACCCCTCGTGCACCACTGCAGGAATGTGTCAGAAGTGGAGGTGTTCGCTGATGATTGTAGTCCATGCCTGCATAAAGAAAAAAACCTGAACAACAATTAGGCTTACGCTGAAAAGTGGCAAGTAAAAGTACCACAAAAGTGTAAGACAACGACCATTCTCAGAGTGACAGTCTAACCATCTGCTTTAGAAATTCAATGAAATTACCGAAGTTACTTAGCAGAATGATTCTGCGGATGAAGAACTTCAGTTATGTGGATATGTTGGAGAAGCTGGCCTTGTTCTCCTTGGAGAGCAAATTAAGACAGGATATGATAAAGGTGTTCCAAACCATGAGGGCTCTGGACAGGGGAGATAGAGAGAAACTGTTCCTATTGGGCGAGGCATCCAGAACCAGAGGACACTGATTAAAGGTGATTGGCAAAAGAACCAGTGGCGACATGAGGGAAACGTTCTTTACACAGCAAGTGGTTAGGATCAAGAATGCTCTGACTGAGAGTGTGGTGGAGGCCTTCAATAAATTGTACAAATATCAGGGAACAGGTCGGGGAGTGGGAACAGTTGCAGAGCGTCAGCACAGACATTATAAATTGCCCCTATTGCAGGTAGGTGGTAGGAGAATTGTGGGGAGGTGGTAGGGAATATGGGATTAATGTCGGGTTAGTATAAAGGGGTGGTTGATGGTCAGCACAGACTCGAAGGGCCTGTTTCAGTGCTATATCTCTCTATGATTCTAAGCTCCAGAGACGAGTCAAAGGATGCATTCTCGTTGCCACAGAATGCAGCCATTTAAGCTCATGAGATCCATTGTTGCTGATTGTCATCTGAAATTGGTTGAAAAGGTGGCTTTTGAGACACAGTTAACAGATGCACAGACAGCTGGACCAGCAGATACTGAAGGAAAAGAGTGCTCTCTCTTAGTTTATTTAAACCCTATTTATTATACTCTTAGAATTCAGATGTCAAGCCAGAGCGTGAGGAGTCATTTCACATAATTATGATCATACACCAAGTCGCCTTCATAATGAGGTCTGAAGCCTTCACAACTATAGAAGCCATCTGCCCAAGCAAGGATAGAAAACACAGACTACATCTGAAAGGTGACACTAAGGCAAGTGCTAATATTCTTTCACAACACACTTTGAAGGATATGTAGCAGGCAAGATCGAAATCAGTGATCCAACCAACCAGAGTGAGTACAATTGGTCAGTGATACGTTCTTCAACCATTTTAACCAAACATTTCAGGTCTGTTCACAACAAGATTTTTACGTTGTAGAAGTTGCAAGTTCAGCAGCAACAGGACTGTCATCGTGCAGCAAAATTCACATCTCTACAATTCATTAGATAAACCAGTCGAAGGCACAGGACGCTCAAAGTAATTGCACTCCTTTGAGTCCATGAAAGCCCTACAAAGGAACTATCGTGACAAATTCGACACAGCGGGCAATTTTGTTGGAGGTATAATTCTTCACCTTCAGGGAGATGTATCCATGGATCCACCATGAAAGTGTAGTGTCCACATATGAGAGAAGCAGAAATCAGAACTTGACACCCTGAAGTGTTAAGGAATAATTCATTGCGTACAGCATCACAATGATTGGTGCAATTCAATCACCACTGTAGTCACAAAAAGATGTCATGATCAGACTGTCCCTGGATCCTAGAAGACTGAACAAGTCACTTAGAGGTGCCCGCACAAAATGCTGACACTGGCAGAGCTCCAATTGACGTTTGCTGGAGCCGAAGGTGGCCAATACTGTAAGTGCCATTTGCAGCTTGTTTGTTACCTTGGAGGAGGGCGTGTGGGAGAAGGATTTACAGTATCGTGGAAAGCTTTTCCACAATATGTGCTTGAAATGGGCCGCAAATATCACCTCATTTCCACACTATCAACGTTGAAATAGATTAGCAGATCTGTGAAATCGTTGATACATCAACGCACAGAAATGGATCAGGGCATCCAGGTAACGATGTTGCTTTTCCGTGCAACACCATTGGATTCTGGGCTACCGTCTCCAGCAGAAATCATGATTGGATGACAGGCGAGACCAATTCTCCTGAGCCATAACTTCACAAGGATATCGTCTATCCGGGAAAAGTTGTTGGCAAGACAAGACAAGATGGATATCGTTCACAGAAAGGCAAACAAGTGCAGAGTTACCTCCACTGCACGTTGTCCATAAGGTAAGAGTTATACACCTCCAGGAGAAAATGTGGTTTCCAGCAGAAGTCTCGAAGATTTGTGAAGAACCATGATCTTCCGAGGTGATAACTCCGAATGGTGCTACCTTGAGAAGGAATAGATCTAATCTTCGAGAGCTATTCAATGGCAATTGGCAAGGTATACCTCGATCACCAAGTACAAGAGCACACACAAGTCTTGAGGACGAAACCACAGATGGATCTGAAAAGGATCCATTGCAGGATAACTGTTGTTCCACTGCAAGCAGTCAAGAAAAAAACTGAAAGCTCGAAGTCCCAATAGATTATAACTGATAACAGGTCCAGTCGTGTAAGCAGACCACCTGGTGCGTTTCTGAAGTTGTAGGCTTTAGGAACCCTGGAAGACTAGCTGTCAAAGCTAAAAGCAGCTATAAATAGTGCTCGTAATTATCACATTTCACGCATTTCTAGAGTAACTGTTTTATGCATATAGAGTGCAAACTGTGCTATTTTTATTCTGTTATGAATTTGTACTGAATCACTGTGACCATACATTTGTGTATGTAAATAGGTTAGACAGACGTCATCACAGGAAATGATGTAGTCTATCAGGTAATTCAGCTGTTGTCGTGTTGGTGTTCTTCTTAGGCAGTCCCTCGGGAATGAGGAAGACTTTCTTCCACTCCAGGGTTTTGGGTCCTTAAGTGACTGAATGTTCCAATTCTGGATCCTCGCACTCTGCCACAAGTTGGGCAGGTGGTGTTTGGTGAGACAAATGAATGGGATGCACGAATTTCTGAAAGCTCCTTCCGTTGTTTGCACTTGGTCGTTACCTGGGCATGTCAACATTGCTCAAACTGACTGGAACCTTTGTGGATGCGTCTTCTCCGTTTTGGATGGTCTTGGGCAAGCGATTCCCACAAATCGGTGGAGATGTCACATTTCTTCAGGCAGGCTTTAAGGACATCCTTGTAACATTTCCTCTGCCCTCCTGCTAGCCTCTTGCTGTGACGGAGCTCTGAGTCGAAAGTTTGTTTTAGGAGTCTTGTGTCAGGCATGCAGGTGATGTGGCGCACCCAAGGTAACTGACTAGCCATGACCAGTGTTTCAATACTGGGGATGTTGGCCAGAGAGAGGACACTGATATCGGAGCACTAGATTTGCAGGATATTGCAGAGGCATCACTGGTGATATCTCTCCAGGACTTTGAGATATCTGCTTTACAGTTTTCATATTTCTAACACATACAGTAGGACAGGTTCACTGCAGCTCTGTAGACCATGAGCTTGGTGCCATGCTTGAGGTCTTTGCCATTAAACATTCTTTTCCTCAGACAACCAAAGACTGCGCTGGCACACTGGAGGTGATGTTGAGTTTCATTATCGATTTCTGACTTTTCTGAGAGGAGGCTGCCAAGGTATCAGTATTGGTGTTCATCAATTGACTGCATAAACGAAGAGTTCTCATAAATAAAGAACCACATTTGTTATTTACCAACTGGTTTGTCAGCGTTTATGTCAAGAAACAAAGAGAAAAAGCACAACGCCCTGTCCCATCAAACACACACAGGGTATATTCAGCATAGGGTTAGAGACAGTATAAAACTGCCTCTACACTATCCCATCAGACACTGAGGGCAGGTAAGCACGGGTTAGATACAGATTCTAGATGGAGCCAAAAGCGCTATATGAATGACCGAAACATTTTATTAAAACCATTTATTTGATCTAGTTTATGTTTCGGGTAGATTAAGTTAAATACATACCAGTACCATGAACCAATCAGCAGCTGCATTATTTTGAGTTGCTGTATTCATGTGAGGTGCTGCAGAAATGTGAGGTGATGTATTAGTTTGAGGACTGTTGATTCAGGTGACCTATTATTTTAACTTCTTGTATTTTTTGAGATGCTGTTTCAGTCAGATGGGCTGCATCAGTTTGAATATCTGTGTCAGTGGAAGGGGCTATATTGCTTGAGGGGCCATATCAGTTGGAGTGGCTGTATTGGTTGGAGGGGGTGTATTGGTTGTCGGGTTTGTATCAGTTGGAGGAGCTGTTTTGCATAGAGTAGTTGTGTCACTTGGAGGGGTTGTATCCATTGAAGAGTCCATATGACTTGCCGTATTTTACTGATTTAAAGCATTACATTAGCTTAAGGTACGGTAACAAATTGAGACGCTGTATCACTTTGTGCTATTGAATTAGCTGCAGATGCTGAATTAGTTGAATTCTGCAATGCATTGTCACAAATAATCTATTTGAATCACTTAACTGGATATCCACAGTTAAAGAGGGCAGCCATACCGCAGAGTGCAGTAGAGCAGCCCTGAGAGAGACATTCTAACATTTGGAGTTTAATCACTGAATTTTGACAGCCGACTGAAAGACATCACTGAAACAATATGAAATCTAGAGATCGGACTGATGGTGTTTGAAAGAACAACCTCATTTTTCGGAGAATACAAATTCGAATTGCCATTTGTTTAACTGATATGATCAGAATTGCCCAGTCTGTGGAGTTTTCCAATTCAGTCTTAGAAATAAATATATTCTATCATAACACGGACTTAACTCGATGTCATAGTCTGTTTCTTCAATGTAAAAAAAAATGAGCAATGTGGCAATGTCAATATCAACGTGCGATCCCGCAGGGTATAAATTACGAGATCTGGGAATGTATCACTTCAGAGTTTAATAAAAAGACATTGCTTGCAGCACAAGGGAAACACAATGGAAACTTTTAACGATATCAGGAAAATATATTACCTGATCCTTGGCATCATTGGTGTTCCTGGTAAGTGACTATAACCAGTGACCTTGTGTAAAACTGTGTGTGAGCTGGTCTCGACTTTTGCTCTATTCATGATAACGTAATATGCTGATCAGCGATATGCACACACCCAATCAGAGATATAATTTATTTAAGTCAAAAGTCTTGAATTATCTGTTAGGTTTTATTTAATTTCCTCAACAAATAATAAACCTCTATTGGAACTCACAGCGTCTCTGAATTAACAAGTTAATTAATTCAGTAGAATATTGTGTAATGTTCAATGAGACCTCAGTGAAAGTAATTTAGGGACGGTGTTAATGGGAGTATCTGTCACTGTAGAGTTGTGTTGAGTGTGGGTCACTAACCAGACTGGAACCCCTGACCCCAGTTGTCATGTATTACTGTGAGTATTTCTCACTGTCGAATTGCACTGAAAGTGGGTAACTAACTGGAATGCAGCTCCTGACGACAGTGGCGTGTATTATTGAGGGTATCTGTCCATGTAGGATTGCACTGATTGTGCGTCCCGAACTGGGGTGAAAAACCTAATGCCAGTGGCCTTGTATTACTGTGAGTATCTGTCACTGTAGAATTGTGTTGAGTGTGGCTCGCTAACTGAAATCAAACAAGCTGTTTCTATTTTGAAACCATTGTTTCAGATGACTGATCTCTCCAATCTATGGAGCCTCCTCTGCTTTTCCCGAATGTAATTGACTGCAAGGGGGGAGATTTTTGCTAATGTTTGGGAAAAAGTGTATCCATTGAAATCTATTGATATTGTTCAGATTCCTATTGAATTGCTCCGAAAGAAACAGATATTTACTACTTACTGACTGTTGAACATCATGACAGCACTTTTACAGTGTTTAAATCCTCTGCATAACGACTCATTCTTACCCTGACTATAGTTGCTATAAACACTTTCGTTCTTTCAGTCTTGATTAAACTCCTTCACCTAATAGTGGTATCAGAATCTGTGGGTCCTAACTGCTGAATTTTGTTATCTTGCTGTGACATTAGATGAATACTGGGCTATAGATATTGAATCGTCTTATTCTGTAACTTATTATGGTTTGACAAATCAGTTTTTAACTATCATTCAGGTTCTTTACTCATGTAACATGTACAAATCCATGGCGTAAGCTCACTGAGGCCTGTACCTGTGAGGAGAGACACCTGTAAATGAGGAGCTATTGCTTTGTCATAACATAGTGATCAGACAAAGGGCAGCAAATAATAATATTAGTAAACTGTTCATGGTGAACTAGATAGTACATTTCTCTCAGTTGTGCGATCAACTTGGTAAAAAAAATAATTGCACCTATCCCAATACATTAATTTAATTTCTGTAATATGGCGACCAGAAGTGTTGTACAATCAAGGTTTTATTTTACTTTATTATCAGCTCTTTGCTTTTTCAATTCCATCCTTTTAGAAATTAGCTCCAGTGCTTTGTTTGCATCTTTATTTCCCTGTTAACCTGTGTGTCTCCTGTAAATGATTTGTGCAGCTGTACCCCTGAACACTTTTTCTTCTGTCAACCCCATTCAGACGTTTATTCCCCAAGGGGTAGTTGGGATCCTTATTCTTCCAACCACAATTCAGTACCTCAAACTTATCTAAACTGAAATTAATTGCTGTGTAAATGTTTATTATGCATTTTTATAAATTATCTTCTGGTATTTTTTTGCATTCTTCCTCTGCTTTGACTGTGCTGTTAATTTGGATTTGTCTGCAAATTTTGAAATTCTGCTTCTGTTTCCTGAGTCGATATCATTTGTGTAAATGGTGAACGACAGTATTCCCAGCGCTGTCCCGTATGGAACACCACATCCCTCTTTCCACCAAACTGAAGAAATGCCTTTAACCCTTACTCTCTGTTTTCTGTTTCTGTAACCAGCTTGCTGTCCACTCTGCTGCTTGTCGCCTAATTCCACTTGCTCTGAGATTATCCATGAGTCTGATGTGTGGTACCTTATCGAAAGCCTTTAGAAAATCAATATATATTACATCTACTGTATGAATCCGATCTACTTCTCTTAATATTATTCAAATAATTTAATAAGACTGGTAAAATATGACTTTCCCTTTGGTATATGTGCTGACCACTCTTTATTATAATATGTGTTTTTAGATGATATTCTGTTACATCTTTGAATAAGGATTCCATTATCTTTCCGACCACTGATTTTATGCGAATTGGTCTATAGTTCTTTTGACTTGTTCTATCTTCTGTATCAAATATAAGCGTCACAGTAGCTGTTCATCAGTCGTCTGGCACTATTCCCTATTCTAATGATTATCATTGAACAGATAATCGTGCCTCAGCTATCTCTTCCCTATCATTTTTGTATGCGTGGATGCAAAGATTTCGAAGCAGAGAGTTTACCATGTCTTGATCACTTTATCAAGTATCTCCCCACTTTGCATCTTAAATGTCTTGAAGTTTTTCATTGAATTTATTCATCATTATTTGACCTATTAGTTCTTCCCTTCAGGGACCTCTTTCCCTCCTTCAGGCTCTGAGTCATCATCTCCTGTTTCATTCTGCCCTAACTGTCCCACAGAACACGAAACTTCCTCCCTGCTGAGGTCGGAGCTATTCTTAAGATGCCCATTTACATTTTTGTCCATGTCAGCCTGCCCCTCTCTTGTCCAATGTCGAGTAACTCTGAGCTGTCCTTAAACTCGCATGGATGGAATCTTGCTTGACAGGAAAACTGAGGCCCGGACACTTTCCCTCCAACGTCCCCTGTTGTTGTATTCTAAGGGCGCTATTTGGACCAGATTCGTTTACTTTCATTCCCTCGTCATTCTGCAGGAACTCCTCTCCTCTTCAGCAGCTCTGGTCTGGGAATGAAACCCCTTGCAGGTTTCTGATCCTGATCACTGTGAGGGGACCCTGTTGTAACGTATTGGTGAATGGACCTTGGGTGTAAATATTGGGAAACCCCACACTCCAATGGTGTCGCTATGGGAGATGTATGGGTACAAGCAATGCTGCCTTTGTGCCTGATTCATGGACCATTCTTTGTTACATTGCTGCTCAGTTCCTCTCCTTGACATTTTTATTTTGCTACTTTGATGACTGTGCTGGTTCCATTTCCTTCATTTGCCTTGAATTTGAAAAAAGTTATCAACTTTGCTCCCAATGTCAACCCCTTCCCCTTTTTACGTGGTCCGTCTCTGATACTTCCCTTGCCTTCCCCGATTTCTCTAGCTCCATTTCAGGGATTGGCTGTTCACCAATATCTATTATAATTGCACCGACTCCCACAGATACCTTGATTATACCTCCTCCCACCCGCTCCCTGGAAAGATGGTGTTCCATTCTTCCAGTTTTTCCATCTATTTTCCATCTGTTTCAACGATGCTACATTGCACAACAGTGCTTCTGCAATTACTTCATAATTCCTCAGCCAAGCATTCCCCTCCAGGGTTTTTAAGAGGGCCCTGGACCATGCCCATCCCAATCCCTATGTTACCTCCTTCACCCCTTCCCCTCCCTGCCAGAACCACGGTAATGTTTCCCTTGTCCTCACCATCCCACCATCCTCCACATTCAACGATCATCTTCCAATCCTTTCCACCATCTCTGGCTTATTTCAACAACAACTAAATGTAATGCTCCTCTCCCATCCGTCCAGCTCACTGTGACACCCTGGTCCAATCCTCAATCACCCACAACATCAGCTTCTCTTCCCCAGGCTCCTTCCCGTGCAAGTTCAGAAGATGTAACACCAGCACTTTCACATCTTCCCTTCCCACTGCAAAGGGCACAAATACTCCTTCCAGTCAAAACAACGATTTCTTTGTGCGTCTTTCTGAGTACGGCAAGGTTGAGGGGGAGTGTGTAATCCTCAACGCCCTGGAAGGGGCTCCTATCTTGCAGCATGTTCCGATGTCCAGACAGGGGTGGAAGGAGGAGGGTGAGAGAGACTGTCTGATCCTCAACGCCATGGAGGGATCTCCTCTCCTAGAGCGTGGTCCTAGTCTAATGAGGGGGCTCCCGAATGTACTGAATTATCCCCACACCCGAGGGGTCTTCTATCCTGGAGCATGATCCAAGTTCTGGGACGGGCAGGGAAAGGAGCTGAGCGGAATGTCTGATTCCCTGCACCGGGGGTGGTGTGTCTCTTGTCCTGTCGTAGCTCTGAATCTGAGGACAGGGTGGGGGTGGCGGAGGGGCTCCTATCCGGGAGGATGGTCCAGGTCCAGGGATGGGAAGGGAGTGTGGTGATTCAATAAACGCTGGGGGCGGGGTGGGGGGAGCTGTTCAGATTGGCAATGCCAGCTGCCTTTGTCTTGGCTGTAAGATCTCATGGGGAATCCCAGTCAGCCAGGCCTAAAATGCAGAACAGAGTAAATCACAGACTTCAAGCTTCATTAAAATATTCATGCCCACCCGCCTCCATGGTTATTCAGCCACCCCTTGCCCAGTCCGAACTCTGTTAACTCGGATGTGGGAAGGTCTAACCCACGTTTAGGTCGGTGTTGGGATATTTAAAATTTAATCTCTGTTTCGCCCACAACCCATCTGTTTTTGCTGCCAAAATCTGGCCTTTACTGTCTGGGTCACACACGGGGAATGTTTGATCAGTTAATTTCCAATCTCTTTTCTCTTCTTTCTCTTGCAGTTAATTTAGTGGCGATTGTGCTCCTGGCTCGGGGAAAGTGCGGCCTCTCCACTTGCACCACTCGCTACCTGGTGGCCATGGCAGTGGCAGATGTACTCGTCATTATCACTGAGGTCATACTGTTGAGTATCAATAATTATTACTTCCCACGCTATTTCCTCCACATCACCCCTATGTGTAGTGTTATCATTGTCCTGATTTGTTCAGCTACAGACTGTTCCGCCTGGTTTACAGTCACTTTCTCCTTTGATCGATTTGTAGCCATTTGTTGCCAGAAGCTAAAAACTAAATATTGCACTGAGAAAACTGCAGCTGTGGTTCTAGCAACAACCTGCATTCTGCTGTGCTTAGGAAACATTCCCCTCTACTTTGTATTTGAAACTGGAGAGATAATTGAAAATGTACCATGGATCTGTCGTACAAAGCAAAGTTTTTATAGTGAGCCCGGATGGACAGGATTTGACTGGTTTGATAAGTTTTTAACCCCATTGCTCCCATTCACTTTAATTCTGTTGCTCAACACTCTGACAGTCAGACATATTTTAGTGGCCAGTCAAGTCCGTAAGCGACTGAGGGGTCAGAGCAGTGGTGAGAACCTCAGTGACCCAGAGATGGAGAGCAGAAGGAAATCTGTGATTTTACTCTTCTCCATATCTGGCAGCTTCGTAGTCCTGTGGTTGGTGTATGTTATAGATTTCGTATATTATAACATTGCAAGATTATATTTCGAGGCTCACAGTGATTCTGAATATATATTTCGACGAGTGGGATATATGCTGCGGACTTTAAGTTGCTGCACAAACACACTTATTTATGGGGTGACTCAGTCCAAGTTCAGAGAGCAGTTCAAGAGCACGGTGAAATATCTGCTTTCACCAATGATTCAATTCGTGAATAAACAAAACAACTGAGTGCAGCCCAGAGGCGGCTCCCGTGATCTAGTTCATGAATGTAATATTATCCCCAATGGGAAAGATGTAATCAACAGCTGCAGGAACCAAACTATACACTGTTGGGGGTGGGGGGGGGTGGGGGTGATTACTGGGGGTGAGGGGTTCGCATATGCCAAAGAACAGTGTGCAGAAGGCAAGAGGAGGCCAACAGCTGGAAATCTGGAAATACACTGGCAAGGGCAATGCACACACCAGCAAAAGGGCAGCGCGGTAGCGGGCAAGCGGGCCTTCTGAGGCAGGGATGAAAATGGGGCAGGGTAAGAGTCAGGAGTGACCCCTGCGGGACAGGAATGGAAGCAACACTACCACTGGTTTGATTCTGAGCTCCTCACATCTCTTCAAGTGGAAATAAACTTTTTTCTTCTGAAAACAGAATGCTGCAGATGCTGGAAATCTCGTGTCAGTTGATTATAATTATTTGTTTAATTTTTGGAAACGCTTTATTGAGTACAGTTGCCTTCCATTCCCCCACCAAGTAATTGCTGTCTCTCTCTGTCTTCCACCCCCCCCCTCCCCCACCCACCCTCATCCTGGCACCAAGTTAGACGATGTTGTCGGGGCAGTTGGCATCTGGATAAGCCCAGTCGAGGGCCAAGGGTGGAGATACGAGACCTGGGGTGAGGGAGCAGGGTCGGGCCTGGCACTGGAGCTGACACCCTCTGCACCTCAGTTCAGTAGCTGCTCAGATGGAAAGAGCTGATACCCTTCTGTTCCCATGTTAGTTGATATTGTTCACGGTTCCCACTCCTCAGCTTCTGTCGCTCTCCTCTTGAACCCTCTCCTAAAAAAAACACTTTAACCTTCAGTCCTTGCAAATTTCTGTGCAGTCTCCAACCTCCCTTTCTCCTCCAACGTCCTTGAACATGCGTTCACCTCCCACATCTCCATGTTTGAATCTCTCCAATCAGGTTTTTGCTGCGTCATATAACTGAAATGGCCCCAATCAAAGTCACAAATGGCGTCCAGTGTGACTGTGACAAATTGAAATTATCCTTCCTCGCCCTTCTCGACTGTATACAGCCTTTGTCTTGGTTGATCACTCCATCCTCCTCCAACTCCTCTTCACTGTTGTATAACTGGATGGGACTACTCTCAGCTGGTTATATTCCTAGCTATCTAATCTTCACCAGAGGCTCATCTGAAATGTATTCAATTCCCCCTTCTCACATCTTTCCTTTGCCCCTTCCTATTTCACTTCTAAATGCTGCTCGTACATGACATCACCCAAAAACATGTCAGTTTACACATGTGAGGTGACAATATCCAGCTCTACCTCGCCACTACCTTTCTCGACTGCTTCACTTTATCTACATTATTAGACTGCTTATCTGACATGCAGTACTGGGAGAGCAGGAATTTCCTCCAACTAAAGTTTGGGAATAGAGAAGCCATTGCATTCCACCTTCTCCATAAACAACGTTACCTCGTCACCGACTCCCCATGCATTGCAATGGCAACTGTCCGAGTCTGAACTTGCCCATTCACAACCTTGGTGTCATATGTGACCATAGGATCAGCTTCCGAAAGCATATCCTTGCCATCATTAAGGCTGCTTATTTCCAACTCTGGAAAATTATGCAACTCCCTCCCTGCCTCAGTTCATCTGTTGGTGAAACCCGCAACAATGACTTTGTTGCCTGCACACATGACTATTCCAACGCACTCCTGGATGACCTCTCATATACAGCCCTCAATAAACTTGAGGTCATCCAAGTCCTGCTCGCTGATGTAAATTCGTTCCAAGGCAAGCTATGCTTCACTTTTAAAATTTCCATTTGGCTTTCAAATCCCTCCCTGACCTCACTCCTCTTCATTTCTGCAATCTCCTCAAGCCCTACTTCCCTCTCCATCTCTGTAAACACCTCCAGCCCTGACAACCCTTTCTATTTCTGTAACCTCCTACAGCTTTTACAAACATCCGAGGTCTCTACGTTCCTCTAATACTGGCCTCTTTCACATCCCAGATTTAATTTTCTCCATTGGTGGCGGCAGTTCATTCAGTTCCCTCTGGAATTCCCACCCTTAGCCTCTCGAACGATCACTCTCTCCTCCTTTCAGAAAATACGTATAAGGAAACTTTTTGTTCAAGATTTTGGGCACTGTGCTCATATTTCCTTATGTGGCTTCCTGACAAATTTTGCAATGCTCCTGGGAAATGTCTTGAGATGTTCTATTCTCATAAAGGTGCTTGTCTTTCTTTCTCACTCTGTCTCCATGCCCCTATCAGGCCCGTTTATTGTCTCTCTTTGCCAACCCTAAAACTATCTGTAAACCTAATCATGATCGTAACCAGAACACTCTAACTTAACCCTATCTCTAAACCTAAACCTAACCCTGTCTGTAACAGTAATCTTAAATGCCATTGTAGCCCTAACCCTAACTCTAAATGTAACCCTAAACATAACCCTAACCTTAAATGGAACGCGAACCTTATCCCCAAACCTAACACTAAACCTGACTGGAACCATAAACTTAAACCTAGCCCTAACACTATAAATAACTCTAACACAAACCTAACCCAAACCTAACTGCAACCCTTACTCTACTGTCACAACCAACCGCTCCTCTCAAAGCCCCCAATCAAAATGTACGATTCTGATTGTGGTTGGTGAAACACACTGTTAATTCAATCCCGTCTCTCCTCTGTTCACCTAACATAATATTTAATCTTTCCAATTTAAAGAAATACTCAGCCAAATTGTCCCATCTATTAACCCCCGAATGAGGCTAACCTAGCCAGGTGTCTTCAAATCAACAAATTAACTGTTTAATTAGAAGGAAAAAAAACTAAATTCTTAAACACTGCTAAGATATAAACAACATTTAAAATAGAAAGAAAATTAGAGTCCTTGCAAATTTACACTTCTGCCGGATGTGGAACAGTTCAATGTTGCTTGAAATCCTCACAGCCGTCTGATGGGTGAAAAAAGATTCTTCAACAGTAGATCAGTCCATCGTCTAACTCAGAATTTGAAATTGATGCTTTCCTTCCCCAGCAATGAATTTCAACATTTAACAACTTGCAAATACTTCTTAATGAATCAATCTGGCTTTAGAATCTTTGAGGGATAAACAGTTGTCATAGTTTAACTTCCATTCCATCAGTTTAAATTATTGTTTTGGCTTGAAGTTTTGCAATTTTTAAGAAAGAATAATAATTACACAGGCTAAATTCTCTTCCTTCATTTTAAATATCTGAGAGATCTCCTTTCAGGTGTTAACAAACAGCTGTCTGTCTGTTTCTCTGAGTTAGAGCAGTTTGTTTCCAGTACAAGCCTGTTCAAAATTAAAGTGTACAAATGTATCTCTCGATCTCTGGTCCTGAATGGCTCTCTCCCGGACAACGAGAATGCACTCTTTGACTCACAGTCTCTGATTGGCTGTATCTAGGGGCAACGAAAATGCATTATTTGATGCAGTTCTCCAGAGCTTGCTGCCTTAAAGCAGTACTGCTCCCTTTTCAAATTTAAAGGGACACAGCTTCCACACACCCCCCCCCCCCCAAAAAAAGAACTGAAAGATCATAACACTACCCATTAATGCAACAACCGTTCAAACTCTAGCCCTAACCCTAAATGTCATCCTACCCCTAACCCTAGCCATAATGCTAACTGTAACCCAAAGTCTAATCCAAACTACAAATCTAGCCCACGTCTCCTAATCCAAAACCTAACCCTAACCCTAATTTAACCCTTTCTCGCAGACTTTAATGAGTTGATGCTGAAACTTGATTAAATTTAATGTTGCAACCAGCAACCAGTTGGGGTAAAAGTTTCAAACCTGGTAACATACTGCCTCTTTAAAAATATATTAGTTTTAAAACTATAAATAATCTTTCTTTCAGTCGGTCCTTTCAATATTTTAATCCTGCCCGATTGAAAGTTGATCAGTTGAATTTATTTCCACGGCACTCATAAAGATGGTGGCCGCTGAGGTGTAACAAGACAGGCCGTGGGCGCCATTGTCGTTGAGGAGGATCTGGGAGGAACAAGACAGAACTAAAGGTATCCCTCTCATCCAAAAGTGCCAGCGGGAGCTTTTGCCCATCCAATGGCAGCAAGCAGATTGTTTTGTTTGCTGCAAATAGATATGGAACAAAATGTTACTTTTATTTCTAGAAATGTTCGTGCTTACCTTCTCTCATTCAAGTGGCCAGTCTTCATCTGTGAAAACAGATAGGGAGTTTTGACTGCCTATTTCGCATGGAAGTTTGTGTAATTGGACCAGATCCTGGAACTCCCTCAATAGCTGTAACTGAGGATTACCTTCGCCAGAAGGGACAGCAGATGGTTCAAAAGACAAGGTCCAACATGACGGACAAAAGAGGTTGTGTTGTTCCCAAGCGCAAAATCATCATCAATTTCTGCTGCGTGCCTAGCTTTGAAAACTTTTATGTTATCTATACATTCTCACTACTGAAGGAATGAAGATTTTAAACTCTTTAAGGAGAATCAATTCTCCAGCAAAGAAGAAGGGATCAGCTGAGGATGGGCTGAGGCACTGATAGTGCAATGTTAGACCAGAATCACATCCAGCAATGTTAGCGTAGAATCATAACCAGACGTGTTACAGGACGTTCAAGAGCAATAATGTTGGACAGTCACCAACAATCATTTTTGGCAGTTAACAAATGTACAAGTTCCAAAAGGCATTCAGTACTCAAAAGGAATATTCTGCACCGCTTCATTCCATTGATATGTGCCAGTTGCAAACCACTTGCTTTGGGAGTTTATCTGCATTGCAGCTCCCCTTCTCTAATATTACTCGTGGCTACCCAACCCTGTCGTTAATGGTGGTAACTATCAAACATTATGGGTGATCACACTACTCTATCATTATGGGTGGTGACCCGAATCTGACATTAATGGTGCCATTCCTGGCACTAACAACATCGCTGGTGAATTTACCCTTGCATTACTGAGGATGAACGTGCACGAATATTTTTAGACAGCGACCCTGCTCTAATATTACTGAGGTTTGTTGCGTTACTGCCTTCACTGTTAGCACTTCTACAGAAATATTAAGTAATTCAGTAATGTTACAATAAGGTCACTACCAGATATGTTAACTTAGAATCACCACCAGTATTGTGAGAGTAAAGTCAATACCAGAACTAGCGTTAAAGGTTGTGATTCTTCCTTAGAATAACTGGTGGTGTCCATATTCTAATGTTACTGGGGGCGATTTTACGCTAATACTATCGGTGCTAATTTTACCGTAATACCGAGAGACAGGGTAAGGGATCGAGAGAGAGAGAGACAGAGAGAGAGAGAAGGTGAAGGAGAGAGAGCGGCAAGGTGAGGGAGAGAGGGAGAGAGAGAAGGTGAAAAGAGAGAGAGAGAGAGACAGGGTGATGGAGATAGAGACAGGGAGAGATAGATAGAGATAGAGAGAGTGAGACAGGGTGAGGGAGGGAGAGAAAGAGATGGGTTGAGGGGGAGAGAGGGAGAGAGTTAGAGTGACAGGGTGAGGGAGAGAGAGGGTGAGAGAGACAGGGTGAGGGAGAAAGAGAGAGATACAGGGTGAGGGAGACAGAGAGAGAGACTGGGTGAGGGCGAAGGAGAGAAAGAAAGAGAGAGACAGTGTGAGGGGGAGCGTGAAAGAGAGATTATTTGACAGAGAGAGATAGAGAGAGACACTGTCAGCTCCTGTATGTGTAAGCCCTCTCTGTTCCTGCACCCATTTTAACGTTGTACCATTTAGTTTACATTGCCTCTCCCAGTCTTCCTTCCAAAATCCATCACTTCACATTTCTCAGCATGGAAGTTAACCTGCCATGTGTCTGTCCAAAGTTAGGTTGGAAAGAAAGCTGTCAATAGGGCATAATGAGTCTAAAAAGAGATTTTGATTGGTTAAGAGAATGGGCAAACATTAGGCAGGTGGAATCTAATGTGTCAGGAAGACTAAATAGCAGCATATTATTTAAATGGAGAAAGACTGCAGAACTCTACGGTACAGAGGGATCTGGGTGCCCTAGTAAGTGAATCACTAAATGTTACTATGCAGGTACAACGAATGATTAGAAGGCAAATGGAATGGTGCTGCTTATTGCAAGGAGAATAGAATATAAAAGTAATGAAGTGATGCTACAGCTGTACAAGACCTTAGTTAGAGCACATCTGGAGTACTGTGGACTGTTTTGGTCTCCTTCCTTAAGCAAGGATATAATTCCTTGAGAAGCAGTTCAGAGAAGTTTAACTCGACTGATTCCTGGGATGAAGGGGTTATCTTATGAGGAAAGGTTGAACAGGTTGGGTCTATACCCACCAGAGTTTGGAAAAATGAGAGGTGATCTTATTGAAACATCTCAGGTCCTGAGGGGACTTGATAGGGTGGTACTGAGAGGATGCTTTCCCTTGTTGGGGAGTCTAGAACGATGGGACACAGTTTAAAATTAGGGCTCGCCCATTGAAGACTGAGATGAGGAGAAATGTTTTTCTCTCAGAGCGTCATTCGTCTGTGGAATTCTCTTCCCCAGAGAGCAGTGGAGGCTGGATCATTGAATATATTCAAGGCTGAGTTAAATAGATTTTTGATCAACAAGGGAGTAAAGGTTTATGAGGGGCAGACAGGAAAGTGGAGTTGAGATCACAATCAGATCAGCCACTGAATGGTGCAGCAGGATCGAGGGGCCGAATGGCCTACTCCTGCTCCTAATTATTTTGTTCTTGTGTGTTTCATTTCACCAGACTGCCTCTATCCTCCTGAAGTCTGCTACTACTGGCTTCTCTGTTTATTACATTGCAGATGACACAAACACTGAAGTTATGCCCTGTAAACCCAAGTCCAATTCATTAGTATATATCAAAAAGAGCAGTGGTCCTAATATGAACCTCCACTGTATACCTCCCTCCAGTCTGTAACAACCATTGTCCACTCTCTTAGCCAATATCGTATCCACTCAGCCACTGCCCCTTTCATCCATGGAGCACTAATATTGCTAACTAGTCAATTAAGAGGCACCTTTAAGTCCTCCCCATGAGGGCACTGGCCCCAGACCTCACTGTTTGTACTCTCCCATCAACATTCGCCAGAGAGGTACAGCATGGATTAGATACAGAGTAATGTCGGTCCGGACACAATGGGCCGAAGGGCCTGTTTCTGTGCTGTATTACTCTATAACTCTAGCTGTCGTCATAGTATTAAGCCGAAAATTGATCAGTTACATTGTTAATTCAGTCATTTCAGTCCATATTTACAGTACACACGGTACCTTACAGTTGTAATGAAGTCATATAGTATCTATTCATCCCATTAGGGCAAGATTTCAATGGGTCAACATTCTCATCAAATTCTAAAGCATTCCACAATGCAAGACTCACAAATTCAGCACAAGTTTACTTTTCTGAGTCTCACTGGTCTGTTCTGATCTCTGAGGGATTACTGATGCTTATCCTCCACATGAGCTGTTGTCCTTACCCCGTGTGCCTATCCTGCTCCCAAACCCGGCATCCACTTACATTAAGGCAAGTGATTTAGGAGCGTCTCAGTGACAGAGGCAGGTGAGTCTTCAGCCTGAGCCGGGCACAAGCCTGAGTGACCCCGGGTTAATCCTACACCCCAGCGACAGTTTAAACGGAGCTTTGCTCTGTATCTAACCCGTGCTGTACCTTCTCTGAGACTGTTCGGCGGAGAAGTGCAGATGAGGAGAGTTATTCCTTACCTATTGCCCAATCCTTCCTACACTTTTACTTCCTTTATCTGATTTGGCTTCATCTCGATTACTACATTGACTCCTTATTGGACCTTTTACATTTCGGATTAGAAAGAAGTCTTTTGCACAGTGTAGGAGCTCCAATTCCTTTTCCCTTTATATAATTCTCCGGGACAATTGATCGATTTTTATTTGCTTCATGTGTTGTGGGCAAGGCTACCATTTGTTGCCCAACCCTAACTGCCCTTGAGAAAGTGGTGATACTGCCTTTTTGAACTGATGCAGTCCACCTGGTGCAGATAAACCAATGGTGCTGTGAAGGGGGGACGTTTTTGATCCAGCGACCGAGAAGGAACGGAGATCAAGGCCAAATCAGGATGATGTGTGTCTTGGAGGGAAACTTCCAGATGGTGATTTTCCCATGCTTCTGCTACCCTTGTACTGCAAGGTGGTTTAGAATGTGCTGTCGAAAGAAGTGTGTTAGTTGCTGCAGTGTATCTTGTTTATGGTACACAATGCTGTCAATGTATGTAAGCGGTGGAGGGATTGAATGTTGAATGTGGAGGATGCGATGCCGATTGTGTGGGTTTTTTGCACTGAATGGTAGCGAACTCCCTGAGTTCTGTTGGAGTAACATTATTTCAGGCAAGTGTTATCACGCAAGTAGAATTAGATCACTTCTGACTAGTGCCTTTGAGATGATGGACCGGCTATGAGGGACCACAAGGTGAGTTACACTCTGCAGAATGCCGAGCCTCTGATCTGCACTTGTAGCCACAATACTTAGCTGGCTCGTCCAGCTTAGTTTCTGATCAATGGTAACCCCAGGATATCGATAAAGAGGGATTCAGTATTGGTACCACCATTGAATGTCAAGCAGAGATGTTTAGCCTCTCTTGCTGGAAGCTGACATTGCCTGGTAATTGTGTGGCGTGAATGTTACCTGCTACTGATCAGACCATGCCTGAATGTTGTTCATGTCTTGCTGCAAATCGAAATGGATTGTATCAATATCTGAGGAACTGCAAATGTGCTGAAAATCGTACAATCATTAGCGGACATCCATATTTCAGACATTATGTTGGCGAGGTAGGTCATTAATGTAGCAGCTGAAGATGGTTGGGCCTAGGATAATACCCTGAGGAACTCCTGCAGCAATGTCCTGGAGCTGAGATGATTGACTTCCAACAACCACAACCATCTTCCTTTGTGCTAGGTATGACTGCAACCAGTGGAAAGTTTTCCCCTTTCTTCCCATTGACACCATTTTGGCTTGGCCTCCTTGATTCCACACCTTGTAAAATGCAGCCTCCAGCGACAATCCCTCTCACTTCACCTCGAGTTCAGCTTTTTTGTCCATGTTTCCAGCGAGAATGTAAAGAAGTCAGGAGCTGAGCGGCTCTGGAGGAATACAAAACGACTGTCGATGAGCAGGTTGTTGCTGTTTAAGAGGCGCTTGATAGAACTGTCAATCACACCTTCCATCACTTTGCTGATACTCGAGATAAGACTGATGGGGTGTTAACTGGCTGGATTGGATTTATTCTGCTTTTTGTGGACACGATATACCTGGGAAATTTTCCACAGTGATATAGCTGTACCGGAACATATTGGCGAGGGGCACAGCTAATTCTGCAGCACAAATCTTCATTCCTGCAGGTGGCATGTTGTCAGGCCCAATAGCCTTTGCAGTATCCAACACCTTCAGCCGTTCCTTCATATCACGTGGAATAAAATGAACTGACTGAAGACTAGTATCTGTGATGCTGGGAACCTCAGGAGGAGGCCGAGATGGATCATCCAGTTGGCACTTCTGGCTGAAATGGTCGCAAATGCTTCAGACCTGTCTTTTGCACTAATGTGCTGGGCTCCTCATCATTGAGGATGAGGATATTTGTGTAGCCTCCTCCACCACTTTGTTGTGTAATTGCCCACCACCATTCAGACTGATATGATCCATTGGCTGTGGGATCTCTTCGCTCTGTATATTGCATCCTGCATCCACTGTTGGCATGTCGTGTGTTGTAGCTTCACTAGGTTGAAACCTCATTTTTATGTATGCCTAATGCGTCCCCTAGCATGCTCTCCTGTGCTCTTTATTGAACCATTGTTGATCCCTTGGTTTGATAATGGACGACTGAGGTTTATGCCAGATCAGGAGATTAAAGATTGTGGTTGAATCCAATTCTGCTGCTGCTGATGGCTTCCAGCGCACATGGATGCTCAGTTTTGAGCTGCCAGGTATGTTCAGGTATGTTCAGCTGCCAGGTATGGTTCCGAAGAAGGGTCGCTGACCCGAAACGTTAACAAGTGAAGCAGCGATTTACTTGTACTTCTTTCAATGTAGTATACTGTATTCGCTGTTCACAGTGTGGTCTCCTCTACATTGGGGAGACCAAGCGCAGACTGGGTGACCGCTTTGCGGAACATCTCCGCTCAGTCCGCAAGCAGGACCCTGAGCTTCCGGTTGCTTTCCATTTCAACACTCCCCCCTGCTCTCATGCTCACATCTCTGTCCTGGGATTGCTGCAGTGTTCCAGTGAACATCAACGCAAGCTCGAGGAACAGCATCTCATCAACCGATTAGGCACACTACAGCCTGCCGGACTGAACATTGAGTTCAATAATTTCAGAGCATGACAGCTCCCCATTTTACTTTCATTTTTAGTTATTTTTTCTTCCTTTTTTTTACAATCTTTTTTTGCATTTATTTCATTTCATCTTAGTTTGTTCAGTTTGCTTACCCACTGTTTTTTTTCAGGTTTGCACTTGCTGCTGTTCAATATTCAGTGTATTAACACCTAATCTGTACTAATGCTTTGTCTTTCAACACACCATTAAAATATTGTTTGCCTTTGCTCTGTGACCTTTTGGTCAGCTATGTGGCCTGGTCCAATCTCGACCTCCTTTGTTATCTCTTGCCCCACCCCCACCTCACCTACATATAACCTGTGACTTTTCTAATATTTTTCAGTTCCGAAGAAGGGTCACTGACCCGAAACGTTAACTCTGCTTCTCTTTTCACAGATGCTGCCAGACCTGCTGAGTGGTTCCAGCATTTGTTGTTTTTATTTCAGATTTCCAGCATCCGCAGTATTTTGCTTTTATTATTATGTTCAGAATCTATCTTATTTGGCACTGTGGTAGTGCCACACGACACAATGGAGGGGAACCACAGTGTGAGGACAGGACATTATTGTCATAAGGATTGCGAGGTGGTCACTCTTATCATTACTGTCATGGTCAGATGCATCTGCAGCAGGTAGGTTGATGAGCATAATATCTAGTCGGGTTTTCTATCTTGATGGTTTTCTCACCACCTGCCACATGCTTAGTCTGGAAGATTTCTCCCTAAGGACTCTGCCAGTTCGGTCAGTAGTGGTGCTATCGAGCTACTCTTGATGATGGACATTAAAGTTTCCACCCAGAATAGGTTCTACGCTCATTCTACTCTTATTGTTTCTACTAAGTCGTGTTAAACATGGAGGAGTACTGATTCATCAGCTGAGGGAGGGTAGTATGTAGTAATCAGCAGGAGTTTTCCATTCCCATGTTTTAGATGCTGTCATGCAATTTCATGCGGTCTGGAGTCAATGTTGAGGACTCTCAGGGCAACTCGCTCTGACAGTATACCACTGTGCCACCATCTCTAGTGGGACAGGATATTTGCAGGAATGATGAAGGTGGTGTCTGGGACATTGATTGTCAGGTATATTTCCGTGATTATGACTGTGTGAGTATTGTTTTAATTGTGTTTGTTTAAACTGCCCAATAACAATGTTATTGTTCTCTTAATCTGACGTATCACACAACAAAACAAAAACAATTCAGCTGAGTGCATTTGTTAAATGAATGTAGCTAATGATAATCGTGAACCTGATTGGCTGCATGAAGGATTGATATGTGTATGAATATAAGCTCCCTTCCATTGTCTCAGCCTGCACCAGTCAGAGTCATTCAGATGTTTCAGATTTAATCTATTCTCATAAAATGGGGCAACCAGCTATTCTGGTGATAAAGGATATTTACTACCCAATTCTCGCAGCTGTTGCTGTTCCAGGTGAGTCACTGTAACCAGTTTGTTGTTATTTGTTGTTTACTGTCTCTCTGCTGATGCTGCATGTTGGCTTAGGTATGTATAATTTTGTATAGATTTCAAAGAGACACTGCAACATTATTAAAAGGCTGCAGTTTATGAACATTATAGCAAAGACAGAATTACAGATACTCTGTCTGAATTCACACAGCATTCGCAACAAGGTAGATGAATTTATGGCACAAATAGCAGTAAACTGGGATGATCTAATTGCCATTAGGTAGACATGCCTCCTGGGGAACCAAGACTGGGAACAGAATTAGCAAGTGTATTTGACATTTAGAAAGTATAGGCAGCAAAGGAAAAGGAGGTGGTGTAGCATTGTTAATAAAGGATGAAATCAGAACATTAGTGAAAGAAGACCTTAGATCGAAATATCAAGTTGGAGAATCAGTTTGGGTGGAGCTAAGAATCAAACGGGGCAGAAAACATTGATAGGAGTTGTTTATAAACCACCAATCAATAGTGGTAATGTAGGGCTCTGTATCAATCAGGAAACTGGAGGTGTATGTAACAAGGGTAGTACACTAATCATGGGAACCTTCACTCTGCATTCAGACTGGGTAAACCTCATTACAGCCAATGCTGAGGAGGACGAATTCCTGGAATAAATATGGGATGATTTTCAAGTAAAGTACGTTGCGAAACAAACCAGAAAATGGGCTTTCTTTTGGATCTGGTACTGTGCAATGAGAATGTGCTGAATAATAATCTCGTTTTAAAGCAGCCTTTAAAGGAAGAGTGACCTTAATATGAAGAATTTGAATTTAAGGTTGAAAGTGATGCTGTTTAATACGAAACTAAGGTGTTAAATCTAAACACAAATGATATCGAATGTATGAGGGGTCAAATGGCTGTGTTACCTATTCCTGCCAGCTCCATGAGGGGTCCTGGGGAGCTCTTGTCATGGGAAACCTTGGAGCAGGCTTTCAGTTGTCCCTTCAAGAACATCCTGACGCAGATCAACAGGGCCTGCATCCGGGCTCATCAGCTAGACATGCCGGCCATGTGTACGTGTCCGTCTGTGTAGCAGAGCCTTGTCTCCAATCATCTCGGCCATCCCTGCTGCAGGATAAAGACCTTGCTTCGCTTGGACGGTGTGGTAGTAGATGTGTACCGGCCACCCCATGTTAAAAGAGCCCACGCACAAGCATCTTCTGCCCTCTCAAAATGAACCTCGGGACCTGGAAGATAGGGTTGAACTATTCAGTCAGCTGAGGACCCACAACCCTGGAGTGGAAGAAAGTCATCCCTGTTCCCGAGGGTCTGCTGAAGAAGAAGAAGTTACAGTTGGAATCTAAAACAAAAGGTATGATGGTAGACAGGTAATAGCTACCATTTAAAGAATTAATGCACGGTTTATAACAAATGTACATTCCTTTGAGGTACCAAAGCAGAAGGAAAAGTCATCCAGCCATAGCTAACATAAGAAGTTAAATATTTTACTCGATCAAAGGAAGACGCTTATAAAGTTGCCAAAAAAGATAGTAAGACTGAGGATTTCGAGCATTTTAGAATTCAGCAAAGGAGGACTAAGAAACAGTTAAAAAGAGAAAATTTAATATGAAAGCAAACTCGCAAGAAACATAAAAACACATTGTAAAAGCTTCCATGGATATGTAAAAAGGAAAAGATCAGCAGAGACAAATGTGGGTCCATTACAGGCAGATAAATTAAACTAGTACTTTGTGTCTGTCTTCACAGAGGAAGATACAAATAACCACCCAGAAATACTAAAGAATCAAGGGGCTAGCAAGAATGAGGAACTTAAATGAATTAGCATTAGTTAAAAAAAAGTACTAGTGGAGAAATTAATGCGACTGAAAGTTCATAACTCCTCTGGACCTGATGATCTACATCCCAGAGTGTTACATCAGGTTGTTGTAGGCATGGTGAAGGAATTGGTGATCATCTTCCAAAATTCTATAGATGCAGGAGTGGTTCCTGAAAATTAAAAGGTAGCAAATGTAACACAACTATTTAAGAAAGGAGGGAAAGAGAAAAAGGGGAACAACAGACTCGTTAGCTTGATATCAATAGTGGGGAAATGGTAGAATCTATCATAGTGGATGTGATAACTGGAAACATAGAATATTATGGTAAGATTGGACAGAATCAACATGGATTTATGAAAGGGAAATCATGTTTTGCAAACCTGGTGGAGATTTTTGAGGATGTATCGAGCAGACTAGATAAGGTGGGGACAAGTGGATGCGGTGTATTTGGATTTTCAAAAGGCGTTCGATAAGGTCCCAACCAAGAGGTTAGTAAGCACAATTCGAGCACCTGGGATTGTGGGTAATATACTGGCATGGATTGAGAATCGGATAACGGACATAAAAGGGAGAGCTGTAATAAACAGGTCATCCTTAGGTTAGCAGGTCGTGACTACTGGGGCACTGGAGGGATCAGTGTTTGAGCCCCAGCTATTCACAATCTATATAAATGATTTGGATGTGGGGGGTCTGCTGGACGCAAAACTAGGTGGGAATGTAAGTTGTGAGGAGGAGATTTAGAAAGACTAAGTGAGTGGACAAGAACAGAGCAGATGAATATAGTGTGGACAAGATGTGAACATAACCACTATTTGCTAGGAAAAAAAAGAAGTGCAACGTATTTCTTAAATGATGAGATGTGTTAGGGAAGCGTTAATGTCCAAAGGCACCTGGGTATCCTTGCTCAGAAAGTGACTGAAACCTAACATGCAGGTGCAGCAAGCAAGTCGGATGGCAAATGGCATGTTGGCCTGCATTGGAAGAGGATTTGAGTACAGGTGTAAAGAAGTCTTGCTGCAATTGTAGCGAGCCTTGGTGAGACCGCACCTGGATTATTGTGTACATTTATGATCTCCTTACCTAAGAAAGGATATACTTGTCATGGACAGAGTGCAACGAAGGCTTACCAGACTGATTCCTGGGAAGGCGAGATTGTCCTGTGAGGAGAGATTGGGGAGAATGGGTCTATTTTCTCTCGAAGTTTGAAGAAGGAGAGGTGATCTCATTGAAGCATGCAAAATCCTTACAGGGCTCAAAAAGTTTGATGTAGGAAGGGTGTTGTCCTTGGCTGGGGTTCTAGAACCAGGGAACATAGTCTCGCAATAAGAGGTCCGTCATTGAGGACTGAGATGACGAGCAACATCATCACTCAGAGGGTGGTGATGCTTTGGAATTCTCATCCACAGACGTTGTGGATACTCAGTCATGGAGTATGCACAAGACAGAGATCGATCGATTTCTAAATATTTAAGATATCAAGGCATATGGGGATAGTGTGGCAAAGTCAGCCATGATCTAGTTAAATGGCGGAGCAGTCTCGAGGGCCCAAATGGCCTACTCTTGCTCCTATTTCCTTTGTTCCTATGTAATGTATGTCCTCTCTCTTTCTGACAGTGAACTTGATGACAATTGTGATTCTATCCCGAAGAAACTGTGGCCTTTCTAATTGTATCTCTGTTTACATGGTGGCCATGGCAACAGCGGATCTACTAGTCATGATCATCAATGTAGTATTGTACCATATTTTCAGTTCTAACTTTCCACTTTCATTTCTGTCCCACACTCCCGTGTGTAAGTTTATTCTATATATGGCTGCTGTCAACCTTGATTTGTCTATTTGGTTTACTGTCTCCTTCACATTTGACCGATTTGTAGTTATTTGCTACCAGAAGTTTAAAATAAGGCATTGTACAGAGAGTACTGCAGCTGCCGTTATAGCAACATTATCTGTTCTGATTTTATTAAAGAACTTTCCATTTTTGTTTGCTTACGAACCCCAGCAAATAATTAACACAGCGCAGTGGGGCTGCAGGTCACGTGTAGCTTTTTTCTCTTCATCTCTCGGTAAAGCCTACATTTGGTTTCATACTGCCTGGGTCGTTTGGGTTCCTTTTGCTTTAATTGCCTTGTTCAATTCGTTAACAATCAGACGTATTTTAGTAGCTAGCAGAGTCCGAAGGGAACTCCTGCATCCTACAAGTGACAATCAATGTGATCCAGAGATGGTGAACCGAAGAAAATCCATCATTTTATTATTCAGCATATCAGGCAGTTTTATACTGTTGTGGCTGACGGCTGTCATCAGTTTCGCAATGACTGGACTGGTAAACAGCAATTATTACCGAGGTGACCGCACAAACCCTGGATATATAGCCACAGAAACCGGAACTATGTTGAAGTTTTTGAGTTCCTGTCCAAACACATTCGTTTATGCAGTGATCCAGAGGAAATTTAGAGAGGAACTGAAGAAGGTGCTGAAATCTCCCGTGAAATTGATACTAAGGACGATTAAAAATTAAATAAATACGAACTAGATCTCTCTTTGGAGAATTAGAATTTATGTTTAGCTCACTCCAAAGAGATGAGTTTTTCTCTCTTTCCAGTTACACCAAGACGGTTGTTGTAAAACCTTCTCGGTAGGCCAATATATTTCTGCCCCTGTGGCCTTTTAACGGCAACATTGACAGTGGCTTTCCACGGTTCCTTCTCCTGAAAACATTGTATTCCAACCACTGCAGGCATTTTCCCATGTCTGGTGTGCAATTGGACATGACTGGGATTGCAATTTCCGACCATTGTATGACAGTCCAATATTCAATCCTACTATGAGTGAGGAGCAACATTTAGTAGATGTGGAATTGGAAATGAAAGCTATTCATTCCTAATATGTGAATCTCACCAATACATTTTAAGTGTTTGCTGTAAGCGAATTAAATATACAGAGTAAAAAATGATTTAGACTTGAATAGTTCCGGAAAAGTTGCGGATCGTGTATCTATGAGTCAGAGCACGTGATAACATTGGGTGTGTCTGTAAAACAGTGGAGAGAGTTCTGTGTTTGCTGATGATACAGACTGTTCGTGGAGGATTGCGGAGTATGATTGGCCAACCTTAACATCCGACTCTGCTAATTCGTTCCACTCAATGCAAGGAGATTCGAAAATGATTTTTACATTGGCCAAAATTCAACACGTGTTTTGCATTATATTAAAGGGAAGAAAATGAATGTCCAAGCCTGAAGTCCAAAGTCTCATGACTGCTAAAAAAACAATCAAACACAAGTCAGAAATGTTAACAATTCATTTTATCTCATTCAACTGCAGGAGTAAAACAAAAGATGAGCTTCGGAATATATTTGGAGAAAATCCCAACATCAGCTGAGTATTGAATGCATTGGTTGTTCGTGTCACGGGTGTTGTGAAATACATCCACTTTTGAAACAGTCACTATATCATTACATATTAACCATCCACTTCAGGTTGTGGCACTCTTCACGATGTGCCAGAGGAAATGGCGCCATAGTTTGATTGTCTAAAACCAGGAAATGCTGCAACCTTTCAATTTCCTTGTCAGAATACTTAGGCTTTCTCCATAATCAGCTGTAATTTCCCCTGTCGTGAAATTCTGTTGGATACTTGAGTGGGAAGAAACACCCAAAACCAAACCCACCAGATCCATCATAATATCAGCTTCCTCTACATCTCTCCCAACAAATACGAACAAATGAGAACTGGAACAAAGGTTATTAGGCAGTGCCATTCAACATAAAAACTGTTCTTAGCAACATCTACGTGCATTAAGTGCCAAACAGGCACGGGGATAACGATTGAGAAATACTGAGGAAATAAACAGCAAAGGAATAGATGGGGATAGTTAATTTGAGAGGATAAGCAGGGGACTAGAGAACATAACTGTAGAAAGAAATGACAAAGAGAATGAACAGCAATGTTTAACGCAGTATTTTAAAGAAGATAATCAGTGGAGTTCAGGATAAACATATTACACTAAAAATATAAGACCCAACTAGCCGATAATGAGAGACATACGTGAACAGAGATAATGATACAATTGAAACAAAAGAAACTAAAGAAAATACACTAATACAAAGCAGAGGATGGCGAAAAGGAAGACTTAGCAGATAGGAAACAAGACAAAACCAATTACAAAGACAAAGAGGAACTAAGCAATTAATTTATCAACGGATATAAAATAAATAACAAAGTATTCTGAAGACACCTAAACATATCAGGATCGGGATAGCGCCACAAATGAATACAGCAGCCAAAAACACAAGTATTGAGAATGAAAGGGAATGAATTTTGGATAATTAGTTCCCCAGTATTTATCAGGTAGATGAACAGAACGGCCATTACATTAGATGAAGAGATAAAAGTTAAGACATTTAAGATAGAAAGAAGGAGATAGTTGAAGAGCTAGTTCAACATATAGAAGATAAAGCACTTGGCCCAAATGGATTGCATCCATTCAGGAAATTAATACAATTCCTGTATTTAAAAATAACACGTTCAGGAAATTATAGACCATTAAGCTTAATGTTGGTGTTAGGAAAAATCATGGAACATTCACTCGAATAAGTAATCGAAACATATCTAGAAAGCGAAATATTATAAAGAGTGGTCAGGACTGATTTAAAATGAAAAGGCATATTTGTCCAATCTTGTTTAATCCTTTGGAACAGTAAAAAGAAAATCAACAAAATAATGAATTGGATGCAAGATATTTGGATTTTCAAAAGGCCTGCGATAAAGTACCACATAGTGGACTCCAAAATAAAATCAGGCCAATTGAAGTTGGAGGACAAAGAGCAGAATTAATATCAAAGGGACGACACCATTGAATACAGAGAGATGTGGTTAAGGGTAGTATCTCAGATTGGCAAAATGGTGGAAATAGTGTTTCAGAAAGATTAGTGATGTGACCATATTTTCTGAAAAGTAAGTTGAGCAAATTGTTGATGTAACTTTAAGAAAATTTGCTTTTTATATTTGATTCTTATCACCTGATATCATTAATACTTGTCTATCTCTCTGGTGAGAAACATCTGGTTTTGTTGAGGGGAGACAATAATGTCCTGATTGGGTAAACTGCAGATCCACTGACTTTCCAAAAGTAATTGCCTTATCACGTTCCATGTCAAGCTTTATTCGTGCCATTTTTCTTAGAAGGTTTACTCAAACACATTGGTTTTAGATTTTTTTTTTTATCACACTAAAGATTATATCAATATCAATTTGTAAAATGACTTACTCCAACTATTTACGTGGAATTACGACTCTCTTTGGTGACCTGAATGTGTTGTCATCGCGAAACCTAAAGCAAGTCAGACATTACGACTCTCTTTGGTGACCTGAATGTTTTGTCATCGCCAAACCTAAAGCAAGTCGGACATTTATTCTCCTTAATCTTGCATCGATCCTCACTACTTAATGAATCTAGGTAATATTTTAACCAATCTGTTCCAGATTTTATCAAAATGCAAGCGCTGTCTAGTATGGTATGGATGAACGAGCCACTGACTAACAAATCCATCTCAAGACTAAAACCTCTTGTGACAAGAAAACTTCGTTCAGATTCATCATTATCTTCATCTTCTGCTTCATATTTCTCTGTGCCATGTGTCATTTCGAACACTCTGCCTCTCTGCTTTGGGCAGTTCATCTCATAATGGTACCTTCAGTCACACCTGAAACACCTATTCACTGTTCCTGGAGCATTCCTGGGATTCAGTCTCATATTATTGCTGTTCTAATTCTATCTTCCTTTGAAATAGCCAGATCTACTAAAGATTATTTTTCTTCATTATGGCTGTTTGTAACACTTGCATTGTTGATCCCTGCATTCAGAATCAGAACTATTTTTAAATCTGGTAATCATTGATTGCATCCACTATGTTTTGTGTTATTACAGCATGTTCCACCAAGTCTGCAGGAAATGATTGTTTCCCCATGATTGTTTTCAGGCCACAGACATCTGATCCAACTGGGAGTCTCTCTTTCCAAGAACCAAACACCAGATAGAACCAGGAGCCTGACCATATATGATTCCTTAGCAATCCAGCAATTTAAATGTTAGCACCAAATCAGGGATTGCTACATAGAATATTTTATACGATATTTTAAAGTCTATGACATATTCCTCCATTGAATAACCTTCTGAAATCTATCAAAGTTTGACCACTTCTGATAGGAATGGAAGAACCAAATCCTCATCAGTATACAACAGATGGACTTCCAGCTCACAAAATGCTTTATAACAGATTTTACTTCTGGTTGAAATGACAATCCCAAGGTCATATTTTATTTACTCTTCAGTGGGGACAAAACCCATGTCGACATATCCACTCAATTATCCTAATGATCATATAGCTCAGACTCTGAGAACATCAGAGGGTAATCATACTCCAGCAGTTTAGTCTTGCTTTCTGCGATTTGTCACAATGACTTTTAGGGTTGTAGATTTCTGCCTGAGGAAAAAAAAATCTTAGATTTCACATTCCATAGTCAGGCCCAAATCATCTGCTATCACGTTATTCTCCAGAAAGCCAATTGGTGAAGAATGGTACTGGAACCAATCTTTCCACAGTTTTACATTTATTCACAGAGTTAAGCATTGCAAGCATACACCTTCTAGTTCAACCAGCCAATTTCAGTAAGTGTTTCTTTAGATGTGGTCAAGTGAACGCCAGTTCATGCCCATGTCCTGCACATAATTAATATATAAGTAACAGATTCCCTTCTCTCTCTTTAAATAAAAATTAGAGTAAATATTTGCAGCCAAACTTTCAAAACAAATTACCTCAAATACTTCAATTCTCTATAGAAAGCGTGACATTGTGGGATGCCCTTCCTCTTGTACCCCTAACAATTTATTCAGACAACCTTTCCTTTTTGTAAAACAATCAGACAGTTGGTGACTTACATCCATCCATTTAATTTTAGAGATTTCCTATCTCTGCAGCATTATTTTTCAGGGGTGGCACAGTGGTTAGCACCGCAGCCTCACAGTTCCAGCAACCGCGTTCGTTTGTGGGTACTGCTTGTGCGGAGTTGGCAAGTTCTCCCTGTGACCGCATGGGTTTCCACCAGGTGCTCTGGTTTCCTCCCACAGCCAAAGACTTGCAGGCTGATAGGTAAATTGGCCATTGTAAATTTCCTTTTGTGTAGGTAGGTGGTAGGAGAATTGAGGGAAGGTGGTGAGGTGGTAGGGAATATGGGATTAATGTAGGATTGGTATAAATGTGTGGTTGATGGTTGGCACAGACTCGGTGGGCCGAAGGGCCTGTTTCAGTGCTGTGTCTCTCTATGACAACAATATTAGTCCATAATCTTTCCTCAATCACACTTTTCATCGGCTGTACGTTATCCCATTCAATGGGTATACGATCTTCAGTACACCCACTGTGCAGAATCTCACTGAAGACATTATATAAATAGAATTCCACATCCAGGACAGCCACATGATCCAGTGCTTAGCAGCTAAAATGCTTTTAACACAACGTTTTATTTTCTAAGTTTTCAACCAAAACGGCAAGATTCCAGATTTTCAGTCATAGCACGAGAATAGTCATCAGGAAGATTAGCATATGAAGCATCACAAAAAATAAATACTAAGTTCATATCCTTTTGGTCACCTGAGGATAGGGTCTGTTAGAGTTTTCTTTAATGCTTTAATTGCTTTAAACATTCTCGACTTTCTGGTGTTTAATTTCAACGCATAAAAATTAGCCTCTGACCTCCTGAGTGTGCAACCCGTTCAATTGACCAATTGATGAAGGATTGGACTGAAGTCAATCATATACATTTTTACATTTATTCAGAGTTCAGCATGACAAGCATTAATATTCTAACTCAACAACTCGCAGTTTCAATCATGTCTCTTTATATGTTTTTTAGTGAAACCCCAGTTAATTCTCAGAATCTGCACACAATCATACACAATAAATATACAATTACATTTCTCTGAACAGCAAACCAGCATTGCAGTTTGTCCATCAAATATACAAATTAGCTGTGCTGGAAATACTCAGCAAGTCTGGCAACATCTGTGGAAGAGAAACAGAGTTAACGTTTCAGGTCTGTGATCTTTCACCAAAACTGACAACCGTTGGAATTGTAATTGGCTTTGAGCAGGTGAGGGGTGGGGTGGGGGGGAATAATCTAAAAAATGAATAAGGTCAGACATTTCTGCATGTTGCTCGGGAGAAGAAAAGGTGTTTCATCGGTGCTATATGTCAATGAAGATTGAGCAAGATTTTAATACCCTTGGGGAAGTAATCTAATATAGGTTTTTAAAAATAGTTTCCCTTCAGACGTAAGGCCCCACCTAGAAGAACATAAAGTTAGGAAAATAAGAATTGCCACCACATTGGCAGATGATTGCAAAGAGACCCTAAAAATCAGTAATTGCAGGCCCGAGTTTGGAAACTTTCAGAGACGCTGGAGAGATAGGAAGGCTGATAATGAGAAGAGATTTCATTTCAGGCAGAGAATGGTAAACAATAGGAGACAGACTATCCTTGGAGTAATATGGAAGATGGTCAGGAGACTAGAGTTGAGTTAAAAGGACCACAGCTTCATTTTTGTAATTAAAGAGGGCATATATAGGAAACACTGCTGCAACCGTGAGTTGGTGGTGACGGGGGTGCATGTTGAAGGCGGTGGATGGGGTGCCAATCAAGCGGGCTACTTTGACCTGGATATTATTGAGCTTCGTGAGTGTTGTTGGAGCTGCACTCATCGAGGCAAGTAAAGAGTATTCCATCACACTCCTTATTGTGACTTGTAATGTTGGAGAGACATTGCATAGACAGGAGGTGAGTTACTCGCCGCTGCATTCCTAGCCTCTGACCTGCTCTTGTAGCCATAGCGTTTATATGGCTAATCCAGTTCAGTTTCTGGTCAATGGTAACCCCCAGGATGTTGATAGTGGGGAAATTCAGTGATCGTAATGCCATCGAATGTCAAGGGGAGATGGTTAGATTCTCTCTTGTTTGAGATGGTCATTATCTGGCACTTATGCGTCACGAATGTTAGTTGCCACTTATCAGCTGAAGTCTGAATATTGTCCAGGTCTTGTTGAATTTCTACATGGGTTGCTTCAGTATCTGAGGAGTCATGAATGGTGCTAAACATTGTGCATTCTTCAATGAACATCCCCATTCTGACCTTCTGACCTTATTACGGGGTATTGAGCGATTCTATGTTTTCTGTGCCATTGTGTAAGCTTAATCGACAATGTGATTTAGACACCAATCTGGTAACTGTGGAAATATTGACGGGGTGGATTGCTTGCTACAAAATGACCTGATTGGTTTAAGTTATTGGAGTCTCCAGTAATTTGGGGGAAAAGCAGTTCAGGTTACTAAATCTGAAGTTTTTCTGGATGAATGTCCAAGAATATTTCCAGATTGTGCAGTGATTCAGTAATAAACAGTCAGTGGTTATAAAGGACAAGTCAGATATCTGGCTAACTAAACCTTTCTCAGGAATTTGAGTAGCTGGGTTGAATTGTTTGACAGATCGCTTTTAATTCAGGCACAACAGGCAGACACCAATATAAAGAAAACATCTCAGACAGTGTTTTCTGAGACGGAGATTGAGAATCTCCCTGAGTGTTATCATGATAAGAATGACATCTAATGGGAAAGTGGAGACCTCCCCAGAGGCTGACCGTTAAGGATTGGGCTATAGGTCATCGCATTGTTGTTCCCCCGGCTACCACAGTTAAATGTTGAGAATTACCCATGTGATTTCTATGGTAGGTCATATGGATAGTCAAAAAACTCAGGCCAGGTTGAGACAACATTCTGATTGGCCAGGCATGCGTAAAGATGTGGTTGAATTTTGCAGAACATGCCATGCCTGCCAGGGAGTTGGGAAGCCTCAGCCTTCATTTAAGCCAAGTCCATTCCAACCGATGCCTGATTTTGATGAACAGTTCGCCCGGTTCCTGTGAGAAATTAAAAGCATGTTTAAATAAATTAACCCGTCCTGTTGGCACTAAATTTTAGCAAGCCTTTTAAAGCAGCTATTCATGCCAGTGATTTAGGAATAGGAGCAGTGTTGCATAAAGATGATGGTGGTGGTATGGAACGACCAGTCAGTTATTTCTTTTTTAAAAAACTAAGTACCAAAAGAAGCACTCCGCTTCAATAGTCATTCTGCTGTAAACAAACTTGTAGACGCTGCATATTGAAAGAGAAATTTGAAAAGGCATATGTAAATTCAACAGGCTTTCAGAAGCCAGGAGGCTGTAAGGAAGACCAAAAGCCGCAAACAGCAGCAGTGGCAACCTCAGAAGAGAGAGAGAGAGCGAGCGAGAGAGAGGGAGAATCTGCTCTCAGAACACTGATACAATAAAGACTGCATGGCCACAACCATCCCTGGGCGTGTTCCATCCCACTGGCAAGGCAGACCCAGCAGAGGTCGCAGCACAGTGATATACAGTTGGGAAGGAGTTGCCATGGGAGTCCTCAACATTGACCCTGGAACCCACGGAGTCTTACGGCATCAGGTCCAACAAGGGCAAGGAAACCTCCTGCTGATTACCACCTTGCCTGCCCACCTCCCCAAACCCTCAGCTGATGATTCAATACTCCTCCATGTTAAAAAAAAAATTCACTTGGAGGAAACAAGGCGGGTGGCAAGTGCTCAGGATGTACGCTGAGTGGGGGACTTCGCTGTCCACCACCAACTGTGGCTAGGTAGCACCACTACTGGACGAGTTCTAAAGGACATGACTGCTGGACTCGGTCTGCAGCAGGTGGTGAGAGACTAAACAAACGAGAGAACATACTTGACCTCGTCCTCACCAGTCTGCCTGATGCAGATGCATCTGTGCATGATAGTAATGGTAGGAGTGACAACCTCACAATCCTGTACTGGAGAAGCTATATAAATATGTGGCTCCAAGAGCTAGTCAAAGGCTAGGAAGACTGCGGCAGGTAACTCACCTCTTGACTCCACAAAGCCTATCCACCAGCTACAAGGCACAAGTCAGGACTGTGATGGATTACTCTCTGCCTGCCTGGATAGATGGAGCTCCAACAATACTCAAAAAGCTCGACACCATCCAGGACAAAACAACCTGCTGGATTGGCAAACCATCCACAGACATTCACTCCCTCCACCACTGATGCACAGTGGCAGCAGTGTGTACCACCTTCCAGATGCACTGCAGCAACGCACCAAGGCTCCTTACACAGCACATTCCAAACCTGTAACCTTTACCACCTAGAAGGACACGAGCAGAAAATGTACGGGAACACAATTACTTGCAAGTTCCCTTCCAAGCCACACATCATCCTGATCTGGAACGACATTGCCGTTCCTTCACTGTCACTGGATTTCCCTTCCTAACAGTGGGTGTACCTATCCGACATAGACTGCAGCAGTTCAAGAAGGCAGTTCATCAGAACCTTCTCATTGGCAATTGGGGATGGGGAATAAATGCTGGCCTGGCCAGATCTGCCCACATCCCATAAACAAATAATAAAAAGACTTGAACCCAATTCTAAAGCAGAGGTTTGCAGAGGAAAATGGCCAACATGATCACAAAATACGCCTTATTCAAGGAAGTCCAGCGGGAAAATACTCGGAATAAGTGAGCAAAGAGGACCTTGACTTTGAAAAAACAATGTGAAAAGTTTGGGACCTTTAACTGCAAAAAAATCACTTCAATGAGGATAATGTGTAACGTTTAAACGTGGTGTCGGCTTTTCAATTGTTTTGATAAGTTAAAGCTAATTGCCTTTCTCTGTAATTTAGTGCATTAGCTAGTTACAAAACAGTGTTTAGTTAATGTTGATTTTTTAGTTTTGCTGTAGTAAAAGTCTTTAAAACGTAAAATGTGGTGGAGAATTTGTTAAATTAGTTTGGGGAGCTCATGCCTCTTGTTTTAACGTTAACGATCTCACTGAGGTCGCAACAGTAAATCTCACTCCCATTCTGTCACTCAATAAATCTTAGTCTGATCCTTCTTCTTTCTTCTGCCCTCAGTTTCTGGTGCCACATCGATCCATTGCATTGAAACAAACAAGAGCCATTTATGATCCTATTGTTTTCTTTTCTGGAAATATGCGGTGTATCTTTAAGACAGCAAAGGATCAAAACTGCTATTATGACAGCCAGATTCAGAAGGAGCATCTTGCTTGCCCCAGATGCAGCCATTCAGAGACTGAGAACAGGATATACAATGCTGCAATTGACTTTTGAAACTAACTGAAAACTGGCTTTCGCAGACACAGTTCAGAAACAGAGATGCAGCTGCCCCCACATGAGCTGAACATTTTATTTACTTATTTTATTTAGATTTACAGCACTGAAACAGGCCCTTCGGCCCACCGAGTCTGTGCTGACCAACAACCACTCATTTATACTAACCCTACAGTAATTCCATATTCCCTGCCACCTACCTACACGAGGAGCAATTTACAACGGCCAATTTACCAATCACCTGCAAGTCTTCGGCTGTGGAAGGGAACCAGAGCACCTGCTAAAAATCCACATGGTCATAGAGAGAACTTGCAAACTCTACACAAGCACTATCCAGAATCGAACCCAGGTCCCTGGAATTCTAAAGCTGCAGTGCCAACCACTGCGCCACTGTGCCGCCCTAGTACATGTCGCTCTTAATTTAAACTGAAGGACGTGAATTTAGACTGACTACATTTTTACCCCTCAAAACCCTGAAGGTTAAGCCAGATTGATTCATTTGAAAGTGGTTGTGAGTTGTTGATCTATTGTGGTTATCGCTGGAAGGAAGAGGAGTTTGAAACTTCGGATGTTGGTCTGGCTTTCCTTACCTTATTGGACACTGGAAGATTGTGAGTGGACTTGGAATCAGAGGACTTCAAGAAACCTTGGACAGTTCCACTTTGGAAGATTGCATTTTGTCAGGAGCATAAATCTGCAAGGACCTTACTGCTTTGGTTCTATGGTGATTTCAATTTTTTGTATTTTGCTTTATCTTAGCAGTGTTTAAGTCTTTTTTTAAGTTTTTACCAATAAACTGTTAATTAATTGATACCTAAAGATACCTGGTTTTATTCACCTCATTCAGAGGATTAACGTATTGTTCAATTCGGCTGTCACGTTCTTTAATTTGGAAAGTTCAAAGTGATATGTGATGCGATCTGTGGATTGAAGGGACTAAATTGACAGTGTGTTGCTCCCACCACAATCAGAATCATATATTTTGATTGCAGGCTTTGTCTTGAGTGGTCGTGCCACAACATATTAACTAAGTGATCGCCTGCGATCAAATCATATTTTTAATTAGGATGCTCACCTCTGGGATCAGAATTAGACTAATTGAAGAGCTCCCATTTATAATCATATTAATTACTCATCTCTGGGATAACAAATTTAAATTGGGGTCTTGCGTCTGGCATCATATTTATTTCTCTGGCATTTGGGATCATATCATTTGGACATTTGATTGTTGGGTTCTAAATCCAACACCGGTTACAAAGAAATAAAAAGAACCAGGTCTTATGTATACTAAGATACAGACTAGACCATTCTAATGGTAGAAGCAGAGTTCTTGGAAAAACAAAATGTTTCTCTGAGTGACTTGAATGAAGTTAAATAAAAATAAGTTAAAAGAATTGCCAGCACAATTAGAGTCAGAGTTGAAATCAGGAGCCAAAAAAACAGAGATAATTGACATAATAGCTGAACACCTGGAATGAGAAGAAGAAGCAGAAAGGGAATACACGAGACAAAAAGTCGTAAGTCAGAGGGTAATGTAATGGACTTGCTAGGATTCAGTTAGAAATGAAAAACAAAACTGGAGATTCAGCAGGAAACAGAAAAAAATCATTAGCAATAAGAGCACTTTAATTGGAAAAAGAGGAAAGGGAGAAAAAGGATTTCAGAGAGAAAATGAAAGGAAAGACAGGCAATTTCTGTGAAAAGAGATGGAATTAAGACAAAAGGGTAGATATAGAGCCAGCGAAAATTCGGGTCAGTGAGAACATGAATTTTGCTCAGGACCAAGCGAAACGTTGTTTAAATTTATAAAGGTTCTTCCTAGGGTCGAGGAAAGGGACGTAAAGGCATTTTTCATATCTTTTGAAAAGATAGCTCAAGAGATCAAATGACCGAAAGAAAGATGGACACTGCAGGGCAGGTTGGTAGGTAGAGCTCATGACGTTCATGCCATGCTTCCTGAAGAGGCTTCTGTAGATTATGAGATGGCAAAAAAGACTTTTCTATCAGCGTCTGAGTTCGTCCCTGATGTTTACTGTCAGATGTTTAGGAACTTACGGAAATTGGCTGGGCAGACGTATTAGAATGTGAAGGGGGAAGAAAATTAATCTTGAACATTAAGGATAGAAACCACACATCAGGATCTTCGAGAATTGATCCTCTTATAAGTGTTTAAAAACTCCATTCCTTCAGTAGTGAGAACTCATATAGATAAACTTAAAGTTTTGAAAGCTAGGCAAGCAGCAGAAATTGTTGATGATTTTGAGCTTCTGAATGAGCCAAAAACTTTTTTCCGTCACACCCATAAAGCAGAGAAGGATATAAGGTGGGAGAGTGAAAGAAGGCAAGTCGGGGGCGGCACAGTGGTGCAGCGGTTAGCACCGCAGCTTCACAGCTCCAGCAACTCGGAGCGGAGTTTGGAAGTTTTCCCTGTGACTGCATGGGTTTCCACCAGGTGCTCCAGTTTCCTCCCACAGCCAAAGACTTGCAGGTTGATAGGTAAATTGGCAATCGTAAATTGCCCCCAGTGCAAGTAGGTGGTAGAGAATTGAGGGAAGGTAGGGTTGTGGTAGGAAATATGGGATGAACGTAGGATCAGTATAAAAGAGTGGTGGATGGTCAGCACAGACTTGGTGGGCCGGAGGGCCTGTTTCAGTGCTGTATCTCTCTATGACTCTAGCTGGGAACAAGAAGGAACAGTTGAGAATGCCCAAGGGTCACTCTCTCAGATCAGAAAGGAAGGTGCAAAGGGTAGAAGTAAGGGTCAGAAGCCAAGAGTTTAACATTGCCACAAAGCGGGTCATTTTCGGTCAAAATGCTGGAAATTGTGAGGAAAAACCACAGGACTTATTTGGGGTATGCAAAGCTAGTGCAGAGGCAAATACTCTGACTGAGAGTATCGCAGATCAGGCGAAAGCTTTAACAATGTTGCCAAACTATTACTTTTTTATTCATTCATGGGATGTGAGCGTCGCTGGCCAGGCCAGCATTTATTGCCCATCCCGAATTGCCCTTGAGAAGGTGGTGGTGAGCTGCCTTCTTGAACCACTGCAGTCTATTTGGGGTAGGTATACCCACAGTGCTGTTAGGAAGGGAGTCCCAGCATTTTGACCCAGCGACAGTGAGGGAACAGCGATGTAGTTCCAAGACAGGATGGTGTGTGACTTGGAGGGGTATTTGCAGGTGGCGCTGTTCCCATGCATTTGCTGCCCTTGTCCTGCGAGTTGGTAGAAGTCGCGGGTTTGGAAGGTGCTGTCTAAGGAGCCTTGGTGCATTGCTGTAGTGCTTCTTGTAGATAGTACACACTTCTGCCACTGTGCGGCAGTGGTGGAGGGAGTGAATGTTTGTAGATGGGGTGCCAATCAAGCGGGCTGCTTTGTCCTGGAAGGTGTCGAGCTTCTTGAGTGTTGTTGGAGCTGCACCCATCCAGGCAAGTAGAGACTATTCCATCACACTCCTGACTTGTGCCTTGTAGATGGTGGACAGGCTTTGGGTAGTCACGAAGTGAGTTACTCGTCTCAGGATTCCTAGCCTCTGACCTGTTCTTGTCGCCATGGTATTTATATGGCTACTCCAGTTCAGTTTCTGGTCAATGGTAGCCCCTAGGATGTTGATAGTGGGGGATTCAGCGATGGTAATGCTATTGAATGTCAAGGAGAGATGGTTAGATTCTCTCTTGTTGGAGATGGTCATTCTCTGCCACTTGTGCGGCGCAAATATTACTTGCTACTTATCAGCTCAAGCCTGGATATTGTCAGGTCTTGCTGCATTTCGACACGGACTGCTTCAGTATCTGAGGAATCAGCGAACATCCCCACTTCTGACCTTATGATTAAAAGAAGGTCATTGATGAAGCAGCTGAAGATGGTTGGGCCTGGGCCACATTCCTGAGGAACTCCTGCAGTGATGTCCTGGAGCTCAGATGATTGACCTCCAACAACATTTGCGCCAGGTATGAGTCCAGCCAGGGGAGGGCTTCCCCCCTTATTCCCACTGATCTCAGTTTTGCTAGGGCTCCTTGATGCAACCTTACTCGGTCAAATGCTGACTTGATGTCAAGGGCAGTCACTTTCACCTCACCTCTTGAGTTCAGCTCTTTTCTCCATGTTTGAACTGAGGCTCTGATGAGGACAGGAGCTGAGTGGCCCTGGCGGAACCCAAACTGAGCGTCACTGAGCAGGTTATTGTGATGTAAGTGCCGCTTGATGGCACTGTTGATGACACCTTCCATCACTTTACTGATGACTGACAGTAGGCTGATGGGGCGGTAATTGGCCAGGTTGGACTTGTCCTGCTTTTTGTGCACAGTAGATACCTGGGCAATTTTTCACATTGCAGGTTAGATGCCAGTGTTATAGCTGTACTGGAACAGCTTGGCGAGGGGCACGGCAAGTTCTGGAGCACAGGTCTTCAGGACTATTGCCGTAATATTGTCAGGGCCCAAAGTCTTTGCAGTATCCTGTACATTCAGTCGCTTCTTGATATCACGTGGAGTGAATCAAATTGGCTGAAGTCTGGCATCTGTGATGCTGGGGACTTCAGGAGGACGCCGAGATTGATCATCAACTCGGCACTTCTGGCTGAAGATGGTTGCAAATGCTTCAACCTTATCTTTCACACTGATCTGCTGGGCTCCCCCATCATTGAAGATAGGGATATTTGTGGAGCCACCTCCTCCAGTTCGTTGTTTGATTGTTCACCACTATTCATGCCTGGATGTGGCAGCACTGCAGAGCTTAGATCTGATCCGTTGGCTATGGGATCACTTAGCTCTGTCTATCGCATGCTGCTTACGCAGTTTGGCATGCAGATAGTCGTGTGTTGTAGCTTCACCAGGTTGACACTTAATTTTGAGGTATGTCTGGTGCTGCACCTGGCATGCCCTCCTGAACTCTTCATTGAACCATGGTTGGTCTCCTGGCTTGATGGCAATGTTAGAGTGGGTTATATGCCAGGCCATGAGGTTGCAGATTGTGGTTGAGTACAATTCTGCTGCTGCTGATGGCCCACAGCGCCTAATGGATGCCCAGTTTTGCATTGTTAGATCTGTTCGAAATCTGTCACATTTAGCACGGTGGCAGTGCCACACAACATGATGGAGGGTATCATCAATGTGAAAGTGGGACTTCAACCCCACAACGACAGTGCGGTGGTCACTCCTATCAATACTATCACGGACAGATGCATCTGCGGCAGGCAGATTGGTGAGGACGAAGTCAAGTATGTTTTCCTCTCTCGTTGGTTTCCTCACCACCTGCTGCATACCCAGTCTAGCAGCTATGTCCTTCAGGACTCGGCCAGCTCGGTCAGTAGTGGTTTTACCGAGCCACTCTTGGTAATGGACATGAAGTCCCCCACCCGAAGTACATTCTGTGCCCTTTCCACCCTCAGTGCTTCCTCCAAGTGTTGTTCAACATGGAGGAGTACTGACTCATTAACTGAGGGAGGGCGGTCAGTGATAATCAGCAGGAGGTTTCCGTGTCCATGGTTGACCTGATGCCATGAGACTTCATGGGGTCCAGAATTGATGTTGAGGACTCCCAGAGCAACTCCTTCCCTACTGTATACCACTGTGCTGCAACCTCTGGTGGGTATATCCTGCCGGTGGGACAAGACATACCCAGGGATGGTGATGGCAGTGTCTGGGACATTGTCTGTCAGGTATGATTGTGTGAGTATGACTATGTTAGGCTGTTGCTTGACTAGTCTGTGGGATAGCTCTCCAAACTTTGGAACAAGCCCCCAGATGTTAGTAAGGAGGACTCTGCAGGGTCGACAGGGCTGGGTTTGCCGTTGTCATTTCTGGTGCCTAGGTCGATGCCGGGTGGTCGTCTGGTTTCATTCCTTTTTATTGACTTTGTAGCGTTTAGATACAACTGAGTGGCTTGCTAGGACATTTCAGAGGGCATGTAAGAGTCATGTGGGTCTGGAGTACTAAATACTAAAACTACAAGGAGTTAAGAATAAAATACCTGTGAGTTATAATGAATTTCTGCCAAAGGGGATAGTAACTCCGTATCCAGTAAATGAGGCAGGAAAACCTGCCATGTTATTCAGGCAGACAAGAAAACCAAATGTTGGCCAGGGGCTGCAAGAAGTACTGAGTCTGTTACAAACTGCTGAGCAGTCTGTGAACTGAAGTAACCTGAGCCCAGGCACTGGCCTGTGCTGGTAGAAACCAGTTTGAACTAATTAAGTTATGTGAAGAACAAGGCAGATATCACAAGAAGGGAGCATTATTTGGACACGGGGTGATACCGGGGAACTTGGGCCTGGGCCAATAAGGAGAAGATACGAACGAGGTGAGCAGGCCTAAACCAACGGGAAAGAGACAACACAGCTCGAAGAGGTAAGAAAGAGAATAAGTATCAAGAATCTTGGGCATAGAGCCAGTGAAACGCAGGAGACCAACCAGCGTGGAAGTGGAAGACCCTGCATCAGCAATGCAGAGACAACGTAAAAGAGAGAGAGAACAGAATGCCTGGCCAGCGTCAGCTCTCCCCTTTTCGGGTATTAGCCTTTAATTTCTGTGACTAGGTCAGGGAATGTCAGAGGATCCTTGTGGGTGTGTGTATCGATTCTAGTTTTGTCATAAACTGTATATCACAGTTTGAGTTGCATGCTTTTGTCTAGCCAAGTGTATAGGCCTTATTCTTATATTGTATAACAACGTGAATAAAGTAAATTGTTCGTTAAAGTAAGGACTGAGTTTCCTCCTCTTTGTACTAAGCAATTAACCATAGCTGGTGGATTAGGTGGAGGGCGGATTTCCTGTAAACCCCGATATCCCAATCACCCATCCTGAGCCTGAATTAAGAGGACTGAGTCCCATATGACGGTCAGGGTCAAGTAGGCGAAGGGAACAAAGGGGTCAAAGGGGCCAAAGGTGCTTGCTGGTCCATCGGGACACAGTGAGCTGAAGGGCCTCTTTCTGTGCTGTATTACGCTATGACTCTATAACTCTAACTGTCATGATAGTATTAAGCCGAAAACTGATCAGTTACATTGTTAATTCAGTCATTTCATTCCATATTTACAGTACACACGGTACCTCACAGTTGTAATAAAGTCATATACTATCTATTCATCCCACTGGGGCAAACTTTCACTGGGTCAACATTCTCACCAAATACTAAAGCATTCCACAATGCAAGGCTCACAAATTCAACACAAGTTTACTTTTCTGAGTCTCACTGATCTGTTCTGATTCTCTGAGGGATTACTGATGCTTATCCTCCACATGAGCAGTCGTCCTAATCCCGTGTGCCTATCCTGCTCTCAAACCCGGCATCCGCTTACATTAAGGCAATTGATACAGGAGCGTCTCAGTGACTGAGGTTGGTGAGTCTTGAGCCTGAGCCGGGCACAGTGAGTGTCCCGAGTTAATCCGGCACTCCAGGGGCAGTTTAAAAGGAGCTTTGCTCTGTATCTAACCCGTGCTGAACCTTCTCTGAGAGTGTTCGAAGGGGCAGTGCAGGCGAGGAGAGTTATTCCTTACCTATTGCCCAATCCTCCCTATACTTTCACTTCCTTTATCTGATTTGACTTCATCTCGAATACTACATTGACTCCTTTGTTGGGCCTCTTACATTTCGGATTAGAAAGAAGTCTTTTGCTCAGAGTAGGAGCTTCATTACCTATTCTCTTTATATAATTCTCTGGTACAATTGATCGATTTTTATTTGTTTCATGTGTTGTGGGCAAGGCCACCATTTGTTGCCCAACCTTAATTACCCTTGAGAAAGTGGTGATGAGCTGCCTTTTTGAACTGATGCGGTCAACCTGGTGCAGGTGAACCAATGGTGCTGTGAAGGAGGGAGTTCCAGGTTTTTGATCCAGCGACAGAGAAGAAACGGCGATAAATTCCAAGTCAGGATGGTGTATGTCTTGGAGGGAAACTTCCAGATGATGATTTCCCCATGCTTCTGCTACCCTTGTACTGCAAGGTGGCTTAGAATGTGCTGTTGTGGAAGTGAGCAGAAAGGCATGGCACTATGCTTAATGGGAAATATAGCCAAGTTAGGAATAGTAGCTTTGCTGAGCTTTGATTTTAAGTGGCAGAAACCACAATGAAATAGTTAAAAGTAAAGGCAGAGCGTGTGAGACTGTAAAGACTAGCCGACACTGGTAATTGCAAGGACATCTGTTCTTTATGGCCTGATTGTGTGACTCCCTGTGGTTTGGAACAAATGGACTCCTGTGAATCAAATGATGTCCATCCCTGTGTGAGTGATAAGGAGTGCTAGGCCCCTCTTATCTTCGTGAGCTGCCACTACTTGTAGCTGCAGGCTGCACGAAACACTCAGGAATGTAAACCTAATAGAGATAGCAGGATGCTCCGCAATTATCTGTCACAAGGGAGAAACAGAACTCATGATCCATGTAGGGAGTGAGACCAGCATGGTTATTGATGATTCCTATGCTCTTGCTAATTAGCTTGCTTGTCCGCTTTGTTTTATCTTGCTGGTACAAAACAATATTTTATTAGTAACAAGTATGTATTGAGAATGGAGTGTATTGTAACCTCAGTAACAGATGTACTGCATGTCACCACGTGGGTGAAGTCGAATTGTACCGCACTGATTGGTTAAACAAGGAGGTGTAGCATGAATCTTAATGTATAAACAGTGGTACCTGTATCACAAACTTCACTTACTCTGGGGGGGGACCCGACAGACTCTGGTGGAGTCAGTGCCGCTGTTCTCAGAGTAAGTCCGCTGGCGACTGTGCAAATAAAGTAATTGATTTTACCTACACATCCGACTCGGTATATTTACTGAACCAGACTGAAGGCAAAAAGAACTCAGATTTACATTTTGGTGTCAGAAGTGGGATCTCAACAGACGACCGCCGATCATTAGCGAAATCAGAATCAGACTAGTCTTGGACGGAGAGAGAGGAAATGGGCCCCCGACGTGAGTAGTTGAAATATGACCATGTCGGTTTTCCTCTGTCCCGTAGTCCGATAAAAGTTTGATCACTCGCTGATGGTCAGGTAAGATCGTCTGGACGAGATCAACGATCAGTCTGGCGGATTCGAAAGACAAAGTTCAGTCGATGTAGGTACGACTGAGGTGTTATATCGTTAGGTCAGGTTCAGTTGGTTATTTTAGACTGCGGCTGAGGGGAACTGAGGTTAAAATTTTATTTAGGTCAGGTTCCGTTGGTTAGTTTAGACTATGGCTGAGGGGAACTGAGGTTTAAGTTTTATTTTTAAGTCAGGTTTAGTCGGTTAGTTTGGACTACGGCTGATGGGACTGAGGTTAAAGTTAAAATTGGTCGCGACTGAAGGCTTAAGCAGGTTGTTTTAGAATGGCTGAGGTTAAGGTTTTATTTGTATTTTTAGGTTTGAATAAGATAATTTGTGAGTAACGTACTGGGTGATAAATATCCGGATAAAGGGAAAGACTTCAGATAATTATCGGCAGCCTTAAATAAGAAATTAGGAGACCAATGGCCCTTAGGGGAGACAAAAGATTTGGAAGTGACTAAAAAAAAACCCCAAGAAAAAAATCTGGAAACAAAATAAAGGCAATAGGGCCAAAGAATTAATTGGATTATGGAGACAATATTGTCAGGAGAAAAAAAAATAGAACCCTCCTATCAAGTTGGCAAGAAAACGCCCTTAAATTACGAATACTGATTAGTGAAGGGGGAAACCAAAAGACTCTAAATATTCTGTTGATCCCAACATTGACTGCGCCTGTTCGTCTCCTTGTGTGTGGTTCGTCCTTTGTTTGTGTTGCTGTGTCTATTCGTTTTCTTGTGTCTTGTTTGTTTTCTTTCGTTTTAATGCTGCTTGATTCATAGAAAAGAACTAGGGTTTGAGAAAGTAGAAGGAAGAATGGGCTCGACAGCTTGTAAGGAAGAAGGGTTGCCCCCGGGGACAAGTAAATCATGTCCTCTGCAGAAAGGCGACCCACGTCCGTTGCCCACTCGAGAAAGATGCAGAAGCGCCACGGTAAAAATGTGTTTTAAAGATAGGTATGTTTCAGAGTAAAAACAAGTTACCGTGTCTTTGATTTGAATGTGAGAATGTTGGAAGCTTCCGCAAATGAATTGAATGTCTGGAATGTACAGCCTGTGTTCTGTACAGCTTGTGTTCTGTAAAACTGACTGTCGTTGACTCTTTGTTGTCTGGCCTTAATGATGAGAGAATGAGTCTGTTACTTTTTTTATTTTTACAAGTGTATATTTTGAGGGAACCTTGAGTCATGTTTTGGTTGTGAATTAGTTGAACCTGTGTGTGTTCCTTGACATTGGGACAGGGAATTTTGAAAGAGATTTGGTATTTTGAATTCGTAACCCATTACAGAAATCAATTTTCGAAGTTGTTTGGAATTGAATGAGTGTGAAAAGTGATTGTTGAGTGTGTTCATTTCGATTTAGTGTTGTTCACCCAGGAATGGAATATAAAATTGAATTATATTTTAAGTTAAAATTTTATTTTTTATTAAAAGGTTAGTTTTGCAACTGTGAAAAGACAATGAACAATTTTCTAAGAGATAAGCTTCAGCCTTGAAGGTCTGAAGATGTTTGGCAGAAATCCAATTTGAAGTTTACCATTCCTGCTTTAATTGGAGTTCCAGTTTAAAATCTGTTCTAGTTTTTTTTTTGCAGTTTAAATTAAAGACATGTTTTATTGACTGTTTTAAGTAGCAAATGTTAGGAATTGGATATTGGTCTAAGGGAGAGAAGGATAAACAAAGGAGATATAGGAAAGATTCTGTCTGTTTAAAGTTTACTTAAGAAGCTGGTGTTAAATATTTTGTGTTAAGAATGTTAAATAACTTTTCCTTTAGTTTTTGGTTTTATTACAGTCATTTGAAAAGGCGCCTGAAGAAAGAACAAGAAAATGACGCAATTTACCTATCTTTTAAAATAAGCACATGCTATTCTGTTCTGTGTGTAGTTAATAAGTATTATAAGTTAATAAGTCTGAATTGAATTAATACTATTAAGGTTAATTGACCTGTTAAATTGAATAACTGGAAATTTCATTTGTTGCCACAATGAACTTTCAAGTTTATTATGTCATGTTTTGGAGGAGTCTTTGGTTCCGGACAGAGGACTCACTCATATAACATTGGCAGTTTTGATATTAAATATTGATTGCAGTGAATTGGAATTTGGAATCATCTTTGTTAAAAAAGAAATAATCCTTGGATTAGAAACCTCTTATAAAAGATGCAAAAAAATAAGTTTGGAAACAATTGGAGTTTAATCTAAAATGCTGTCTTTCCTGATGGAGATGGTTTCCTTTGGAGTTGATAATGTTACTAAAGATTTTGTTGTTTGACAATCCTAAGGATAAAAAAAAACATTTAAAAAGGAGTTTAGTTCTTTTCCATTAAAAAAAAGGGTTACGTAAAGCGGCGCAGCGGAGAATGCTTTGCTCCGCCCCCTTGGAGACAAGCAAGAAATTAACCCTGCTGCAACCATCCTTATCAATGAGACAAAGTGCTTGAGAAAGAGAGATAGTTGCAAGCACTTCTGTCTTTAACGTACAAAAAGTACAACCAAGTCTGGGCATAAGAAATTGGAATCAATAAACAAAATTAAATTGATATGAGTGGTTATTTAAAGCATTCAAAGAGAAATTTACTGTTATTTGAATTTGGAATAATGTGAGATGTCGAAAATCCAGTTTAATTTGGCAAGTGATTTAAGGAATTAAAATGTCATCTAAGGTTAAAAAAAAACATAAACAATATACACTAATGTCTGGAATCAAATGGAAATGTTCGATTTCTGTTCTAAGGAATTACTAATATTAATTGTAAAGGTTCTCCAGGGCTCAAAATGAAATAGAATTATAATTAATGGGAATTGGCAATCAGATCTGGCTGATGCAAGCGCTAATAAAGGAATTGGGGCGGCACAGTGGCGCAGTGGTTAGCACCGCAGCCTCACAGCTCCAAGGACCCAGGTTCGATTCCGGGTACTGCCTGTGTGGAGTTTGCAAGTTCTCCCTGTGTCTGCGTGGGTTTTCTCCGTGTGCTCCGGTTTCCTCCCACAAGCCAAAAGACTTGCAGGTTGATAGGTAAATTGGCCATTATAAATTGTCACTAGTATAGGTAGGTGGTAGGGAAATATAGGGACAGGTGGGGATGTTTGGTAGGAATATAGGATTAGTATAAATGGGTGGTTGATGTTCGGCACAGACTCGGTGGGCCGAAGGGCCTGTTTCAGTGCTGTATCTCTAATCTAATCAAATCTAATTCTGGGGATAAACAAATAGTGAAATAAACAGCTAATTTCCAAGAAGCCTCGAATTTTCCAGTGAATGTCAGGAAAGTGTAGATAAGACTAGCAATTGATAGTTTTCTCTTGGAGATATGAGTTTTTAAGAGAGCTACATTTGAAAGTCTGGCCATAACCTGAGACATCAGGACCCTGCAGGGGGAGGTAAGCAAAGATCTCAGATAGACACCACCAGCCCCCCCCCTTTTCCTCACCGCTGAAATTTGATCTTTTGATAACATCACCTGAGAGTTCAGAATATGTGGCATGACAGTGGAATACCAGTGCAAGTGTGCAGATGTGATTTGTTATTGGAAAGTAACGGAAGCATTCGTGGCATTTTCAACCTCAAAGGCGAGCAACCCTAAGGATACCAAAAGGATTGAAAAAAAAAGATTAAAATGGAGTGTGTTTTTTTTCCGATCAGAGAAGAAAAAGGTTTTGTAAAGTGACGCAGCTGAGACAATTTTGCTCCACCCCTTGAAAAAAAAACCCCGCTGCAGCTGCTGTTTTTCCATTTAACCCACCACACAATTTTGCATTGCTGAAAGTAAAATTTATATATATTGGATATTGTTAAATTTTACATTTCTAAATTGACAGATAGAATTGGACAAATTAACCCATTGGGCTCAGGGGCAGAGCCACAGTGGATTCTTTGTGGGATGTTTTTAAGCAGGTGACGACAGGCCATGTGAGAATTGATGCCACAGCGAGAGATCCAGCAGCTTTGAGAATTTAAGACATTAATTGCAGACATCAAATATCACAGCATCTTTATCAATGAGACAATTTTCAGCATCTGCAATATTTTGCTTTTATTTTAGTAGACAATTTAATCTACCAGGTGTGTCAGCTTTTGACAGCAAAGGCCCTCAAGGGACCTTTGGTGTCAAAATCATTGGGGGGGTGTACAAGGGAAGGAGCCAACAATCAAACCAGCATTCAAAATTTATTAAACGGACAACAAGCTCCAATCACCACGATTACCCCCACATTTTAATTACTAACGAGTAAGGTTACGACCCAACAGCCACAAGTGACTGATCTCCCTTGCCCGGCCTTGACTACAGGACCAGAAAATGGACTTGCGATAATAAAAACGAATAAAATTGTATATGATAACATAAAACTTGAGTTGGTACCGGTAATATTGAATATCTCAGATATCCAGCTACCTGGCTGGTGCCCTAAGACCCGAGAGTTGTACAAGATATTACTGTAACAATTGCTGAGACAGGAATTTGGTAATGAGGGAATAATAAAGGGAAAGAGACATAAACATAGTTTAGTGAATGACGCAGCCACAGTCCTTAATAAGGGAACTTCAATTGTCAATACTATAGATTTGGAAAATGTGGACCAGAATGTTAGAACTCTTAGTCAGCTAGTAAAGGATATTTTGTAAAAGGAACAAAAAGGACAGAGTGGTGTAGCTAAAGTAGGAAAGACTTGATGAATACGGTGACAGGAAGGGCAATGAGGTTGCCTGGGGATGTCATAGCAGGAAATAGGACCCGCAAGAGAAAGGGTTAAAGATTTATGAAGGAGCTGTGCAGACAACTGCACAAGGTGAGGCAGGAGGTTCTATAGAAACATGATAGAGGAACAGCCAAAGGTGCCTGTTGTGGGAGACAAAGTAATGGTAAAGGGAAGGGCCGATAGAAATACATGGTCCCAACTGAAAAAATATAATCAAGGGAATAATGGTAGTATTGATAGGCATTTGGATTATTATTAGATGGGTTACTAACTGAGCAAGGATTGTGGGGAATGAAACCCGAGCACAACGGGACCATATAGATAATTTCGAAAGAGTAGAGATGATAAGAGTATAAATTAACTCCTGGGTTCCCCAGGACATGTTCGGTCCCCACAGGTAGACATGTATCCCTCATTGGAGGATACTCACAACATGGACAAGTACTAACACCTGGTGACCACCAGGGCAGTGTGTTTAAATTACAGATATAACCACTAGTGGCGAATGGGAAAGAACCGGACTGCAGTGGCTGTGGGGCCTGCAGAACAAAGACCCGGTAATGGATGCACGACGGATTAATGAAAGGAGTATTAATATGGACTATATGAACTATGGGGCATTGCACAACATGTTGGATGGGAAGTGTGTACGGTGTTCCACAGATGACCGTGCTAACTGCGTGACCAGACAGAAAGGGGAAGGGGTAACTGAGAGCTGTGTCTTTGGAATTGTTTGTGCCCCTCCCATTGGGCAACAGATGATAAGGAAAGTTGAAAGGAACATGGATGTGTGTGGGTACATCGAGCCCAGGGGAAGCGTTGTATGATAATGTTAAACATGCGATTGTGCCTGCCCTGGTCAATATCTCAGGGATTCAAATGTCGGGATATTGTACGGAACAGGCAAGAAATATGTATAGTGTATTAAGTAAGATTGTAATGCAGCAGGCTGCTGATGCCATGGGTGCCGTCAGATTTCGAGGTCAGGATCAGCTTTATAGGACAAGGAGAGGGATAGTTAATGACGTTGCTACCGGATTCAATACCGGTGCCTCCATAGTAAAATACAGTTAATACTGGCCATAATATGGGGCATACTAGCTTGCCGTTCATACAGGCGATATGTGCAGCGAAGGAGGATGAAAACCAGAGCAAAGGCAAGGGAGACAATTTGTCTTTCTAGAAATATTCTTTTAGTAACCAGTAACATATATTAATGAACAGTGACATTTCAAATAATGAGAGTGTTTGTCGTAAATACAGTTCGTGAATGTTGGAACAAATTCGAGAAAATTCGAGGCAAATTGATGCAAGACAGGTGCCAGTTTGGATCAATGACACCCAGTTGGAATACTTAACTAGTCACACAAATGATAAAATTACCAGGTGCCAAATCAGAAAATTTAAAGTATGGAAAGATCAGGAATGTGTAAATACAGGATCTATGAGTATTGGAGTAGTGTTGGGAATGCCTGTAATTCTGAGAGATAAGTTAGGGATGCAATTATACAAAGTAGAAAATACAGGAGTGATAAGGGGAAAGATTACATAAAATACAATGATATGTTACCCTATGTTATGGAAATTGGAAAAGAGGTAATTGGAACAATATTGTCCATTGTCTGAGTGTAGTCTGGAAAACCAGGTGGTCATACGTCCTCATCCTAACTATAAAACGGCAGGATCAAAATGTGGGTTTAATGCCACTGTAAATTACACCATGGAGACTAGGAAAGCATTGTCAGAGCTAACCCATGTGGCCTATATGGGAAAGGGGAGATATCGCTTAACCAACACAGCGAAGGAGTACCAGTATGGATATAAACGGACCTGCCCGGTGAGCAACAGTACATTTTGGTTCAACCCACAAATACCAACCCGAGTAGGGAAGATGGCGTTGGTACAGATACATAAGCAAAAGACAGAAACAATAACTGTGACAGAAAGTTTTAAGGTGGATTTGACTATTCAGCCATTGCCCACATGCTTGGGTAAAGAGAGACAGCAGCTAGAAGTCATTGCTGTAGTGTAATACAATTTGGAACAACAGTCGAAGATGCAACAAGATGAGATTGACGAGATAAATGATTCTACCTGGCAGGAGGACTTATGGAACTGGGGGTCAGACGTGCAGATACACCCCTGGTTTAGAATTATCTCCCATGTCCTGATAGTGGTTTTGTGTATCATGGTGTTAGATGTGACATACTTAATTTGGCAACTTTAGAAATTAATTAGGCGATGTAAGAGGATGTATGAACACAGGTTGGACAGCTACCCGAAAAAGCAATTAGTGTTCGAACTTGCTCTGTCAAAGGAGGGACAATTAGTTATGCCATAAAAGGGTAAATGTATAACCTATTCATATATTGTTAAAATGAATTAGTGAATGATCAGTATACTCTAAGAATGGAATTGAGACTGTATTATGTTCGCACAATTGATTGATTATGTAATAGTGATGGTTAAATTGTGCTTTCTTCAATATTACACTGCTTATGCTTTGCGAGTGAAATTGTAATTGGACAAGTGTACCATCTTTTATTTTGTAAGCAGATAGTTGAAGCCCCTGCAAAACTTATGCCTTTACAGAGTTCCCGCAGGCCCCGATTATGGCACAAGCAGGCAACGTATTGAGTGCGACCCCTCTGGGTGTTGAAGACTGTTTCTAGACAAATAGAGACCATTAAAGGCACCTAGGTGGGATCAAGAGAATGATTTTTACACATGTTTTGAAGAATCAAAGGGGGGACTGTGAGAACAGAATTTAGATTTTAGAATTTTTAAGAACAGAATTACATGGGAACATTTAAGATGAAACAATTAATCAGTCATGTACTGCTAACAAGCTAGCTTCTGTGCTGCAGGGAGGGACAGCTTATCAGAAATGACTTCATAACTTCAGGGCTGCAGAGGCAACTTGGCCTTGCAGCTGGTACAGAGAGAGAGAGACGTTGTACTTCAACAGCACTCTTCTTATCACCCAGACATGACAATCCTAGGGAAAAGTTAGAATGAAAAACATAATGACCAGGCTAATACACGCCCCCTTGTTAGAGGGTGGCTCAGCCTACCCTTCAAATTCAGCAGTTGCTGAGTTTTTTCTTTATTTGCTTTTATATTTTACTGTTTAAATGTTATTTGAGTAAATAGATCCATATAATCCTAGTGACGATATATAATCATATACAAGTTGATCGGTAGAGAGAAGGTGAAGGTTATCATAGAATGATAAAAGGGGAGAATGTGGAAGTGAGCAGAAAGGTATGGCACTATGCTTAATGGGAAATATAGCCAAGTTAGGAATAGTAGCTTTGCTGAGCTTTGATTTTAAGTGGCAGAAACCACAATGAAATATTTAAAAGTAAAGGCGGAGCGTGTGAGACAGTAAAGACTAGCCGACACTGGTAATTGCAAGGACATCTGTTCTTTATGGCCTGAGTGTATGACTCCCTGTGGTTTGAAGTAGATGGACTCATATGAATCAAAGGATGTCCATCCCTGTGTGAGTGATAAGAAGTGCTAGGCCCCTCTTATCTTCGTGAACTGCCACTACTTGATGTTGCTGCAGACGGCATGAAACACTCAGGAATGTACACCTAATAGAGATAGCAGGATGCGCCGCAATGGGGCGGCACAGTGGCGCAGTGGTTAGCACCGCAGCCTCACAGCTCCAGCGACCCGGGTTCAATTCTGGGTGCTGCCTGTGTGGAGTTTGCAAGTTCTCCCTGTGTCTGCGTGGGTTTCCTCCGGGTGCTCCGGTTTCCTCCCACATGCCAAAGACTTGCTGGTTGATAGGTTAATTGGCCATTATAAATTGCCCCTAGTATAGGTAGGTGGTAGGGAAATATAGAGACAGGTGGGGATCTGGTAGGAATATGGAATTAGTGTAGGATTAGTATAAATGGGTGGTTGATGGTCGGCACAGACTCGGTGGGCCGAAGGGCCTGTTTCAGTGCTGTATCTCTAAAAACTAAAAAAAAAAAACTAAAAAATTACTTGTCACAAGGTCGAGACGGACTCATGATCTATGTAGGGAGTGAGACCAGCATGGTTATTGATGATTCCTATGCTCTTGTTAATTAGCTTGCTTATCCACTTTGTTTTATCTTGCTGGTACAAAACAATATTTTATTAGTAACAAGTATGTATTGAGAATGGAGTGTATTGTAACCTCAGTAACAGATGTACTGCATGTCACCACGTGGGTGAAGTTGAATTGTACTGCACTGATTGGTTAAACAAGGAGGTGTAGCATGAATCTTAATGTATAAACAGTGGTACCTGTATCACAAACTTCACTTACTCTGGGGGGGACCCGACAGACTCTGCTGGAGTCAGTGCCGCTGTTCTCAGAGTAAGTCCGCTGGCGACTGTGCAAATAAAGTAATTGATTTTACCTACACATCCGACTCGGTATATTTACTGAACCAGACTGAAGGCAAAAAGAACTCAGATTAACATATGTAGGTACCAATGATACAGGCAGGACAAGGAAGGAGGTTCTGCAGAGTTAGTATGAGGAGCTAGTCACCAAATAAAGAAGCAGAACATCAAAGGTAATTATATTGCGGAAGGCGATGGCGTAGTGGTATTGTCAGTGGACGAATAACCCAGAGACCCAGGGTACTGCTTTGGGGACATGGGTTCGAATCCCATCACGGCAGAAGGTGGAATTTAAATTCAAATAATAAATCTGGAATGAAAAGCTAGTCTAATGATGGCCATGAAAATATCATTTATTGTCATAAAAACCATCTGGTTCATTAATGCCATTTAGGGAAGGAAATTTTCTGTCCTTACCTGGTCTGGCCTACATGTGACTCCAGACCCACAGCAAGCCACTCTGTTGTATCTAACTGCTGCAAAGTCAATAAAGAATGAAACTGGACTGACCACCCGGAATAAACCTCGGTGCCGGAACCAACAAGGGCAAATCCAACCCTGAAAAGTCTTCCTTACTAACATCTGGGGGCTAATGCCAAAGTTGGAAGAGCTGTCCCACAGACTAGTCAAGCAATAGCCTGACACAGTCAAATTCATGGAATCATACCTTACAGATACTGTCCCAGACACCACCATCACCGAGTCTGTCCTCTCCTATCGGCAGGACAGACCCAGCAGAGGTAGCGGCACAGTGGTATACAGTAGGGAGGGAGTTGCTCTGGGCGTCCTCAACATCGACTTCAGACCCCATGAAGTCTCATGGCGTCAGGTCAAACATGGGCAAGAAAACCTCCTGCTGATTACCACCTACCGCCCTCCCTCAGCTGATGAATCCGGACTCTTCCATGCTGAACAGCACCTGGAGGAACCAATGAGGGTGGCAAGGGTACAGAATGTACTCTGGGTGGGGGACTTCAATGTCCATCACCAAGAGTGGTTCAGTAGCACCACTACTGACCGAGTCCTAAAGAACATATCTGCTAGACTGGGTCTGTGGCCGGTGGTGAGAGAACCAACAAGAGGGAAAAACATATTTGACTTTGTCCTCACCAATCTACCTGTTGCAGATGCATCTATTGGTAGGAGTAACCACAGCACAGTCCTTGTGGAGACAAAGTCCTGTCTTCACATTGAGGATACCCGCCATCGCATTCTGTGGCACTATCACCGTGCGAAATGGGATAAATTTCTAACAAATCTAGCAACACAAAACTGGGGATCCATGAGGCGCTGTGGGCCATCAGCAGCAGCAGAATTGTACTCAACCACAATCTGCAACCTTATGGCCCGGCATATTCCCCACTCTACCATTACCATCAAGCCAGGAGATCAAGTCTGGTTCAATGAAGAGTGCAGGAGGGCATGCCAGGAGCAGCACTAAGCAGACCTCAAAATGAGGTGTCAACCAAGGGAAGCTACAACACAGGACTACTTGCATGCCAAGCAGCGTAAGCAGCATGCGATAGTCAGAGCTCAGCGATCCCATAACCAACAGATCAGATCTAAGCTCTGCAGTCCTGCCACATCCAGCCGTGAATGCTGATGTACATTAAACAACTAACTGGAGGAGGTGGCTCCACAAATATCCTCATCCTCAATGATGAGGGAGCCCAGCACAAGAGTGCAAAAGATAAGGCTGAAGCATTTGCAATCTTCAGCCAGAAGTGCCAAGTGGATGATCCATCTCGGCCTCCTCCTGAAGTCCCCAGCATCACAGATGACAGTCTTCAGCCAATTTGATTCACTCTGTGTGATATCAAGAAATGACTGAAGGCACTGGATACATCAAAGGCTATGGGCCTGACAGCACTCAGGCAATAGTACTGAAGACCTGTGCTCCAGAACTTGCCGCGCCCTGAGCCAAGCTGTTTCAGTACAGCTACAACACTGGCATTTACCCGGCAATGTGGAAAATTGCCCAGGTATTTCCTCTACATCAAAAGCAAGACAAATCCAACCCGGCCAATTATTGCCCCATCAGTCTCTTCGCGATCATCAGTAAAGTCATGGAAGGTGCGGTTGACAATGCTATCAAGCGGCTCTTGCTTAGTAATAACCTGCTCTGTGATGCTCAACTTAGGTTCTGCCAGGGCCACTCAGCTCCTGTCCTCATTTCAGCTTGGGTTCAAATATGGACAAAAGAGCTCAACTGAAGACGTGCGCTGAGAATTACTGCCCCAGACATCAAGGCAGCATAGAAGGTCGTTTGGCATCAAGGAGCCCCAGCAAAACTGGAGTCAATCGGAATCAGGGGGAAAACTCTCTGCTGGTTGGAGTCATACCTAGCGCAAAGGAAGATGGTTATGGTTGTTGGAGGTCAATCATCTGAGCTCCAGGACACCAGTGCAGGAGTTCCTCAGGGTAGTGTCCTCGGCCCAACCATCTTCAGCTGCTTCATCAATGACCTTCCGTCAAATCATAAGATTAGAAGTGGGGATGATCGCTGATGATTGCAAATTGTTCAGCACCATTCGTCACTCCTCAGATACTGAAGCAGTCTGTAGAAATACAGCAAGATCTGGACAACATCCAGGCTTGGGCTGATAAGTGGCAAGTAACATTCACACCACACAAATGCCAGGCAATGACTATCTCAAAAAAGCGAGAATCTAACCACCCCTCTTGACATTCAACGGCATTACCATCGCTGAATCCCCCACTATAAACATCCTGGGAGTTATCATTGACCAGAAACCGAACTGCAGCAGCCACATAAACATTCTGGCTACAAGAGCAGGTCAGAGGCTGGGAATCCTTTGGTTAGTAACTCACCTCCCGACTTCCCAAAGCCTGTCCACCATCTACAAGGAACAAATCAGGAGTGTGATGGAATACTCTCCACTTGCCTGGATGGGTGCAGCTCCAACAACACTCAAGAAACTCAACCCTATCCAGGACAGAGCAGCCTGCTTGACTGGCACCCCTCCACCACCAACACACAGTGTTGGCAACAGTGTGTACCATCTACAAGATGCACTACAGCAACTCACCAATGCTCCTAGGACAGCACCTTCCATACCCTCGACCTCTACCACCAAGAAGGACAAGGGCAGCAGATGCTTGGGAACACGACCACCTGCAAATTCCCATCCAAGTCACAAACCATCCTGACCTGGAACTATATCGCCATTCCTCCACTGTCACTGGTTCAAAATCCTGGAACTCCCTTCTTTACAGCATTGTGGGTGTTCCTACCCCACATGGACTGCAGCGGTTCAAGAAGGCAGCTCACCACCACCTTCTCAAGGGCAATTAGGGATGGGCAATAAATGCTGGCCTGGTCAGCGACGCCCACATCCTGTAAAGCAACTTTAAAAAATCCTCCTGACTATAGAATCTCCCACCACTACACTCTCCTGTTCCTCTGCTCCACCTGCCTCTCACCCCTACCCACTCATGGTGACCTCTTGCGCCCTGGTGTCATACTGTTGCACAGGAGGATCCTTCTCCAGGCAACTATCTCTATCCACCTTTCAGTCCCCAATAGCATGTATCTGCTAAACAGTTCCAGTACTCAATGGCTCCCTCCACCTATGACTGCGATGTCCCTCTAGATAGTCACTCACTTCCCTCTTTTTGCTCAGCCCATCCTGTTCTCTCTTGCTGTGAGAGCTGTAGGTTCTTGCACAAGATCAGGTCAGAGATGATATTTTAAAGTATTTTGTGAACCTCCCTGTATCCATTCTCATTCTTCTTGAAGATGTTGGATCTTCTCCCCTATTTGGACCTTCAGCCATGGTGGTGACAGGCGTTCCCAGATTCTGATTCTCTGTAATAAAGTTAATATTAACATGAGGGTTGGACAGAAATACTAAAAAAAAGAGAATGTTGCCTAGTGAAACAGGATATCAGTCCCTCCTCCCATCAGTATAACAGCTGTCAGCTCTGGGATTGAGCATTTCCCGAGTGTTACGATCAACCCTCCACATCAGGTATGACCCAGACAGCTGCCCAGTCAGTCTCGCTGAGCTCCATCGCCCTGTTCCAGATGGATGCCCATCACCAAGACTCTGCACTAGAAGTGGGGTAGATGGTGGTGTAATGATAATGTCACTGAACTATACAACAGCTAGTGGAAGTAAAATTCAATGAACTAATAAAAATCTTCAACTGAATCTGTAATGGTGCCATGAAACTATCACCGATTGTCGTAAAAAAACCCCATCTGGTTCACGAATGCCCTTAAGGGAAGAAAATCTGCCATCTTTACCTGGTCTGGCCTACATGTAACTCCAGACCCGCAGCAATTTTGTTGACTCTTAACTGCCATCTGAAATGGCCCAGCGAGCCACTCAGTTGTCAAGGGCATTTCGGGATGGGCAACAAATGCTGGCTTTGCTTGCGATGCCTTCATCCCATAAAAGAATTTTTAAAAGTGCCCATTCCTTAGAGTTATTCATGTTGTGCAGGTCAAAAACAGCCTTATTTCTGAGGTAGTAAATATTCTGCAGGGAATTTTGGAGTAGGTGATCATTACTGTATTAAATGATCCACCAATTGGCTTTACACGGTCTGGTAGAATTACAGCATTTTTATTCACAGATCTGTGTTTAATATTTTGGATGTGCAAAGTGTTGATATTGAATTCTGCTACTTTATGAATATATCTCCCCACATACACAATATGTATCTGGGTGTGATCAAGAAAATTAGAATGGTTACAGCACAGAAGAACGTTTGGCCTATTGTGTCCGTGCCAGCTCTCTGCAAGAGCAACTCACCTCGTCCCCTGCCTTTTCCTCGACAATATTTTTCTCTTCAGATAATTGTTTCTTTTGAAAGCCATGACTGAATCTGCCTCCACCATACTCTCAGCGAGTGCATTCCAGATCCTAACCACTCACTGCATAGTAAAGTTTTTCCTCATGTCACCGTTGCTTCTTTTGCCAATCAGTTTAAATCAGTTCCTTCTGGTTCTTGATCCTTTCTTTATTTTTATTATTTTATTTTATTTAGAGATACAGCACTGAAACAGGCCCTTCGCCCCACCGAGTCTGTGCCAACCATCAACCACCCATTTATACCAATCCTACATGAATCGCTTATTCCTACCACATCCCCATTTTCCCTCAATTCCCCTACCACCTATCTATACGAAGGTCAATTTATAATGGCCAATTTACCTATCAACCTGCCAGTCTTTGGGAGGAAACCGGAGAACCCGGCGAAAATTCACGTGGTCACAGGGAGAACTTGCAAACTTGACACAGGCAGTACCCAGAACTGAACCTAGGTCGCTGGAGCTGTGAGGCTGCAGTGCTAACCACTGCGCCACCCCAATCCTTCTGTTAACGGGAACAGTTTCTCCCCATTTACTCTGTCCGGACGCCTCGTGATTTTGAACACCTCTATCAAATCTCCTCTTCTCCAGAAGAACATACCCAGCTTCTCCAATCTATCCATGTAACTGACGTTCCTCATCCCTGGAACCATTCTCGTGAATGTTCTCTGCACCCTCTCTAATCTCTAATCTCTACTCATCTTTCCTGAAGTGTGGTTCCCAGAACTGGACATAATATTCGAGTTGAGGCCAAACCAGTGTTTTATACTGGATTACCATAACTTCCTTCCTTGCTTTTGTACTCAATATCTCTACTTATAAAGTCCATGTACCTGTCAGATTTAGATTTAGGGATACAGCACTGAAACAGGCCCTTCAGCCCACCAAGTCTGTGCCGACCATTAACCATCCCTTTATACTAATCCTACACTAATCCCATATTCCTACCACATCCTTACCTGTCCCTATATTCCCCTACCACCTATCTATACTAGGGGCAATTTATAATGGTCAATTTACCTGTCAACCTGCAAGTCTTTTGGTTGTGGGAGGAAACCGGAGCACCCGGAGGAAACCCACGCAAACACAAGGAGAACTTGCAAACTCCACACAGGCTGTACCCAGAATTGAACCCGGGTCGCTGGAGCTGTGAGGCTGCAGTGCTAACCACTGCGCTGCTTTTGAACAGCTTTCTCAACCTATTCTGCCACCTTCAATCATTTGTGCACATATACCCCCAGGTCCCTCTGCTCCTGCACCCTATTTAGAAATATACCCTTTATTTTATATTGCCTCTCCTCGTCCTTCCTACCAAAATGTATCACTTCACACTTCTCTGTATTAAGTTTCATCTTCCACTTGTCCACACATTCCACTGTCCTGTCAATGTCCTTGTGAAGTTTATCACTATCCTCCTCACAGTACACAATACTTCCAAGTTTTGTGTCATCCGCAAATTTTGAAATTGTGCCCTGTACTCCCAAGTCAAGGTCATTGATAGATATCAGAAAAAGTAGTGATCCTAACAAAAATCCCTCGGGAACCCCACTGTATACCTTCCTCCAGTCTGAGAAACCAACACTCAGCCAATTTCAGACCCATGCTGCTACTCTCCCTCTTATTCCATGGGCTCTAACTTTGCCGACAAGCCTGTTATGTGGCTCTTTATCAAATGCCTTTTAGAGGTCCATGTACTTCACATGAACCACATTATCCTCATCAACGCACTGTTTCATCAAAAAACTCCAGCAATAAGTTCAGCACAATTTGCCCTCTGAAATGTCCCAGCAAGCCACTCAGGGCGATTAGGGACAGGCAATAAATGTTGACCTAGTCAGCAACGCCCACATCCTCCAAACAAATAAAATAAATCATTTCCAAAAGCCTTTACGCCACCGACATTAAACTGACTGGCCTGTAATTGCTGGGCTCATCCTGACACCCTTTCTTGAACAAGGGTGTAACATTTGCAATTCTCCAGTCCTCTGGCACCACCTCAGTATCTAAGAAAGATTATGTCCAGTGGAGACTCGATAGAGGTTTAGAACCATAGAAAAGTTACAGCACAGAAGGAAGCCATTCAGCCCATCATGTCTGCGCCAGCTGAAAAAAAAACTAGCCACCCAATCTAATCCCACCTTCCAGCATCTGCTCCTTGCAGGTTACTGCATTTCAGCTGCAGGTCCAGGTAACTTTTAAATGGGTTGAGGGTTTCTGCCTCCACCACTGATCCGGGTAGTGAATTCCAGACACCACCACCCTCAGGTTGGACAATATTTTCTTCATGTCCCCTCTAATTCTTCTATCAATCACCTTAAATCTGTGCCCTCGGTAAGTGACCTCTCCGCGAGGGGAAACAGGTCCTTCCTGTCTACTCTATCTTGGCCCCTCATAATTTTATACACCTCAATTAGTCAGCCCTCAGCCTCCTCGGTTCTGAGGAAAACAACCCTAGACGAACCAATCTTTCCTCATAGCGGCAATTTTACCAAGATTATGACAGGTTTGGATAAGATCGATAAAGAAATGTTGTTCCCATTAGTTGATGCTATGAGGACTAGGGGCCACAGATCTAAGATTTTGTGTAAGAGATGCAGGGGGGAGTGGAAAATATGAGGGAGAATTTTCTTCACAGCAAGTGTCAATGAGCTGAAACTCGCTGTCTCTCAGGACAGTGGAAGTGGAGATGATCAATGATTTATCAATGAAATTGGATGGGCACTTGAGAGAAATAAATTTGAAAAGCTATGGGGATAGAACAGGGGTATGGGGCTGACTGGATTGCACTACAGAGAGCCAGCATGGACGCAATGGGCCAAATGGCCTCCTTCTGTGCTGTAATACCTCAATTTAAGACTTGCGGTCAAACTAGTTGCATGAAAAAGCAGAGGCAGTGGAGGTGTCGAGAGAGGTGCAGCAGAGTGTTGTCAGTGGACATGTGAAAGCTGAGCCCTTGTCTTTACATTGTGTCTCCAAGGAGCAGCATAAGGATGAGAAATAGGAGGGGGTGAGGAGAGATCCATGGGGGTCTCCAGAGGCAATGGTGCAGGGGCAGGAAGAGAAGCCACTGAACAAGATTCTCTGGCTATCATTGGATGGGTAAGAGTGGAAACAAGTGAGTTCAGTCCCATTGAGCTGGACAATGAAGGAGAGGCACTGAAGGAGGATGTGTAGGAATCGGTTCGGACCTGTATAGGTAAAGAAGTCTCGACACCATTCGAAATCAATTACTCTTTATTGCTTGCAAGCTGAACTCAGCTGATTCTACTGCGCAGGAGCACACGCCCCACTGACAGTGTCACAAGTGAGTTCAATTTAAACAATGCGAGTAGCATTTATACATTTCAGAGCGTCACTTGTTATTCTAAATTTAGTGTGGTTGCATAAGCAATTTACAGAAGCAGAAGGTTCAGCAGATTATTCTTTGCTCACATCCCCATATCTGTCATGGGTTCCGTCTACACCTTGAGACAGTTAGTGTGGTTAGATTAGGTACAAGCTGCATCCTGTTATCACTGTTTCTGAAGCGTTAGCACACCCAATCTGGAGGTCACGAACTTGCAATAGTTAGTGAATGAGTCATTTTTGTCTGCTGAGCTTTCTTATCCGAACAAACCAGATGGAACATTTTACTGCTGACATGACCTCGCAGATCATGCAGCCGGGAGTTTAGTCTCGTTTTCTCTAAAACTTGTTTTCATTGTTTTTTCTGGGTCAGGGCTAGGAGTCCGAGCAAGTTTCCACATTTCCTCCTTTTATCATATCATGACAACAAAACATCATCATATGCGGAGCGGAGAGGTAGGGGGCTTAAAGTAGTCGTGATCATTAAGTCCTTCAACATCAATACCTGCCAGTCGGGTAACCTCCCTGATTTCCACCTCGTCAGTAGCAGAGGTGCTTCTGGGAGGCTCCGAAGCGGTGGGACGATAACGTACGGGGAGCTGGGTCATGGTAGTCATTTCCCCACAATATCGGGTCAGGAGGCACTTAATGATGCTTTGGAAGGCGGAAAAAAGGAGCATAACCACGACTATTACCAAAGAATGCATAATCCAGGTTCCCCAGCCACCGCCAAACAGCCAATCCTCTCCTACTTTAGGGCCCTGCCTGAAATCATCAAGCTGGTCTTTAATGGCGTTAATGGCCTCGGTGATGTTGAGCGATTCATCCCGTACATTGGTAATACATTTGTCCCCCACGATCATACACACTCCCCCTTGCTGGGCCAGGAGGTAGTCTATAGCATAACGGGTCTGTTGGGTGTATAGTCGCAGTTCGGATAGCTCTCGATTGATGGCTTCCAGACCCCTTCTAGTGCTATTTCCCAGGATAGTTAGGCCGCAAATGAGATAATTCCTATTCTTAGCAGCTACGACCCCCGCCGATCCTCCCAGCGAGAGAGCACTAAGGAATCCGTAGCCCAGTGACGATCCCAGGGTAATAGGATCCTTCCAATCGGCGCAGAAGTCTGAACTGATAGCCCGGGCCACTATTCTCCTGCGAGTGTGAGAGTCTCTTGGGGGCATGGGACGGTGAGTGGTCCTATTGCTCCGACTGCAAAACGAATCGGGAGAGTTGGTGTTGCCGTTGTGTAAGTGCCGTTGAGGAGAAACATGAATCCCTTCTTGGCTCGGTAACATGTAATAATTTTGTTATTGATCTGTGTGAACTGGACGTACCACCAGTTGCGGGGGTCGGTTGATATTCCATTTGACCCGATCATTTGGTGCGAATCGAATGGATACGACCATGCGTCTGTGCTCACATGGGTTCCATTACAATGGCCGCAAATGAATTGCCTGCCTGCCGTGACGTTGAAACATCTTTCCTTATCACATGTACATGAAAACTGGCCTCGGTGTATTTGGCAATGCTGGCGAGCACACTGTCTCTGTACACAAGTAGCGTTCTTAGGGACGAGGGCATAGGCACATCCCCAGCCCTGTCCCGTAAAACACAGGGGAAAATCCTCCCTCTTTGAACAGCTAGTCCCCCCTGTCCCCTGCACCCCCCTGCAATTGGGATGAGTGGGATCTATTAATTCTACACATCTTCCCTGCATACTCATGTTGTATCTGCCCTCCTGTCCCTCACAGGGTTGACCTGATGTCTCGACAGTGTACAGTTGGAGAGGGTTCCAACCAGGAGTGGCCACAAATAAGGCCTCAACCGATCTGGCCAAGGGGTAACATACAGTCCGATTTCCATACAATTTGGTATGGACCTGGTGGAAAAGATTATCCTTCAATCCTTTGACCTGGGTGACCGTGACAATGTAGGTTATCGCAACTAAGAGTCCAAAGCTGAGGAGACTTTTTTGCAATGGCTCTTGTGAACCCATTTTGGTTTTCCTTTTAACTTGACAGCTGTAGGGGTTGTCAGGATGATATGGTACGGTCCTCTCCACCGGGTGCCGAGCTTCCGCTTGTTCCACTCTTTAATCAGGATGAAATCGCCGGGTTTCAGATCGCTCGACCAGTCGGCTGGTGATTCATCAGTCCCTTGGCATTTTTTTTCTGGACCGCTCTAACCTGCGAATGGAGAGCTTTGAGAGCAGAGGTTAGTGCCATCATGTAAGATATCATCTGGTCACTCATTACAGATCTAGAGTTCCCACAGGGTCAGTGGTTCATGGAGTCCTCATTGGTCGGCCATATAATATTTCGGCCGCCGAGAGTCCATGAGCTGTTTGAGGAGTGATCCTCATATGAAACAGGGCGATTGGTAAGACCTGAAGCCAATTTAGTCCAGTTTCGATTGTCAATTTTGCAAGTTTGGTTTTCAATGTTTGGTTATCTCTTTCCGCTACTCCAGCAGCTTGTGGCCGCTGTGGACAGTGGAATTGTTGTCTAATTTTTAATGCCGAACATAATTCAACGTTTATTTGTCCCACAAAATGTGGACCATTATCTGAACTTATAGCGTGAGGTATGCCGAACCTTGGAACGACATCCTTCATCAATATTTTCACCACTGTTTCAGCAGTATTATCTACTGTGGGGTAAGCTTCTATCCACCTCATAAAAACATCGAATAAAACAAGACAATATTTGTAACTATGTACACGGGGTAATTCAATAAAATCAATCTGAACAGTTGAAAAAGGTCCATCTGGCAAGGGTGTGGAGCCCTGCTTACATTTTGCGCCCTGGCCAATGTTGTATTTCTGACAAGTTGTGCACCTTGCAGCCACTCTTTCAGCGCTTGAAGAGAAATTCGGGCTCCACCAGGATTGCAATAATAATTTTACCATTCCCTCCTTGCCAAGATGTGTACATGTGTGGACAGAGTCCAAGAATAATGGTAAAAACGCAGCGGGCAGACAGACCTGCCCTGCAGGGGAAGTCCAAAGGTTGGATTTGTTGTCAAAGGTATAACCCGAGGACTGCCAAACCTGTTTTTCTGAGTCAGAGGTGTCCCTCTGATATTTAGAAACAACCTCAATGCTCGGTAAAGCCTCGGTATCAGAAGTGGGAATCACTGAATCAGGTTTTTTCCTGTTCATCATTTGAGGGACTACCAAAGCACAAAAGGTGCGAGCATGTTTGGCTGCCAAATCAGCTCTATTGTTACCTTGAGCGACATCAGAATCAAGGGGAACGTGAGCAGGACATTTAATGATCGCCAATTGTCGGGGCAACTGGATAGCCTGTAAAAGATTCTCAACGTAGACCTCATTGCGAATGGACGTGCCGGCAGATGTGAAAAATCCGCGCTGGGACCAAAGTTGGGCAAAATCATGGGCGACTCCGAAAGCGTATTGGGAGTCCGTATAAAGGTTCACAACCTTGTCCTGGGTCAGAATACATGCACGGGTCAGGGCAAAGAGTTCAGCTTTCTGAGCTGAAGTAGATTCCAGGAAGGCAGCTGCTTCCAGGACGTGGTGATCATCCACAATAGCGTATCCAGCAGAGCGTTGGCCGTCAGGTGTCAATGAGGAACTGCCGTCAACGTATAGGATCAGCTCCGCGTTCAGAAAGGGCTGGTCGGAGAGGTCGGAACGGGAGACCGTGAGGTGGTGGTTTAACTCGATACAATCATGAGGGGGACTGGACAGAGTGAACGGAGGATCTTCAGAAAGAGGGCTGGGTTGATGGCTGAACAATAGTGAAAGGATATAAGGAAATTCTGCAGTAGCGATATCTCATAGCGACTTTGCCGGGCAGTAGTGAGGTGCTGGGTCTGTTGGCTTGTGAGTAAGGCCACCACTGAGTGCGTGGTATAAATATGGACCAGTTTCTGTAATGTGAGACTGGAGGAGGCCTGGACAAGTGCGTGTGTCAAGAATGGCGGGGAACAAGGAGGGTTCCAGCGAAACCTGGGCTCCTTCTGACCGTACCAAATATCGCCCTCGTCGTCAGTGTCCGTGTTCCCCATATCGGAGTCATCTTCTCGTTGGTATAGTTCTTTAGGGAGTAACTTGGATGGTTCCAAAGAGGGTTTAGGTTCGTTTTTGGTTCTCAGTCTTGTCCGGGTAGTGATCGGGTCAGTGGATGAACGCGGGCTGTGTCGGGGGGTGGGCATGGGCGGCTGTAGTGGAGGTCCAGGGGTTAGGGGAGGGGACGGTCTCAACGAGGGGGCTGTCGTAGAACCCGCCACAGGGCCGGCAAGGAAGGAAACCAACTCAAAAGTAAACTTATATTTTAGAGACAGCAAGATATTGGAGATGCTGGAAGTCTGAAAAAAACCAATAAAATGTTGGAAACCCTCAGTGGGTCAGACAGTGTCTGGGGGGGGGGGGGGGAGAGGACGGTGAGGTTCATGGTTCAGGTTGATTACCATTCCTGAGAACAGGATCAGGATCTGAAACATTAACCCCACCTTCCTCTCTCCACAGATACTCTCTGATCCACTGAGTATTTCCAGCATTTTCTGCTTTATTTCTAATATCATTCCTCACCCCATTTCAGACTAGATTCTGTGTTTTCTTGGTTTGGATTCTATTTCAGAATACACTAGGAAACTGATGTTGGCTTTGTATCCAACATTGATTTTGGAAGCACATTCCCTGCTTGCTTTGACCACTGTTGTTTGATTTCTGTATTATGTGTCCCTGTGACCAATGAAATAGGAGGTAAACACTCACCCGGTGTTTAATGTCATTTACCATCTCCAGTGCTAAACATTGGGTTTGTTGAAAGGTAATGAAGCTGTGTTCAGCATTCACTATGTGACAATACACCACAGCTGCTGGTCAGAGGCCGTGCTGATCTTTGAGGTTTGTCTCTGCATCGTGTTCAGTGAATTGACAGGAATTACTTTCACAGTTCAATCTCCGATTTGATTTGTCCCCAAATCTGAGACATTTTAACACTGATCGGACGGATGATGTTGGTGTGAGTTCAGCCCCACGTAATAAACAGACAGGTGTCCAAATGCTGGGCTCTGCCCAAGACGAGAGTCACCCCTAAGATCAAATCCCTTTACTCAAAATTGTACACAAGATTCACTTGGGCCTCTCTGTGGTTATGAAGGTGCTTCTGGTTTTTGTGTGTTTTGAGACAGAAACTGATCTCACTTCACATTCCACTGCACGGCCTAATTCTGGGTAATTGTTCTCGATGGTCAGACTCTCCCAGTCTCATTCTCACCATTTCCGACCTTACCTCATTAGCTTTTTACTGTCTACAGGACCAGTGTTTCTCAGAGTAAATTGGACTTTCTCTTACCTTTCTCCCCAGTCGATCTATGGAAGCTCTTTGAATCAAAGCGTTCTCTCTGGTTGGTGCTTTCACAATCCTGTGCTAGTTCACCTGCTGTTGTTCCTCAGTCGACAATCCCTGTTTACATCCAGCTGTGGACGTTTCTCATCACTCCGTCATTCACCAGGAGATCGAACGATGGCATAACAGAAAATGAGAAGGATGCAGGCGGTGTGAGGTAATGTAATGTAAACTTGTCTTCTAACCCATCAAAGTGAAATTTAAGAGACAAATTTTACTGTTTGATTTTGTTCCTTTCCACAGATCCACGGTCTGTCCAACTGGGCTACAGGAAAACAACCACTGTTTGCGGCAGAAACGTGACTTTTTTCTCGGCACCGTGGACATACTGACACTGTAATAGAAACTGTCTCTTGGATTGCTGAGGTAACAGAGGGACCAACAGCTGCCGGGATCCTCCACGTCTTCAGGATCAGGGCCTTGTATGCCTGGTGAATTCAGTCCCTTTCTCAGATCCCCAACTCACCCACCTGGAATTCCCACAAACCTTCACAAATGAATATGGAAATGTGGCATTTTACCTCTGTGCTTGAGGCAAACATCTGATCTCACTGGGTCCATCCTCCCCGGGTTACACACTGTCTGATCTCACTGGGTCCATCCTCCCCGGGTTACACACGGTCTGATCACACTGGGTCCATCCTCCCCGGGTTACACACGGTCTGATCACACTGGGTCCATCCTCCCCAGGCTACACACTGTCTGATCACACTGGCTCCATCCTCACCGGGTTACACACTGTCTGATCACACTGGGTCCATCCTCCCCAGGCTACACACTATCTGATCTCACTGGATCCATCATCCCCAGGTTACACACTGTCTGATCTCACTGGGTCCATATTCCCCGGGTTACACACTATCTGATCACACTGGGTCCATCCTCCCCAGGCTACACACTGTCGGATCTCACTGGGACCATCCTCCCCAGGTTACACACTGTCTGATCTCACTGGGTCCATCCTCCCCGGGTTACACACTGTCTGATCACACTGGGTCCATCCTCCCTGGGTTACACACTGTCTGATCTCACTGGGTCCAGTCTCCCGGGTTACACTCTGTCTGACCTCACTGGGTCCAGCCTCCCCAGGTTACACACTGTCTGATCTCACTGGGTCCATCCTCCTGGTGTTACACACTGTCCGATCTCACTGGGTCCATCCTCCCCGGGTTACACACTGTCCGATCTCACTGGGTCCATCCTCCCCCGGTTACACAATGTCTGATCTCACTGGGTCCATCCTCCCCAGGTTACACACTGTCTGATCTCATTGGGTCCATCCTCCCCGGGTTACACACTGTCTGATCTCACTGGGTCCATCCTCCCCAGGTGACACACTGTCTGATCTCACTGGGTCCATCCTCCCCAGGTTACACACTGTCTGATCTCATTGGGTCCATCCTCCCCGGGTTACACACTGTCTGATCTCACTGGGTCCATCCTCCCCAGGTGACACACTGTCTGATCACACTGGGTCCATCCTTCCCGGGTTACACACTGTCTGATCTCACTGGGTCCAGTCTCCCGGGTTACACACTGTCTGATCACACTGGGTCCATCCTCCCCGGGTTACACACTGTCTGATATCACTGGGTCCATCCTCCCCAGGTTACAAACTGTCCGATCTCACCTGTTCCATCCTCTCCGGGTTACACACTGTCTGATCTCACTGGGTCCAGTCTCCCGGGTTACACACTGTTCGATCTCACTGGGTCCATCCTCCCCAGGTTACAAACTGTCCGATCTCACCTGTTCCATCCTCCCCGGGTTACACACTGTCTGATCACACTGGGTCCATCCTCCCCGGGATACACACTGTCTGATCTCACTGGATCCATCCTCCCCCGGTTACACACTGTCTGATCTCACCGGGTCCATCCTTCCCGGGTTACTCACTGTCTGATCTCACTGGCTCCATCCTCCCCGGGTTACACACTGTCTGATCTCACCGGGTCCATCCTCCCCGGGTTCCACACTGTCTGATCTCACTGGGTCCATCCTCCCCGGGTTCCACACTGTCTGATCTCACTGGGTCCATCCTCCCCGGGTTACACACTGTCTGATCTCACTGGGTCCATCCTTCCCGGGTTACACACTGTCTGATCTCATTTGGTCCATCCTTCCCGGGTTACACACTGTCTGATCTCACTGGGTCCATCCTCCCCCGGTTACACACTGTCTGATCTCACCGGGTCCATCCTCCCCCAGTTACACACTGTCTCATCTCACTGGGTCCATCCTCCCCGGGTTACACACTGTCTGATCTCACTGGGTCCATCCTCCCCGGGTTAGACACTGTCTGATCTCACTGGGTCCATCCACCCCAGGTTAGACACTGTCTGATCTCAGTGGGTCCATCCTCCCCGGGTTGCACACTGTCTGATCACACTGGGTCGATCCCTCCCCGGGTTACACACTGTCTGATCTCACTGGGTCCATCCTCCCCGGGTTACACACTGTCTGATCTCACTGGGTCCATCCTTCCCGGGTTACACACTGTCTGATCTCACTGGGTCCATCCATCCCGGGTTACACACTGTCTGATCACACTGGGTCCATCCCCCCCCCGGGCTACACACTGTCTGATCACACTGGGTCCATCCTCCCCGGGTTACACACTGTCTGATCTCACCGGCTCCATCCTCCCCAGGTTAAACAATGTCTGATCTCACCGGGTCCATCCTGCCCGGTTTACTCACTGTCTGATCACACTGCGTCCATCCTCCCCGGGTTACTCAATGTCTGATGTCACTGGGTCTATCCTCCCCGGGTTACACACTGTCTGATCACACTGGGTCCATCCTGCCCGGTTTACTCACTGTCTGATCACACTGCGTCCATCCTAGCCGGGTTACTCACTGTCTGATCTCACTGGGTCTATCCTCCCCGGGTTACTCACTGTCTGATCACACTGCGTCCATCCTCCCCGGGTTACTCAATGTCTGATCTCACTGGGTCTATCCTCCCCGGGTTACACACTGTCTGATCACACTGGGTCCATCCTCCCCGGGTTACACACTGTCTGATCTCACAAGGTCTATCCTCCCCGGGTTACACACTGTCTGATCTCACAAGGTCCATCCTCCCCGGGTTACTCACTATCTGATCACACTGGGTCCATCCTGCCCGGGTTACTCACTGTCTGATCACACTGGGTCCATCCTCCCCGGGTTACACACTGTCTGATCACACTGTGTCCATCCTCCCCGGGTTACACACTATCTGATCTCACTGGGTCCTTCCTCCCCGGGTTACACACTGTCTGATCTCACTGGGTCCATCCTCCCCGGGTTACACACTGTCTGATCTCACCGGGTCCATCCTCCCCGGGTTACACAAAGTCTGATCTGACCGGGTCCATCCTGCCCGGGTTACTCACTGTCTGATCACACTGGGTCCATCCTCCCCGGGTTACACACTGTCTGATCACACTGTGTCCATCCTCCCCGGGTTACACACTATCTGATCTCACTGGGTCCTTCCTCCCCGGGTTACACAATGTCTGATCACACTGGGTCCATCCTCCCCGGGTTACACACTGTCTGATCACACTGGGTCCATCCTCCCCGGGTTACACACTGTCTGATCTCACTGGGTCCATCCTCCCCGGGTTCCACACTGTCTGATCTCACTGGGTCCATCCTCCCCGGGTTACACACTGTCTGATCTCACTGGGTCCATCCTCCCCTGGTTAGACACTGTCTGATCTCACTGGGTCCATCCTCCCCGGGTTACACACTGTCTGATCTCACTGGGTCCATCTTCCCTGGGTTACACACTGTCTGATCTCACTGGGTCCATCCTCCCCGGGTTACACACTGTCTGATCTCACCGGGTCCATCCTCCACGGGTTACACACTGTCTGATCTCACTGGGTCCATCCTCCCCGGTTACACACTGTCTGATCTCACTGGGTCCATCCTCCCCGGGTTACACAGTGTCTGATCTCACTCGGTCCATCCTCCCCGGGTTACACACTGTCCAATCTCACTCGGTCCATCCTCCCCGGGTTACACACTGTCCAATCTCACTCGGTCCATCCTCCCCGGGTGACACACTGTCCGATATCACTGGGTCCATCCTCCCCGGGTTACACACTGTCCAATCTCACTCGGTCCTTCCTCCCCGGGTTACACACTGTCCAATCTCACTCGGTCCATCCTCCCCGGGTTACACACTGTCCGATATCACTGGGTCCATCCTCCACGGGTTACACGCTGTCTGATCTCACTGGGTCCATCCTCCCCAGGTTACACACTGTCCAATCTCACTCGGTCCATCCTCCCCGGGTTACACACTGTCCAATCTCACTCGGTCCATCCTCCCCGGGTTACACACTGTCCGATGTCACTGGGTCCATCCTCCACGGGTTACACGCTGTCTGATCTCACTGGGTCCATCCTCCCCAGGTTACACACTGTCTGATCTCACTGGGTCCATCCTCCCCGGGTTACACACTGTCCAATCTCACTCGGTCCATCCTCCCCGGGTTATACACTGTCCAATCTCACTCGGTCCATCCTCCCCGGGTTACACACTGTCTGACCTCACCGGGTCCATCCTCCACGGGTTACACACTGTCTGATCTCACTGGGTCCATCCTCCCCGGTTACACACTGTCTGATCTCACTGGGTCCATCCTCCCCGGGTTACACAGTGTCTGATCTCACTCGGTCCATCCTCCCCGGGTTACACACTGTCCAATCTCACTCGGTCCATCCTCCCCGGGTTACACACTGTCCAATCTCACTCGGTCCATCCTCCCCGGGTGACACACTGTCCGATATCACTGGGTCCATCCTCCCCGGGTTACACACTGTCCAATCTCACTCGGTCCTTCCTCCCCGGGTAACACACTGTCCAATCTCACTCGGTCCATCCTCCCCGGGTTACACACTGTCCGATATCACTGGGTCCATCCTCCACGGGTTACACGCTGTCTGATCTCACTGGGTCCATCCTCCCCAGGTTACACATTGTCCAATCTCACTCGGTCCATCCTCCCCGTGTTACACACTGTCCAATCTCACTCGGTCCATCCTCCCCGGGTTACACACTGTCCGATGTCACTGGGTCCATCCTCCACGGGTTACACGCTGTCTGATCTCACTGGGTCCATCCTCCCCAGGTTACACACTGTCTGATCTCACTGGGTCCATCCTCCCCGGGTTACACACTGTCCAATCTCACTCGGTCCATCCTCCCCGGGTTACACACTGTCCAATCTCACTCGGTCCATCCTCCCCGGGTTACACACTGTCCGATGTCACTGGGTCCATCCTCCACGGGTTACACGCTGTCTGATCTCACTGGGTCCATCCTCCCCAGGTTACACACTGTCCAATCTCACTCGGTCCATCCTCCCCGGGTTACACACTGTCCGATGTCACTGGGTCCATCCTCCACGGGTTACACACTGTCCAATCTCACTCGGTCCATCCTCCCCGGGTTACACACTGTCCGATGTCACTGGGTCCATCCTCCACGGGTTACACACTGTCTGATCTCACTCGGTCCATCCTCCCCGGGTTACACACTGTCTGATGTCACTGGGTCCATCCTCCACGGGTTACACACTGTCTGATCTCACTGGGTCCATCCTCCCCGGGTTACACAGTGTCTGATCTCACTCGGTCCATCCTCCCCGGGTTACACACTGTCCAATCTCACTCGGTCCATCCTCCCCGGGTTACACACTGTCCAATCTCACTCGGTCCATCCTCCCCGGGTGACACACTGTCCGATATCACTGGGTCCATCCTCCCCGGGTTACACACTGTCCAATCTCACTCGGTCCTTCCTCCCCGCGTTACACACTGTCCAATCTCACTCGGTCCATCCTCCCCGGGTTACACACTGTCCGATATCACTGGGTCCATCCTCCACGGGTTACACGCTGTCTGATCTCACTGGGTCCATCCTCCCCAGGTTACACACTGTCCAATCTCACTCGGTCCATCCTCCCCGGGTTACACACTGTCCAATCTCACTCGGTCCATCCTCCCCGGGTTACACACTGTCCGATGTCACTGGGTCCATCCTCCACGGGTTACACGCTGTCTGATCTCACTGGGTCCATCCTCCCCAGGTTACACACTGTCTGATCTCACTGGGTCCATCCTCCCCGGGTTACACACTGTCCAATCTCACTCGGTCCATCCTCCCCGGGTTACACACTGTCCAATCTCACTCGGTCCATCCTCCCCGGGTTACACACTGTCCGATGTCACTGGGTCCATCCTCCACGGGTTACACGCTGTCTGATCTCACTGGGTCCATCCTCCCCAGGTTACACACTGTCCAATCTCACTCGGTCCATCCTCCCCGGGTTACACACTGTCCGATGTCACTGGGTCCATCCTCCACGGGTTACACACTGTCCAATCTCACTCGGTCCATCCTCCCCGGGTTACACACTGTCCGATGTCACTGGGTCCATCCTCCACGGGTTACACACTGTCTGATCTCACTCGGTCCATCCTCCCCGGGTTACACACTGTCCGATGTCACTGCGTCCATCCTCCACGGGTTACACGCTGTCTGATCTCACTGGGTCCATCCTCCCCAGGTTACACACTGTCCAATCTCACTCGGTCCATCCTCCCCGGGTTACACACTGTCCGATGTCACTGGGTCCATCCTCCACGGGTTACACACTGTCCAATCTCACTCGGTCCATCCTCCCCGGGTTACACACTGTCCGATGTCACTGGGTCCATCCTCCACGGGTTACACACTGTCTGATCTCACTCGGTCCATCCTCCCCGGGTTACACACTGTCCAATCTCACTCGGTCCATCCTCCCCGGGTTACACACTGTCCGATGTCACTGGGTCCATCCTCCCCGGGTTACACACTGTCCGATGTCACTGGGTCCATCCTCCACGGGTTACACGCTGTCCGATGTCACTGGGTCCATCCTCCACGGGTTACACACTGTCTGATCTCACTGGGTCCATCCTCCCCGGGTTACACACTGTCTGATCTCACTGGGTCCATCCTCCCCGGGTAACACACTGTCTGATCACACTGGGTCCATCCTCCCGGGTTACACACTGTCTGATCACACTCGGTCCATCCTCCCCAGTTTATTTACTGTTTCTGGTCTGTTTTGCTGTTTGTTTTCACTGCGATTTCTGTTGCAAGAAATGCGCCATTTTCTCTCAAAGGCAGTTTAACCAGCATTCGCTGTATTTATCTCAAAACACGGGCACTATGATAGATATTAGCACTGTCATGTTGTATACTACGCTCCACATTCATACTCAAATTGGAATTATTTCTCACCGTCTCTCACAAATGCTCCCTCGCGTTGTCACTCCGATTCCCCGATCAACAGCAGGAAGTTTCACTGCGCCTGCGTGTGCGGTATGCCGTAGCATTGCGCCTGTGCAGTAGATGTTGACCGTAACACTGCGCCTGCGCAGTGAGTATTTATTTGAACGAACTGAAATTCAACATCAATCTGTGCGTGGAGTTCGGCGCAGGCGCTCTGCGTCAGATCGCGGACATGCGCCGTCGGCGGGGCTCTGACGACACGCTCGCTGCTCGGCCGGCTCAGCCGCAGACTCGTTTTTTCTTTCAAGCCTCCGGAGAGCGCGCGACCAACTGCCGGTCACTGGTGGGCGGGACTTTGCGGACCCCCTGTCCTGATTAGTGGGAGCGGACTGTCAATCCCCGGTCTCAGCCAGTAGGAGGAGCAGGTTTGAAGAGGGGAGTCACTCTGCAGCGTCACACCAGACGATGGTGGAAATGTTGAGCAGGTCCGGCTGATTATATAGAGAGAGAAAGAGAGTTAACAGTTCAGGACCGGGAGACATGGTCAGAAGAGGGAAAGTGAGTGCAGAGGCAGGGAAAGCGGGTGCAGGAGGAAAGGGAAGGTGGAGGGCGGTGTTGGTGATGAGTTGGGAGACAGGGGGCAGATCATGGCAGTCTGACATAGCAGGATCACCCTGATCAGACCAGTACTGTACCCGGCAGGAAGATCACTGATAGTCTCCTGATACTCAGGGATATGATCACCTCTGTGCAGGACAGGGGGGTGAACACCTGTTTCATCAGCTTGGACCAGGAGAAGGCTTTTGACAGGCAATCGCACACATACATGATGGACGTGCTTTCCAAAATGGGGTTTGGGGAGGGAATCCGCCATTGGATCAAACTGCTGGACACAAACATTAGTAACGCAGTCTCAATCAATGGGTGGGAATCAGAAAGTTTCCTGACCCAATCTGGATTCAGACAGGGCTGTCCTCTCTCCCCTGTCTTGTTTGTTTGCTGTATCGAACCCTTTGCTGAGTCTATTAGGAAGGATGCGAGCATAAGAGGGGTGACAATCCCAGGCAGCGAAGGCACTCAGGTTAAAACTTCCCTGTACGTGGACGATGTTGCCGTCTTCTGCTCGGATCCACCTTCTGTTCGGAGGCTGTTGAGCATCTGCGACCAGTTCGAACTGACCTCGGGAGACAAAGTAAATTGCGGTAAGAGCAAGGCCATGTTCTTTAGGAACTGGGCCGACTGAGCCTTTGTCCCCTTCACCGTCAGATCAGACTACCTAAAGGTGCTGGGGATATTGTTTGGGGGGGCCGGGGCGTGTACCAAATCCTCCATTGTGGTTAAGAACCTGGTCATCAGGTGCAAAGCACTGATGTTTTTGCTGTATGTGCCCAGGTCTGGCCCAAACCCCACTCCTGCACCATGACGGTCACTCGAGCATTTTCCACTTTATCTGGAGATCCAAAATGGACTGTGTCTAGAGGGACACGATGTTCAAATCTTTGGATGAGGGCAGGAAAAAACGTACCAAATGTCGCCCTCATCCTGACAGCCACTTTTGTGTGCGGCTGCATCCAGCTGTGCGTAGAACTTCAGTACGCAAACACCACGTGTCACTACGTGCTGAGGTTCTCTCTGTTCCCAGTGTTGTGAAGGATGGGTCTGGCCACATTGCCGCGGAACCCTCCATCCAGTTGGACTATGCCGTACCACCGATCCTTCTTGGAAAAGTTTGTGCAGAAAAACACCTTTGACCTCCAGGTCTGCGTGAAATGTCCTCAAGGCCCTCTGGGAAAAGGAAATGGTGGATCCTGTTGGATGGTTCCTCAAGCAGACTGCAAAAGTCATTTGGCAGAATGCCTCATCACCAGAACTTTCAAACAAGCACCAAGACGTAGCTTGGCTGGTGGTGAGAAGGGCCCACCCCATCAGATCCTTCCTGCACGCCCGGAATATCACTGCCTCCGCCTGCCCTCGAGGTGACTATGGTGGGGAAGAGACTGTTGCCCGCCTCCTTCTAGAATGTGCCTTTGCAAAGCAGGTGTGGAAAGAGATGCAGTGGTTTTTGTTGAGGTTCATCCTGAGCAGCTCTAACACTGTGCTGTATGGGCTGTTCCCAGGGACGCATACGGAGATAAACATCAACTGCTGCTGGAGGACCGTCAGTGAAAGATGCTTTTTTTACTGCCTGAAACTTGCTGGTCTTCCAGTGCAAAGAGTTGTCATCGACTGAGTGTTGCAGACTGGCACATTCCAAGGTCCAGGACTATGTACTGAGGGACACACTAAAGCTTGGTGCAGCCGCCGCAAAGTCTCAATGGGGAAAGTTTGTGTGAGAGGTCTTCCCGCCACAGTGAACCGAGGGGCTGGAACCTGTGTAAAACCCCTTGGGCTGTGTACACCAAAATATGGTTTTGCTGTGTAATGCAAATTAACATTGCATGTAAAATGGAATGGAAGAGTTGTGAGGTAACTCACGTTCTGTTTTGAAGAAAATTGATTTCTTTTGCACTTTCTGGAATGTCTACTTGGGACTGTTTTGTACTGTATTTTTTACGGAATTTTATGAATAAAGTATATTTTCGGGGAAAAAAATTGGTAAAAGAGATAATGGAGCCAGGAGAGAGTCCAGGGGAAAGGGATGATAGAGCCAGGAGAGAGTCCAGGGGAAAGGGATGATGGAGCCAGGAGAGAGTCCAGGGGAAAAGGATGATGGAGCCTGGGGAAACCAACCTTGCTGGTCTTCCAGTACAAGGAGCTGCCGATGGCTGAGTGTTGCTAACTGGCACAGTCCAAGGTCCAGGACTACTTGCTGAAGAATGCACTGAAGTTTATAGAGACAGCTGCAAAGGCTCAATGAGGAAAGGTGACTGCACTTCCCTCCTGCCATAACATACCAAGGGACTGGGAATAGTATAAAACCCCTCAGACTGTATACACCAGAGAATGTTTGACATGACATGTAAGTGTTCATTGTAAAATATAACCTGTAATGCTAAGTGTAGTGAGGCACTTCATGTATTGTATTGAAAGAAACTGATCTGTATTACACTTTATGTCATGTCAAATTTGAATTGTTATGTAATGTACTTTTACAGATTTTATGAATAAAGTATATTTTTGGAAGAAATGACAATGGGATAAGGAAAGAAAGTAAAAATGGTTATAACTCACTGCAAGTCCCATTCCGCTTTCACCACTGTGCTTGCTCCCTGTCAAGCAATGTGCCTTCATGTTAAAATTCTCATCTTTGTTTTCAAATCCCTCCATGGCCTCACACCTCCCTATCTCTGTAATCAACTCCAATCCCACAACCCTCCAAGATACTGGCCCTCCTCTAATTTTGGCCTCTTGAGCATCCCTGATTTTAATGGCTCCACCATTGGTGGCCATGTCTTTATCGCTTAGGCCCCAGGCTCTGGAATACACTCCCCTACACCTCTCTGCCTCTCCACTTCAGTTTCCTTCTTCAAGACATTCATTAAATCTTACCTCTTTGACCAAGCTTTTGGTCATCTGACCTAATATCTCCTTATGTGGCTCGGTGTCGTCTTTTGTTTTGCAATGCTTCCGCAAAGCTTCTTGGGATGTTTCATTATGTTAAAGACACAATATAAATATAAGTTGTGGTTGTCTAGAGGAGGTGTCAATGGGGAAATGGAGGTCACCACCAACAGCTGCTGAATAAAATAATATAAAATAGACTGAGGACAGAGGTTCTGCTGTAAAACTATTAAACTGGTTGTTGACTGTAGAGGCTGTAAAGAACTGAATTGAAAGATGATCTGCTGATCCTTGAGCTTTACACTAAACTTCACTAGAACCAGGCAGCAGGCTGAGAATTCAAAATAAGGGGGAAGCCTCTTAGGACAGAGATGAGGAGAAATTTCTTTACTCAGAGGGTTGTGAATCTTTGGAATTCTCTACCCCAGAGGGCTGCGGAAGCTCAGTCATTGAATATGTTTAGAGCCGAGATTGACAGATTTCTACATCCAAATGACATAAGGGTATATGGGAATAATGTGGGAAAAAGGCATTGAAGTGGATGATCAGCCATGATCATATTGAATGGCAGGGTAGGCTCAATGGGCTGAATGGCCGACTCGTGCTCCTATGTTCCTAGAGACAGCAGTGTGGAAATCGAGACCAGAATGAAAATGACAGGAAAGCAGGAGCTTGTGGTCACACTCACTGACAAAACAGACACCCAATCTGCATTTATTCTCCCCAACATGGAGGAGATGATGTGGTGAGCAGTGAATGCAGTTACTAATTGAAAGAAGTACAAGTAAATCACAGTTTCACCAGGCAAGGAACGTCTTGAGCTCCGGGACGATGAGAAGGAAGAAGGTAAAGGGACAAGTATTGTGCCTCCTGTGGTTGCATCGGAAGATGTGGTTGGAAGTGGGGAGGTAGGTTGGGGGTGCCTGAGGAGCAGACCAGGGTGTCGCAGAGGAAACAGCCAATGCATATGTCCTGGTTTTTATCTTTATTATCTTAAAGGAAACTGCAAAATAGTTTTGTTCTGATTAGAAAATAATGTTTCTGTACTTGTAGTGAATAGTATCCTTTCTAACTGAAATGACCCATTTCTATAATGTATCTTCCAGCAGCACACGAAGAATGATAGAATTTTGTTACCCAGACACATTAAATCATTTTTTGGAACATAAATTGCAGGCTGTTTGTAGAAACAACATAGATCTGAAGCCTGCAAAGTATAGTTGTAAAATTTGCAGTTCATTGGGGAAACACTGGAGCTATTCAGTGGAATTTTCTCTTCCAGCCAAAGTGGGAGCCCCTCAATACATATATTGTGTCTGGAGGGTGACCCCAATAAATATTCAATCTCCAATCCCCCCAATCACATCCATTCTGTCTGGAGAGTGATCCCGATAAATCTTCAATCTCCAATTCCCCCCAATCACATCCATTCTGTCTGGAAAGTGATCCCGATAAATCTTCAATCTCCAATCCCCCCAATCACATTATGTCTGGAGAGTGATCCCGATAAATCCTCAAATTCCCCCAACTACTGTTCATATTTCTAGAGACAGTGTTTCATTTCTTCAAAAAGAAAGAATAGGCTTTTTAGCATTATGCATTCTACATTAAATCATTCAATTACTTATTCTGCTTTTCTCTGATCTATATTTTATTACAGGCTTGTAAATGAGATGTAATATATAGCAAAAGAGTAGAAATTAATTGCTGATGGCTTCTATTTTCTCTTGAGTTCTCGCTCTCTCAAATGTAGAAGTTCCTTCTGTAAGTTCCCAATGAGGTACCATTAATAATTGTTTTGTTTGTGAGGAATTACGATGCAAATATCTCACTTACAGTCAGACAGGTTCCTTACCCACCACTACTTTGGATTTTACAGCTAACTGGATTCACATCCAGTCTCTCAGAGTCAACAGTGTCAGTGCAAGATTGTTCAAAATCCAGTCATGAACTCTTATACATTGGAATGTGCACACTAAACATTAACTCACAGCCGCAGAAATATTTTGCTTCTGTGATAGTTCAGCCCCATGTTGTGCAGTAATAGGTGAATATTAAGTGAAGTGAACTGACTACAATAGTCACACTTCCCAGTCAGTGTTGTGACTGTACTGCTTTCTTTTGCTGGTAAAAACATTTTGCTGAGGATATTGTCCCATCAACTTTCACTGTTTGTTGATGACGCTACTAAAGTAGACTTGGAAATTGGGAGTTTGGCCCCTGGATGTAGTTCATCCAGAAAATATAAAGGAATGGCCACTGAATCTAAAATAGCAAATGTGGTCCAAAAACAGGCAAGACATGGGGACTGAATGAACTCTAAATGGGGACTGAAATTCAAGACATGGAAAATAAATTGCCTCTACCCTGAGAGTGAAGATCAAGACATGGGGAATGGACTGTGTCTAACCATGGACTGAAGATTAAGACATAGAACTGCTTCTGATAATGGACTGAAATCGAGACATGGAACATGGATTGTCTCTAACTAGGGACTGAAGATCGAGAGATGGAGAATGAACAGTCTTCAAACAGGGACTGAAAATCAAAAGATGGAAAATGAACTTCTCTAAACTGGGACTGAACATCGAGACAGGGAGAATGAAGTGTCCCTAAATGGGATCTGAAGATTGGGGGACATGGAGAATGAACTGTTTCTAACCGGGCACTGAGGATTGAGACACGGAGAATAAACTGTCTCTAACCATGGACTAAACATCGAGACATGGAAAATGAACTGCCTCTAACCAGGGACTGAACATCAAGACATAGGGGACTGCTGGAGGTGATGATACCCTGAAGGAGTGCAGTCCAGAACATGACAGCAATAGGCAAGGGACTATACAGGAGTGAGCAACAAAGTGGAGAAATGCAGTCATTACAGGAGATTCCATAGTCAGGGGAGAGGCAGGCATATCTGTAACCATCATCGTGAGAACCGCATGGTGTGTTGCCTCCCTGATGCCAAGGTAAAGGACATCACAGAGACAGTAAAGGATAATCTGCAGGGGGAAGTGAGTGAGCCAGAAGTTGTGGTCCACATTGGTGCCAACTACATAGCAAGGGCAGATCTTGAGGTCCTATGATCAGATTTTCAGTAGCTAGGGAGCAAGTTAAAGAGTAGGACCTCGAAGGTAGTAATCTCTGAATTGCTCCCAGTGCCAAGCACTAGCGAGAGTCGAAACAGGAAGATAGGGACAATCATTGCATGGCTTGAAGCATGATGCAGGAAGGGGAGCTTCAGATTCCTGGAGCATTGGGAACAGTTCTGGGGCAGGAAGAACCTATTCAAAAGGGATGGGGTGCACTTCAACAGGACTGGAAACAATGCCCTCGGAGGGAGGTTCACTAGTGTTTGGAGAGGGTTTAACCTAAATTGGCACGGGCTTGTGCAGCAGCATATAGCAGTAGAAAAGAGGAATAGGGTGCATAATTTGAGAGTGTTTGATAATACTATAGAAGGGAGTACTTCCACATTAAATAGGAGCAGACTGAGAAGGGTGATGAGGACTTGAAAGACTGGATTACAATGCATGTATGTAAAAGCACAAAATGTGGTGAATAATGTTGGTGAGCCATAAGCACAAATATGGGAATATGATGTGGTGGAAATAACAAAAACGTGGCTTAAAAATAGCGAGGACTGGCACTTGATATACACAGATATATATTGTTCATATAAAGATAGAGGAGGAAAAAAGGCAAGTGGGCTGGCATTACTGATTCGGAAAGACATTGTAGTGTTGGAAAGAGGGGATGTCCTTAAGAACATTTTTTACACAGCGAGTGGTAATGACCTGGAACTCACTGCCCACGAGGGTGGTGGAAGTGAAGACAATCAATCATGTCCTCTAACTGTACTCCTCCACGCTCATACCAGGAATACCCAAAACCAATAAAGTAGTGTTGCAAATAAATACAGGAAATGCTGGAAATACTCAGCAGGTCTGGCAGCATTGAGAATGAGAGGCACAATTTAAAGTGGTTGGCAAAAGAAGCAAAAGCAACATGAGGAAAAGCCTCTTCACACAGCGAGTGCTTAAGATCTAGAATGCACTGCCTGAGCATGTGGAGGAGGCAGGTTCAATCAAGGCATTCAAAAGGAATTAGACTGTTACCTGAAACGGAAGAATGTGCAGCATTACAGGGAAAAGGCTGGGGAATGGCATTAGGTAAATTTCTCATTCTGAGATCCAGTGCAGACACAATGGACCGAATGGCCTCCTTCTGTGCTGTAACAATGCTGTGATCTGTGGAGAGAGGATCAGAGTTGACGTTTCTAATCGGATGTGACTCTTGTTCAGAACCCTGAAGACAGTGTTACCTTCAACATCCTCCATTGAAAGTGAAATATTTACAGTGAGGCTCTCACCTTGTCCACGCAATCGTGCTTCACCCATTCTCTATATTACTGAAAGCTCAAGCATGCTGCTATGATGTAACATGTATCCAATAAGCCAAAGAGGTATCTAACTGCTCCTCCTCTGTACCTAACGTTGCCACTGGAACCATGTGGGCTCCAGGCTCCAAAGTTGGAGAAGTTAAAGTGGGTGAGGAAGGGATCACTGGACGTATTCCTTGTCCTAAAGATGCCTTTCTTTTTACTTTTGGAGCTGGGGGATCCTCCAAACACCACCAGACACCAACAATTTCTATCTCTGCTGGGCTAGCTAATACCATCACTTGCTGCCCTTCCATTCTCTTCACAGGACACGGGGTGATAGGAGCCTCTCTAACTACTCTGCCTGCTTGGTCTCAGCCAGCTACACATGCTGCAATTTAAATATTCATTTCTATAAATTGTAATTCCTGATCTGTTCATTTGAAGATGCCTTTTCTGCGTCAGAACAGTCCTGGCTGCTCCAAATGCCTGAAATCTCCAGTTTTCTATCTTTTCCTCAGCTGCCATTAGTCGCTCTGTAAGTTCTGTAACTTCCTTATTTCTGGCCTCAGCCTCTTCGCCTAACTTTTGAATTGACAGCATTGGACACTAACAAAAATGCCTTCTTCTTCTTGTCACTTTTGAACTCTAATCCCTTACATTTTCACCGGACACTCAGCTAAGGGCTTCAGTGTCTCTCGCCATCCTCCTGTCATTGTTTCCTCTCCTATCTCAAAAGGTTCAATCCATTTATAAGGAAATCACCAAACGTCATCCATTGTGAACTGGATTTGGTGAAATGTGAAAAAACACATTGACTTAACGATATCTGAAATTAAAAAAATAAATCATATCTGAAAGATCACATCTGTTTATATTATAACATCACGTCGGGGTCATCAATGTGTTAGGACTGCTTGGATGTTCTATTTTCTTCTTTTCCTTTAAACACAGGCATCAGTTGTAACAACTTCAGAATCAGATCCTTATGTTACGCAATTCAACATGAATATTCAGCCAAATGACAAAATATGATTCCAGTATGGTTACATGTTTCTTTGATACTGAGTTCAAAATTTGCCACAAGAATTCAGTTACAACACTTTACCATTCCAGCCTGACTACAGCAACAGGAGCTTGCTGTAAACACTCACACCAATTCTACCTTTGATCTATACATTCCATGCATATTCACACTAAATTAAAATAAATGATAACGCACACAAGGTAAACTTCAGGTAACATGGAGTCAAGAAGATAAACTCAGGTTCATCAATCTCTCCCAATGATTCCATTACTATGGTTATAATGTCCACCCAAGTTGTGTTACATTATTTCTATAAACAGTGAGTAAACATCTCCCAGTCCCTCAAGACATGGATGAATGACTGACTAATTCCTTCAGATTCTCGTCCTTTACAAAGCAACCCTGTTCAGCAGAACTGAAAGTTGTTTTAATCCATCATGTGTTGATCCCATAAGCAGTCCAACACATTGAGATACAGTGTTGTGTGAACCAACATTCCCACTGGACCCAAGGTGTGTGTCCTATCGGTATTTACATTTCAATCCTCACACCAATATTAGGACCCACCCAAGGAGAATGTCCTATTTGGAATTCACATTAAAATCCTCACAATAATATTTGGACACAAAGATATTGTCCTTTAGGGATTTACATTTAAATCCTCGTGCCTATTGTTATGACTGACTGCTCCAGTCAAAGCCCTCAATCATAATATATGATTCTGATTGTGGTGGGTGAAATGCACTGTTAATTCAATCCCATCCCTCCACAGATCACCTAACTTATCATCTTAAACTTTCCAAATTAAAGAAAGACCCAGCCAAATTGTATCATCTATTAAACACCGCCCCCACTCCACCCCCACCATGAGGCTAACCAAACCAGGTGTTTTTAAATCAACAAATTAACTGTTTAATTAGAAAAACTAAATTCTTAAACACCACAAAGATATAAACAACATTTAAAATAGAAAAAAATGGTGCCCTTGCAGATTTACGCTCCTGCCTGGTGTGGAACAGTCCAAGGTTGCTTGAAGTCCTCACAGCCATCTGATGGGGAAAAAAAGGTTCTTCAACAGTATAACAGTCTGTAGTCTAACTCAGCAGTTGAAATTTCAAATGCTTGCCTTCTCCAGCAATGAATTTCACCAATTAACAACTTGCAAACGCTTTTTAATGGATCAGTTTGGCTTTAGAGTTTTTGAGGGATAACAGACTATCACCGTCTAGCTTCCCTTCCTTCAGTTTAAATTATCAGAGATCTCTGTTTTGGCTTGACTTTTTAGAATTTTGATGAAGAATAATAAATAAACAGACTAAATTCTCTTCCTTCAGTTTAAATGCTGTGAGAGCTTGCGTTTCAGGTGCTAACATACAACTGTCTGTCTGTTTCTCTGAGTTGGAAAAGTCTGTTTCCACAAAAGCCAATTCAAAATTAAATTGTAACAATGTATCTCTCGATTTCTAGTCCTGAATGGCTGTATCCCAGGCAACGAGAATGCACTCTTTGACTCAGTCTTTAGAGCTTGTTGCCTTGAAGCAGTATGGCTCCTTTTCCAGCCTTAAAGGCACACTGCGTTACCCCCCCTCCCCCCCAAAAAAAACTACAGGATCATAGAACTATATGAAGACCAAGGGAGAGAGATTCATTTGGGATTTAGATTCAATTCCTCAAACCATTATTTGGAAACAAAGAGTGTGTACTTTTGGGCATCTACATTTAAATCCTCACACCTGTGTTAAGACCCAAACAGTGTATCCTATTACAGATTTACATTTAAATTCGCACCCCAATATAAGGACACAGGAACAGTGTCCTATTGTGGATAGACATTTCCACCCTCACAACAATATTAAAACATATAGTGGAGGTCTGTTGGGGCTTTACATGGAAATACTCACGTCAATATTAGATCCTAATGTGAGTGTTCTATTTGAATTTGCGTTTGAATCCACGCGCCAATATTAAGATCCAGGAATAGTGTCCTGCACGGGATTACCGTATAAATCCTGAACACAATATTGGAAATCAAGGAGAGAATCCTATTGTGATTTACATTTAAATATTCACACCTATATTAGTTACCATGGAGAGGGTCCCATTGGGATTTATATTTTAATCCTCATATTAATAATCCGACCCAATGAGCGTGTTCGATGGAATTTACATTTCAACCCTCTCACCTGTATCAGCACCCAGTGACAATGTTCTCATGTTGATTTAATTTAAATCCTCACTCAGTTATTAAGTCCCAAGAAGAGGTTCCTATTTTAAATCCTCACACTGGTATTAGGATTCAGGAAGTGTGTCCTATCCCGGATTTGCACTTAAATCTTAACATCAACATTCGGACCCAGGCAGAGTACCTGATTGGAGAATAACATTTATATTCACACTGCAATGTCAGGACCCATAGGGAGTATCCTAGGAGGAATTTATATCTAAATTCTCACAACAATATTAGAACCCAGTGTGCGTGTCCTATTGGGATTTACATTTCATTCCGTGCGCTAGCTTTAGCAGCTGGTCGGATTGTCCTTTCGGGTTTAAATTTTAAATCCTTACATCAATACTAGAGCACGAGGAGAGAGTCCTATGTTGATTTTCATTTAAATCTTCACACCATTATTTGGACGCAGTGCGAGTGGCCTATTGGGATCTACAATTATATCCTCACAATAATATTCGGACGCAGGGACAGTGTCCGATTTGGCATTTACATTTAGTCCTCAAACCAATATTAGGATCCCATGAGTGTGTCCTGTTGTTCATATTGTAGGATCAAGCGGTGGGAAAACCTGGTTCTGATTTCCCGATGGTCCATCCGCCGGAAGCACCCGCCCTGACCACTGTACAAAAATGGGCTGGAAATACTGTTAGAAGTTCCCCTCTATGATCCGATTTACAAAACCACCAAATATATATTGCTTGTGGCTCGGTGGTTTTTGTGGGGAGCAATTGCTTTTGGAACAAATTCATTGGTATTGTGTACTTTGAAACCTTGTTTTTTGAAGAGTCCCCGTTTTTAGCATTTTACTATCTCCAGCTTGCGAACAGCTTCGCCATCACCATCGGCACAATAAGGCTTTATTTAGGACTTTCCCTGAACCTGTGTCTATGAAGGACAGGAAAAGGGAAATGATGAGGAGAAGCAGAGCAGCATTGGCTTCAGGAAGGAGTCGCCCAGGAGTGCCCAGTGCCCAATATTCGAGGGACTGCAGCTCACCAGAATGGAAATAAAATGCAATATATCTGTAAAATATGCCAGTGCAGTATCACAGAGCTCTACGCCACAGTTACCAAGGTTCCTGGTGTAAAACATCCTAATTTCCTTTCCACATGTTATTGCATAGAATCTACCATACAGAAACTGGTCATTTCTCCCAACGAATCCCAGCTGGTGTTTATGCTCCACAAGAACCCCTTCCACCCTACTTCATATAACGCTGTCAGTAGATCACTCAATTCTTTTCTCCCCACGTACTTATCTCGTTTCCTCTTAACTGCATCTATACTATTCACATTAACGAACAGAGGTGGCAAGTTCCAAATTCTCATCACTTTCCGAGTAAAGCAGTTCTTCCTGAATTCCCCATTTTATATATAAATATATACATGGGGAATTCTATGCGACATGATGCACAGTTTTTCACTCCACCACAAATAGAAACACCTTCACTGCGTCTCCCCATACTTCATAATTTTAAAGACCTCGATCACGTCACCACCCAATCTTCACTTTGCTGGAAAATCAATGCGCCAGGGTGTTCAGTCCTTCTTGATGTTTATAACCTCCTTGTACATCATTGTTGCATCTCCTCCAGTTTCACTGTATCCTTTTTGTGACGTGTCTTCATCGAAAAAACACTGCAAATTCTCCAAATCATTCTGCCATGTCTCAGTAATGCTAAATAATGAAATTAAATCATTTTGTGTTCTTTTCTTTTGATAATCCCGGTGACAATGCTGATTCTGGGATTCTGGACCATTTTAATCGTAGCCTCTCCCCTCTCCTAAGTGTTCCTTCAGCATCAGGCGGTTCTGGTCAGGGTAACCAATGCTGTCCAGCAGGTTTCTTGAGGGACTCAGGCGGCACTTCCTTATGTTTGGCAATGGGAGCAGGAAGTAGATGATCAGCATTCTGTGAGTCTTCCACTGATATCGGACAGGTCAGTCTGATTGAAGGTCGGTCTGTCAGGATATGATATTTTGGCCACAATTGTACATTGTTGTTGAGTTGTTTGATGAACAACGCAATAGCTTTCTTTACACAAAGCAGTTCTGATGATCAGTCAGCGATCTGAATCGTTAAATCTGTTTCCCGCTCCATAGATGCTGCGTGACCTGCTGAGTAGTTCCTGCAATCTCTGGAGAAAAGCTGGATATTAAGATATAAAAATGAGGTGTCACATTCCTCCCTCCCTTTGTTATTACCATTGCTGCAATGCCTTTAGAAGCCGCCACTTTGTGCCATCTCTAGGACACGGCTTGAGACCGGCCTGACAGAGCGATTTCTGCAGCGGACAGTTGAGGGTCCATTTGTTGAGAATAGTCACTGAGCTGTGACAGTCTCTGCCCCAGTGCTTATTATAGGTGAACGCGCTGTTAATCGGTGCTGGGATTCCTTTCCTGTGCTGAAACAGTAAACTGTGATGATTCGTGTTCAGTACCACGAATGGAATAGTGACAAGTGAACCCCACTGATTATTGTAAATGCACCGAACCATCCAGACATACATTGGAGAAGGATTGGGAAGGAAGGATTGTCCATTATAACAATTGCAACGTTCATTTATATCATGCTTTTTACTTAGTAAGACATGTCATGTCACTTCACATGAGTGTAACCAGGAAAATATGAATCCCCCGCCAAAGAATAAAGACAATAGCAAAATGATCAGATATTTGTTTTAAAGGAGGAGAGATAGAGAAGCTTTGGGAGAGAATTCCAGAGTTTAGGAGTGTGGTTAATAAGATTGGTGAGTTACAGACGCCGATTGCGATTCTGGAGACAAGGTGTTCAGGAAAGATAGGATAAGGACAAGGGTGGGGTGGGGGTGGGATGGGGGGGAGGGGGCGCGGGGTGTGAGTGGCGGCATTGATTAAGGAGACTATTGCAGTGCTCAAAAAAAGATCCCACATGGGTCAGGAACATAATTTTGGTGGGAAAAACATGGAGAGACAACATAAAATAAAGGGTACAATTCTAAAGAGGGTGCAGAAGGACCTGGGGGTATAAGTGCATGAGTGGACAGGACAGGTTGAGAGAGCAGTTAATAAAGCATACCGTATCCTGGGCTTTATAAAAATGGGCATAGAGTGCAAGAGGAAGGAAGTTGTGTTGAACTTGCATAAGACAAGAGTTCGGCCTCAGCTGGAGTATTGCATCCAGTTCTGTGTGCTGCACTTTAGGAAAGATGTGAGGGCATTGGAGAGAGTAAAGAAAAAATCACGAGAATAGTTCCAGGGATGTGGAATTTCAGTTATGAAGATAGATTGGAGAAGTTAGGACTGTTTTTCTTGGAGACGAGAAGGCTGAGAGGTGATGTGATAGAGATATTCAACATCATGAAGGGTAGATATGGAAAAACTGGTCCCACTAGTGAAAGGATCGAGAATGAGAGGGCACAGATTTAAAGTAATGGGTATGAGAACAAAAGAGACTTGAGGTAAAACTTTTTCAGTCAGCGAGTGGTTGAAGGCTGGAATGTGCTCTCTGACAGAATGGTGGAGGCAGTTCAATTGAAACATTCAGAAGGGAATTAGACTGTGATATGGAAAGAAAGACTGTGCAAGGTTACGGGAGAATGTGGGGAAATGGTTGGGAGTGAATTGCTCATTCGGAGAGCTGGTGCAGATACGATGGGCCGAATGGCCTCCTTTTACGCTGTAAAAATCTGCGATTTTGTGATTCTTTGTGAGAGGGATAGCAAGAGAGAGAGAAGGAGACTGAGAGACATGAGAAGAGAGAGGAAGTGAGTGTACGAGTGTGTGAGAGCGCGACCTCTGAAACTTTTAATTTGATCCATTCTCCTTGTGACATTGCAATTTATTGCTTCCTGTGAGATGAGTGAAGATGGTCCACCAACAGCTGTATGGATCTCAGAAGGTTCAATATAAATGGTGCTCCTTTGTAAAATGACCTTACCACTGTATTCTGGGATCAATCCAGAAAATTAAACTTAGAACGCAGAATGAATACAGAGGGAATAAAGTGTCTCTCGTGGTGGAGACAAGATAAAACTATGACAGCGGATGAAGGCATCGCCTCATCGTTGTGAATAAATGTAAACACAATAAGAATCCTTCCAAGCTTCAAGAGGGATGATGGGTGAGCTTATAGAACTCGCCAGTCTGTATGAAAGCAGTTACAGTTAAAAGGTTGCAAGTTGGATCTTGGGATGGAGATGCTTCTGGGCAGTGAGACGAGCTGCCTTCTTTTGCAGCTTCTCCTAATGGGGTCACCCTTAAAACTCTAAGCTGAATGGCATGGGATTCAACGCCTTTCACTTATAACAAAGTTGCTTATGTAGGCTGGCCACCTGAATATTCCAACTGGAGGAATGGAATGGGAATCTGGATCTATTTTATCGATTTGAGGATGGCCTGGTCCATTAATATCAGGCTGCTAGAAAGGAAATTCTTGCGAGATGGAAACAAATTCCAAAAATATTCTCATTAATAAAGAATAAAATTGAAAAAGCAAAGCCAACAGTAACTTGTATTTAAACAGCGGTTTTAATGTAATGAGCCATCCAAAAGCGCTTCACAGAAACTTAATCAGATACATATCGATGCTGGACTAAAGAACATTTATTGTTGGAGGCAAGAGTAGTTGGAGAGGAGGAACATAGTTGAAATAGCTAAATTTGCATTGGGAATAATAATCTAAGGGTTAGTTTTACTCTGCAGAGTGATCCTGGAGCAATGAACTGCAATTCATGATGATGGTGGAATAGTGAGCAGGTTTCATAGAGTAAAGCAGGGCTCTGTAATCTTTGATTCAGCCAGATCTGTCGATGGATGGTTGAACCAGTTGTGCACCACTACGTTTGCATCTGTACAGCTGGGAATTGATAAAGTAAAGAAGGAGCCCAGATCAGAAGGGACAATATGGGCAAGAGAGAATGAGGATTTTACTGTGGTCTGGACATCTCGGGGAGATGGGGAGATGTTGGAGCACATCGACAGCAATAAAAGTATCCTGGCGAATGGCAAGCCAACATCTAGACAGCTGGCTTGAAATTGTAATTTTAAACGATTTAGTCAAGGTCTTATTGTAAAAGCAGACACAAGGGAAAAGGGCTGAGGAATGTGGGTTGTGATGATTACATGGAAGTGATGAGAGATGACTTTGTCTACTGTCGAGCCATTAGGAGTAGACAGGCCAATGAAATGGCCATGTTGGGAGGGTGCAGTTTATATGGCTACTGAAATTTATATTTGAAACATTGGGGTAATTCAGGAGGGCAACTATAATAATATTGCCACAAATGACAATATAGTAGGATCAACAAAACTGGTCTTCATTACTTAATCTGAGTACGGGCATTACCAATAATGTTAGCGAATGGGAATCGCCAATTATTTTTGTGTACCGTCATCAACAGTGATGATGAAGTATGGCCTCACCATTACTGTTGCAGTCGGGTTATCACCAGTAATGTTTCAGTCGTTATATCACCAGCAATGTTAGGATAGCGTCACCAGCATTAATGTTAGACTGGAGTCAGCACTGGAGTAGGGTAGAGTAGGGTCCTCACCAGTAAACGTAAGGTACAATTACCACAATTATTATTGAAGTAGGTGCATCGCCAGTAATGTTCATGTTGGTCCATTAGCAGCAATGTTAGAATAGAGTCCTCACCAGTGATGGTACATTGCAGTAGGTCGATCACCAGCAATGTTAGAGTAGGGTCATCACCAATAACATTACCGCAGGTCCATCACAAATAACGTTCCAGTAGGGCCCATCAATTATGATGAAGTAGTGTTACCACCAGGAATGTTACAGCAGGTTCATCACAGTAATGCAAGGATAGAGACATAAAAGTAATGTTAGAGTAGGTTCATCACAAATAATGTCAGTGCTCTTTCATCACCGATAATGTTAGAGAAGGATATCAGAAATAATGTTTTAGTAGGGTCGACACTAATATTATTAAAATAGAACCACCGCCAATAATGTTAAAGGAAAGTAACTGCCAGTAATGTACGCGTTCAATCAGCACTATTAATGTTCCTGTGGAATCATGATCAGTAATATTGGAACAGGAGGACCGCCAGCTCTGCTAGAGTGGAGTGATCAGAGTAATCCAAAAGTTGGATCACCATCATGAATGTTAGATAAGGATCACCACCAGTAATGATAGATTAAAATCTTCACAAGTAATGTTGGAATAAAGTAACCACCAGCAAAGTGAGAACAGGAGCACCATCAGCAATGTAGTAGTTGGGTCACCTGAAGTAATGTCAAAGTTGTGTCCTTACCAGTAGTTCTAGGGTACTAGTGTACAATCATCACCGTAATGTTGAATAGGACTCGTCATCATTAATGATAGATTAAAACCTTTACAAGGAATATTTGCGTAGCCTTATCAACAGTGTGTTAGACTAGAATCCTCACCAGTTACGTTAGCGTAGGCTGCCGATCAGTAATGTGAAAATAACGTCACCTCTAATAAGGTTAAAGTAGGTCATCGCCAGTAATGTTAGAGTATATTTTCCACCAGGAATGATAAAGTAGGGTCCTCATTAGTAATGAGAGAGAGAGCAATTTTAGAACAAGAGAATTGCCAGCAATGTTAGTGTGGAGTGATCACCAGCAATGTAAACTAAGCTCACCACTATTAATGTTACAGTCGAGTCACTATCAGCAGTGTCCGTGCACGGTCACCAGCAGTAATGTTAGAGTGGGATTATCAGCATTAATGTTAGTGCAGGTGCCTCACCAATAATGTTATAGTAGTCTTGCAAGCAGCAATGTTGGATTAAGGTCAACACCAATAACGTCAGAATAAATTAACCATGAAGAATGTTAGAGGAGGGTAACCATGTTAGGATACATTCATCACAACTAATGATACTACATAGTCCTCACCAGTAACATCAGTGTAGAATTACAACCTGTAATGTGAGAATACAGTCACAACCAGTAATGCTGGAATAGTGTCCTCACTAGGAATGTTAGAGTAGTGTCTTGATGGAAACTGTTGGAGTAGGATCACCACAAGAAATATTAGAATGGGATCTACACAAATAATGTTAGAGTGACATAAACAGCATTAATATTAGTGTGGAGGCCTCAAAAGTAATGTTACAGTGGTTCTGCAAAAGGTAATGTTAGAATAAAGTCACCAGCAATAACAGTAGAATAAAGTCACCTCCAGTAATGTTGTAATAGGGCCATCACCAGTAACGTTAGAGTGGGGTCATCACCATGAGTGTAATTGTAAAGTCCTCACCAGTAATGTTACTGTGGAGTAAAATGAGTAATCTTAGAATAAGTTCACAACCAATAATGTTGGTGTGCAGTGTTCACCAGTAACATTAGAGTAGTTTAGAATCAGTATTGTTCGAGTGGAGGTCACACCAGCAATGTTGGAGTGGGATTATCTCCATAATTACTATAGCTCATCAGTAAATTTAGAGTAGGTTTACACCTAATAATGCTGGAATCCACTCAGTACTAACAATGCTAGGCTAGAGTCCTCAGCAGTAATGTTAGAGTAGGGTCTCCGCCAATAATCTCCGAGCAAGATCACCAAAAGGAATGTTAGTGTATGTTCACAACTAGTAACGTTAGAGCAGTGGAGCTCACCAACAATGTTACAGAAGCTTTGTCACAATTAAAGTTAGAGTAGTATCCGGATCAATGGTCCTCGCATAGGATTTCCACAAGCAAAGTGATAACAGAGCCACCATCATTAACATTTGAGTAGTGACACCATCAGAATATTAGCGTTGGCTTTTTATCAGTAATGTTACCACAAGCAATGTTGCAGTAGGGTTTTCACTAGTAATGTTAGAGTAGTGTCACCGCCAGCAATGTTAAAGTAGTTTCATGACAGTAATCTTTGAGTGGAGATACCATCAGTAATGTTGGAGTAGGATCACCAACATTAAAGTTTGATAGGGTCAGTGGCAGTAAAATTAGTGTGGGGTCACCATCAATGATAGTGGCGTAGTGTCGCCGATCTTGTGACATTGATCACAAGTCATGGGAGTCAGTTGCCAGCATTCGCCAGAGCTGTCGGGCAGCCATAAAGGCGGGGCTAAAGTGTGGCGAGTCGAAGAGACTTAGCAGTTGGCAGGAAAAAAGACAGAGGCGCAAGGAGAGGGCCAACTGTGTAACGGCCCCGACAAACAAATTATTCTGCAGCACCTGTGGAAGTGTCTGTCACCCGAGAATTGGCCTTAATAGCCACTCCAGGCGCTGATCCACAAACCACTGACAACCTCCAGGTGCTTACCCATTGTCTCTCAAGACAAGGAGGCCAAAGAAGAGTGTCACCGGTATTAATATCGAAGTAGAGTCATAGAGTCATATTGTCGTACAGCATAGATACAGGCCCTTTGGCCCACCGCGTCCATGCCGACCATAATGTCTATAGATACTAATCCCACCTGCCTGCATTAATTCCATATCCCTCAATGTCTTGTTCATTCAAGCACCTTTCCAGCTGCCTCTTAAATGTCGCTACTGTTCCTGCCTCCACCACCTCCTCAGGCAGCTCATTCCAGATACCCACTATTCTTTGTGTGAAAAATTTGCCCCTTTGATCCCCTGTAAATCTCCTCCCTCTCACCTAAATCAATGCCCTCTAGTTTTAGTCACCCTACCATGGGAAACAGACTCTGGTTATCTATCCTATCTATGTCTCTCATAATTATATGTGCCTCTATCGTGTCCCCTCTCAGCCTCCTTTGCTCCAGGGAAAACAGACCCAGCCTATCCAATCTCTCTTTATAACTCAAGCCCTCCAAACTAGGCAACATCCTTGTGAATATTTTCTGCACCCTCTCTAGCTTAATCACATCTTTCCTGCAGTACGGCGACCAGAACTGCACACAGTACTCCAAATGCCGCTTAACCAACGTTACGTGCAACTGTAACATGATGTCCTAACTCTTGCACTCAATGCCTCGGCCGATGAAGGCAAGCATGCCATACGTCTTCTTCACCACCCTGTCTACTTTTGATGCCACTTTCAGGGGACTATGTACTTGCACCCCAAGTTCTCTGTGCTCAACAACACTCCCCAGGGCCCTGCCATTCACTGCATATTTCCTGCCCTGGTTTAACTTTCCAAAATGCATCACTTCACACTTGTCTGCGTTAAATTTCATTTGCATATCCCTTGCCCACTTTCCCAGTTGATCTATATCCTGTTGTAACCCTTAGACAACCTTCTTCACTGTCCACTATACCACCAATTTTGGTGTCATCTGCAAATTTACTAATCATGCCCCCTACATTCACATCCAAGTTATTAATATATATGACAAACAACAAAGGGCCCAGGTTTGCCCTACCCTCAATTCCAAATTTCATTTTTTTTTCAAAATATGGCTTTTCATTCTGGATCCTTCTACTAATGGAGGCAGTCTGCTTCTATTTATCCTATTCTGTCCCTTATTAAAATAAATCACCCGAGTACGATTCGCCAAAATGTATCAATCCGCTAAGAATTCAAAATCTGGTGAAAGTCAGTAAAGTGCAGTTAAGGTCTTTAATTGTTAGTTTTCTCTGGGAGATGGTTGTGTTCTTGCTTATGCTGAACAATGACAAGAATATATTTGAAAGCTTTCCCTCTACTGGAAACATCAAGTTCATTCAGGGGTGATTGTAATCAAACATGTTCAGACCCCTAGATCTGAGAAAGATAAGCAGAAAGCAGAGGAAGGTCGTGTATCGGATGTCTCATGCTGGATGATCTTGGGAATCGCTGTGTGCAGTAGTGCACATGAAACAACCAATCTGAGACATGCATGATGAGGATGCTCTGAAGAACGGGCCCAAAACATGGCCTGTCACGCTGACAACACCATGACAAGAAATCTGTACTGTGGTTTCGGCCAGTTTAATATGTAAAGACCTAGGTAGGGATCTGTGCTATTGAATACTTCGAGATGGTCATATGATGTTGATGAAATGTTGTATAACGATGTCCTTAAATATTCTAAAGCCAACTGATGGGACACTTTGAGCTGATGGTTAATCAAACCGTGCTGAAGTCTGACAATATTATGCTGTGTTGTTTTCTTTATATTTTAGAATTACCAATATTTAGTCTTTGCCTATTAAACAGGGAAGCATGTTACCCTGAAGTACCATTGGATTCTTAGACCAGGACTGAACCTACAGCAGTGGTCAGTTTCAGGAAATGCCAAGTATAATTGAAGACTTGCTGTTGTAAACCGATTCATAAATTTCAGAGAACGTCAATCATTCGACATCTTGTGCGAAGGTCCTAGCTCTACAAAGGAAACATTTATCATACGTCATCATTTGAATTGACATCAATGATAAAGAGACAACGTTAGATTGATAATTTCAGCTTTTACTTCGTAGAGGTGTAATTGTATAGACCAAAATTGAAAGTACCGATTAGATAGGCAACTAGCATTATCCTATTGGTTAGGCCAATGAAAAAAAACTGCTCGTTCAGTAAGGAAGATTATCGTAACTCGTAAAGAATAAGTAAATTAAATTCTCCTTAAATGAAGCTGAATTTTAACTTTGATATAATAATGTAACACAGAATGATCTGGAATTCTACATGGCAGACTGAGAGAAATGTATCAAAACGATCAGTTTGAAATGAGCTTTTGAATTTTTTAAAAGCCGAAGGCACTGAATTCGGAATGGTAACATTTTAAAATCCCCAAGCATCCATCATCTAGTGTGGCTGTAATTTATACATTCCACCTCTATGTTTAAATACTACTGTGTGCACTGAGTGCTCAATAAACCAATGTCATCCCACTCCTATATTCCAGAAACTTATTGCAAGCCATACACCCAGCATTAGCCTGACTCTAAATGTAAATGGACTCCATTTAAGAATCGAGTGTCAGTCGTTTCTCAGTTGGTTGCACTCCAGCCCTTGCATTACAAGGTTCCCGTTTCAAGTCACACTCCAGGGTTTGTGCACAGAAATCAAGGCTGACCCTCCAGCTGAGCTGTTGGATGTGCCGTCTTTCGAATGAGCTGTTAAACCGGGAGCCCATCTCCCTGTTGTGATGGATGATGGCACATTTTTGAAGAACAGGGGATTATTCTCCGGTTTCATGGTCAATATTTGTCCTCAAACAACATTACAAAGAAACAATTATCCGGTCACAAGCACATTGTTGGAGGTTTCTGTGTGCAGATTATCTGCCGCGATTTTTACATTACAACAGTGATTAGACCGAAAACAAAAGTATTTCATCAGTTATAAACCATTGCGTTTTATGGTTGTGAAAGGCAACATTTTAATGCAAGCTTTTATTTCTTTAATTGTGGTTAAATGCCCCTTTACCCGTCACATTTAAAAAAAAAAATTCCATGCCATCCTGCGTTTCAAAAACCCAAACTTCACATGATTTAATTTCCTCGTACTTTCCAGGCTGTACCAATCGGCTTGCAGCCAGTTTCTCTCCGAAGCAATGGTGAATTTCGGCCCGTTTTGTAACTGGATTCAGACGGCCAGCAGTAATAAAGGCAAGAATCCAGCAACAGGCAGTGGTTTGAATTCTATCAGCCAGCGATGCAACTGCACCCAACTACAATCATAGTCAACCCGATCAAAGGGTGGCACAGTGGCGCCGTGGTTAGCACCGCAGCCTCACAGTTCTCCCTGTGTCTGCGTGGGTTTTCTCCAGGTGCTCCGGTTTCCTCCGACAGCCAAAAGACTTGCAGGTTGACAGGTAAATTGGCCATTATAAATTGCCCCTAGTATAGGTAGGTGGTAGGGGAATATAGAGACAGGTGGGGGATGTGGTAGGAATATGGAATTAGTGTAGGATTAGTATAAATGGGTTCAATTCTGGGTACTGCCTGTGTGGAGTTTGCAAGTTCTCCCTGTGTCTGCACGGGTTTCCTCCCACAGCCAAAAAGACTTGCAGGTTGATAGGTAAATTGGCCATTATAAATTGTCCCTAGTATATAATGGTGGGAGGGGAATATAGGGACAGGTGAGGATGTGGTAGGAATATGGGATTAGTGTCGGATTAGTATAAATGGCACAGACTCGGTGGGCCTAAATCACATCAAATCAAAGAACAGTACAGCACAGGAACAGGCCATTCGGCCCTCCAAGCCTGCACCGATCTTGATGCCTGCCTAAACTAAAACCTTCTGAACTTCCGGGGACCGTATCCCTCTGTTCCCATCCTATGCATGTATTTGTCAAGATGCCTCTTAAACATCGCCATCGTACCTGCTTCCACCACCTCCCCTGGCAGCAAGTTCCAGGCACTCACCACCCTCTGTGTACAAAACGCACATCCCCTCTAAACTTTGCCCCTCTCACCTTAAACCTATGTCCCCTAGTAACTGACTCTTCTACCCAGGGAAAAAGCTTCTGACTATCCACTCTGTCCATGCCACTCATAACTTTGTAAACCTCTATCATGTCGCCCCTCCACCTCCGTCATCCAGTATCAACATGTAAAATAGAAAACAAAATCATGAGGAAGATAACCATGACATTCTGTGTCAATTTGAGCGTCATCATATTGCTTATGATTCTCCTGCCCCTGTTTTAACTCCCTTCCTAACAACACTGTGGGTGTAACGACCCCACATGGACTGCAAAGGTTCAAGAAGACAGCTCACTACCACTTTCTCAAGGACAATTTGGGATGGGCAATAAATACTGGCCTCGTCAGTGATGCCCATATCCCATGAACGAATACAAAAAATTATAAAATGCGCCCTTGCATTTCTATCTTTCTAATTAAGCAGTCATTGTGTTTTCCTGAAATTTCTTGCCCTTTATTTGTTTTTAACAGTTACTATTCCCCTGCCACCTTCGATCATATGCACGATTTCGGTGTTCCATTGGTGCCAATTTTTAATTACTGTACGTGTGTTCCACTAAATTTCCTGATCTCCTGTTTCTAATTAAACAGTAAAATGTTCAGCTAAATAAACTATTTCCAACTCTAATTAATCATTTCCTTTAATTCTCTAAATTCCCCTCTTTAACATTTATAATTATAGTAATTGCGTTTTACTAAACTCACCTTTATTCTATTTCTAAATAAATTGTTGCTGCAGTCTTCAAAACTCCCCTGCTCTCTATTTCTAATTAAACAATTGTTGTCTTCTGCTATTGATCCATTTATTCTATATATAATTATACATTACTGAATTCTTCTATTTGACCTTTTCAGAACTGTTAAAGTTCTGTTACAACAGGCAAAGTTAGACGAGATGTGCCAGCAGTAATGTTAGCAGAGGGCGTCAGCGGTAATGATCGAGTAGGCTCCTCATCAATAATGTGGATTGAAGATCTACCGCCAGGAACATGCAGCAGATTCGCCATCAGTAAAGTTACAGTCGGGCTACCAACAGTAATGTTAGTGTATGGTTATCACCAGTAAAGGAGGAGTGGGGACCTGGACACCTTTCTGACTGAATCTCCAGCTGTAACTGGTCCTTAGGCTGAGTTAATACTTGCCCTGGACAATCCAACAGTTCACATACTGTCTTCTTGGTTTTTTAATTGAGTGCCATCTCAATTTTAATTTCTCCAACTATCTCCAACTTGGGGAAACTTTACTAACTTGGCCGTGTTACCACAGTAATGTTAAATTATGCTCGACTCAGGTAACATAGAATAGAGTTCGCACTAGCAATCTTACACAGGATCATCACAAGTAATGGTAGAATGGGGTGATTGTCACTAATATTAGAGTATAGTCCACAACAGTATGGTTGGAGTAAGATTGGAGTAGCATGCCTAGAAGTCATGTTAAAGTAAGCTATGATCACATAGGATAAGAGTAGCATCACAGCTAGTACTGTTAGAGTTACTTCATCAACTGTCCTATTTCGAGCTGCTTCATCACCAACAACAATAACCACAACAATTTGCATTTATTTAACTCCTTTAATGTAATACAAAAAGACTTAGTGCGCTTTACAGGAGTAATATCAAAACAGAATTAGGCACAAAGCCACATACAGAGGTATTAGTTCAGATGAAAGAGGTAAGCTTTAAGAAGGGTCTTTAAGAAAAGGGAACAAGTGGTCTACAACAGAAAGATTTAAGCAGGGAATTCCAGAGCTTAGTGCTTTGGCAGTGAAGGCACAACAACCAATGGTGGAGCAATTGAACTGGAGGAGCCATATAAATACCGTGGCTACAAGACCAGGTCAGAGGTTAGGAGTTCTGCAGCGAGTAACTCACCTCCTGACTCCTCAAAGCCTGTCCACACCTACAAGGTGCAAGTCAGGAGTGTGATGGAATACTCTCCACTTGCCTGGACGAGTGCAGCTCCAACAACACTCAAGAAACTCAACACAGTCCAGGACAAAGCAGCCTGTTTGATTGGCACCCCATCTACAAACATTCACTCCCTCCACCACCGATGCACAGTGGAAGCAGTGTGTACCACCTACAAGATGCACTGCAGCAATACACCTCCTTAGACAGCACCTTCCAAACCTGCGAACTCAACCAACTGGAAGGCCAAGGGCAGCAAATGCATGGGAAGGCCACCACCTGAAAGTTCCTCTCCAAGTCGCACACCATCCTGACTTCGAACTATATCGCCGTTCCTTCACTGTTGCTGGGTCAAAATCCTGGAACTCCCTTCCTAACAGCACTGTGGGTGTACCTACCCCACATGGACTGCAGTGGTTTAAGGAGGCAGCTCACCATCACCTTCTTAAAGGCAATTAGGGATGGGCAATAAATGCTGGCCTAGCCAGCGAACCCCACATCCCATGAATGAGTAAAACACAAATTTAAATGGGGAATGTTTAAGAGGCCAGAATTAATGGAGCACAGAGAATTTTGAGGGGTGAGGGTGTGGGTTGGCGTGTTGCATGGCTGAAGGGGAATACAGAGGTAGGAAGAGGCGAGGAAATGTCACGATTTGAGGACAAGGATAAGAATATTAGAAACGATTTGTTGCTTAACTGGGAGTCAATGTAAGTCTCCGATGGGTGAGTGGGACCTGTTGCAAATCAGCACATGAGCAGCAGAGTTTTGGATAACCTTAAGTTTGAATAGGATGGAACGTGCGACGTCAGCCAGACGTGCTTTGGAATAGTTGATTATACAAGTATAAAAGGCAGAGATTAAGGTTTCAGCAACAGATACATTGATACAATGGCAGAGTAGGGTCATGTTATGGTGGTGGGCAAAGGTGGTCTGAGTGATGGTGTGGGTATGTGTCAGAAGGCTCATCTTGGGGTAAAATTTAACTCAGATTGTGAACAGTCTGATTCAGCCTCAGACATTTACCAGAGTGGGCGATGACGTCAGTGGGAGTGAACAGAGTTTGTGACATGGGCCAAAGACAATGGCATCAGACACTGGAATATTTTGCGACACAAGATTTCTACTCATTTAGCAATGGAGGTCGGACTGGCTGTCTGACACATTAGAGATATTGGAGAGGCCAAGAGAAATAAAGATGAGATAGAGCTGTGTATCATCAGTGTGGAAACTGAGTCTGTTTTCAGATAAGGTTGCTAAGTGGCAGTGGATAGATAAGAAATAGGAGGGCATCGAGGAGAAATGCTTGGAGGAAACCAAATATAAGATGTGGGAGCAGGAAAATAAGTCATTTCAGTCAATTCTCTGGCTGCAACAGGATAAATAAGAACACACCAGGCTAATGAAATCCTACCTAGCCGGTCGACAGTGGAGCAGCGTTACATCAGAATTTTGTTGTCAATCGAATCAAAGGTTGCAAGCAGATTCAGGAGGACGAATTGGGATAGTGGATCGTGTTTACCAGAAATGTTAGAGTCCGGTGCTCACCAGTATTTTTAGAGTTGGATTTCTCTCAGTAATGTTAGAGTGGAGTCCAGACCAGTAGCGTTGGAGTATGATTATTGTCATTAATGTTATCATAAGGTCACCACTTGCAATGTTAGAATCGGGTCACCACCAGTAATGTTGGAGGAGGATTATACCAGATATGTTAGAATAAGATCAGTACAAGGAATGTGGCTGCAGGATCAACACAGTAATGTTAGGTTACAGCCACCAGTATTAACGTTCGCACATGGTTTTCGCCAGTAACGTTACAACAATGTCATGATTAAAATATTAGATCAAGGGTCCCATTGGTAATGTTACAACATAGTTACCAATCGTGGTGTTAAACAAGGACACCACCAGGAAGGTAACTATATAGTTACTACCAGGAATGATAGAATGGTATGATCACCAGCAATAGTTCAGAGTGGTCATCTCCACTACTATCAGCGTACAATCCTCATTAGTAACTTTAAAGTAGGATTACAACCAGCAATATTAGAACAAGGTCTCCAACAGTAATATAAAAGCAAAATACTGCGGATGATGGAAATCTGAAACAAAAACAAGAAATGCTGGATTCACTCAGCAGGTCTGGCAGCATCTGTGGAAAGAGAAGCAGAGTTAACGTTTCAGGTCAGTGACCCTTCTTCGGAACCCGAAGAAGGGTCACTGACCTGAAACGTTAACTCTACTTCTCTTTCCACAGATGCTGCCAGACCTGCTGAGTGAATCCAGCATTTCTTGTTTTTGTCTCCAACAGTAATGTTAGAATTTGATCATCAGCAGCAATGTTTGATGGGGAGTCACCATAACTAACATAGCGTCCAGTCCAACTAGTGGCGTTAAAGTAGAGTTGCAACTAGTACTGTTAGATTAATGTTACTATATGGACATCACTATTAATACAAGAGCAGGGGCCAAAATAGGTCCAACACCAGTAAAGTTAGATTCTCTATCACTAAAGTTATTTCAGCGTTACCTACAGTAATGTTCCTGCTCGGCCCTTACCAGTAAGAGTTGCATAGGAACATGACTTGCGATGCTACAATCAGTTTATCACTAAAAATATTAGATTAATATTACCACCATGAAGGTTACAACAGACTCATGTCAGTTTAGGATCGCCACTAGCAACGTTGAAATAGAGCATCACTCATGTTGTTCGACTGGGTTTTTATGCGTTCGTGGGTTGTGGGCGTCGCTGACGAGGCCAGCATGTTTTGCCCGCATTTAAATGCCTTTGAGAAGGTGCTGCTGAGCACCTTCTTGAACTTCTGCAGTCCTTGGGGTGCAGGTACACTCACAGAACTGTTAGGAAAGGAGTTCCAGAATTATGACCCAGTCACAATAAAAAAATGGTGATATAGTTTCAAGTCAGGATGGTTTGTGACTTGGAGGGGAATTAGCAGGCGGTGGTGTTCCCAGGCATGGGGAAATTGATCAGCAATTTCCGAAGGATATTTATAATGCCGGATTGACATCACCACCGGTAATTTTGGAATATAGTTCCCACCATTCATGTCAGAGTAGAAACACCACCAGTAATGTTAGAATAGTATTAACAGCAGGAGTGCTAGAATATGATCAGTACTATTCGTTCTGGAGTAGGATTATCACTAGTAATATTAGCGACGCGTCATCATGAGGTATTATCACAATACACAACAAATGTAATTACAATTTATAACTAATTTATGTCATGCAATAGATGAGGGAAGATTTCACCAGAAAATATGAGGGCCCAAGAATCGAACGCAGTGCCCAGGAGGGATGTTACTATTGGCATTGATGGGGGCGTGTACAGAACACACTCCCTCTCGGATTACTTTCCAATTGTTAATTTTAATGGACGGAGATTCAGGGACTGAGCTGAGCAATTTCCCCATTGGCGGACCGGGTGCGCTGAGGAGGAAAATCAACCATTGTTTGTTAAGTGACTGTAAATAGCATCAATTATTGTGTAATCTGATTGCCTCACCGCGGCACGAATTAGTCTATAAATGAGCAGCATTTAAACATCCCAGGTAAATTCCATTCAGAACCTGGACGGAACTAGCGCATTCTTTAAAAAAAAATGGTCCAGCCAACAATTCTACAGATAATGGATATTTACTATCCAATTCTGGCAGCCTTTGGTACTCCTGGTAAGTCAGTGTGTTCGGTTGTGTAATAGCTGCTGACTATCTCACTGCTATTGATTATGCAGCAGATTACGAGATGTCCTCACTCTGGGTGATGTATCTACCAGGAACAATTGGTGAATATCAGCGGGAATCCTACCGGTCCGTGCAGCCAGTGAGAGGTGATTCAGTTGGCTAGTTTGTGGTCACCCGGAGCTTAATTTTCCTCCCTATACTGAGGGAGGGGGAGGATGATTCCTTTCCCCTCCAACAGTTCGCAGATCACTAAAGAATATGTTGCTCAGTGTCCATGGTAATCGCCTGATAGATACATATATTCCTTGCCTACTTTAAGGTGATAATTCCTCATACTGTGGTCAACTCCACCCAATAAGCAACTTTGGAAAATATTTTGAGAAATAATTGCCGCTCAGGGAGCTGCTCCTCTCATCCCAGCTGCAAAGCATCTTTGCGGTTCCACCAGCTCCCTCCCTGTTCCCGAACAGCTCCCTCGGCGAGATTATAAATAGTACATGTGCAGTGTTTTGAATTGAATTAAATATTTTAATCAGCTGAGTGTTTCATTTGGATTCATATATTTCCAGTTTTCTGGGTATCTGACATCTAATGTCGCTCCCGAGATTCCCGTCTCCAAATAAATTGAAGACGCTAAATGTAGAATTTCATCTCTTGTTACATGAGGCCGCAGGTGTATCTTATAAAATTGTGTCTGTGCATCACATGGTAGAAGGCACATTGCGGGATGATTTTAGAGGTCAGCAGGGCAACACCGTATGTGTTTGGATGTATGTAGTAGATTCCGTTTAGTTATTGACTGTGGATCTTTAACAAGGTGTAGAAACATCCAGAGTTTGACGCTTTTCATCTGTAGCTGTGCGTTCTCTGCGAGGTACTCAGGTCTGACTTGGACTGCACAGTTATATCTTCAATATAGAATCAATCCAGTGTCAGGGCGATGTCTGTTGGATTGAAATCGGGAGAGAAGTATGACGGACAGCTAATCCGAATTCGCTGGTTTGACACAATTTTCGGAAGGCAAAATTCGTGCCAACTGAGACATCAGTGCTTGGCTGTCGGTGGTGGTGGGGGTAACTCTCCATTACCATTCCCCAGACTGAATTCGAGCTACCCTACCCTCAGACTGAAATTTATTGAAGGATGGCAGATCCTCAGACCTTATGTGTTGAGTGAATATTGAGTTGTTTCGTGAAAAAATGTCAACACTCGCCAGTATTATAGAAGGCGTCCATGTTATAACTGAGTAGGAATGTATCCAATCATTTCTCCAGAATATACTATGCGATTTATCTGATTGCCCCGTTACTTACCGCTTCTTCCTCTTTCTTACAGCGAACCTAGTGACAATCATTATCCTCTCCAGAGGAAATTGCGGCCTTTCCAAATGTATCTCCGTCTACATGGTGGCCATGGCAACAGTTGATCTATTAGTCATGCTCATCAATATAATAGTGTTTTACATTTTGAGGAACCGCTTTCCACATTCATTCCTTTCCTACACGGCCGTTTATAAGTTCATGGTATACATACGTTGTAACAACCTGATGATGTCGGTGTGGTTTACTGTCTCACTCACATTTGACCGATTTGTTGCTATATGTTATCAGAAGTTTAAAACAAAGTATTGCACTGTGAGAACTGCAACTGTGGTTGTAACAACTGTCTCTGTCCTTATATATTTGTACAACCTACCCAATTGGTTTGCATATGAAGCTAAGCAAACAATTGATAATGTTCAATGGGGTTTGCGCCCCAGCCAGGACTTTTTTTCATCTCCTGCTGGTCGAGCATTCTTCCGGTTCCAATGTGTTTTATTGCCATGGATTCCTTTTGTTTTAATATTACTGTTTAATTGTTTGACAGTCGGTCGTATTTTAGTAGCCAGTAGAAGACGTCGGATGCTCCGGGGTCACAGTAGTGAGAATCAGAGCGATCCAGAAGTAGAGAACAGAAGGAAATCCATTATTTTACTGTTCACTATATCGGGTACTTTTATATTGTTGTGGTTCACATCGTCTGTTAGTTATTTAGTAAATGGCATGCTCATTCATGTTCGACCCGATTATACAGATCCTGCATACATCGCCACTCAAACCGGATCAATGCTCATGGATTTGAGTTCCTGTACAAACACATGTATTTATGCAGCTATCCAAACCAAATTCAGGGAAGAGCTGAAGAAGTTGGCGAAATCTCCTTGGACAATTATTCAGATATTGGTTAAAAAATATCAAAATAAAATCAAAGCTCCTGGTGCTAATTGCAGTTAATTTGCAGCCGGTGTTCCATTTTGCAATGACTGCCTTCTTACTCTGATGAAAATGGATCGTTGCTTTGAAAATGAACTTTTTTTCACTTTGTTCTGTGTGTTTGATGTCTATTCGTTTTCGCCAGCGATTAACATCGTTTCCTGCTGAAACGGCGTGCTTCCCACTTGAGATTCAAAGAGAACAGTCATAATTGCGTTTCAGCAGGAGAGAATCTTTGTGCATCGGTGTTAACTGCCTGACACCACAGGTGCTGGAAAGAAAACCGCCTGTTTAATGAACAGATAGAATTTCCTTTCGTGTAGAAATAATGTGATACAATCCGTAAACAGCACAGGCTCAAACTTCTCCTCGCAAAGATGCTGTGCTCCCCTTAGTTCTACATTTCTTGCACTTTTTCATCTTTGGCCGATAATTCCTGATCCTTCAACTTATGGAAGCACCTAGGCATGACGCGCTATCATGTATCAATCTGATATCAATTCAAAATCCAAGAATTTCAGGGCAGTGCAGTTCGGATAGTTAATTACCAGCCTTCTCCTGGAGATGTTTGTGGCCTTGCCTCTACTGAACAATGAGAAGAAAGCATTGTACAGCTTGACAGCTGCCCAAATCATTAGGACCATACAGGTCCACTCAAACTCCTCAAAACCCTTGATCTGGGATAGAAGGACAGAACGTCCAGGGATGCCTCGCATCGGACGTCTCGTACTGGATGACCTTCGGATACTGTGTGTGCATAACTCTCATGTTGTACATGAAGTAACCAGCATGCGATATGCATGATGAAGTTACCCTAAACAACAGGTCAAAATCATGGTCAGTCATTTTGACAATACCGCTACCTGAAATGATTAATGTTGATCAAGAGAGTGAGAACACATATAAAACCAATGTGTAGCGACCTATGCTACAGAATAATCGAGACAGAGATATGATGGTAATAAGATGTTGTTTCGTGATTGTCTTAAATAGCCTAACTCCAACAGGGGGGGGGGGGGGGGTGGGGGTCTGTCAAGAAAGAATTTATCAGATATTCTTTAAGTTTGCCAATTTATACCATATTGGTTTCTCTTTATAATCCAGCAGTGTTCATCTTTAGCCTTTTACAGTTAAGTAGGGAAGAATAAGTCACTTAAACAGCACTGATAGGCTCGGCCAGGACTGAGACTGCAGCAATGGTCAGTTTCAGGATGAAGTGATAAGAAATGGAAGTTTAGATAGAGCACTGCATACTGATTCATAAACTTCAGAGAGCTTTCATTGTTTGATAACTTATGCAAAGGAAACCGTTTGGCATTCATCATCATTTTAAGTGACATCAATGATATAGTAGCAGAACAAGAGTAACAGCTCAAGAATTGATAGAATTGTAATTATATTGATCAAGAATGAAACCATCAATAATACAACAAATTAATACAAGAACACAAGAAATAGGAGGAGAAGTAGACCATATGGCCCATCAAGTCTGCTCCACCATTCAATCTGACCAGAGCTGATCTTGGGCTTCAATTCCACTTTCCTGCTCATTCGACATTTTCCTTGATTCCCCGTGAGACCAAAAATCTATCTATCCCAGCCTTAAATGTATTCAATGATGGAGCATCCACCAACCTCTGGGGTAGAGAATTACAAATATTCACAACCATTTGAGCGACGTAGCTTCTCCTCATCTCAATCCTGAATGATCGGCCCCTTATTCTGAAACTGTGTTCCCATGTTCCAGATTGCCTGACTAGTGGGAACAAACTCTCAGCCTCGACTCTATCAAGCTCTTTAAGAATCTTGTATGTCTCAATTAGATCGCCTCTCATTCTTCTAAACTCCAGAGAACATAGACTCAATTTGCTCAGCCTCTCATCAAAGGACAACTCACTCATACCAGGGACCAATTAATAAATCACTGCTGCACTGCCTCCAGTGCAAGTATATCCTTCCTTAAATGTGGAGACAAAACTGCATACAGTATTCAAAGTATGGTCTCACCAAAGTCCTATACAATTTCAGTAAGACTTCTTTATTCCTGTACTCCAATCCCCTTGCATTAAAGGCCAACATGCTATTTGCCTTCCTAATAGCCCCCTGGACCTGCATGTTAACTTTGTGCGATCCTTGTCCGAGTGCTCCCAAGGCTCTCTGAACATCAACACTTACCAGTTTCACACCTTTTCTATTTTTACAGTCAAAGTGAATAACGTCACACTTCCCTACATCATAGACCATTTGCCATCTTGTTGCCCAGTCAATAAACCTGTCTATATCTCTTTGCAAATTCTCTACTTTCTCCCTGCAGCTTACCTTTCCACAGAGCTTTGTATCATGAGCAAACCTAGATATATTACTCTCTGTCTTTCCATCCAAGTCACAAAATATAGGGTGTAAACAGCTGAGGCATCAGCACTGATCCTTGCTGCACCCCACTATTCACTGCCTGCCAAATTGAAAATGCCCCATTTATGCCCACTCACTGCTTCCTGTCCGCTAACAAATCTTCTATCCACGCTTATATATTACTCCAGCACCATGAGCCCTCATCTTGCCTGTTAATCTTTTATGTGGCACCTAATCGAATGCCTGAAAATCCACGTATACTACATCGACTGGTTCCCATTTATCTACCCTACTAGCTACATCCTCAAAAATCTCTAATAAGTCTGTTAAACAGGATCTCACTTTAACAAAACCATGCTGATTTGCTCTAATCATACTATGCTTTTCAGGTGCTATATTAAGACTTCTTCAATAATGGTTGCCAACATCTTCCCAATGACTTATGTTTGGCTAACTGGCCTGTAGTTCCCCGTTTTCTCTTTACCCCCTTTCTTGAAATGCGGTGTAATATTTATATAGAATCATAGAACGTTTAAGGCACAGGAAGAGGCCGCTTGGCCCATTGTGGCTGTGCTGGCAGAAAAACGATCTACCTATTCGAATCCTACCTTCCAGCATTTGGTCCGTTGCCCCGCAGATTACAGCACTTGAGGTGCATATCCAGATACTTTTAGAATGAGTTGAGGGTCTCTGCCTCAACTATCCTTTCAGGCAATAAGTTCCAGACCATCACCACCCTCTGGGTGAAAAAGGTTTCCCCATGTCCCCTCTATTTTTTCTACCAATCACTTGAAATCTATGCCCCTCATCACTGACCTCTCTGCTAAGGCGAATAGACCCTTTACCTCCACTCGATCCAGGCCCCTCACAATTTTGTATATCTCAATAAAATCTCCCCTCAGGCTTCTCTCTTCCAAGGAGAACAGCCCCAGCCTATCCAATCTTTCCTCATAGCTGCTTTTTTCCAGTCCTGGCAATATCCTCATTAATCTCCTCTGCACTCTCTCTAGTGCAATTACATCCTTTCTGCAATGAGGTGAACGGAACTGCACACAGTACTCAATTTGTGGCCTCACCAATGAGTTATACAGTTCCAGAATAACCTCCCTGCTCTTATATTCTATACCTCGGCGAGTAAAGGAAAAGATTCCATATGCTTTCTTAACCACCTTATCAACCTATCCTGCTACCTTCAGAAATCTACGGACATTCATTCCAAGGTCTCTCACTTCCTCTATATCTTATTTTATTTATTGTATTTAGAGATACAGGACTGAAACAGGCCCTTCGGCCCACCGAGTCTGTGCCGCCCATTTATACTAACCCTACAGTAATCCCATATTCCCTACCATCTACCTACACTAGGGGCAATTTACAATGGCCAATTTACCTATGACGTGTATTCCTTTGCCTTTTTTACCTCCCCAAATGCATCGCCTCATACTTCTACAGGTTGAATTCCATTTGCCACTTTCCTGCCCATCTGACCAAACCATCAATATCGTCCTGCAATCAACAGCTATCCTCCTCACTATCTACCACACAGCCAATCTTTGTGTTGTCTGCAAACGTCTTGATCATGCCCCTTACATTTACATCCAAAACATTAATATATACCACAAAAATCAGGGGACCGGGTACTGAGCCCTGCAGAATGCCAGTGGAAACAGCCCTCCCATCACTAAAGCATCCATCAACAATTACCCTTTGTTTCCTGCCAACGAGCCAATTTTGTATCCACCTTGCTGCATTTCCCTGGATCCCATGGGCCTTTATTTTTCTAACCAATCTGCCATGTGAGACCTTATCAAAACCTTTGCTTACATCCATGCAGACCACATCAACTGCACTACCCTCATCTATCTTCCTTGTTACTTCTTCAAAGAATTCGATCAGGTTGGTCAACAAGATCTTCCCTTAACAAATCCATGCTAACAATCCTTGATTAATCTGTGCCTTTCTAAGTTACCATTTATCCTGTGTCTCAGGATAGATTCCATTAATTTGCCCACTGCTGAGTTTAGACTGACTGGCCTGTAATTATTTGATCAATCCTTTGATCGTTATTTAAACAGAGGTACAATGTTAGCGGTTCTCCAATCCTCCAGCACCATACCTGTATCCAGTGAGAACTGGAAAATGATGGTCAGAACTTCTGCTATTTCTTCTCTTGCTTCTTTTAATAGCTAGGGTACATTTGATCTGGCCCTGGTGATTTATCAACTTTCAAGGAAGTTAGTCCCATTAATACTTCCTCTCTCCCTATATAGACCACATCCAATAATTGACACTCCTCCTGAACTACAATATCTGCATCGCCCCGCTATTTTGTGAAGACAGATGCAAAGTATTCATTAAGAACCATATCAACATCTTCCACCCCGACGCATAGGTTAACCTTTTGGTCTTTATGGGCCCTACTCTCTCCTTAGTTATGCTGTTACTCTTAATGTATTGATAAAACATCTTTGGGTTTACCTTCACGTTGCTTGCCAATGTTCGTTCATACACTCTCTTTGCTTTCCTAATTTCCTTTTTCATTTCACCCCTCCACTTTCTATGCTGCTCGCAGCTTTCTATAGTATTGAGTTCTTGGTGTCGGACATAAGCTTTCTTTTTCTGCCTTATCTTACCCTGTAGGTTCCTTGAATCCATGGGGCTCTAGATTTGGCTGTCTCACCCATTTTCTTTGTGGGAACATGTTTACTATAAACCCCTTGAATCTCACCTTAGAATTACTGCCACTGTTCTGGCACTAATTTATCTTCAAGTAGCTGTTTCAAGTCCACTTTTTCTAAATCACTCCTCAGTTTCTTAAATTTGGCCATGCCCCAATTGAGAACTATAACTCCTGTTGTATCTTTGTCATTTTCCATAATTATGTTATAACTTACTGAATTATAATCACGACTACCAAAATACTGTCCCACTGCCACCCCTTCACCTGCTCATCTTCATTTCTTAAAACTAACTTTAAAACTTCATCCTCTCTTGTCTGGCTTGCTACATACTGGCCAAAAAAGTTCTCCTGAATGCACCTAAAGAATTATGTTCCCTCAATTCCTTTCACACTAAAACTATCCCAGTTAATATTGAGGTAGTTAAATCCCCAATATTCCTGCCCTTTTGTTCGTGCATTTCTCAGAGACTTGCCTGTCAATCTGCTCTTCTATCTCCCTCCGACTGTTTGCGGGTCTACAGTACATGCCCAAATGTGTGATTGACTTTTTTTTGTTCCTTAGCTCAATCCATATGGCCTCATTTGATAAACCTTCCAACATATCATCCCTATTAGTTTTTCTAAACTAATAGTTTCCTTGACCAAAATTTCCACTCTCCTCCTTTCTTTTCCCCCTCCCTGTCGTGTCTGAATACCCTGTAACCAGGAACGTTGAACTGCTATTCCTGTCCCTCCTTAAGCTATGTTTCTGTCATAGCAATGATAACGTGTCTATCTGTGCCCTGAGCTAATCTGCTCTATTTGCTATACTCCTTGCATTGAAATAGATATCGTTAGCACTGCCAAACTCTTTTTAAAAAACAATTTCTAGCCTTTGTTTCCTTTGTCCTCCAAACTCACCCATTAATTGTCTTCCTTCTATTTTCATTTCTGATTTTGTCCCAACTGAATCAACCCTCAGGTCCCCATCCATCTGCCAAACAGGATTAAACCCTCCCCAATAGCACCAGCAAAATGTCCCGCAAGAAACACAGTCCTGGCTCTGTTTAAGTGCAACCCAGCTGGCCTTTACAGGTTCAGTGGAAAAACAGTTGGTTCAGTAAGCAAAGCTATTGAAGGATAAGTGAATTAAATTTTAATTGTATGAAGTTTACTTTTAACAATTATATAATTATGTGATACAGAATTTTATAAAGATCCAGATAAAACGAATGCGGGAAATGGGTAAAATCGAGCTGTTTGCAATGTGTATTCCAATTTTAAAAGGGTAAAAAATTGTGCTCAGAAATGTAACAGTTTTGAATCCAAAGGTAACCATTATCATGAGTGGCTGTAATTTGTACCTTTTCACTGTATGTTGAGTTATAATTGGATGGAGAGGTTGTTCAATAAATCAATTATTCACTTCAATAGTCAAGAGCCTGATTGAAACACTTACTTGTCAATCGACATAGAATTTTGAGTGGGCTTCATTTCTTAAATGTTTACTTTATCCGTCACACTCTAACGTTTTCCTTCATGCTGAAGTACTCTAAAAAACATTATCTGACTGTCCCCATTACTTACCTCTTCTCCCTCTTTCTTACAGCCAATGTAGTAACAATCATTATCTCGGCCAGAGAAAATTGTGGTCTTTCCAAATGTATCTCTGTTCACATGGTGGCCATGACAACAACTGATGTACTGGTCATGCTGGTCGATATAATAGGGTATCACATTTTAAGTAACGCTTTCAATATTCATTCCTCTCCTACACTGTCTATATCACGGTACACATACTTTGTAACAAGCTGGATATGGCGGTGTGGTTTACTACCTCTTTCACATTTGACCGATTTCTATGTAGCCAGAAGTTTAAAACCAAGTTTTGCACAGTGAGAATTGCGGCTGTGGTTGAAACAGCGATCTTATAAATTGTACAAACTCCACATGGTTGCAGGTCCCTGGAAGAACCCAGTGCCACAACACTTAACGGATGTGTGACCAAGTGAGCAGGAGTGACCTTCTGACCACATACCGTCTCGATCACATAGATTATATAATATTGCCCAACTCTGCTCTTTTTGCCGCTAAAATCTTCCATGTATTTTGTTACCTCCAGACTTGACTTGCACAAGGCTATCCTGTACCGTTTGCATCTTCCAACTTCCAGCAGCAGAAGATCACACAAAACTCCCCTGCTCATAACCGAACTCGCATCGAGTCCCATTCACAGACCACTCTGGTTCTCATTGAACAACGTTTACTCTCGAGTCAAGCAAAGTCTCAATTGCAAAATTCTCATTCACGTGTTCAAATTCATCCCATGCCTCGCAACTCCCTTTGTAACTTGTTCCTTCTCTGCAACCATCTGACAACTCTGCATTGCACATGTTCTGGCATCTTGTTCATCCTCCACTTCCTTTGACCTGCCATTGAAAGCTGCGCCTTCAGATATCTGGGCCCTAAATTCTGGAATTCTCTCCCAAAACCTTTCTATCTCTCCTTTAAAACAAATGTGTGATAACTTTTGCTATTGTCGTTATTCTTTGATGGAGTGTTCATATTTTCCTGGTTACGCTCATGTGAAGCGCCATGACATGCTAAAGGCATGATATAAATGAACTTTGCAATTGTTGTAATGGACAATCCTTCCTTTCCAATCCTTCTCCAACGTATGTCTAGATGTGTGGGTTCACTTAAAATGGTCTGTGGGGCTCAGCTGTATTTATTCCATTCGTGGTACTGAACACGAATCTCACAGTTTACTGTTTCAGCACAGGGAAGAAATCCAGCACCGATTAACAGCGCGTTCACTTGTAATAAGCACTGGGGCAGAGACTTTCACAGCTCAGTGACTATTCTCAACTATTGGACCCTCAACTGTTCCCTACAGAGTTACCGATTTCAGGGTGGATTCAAGCCGTGTTCGAGAGGTGATAAAATGGGGCCGCTTCAAAAGGCATTGCATGGCGGAGGGATACAACACCTCATTTTAAAATCTTACTATCCCGCTTTTCTCCAGAGAATGCAGGAAATACTCAGCAGGTCATGCAGCATCTATGGAGAGGGAAACAGAGTTAACATTCAGGTCGCTAATCGATCGCCAGAACTGCTCCGTTATAAATAAAGTTATTGCATTGATTATCAGACAACTAAACAACAATGTACAATTGCAGCAAAAAAAATCCCCTTCAAAGCAACAACATCCTTATCATGACCTTTAATCAGACTGACATTGGAACAGAGAAACATAGGAATATAGGAGCAGGAGGAGGCCATTCAGCCCATCGAGCCTGCTCCGTCATTCAATGCAATCGTGGCTGATCATCCACTTCAATGTCTTTTCCCCACACTATCTCCATATCCCTTTATGTCATTGGTATTTAAAAATCTGTCAATCTCTGCTTTACACATATTCAATGACTGAACTTCCCCAGCCCTCTGGGGTAGAGAATTCCAAAGATTCACAACCCTCTGAGTAAATAATTTTCTCCTCATCTCTGTCCGAAGTGGCTTCCCCTTATTTTGAAATTGTGCGCCCAGTTCTCGACCAGGGGAGACATCTTACCTGCATCTACTCTGTCTATCCCTTTAAGTATTTTGTAGATTTCAGTGAGATCACCTCTCATTCTTCGAAACTCCAGAGAATACTGTCCCAGTTTCCTCATTCTCTCTTCACTGGACAGTCCCACCATCCCAGCAACAGGTCTGGTGAACCTTCGTTGCACTTCTTCTATGGGAATAATATCCTTCCTAAGCTAAGGGGATCAAAACTACAGGCAGTATTCCAGGTGTGGTCTAACCAAGGTTCCATATTTTTGAATAAAACCAAAATACTGCGGATGCTGGAAATCTGAAAAAGAAACAAGAAATGCTGGAACCACTCAGCAGGTCTGGCAGCATCTGTGGAAAGAGAAGCAGAGTTCTCGATTGGGGCCATTGACCCTTCTTCTGAACAGTTCCAAAGAAGGGTCACTGACCCGAAAGGTTAACTCTGCTTCTCTATATTTTTGAAGCAAGACTTTATTATTCCTGTACTCAATTCCTATTGCGATAAAGGCCAACATACCATTAGCCTTCCTAATTGCTTGCTTCACCTCCATGTTAACTTTCAGTGACTCATTGACAAGGACATCCAGGTCCCTTTTTACATTTAAACTTTCTGATGTCTTACCATTTCATAAATACTCTGCACATCTATTCCTCCTACCAAAGTAGATAACTTCACATTTTTCCATACTATATTCCATCTGCCATGTGCTTGCCCAATCAGTAAACCTGTCCAAATCCCCTTGAACCCGCTTTGCATCTTCCTCACAACACACATTCCCACCTAGTTTTGTGTCATCTGCGATATTGGAAATATTACATTTGGTTTCCACATCCAAATCATTGATATATATTGTGAACCACTAGGGCCCAAGTACTGATCCTTGTGATACCCCACTATTCACAGCCTGACAACGTGAGAATGACCCATTTATTCCTACTCTCTGTTTTCTGCCTGTTAACCAATCCTTAATCCATACCAGTATATTACCTCCTATCCCATGTGCTTTAATTTTGATAATCAACCTCCTGTGGAGCACTTTATCAAAAGCCTTCTGAAAATCCAAGCATACTACGTCCACTGACTCCCCTTTATCAATTCTGTTTGTAACATCCTCAAAAAACCCAAAGAGATTCGTCAAACATGATTTCCCATTCATAAATCCATGTTGACTATGCCCAATCAGATCATCATTGTCCAAGTTCCATTTATCACATCCTTACGAATAGATTCTAACATTTTCTTTATTCCTAATGTAAGCCTAACAGGTCTGTAGTTCCCTGATTTTTCTCTCCTTCCCTTCTTAAATACTGGGGTGGCATTTTCTACCTTCCAATCTGCAGGAACCGTTCCAGAATCTATAGAATTTTGGAAGATGATCGCCAATGCATCTGCTATCTCCATAGCTACCTCTTTCAACACTGTGGGATGTAGAATATCAGGTCCTGGGGACTTATCAGCTTTTAGCCCCATTAATTTCTGTAATACCACCTTCTTTCTCGTACTTATTCCCTTCAATTCCTCGTTCTCCCGAGTCACTTGGATCTCTAATTCTGGGAGATTTCTTGTATCTTCCTCAGTGAAGACAGACACAAAGTAATCATTTAGTTTCTCTGCCAATTCTCCATTTCCCATTCTAAATTCTCCTGACTCTGCCTGCAATGGACCCACATTTGTCTCAGACAAACGTTTCTTTTTTATATGACCGCAATTGTTGACAACGCGATCGGCAGCTGGCGCTCTTTTGGCACATGCGCAAATACAGCATGTGCCACGAAAACGTCACAGCTTGTGACTGCAGCAGCTGCCAGGACTAAAGATGGCGCTGCTCAAAGAGTCACAGAGATGAAACCTAACAAACACGTGGCAGAATACAATGGCCGGAATGAGAGAGTGGAGCGGGCCGAGGAGAGCAGCGCGGGGGGCGGGGACAGCAGCGCGGGGGGAGCAGCGGTATCGGTGACGGAGGAGGGGGGGGGAAGAGGGAGGGGAAGAGGGGAAAGAGGGAGGGGAAGGGGGAAAGAGGGAGAGGGAGGGGAAGGGGCGGAAAGAGGGAGTGGGAGGGGAAGGGGGAAGAGGGAGAGGGAGGGGAAGGGGGAAAGAGGGAGAGGGACGGGAAGGGGGAAAGAGGGAGAGGGAAGGGAAGGGGAAGAGGGAGAGGGAGGGGAAGGGGGAAAGAGGGAGGGGAAGGGGGGAAAGAGGGAGGGGAAGGGGGAAAGAGGGAGAGGGAGGGGAAGGGGCGGAAAGAGGGAGTGGGAGGGGAAAGGGGAAGAGGGAGAGGGAGGGGAAGGGGGAAAGAGGGAGAGGGACGGGAAGGGGGAAAGAGGGAGAGGGAAGGGAAGGGGGAAGAGGGAGAGGGAGGGGAAGGGGAAAGAGGGAGGGGAAGGGGGGAAAGAGGGAGAGGGAGGGGGGAAAGAGGGAGAGGGAGGGAGGGAGAGGGAGGGGGAGAGGGAGGGGGAAAGAGGGAGTGGGAGGGGGAGAAAGGAAGGAGGAGAGGGAGGAAGGGGAAAGAGTGGGGGGGGGGAGCAGCGGAACGGAAGAGGAGTGCCTTTTTATGTGCATGCGCCATAAACACAACAGCAAAAGACTTACTGGCCAGTCCCTGGACCCGGTGACACCAAGGTCTTCGCACGCTCGCTCCCCATGGCTCTCTATGGCCTCTCGCTTCCGGCCCTCTCCATTCAGCCGTTCCCTCCAGCTGCGGATGCCCAATCCAGTTGCTTTCTCTACTTCTCCACAGTACTTCAGACATTGCAACTGTTTGGTCCCTGCATTTTGCATGCTCCCTCTCCCCACCCCTCCCCCTCTTCACCCACCCCTCCCTCCCCCTCTTCACCCACCCCTCTATCCCCCTCTTCACCCACCCCCCTCTACCCCCCTACCTCCACCCCTCCACCATAGTTGAATATCTGAAGTGCAGTTGCAAAATCGGGGAAATAGCATGCAAACAAAACCTCAACAATTCTGGTTTAATTATTGAAAAGTTGTATTAAGTTCATTAAGTATCCGAGGAACTGCTGTGCATGGATACATGAGTGTTGTGTCCAGCATTGCCGTGAGAATAACGAAAGAACATCAGTGTCAGAGCTTCCCTCCCTCCAATGAAATTACTGTTGCGCATGCTTTATGCTCTGCAGTATAGGCCAATGAATCACTTAGTACCCACCTCAGCTGTAGAAGACAGGATGATGTAACTGCCCCTATCTCGTGATGGTTCAATGCTGCTCTCAGGGAAAACATGAATGATGTGAGGGTGCTGGAAAAAGAAGCACATTTCCTTTGGACTATGAACATAAAGCTGGCCATTTAGCCCAGCTGTTCCCTGCTAGTGGTTATGCTACCCGTGCGACTTCCCATCCATTCCCATTTAATCCTGCCTCCTACTATCAGCATCATCTTCCATTTCTTTCACTCTTATCTACCTTTGCCTTAAAGTAACACTGAGGATGGAGAATGGTGTGACTGCATTCCCACCTCACCAGTTGTGTACGCAGCAAGAGCATTCACATTTGTGCTACCACTGGACACGGCATGCTTGTTTCTTTTAGTGCTCAGTCTCTTCTTGCTGAATGTTCCCCAAGTGCTTGACCCCTTGGATGCCTTCTCTGCTTGACAGGCAGCAGCTGGCAATTGCGGAGTCTCACAAGGCTCGGCATGGTTGTTTCAAGGGCGGATGGGGAAACAGGTGGCTGTGTGTCCATGTGCACCGCTTGGATGGGTGCAGGAACAGGTGACTGTGTAACTGAACAGCAAGGAGAGGGTACCGCAGGTGACGGAAGTGGAGCTTTGAACAGGCAGGCGTATGTATGGTCCATCAGATCATTAGGCCAGGGGGTGAAACGCTCAGGATCCATGGATTGTGGCACGCGACTGATGTCCAGCACATGGCCACCTCCATCCGAAGCTGCTTCCGGGCAATTGCTGGGCAAATTAATTGGCTCCATCTCATCAGCCTGTCCTTGTGTTTATGGCGCATGCACAGAAATAGGCACTCCTCCCCCCGTCCCTCCCGCTCTTCCCCCTCTCTTCTTCCCTCCCTCCCCTCCCTTCCTCCTTCCCTCCTTCCCTTCCCTCCCTCCCCTCCCTTCCTCCTTCCCTCCCCTCCCTTCCGTCCCTCCCGTCCCTCCTTCCTTCCCCTCCCTCCACTCCCTTCCTCCTTCCTCCCTCCCTTCCTCCTTCCCTCCCTCCCTTCCTTCCCCATCCCCCCTCCCTCCCTCCCCTTCCCGTCCCTCCCTCCCTTCCTCCTTCCCTCCCTCCCTCCTTTCCCTCCTCCCTTCCGCCTCCTTTCCCTCCTTCCCTCCCTTGAAATGTTTTCAGACCAACTTAACAACAGGGACTGGAGCACATGCGGTGCCCCAGACAGTGTAAATATTTTTCAGAGCAACTTATCTTGGAACAATCTCCTCTGTCTAATAAAATGAAGCAAATGTCCAAAATGACTAAATAATTGAGATAAAATGCCCGACGAAACCTCTCCTCCTTCCATTTTCAGAACAAAGTGATTGATGACAACGCTACGTCATCAGGATGCGCCGCGGTGTGCACATGCGCACACGGTCTCATGCCCTCTGCGCATGCGCTGCGGTTCGGTTTGCCAGGAGCAGTTTGCGCATGTGCAGATGACGTTATCGCATGTGTGTCAATCTTCTGAAAGCTCCACTCTCTCACTCCAGCCATTGTATTCTGCCACGTGTTTGTTAGGTTTCATCTCTGTGACTCTTTGAGCAGCGCCATCTTTAGTCCTGGCAGCTGCTGCAGTCGCAGGCTGTGACGTTTTCGTGGCACATGCTGTATTTGCGCATGTGCCAAAACAGCGCCACCTACGATCGCGTTGTCAACAATTGCAGTATTTTCAAAAACTCGCGCCGAAGCTTTCGGAAGATTGGCGCACATACGCACAAGGTCTCATGCCCTCTGCGCATGCGCTGCGGTCGGTTTGCCAGGACCAGTTGGCGCATGCGCAAAGGCCAACCTGGCGTGTTCCAAGAGGAAGATGACGTTCCGCGATGACGTCATCTGCGCATGCGCAAACTGGTCCTGGCAAGCCGAACCGCAGCGCATGCGCAGAGGGCCTGAGACCGTGTGCGCATGTGCACACCGCGGCGCAATCTGATGACGTAGCGTCGTCATCAATCACTTGGAATATTAAAGCCAGGATTAAAAGAGATTAAAATGTTTGCTAACAACGCAACCACTGGGTGGCGCTGCAGTGGCACAGGCGCAAATGCACCTGTACCACTAAAACGTCACAGTCTGCTACGTCAGGCATCTGCCAGGACTAAAGATGGTGCTGCTCAAACAAAGACACGAAGGCAGCTTAAACACATGGTAGCACACAATGGCCAGAAGGAGTGAGCGAGTGGGCAAAGTGAGGAAGCCAGGGAGGTGGTGAAGTAAGCAAGCGGGGGGAGGGGGGAGGGAGTGCAGTGAGCAAGCGGGGAGGGGTTGGGGTGGTTTAGTGAACAAGCGGGGTGGTAGTGGAGGGGTGGGTGGCGGTGAAGTGAGCAAACATCGTCCAGGGAGTCGAGTTTGGGGTCAGCAGCAAGGTTAGCGTGAACGGCTGAGGGAAGTGGCGTCGAGGCCTGGAGTGAGTTGCCGGGGAGAGCGCGGCTCATGGGGCGGGAGCGAGTGATCGGAATCGAACTCCAGCCGAGTTCGGTGGCGGTGGGGCTGGTGGTGGATGGGGGGAGGTGGGATGGATACGCTTTATCGCGCGCATGCACGACGATGGACATGGCACAGATGACGTTATCCTACGCATGTGCCACTAAGTGCTGGCAAGATGGAACTGCGCATGTGCGATGCTTCGGACACTGATGGATTCAGCGGGCAGGTGTGTTGTCATGAATCACTTTGTACAAAAAAATGCAACAACTAAACTTTCAAACGAGACAGGATTAAAATACTGACAGTTTCCAATCAAAGAAAGTGAATTGATTGTTTTAAAAGCATTAGTCAATTTTAGGGGGCGTCATATTGCCCACGTTTGGCACTTTTGCCCGAACTCTCACTCATGGCAATATTTGACCATTTTGGCCTGCCCCTCTCACTTTCTTCCTCTCTATGCCTCTAACCTTCTCCATCGCTGTTCCTCTCACTTCTCTCTCATTCCCCACAGTTTTCACTTTCTGACTCCTCATTCCCAACTCATCATCTCTCTCTCCCTTCTCATTCTCCTCCCTTCCTCTCACTCCCTCCTGCTTTCTTCCTCCCTGCACCATCACTTTCTCTCTTGCCCAGCCCTCTTACGTTTTCCTTCTCCCTGCCATCTCAATTTCCCTCTCTCCTTACTGCTCTCTCATTCTCCACCCGCCTGATCTTATCACTTTCTCTCTCTCTGCCCCCTCACCGTCTCTCTCTGTCTTTAGCAAGCACGTGTGTTTTTAAATATCAAAATTACATATTTTTCTTTACTGAATTAAACTCATGTGTTGGGATTGCGGCTGAATAGGTCTGGTTATGAGTTAAAATTCCACAGGTTCTGATTCGGACTTGCCCCAGGTAAGGTTTTTATATTTTACGGACTGACTCCAGGGGTAAAGCAATGGATGATTTATTGGTTAAAACCCCTAACAGAGCATCTTATATCCCTCGCCATATCTTGAGAATAAAAAAGGTGAATGCAAGAAATGTTAAATCTCAGGATATATTGCTGGGGCTGTGATTCGATATGAAAAACATGGGATGTAGACTGTGAATGGAGTTTGTAAAGTACGGATTTAGTGTTTCTTGTTGATGGTGTCACTGTGTTGCGAACCAACTGTGAGTTTAGAAACAGGAAACAAAAGTAAATATTCCCCGTGAAATTTTAACTGACAATCTTGGTCTCGACGATCAGTGCCCTAATATTCTCTGGTCATTCAGGCCAGTGCATTTCTTAATCTATATTAAAAACTTAGACATGGGTGAACAGGGAACAATTTTGCAGCTGACACAAAACGTGCAAGGAATGTGAACTATGAGCATGATCATGAAAAACTTCAAGAGAACATAGACAGGTAGAATGGGTAGACACGTGGCAAATGAAATTTAGTGCAGAAAAGTGTGAAGTGATACATTTTGGGAGGAAGAACGAGGAGAGGCAATAGGAAATAAAGGACACAATTCTAAAGAGGGTGCATGAGAAGAGGGACCTGCACAAATGTGCACAAATTGTTGAAGCTGGAAAGGCAGGTAGCGAAAGTTGTAAATGAGGAATACTGAATCCTGGCCTTTATAAATGGAGCAATAGAGCACAAACGCAAGGGAGGTATGAGGAAATTTCATAGAACACTGGTTCTGTCTCAACTTGAGCATTGGCGGGAATGTCGAGAACCAGAGGACATTGTTTTAAAGTGATTCGCAAAATAATCAATGACAACATGAGAAAAAGCTTATCGACACAGCGAGTGGTTAGGATCTGGAGTGCACTGCCTGCGACTGTGGTGGAGAAAGATTCAATTATGGCTTTCAGAACAGAATGTGATAAGCATCTCCAGAAAATAAAATGTAGGGCCACAGGAAAAGGGAAGGCCAGTACGATGACAAAGAGCCAGCATGGAGACAATGGGTTGAATGGCATCCTGTGCAATAATCATGCGATCATTCTTTGACATGGACTTAATAAAGTGTCTCCAAAAATAAATCAGCATAGAGGCTTTTGAAGGAACAAGTTTATTTCTTTGTGAACAGATGTGAGAAGCTGAAAATCAATACAGTGGAGGTAGAGAAGAGACTGTGGCTACTGTTAACCCTCCTGTCCTGCAGTGTGGCGCCCTGACTCTCCTCCAGGAACTTTGCTTCTGGTCCTCTTTGGTGTGTGTGTAGGGGTGGGGGGGGGGGGGTGGTGGGGTGGTGGTGGGGGGAGGGGGGTGGTGTTAGGGGCAGATCTTGCCACTGCCTGCTGTTCTTTGCCACCCGCTCCCTTTGCCAAGATGTTGTTTAAATTTGGGGGGACATTATTCCTATTTCAGATGCAGGCTGTAAGATTATATAAGATAGGGATGGCTTATGTCCGTTTTTAAAGTCGGCATAGACTTGGCAACTCAATGCTTGATTTGAATCAAATTTCTTGAGATTTTCTTTTATTCATTCATGGGATGTTGGCGTCACTGGCTAGGCCAGCATTTGTTGCCCATCCCTAATTGCCCTTGAGAATGTGGTGGTGAGCTTCTGCCTCGAACCACTGCAGTCCATTTGGGATAGGTGCGCCCACAGTGCTTTTAGGAAGGGAGTTCCTGGATTTTAACCCAGCGATAGTGAATGAATGGCGATATAGTTCCAAGTCAGGATTGTGTGTGACTTGGAGGGGAACTTGCAGGTGGTGGTGTTCCCATGCCCTTGTCCTTCTAGTTGGTAGAGGTTCAGGGTTTGGAAGGTGCAAACTGAGGAGACTTGGTACGTTGCTGCAGTGCACATTGTAGATGGTACACACTGCTGCCACTGTGCATCGGCGGTGAAGGGAGTGAATGTTTGTGGATGGGGTGCCAGTCAAGAGGGCTGCTTTGTCCTGGATGGTGTCGAGTTTCTTGCATGTTGTTGGAGCTGCACCCATCCAAGCTAGTGAGAGTATTCCATCACACTCCTGACTTGTGCCTTCTAGATGGTGGACTGGCTTTGGTGCGATCAGGAGGTGAGTTACTTGCTACAGGATTCCTAGCCTCTGACGTGCTGTTATAGCTATGGTATTTATTTGGCTACTCCAGTTCAGTTTCTGGTCAATGGTGGCTCCTATGATGTTGATAGTGGGGGATACAGCAATGGTAATGCTATTGAATGTCAAGGGGAGATGGTTAGATTCTCTCTTGTTGGAGATGGTCATTGCCTGGCAGTTGTGTGGCGCGAATGTTACTTGCCACTTATCAGCCCAAGCCCCGATATTGTCCACGTCTTGCTTCATTTCTACATGGACTGCTGACATCAGTAGCTGAGGAGTCACAAATGGTACCGGATATTGTGTAATCATCAATGAACATCCCCACATCTGACCTTATGTTTGAAGGCAGGTCATTGATGAAGTAGCTGAAGATGGTTGGGCCTAGGACACGACCCTGAGGAACTCCTGCAGTGATGTCCTGGAGCTGAGATGATTGACCATCAAAAACGACAACCATCTTCCTTTGCACTAGGTATGACTCCAACCAGCGAAGGGTTTTCCTCCTGAATCCCATTTACTTCAATTTTGATAGGGCTCCTTGATGCCATACTCGGTCAAATGCTGCTATGATGTTAAGGGCAGTCACTCTCACCTCACGTCTTCAGTTTAGTTTTTTTGTCCATGTTTGAAACACGGTGGTAATGAGGTCAGGAGCTGAGTGGCCCTGTCAGAACCCAAACTGAGATCGCTGAGAAGGTTACTGCTGAGCAAGTGCCACTTGCTTGATGCACTATTGATGATACCTTCCGTCACTTTACTGATGATTGAGAGTAGATTTATGGAGCAGTAATTAACCGGGTTGGACTTGTCTTGCTTTTTGTGCACAGGACATACCTGGGCAATTTTCCACATTGCTGGGTAGATTCCAGTGTTGTAGCTGTACTGGAACAGTTTGGTTAGGGGTGCAGCAAGGTCTGGAGCACAGGTCTTCAATACTATTTCCAGAATATTGTCAGGGCCCATAGCTTCTGCCGTATCCAGTGCCTTCAGTCTGTCTTGACATCACATGGAGTGAATCAAATTGGCTGAAGTCTGGCATCTGTGATGATGGGAACTTCAGGATTGGGTTAGTATCTGGGTTTCTCAATCTCTCAGTTATCTAGACTGACTCAGTTAGTCTCAATTAGCCAAAATCTCAATTTGGCTAATAAAGACTGAATTCCCCACACTATCAATGCAATCCTTAAGCCGTGGGGTTGGATAAGAGTCTGTTTTAGTTACGACATTAATTTTTGGAAAATCAATGCAAAATCCTTTGAAATAATCCTGTTATGACAGCAGCATCACTGGTGAATTACAGCTACTTTGATTCGGTTTAATTATATATATATATATTTTTAAAGCATATATTGATCCTCCTGTGTGATGAGTGCCAATTTATCAGTATTGAATCGAAGAGGGTTCTGTCTGAGTCTTCCTACATCAATCCCATGAATAGCCAGATGAGTTAGATCTGACTTATCTGCAAATATCGTTTTAAATATTTTGGAAGCTCAGCTGTATCCCTTTTATGCAGTTCAGAGAGGCAGCGTAGAACTGAATGTAAATTTTCTAACACTTCTGCATTTACCAGTTTCACCACAGGGGATTCAATCTGAGTGTTCTTAGTCTTTGTTCCATCCTTCAGTTCATCAAAAGTAACACTATCCTTAACCTCCTCTTCTGTCATTTGTCATATGTTTACTGGCTGACAATGATCACAATCACAGTCATAGTATATTTTCAACATATTCACGTGGCGTATCCTTTGACTTATCGGTCTGTCTGGTGCGCGAACCAAATACTTCACCTCACTGAGATTCCTTTTTAATGAAGTGAGGTCAATTGAACCTAGCTTTCAGTTGTTCCCCAGGCAAAGATAACAAATCTAAAATCATGTCTCCAGGCTACAACCTACGTGCCTTGACTGCTCTATCCACTTGAATGTTCATCACTTGCTGTAACATGCAGGTGCAGCAAGCAATTAGGAAGGCTAATAGGATGTTAGCCTTTATTGCAAGAAGAATTGAGTAGAGGAGTAGTGAAGTCTTACTTCCATTGTATAGAACCTTGGTTAAACCGCACTTCGAGTACTATGTGCAGTTTTGGTCCCCTTACCCTAGGAAGGATATTATTGCCATAGAGAGAGTGCAACGAAGGTTCACCAGACATGTTCCTGGGATTGTGGGACTGTCCTCTGAAGAGAGATTGGGGACACTGGGCCTGTGTTCTCTAGAGTTTCGAAGAATGAGAGGTAATCTCATTGAAATCTACAAAATACTTTAAGGGATAGACAGAGTAGATGCAACTAAGTGTTTCCCCTGGTTGGGGGGTTGGGGTTCTAGAACCAGGGGACACAATTTCAAAATGTGGGGGAAACCACTTATGACAGAGATGAGGGGAAATGTCTTTACTCAGAGGGTTGTGAATCTTTAGAATTCACTACACCTGAGGGCTGTGTAGGCTAGTTATTCAATATAGTTAAAGCAGAGATTGACAGATGTCTAAATACAAATGACAGAATGGGATATGAGGATAGTGTGGGAAAAGGGCATTGAAGTGGATGATCAGTCATGATCGCATTGAATGATGGAGCATGTTCGATGGGCCGAATGGCCTACTACTGTTCCTATTTTCCCACATTCCTATGTTCCACTGGAATCTCATGGAGAATTCTCAAGATTTCACTACGGAACCCGGGCAAAAAAAAACCTGATGAACTATAGCCCAATCCTGATCACTGGGCCTTTGTGGTGATCTTCACTTTCTCATTAGAATGTCATTCTTGATATAATAGCACTCAAGGACCTTTTCATCATCTGCCTCAGAAGAGACAATCTGAGACACACTTTTTAAATCTTGACTAAAAACAAAAAGTGCTGGAATACTTAGTAGCTCTGACAGCATCAGTGGAGAGAGAAAAAGTTAACGTTTCAGGTCTGTGACATTTCATCAGAACTGGCAAAAGTCAGAAATGCAATAAGATTTGAGCCAGTGAAAGGGGGAGGGGGGAAGGAGAATGCCAGCATGCGATATGGCAGGGAGCAGGAAAGATTAAATGACAGAGATGTCACAGAGTAAAAGGAAAAGGGAGTGCTTATAGTTGCAGAAAAAGGCAAAGCATGCGTCAGAGACAGTGTTAATGACTGAATAATGAACAGTTCTGCCTGAAAGCAGAACCGTGAAAAAAATAAGACAGGAAAATGGTTAGAAAGGATAGTCCTCTGCCATTTGTGCCACCTGCAGCGTGATGCCACCCCCAAACACATCTTCCACACCCCTCTTTTTGAAGGGACCATTCCCTCTGCGACACCCTGGTCCACTCCTCCATCACCACCAACACTTCGCCCCATCTCAGGGCACCTTCCTATGCAATCACAGGATGTGTAACACCGGCCCTTTTACATCCTCTGTCCTCATCATCCAAGACCGCAAATATTTCTTCCAGGTGAAGCAGCGATTGACTTGTGTTTCTTTAATTTATTTTCTCATATTCATTGCTCACAGTGCAGTGTTCGCAACATTGGGGAAACCAAACACAAACTGGGTGACCACTTTGTGGAACATCTCTGCTCAGTTCACAAGCATAATCCCTATTTTCCAGTTGCTTGCTAATTTAATTTATCACCCTTCTCTCATGCCCACATTTCCGACCTTGGCCTGCTACAGTGTTCTAATTAAGCTCAGATTATGTCTATCTTCCGATTAGACGCTCCTGATTATTCTTCCTGATGAGGCACTTCTGAACTCAACTGAGTTCAACAATTTCATATTTGCATACTTATTTATTTATTTTTAAACAATGTACCTGCCTTAAACTTGTTTTTCTTGTTTTTTGCTTTCAAACAGAGGTGTTCATATTTCTGCATTGAACACTCCGTCTGGACTCTTGTTTTGTTTTTTTACTGCGACTGTTAGCAATACGTTTACCATTTGTTCCATGATATCTCTGTCATTTATTCTCTCCTTCCGTCTGCCCTATCACCCACCTTGCCTTTTTTTTTTAGAATTAGAATTAGAACATTACAGCGCAGTACAGGCCCTTCGGCCCTCGATGTTGCGCCGACCTGTGAAACCATCTGACCTACACTATTCCATTTTCATCCATATGTCTATCCAATGACCACTTAAATGCCCTTAAAGTTGGCGAGTCTACTACTGTTGCAGGCAGGGCGTTCCACGCCCTTACTACTCTCTGAGTAAAGAAACTACCATAGACATCTGTCCTATAACTATCACGCCTCAACTTAAAGCTATGTCCCCTCGTGTTTGCCATCACCATCCGAGGAAAAAGACTCTCACTATCCACCCTATCTAACCCTCTGATTATCTTATATGTCTCCATTAAGTCACCTCTCCTCCTCCTTCTCTCCAATGAAAGCAACCTCAAGTCCCTCAGCCTTTCCTCGTAAGACCTTCCCTCCATACCAGGCAACATCCTAGTAAATCTCCTCTGCACCCTTTCCATAGCTTCCACATCCTTCCGATAATGCGGTGACCAGAACTGCACGCAATACTCCAGGTGCGGTCTCACCAGAGTTTTGTACAGCTGCAGCATGACCTCGTGGCTCCGAAACTCGATCCCCCTACTAATAAAAGCTAACACACCATATGCCTTCTTAACAGCCCTATTAACCTGGGTAGCAACCTTCAGGGATTTATGCACCTGGACACCAAGATCTCTCTGTTCATCTACACTACCAAGAATCTTCCCATTAGCCCAGTACTCTGCATTCCTGTTACTCCTTCCAAAGTGAATCACCTCACACTTTTCCGCATTAAACTCCATTTGCCATCTCTCAGCCCAGCTCTGCAGCCTATCTATGTCCCTCTGTACCCTACAACATCCTTAGGCACTATCCACAACTCCACCGACCTTAGTGTCATCCGCAAATTTACTAACCCACCCTTCTACACCCTCTTCCAGGTCATTTATAAAAATGACAAACAGCAGTGGCCCCAAAACAGATCCTTGCGGTACACCACTAGTAACTAAACTCCAGGATGAACATTTGCCATCAACCACCACCCTCTGTCTTCTTTCAGCTAGCCAATTTCTGATCCAAAGCTCTAAATCACCTTGTATCTTGTACAGCGACTGAAGGCTGAATAGGATAGAAGAAGGAGCACTTCTTTCCTCCTCAGCACCGAATTCCCACATGAACCAAATTTCCAGCTTTGCACTCGGTCTGCATTGCACTCAGGCAAAGGAAACAGAGCTGGTACCCAAACACACTCCCATTTGAGTGTGGAATACCCCAATGCTTACACCCGAGATCCACACACCCGTACTTAACAACAGGGTCCCTGCACAGGTTCAGGATCCTGTAAGGGATTTTATTCCTACACCAGAGCTGGTGAGGAAGAGAGGAGTTCCAGTGGGAATGGTGAGTGAATGAAACAAAATGAATCAATTCCAAATGGGGCCGTTGGAATGTACCAGCAGGAGATTGTGGAGGGAATGTGTCTGGGAATGGCCTTGTGAATCTGTCAGGCAAGATCCCATCCACAGTGAGTTTCGGGACATCTCTAGTTTACTGGACGTTGGATCAGACAGGGGTGGACTAAGATGGACCGAAATGTATATTAAATTCTTGCTCCCAGCACAGAATGATGGAAGTTTTGTGTGTTCTCGGACAGTCGGGCAGAATAACCCAGTGGATGAGGATTCAGAGCCTGAAGAAGGGAAAGATAACTCTGAGGGCCAGAACTAAACTGTCAAATAATAGTGGATAAATTCATCCAAAATCTTTGAGACATTTAAGATTGAAGAGGAAAGATATTTGGTAAAGTTAACCGTACATAATGAAGAGATATGGAAGAGAAAGCTGAGGCACTATTATCTGTTTATCCCAAAAATCATCTGAACAGGGAACCGTACCAAAGGACCACTGCTGGACAGCTTTTAAATTCTTGTTTTTAAAGTGGGTCATAGAACAAGTCGAAAGAACTATAGACCAGTTCGGATAAAGTCAGTAGTAGGAAAGATAATGGAGCCCTTATTCAAACATGTAACAGAAAATATCTAGAAGCACAAAACATAATAAAACATAATCAACACATATTCCAAAAGGAAGGTCATACTCGACCAATATTATTGAATTCTTTGAATAATATCAGAAAGTCTTGATAAGGGAATTCAGTGGATGTATTCTATTTTAGGCAACAGCTGGAGTACTGAGTACAGTTCTGGGCACTACACTATAAGAAGGATATGTTTGCACTGCAGAGGGTGCAGAGGAGATTCACCAGGATGTTGCATGGGCTAGAGTATTTCAGCTATGAAGAGAGATCGAAAAGGCTAGGGTTGTTTTCCTTACAGCAGAGAAGGCTGGTGTGGGGGCGGTGGGGGGGAGACATGATTGAGGTATACAAAATTATGAGGGGCTGGAAAATGGGATTAGAATAGTTAGGTGCTTGATGGCCGGCACCGACATGATGGGCCGACGGTCCAGTTTCTGTGTTGTATAATTATGTGACTCTATTGGTGCAGTTGAATAGGAAACGGATCAACAGCAATGCATTTTGCTTTGCCTTATTGCCAAACATCTTCAAGCAATAGCAAAAATATTTTGGTTTTCAATCTATTAACTTCTTAAAACATGGAGAAAGCTCCTTGGAGCGGAGAGATCAGTCAGCTTAAGCAATGACTTCAACAGAGAATCACGTCCTTTCACTCTGGTTAGTGAACCACATTCAGTACAATTCTAAAGCGACAGATACTCCCTGTAATACATTGCCACTGTGGTCAAGTGTGCCTCTTCGGTTCGTGACCCATACTCAATATGATTTTACACCAACTGATACTCCCACTAATACTTTCCCTCGGTGAGTTGCCTGCACTGAGGTCTGACCCGACGGTGCACAATATTCCACTAAAGGCAATAATTTAATAATTCAGAGAGCCAGTGAGTTATACAATAAAAGCCTAGAACTAGTTCAGGACATTTGAATTAGCAAAATGATATCACTTATCTGGTGTCTGTAGAGCAATGACAACTGGATCAGCATGTAACATTATCAGTCACACCCAGACACCGGGTTTACACAACTACAATGGTTATAGTCACTTACCAGGAACACCTATGAAAATAAGGGTTTTGTGGAATGTTTTCTCGACACTGTAAAATGTTTCATACATTTTCGTTGTGAAGTGATCTGCCTGTTTGTGCTGCAGGCAACCTCCCTGTATTAAACTCTGAGGTGATACATTCCCGGAGTCTGTAATTTATAACCTGTAGGATCTCCATGGAGATTTTGAGGTTACACCATGGTTCATGTTTTACATTTGAGCAAACAGATTACGACATCGGATTAAGTCCATGTTGCAATAGAATATATTTGGTTATGAGACTGAATTGGAAAAACACAAAGACTGCACAATTCTGATCACAATCATTAAAGAATGAAAATTAGAAGTTGCGTTTTCCCAGCAATGGGACTCATCTTTCAAACGCCATCCGTACCATCGTTAGATCTCATATTATTTCAGTGATGTCCGTCTCTCAACTGTGGTGTAGGAACTGAGGGGTTAACAACTGCCATGTTTAGTCGGTTGTTACTATACCACCTGGATGAACCTATGCAGGTTATGGCCTGCTACAATTCATAAGAGGCACTCTGTTTTAAAGTAGAATGCTGTTAAGTGATGATGTGGTTATGTTTGAGAATAGTTACACTTTGTATATGTATTAATGTGTTATATTAGAATTAAGTTATGTACCTTGTGTTTGGAATCATGTTATTATGTGAAATGTATATTAGTATGCGGTATTGGAGAGATCATTTGAATATGTCAGCAGACAAACATACGAATTAGAAGCATGAATAAGACACTCGGCCCCTCAAGCTTGCTCCACCACTCGATAAGTTCATGGCTGAACTGATTGTTCCACTTCCCACATACCCCCGATAACCTTTCACCCCCTTTCTCATCAATAATCTATCTATGTCTGCCTTGAAAATATTTAAAGACTCTGTGTCCACTGCCTTTTGAGGATAGAGTTCCAAAGAGTCTTGACCCTCTGTGAGAGAAGAAAGATTCTCCTCATCTCTGCCTTAAATGGGTGACCCCTTGTTCTAGACCCCTGGTTCTAGATTTTCCCGCAAGAGGAAACGTCATTTCTACATCCACCCTGTCAAAACCCCTCAGGATCTTACATGTTTCAAACAGGTGGTGAAAGACTGTGTTGAGTGCAGCAACAATAGCAGAAATGGCTTTTGCTTTGCGATAGGATGTGTTGTTAACTGCTTTTCTACATTTCAGTTGAGACAGAATCAGAGTCACAATAAGTGATAGACTTATAGGCCTCATGGGGATGGGAATGTAAATAAAGGTATTTGGAGGCTATTCATGACTGTAATGGTGATGGGCATATCAAAGATTCCCCATTGTGTGACAATAACGTGGACCATCAAGCCATCTGAAGAGACAATGTACAGAAGGTGAGGTCATATTAGACCAACCAAAAGGGTTAAGGTCGAATGTAACCCAAAGTGGAATGAAAGAACCCTCGAAGGGGCGGGGGCGTTGGTGGGTGCAGTGGGTACAAATTAAAGATGTTGAGAGACAGCAGCATGCACTGATTCGGAGAAGAGACACCCGACAGTTAACAGAAAACTCAAGAAATAAGGCATCACTATGGCAGCTCTGGAAGCAAGAAGTGAGGATACTCTGCAATCTGCTGTATAACGACTGCTGTTGGTTAAATATTGCTTTTATATTCTTGCTGTACTTAATAAACTCTCTATCTTGATTTAAGAATAGCAGAGTCTGTACATTGTGGGTCAAAGGCTATTCAACGTCCCACCCAAACACACAAAATCTTACAATGGACATTCAGTATTTAACTCCAATATTATAGTGTCTCTTCCTCTCTCTCAGGGCTGCTCTAGTGCACTCTGAGATGTGGACAACCTCTTTAACTGTGGATATTCAGTTAAGTGATTAAAGTGTGTTATTTGTAAAGATATGCATTGCAGAATGTAATGCAGTATAGAGTATTGCAGAATTCAATGCAGTATAGAGCATGGCTACCTGGCCTGAACCCCACGGGTGGGTCGGGTCGCTCTTCCGGGTCCGGCATTTGGGCTCGGGTCGGTCCGGGCTGGGTCAGACACACTCTAATGGCCTTGCATTACAGATGTGTTAGTGAAACATTGGAAACTGCAGAACTTTTGAAGTGTGCTTCCTACTGTGCTTGGTATTTCAACTTACTGTGTAGTGGGACAACCTGTCTGGACACAACTCCATGGGATTCTGTTTAACGAGTGACCAAACAATCACTAACTTTTATGGTAACAATCTTCAGCTCACCACCTCCGGTACGTGGCTCCAATCTTAATGTTAAACAACCTTTCAAGTCCATTTACAGTTTTTGTTGCTTATCTGCACAAGCTTTAAAAAGTGAAAAACGGAAGCTAAGTTAAATGAACATTCCGGTGGTCGGATGGGGTCTGGTCATGCACGGGACAAAATGATCGGACTCGGGCCGTGTCAGGCTCGGGTCGGGTGTGGTTCTGTCGGGCTCGGGTCGGGTTTCATTTGCAGATCCGAGCAGGCCTTTAAGCTCTATTTTCAGATACTCTGGAGCTGCCACTGTTCTATGTTTTAGAATCTAACAGAACTCATTGTCTCTCCAGTGGCGTGCATTTCAGTAAATGAAAAACACCAAGAACAGTGGTAGGACTCCAAAAATACTGGGTGGCAAATTCTAGGTCCATGGACATAAGGACATGTTTGGATATGTTACCAAAAGCTTGGTCAAAAAGGTAGGTATTAAGATGCGGCTTAAAGGAGGAGAGACAAGTTGGAGAGGTTTCGGGAGTGGATGCTAGAGGTCTGGCCCGAGACAACTGATGACGCAGCCGTTAATGTTGGAATAATTCAAATTAGAAATGCATGAGAGGACTGAAAGGGGGTCTTGAAAACAAGGATGAAGAATTTGAAGATCAAGGCGTTTCTGTGCTGGGAGCCAGGATAAGTCAAGTGCACTGTTACGATAGGTTTGGTGTGATTTGGTCTGATTTGGTGTGAGGTAGGATACGAACATCAGAGTTTTGAACAAGTTCAAGTTTATGTCGGGTGAATGGTGGTCGGCCAGCCAGGAGAACATAGAACATCGAACATGGAACAGGACAGCACAGTACAGGCCCTTCGGCCCACGATGTTGTGCTGAACCTTTAACATACTCTAAGATCAAACTAACTACCTACCCTTCATTCTACTAGCGTCCATGTACCTATCCAAGAGTCGCTTAAATTCCCCTAATGTATCTGCTTCTACTACCACCGCTGGCAGCGCATTCCACGCACCCACCACTCTCTGTGTAAAGAACCTACCTCTGACATCTCCCCGAAACCTTCCTCCAATCACCTGAAAATTATGCGCCCTGGTGATAGCCCTTTCCACCCTGGGGAAAAGTCTCTGGCTATCCACTCTATCTATGCCTCTCATCATCTTGTACCCCTCTATCAAGTCACCTCTCATCCTTCTTTGCTCCAATGAGAAAAGCCCTAGCTCCCTCAATCTTTCTTCGTAAGACATGCCCTCCAGTCCAGGCAGCATCCTGGTAAATCTCCTCTGCACCCTCTCTAACGCTTCCACATCCTTACTATAATGAGGCGACCAGAACTGAACACAATATTCCAAGTGTGGTCGAACCAGGGCCTTATAGAGCTGCAGCATAACCTCGTGGCTCTTAAACTCAATCCCCCTGTTAATGAAAGCAAACACACCATACACCTTCTTAACAACCCTATCAACTTGGGTGGCAACTTTGAGTGATTTATGGACATGGACCCCAAGATCCCTCTGTTCCTCCACACTACCAAGAATCCTGTCTTTAAGCCTGTATTCTGCATTCAAAGTCGACCTTCCAAAATAGTAATAGTAGTAATCCAATCTGCTGAGAACAAATGCATGGATGAATGTTTCAACAGCATAATTTAAACTTAACTAATTAATAACATCTGGAATATTAAAAAAATCTTCGCAATGGTGACAACGAAAGTATCAGAATGTCATAAACACACATCAGGTTCACTAATGTCCTTTACGGGAGGAACTCGAGCCTCCTTGTTCAGTCTGGCCTACTTGAAACTCCAGACTGGCAGCAAGATGGTTCACTCTCAACTGTCCCGTGAAATGACTCAGCAAGTCACTCAGATGCATTTAGCGCTACAGAAATGTCGAATAAGAATGAAGCCAGAAAGAAAACCCAGCATCGTCCTAGGTACTGGAAATAACAAACAGGCACCCTGATCAGTGAACCCTGCAACGTCCTCCTCACTAATATCTGGGGCGAGTGCAGAATTGGGAAGCTGTCTCATAGACTAGTCAAGAAACAACCTGACATAGTCAGGTAACTTACAGTCAATCTCCCAGACTTCTCCATCACTATTCCTGGGTATGTCCTGTCCCACCATCAGGCAGACGATTGGAGGTGGTGACACAGTGATATACAGGCGAGACGTGTATGGATGTCCTCAACATTGACTCCAGACTTCATGCAGTCTCATGGCATCAAGTCGTGCTGATTACTACCTGCCACCATCCGTCAGCTGATGAATCTGTACTCTTTTACCTTGACCACCACTTGGAAAAAGCATTGAGGGTAACAAGTGCACAGAATGTACTCTGCGTGGTGGACTACAGTGTTCATCACCAAAAGTAGCTCTGCAGCAACACTACTGACCTAACTGGCCATGTCGTATAGGACATAACTGCCAGACTGAGCCTGTACCAGCCAGTGAGGGAAACAGCAAGAGGGGGAAAAAATCTAACAATCGCAGATGCATCTCTCCCTGACAGCACTGGTAGGAGTGACCACTGCACAATCTTTGTGTAAATGAAGTACCATCTTCACAATGAGGCTATCCTCCATCACGTTATGTGGCACTACCACTGTATTAAATGGAATAGATTCAGAATAGACCTAGCAGCTAAAACCTGAGCATACATAAGGCACTATGGGCCATCAGCAGCAGTAGAATTGTAGTCAACCACAAATTGTAAGCTCATAGCCTGGCATTATCCCCCACTCTACAATTAACATAAAGCCAGGGACTTGTGCCATTTCCTGCTCCTGCCCGGAACTGGAAAACGTTATCAACTTAGCTTCCAATTTCCACCGAACTCTCACCTTTAACTGGTCCATCTCTGACGCTTCCCTTCCCTTCCTCGAATTCTCTGTTTCCATCTCTGGGGATAGGCTATCCACGAATATTCATTACAAGCCCACTGACTCTCACAGCTACCTCGACTGCACTTCTTTACACCCTGCCTCCTGTAAGGACTCCATTCCATTCCCCCAGTTTCTCCATCTCTGACGCATCTGACAAGGCATTGAACAGGTATTTTGTATCGGTCTTCACAGTGGAGGACATTAATAACATGCCAGTAATTGACAAAGAGATGAACGTAGGTGAGGACCTGGAAACAATCATTATTACGGAAGAGGTAGTGTTGGGCAAGCTAATGGAGCTAAGGATTGATAAGTCTCCTGGCCCTGATGGAATGCATCCCAGGGTACTAAAAGAGATGGCGGGAGAAATAGCAGGTGCACTGACGGTAATTTTCCAAACTTCGCTGGACTCTGGGATAGTCCCAGTTGATTGGAAAACAGCAGATGTGACGCCACTGTTTAAAAAGGGAGGTAGACAAAAGATGGGGAATTATAGACCGGTTAGCTTAACCTCTATACTGGGGAAGATGCTTGAAACTATTATCAAGGAAGAAATAGCAGGGCATCTCGATAGAAATTGTCCCATTGGGCAGACGCAGCATGGGTTCATGAAGGGCAGGTCGTGCTTGGCAAATCTTTTGGAATTCTATGATGACATTACGAGCAAGGTGGACAATGGGGACCCAGTGGATGTGGTGTACCTAGATTTCCAAAAGGCCTTCGACAAGGTGCCGCACAAGAGGCTGCTGCATAAGATAAGGATGCATGGCGTTAGGGGTAAAGTATTAGCATGGATAGAGGATTGGTTGACTAACAGGAAGCAGAGAGTGGGGATAAATGAGTGCTATTCTGGTTGGCAATCAGTCACTAGTGGTGTACCTCAGGGATCGGTGTTGGGACCTCAATTATGTACAATTTATATAGATGATTTGGAGTTGGGGACCACGTGTACGGTGTCAAAGTTTGCAGATGACACTAAGATGAGTGGCAGAGCAAAGTGTGCAGATGACTGTGAAACTTTGCAGAGGAACATAGATACATTGAGTGAGTGGGCAAAGGTCTGGCAGATGGAATACAATGTTAATAAATGTGAAGTCATTCATTTCGGTAGGAGTAACAGTAAAAAGGATTATTACTTGAGTGGTAAAAAGTTTGAGCACGCTGCTATGCAGAGGGACCTGGGTGTCCTTGTGCATGAATCGCAGAAGGTTGGTCTGCAGGTACCGCAAGTAATTAGGAAGGCAAATGGAATTTTGTCCTTCATTGCTAAAGGGATTGAGTTTAAAAGCAGAGAGGTTATGTTGCAGCTGTATAAGGTACTGGTGAGGCCGCACCTGGAGTACAGTGTGCAGTTTTGGTCTCCTTACTTGAGGAAGGATGTACTGGCACTGGAGAGGGTGCAGAGGAGGTTCACTAGGTTGGTTCCGGAGTTGAGGGGGTTGGCTGATGAGGAGAGACTGAGTAGATTGGGATTATGTTCATTGGAGTTCAGAAGAATGAGGGGGGATCTTATAGAAACATATAAAATCATGAAGGGAATAGATAAGATACAAGTAGAGAGGATGTTTCCACTGGCAGGTGAAGCTAGGACAAGAGGGCATAACCTCAAGATTAGAGGGAGTAGAATTAGGACTGAATTAAGAAGGAACCTCTTCACCCAGAGGGTTGTTAATCTATGGAATTCCTTGCCCAGTGAAGTAGTTGAAGCTTCTTCAGTAAACGTCTTTAAAGCTAAGGTAGATATCTTTTTGAACAATAAAGGAATTAAGGGATACGGTGGGAGCGCGGGTAAGTGGATCTGAGTCCACGAAAAGATCAGCCATGATCTGATTGAATGGCGGAGCAGGCTCGAGGGGACGGACGGCCTACTCCTGCTCCTAGTTCTTATGATCTTATGATCTTATGATCTGTTCTGATCATGCTGCCTTCCACAGCATGATATGTATTCCTTTTTCCTCAACCGAGGATTCCCCGCCCCCCCCCACCCCCCCCCCCCCCCCCCCCACTGTGGTTGATACGGCCCTCAAACATGTCTGGCCCATTTCTCGCACTTCTGCCTTTACCCTTTTCCCTCCCTCCCAGAACTGCGACAGGGTTCCCCTTGTCCTCAATCTCCACCCTACTAGCCTCCACATACCAAAGGATCATCCTCCGCCAATTTACACCATCTCCAACGTGATTCCACCACCAAATGCATCTTCCCCTCCCCTTCCCTGTCACCATTCCAAAGGGATCGTTCCCTCCGCGACACCCTTGTCCACTTCTCCATTACTTCGACACCTCATTCCTTCCCATGGCACCTTCCCATGCAATAACAGAAGGTGTAATACCTGCCCTTTTACCTCCTCTCTCCTCGTTATCCAAGGCCCCAAAAACCCCTTTCAGATGGAGCAGCGATTTATTTGAACTTCTTTCAATTTAATATACTGTATTCTCTGCTCTCAATACAGTCTCCTCTACACTGGGGAGACCAAACGGAGACTTGGTGACCACTTTATGGAACACCTCCACTTAGCCGAATGCATGACCCCGAGCTTCTGGTTGCTGGCCACCTCAACACTGCCCCCTGCTCTCATGCCAACATTTCTGTCTTTGGCAGGGACAGGTATATACCGCAGGGCAAGAATTATAACTGGGGGAAAGGAAATTATGATGCTATTAGGCAAGATTTAGGATGCGTAGGATGGGGAAGGAAACTGCAGGGGATGGGAACAATCGAAATGTGGAGCTTATTCAAGGAGCAGCTACTGCGTGTCCTTGATAAGTATGTACCTGTGAGGCAGGGAGGAAGTTGTCGTGCGAGGGAGCCGTGGTTTACTAAAGAAGTTGAAGCGCTTGTCAAGAGGAAGAAGAAGGCTTATGTTAGGATGAGACGTGAAGGCTCAGTTAGGGCGCTTGAGAGCTACAAGCTAGCCAGGAAGGATCTAAAGGGAGAGCTAAGAAGAGCAAGGAGAGGACACGAGAAGTCATTGGTGGATTGGATCAGGGAAAACCCTAAGGCTTTCTATAGGTATATCAGGAATAAAAGAATGACTAGAGTTAGATTAGGGCCAATCAAGGATAGTAGTGGGAAGTTGTGTGTGGAATCAGAGGAGATAGGGGAAGTGTTAAATGAATATTTTGCGTCAGTATTTACAGTAGAGAAAGAAAATGTTGTTGAGAATACTGAGATTCAGGCTACGAGGCTAGATGGGATTGAGGTTCACAAGGAGGAGGTGTTAGCAATTTTGGAAAGTGTGAAAATAGATAAGTCCCCTGGGCCAGATGGGATTTATCCTAGGATTCTCTGGGAAGCCAGGGAGGAGATTGCAGAGCCTTTGTCCTTGATCTTTATGTCGTCATTGTCGACAGGAATAGTGCCGGAAGACTGGAGGATAGCAAATGTTGTCCCCTTGTTCAAGAAGGGGAGTAGAGACAGCCCTGGTAATTATAGACCTGTGTGCCTTACTTCGGTTGTGGGTAAAATGTTGGAAAAGGTTATAAGAGACAGGATTTATAATCATCTTGAAAAGAATAAGTACATTAGCGATAGTCAGCACGGTTTTGTGACGGGTAGGTCGTGCCTCACAAACCTTATTGAGTTTTTCGAGAAGGTGACCAAACAGGTGGATGAGGGTAAAGCAATGGATGTGGTGTATATGGATTTCAGTAAGGCGTTTGATAAGGTTCCCCACGGTAGGCTATTGCAGAAAATACGGAAGTATGGGGTTGAAGGTGATTTAGAGCCTTGGATCAGAAATTGGCTAGCTGAAAGAAGACAGAGGGTGGTGGTTGATGGCAAATGTTCATCCTGGAGTTTAGTTACTAGTGGTGTACCGCAAGGATCTGTTTTGGGGCCACTGCTGTTTGTCATTTTTATAAATGACCTGGAAAATGGTGTAGAAGGGTGGGTTAGTAAATTTGCAGATGACACTAAGGTCGGTGGAGTTGTGGATCGTGCCGAAGGATGTTGTAGGGTACAGAGAGACATAGATAGGCTGCAGAGCTGGGCTGAGAGATGGCAAATGGAGGTTAATGCGGAAAAGTGTGAGGTGATTCACTTTGGAAGGAGTAACAGGAATGCAGAGTACTGGGCTAATGGGAAGATTCTTGGTAGTGTAGATGAACAGAGAGATCTTGGTGTCCAGGTGCATAAATCCCTGAAGGTTGCTAACCAGGTTAATAGGGCTGTTAAGAAGGCATATGGTGTGTTAGCTTTTATTAGTAGGGGGGTCGAGTTTCGGAGCCATGAGGTCATGCTGCAGCTGTACAAAACTCTGGAGAGACCGCACCTGGAGTATTGCGTGCAGTTCTGGTCACCGCATTATAGGAAGGATGTGGAAGCTATGGAAAGGGTGCAGAGGAGATTTACTAGGATGTTGCCTGGTATGGAGGGAAGGTCTTATGAGGAAAGGCTGAGGGACTTGAGGTTGTTTTCGTTGGAGAGAAGGAGGAGGAGAGGTGACTTAATAGAGACATATAAGATAATCAGAGGGTTAGATAGGGTGGATAGTGAGCGTCTTTTTCCTCGGATGGTGATGGCAAACACGAGGGGACATAGCTTCAAGTTGAGGGGTGATAGATATAGGACAGATGTCAGAGGTAGTTTCTTTACTCAGAGAGTAGTAAGGGCGTGGAACGCCCTGCCTGCAGCAGTAGTAGATTCGCCAACTTTAAGGGCATTTAAGTGGACATTGGATAGACACATGGATGAAAATGGAATAGTGTAGGTCAGATGGTTTCACAGGTCGGCGCAACATCGAGGGCCGAAGGGCCTGTACTGCGCTGTAATGTTCTAATTCTAATTCCTGTATTCCAGTGAACATCAACAGAAGTTCGAGGAGCAGCACCTGATCTTTTGATTAGGGACTCTGCAGCCATGCGGACTGAACATTGAGTTCAATAACTTCATAGAATGACTGGCCTTTTTTATATTTTATTTTTTAACCATGTGCCTATTTTTGATGTAGTCAGAGCACGTCATTATTCCACTGTTAACACTGTCTCTGGACTAATGCTTTACCTTTCATCACACAAAATTTGTCTTTGACATAGGAAAGCTTTGTTATTTAATCTCTCCTGCCATCAGCCCTATCAAACACCTTCCCCTTTGCTCTCTCCCCCACCACGCTCCTCTTCACTTGCTTAAAACCTAATTCTTTTCTCACTTTTCCCAGTTCTGATAAAAGGTCACAGACCTGAAATGTTAACTCTGCTTCTGTATCAACAGATGCCAGAGCTGCTGAGTATTTCCAGCACTTCTTGTTTTTAGTTCAGATTTCCAGCATCTGCAGTATTTTTGCTTTTATTTAAGCCAGGGGCCAACCTTGACTCAATGAAGAGTGCAGGAGAGAATTCAGGATGCAGCATTAAGTCGAACTAAAAATGGGGTGCCCCCTGGTGAAAACAGATCACACCACTACATAAATGCTAAGCAGTTGAAGCAGCATGCGATAAACAAAACAAAACAATACCACAGCCAACAGATCAGATCAAAGCTTTGCAGTCCTGCCACATCCAATTGTGCATGTGGGTGGAGAATTAAACAACTAACCAGAGGCGGAGGCTGCACAAAAATCCCCATCCTCAGTGATGGGGGAGCCCAGCAGGTCAGTGCAAAAACAAGGATGGAAGACTTGAAAGCGCCTTCAGCCAGATCTGACAAGTGGTTGATCCACCTCTACATCCTCCTGTGGTCTACAACGTCATAGATGTCAGTTTTCAGCCAATTTGTTTCACTCCACGTGATAGTAAAAACGGCTAAATGCACTGGAAATAGCGAAGTCATAGAGTATTAGATTCATAGAGTTATACAGCACAGAAACAGCTCCTTTGGCCCATCGTGTCAGTATTGGCAGTCAAGCACCTAACTATTGTAATCCCATTTTCCAGCACTTGGCCCGTAGCCTTGTATGCTATGACATTTCAAGTGCTCATCTAAATACTTCTTAAATGTTGTGAGGGTTCCTGCCTCTACCACCCCTTCAGGCAGTGTGTTCCAGATTTCAACCACCCTCTGGGTCACATTTTTATCCTCAAATCCCCTCTAAACCTCCTTACCCTTAACTTAAATCTATGCTATCTGGTTATTGACCCCCTCCGCTAAGGGAAAAAGTTTCTTTCTATCTAACCTAACAATGCCCGTCATAATTTTGTTTACCTCAATCATGCCACCCGCCCCTCCACCCAGCCTTCTCTGCTCTAAGGAAAACAACCCTAGCCTTTTCAGTCTCTCTACATAGCTAGTTAGGTGGGACAGTAAGCGGTGAGCAGGACATAAAGAGGTTGCAGAAGGATGTGGTCAGATTGGGTGAATGGGCAAGAACATGGCAGATGGCGAAGTGTGAAGTTCTCTGATTTTTTCAGAAAAACTAAAAGCAGAATATTTTGAATGGTAAGAGACTGGGAAAAGTATGCAGTACCTTGGTATTCTTGTACAAGAATCACAGAAAGTTAAACTGGAGGTATACCGGGCAATTAGAAAGGCAAATAGAGTGTTAGCTTTTGTTACAAAGGGATTGGAGCATAAAAGTAAAGTCTTACTACAGTTGTTGAGATGACACACCTGGAACAAAGTGTGCAGATTCGGCCTCCAAACCGAAATAAGTCAATACTCGCTCGAGAGTGAGTGCAACTAAGGTAGACTATACTTGTTCCTTGGATGATTCCTTGGGAATTGTCCGATGTGTTTTATTCTAGAAAGCCAGTTGGTGAAGGATAGAACATGAGACAAATCTTTATATACTTCTGTATTTATTCACACAGTTCTTTTGGGCCTCCTTATCTCGAGAGACAATGGATACGCGCCTGGAGGTGGTCAGTGGTTTGTGAAGCAGCGCCTGGAGTGGCTATAAAGGCCAATTCTGGAGTGACAGGCTCTTCCACAGGTGCTGCAGAGAAATTTGTTTGTTGGGGCTGTTGCACAGTTGGCTCTCCCCTTGCGCCTCTGTCTTTTTTCCTGCCAACTACTAAGTCTCTTCGACTCGCCACAATTTAGCCCTGTCTTTATGGCTGCCCGCCAGCTCTGGCGAATGCTGGCAACTGACTCCCACGACTTGTGATCAATGTCACACGATTTCATGTCGCGTTTGCAGACGTCTTTATAACGGAGACATGGACGGCCGGTGGGTCTGATACCAGTGGCGAGCTCGCTGTACAATGTGTCTTTGGGGATCCTGCCATCTTCCATGCGGCTCACATGGCCAAGCCATCTCAAGCGCCGCTGACTCAGTAGTGTGTATAAGCTGGGGATGTTGGCCGCTTCACACAGTTACACATTACAATATGTACACCTTCTAAACCCTAAAACCACAGTTTTAGTCTCTGCCTATGCATAAGGGGCTCACATGGATTTCCAGTCAGTGCCCACCACAATTAACCATATTAAACGTATAATAAACACAATGAACAGAGTCTGAGTAGGCTAGGCATATATTCCCTGGGGTTTATACGAAATGAGACCTTATCGAATTGAAACTGAAAAAAAATCTTAAAGAGCTTGACAGGGTAGACGCTGGGAAAGTGTTTCTGCTGGCTGGGGTATCTAGAATACATGGCCACAGTAGCGTAATAAGGCGCCGGCCATTTTGGACTGAGGTGAGGAGAAATGTCTTCATTAAAAGACTAGTGAATCGTTTCAGATCTCTAACCCAGAGTGCTGGGGATGTTCAGTCGTTGAGCATGCTCAAGGGAAAGATTGATCTATTGTTGAGCACTAATGAAATTAAAGGATATGAGGATAGTGCATGAATGTGAAGTTGAGGTACAAAATCAGCTATGATACTGTTGAATGCCGAGGCAGGATCAAATGAACTACTCAAATTCCCAATGTTCCCTATAAGCTGGAGACGTTCTATGTGGCTACTTTGAAATGTATGGCCCCCATAAATGGTTTTAAGAATGGGCGTGCACACACATGATTTATCACGGAGCAATGCCTGTGCCGTACTTTTGAGGCTGCTAAGTGGCCACGCAGATTACCAGAAACATTTTTCAGCTCCCACTTTTCTTATGTTGTTATACTACACACTATCCGAACTCAATCGGGGCGTCTGCCCTGCTTAGGCAATGTCTAGTAACACTGGAACATTCCTCACTGGGTTACAAATGTCTAATGAGATTGCATTCCTCCTGGTTTTAACACTGTCAGATCTCACTGGGCAAAACATCCACACACTGCTGATCTCACTGGGTCCTTCCTCGTGCTACGCACTGTCTGATCTCACCAAATCCATCCTCTCTGGGTTACACACTGTCTAAACTAACTGGGCCCATCCTCTTCGGGTTACACACTGATCTCACTGGGTCCATCCTTCCCGGCTTACATTATGTTGGATCTCACTGGGTCCATCCTCCCCTGGTCACACACTGTCAAAGAGAAAAAGAGCAGGCAGGAGCAGAGCTTTAAAAGAACGCCAAAAGGACAGATTCAGAGACCAGAGAGAGAGAAAGAGCAAAAGAGAATGGTGGGAGCAGAGAGAGACAGAGAGAGACACAGAGAGAGAGAGCACGGGAGCGGAGAGAGAGAGCACGGCAGGAGCAGAGAGAGACAGAAACAGAGAAATAGCTCGGCGGGAGCAGAGAGAGAGACGAAGAGAGAGAGAGCACGGCAGGTGCAGAGAAAGATAGAGGCAATGAGAGAGAGAGGACGGGAGCAGAGAGAATGAAAGAGCACAGGAAGCACTGAGAGAGAGACAGAGATCACAGCGGGAGCAGAGAAAGAGAGACAGAGAGAGAGAGCACAGCGGAAGCAGAGTGAGAGAGAGAGCACAGCGGGAGCAGAGAGAGAGACAGGGAGTGAGAGAGAGGGCACAGCGGGAGCAGAGAGAGAGAGCACAGCGGGAGCAGAGAGAGAGAGAGAGAGAGAGAGCACAGTGGGAGCAGAGAGAGAGAGAGAGCACAGCGGGAGCAGAGAGAGAGAGAGAGAGAGAGCACAGCGGGAGCAGAGAGAGAAAGCACAGCAGGAGCAGAGCAGGGGGAAAAAATCGAAAAGTAACATCAGAGTGACGTCACAGTCGACAGAGTGAGAGGGATTGGAGCTGCTGAGGTGATTATACAGGTAAGCTTTTAGTTTAATTTAATATCAATCAATCAAATATAAAATAAGTTAGGGTTAGGATCTTCTGATGAAAGGTCACTGACCTGAAGCATTAACTCTGCTTCTCTTCACAGATGCTGCCAGACATGCTGAGTATTTCCAGCATTTCGTGTTTGTGTTTCAGTCTAACCTCAGTAGTGGGAAAATTATTGGAATCTATTCTAAGAGACAGGATAAAATGTTACATTTAGAAAGGCACAGGTTAATCAAGTATAGTCAGCATGGATTTGTTAATGAAAGATCTTGTTTGACCAAGTTGATCCAAATTTTGAAGAAGTAACAAGGAAGATAGATGAAGGTAGTGCACTTGATGTGGTCTACATAGATTTTAGCAAAGCTTTTGACAAGGTCCCACAAGGCAGACTGGTTAAAAAATAAAATCGCAAGTGATCCAGAGAAATGCAGCAATGTGAATACAAAAATAAAAGCAAAATACTGCGGATGCTGGAAATCTGAAATAAAAACAAGAAATGCTGGAATCACTCAGCAGGTCTGGCAGCATCTGTGGAAAGAGAAGCAGAGTTAACGTTTCGGGTCAGTGACCCTTCTTCGGAACTGACAAATATAAGAAAAGTCACAGATTATAAGCAAGTGAGGTGGGGGTGGGGCAAGAGATAACAAAGGAGAAGGTGCAGATTGGACCAGGCCACATAGCTGACCAAAAGGTCACGGAGCAAAGGCAAACAATATGTTAATGGTGCGTTGAAAGACAAAGCACCAGCACAGATTAGGTGTAAATACACTGAATATTGAACAGCAGCAAGTGCAAACCTGAAAAAAACCAGTGGGTAAGCAAACTGAACAAACTAAGATGAAATGAAATAAATGCAAAAAAAAGATTGTAAAAAATGTAAAAAAGAATGTAGAAAAAAGGAAGAAAAAATAACTAAAAATGAAAGTAAAATGGGCGGCTGTCATGCTTTGAAATTATTAAACTCAATGTTCAGTCCGGCAGGCTGCAGTGTGCCTAATCGGGAGATGAGATGCAGTTCCTCGAGCTTGCGTTGATGTTCACTGGAACACTGCAGCAATCCCAGGACAGAGATGTGAGCATGAGAGCAGGGGGGAGTGTTGAAATGGCAAGCAACCGGAAGCTCAGGGTCCTGCTTGCGGACTGAGCGGAGATGTTCCGCAAAGCGGTCACCCAGTCTGCGCTTGGTCTCCCCAATGTAGAGGAGACCACATTGTGAGCAGCGAATACAGTATACTACATTGAAAGAAGTACAAGTAAATCGCTGCTTCACCTGAAAGGAGTGTTTGGGGCCTGGGATAGTGAGGAGAGAGGAGGTAAATGGGCAGGTATTGCACCTCCTGTGATTGCAGGGGAAGGTGCCCTGGGACGGGGACGAGGTGGTGGGGGTAATGGAGGAGTGGACCAGGGTGTCGCGGAGGGACAAGTGTAGGGAACCACTAGTATTGGAGCAGGATGATCACATCTCCTCTAAGTGTAGGTGCCACTAGTACAGAGGAAGATGGACACATTTATTGTCATAATAAGTGCTATTAGCCTCAGGGGAACCTGGTCACCTCTAGAGTAAGTGACTTGATATCACTATCACAGTGATATCCTGCTCACCTCTAGCATAATTGAAGGGTACCACATGTACTGGAGGAATGTGGCCAAAATGCACCCCAGTGTGAATATGGTGCAACTCCAGCAAGGATAAGCATACAGATCTCTGTGTACATGGACTGGTCCCACTAGTCTCAGAAGACTAAAATCACCAGTATTGCTGAAGGACTGTTTTCATCACAAATATTGCAGGATTTCTTTTGCTGCCTGATCGTCAGGTTTTGAGTCAATATGTTCGATTGAAGGGCAGTGTCAGGATGATTCATGCTGACAGTTACGTTGGCTGATCCTGTAGGAATCGGATCCACACTCATGTAGTAATTTTGTATTTTAATTTTGTGTTTTTAAAACTGTCAGCGTTAACCGTTTCGCTAATTCTGAATTGTCAAAAAAAAACTACTTACTAGGTCTATTTTTTAAATGACTGCAACCAATGCTAATTAGGATTAAAGCTGATTGTCTCCTTAGAGGATAAATGTCTGTATAAATATAGGTTCCCCGGCATCAGCTCAGACATGCACTAGTCTTTCAACTCATACAGGATTCATCTATTCTTACATAAAATGAGGAAATCAGCTGTTCTGGTGATCAAAGACATTTACTATCCGATTGTCGCAGCCGTGGGTGTCCTTGATGAGCCATTATAAACTATTTATTTGTAATATGTGTTGACAATCTCCCTGTTTATACCACATGTTGAATAAGAAAACATGTTTCCCCGGTGCCAGCATTACACAGTCGCTGGTTACTGGAACAAACTTGTGAACTGGGTATCCACACCTTCTCTGTTTCCCTTAATCTGATAGCCTTACTGATGTTACAATGCTACAGCAGCTCAGTAAAATATATGGGCCGGTTTCCCAGGTAATGGCTCCACAGCTAGTGCTATATAATCGCACTGAATGGAGCAAAATGCTGTCAATGAATATCGCCATATATATTTCAAACAACCACTAAAACATTATTTATCTCGCCTCTCTTTCTTACAGTGAACTTGGTGGCGATTGTGATTCTCTCCCGAAGAAACTGCGGCCTTTCCAAATGTATTTCTGTTTATATGGTGGCCATGGCAACAGCAGATCTCCTGGTTCTGATCATCAACGTAATAGTGTATCGTATTTTCAGATATCACTTTCCACTTTCATTCCTGTCTTACACTCCCATGTGTAGGGTTATTCTATACCTATGTATAGATTTGTCTGTTTGGTTCACAGTCTCCTTCACATTTGACCGTTTTGTAGCTGTCTGTTTCCAGAAGTTTAAAGCAAGATATTGCACAGCAAGAACTGCAGGTGTGGTTATAACAACGTTTTGTATCTGGAGTTTTTTGAAGAATATTCGCTTTTTATTTGCATTCGAACCTCAGCAAATAATTAACAATATGCAGTGGGGCTGTCGGGCAAACGTGGAATTTTTTTCTTCACCACTCGGTACAGCGTGGATCTGGTTTCACAGTGCCTGGCTCGTTTGGCTTCCTTTTACTTTAATTGTCTCATTTAATTGTTCAACCATTGGATGTATTTTAGTGGCCAATAGAACCCGCAGGAAACTCCGGGGTAACAGGAGTGAGAATCGCAGTGATTCAGAAATGGAGAACCAAAGGAAATCCATTATTTTATTGTTCACTGTATCGGGCTGTTTTATACTGTTGTGGCTGACAACTGTCGTGAGTTACGTGGCGACCAGACTGAACGACACCATTTATTACCGAGGTGACCGCACAGCCCCTGGATACATCGCCTTTGAAACCGGAACTTTTCTTAAGTATTTGACTTGTATTCAAAACCCATGCATTTATGTCGCGACTCAGAGGAAATTCAGAGAAGAGCTGAAGAATGTGTTGAAATCTCCCTGGGCAGTGATCCTGAGATTAGTTAGAAAATGCAGATACAATTAAAGAAAACTTATTCATATCGGAAAGTCAAGTTCAACACATTTCCCATCGTCCAGCGCCCTTCTTTTTCGGTAATGTGAAAAGTAGATTAGCTCTTGTGTGCACAGTTCTTTCATTTTGTATCACACGTTCGATGTCAGCATTACATTCCTTCATTGAGTAAACAGAACTTATTGCTGTAAATTCAGCACATTTAAATTAATGTTTCAAAGATAACAATGATGGGTTATGGCAGTGACGTCATGCATGTGGTTAAGAGAGAGAACCACCTTATATACGAGATACTGGGATTGGACGCGCCAGTTTATTTCATCAATAAAACTTCATTTGGTGCAGAAACAAAGGTCTTGCGATCGTTCACATTGGTAACATTCCGGGAAGTTTGGTGTGAATATTGCTAGTGTGGGTCTCACTATCAGAGTCATTTCTCATTGACAAATTTAACCGGGAACTTGTCACATGATAAGTTTTTAAATGGAGGAAACTGTCAGAACTCGACACTGATCAATGTGACGTTTCACCTCTTTTGCCCCAGATACTGAATTGAAATGTTGATTGTACACTGACTGCTGTCTCTCGCTCATCATAGGGAGAAGCTGCTGTTTTGTTGTGCAGTCCGTAACAGCATCCTGAGCAATAGTATTGCTATTCTGTCTCAATCAGTTTCCGAAACCGAATGCTAAAGGAATGTAATATTGAATAATTTGTCATAAGATTATTAACTATTACATTCAGAGAAAGTTGTCTGTAAAAAAACGCCTGTCAGAGTATCAAAAAATGTCAAACTGATATTAAGTTTCTGGTGTTTAGCAGAACGTCTGCAGACAGTTGGAAAGTATCTTTGGTAATTATCGGCTTATTATGCATTTGCACATTATTCCAAATAATAATTAAATAAGTTCCAGGGAGTTTGAATCAGTTACAAATCGTTCATCCGCCATCTCTCTTCAATCTGCCAGGAACGCCAAAGAATAGGAGCAGGTTCTCAATGAAAAGGAGCTGCAGGGTGTGGATGAACAACAAGCTCCAGGGACACAAATAATCATTTCCGAGAAAACGGCTTTCCTGGTGCAAAGTCCACAAGAAACAAACAACAATGTTGGAAAAGATTACAAAAGCAAACAATTGGTGATAATTCTATTTTAAAAACTGCTAAGGCCGCTGTTAGACAACCAAGTAAAACTTCGGTCTCTCACTTTGGAAAGGCCATTAAATAGAGAGAGAGCAGATAGCGTAGATACAATAGGATGATGCCAGGAATCAAAACCGTACAGATGTGGAGAAACAGGACATTGCATCAATATGCACTGAAGGACACAGAATAGTCAGGGGGAAATCATATGTGCATTTGAAGCAGAGAAAATAAGTGTCTGTGGAAAGAGGATAATTCTGTAATCCAAGAACTCGGTGCAGAAATATAGCGGCGAACGACCAGAATATCATTTTTTTTCTTTATTCGTTCAAGGGATGTAGGCATCACTGCCTTGGGGCACAGCTAGCTCTGCAGCACAGGTCTTCAGTACTATTGCCGGAATGTTGTCAGGACCCGTAGACTTTGCAATATCCAGTGTTTTCATTCGTTTCTTGACATTACATGGAGTGAATCGAATTGACTGAAGACTGGCATCTGTGATGCTGGGACTTCAGGAGGAGGCCGAGAATATATCAATAGTTTTATAAGTTACCTATGTGGCATATTGTCAATGTTTTTTCTAAGATACCCTCATCCCCATTGAGATTCTATTCAACAAAACATATTTAATAATCTGTTAACAAGAAGATCCCAGGGCTTCAATAGCCACCCTGACCTTACAGGTTGCCATTTGTCCATAGCCTACTTTCAATATGTAATGACCTTTCTGTGCAGTGCCAGATGTCCCACTCCATTCTATAATTACCCATCATTTGCAGATATTCCTGGAATTCACAATTCCATGTTTGAAGAAATTATACGAAATTGCACTTTATGTCTTTAGAACATAGGATTCCTTCAGATGAATGGCGGTTTTAAGATATGAGGAGATAACCAAAGTTATTTTCTCAAATTCATCACTGTGACAAGGAGTTCAATCATAACGATCTACAAAATGTGAAATTAATAATTGAATATTCCTGTCACGACATATACTTCAGTGTAGAAGAGAAGGAGAATACAAATACTTAACGTTATTCTAGAAATGCGCCATTTTATCCTGACAGTTTGTAATGGGTTAGTTTGTGGCGCTTGTCCCTACTTCAATGAATCAAAAAAAAACCCTGACAGTTCAGTTAGCTGCACTTTATTGAAGTTCAAATAGAACAATTATCGTTATATTATATTTACCAGGCCTAAACACAGCATCAGCGAATGGAATATCTTGCGCTGTGAATCCAGGTATTATCCTACATTGTTGAGATACTGTTGTAAGAAAGCTGAGTTTTGGTATCCTGAAAGATAACAGCTGAAAAATCAGACGCATCCTACATTCCCTCCTTGAACTCCTGATGAAGGAATTGTCTGGGATTGGTGGGAGGAGGTTGGGTTGGGATGGTTACCTCCCAGTGTAGGTGGAGGGATGAATGATGTTTGACTCCGTTCACGATCTCTGTTGTATTCAACCCAGTTCTGATCAGAAAGAATGTAATTTATGAATCATTGATTAAGTTATCCTCCAGCTCCTGTGTGTGAGAATTTCTTACCAATGAGAAAGATGAGTCCAAACCCTAAGTCATGCACTAATCAAATTAAACGGTCATAAATCAGAACTGAAAGTTAAAGCTGGACACACAGGAGATCAATAGACATTAACACATATAAAAAGATTTATCTAGCAATTGTGTAGTAAAACACAGATGGGGAGAGTTACTTAAAAAAAAGTAATGGCAGTTGTCCAGACAATTAACTTATCACTAGAAATCAGCATCAAAGGATGCTGAGCGTTAATCACAACAGCAAGGAAACCCAGCGGTTATAAACTGGTGAGATTTTTTATTCATTGATGGGCTGTGGATGTGGCTGGAAACTCCATCTTTTGTTGTCCATTCCTAATTGTCAGTGAGAAGGTGGTTCTGAGCCATCTTCTTGAATGGCTGCAGTCCATTTGTGAAGGTACTTTATAATTCTGTTAGGAAGGGAGCTCTAGGATTGTGTACCAGTGAGAGTGAATGAAAGGTGTGTGGCTTGGAAGGAAACCTGGAAGTGGTGTTGTTCCCATGCACTGGCCGAATTTGTATGTCTAGACATTACAGGTGGCGGTGTGAAATTTGTTGTTGAAGTATCCTTGTTGGTATGCTAATATAAAAGCAAAATACTGAAGATCCTGGAAATTTGAAATAAAAACAAGAAATGCTGGGAATAGTCAGCAGGTCTGGCAGCACCTGTGGAAAGAGAAGCAGAGTTACCGTTTCAGGCCAGTGACCCTTCTTCAGAACTGACAACTATTAGAAATGTAAATGGTTTTAAGCAAGTCAAACAGGAGTTGGGGCAAGCGAATACAAATATTTACTAAAATAAAAACAAGAAATGCTGGAAATACTCAGCAGGTCTGGCAGCATCTGTGGAAAGAGAAGCAGAGTTAACGTTTTGGGTCAGTGACCCTTCTTCGGAACTAGCAAATATTAGAAATGTCAAAGGTTAGAAGCAAGTGAGGCAGGGGTGGGGCAAGAGATAACAAAGGAGAAGGTGTAGATTGGACAAGGCCACATAGCTGACCAAAAGGTCATGGAGCAAAGGCAAACAATATGTTAATGGTGTGTTGAAAGACAAAGCATTAGTGCAAATAGGGTGTTAACGGACTGAAGGTTGAACAGCAGCAAGTACAAACCTGAAAAAAAAAACAGTGGGTAAGCAAACTGAACAAACTAAGATGAAATGAAATAAATATGAAAAAAAGTTGTAAAAAATGCCAAAAAGAATAAAAGAAAATGAAAAAATAACTAAAAATAAAAGTAAAATGGGGGGCCCGTCATGCTCTGAAATGATTGAACTCATTGTTCAGTCCGGCAGGCTGTAGTGTGCCTAATTGGTAAATGAGATGCTGTTCCTCGAGCTTGCGTTGATGTTCACTGGAACAGTGCAGCAATCCCAGGACAGAGATGTGAGCATGAGAGCAAGGGGGGAGTGTTGAAATGGCAAGCAACCGGAAGCTCAGGGTCCTGCTTGCGGACTGAGCGGAGGTGTTCCACAAAGCGGTCACCCAGTCTGCCTTTTGTCTCCCCAATGTAGAGGAGACCACATTGTGAGCAGCGAATACAGTATACTACATTGAAAGAAGTACAAGTAAATCGCTGCTTCACCTGAAAGGAGTGTTTGGGGCCTGGGATAGTGAGGAGAGAGGAGGTAAATGGGCAGGTACTACACCTCCTGCGATTGCAGGGGAAGGTGCCATGGGACGGGGACGAGCTGGTGGGGTAATGGAGGAGTGGACCAGGGCGTCACGGAGGGAATGATCCCTTCGGAATGCTGACAGGGGAAGGGAGGGGAAGATGCGTTTGTTCGTGGCATCACGCTGGAGGTGGCGGAAATAGTGGAGAATGATCCTTTGGATATGAAGGCTGATGTGGTGGAAAGTGAGGACAAGGGCAACCCTGTCACGGTTCTGGGAGGGAGGGAAGGGGTGAGGGAAATGAGCCAGACAGGGTTGAGGGCCCTGTCAACAACAGTGGGGTGGGAATCCTCGGTTGAGGAAAAAGGAGGTCATATCAAAAACTTTTCATGGAAGGTAGCATCATCAGAGCAGAAGCGTCGGAGATGGAGAAACTGGGAGAATGTAATGGAGTCCATACAGGAGGTAGGCTGTGAAGAAGTGTAGTCGAGGTAGCTGTGGGAGTCGGTGGGCTTATAATGGATATTAGTAGACAACCTATCCCCAGAGATGGAGACAGAGAAGTCGAAGAAGGGAAGGGAAGTGTCAGAGATGGACCATGTAAAGGTGAGAGAAGGGTGGAAATTGGAGGCAAAGTTGATAAAGTTTTCCAGTTCGGAGCGGGAGCAGGAAACGGCACCGATACAGATATCAATGTACCAGAAAAAGAGTTGGGGGAGTGGGCCTGAGTAGGACTGGAACAAACAAGTCCTCCACCACACTCTCAGTCACAGCATTTGTGACCCTAACCACTTACTGTGCAAAGAACTTTTTCCTCATTTCGCCTCTGGTTATTATTTGCCATTCTCCTTTAATCAGTGTCCTCTGGTTCTGGATGCCTCGGCCAATAGGAACAGTTTCTCCCTATCTACTCTGTCCAGAGCCCTCATGGTTTGGAACACCTTTATCATATCGCCTCTTAATCTGCACTCCAAGGAGAACAAGGCCAGCTTTTCCAACATATCCACATAACTGAAGATCTTCATCCGCAGAATCATTCTCCTGAATAATTTCGGTAATGTCATTGAATTTCAAAAGCAGATGGTTAGACTGTCACTCTGACTTTGGTTGTTGGAGGCCCAATATTTAAGTCCCAGGACATCACTGCAGAATTTCCTCAGGGTATTGTCCTAGTCCCAACCAACTTCAGCAGCTTCATCAATAACCTTCGCTCCATCATAAGATCTGAAGTAGGGGTGATCGCTGCTGATTGCACAGTACCATTAACAACCTCTCCGAAACTGAAGCAGTCCGTGTCCACATGCTGCAAGACTTGGACAACATTGAGCCTTGGGCTGACAAGTGAAAAGTAACATTCGGACCACACAATTGCCAGGCAATAGCCATCAAGAAAAGAGAATCGAGCCATCTCCTTTTGGTATTAAACGGCATCACCATCAACATCCTGTGAGTTACCATTGACGGGAAATTTAACTGGACAAGCCATATAAATACTGTTGCGACTTGAGCAGGTCAGAGGCTTGGAATTCTGTGGTGAGTAATTCAATTTGTGATTCCCCAAAACCTATCCACTATCTACAAGGCACCAGTCAGGAGTGTGATGGAATATTCGCCACTTGCCTGGATGAGTGCAGAGCCAACACTCAAAAACTGGACAATAAACAGGAAAAAGCAGCCTCCTTGATCAGATCCCTACCCACAACCTTATACTTTCACTCACTCCACCACCTTATACTTTCACTCACTCCACCAGCGGTGAACAGTGGCAGCAATGTGTACCATCTACAAGGTAGCCTGTGGCAACCCGACAAGCCTCCTTTGACAGCATCTTCCAACCCACGACATTTACCACCTAGAAGAACAAGGGCACCAGACACATGCAAATTTCCCTTCAAGTCCCACATCATCCTGTCTTGGAACTATATCTCAATTCCTACACTGCCGCTTCTTAAAACATCTGGAACCCCCTCCCCCCACGAGTGGGACTGATAGACTACGGTGGTTTAAGAAGGCAAATCACCACCAAATTCTCAAGGGCAATTATGGATGGGCAACAAATGCTGGCTTTGCCAGCCTCGCCCACATACCAAGAAAGGATTAAAAAAAGGTCCTGCACAGCATATTCACCACTGACAGAAAAAAAAAGTTACATATGCTCCTATGGGCTAAACTGGTATCGCTCAAAAGAAAAACACTGCTAAAGTGGATGACTATTGAAACCATCATACATGTTTTACAAGATGTTTAAGTTGCTCGCGACAAATGATTTTGGATTTTATTTTGTAATTTTTAGTCCTCAATTAGTTTCATTCTGTGAAATATTCTGAAGCATCGAGTACTTTCACTGGAAGGCATGTAAACCACTAAGCTCTGGTTGAGATCTGACATGGACACTTTATTAACTTCTGTACCTCTGAATTTTTGCTGAGATCCTTCTGCTCATTGTAAAGTTAATTGGCCGATCCGCTCCCCACAAGGCTTTAGACCAGCTAATAACAGCTCTAACACAAGGCTCATAAAAATCTGTGCACGCTGTGGGCAATTAGTTCAAACTCACACAGTACTGGTCTCGACCACAGTTGGACCGGTGGGACCAGGATCATACGCTCCTCTGGAGATTATTGAGGTGCACCACAAGTTCTGTTTTTGGTGCATATATCATCGGCAGAAATATTATTTCCATTCTGGTTCTCAATAGCGGTGAACATCTCAGCAAGTTAATATGTTAAATTGTATTTGCATCATTGCCGTTTGCTTAATGGAGAAATGTGGGGGAGGGTACTGGGGTGGGCGGGTGATGTTGGTCTGAACCATGTAAATAGACGGCACTGGAACTCTGGACCTTGTCATTGAAATTTGCTAGCGTCACTCGGGAGGGTTTAAACTAGTGGGGCAGGGGGGTGGGAACCAGAGCAATAGGACAGCAAGTGAAATAAATGAGGAGGAAGTAGTACATAAGGCCAGTAAGACGAAGAGGAAGAGCAGGCAGGGAGATGCTGCGGAGCACAGCAGGACTGGTGGTCTGAAGTGCATTTGTTTCAATGAGAGAAGTATAACAGGTAAGGCAGATGAACTTAGGGCTTGGATTAGTACTTGGAAATATGATGTTGTTGCTATTACAGAGACTTGGTTGAGGGAACGGTAGGATTGGCAGCTAAATGTTCCAGGCTTTAGAAGCTTCAGGTGGGATAGAGGGGGATGTAAAAGGGGTGAGGAGTTGCATTACTGGTTAAGGAGAATATCACAGCTGTACTGCGGGAGGACACCTCAGAGGGGTCATGCAGTGAGGCAATATGGGTGGAGCTCAGGAATAGGAAGGGTGCAGTCACGATGTTGGTGGTTTACTACAGGCCTCCCAACAGCCAGCAGGAGGTAGAGGAGTAGATATGTAGACAGATGTTGGAAAGATGTAAAGGTAACAGGGTTGTGGTGGTGGGTGATTTTAACTTCCCCAATATTGACTGGGATTCACTTAGTTCGCGGGGCTTGGATGGGGCAGAATTTGTGAGGAGCATCCAGGAGGGCTTCTTGAAACAGTATGTAGATAGTCCAACTTGGGATGGGGCCATTCTGGACCTGGTATTGGGGAATGAGCCCGGCCAGGTGATCGATGTTTCAGTGGGGGAGCATTTCGGGAGCAGTGACCATAATTCCATAAGTTTTAAGGTACTTGTGGATAAGGATAAGTGCAATCCTCGAGTGAAGGTGCTAAATTGGGGGAAGGCAAATTATCACAATATTAGGAAGGAACTGAAGAATTTAGATTGGGGGCGGCTGTTTGAGGGTAAATCAACATCTGACATGTGGGAGTGTTTCAAACGTCAGCTGATTAGAATCCAGGAACAGCATGTTCCTGTGAGGAAGAAAGACAAGTTTGGCAAGTTTCGGGAAGTTTGGATAACACGGGATATTGTGAGCCTAGTCAAAAACAGAAAGGAAGCATTTGTAAGGGCTGGAAGGCTAGGAACAGATGAAGCCCCTGAGGAATATAAAGACTGTAGGAAGGACCTTAAGCAAGGAGTCAGGAGGGCTAAAAGGGATCATGAAAAGTCATTGGCAAACAGGATTAAGGAAAATCCCAAGGCTTTTTATACATATACAAAGAGCAAGAGGGTAACCAGGGAAAAGGTTGGTCCACTCAAGGACAGAGATGGGAATCTATGTGTGGAGCCAGAAGAAATGGGCGAGGTGCTAAATGAGTACTTTGCATCAGCATTAACCAAGGAGAAGGACTTGGTGGATAATGAGCCTAGCGAATGGAGCGCTGATAGTCTCAGTCATCTCATTATCAAAAAAGGAGGAGGTGTTGGGTGTCTTGCAAAGCATTAAGGTAGACAAGTCCCCAGGGCCTGATGGGATCAACCCTAGAATACTGAGGGAGGCAAGGGAAGAAATTGCTGGGGCCTTGACAGAAATCTTTGCATTCTCATTGGCTACAGGTGAGGTCCCAGAGGACTGGAGAATAGCCAATGTTGTTCCTTTGTTTAAGAAGGGTGGTAATGATAATCCAGGAAATGATAGGCCGGTGAGCCTTACATCAGTGGTAGGGAAACTATTAGAGAGGATTATTCGGGACAGGATTTACTCCCATTTGGAAACAAACAAACTTATTAGCGAGGCAGCATGGCTTTGTGAAGGGGAGGTCGTGTCTTACTAATTTGATTGAGTTTTTGAGGAAGTGACGAAGATGATTGATGAAGGACGGGCAGTGGATGTTATCTATATGGACTTTAGTAAAGCCTTTGACAAGGTGCCTCATGGCAGACTGGTGCAAAAGGTGAAGTCACACGGGATCAGAGTTGAGCTGGCAAGATGGATACAGAACTGGCTCGGTCAAAGAAGACAGAGGGTATCAGTGGATCAGTGTTTTTCTGAATGGAGGAATGTGACAAGTGGTGTTCCGCAGAGATCAGTGCTGGGACCTTTGCTGTTTGTAGTATATATAAATGATTTGGAGGAAAATGTAGCTGGTCTGATTAGTAAGTTTGTGGATGACACAGAGGTTGGTGGAGTTGTGGATAATGATGAGGATTGTCAGAGGATACAGTAGGAGATAGATCGGTTGGAGATTTGTGTGGAGTAATGTCAAATGGAGTTTAATCCGGACAAATGTGAGGTAATGCATTTTGGAAGGTCTAATGCAGGTGGGAGGTATACAGTAAATGGCAGAACCCTTCGGAGTATTGACAGGCAGAGAGCTCTGGGCATATAGGTCCACAGGTCACTGAAAGTGGCAACGCAGGTGGATAAGTTAGTCAAGAAGGCATACGGCATGCTTGCTTTCATTGGTCGGGGCATAGCGTATAAAAATTGGCAAGTCATGTTGCAGCTGTACAGAACCTTAGTTAGGCCACACTTCGAATATTGCGTGCAATTCTGGTCGCCACACTACCAGAAGGATGTGGAGGCTTTGGAGAGGGTACAGAGGAGGTTTACCAGGATGTTGCCTGGTTTGGAGGGCATTGTTTGGAGGCAGGTTCTTTACACAGAGGGTGGTGAGTGCCTGGAACTTGCTGCCAGTGGAGGTGGTGGATGCAGATACGATTGCGACATGTGAGAGACATCTTGACAAATGCATGAGTAGGAAGGGAATAGAGGGATATGGGCCCCGGAAGTGCAGAAGGTGTTAGGTTTGGCAGGCATCAAGATTGGCACAGGCTTGGAGGGCTGAATGGCCTGTTTCTGTGCAGTTCTTTGCTCTTTGTTCTTTATTGGTGGCCTTGTCTTCAGCTGCCTAGTTGCTGAGTGAGGAGGTGGGACTTGAGACCCCAACTGCTGCCCCAATCATTTCCGAAGAGATTACAGTGGTTTTTACTGTTTACACGGCTCTATATGGGAGTTTTCTGTTAGTACTGATCACCCTTTGCCTGAAGAACAACTTCCTGATTTCCTGTGTTTATCTTCTATCACTGAACACGTTTCCTTTTGTCCTTCTCTCACAGTTTAGCTTAAGGTGATGCTCCATTTTCCCTTTTTCCACCCGGATAACCACTTCTTCCTATTTCCTCTCAGACATCTCCTTCTCTGTTTGTGAAGGCCAGTTTTATACAGTCCTTCCTCATAACTCAGCCCTTTGACATCAGCATGAGTCTCTGCCTCTTCCAGTACAGTCTCCAGTGTGGGGCTGTCTCCCCAGTGCCCTGCCGATAATGGAACCATCCAGACAATAGTCAGATTGAGCAAACACCCTGTAAAACATCCGGAGGCAAATATTCCCACAAACAGCAACAGCCAGGTGCTGAGAACCTCCCAGCCACGGAGGACAGAAGAATATAAACAGTGATAGAGAATAACAATTGGGATCCAAGTGTGAGGAGCCAGTGTCTCAGAGACTGGGAGGAGGAGGTGTTTCCTGGAACCAGTCTGAAATCCTGCTGCGAATTTAAACCAAGGACAGGCTTGGCTCGGGTTATCTTCCTTTTCCATCAGTGCAGAACTGAACAGCAGCAAAGATCTGAAATCTTTATCAAGGGATATATTAAATTCTACTTTTAATTTTATTTTCTCCAATTTAACAACATTTACAGTGGGAAATATAGAATATTATAAACTTTCACACCAACATTCTTCCAGAAAGCCAACGACAACGATGTCAATTACATTTCCAAAAACCTATTGTGCTTCCCAACATATAACGGAACAGCTCTATTCTCAGATTTTCTGGAGTTGCAGCTGTTCTGTGTTTTAGAATCGAACAGAACCCATTGTCTTTCCAGTAGCGTTCATTTCAGTAAATGGAACTGACTATCAGACGCTGTGTATAACCTGAAGCCCATGTAATTCCCCATACTTTACTCCAAAGCCCGAAATGAGTATCTATCTACCCGTTTTTGCTGCGATTCTCTCTCAGTCCTTTGCTCATCCTTAATGCCACTTTTTGCAGATACGACAACACGTACCAGACACAATGATAGAACTCCAAAAATACTGTGCAGTAAATTCTAGGTGCAGTGACGTAGGGACATGTTAGGATATATTACCAAAAGCTTGGTCAAAGAGGTAGGTTTTTAAATAAAAACAAGAAATGCAGGACCACTCAGCAGGTCTGGAAGCATCTGTGGAAAGAGAAGCAGAGTTAACGTTTCGGGTCAGTGACCCTTCTTCGGAACTGACAATATTAGAAATGTCACAGGTTATAAGCTAGTGAGGTGGGGGTGGGGCAACAGATAACAAAGGAGAAAGTGTAGATTGGACAAGGCCACATAGCTGACCAAAAGGTCATGGAGCAAAGGCAAACAATATGTTAATGAATGTTAGATGCAGTTTAAAGGAGGAGAAACAATTTGGAGAGGTTTACGGAGTGAATACCAGCGTTTAGGTCCATCAATGATGGAATGATTCAAATTAGAAATGTATGAGAGGCCCGAAGAAGGGACTTGAAAATAAGGATGAAGAATTTTAAAATCAAGGCGTTTCTGTGCTGGGAGCTAGTATACGTCACAGAGCACAACAGCGATAGGTGAAGGTGATTAGGTGTGAGGAGAATCGGAGCTTCAGAGTTTTGCATACGTTCAGGTTTACATCGGGTGAAAGGTGGTTGGCCAGCCAGGAGAGCATGGTAATAATCTAATCTGTTGATAACAAATGCATGGATGAGTGTTTCAACAGCATCATTTAAATTCAACTAAGTAATAATATCTGGAATATAAAAAAGTTAGTCTTTATAATGGTGCCAACGAAACTATCAGATTATCTCAATAAAACACATCAGGTTCACTAATGTCCTTCAGGGGAGAAACTCAGCGTCCTTACCCAGTCTGACCTGCTTGTAACTCCAGACTGACAGCTTTATGGCTCATTCTTAACTGTCCTCGGAAATTTTGTAGCAAGCCAGTCAGATGTACTAAACCGCTACAGAAACGTTGAATAAGAATGAAGCCAGACAGACAATCCAGCATCGACCTCGGTACTGGAAATAACAAATAGGTACTCTGATCAGTGATACCTGCAAAGTCTTCCTCATTAATTTCTTGGGACTAGGGCTTAATTGGGAAGCTGTTCCACAGTCTAGTCACGAAACAACATGACATAGTCATACTCATAGAATTATAACTTACAATCTCCCAGACTTCTCCATCACTATCCATGGGTCTGTCCTTTCCACTGTCGGAACAGACGATTGGATGTGGTGACAAAATGATATACAGTCGAGACGGAGTGTCCCTGGGTGTCCTCAACATTAACTCCAGACCTCATGCAGTCTCATGGCATCAAGTGAGACATGGGCAAGGAAATCTCATGCTGATTATCACCAACCGCCCTCTCTCAGTTAATGAATCGGTACTTCAATGCTTTTAACACCACTTGGAAGAAGCACTGTGGGTGTCATGTGCACTGAATATACTCTGTATTGGGGACTTCAATGTCATCACCAAGTGCAGCTCGGCAGCACAGCACCACTACTGACCCAACTGCCTGTGTCTTAAAGGACAAATCTGCCAGACTGAGACTGTGCCAGCTGGTGAGGAAACCAGCAAGCTGGAAAAAATAGTCTGTTGTCACAGATGCATCTCTCCTTGACAGTATTGGTAGGAGTGACCACCACACAATACTGTGTAAATGAGGTACCGTCATCACATTACAGCACGGCATAAGGCAGCACAGTGGCGCAGTGGTTCACACCACAGCCTTACAGCTCCAGTGACCTGAGTTTGGTTCTGGGTGCTGCCTGTGCGGAGTTTGCCAGTTCTCCCTGTGACTGCGTGGGTTTCCACCGGGTGCTCTGGTTTCCTCCCACAGCCAAAGACTGGTTGATAGGTAAATTGGCCATTGTAAATTGCCCCTAGTGTAGGTAGGTGGTAGGAGAATGGCGGGGATGTGGTAGGGAATATGGGATTAATGTAGGATTAGTATAAATGGGTGGTTGTTGGTCGGCTCAGACTCGGTGAGCCGAAGGGCCTGTTTCAGTGCTGTATCTCTCTATGACACGTGTGCGAAATGGGATAGATTCAGCTGAAAAATGAGAATCCATGAGGCGCGATGGGCAATCAGCAGCAGTACAATTGCATTCAACACAAATTGTAAGCTCATACCCCGGCATATCCCCCACTCTACCATTAACATAAAGCCAGGCATCAACCTTGGATCAATGAAGAGTGCAGGAGAGCATTCCAGGCGCAACACCAAGTTTAACTGAAAACAGGGTTCCACCTGGTGAAAACAGATCATATGGCCATATGCATGCGAAGCAGCAGAAACAGCATTCGATATAAAAATCAAAAAGAAAAGACAACCAACAGATCAGATCAAAGCTTTGTGGTCCTGCCAAATCCAATTGTGTGAGTAGGTGGAGAATTAAACAACTAACCAAAGGAAAATGGCTGCACAAATATCCCCATCCTGCATGATGGGGCCGCCCAGCACGTCAGTGCTAAAGACAAGGCTGAAATATTTGGAAGCATTTTCAGCCAAAACTGACAAGATCTATCTCGACCTCCTCCTCAGAGATGCCAGTCTTCAGCCATTTGATTAACTTCATTTGATATCAAAACCAGCTAAATTGTTTGACTGCAGTGCTGAAGTACCGTGATCCAGAACTTGCCGCGCACCTAGCCCACCTATTCCAGTCATCATTACGCTGGCATCTACTCGACAGAGTAGAAAATTGTTTAAGTATCTCCTGTCCACAAAAAGCAGGACCAATTTAATCTGGACAAATACCACCCCATCAGTCTACTGTCAATCAACAGAAAAGTTGGAAGGTGTCACTGACAGTGCGATCCAGCAGCAACCGCTCAGCAATAACTTGCGCACTGATCCTCAGTTTGGGTTCCACCAGAGCCACTCTGTTCCAGACCCCTTGGTCTTGGTCTAAATATGGTCATAAGAGCCAAAATCCAGAAGTGAGGTGAGAATAACTGCCCTTGATATCAAGGCAACATTTGACCGAGGGTGGCATAAGGAGCTCAGACAGAATTGAAGTCAATGGGAATCCCAAAGAAAACTCCCGCTGGTTGGAGTCATACCTAGCACAAAGGAAGATGGAGTGGTTGCTGGAGGCCAATCACCTCAAAGGCAGGAGTTCCTCAGAGTAATGTCCGAAGCCCAACCATCTTCTGCAGCTTCATCAATGACCTTCTCTCCATTATTATGTCAGAAGTGGGGATGGTCACTGATGGTTGCACAGTGTTCAGCACCATTTGCGACTCCACAGGTACTGAAGCAACCCATGCCGCCATGCAACAAGACCTGAACAATATTCAGAAATGGACTGATAAGTGACAAGTAACATTCGTGCCACAAAAGCTTGACAATGACCATCTACAACAGGAAACAATCTAACCATCTCCCCTTAACGTTCAACAATATTATCATTGCTTAATACCCCATTATCAACATTCAGGGTGCTCCCTTTGACCAGAAACTTAACTGTAACAGCCATACAAATACTGTGGCTATGACTGCAGGTCAGAGGCTGGGAATTCTGTGGCAAATAAATCACCTCCTGACTTCCTAAAGACTGTCCACCATCTGCAAGGCACAGGTCAGGAGTGCAATGGAATACTCTCCATTTACCTGGATCAGTGCAGCTCCAATAACACTCAAGAAGCTCGACACCATCTATGACAAAGCAATGCACTTGCACAGTAGCGGAAGTGTCTACCATCCACAAGATGCACAGCAGCAACTCGCCTTCTCTCCTTCGATTGCACCCTCCAGACCTGCGACCTCTACCACCTAGAAGGAGAAGGGCAGCAGATCTATGGGAGCACCACCACCTAGAGGTGTTACTCTAAGCCATGCACCATCCTGGCTTGCAACTAGATCACCGTCTCTTGGATGGTGCTGGGTCAAAGCTCTTGAACTCCCTTCCTAACAGCACTGTGGGTGTACCTACACCACATGGACTGCAGCAATTTAAGAAGACAGTTCCGTGCCAACTTCTGAAGAGCAATTAGTGATGGGCAACAAAAACCGACATTGGCAGCGATGCTGACATCCCATGAATGGATAAACAAATGAGCTGAAGCAGTGGTGGAGAAGGATCATGTTATGGATTTAATAGTAGGTGATCTTGGTGATGGTGTGGATATGTGGTCGAAGTAGATCTGAGCTTCCTTTAGGACGGCCCGTGGGAACTGTCTGGTCCAAATCAGACATGACCAGGCAGAGAGAATCAGTAGCTTAGTAATGGAATTTGTAGCGAGTGACTGAAGGCAATGGACTCAGTCATCTCAATATTTAGTTGTAGGAATTATCTGCTCATATATATATATTGTGGGAAAATGGCGCACTGACACGGAACACAAAAGTCCGAGTGTATCAAGCCTGTGTCCTCAGTACCTTGCTCTACGGCAGCGAGGCCTGGACAATGTATGTCAGCCAAGAGCGACGTCTCAATTCATTTCATCTTCGCTGCCTCCAGAGAATCCTTGGCATCAGGTGGCAGGACCATCTCTCCAACACAGAAGTCCTCGAGGCGGCCCCAGCATATATACACTACTGAGCCAGTGGCGCTTGAGATGGCTTGGCCATGTGAGTCACATGGAAGATTGCAGGATGCCCAAGGACATATTACACAGCGAGCTCGTCACTGGTATCAGACCCACCAGCCGTCCATGTCTCCGCTTTAAAGATGTCTACAAATGCGACATGAAGTCCTGTGACATTGATCACAAGTCGGGGAGTCAGTTGCCAGTGATCGCCAGAGCTGGCGGGCAGCCATAAAGGCGGGGCTAAAGTGTGGCGAGTCGAAGAGACTTAGCAGTTGGCAGGAAAAAAGACAGAAGCGCAAGGGGAGAGCCAATTGTGTAACAGCCCCGACAACCAATGTTATCTGCAGCACCTGTGGAAAAGTCTGTCACTCCAGAATTGTCCTTTCTAGCCACTCCAGGTGCTGCTTCGCAAACCACTGACCACAGTGGCGCAGTGGTTAGCACCATAGCCTCACAGCTCCAGCGACCCGGGTTCAATTCCGTGTACTGCCTGTGTGGAGTTTGCAAGTTCTCCCTGTTTCTGCGTGTGTTTCCTCCGGGTGCTCCGGTTTCCTCCCACATGCCAAAGACTTGCAGGTTGATAGGTAAATTGGCCATGAGCAATTGCCACTCATATAAGTAGGTGGTAGGGAAATATAGGGACAGGTGGGGATGTGGTAGGAATATGGAATTAGTGTAGGATTAGTATAACTGGGTGGTTGATGGTCGGCACAGACTTGGTGGGTCGAAGGGCCTGTTTCAGTGCTGTATCACTAAACAGAAACTAAACCACCAGGCGCTGGCCCATTGTCTCTCGAGACAAGGAGGCAAAGAAGAAGAAGACGAAATTGCTTTATATCTGTCAAGAAATTTGACATCTCTGACAGCATATAAATGGTAAATATGAGGAGGGCAAGGATACATCTTGATGGACAGCAGATGTAACAGTGTGAGAGAAGGAAGAGGAGTGATTGTTGGCGATTCCCTGACAATGAGTATTGTCCCACCCAACTGGACGATGATGGTGAAGTGGGTGGTGGCCTAAGAAAGCGGACAGTACGATAAGGATGAAGAGGATAGTTTCCCACAGTTACAAACATGTAAGATGTCATTTGTGACTTTGAAAAAGGCCGTTTCAGAGCTGTGGCCGTGATAGAAATCTGATCAAACAGAATTGTGTGAAACATTTGCACAGATTTTAGAGACAGCAACTCGTTCAAGGAATTTGAAGAGTTAATAGATCTTCGAGATGGGCCGATAGTTTGCAAAGAGAGAAAGATGTCACGGCTGTGTTTTCTTAGGGTGGTGATGTTAGATTTGATGAGGAGGAGTGCAGCAGCAGCTGAGAAGCAATAGCTGTTGACAATATCAACTAACATGAGAGCCAGGAAGGGAAGTTGGATGGTCAGCAGTTTGTTGTGAGAAAGGTCGAGGGAGACCGACGTGGATCTCATGGAAAAGTTGCATTTGGAGATTGTCTGAGGAAAGATGCGAGAGTCACGAGGGAAAAATGCAAGTCCCAGGCTTTGGAGCATCTCAGGAGAAGTTTGGTTTGGTGTGATAGGGAAAAGGGAGAGAATCTGCACCAGCCGCTGAACTGATTAATTGATTCAGATGAAGTGCATAATATGACTGGAGCCAAATAAATTCCTGTAAGCTATCAGTGAAAGCTGTGACTAAGTGGCAGCAGAATTGCTTCTCAACTAGACATTGTGTGTAAAAAGCCGCTAATTTGATACTTGGTTCAGTGTCCCTCAGAAAGTAACAGATTAACCTTTAAACCCTTCACTTTATCTTCTCACTGCAGAACCGTCTGGATTTTTACCTCCCAGCGTACGACTAAGTGTGAATGATGCCTAATACTGCTCATTGAATCCAGTTGTATTTCCCAGTTCAGATTGAATATATGTTCACCTCAATGACCCTGAATTAGGTCACACACAAGCGTCCGAATGAATGAATTAACCATTTCTTGTCAAAAAGTCAATGAGATCAGACAGCATATCTTTATTTTAACTTAAATAATTATCAAAATAATAATTAGCAGGTAATAATAGCTGTAAAAAAATCCAACAATCTTAGAAACGAGTAATTAATAGACAGCCATTTAGTGAAATTAATAGCAGTTTTGAAATGCAGTTTAGTGTTTCACGATAATTCAATATTAGTTTCATCACTGATTATAAAATTGTACTTGAGTCCCATTGCTGAGACTTCAATGGAAGGGAAAATCAGGCCCTGGGTAAGGCGAGCGACCAATCTCATTTTTTACCATTGCCCAAAATGAGTTAATATTCTAATCTTCGTATTGATGGTTAGCAATGTCTACAGAGCTTAATCGACCTTGTGCCTTTGAGAGGCGTCTTTGAAAAGATGCGCTTCATCCTCTGGGGTTGTGACGTTATCTTCCATATTGCTGGTTTGATGGCTCCCTGTAGTGATAAGGTTAGAGCTTGACTCCAATCCTCTACTCCAGACTGAATCCATCATATGCACTGATAAATGTCCCTATTGTTTTGTACTGGTCTTATGACAAATAAACATGTATTTTGAAGTAGCTTCCTCAAGTTAGTTGACTGGTCGATGGTATGAATTGATATGACAAGGTCGCAGATAATAACTGACCTATTAACCCTTCTCTTTAGTTATTTCTTGCCCCACTCCTGCTTTACTAGCTTAAAACATTTTACATTTCTAATATCTGCCAGTTCTGATGATGGATCACTGACCTGCACTAACTCTGCTTCTCTCTCCACAGATGCTGACAGACCTCCTGAGTATTTCCAGCAGTTCTTTCTTTTATTTCAAATTTCCAGCATCTGCAGTATTTTGCTTTGATTGTAACATTGAAAGATTGTTGCCTAATTTGCAACAAATATGCATTATTTAATGCATATAAAGCCCAAATAAAAAGTGATCCACTGTAGCTAACAGAGGAGTTCAAAATAGTGCTAGATCAAAGGAAGATGTTTATAAAGTTGCAAAAAGAGTGCAAGTCTGAGGATTTGGAGAATTGATAGAATCGGGCAACGAGAATGACAGCAGATGCACAAGCGACATAACAACAGATGGTAAGTATTTCTATAGCCGTGTCAACAGCGAGTGATTTGTAAAAGTAAATGTGGGTCGATTAGATGTAAGATTGGTGAACTTATATTGGGGAATAACGAAATGGCAGGGATAATGAGCGAAGATTTCATATCTGCCTTCACGGGAGAGGGCACAAAACCATTCCAGAAATAAAGGGGAATCGAGTGTCCAGCAAGAATGAGGTACTTTGAGAAAATAGCATAAGTAAATAAATAGCACTGGAAAAAATAATGGAACAAAGTGGCAACAAATCCCTTCCAACTGATGGCGTGCATCCGAGGGATTTAAAAGAGGATGAGGATATCGATCTTCCACAGCAACTTCGATTTCAGAACAAATCCCAAGGATTGGAAGGTAGTGAACATAAGCTTGTTTTTTTTAAGAAAGGACCAAGACAAAGAGCGGGGAACAAGAGACCACTTAGCCAAGCATCAATAGGATATGAAATAGAACAATCTATTATTAGGGTTCTGTAACATGGCACTTAGAAATCATAATATGATTAAGCAGAGTCAACACGGATTAAAATCGTGTTTGGCAAATCTCGTGCAGTGTTTTGAACTTGCAACTGGCAAGATGGATAAAGCAGACATGGTATATTTGGATTTTCATAGAAGGCGTTCTATAAGATGCCACACAATATGTTATTAAATCAAATTATAACTAATAGGACTGGGAGTAATATATTATTATGGATTGAGGATTGGATACTGGGAAGAAAACAGAGAGTGGAAATAAATGGGATATTTTAGGGTTGGCAAACTATAACTAGCATGCTACTACAAGGATCAGTGCTTGGTACACAGCTATTTATATATAATGACTTAGTTGAGAGGACTGAGTGTAATGCATACAGATTTGCTGATGATATAAAGTTAGGTGGGACTGTAAGCGGTGAGCAGGACAAAAAAAGCTGCCGCAGGATGTGGTCAGATTGAGTGAGTGGACATGAACATGGCAGATGGAGAAGTGTGAAGTTCACTGCTTCGGAAAAACTAAAAGCAGAATATTTTTGCACGGTAAGTGACTGGGAAAAGTATGCAGTCTGAGGTAACTTGATATTCTTGTACAAGAATCACTGAAAGTTAAAATCGGAGGTACATCAATTAAAAAGTCAAATAGTGTGTTAGCTTTTGTTATAAAGGCATTGGAGTATAAGAGTAAAGAAGTTTTACTACAATTGTTGAGATGGTATTGGTGAAGCCACACCTGGAGTACAGTGTGAAAATTTGGGCTCCAAACCTAAGTCACTAAACACTCACTCGAGAGTGAGTGCAACTTAGGTGCACTATCTTTGTTCCTTGGATGATTCATTGGGAATTGTCCGATGTATTATATTCTCAAAAGCCAGTTGATGAAGGATTGAACCTGAGACAAATTTTATATACATCTATATATATTCACACAGTTACACATTCCAGCAAATACACCTTCAAATGCCCAAACTCACAGTTTTAGTCTCTTTCTATTTACCGGGGGCTCACATAGATCTCCAGTTAATGCCCACCACCATTTACCATACCATTACCATATTAAAGGTATAATAAATGCAATGAGCGGAGTCTGAGTAGACTAGGCATACATTCCCTGGCGTCTATACAAATTGAGAGCTTATCGAATTGAAACAAAAGAAAAATCTTAAAGAACTTGACAGGGTAGACGCTGGGGAAATGTTCCCCTTGACTGGGGGATCAAGATTAAGGGACCTGAGGAGCATAATAAGGGATCAGCTATCGAGGATGGAGGTAGGGGAATGTTCTTCATTAAAAGATGAGTGGATCGTTGGAAATCTCTGACCCAGAGAGCTGGGGGCGCTGAGTCGTTAAGTATACTCAAGGGAAAGATTGATAGATTGTTTAGCACGAATGAAATTAAAGGATATCAGGATAGTGTATAAATGTGGAGTTGAAGTCGAAGATCAGCCATGATATTGTTGAATGTCAAGGCAGGACAAAAGACAAAATGAACTATTCAAACGCCTAATGTTCCCTGTAAACTGGAGCTGTTCTGTGTGGCTTTTTTGAAGTGTTTGGCCCCTTTAAATGTCTTTAAGAATGGATGTGTGCACACATTATTTATCACAGAACAATGCCTGTGGAGTAACTTTGAGGCTGCTGAGTGCCCACGCAGATTACCGAGAACATTTTTCAGCTTTCGCTTTTCTTATCTTATTATACTTAACACTATCTGAATTCATTGGGGATGTCTGTCCTGCTGACACAATGTCTGGTAACAAGGGAACATTCGTCACTGGGTTGTATATGGTATAATCACACTGCATTCTTCCTGGGGTTAACACTGTTAAATCTCACTGGGCAAAATTCAACAGGCCTACACACTGCCTGAACTTGGTGAGTCCATCCTCCCCATGATACACACTGTCTGCACTCGCTGGGTCCACCCTCCCCGGGTTACACACTGTCTGATCACACTGGGTCCATCCTCCCCGGGTTACACACTGTCTGATCACACTGGGTCCATCCTCCCCGGGTTACACACTGTCTGATCTCACTGGGTCCATCCTCCCCGGGTTGCACACTGTCTGATCACACTGGGTCCATCCTCCCCGGGTTACACACTGTCTGATCTCACTGGGTCCTCCCTCACGGGTTACACCCTGTCTTATCACACTGGGTCCATCCTTCCCGGGTTACTCAAAGTCTGATCACACTGGGTCTATCCTCCACGGGTTACACACTGTGTGATCACACTGGGTCCATCCTCCCCGTGTTACACAATGTCCGATCTCACTGCGTCCAACCTCCCCGGGTTACACACTGTCTGATCACACTGGGTCCATCCTCCCCGGGTTACACACTGCCTGATCTCACTGGGTCCTCCCTCACGGGTTACACCCTGTCTTATCACACTGGGTACATCCTTCCCGGGTTACTCACTGTCTGATCACACTGGGTCTATCCTCCACGGGTTACACACTGTCTGATCTCACTGGGTCCATCCTCCCCGGGTTACACAATGTCTGATCACACTGGGTCCATCCTTCCCGGGTTACACACTGTCTGATCTCACTGGGTCCTCCCTCACGGGTTACACACTGTCTGATCACACTGGGTCCATCCTCCCCGGGTTACACAATGTCTGATCACACTGGGTCCATCCTTCCCGGGTTACACACTGTCTGATCTCACTGGGTCCTCCCTCACGGGTTACACACTGTCTGATCACACTGGGTCTATCCTCTCCGGGTTACACCCTGTCTTATCACACTGGGTACATCCTTCCCGGGTTACTCACTGTCTGATCACACTGGGTCCATCCTTCCCGGGTTACACACTGTCTGATCACACCGGGTCCATCCTTACCGGGTTACTCACTGTCTGATCACACTGGGTCTATCCTCTCCGGGTTACACACTGTGTGATCACACTGGGTCCATCCTCCCTGGGTTACACACTGTCTGATCTCACTGGGTCCATCCGCCCCGGGTTACACACTGTCTGATCTCACTGGGTCCATCCTCCCCGGGTTACACACTGTCTGATCTCACTGGGTCCATCCTCCCTGGGTTACACACTGTCTGATCTCAGTGGGTCCATCCGCCCCCCGGTTACACTCTGTCTCATCTCACTGGGTCCATCCTCCCCGGGTTACACACAGTCTGATCTCAGTGAGTCCATCCTCCCGGGTTACACACTGTCTGATCTCAGTGAGTCCATCCTCCCGGGTTACACACTGTCTGATCTCACTGAGTCCATCCTCCCCGGGTTACACACTGTCTGATCTCACTGGGTCCATCCTTCCCGGGTTACTCACTGTCTGATCACAACTGGGTCCATCCTCCCCGGGATACACACTGTCTGATCACACTGGGTCCATCCGCCCCGGGTTACTCACTGTCTGATCACAACTGGGTCCATCCTCCCCGGGTTACACACTGTCTGATCACACTGGGTCCATCCGCCCCGGGTTACGCACTGTCTGATCTCACTGAGTCCATCCTCCCCGGGTTACACACTGTCTGATCTCACTGGGTCCATCCTTCCCGGGTTACTCACTGTCTGATCACAACTGGGTCCATCCTCCACGGGTTACACACTGTGTGATCACACTAGGTCCATCCGCCCCGGGTTACACAATGTCTGATCTCACTGCGTCCAACCTCCCCGGGTTACACACTGTCTGATCACACTGAGTCCATCCTCCCCGGTTACACACTGTCTGATCTCACTGGCTCCATCCGCCCCGGGTTACACACTGTCTCATCTCACTGGGTCCATCCTCCCCGGGTTATACACTGTCTGATCTCACTGGGTCCATCCTCCCCGGGTTACACACTGTCTGATCTCACTGGGTCCATCCCCCCGGGCTACACACTGTCTGATCTCACTGGGTCCATCCTCCCCGGGTTACACACTGTCTGATCTCACTGGGTCCATCCTCCCCGGGTTACACACTGTCTGATCTCACTGGGTCCATCCTCCCCAGGTTACACACTGTCTGATCACACTGGGTCCATCCTTCCCGGGTTACACACTGTCTGATCTCATTTCAAAGCGCCCGCGGGAGATGGCTCGGAAAGCATCTGCAGCGTCCTGTCGGCAATGCTGGTACCGGCGCACGTGGATGTCGCTCACCTTCCGAATGACGCCGAGGGGTTTTCCAGGCATCGATGGTGGGAACTGAGGAAATGGCTTATTAGCTGCACCCCCTTTCCCCCCTTTCCCCATCCCCACTTCCCCCTTCCCCTTCCCCCCTTCCACACCCCCTCCCCCTTCTCAGCTCCACTCTCTCAGCTCACCCCCCCTTCCCCCTTGCCCTTCCCCCCTTCCACCCCTCCCCCTTCTCAGCTCCACTCTCCCAGCTCACCCCTCCTTCCCCCTTGCCCTTCCCCCCTTCCACCTCCCCCCTTCCCAGCTCCACTCTCTCAGTTCACCCCTCACAACTCCTTCCCAGCTTCCCCCTCGCACCGTCTTCCCCCTGCACCCCTTACCCTGCACCCCCCGCCCCCTTACAGCCCCAACAACCCCACTGCCTTGTGGGCATCCCGGGAGAGACCAAGGCTAAGGGAGTAAACCCTAACAGAAAATCCGGAGCGGAACCCCGTAGGCGGTCATATGTCACCTTTGGCATGTTTCCGGCAGTTCCTGCAGCCATACCGGTGCCAAACGTCGTGCTTTGCGCTCCTTTGGACCCCACCAGAAAGGCCGAGAGGGGTTTTGACGCTTGGGCAACTCTCAACCTCCATACATTCACCCAGGCATGCACCATGGAGTGGTCACTCCATAGTTGCCTCACAGCGACTGAAACAACACGGAAGGCAGCAGTTACGGGTTATAAGTCCAGACAAATTGGCGTAGAGATTGGGAACCACGGGTTGCCTTTGTCGGTGGAAGAGGTCATCGCACCTCACTGGACAGCTACCGCCCGCCTCAAACCGGGCAGCCCCCGGTCAGTAAGGTTCTGTCCCACCACAGTCCACCTGCTTCAATGGGTGCTTGGAGCTCAGAGGCGGCACAGTGGCGCAGTGGTTAGTACCGCAGCCTCACAGCTCCAGCAACCCAGGTTCAAGTCTGGGTACTGCCTGTGTGGAGTTTGCAAGTTCTCCCTGTGTCTGCGTGGGTTTCCTCCGGGTGCTCCGGTTTCCTCCCACAGCCAAAAGACTTGCAGGTTGATAGGTGAATTGGCCATTATAAATTGCCACTAGTATAGGTAGGTGGTAGGGGAATATAGGGACAGGTGAGGATGTGGTAGGAATATGGGATTAGTGCAGGATTAGTATAAATGGGTGGTTAATGGTCGGCACAGACTCGGTGGACCGAAGGGCCTGTTTCAGTGTTGTATCTCTAAATGTAAAAAATCATTGCCCGAAAGATGGACTGCATCACCGCACCAAACAACATGAAAAAAGGAAAAAAGGTACCAGCCCTTCGCTTTGCAAGCTGGAACGACAGAACTATGTGGCCTGGCCTATCTGAAGACCTTACACAATTCAACAATTCTCGGAAGACCGCCATCATTAACAACGAGCTCAGTAGACTCAATGTAGACATTGCAGCACTTCAGGAGACACGCCTCCCCGCGAGTGGATCTCCAGCAGAGCAAGACTGCACCTTCTTCTGGCAGGGCAGGGATCCTGATGAACCAAGACAGCATGGAGTGGGCTTCGCCATCAGAAACTCCTTGCTCACCATGATAGAGCCTCCCTCAAATGGCTCGGAATGCATACTGTCCATCCGACTGCTCACCACCTCTGGTCCAGTACACCTACTAAGCATCTATGCTCCAACACTCTGCTCCCCACCTGAAGCTAAAGACCAGTTCTCCGAGGAACTCCATAACATCATTAGCAGCATCCCCAACACCGAACACCTATTCCTGCTGGGGGACATTAATGCCAGGGTTGGGGCCGACCATGATTCATGGCCCTCCTGCCTTGGGCGCTATGGCGTTGGAAAAATGAACGAGAATGGACAGAGACTACTGGAGTTGTGTACCTATCATAACCTCTGCATCACCAACTCATTCTTTCACACTAAACCCTGTCACCAGGTTTCATGGAGGCACCCAAGATTGCGTCGTTGGCACCAGCTGGACCTCATCGTCACAAGGTGAGCCTCTTTAAACAGTGTTCAAATCACACGCAGCTTCCACAGTGCGGACTGCGACACCGACCACTCCCTGGTGTGCAGCAAGCTTAGACTCAGACCAAAGAAGTTTCATCATTCCAAGCAGAAGAGCCACCCGTGCATCAACACGAGCAGAATTTCTCACCCACAGCTGCTACAAAAATTTCTAAATTCACTTGTAACAGCCCTTCAAAACACTCCCACAGGGGATGCTGAGACCAAATGGGCCAACATCAGAGACGCCATCTATGATTCAGCTTTGACCACCTACGGCAAACGTGCAAAGAGAAATGCAGACTGGTTTCAATCTCATAATGAAGAGCTGGAACCTGTCATAGCCGCTAAGCGCATTGCACTGTTGAACTACAAGAAAGCCCCCTGCAAGATAACATCCGCGGCACTTAAAGCAGCCAGAAGCACTGCACACAGAGCAGCCAGGCGCTGCACAAATGACTACTGGCAACACCTATGCAGTCATATTCAGCTGGCCTCAGACACCGGAAACATCAGAGGAATGTATGATGGCATTAAGAGAGCTTTTGGGCCAACCATCAAGAAGATCGCCCCCCTCAAATTGAAATCAGGGGACACAATCACTGACCAACGCAAACAGATGGACCGCTGGGTGAAGCACTACCTAGAACTGTACTCCAGGGAAAATGTTGTCACTGAGACCACCCTCAATGCAGCCCAGCCTCTACCAGTCATGGATGAGCTGGACATACAGCCAACAAAATCGGAACTCAGTGATGCCATTGATTCTCTAGCCAGTGGAAAAGCCCTGGGAAGGAAAGCATTACCCCTGAAATAATCAAGAGTGCCAAGCCTGCTATACTCTCAGCACTACATGAACTGCTTTGACTGTGCTGGGACGAGGGAGCAGTACCTCAGGACATGTGCGATGCCAATATCATCACCCTCTATAAAAACAAAGGTGACCGCGGTGACTGCAACAACTACCATGGAATCTCCCTGTTCAGCATGGTGGGGAAAGTCTTTGCTCGAGTCGCTCTAATCAGGCTCCAGAAGCTGGCCGAGCACGTCTACCCTGAGGCACAGTGTGGCTTTCATGCAGAGAGATCGACCATTGACATGCTGTTCTCCCTTCGTCAGATACAGGAGAAATGCCGCGAACAACAGATGCCCCTCGGCATTGCTTTCATTGATCTCACCAAAGCCTTTGACCTCGTCAGCAGACGTGGTCTCTTCAGACTACTAGAAAAGATTGGATGTCCACCAAAGCTACTAAGTATCATCACCTCATTCCATGACAATATGAAAGGCACAATTCAACATGGCGGCATCACATCAGACCCCTTTCCTATCCTGAGTGGCGTGAAACAGGGCTGTGTTCTCACAACCACACTCTTTGGGATTTTCTTCTCCCTGCTGCTTTCACATGCGTTAAAGTCTTCTGAAGAAGGAATTTTCCTCCACACAGGATCAGATGGCAGGCTGCTCAACCTTGCCCATCTGAGAGCGAAGTCCAAAGTACGGAAAGTCCTCATCAGGGAACTCCTCTTTGCTAACGATGCTGCTTTAACATCTCACACTGAAGAGTGTCTGCAGAGTCTCATCGATAGCTTTGCGGCTGCCTGAAATGAATTTGGCCTAACCATCAGCCTCAAGAAAATGAACATCATGGAGCAGGATGTCAGAAATGCTCCATCCATCAATATTGGCGAACACACTCTGGAAGTGGTTCAAGAGTTCACCTACCTAGGCTCAACTATCACCAGTAACCTGTCTCTCGATGCAGAAATCAACAAGCACATGGGAAAGGCTTCCACTGCTATGTCCAGACTGGCCAAGAGAGTGTGGGAAAATGGCGCACTGACGCGGAACACAAAAGTCCGAGTGTATCAAGCCTGTGTTCTCAGTACCTTGCTCTATGGCAGCGAGGCCTGGACAACGTATGTCAGCCAAGAGCGACGTCTCAATTCATTCCATCTTCGTTGCCTCCGGAGAATACTTGCCATCAGGTGGCAGGACTGTATCTCCAACACAGAAGTCCTCGAGGCGGCCAACATCCCCAGCTTCTACACACTACTGAGTCAGCGGCGCTTGAGATGGCTTGGCCATGTGAGCCGCATGGAAGATGGCAGGATCCCCAAAGACACATTGTACAGCGAGCTCGCCACTGTTATCAGACCCACTGGCCGTCCATGTCTGCGCTTCAAAGACGTCTGCAAACGCGACATGAAGTCCTGTGACATTGATCACAAGTCGTGGGAGTCAGTTGCCAGCATTCTTCAGAGCTGCCGGCCAGTCATAAAGGCGGGACTAAAGTGTAGCGAGTCGAAGAGACTTAGCAGTTGGCAGGAAAAAAGACAAAAGCGCAAGGGGAGAGCTAACTGTGTAACAGCCCCGACAAACAAATTTCTCTGCAGCACCTGTGGAAGAGCCTGTCACTCTAGAATTGGCCTCTCAAGCCACTCCAGGCGCTGCTCCACACACCACTGACCACCTCCAGACGCTTACCCATTGTCTCTCGAGACAAGGAGGCCAAAGAGATCTCACTGGGTCCATCCTCCCCGGGTTAAACAGTCTGATCGCACTGGGTCTATCCTCCCTGGGTTCCACACTGAATGATCTCAGTGGGTCCATGCTCCCCGGGTTACAAACTGTCTGATCACACTGGGTCCATCCACCCAAGGTTACACACTGTCTGATCTCACTGCGTTCATTCTGCCCATGTTGCACAATCTGATCTCACTGGGTCCATGCTCCCCGGGTTACTCACTGTCTGATCTCACTGGGTCCATCCTCCCCGGGATACACCCTGTCTGATGTCACTGGGTCCATCCTCCCCGGGTTACACACTGTCTGATCTCACTGGGTCCATCCTCCCCGGGTTACACACTGTCTGATCTCACTGGGTCCATCCTCCCCGGGTTACACACTGTCTGATCTCACTGGGTCCATCTTCCCCGGGTTACACAGTGTCTGATCTCACTGGGTCCATCCTCCCCGGGTTACACACTGTCTGATCACACTGAGTCCGTCCTCCCCGGGTTACACATTGTCTGATCTCACTGGGTCCAACTTCCCCGGGTTACACACTGTCTGATCTCACTGGGTCCATCCTCCCCGGGTTACACACTGTCTGATCTCACTGGGTCCATCCTCCCCGGGTTACACACTGTCTCATCTCACTGGGTCCATCCTCCCCGATTACACACTGTCTGATCTCACTGGGTCCATCCTCCCCGGGTTACACACTGTCTCATCTCACTGGGTCCATCCTCCCCGATTACACACTGTCTGATCTCACTGGGTCCATCCTCCCCGATTACACACTGTCTCATCTCACTGGGTCCATCCTCCCCGATTACACACTGTCTGATCTCACTGGGTCATCTGAAGCTGAAGTAACTGATTTATTTGAACATTGGCCAGTGGTATGAATGGGCGATAATGAATTTGCTGCTCTTTCTGCACTGCGCCTGATTTTATATTCCATTCAATCTGAATCGATCTCGCCAGTTTTACAGCATTCATCGAAGCAGAAATAAGCCGACGATTTTAGTATAATTCATTCTATTTAATATGTGTGCCTATCTTCAAAACACATTGTTGATATCAAGCTGTTTGTGTCTGCGATTTCCCCATTTCACAACATTTCTCCGAATTATTTTCTCTGTCTCATTTTCAGAGTTACCTTGCTGTCGATTCTTATTCTGTCCCAAGGAAAGTGTGGTTTCTCGAAATGCCTCACTGTTTAACTGGTAGCAATGGGAATAGCAGATCTGATCGATTTGTTTCCCTTTGCTGCCTGCAGTTCAAAAGATAATATTCCAGTGAGAAAATCATGGCTGCTCTTCCGGTAACATTGTGCTTGCTGCTGCTGTGTGAAAAACGTCCAGCTTTATTTTACGCACAGAAATGCTTACACTCGAAAGAATCACTGTTTCCTGAAGCAACTGTTGGTTACATGAACTAATGATGGTATATTAAAGCAATTAATTCCCTTCTTGCTGGTGTTGCTGTGACACGCGGTAACAATCATTTTTCATGGCAGTCACCCGCAGACGGTGCAAAGGGCTCCGCTTGTCTTGGTACAGTCACATACACAATGCTGGCGAGATGTTGAAAATCATTAAACTTACACCTCCCTATATCCAGAAGTTTTATACATCTGCGGATGATGTATATTGTGATAATCTGTTCAAGAACCTTATTTCTTATCCTCAGTGAAACGTCTCTAATGCTGCAGCTTCTCAGTTGCTGTGCAATCTCTTGCATAATTGCACTAACCTGTACTAATTTCCGAGAGAAGCTGAGAAATGCAGTGAAATTCACCTTCACTGTTATTGAGGAATAATGTTCTAAGAACATTGCAACACAACAGGTATATTTGTCAGTGAAAATGGTGGATTCAGTCTGGAGTAGAAGATTGGAGACAAACTCTAACCCTGTCAACCCAACATTCTGGAAACTGATGTCACCAGCCCAGGGCATGAGGGAGATCAGCTCAAAGACGCCTCTCAACAGCACAAGGTGGAATAAGCTCCGGAGGCTTTGCTCACTGTCAATACAAATATTAGAATAGAAATTCAATTTGGGAAATGGTCCAAAATGGACAACTGCGGATCGGCTCGCCGCCGAACACACCGCCCGATTTTTTACTTCCTTTGAGCTTAACTGCAATTTGATAATCATCTATTAAACTAATACTGAAGTGCACTGAAACACTAAGCTACAGTTACAAACTGTTACTAAATTTCATTAAACGACTGTCTATTAAGTGACCTGTTATTGTAATTGCTTGGTGTATTACAACTATTATCTACTAATTATTAAGATCATTATTTACATGAAAGTAATAATTGTGATTTTGTACACGATAAACAATCGTCTTTGAAGATTGAGCAAGAAAATAGCAATTCATTCATTCAGTAGCTTGCAGGGATTCTGATTCAAGATCGTTGAGGTAAACTCATATTTAACTCGAATTGACTAAGGGATCGCTCCGTGATTGACAGCAGTATGTAGAAATGAATTACAAACATTTTCTGAGGGGTATTAGAGCGGAGCTGCAAGATTTGTGCCAGCACTGGTTTCCCAGCAGTTGGTGTGTAAAATGTGGTGCTAAAAATAGCAGGGTTAGTGCTCGTGTTACAGCAATAGAAACACCATGAGTACTGCAGAGGCTGAGGCAGATCTCTGGATCCAGTAGGAAGCATATCAGCAGTGCCGCAAAATTGAACAGTACTTGTGTTCCAGCAATAGGTGCACAGCAGAGCTACACAACTGGTCATCATCGGTAGTGTAGTAGTTTGGTCACCGTCGGAGCAACACAACGGGGCGCTCGAAAGGAATAGAAGCAGCTGTCGGAAAGGGAGAATATTGTCACCTCTGCCGTTACTGCAGGGAACTGTAACACTAGAGAAACACAGCTAAATGTAGTGTATGTGTCGGGCATCACTAGTACCAGAGGAATACGGTCATATATAGTATATTTGTAGGGTACCATTAGTACCAGAGGGGTATGGTTGCATATAGTGCATGTGTAGGCTACTACTGTTATCAGAGGAATACAGTCATATATAGTGTATGTCTACTGTACCATTTGTATCAGAGCAATATAATCACATGTAATGTTTACGCAGGAGCACCATGGCACCATCGAAAAATCACAGCACAGAAGGAGGCCATTCAGTCCGTCGTGCCCGTGCTGGCCGAAAAAAAATCTAGCCGCCCAATTTCATTCCACCTTCCATCACCTGGTCCATAGCCTTGCTGGTTACAACACTTCAGGTGCATGTTCAGGTACCTTTTAAATGAATTGAGAGCTTCTGCATCCACCACCACTCTTGGCAGTGAATTCCAGACACCCACCACCCTTTCGGTGAAAACGTTTTTCCTCGTGTCCCCTTTAATCCTTCGAACAATCACCTTAAATCTGTGCCCCCTGGTAATTGACCTCTCTGCTGCGGGAAACAGGTCCGTACTCTCTACTCTATCTAGCCCCCTCATAATTTTGTATGCCTCAATTAAGTCACGCCTTAGCCTCCTCTGTTCTCAAGCAAACAACCCTAGCCGATCCAATCTTTCTTCATATCTGCAACTTTCAAGCTCTGACAACATTCTTGTAAATCTCCTCTGCACTGTCTCCAGAGCAACTATGTGATTCCTGTAATGTGGCGACCAGAACTGTACGCAATACTCCAGCTGTGGCCGAACCAGCGTTTTATACAGTTCCAGGATTAACCCCCTACTTTTATATTCGCACCTCGGCCAATAAAGGGAGGCATTCCATATGCCTTCTTCACCACGTTATCTACAAGTCCTGCCACGTTTAGGGATCTGTGGACACGCACTTCTTCTATCCCTCTGAATATCCTCCAGTTTATTGTATTCCCTTGCTTTATGTGCCCTCCCCAAGTGCATTACCTGACACCTCACTGGATTGAATTCCATTTGCCACGATTCTGCCCACTCAACCAAACCATTGATATCATTCTGGAGTTTACAGCCATCCTCTTCACTATCAACTACACGACCATTTTTTGCCTCATCTGCAGATTTCCCAATTATACTTCCCACGTTTAAGTCCAAATCATTAATATATACCACAAACAGCAAGGGACCCAACACTGAGCCCTGTGGAATGCTACTGGCAACAGCATTCCATTCACAAAAATATCCATCGACTACTATCCTTTTTTTTGTCATTGAGTCAATTTTGGATCCAACCTATCACATTCCCCTGTATCCCATGGGCATTCACTTGACTGACCAGTCTGCCATGCAGCACCTTATCAAATGCCTTACTAAAATCCACTGCACCACCCTCATCAATCCTCCTTGTTTCATCATTAAAGAATTCAATTAAGTAAATCCATGCCGACTATCACTGATCAATCTGTGACTTTCTAAGTGGCAGTTTATCCTGTCCCTCAGAATTGATTACAATAATTTACCCACCACCATGTTTGACTGACTGGCCGATAATTAATTGGTCTGTCACTTATTAATTTTATTGAGAGAAACAGCACTGAAACAGGCCCTTTCGCCCACCGAGTCTGTGCCGGCCAACAACCACCCACTTACACAAATCTGCAGTAATCCCATATCCCTATCACTTACTTATATTAGGGGCAATTTACAATGGCCAATTTACCTATCAACCTGCAAGCTTTTGGCTGAGGGAGGAAACCAGAGAGCCCAGCAAAAACCCATGCGATCAGAGGGAGAACTTGCAAACTCAGCACGGGCAGTACCCAGAATCGAACCCGGATCCCTGGAGCAGTGAGGCTGCAGCGTGAACCACTGCGCCACTGTGCCACCCGCTTGCACCTTTTTTAAACAATGATATAACGTTCGCAGACCTCCAATCCTCTGGCACCACGCCCATATCCACTGCGGACTTGAAGATGATCCTCCGTGCATCCTCTATTTCTTCCCTGGCTTCCTTTAACAACTAGGGATGTAATCCATCTGGCCCTCGTGATTTATCCACTTTCACGGATGCCAGACCCTCGAGTAATTCCTCTCTCATTATGCTAATTGTATCTAATATTTCACACTCCTCCTCTTTTACTACAATGCCTGCATCATCCCTCTCCTTTGTGAAGACACAGGCAAAAAAACCATAACAAACCCTGCCCACATCACTTGCATCCACATGGAATTTCCCTTATACATCTCTGATAGGCCCTGTTGTTTCCTGAGTTATCCTCTTGCTCTTAACATGATAATACATCTTTAGGTTTTCCTTGATTTTACCTGCCAATAATTTTTCATGTCCTCTCTTTGCATTTCTAATTTCCTTTTTTACGTCACCCCTGCACTTTCTATACTCCCCTACACTTTCTAAAATATCATGTTTATTTGTGATCGTCATAAGAAGTCTTTTTGTGCTTCAACTTACCCAGTAAGCATCTTGATAACCAGGGGACTCGAGGGTTGGCCGTACCACCCTTTACCTTTGTGGGGACATGCTTGCACTGTGCCTGTAGAATCTCACTTTTGAATGCCGCCCACTGGTATGCCATTGATTTTCCCTCGTGCAGATGTATCCAGTCCACTTTTGCCAGATTGCGTCTCAGTTTCATAAAATTTGTCTTCCCCCCAATTTAGAACTTTTCACTCCTGTCTTATCTTTGTCCTTTTCCATGATTATGCTAAAACTGTGTTATGATCGTTATCTCCAAAATGATCACCCACTGACACTTCATTTACTTGCCCAGCTTCATTACCGAAGACTAAATCTAGAATTGCACCCCCTTCCATTGGGCTTGTTATGTGCTGGCTAAAAAAGTTCCCTTGAATGCAGTTCAAGAATTTTGTGCCCTCTGTGCCCTTCACACTGTTTGTATCCCAGTTGATATTAGGATAACTGAAATCCCCAACCATTATCACCGCATAGTTTTACACTCAAACATTTGCCTATATATTTGTTCCTCTATCTTACTCTCACTATTTGGGGGTCTACAGTACACTCACAGTACTGTGGCTGCCCCTTTTATTTCTGATTTACACACATTTGGCCTCATTTGATGATTCATTTTGCATATCATCCCTCCTCACAGCTTTTATTGATTTCTTAACCAAAAATGTTACACCCTCTCCTTTTTTTTAATTCTCCTCTCTGTCCCACCTAAAAACTCTATATCCTGGGAAGTTGAGCTGCCAGTCTTGCCCCACTTTAAGCTAAGTTTCCGTTATAGCAACGATATTGTATTGCCCTGTGCTGCCAGCTCATCGACTTTACTTACTATCCTCCTTGCATTTAAATAAATAACTTTTAACACTGCCAATTCATGTTCTGCACACTTTTTAACCATTGATTCTTCTGTTTTGCCGAGTTGCCTGCTAACTTTCTATCTTCCGTTCCCTGGCCTGAAACTGCCCTCAGGGTCCCATCCCCCTGCCAAACTAGTTTAAACCATCCCCATCAGTACTGGCAAACCTTCCTGCACGGATATTTGTCCCAGTCCTATTCAGTGTAGATCGTCTTGCTTGCACAGGTTCCACTTTCCCCAGAACCAGTCCCAATGTCTCAGAAATTTGAAGCCCTCCCTCCTGCACCATCTCTCCAGCCACACATTCATCTGGTGTATTCTCCTATTTCATTACTCACTTGCACGTGGCCTTGTGAGCAATCCAGAGATGACGACCCTTGAGGTCCTGCTTGCTAATCTCTTTCCTAACTCCCTGTCCTCAGCCTGCATGACCTGATCCCTCTTTCTTCCTATATCGTTGGTACCAATGTGGAGCATGTCCTCTGTCTGTGCACCCTTGCCCTCCAGAATGCCTTGTAGCCGCTCAGTGATTTCCATGACCCTTGCACCAGGGAGGCAACAGACCATCCTGGAATCACGTCTGCGAACACAGAAATACCTATCTGTTCCACTAACTATAGCATCCTCTGCCACTAATGCTCTCTTGTTTGTTCTCCTCCCTCCCTGCACAACTGAGCCATCCATGGTGCTCTGGTCATGACTCTCGCTGCACTCTCCAGAGGAACCCTCTCTTCAATCGGTACTCAGAACTGAATACTGGTTAGAAAGTGTAATGTTCCCTGGGGTCTCCTGTCTTGACCTTCTTGTCTGTCTGGCAGCACCCAGCCCCCTCTCCCTGAGATCTATCATGCTCTGGTGTGAATACCTCCTGAAATGCACTATCAACATCGTTCTGTGCCTTGCGGATGCACCACAGTGACTCCAGCCACCACAAGAGTTCTGAAACTCGGAGTTCAAGCTTCGGCAGCCAGTGGCACCTGCTGCAGATGTGTTTGTCAAGCACACTTTTAAAGGCAGAGGACAGTCACTGATACTGCGTGTGTAGGGAACCATTAGTTACTTAGGAGCTTGCTCACAACCAGTGCATGTGTCGGAACAGCACTCGTACCAGAACAGCATGATCACACCTGGTGTATGTATAAAGGCATTGCTAGCACCAGATGAGCACGGTCAGATCTAGCGTAGTTGATGTTGCAGCACTAGTAACAGAAGAGCATGAACATTTCTGGTGTAACTGTGTGTTACTGGTGGTACCGGTTGGACACTATCATCTCTTGTATAAGTACAGTTTACCACTTGTACCAGAGGACAATTGTCAACGATAGTGTAATTGCAGGGTACCACTGGTACTGAAGCATCATATATGTCTCCACTGTGTTCCAGAGAAAAACTGTATTATATAGCCCAAGGATAGGGCACCACCAGTACCAGAGGAACATTTCTACCTCTGGTGTGAATGTTGGATTACCACTGGCACTGGGGGAAGAATGGTACCTCGAAACAAAGTTTAGGATTGCACTCACATCAGGGTTGCAAGTCCATCTCTAGTGTGAGATTAGGTCACCACTTGTACTGGAGCAGTACGGTCTCCTCCAATTCATGTTCGGGTCTACCACTCATACTGGAGGAACACTTTTTTAGTGTAAGTGTAGAGTGTCACCAGTACCAGAGACGCACGATCACCTCCAGTGCAATTGTGGTTGCTGCACTTGTACTGGAGTAGCACATACACCTTTCATTTGCGAGAAGGACACAAAAAGACTACAAGAGATATAGACAGTTTAAGTGAGTGGGCATCGTGGTGGCAGATGGAGTATAATGTCGGGAAGTTTAAGGTTATTTACTTTGGTAGTAAGAAAAAAAAAAGCTGATTTTTTAAAAGGTGAGAAATTTCTAAATGTTGATGTTCAGACTGAGTTGGGTATGCTCATACAAGGAATGCCGACAAAATAGCATGCAGGAAGAGCAAGCACTTAGGAAGGCATGTGGAATGTTGGCCTTTAATGCAAGGAGATCGGGGCACTGTAATAAGGATGTCTTGCTACAATTGTACAGGGCTCTGGTGAGACCACCCCGAGCATACTTTGCGCAATTTCAGTCTCTATATCTAAGGGAAAATATAATCGCTTTGGAAGCAGTTCACCGGATTGGTTTCTGGGATGACTGAGTTGTCCTATGATGACAGGCGGAGTAAATTGGGCTGATACTCTCTGGAGTTTAGAAGGATGAGAGGCGGTCTCATTGAAACAAATAAGAATCTGAAGTGGTTTTCTGGGCTAAACGCTGTGAATTGTAATCCGGGGGAATCCACAGTCTCAGGATAAGGGCTTAGGGTTCGGGTTAAGATTAGGACTGTGCTGAAGAGACATTTCTTCACTCAAAGTGTTGTGAATCGTTGGAATTGTGTACCCCAGAGGAGTGTGGATGCTCCATCCTTGAAACAACACGTGTAATGCTGACATAGACACATTCATAGCCTTTCATGGAATAGAACTATAGGGAGTGGACATAAAAGTGGAGTTGAGGAAAAGCATCAGCAGTGATCACATGGAGCAGTGGAGCAGAGTTTAGAGACATATGGTCTACTCCTGATCATATCTCTTATGTTCTTTAGTTCATTATGTAAGTGCAGGGAACCATTAGAAAGGAGGAGCACTGTTACCTCCATTGCAATTATAGATAATCACATATCTTATATAAGTGTAGGGTTACCTCCATTGACCACCTCTACAGTAAATAAAGGGAATCAAGAGTATCAATGTTTCTTTTAAATCTCCATTGTAAATGTAGGGATCCACTAGAATTGGAGCAGGATGGTTACATCTCCGGTCAGTGTAGGTGCTACTAGTTCAGAGGAAGATGGACAAATTTACTGTAATCATAGGTGGCATTAGTATGAAAGAAACATGGTCACCTCTAGAGTAGGAGATGTCACAGCACTTTTACAGGGACATCCTGCTCACCTCAAGCATAAACGAAGGGTGCCACTAGTACTGAAGGTATATGGCCACCTCTAGTGTGAATGTGGTGTAACTCTAACAAGGATAAGCATGTAGATCTCTGTTTACATGTAGTGGTCCCACTAGTCTCAGAAAACTATACTCCCCTGTATTGCTGCAGGACCATTTTATCACAAATAATGCAGTAGTTTTTCTGCTGCCTGATCTGCAGGTGTAGAATCAACAGGTTAGAATCAACAGGAAAGTCAGCGTCAGGACAATTCGGGCAAAGCGAGTGACATTGGCTGGTCCTGTGGGAATAGGATCCACAGTCGTTCAACCTGTAAATAATGTTTTAATTCTGTGTTTTTAAAATTGTCTGAGTGTTAACCCTTTCCCTAATTCTGAAATGTCAGAAAACAACTTACCGAGTTTATTTATGAAATGACTGCCACCAATGTTAATTATGATTAAAGCTGATTAACTCCTTGGAGGATTGAGGCGAATATTAATGTAGGTTCCCTTGCACAAGCTCAGAAGTGCACCAGTCTTTCAATTCCTACAGATTCCATCCATTCTCACATAAAATGGGAAAACCAGCTATTCTGCTGATGAAAGACATTTACTATCCCATTCTCGCACCCCTGGGTGTACTTGGTGAGCCATTATAAACTATTTATTCGTAATCTGTGTTAACTATCACTTTGTTTCTACGGCGTGTTGAATAAGATAACATGTTTCTCCGATGTCAGCTTTACACAGCCGGTGGTTACTGGAGCAAACTCGTGAACCGGGGATCCACACTTTCTTTATTTCCTTTAATCTGATAGCCTTAATGATGTTATAATGTTCTTTCAAGGTCCTATCGAAAGAATCAAATGTCACCCGTGCAGACGGAGCGCGACAGCAGCTCATTAAAATCTATGGGCCGGTTTCCCAGGAAATGGCTCCACAGCTAATCTTATATAATCATACTGAATGGAGTAAAATGCTATCAAGAGATATCACCATATATATTTCAAACAGCTACTAAAACCTTATTTATCTCGTCTCTCTTTCTTACAGTGAACTTGGTGGCGATTGTGGTTCTCTCCCGAAAAACGTGTGGCCTTTCCAAATGTATTTCTGTTTATATGGTGTCCATGGCAACAGCAGATCTCCTGGTCATGATCATCAACGTAATGGTGTATCGTATTTTCAGCTATCACTTTCCACTTTCATTCCTGTCTTACACCCCAGTATGTAGGATTATTCTATACATGACAGCTATCACCTTTGATTTGTCTGTTTGGTTCACAGTCTCCTTCACATTTGACCGTTTTGCAGCTGTCTGCTTCCTGAAGTTTAAAACAAGATATTGCACAGCAAGAACTGCAGGTGTGGTTATAACAGTGTTCTGTTTCTTGAGTTTGTTCAAGAACATTCTCTTTTTATTTGCATACGAACCTCAGCAAATAATTAACAAGGTGCAGTGGGGCTGTCGGGCAAGAGTGGAATTTTTTTCTTCACCACTCGGTGCAGCGTCTGTCTGGTTTTACAGCGCCTGGCTTGTTTGCCTTCCATTTACTTTAATTGTCTCATTTAATTGTTCAACCATTGGACGTATTTTAGTGACCAATAGTACCCGCAGGAAACTTCGGGGTAACAGAAGTGAGAATCGCAGTGATTCAGAAATGGAGAACCGCAGGAAATCCATTATTTTATTGTTCACTGTATCGGGCTGTTTTATACTGTTGTGGTTGACAGCTGCCGTGAGTTTCGTGTTGACCAGATTGACTGACACCAATAATTACCGTGGTGACCGCACAGCCCCTGGATATATCGCCTATGAAATTGGAACTTGCCTTAAAGTTTTGAGTTGTATTCAAAACCCATGTATTTATTTAGTGACCCAGAGAAAATTCAGAGAAGAGCTGAAGAATGTGTTGAAATTCCTCTAGCCAATAATTTGGAGATTAGTTAGAAAATGCGGATAAAATTACAGAAAGCTTGTTCACATCTGAAGCTCAATTTCAGCTCATTTCCTACCGTACCAAGTTCTTCTTTTCGGAAATGTGAAAATTAGATGAGCTCTTTTGTGCACAGTTCTTCCATTTTGTAGCACGCATTTGATATCAGCGTTACATTCTTTCTTCACCCTTCCTTCATTGAGTAAACATAACTTATTCCTGTAAAATCAGCATATTTCAAGTTCACGTTTCAAAGATAACAATAATGGATTTCAGCAGTGGTGTCATGAATGTGGGTAACAGAGGGAACCGCCTTATATTCAAAATATTGGTTTCGGGTACATATGTTAAATTCATCAGTAAGGTTTCACCTGGTGCAGAAACAAAGGTCCTGCGATGGTTGATATTGGTAAGATTCCGAGAAGCTTGGTGTGAATGTTGCAAGTGTGGGTCTCAATGTCAGGCACCATCACACGATCAGACGCCATTCCTCATTGACAAGTGGAACCAGGATCTTTTCACAAGATAAGTTTTCAAATGGAGGAAACTGCCAGAACTCGACACTGATCAATGTGACGTTTCACCTCTTTTGCCCCATATACTGAATTGAAATGTCGATGATGCAATGACTGGTGTCTCCCATTCATCATAGGGTGAACCTGCTGTTTTTATTTTGTGCAGTTGATAACAGTATCATAACTACCAGCACTGCTATTCTGTCCCAGTTTCCGAAACCGAATGCAAAACTGTCAGAAATTCAAAAAATGTCAAACTGATATTGAGCATTTAGTGTTTAGCAGAACGTCGGCAGACAGTCAGAAAGTATCTTTGGTAATTATCGGCTATTATACATTTGCACATTATTCCAAATAATAATTGAATAAATACCAGGGAGTTTGAATCAGTTACAAATCGTTCATCTGTCATCTCTCTTCAATCTGCCAGGAACTCCAAAGAATAGGAGCAGGTTCTCAATGAAAAGGACCTGCAGGGTGTGGATGAACAACAAGCTCTAGGGACACAAATAATCATTTCCAAGAAAGCGACTTTGTTGGTGTAAAGTCCACAAGGAAAAAAACAACAAAAATTTTGGAAACACCACAAGCGTAAACAAGTGGTGAGAATTCTTTGTAAAAAACTGCTAAGGCTGGTGTTAGACTACAAGATAAATCTTCGGTCTCCTCATTTTGGAAAGGCTTTTCGAGCAGAGAGCAGATGGCGTAGATGCACCAGTATGGTGCCAGGGATCAGAACCGTATTGATGATGAAAAACAGGACATTGCATCGAAATGCAGTGGAGAAGTAAAAACCAAGAGAAAATTGAATACAGGGTTTAAATATTATGAGCAGCTTTCGCGAAATGAAAAGCGGGAGATTATTCTATCTGGTTGGTTAGTCAGTGGTGGAGGTGATTAATTTAATATGGTCACAAAGGGAATGCGCAGAGAGATTAGCAGAAACTTCTTTATGCAAAGGTTGTTGGGGCATGGAATATTTTGCTTTAGACAAAAGTTTAAGGGGAAAACATGTGTATTTGATGAAGAAAAATTAAGTGTTTGTGGAAAGAGGAGGACAGTGCTGTAATCCAAGAACAGTTAGACTGCTTTAAATGGCTAAATCCAACCGAGAATATATCAATGTTTTTATAGTGTTACCAATGTGGCATGATTTTACTTTTATTGTACGATACCCTCATCCCCGTTGAGATTCTGTTAAATAAAACATATTTTAATCATCTGTTAACAAGATGCCAGATCTTCAATAGCCATCCTTGCCTCCCAGGTTGCCATTTGCCCATAATCTGCTTTCAATATGTAATTACCTCTCTGTGCAGTGCCAGATTTCCCACTCCATCATTTGCAGAGATTCCAGGACTTCAAAATTCCAGTTTTGAATAAATTATACAAAATGACGCTTTATATCTTGAGAACATAGGATTCCTTCAAATAAATGTCGGTTTTACGATGATGAGGAGATGGCCAACGTTCTTTTTTTTTCTTCAAATTCATCACTGCGACACAACATTCAATCATCATGATCGACAAAATGTGAAATTAGAAATGGAATAATCCTGTCAGGACATATACTTCAGTGTAGAGGAAGAGAATGAGAATTCCAATACTTCACGGTATTACAGAAATTCGAAAATTTCTCCTGACAGTTTGTAAAGGGATAGTCTGTGGCACCTGTCCCTACTTTAATAAATCTGAAAAGAAAAACCCTGACAACTCAGCTGCACTTTAATGAAGTTCAAATAGTGGAATTCTGTCGTATTATTTTTACTGAGCCCATACAGTGCAACAGGTGCATGGAATATACTGTTCTGTGAATCCAAATATTATCCTCAGTTGGGAGATCCTGTTGTAAGAAAGCTGAGTTTTGGTATCCTAGAACATAGAACATAGAACATACAGCACAGAACAGGCCCTTCGGCCCACAATGTTGTGCCGATCCTTTGTCCTCTGTCAAGGACAATTTAATCTATACCCCATCATTCTCCTTTATCCATATACCTATCCAAAAGCCTTTTGAAAGTCCCTAAAGTTTCTGACTCAACAACTTCCCCGGGCAAGGCATTCCATGCCTCGACCACTCTCTGGGTAAAGAACCTTCCCCTGACATCCCCCTTATATCTCCCACCCTTCACCTTAAATTTATGACCCCTTGTAACGCTTTGCTCCACCCGGGGAAAAAGTTTCTGACTGTCTACCCTATCTATTCCCCTGATCATCTTATAAACCTCTATCATGTCACCCCTCATCCTTCTCCTTTCTAATGAGAAGAGGCCTAGAATGTTCAGCCTTTCCTCGTAAGACTTATTCTCCATTCCAGGCAACATCCTGGTAAATCTCCTCTGCACCCTCTCCAAGGCTTCCACATCCTTCCTAAAATGAGGCGACCAGAACTGCACACAGTACTCCAAATGAGGCCTTACCAAGGTCCTGTACAGCTGCATCATCACCTCACGGCTCTTAAATTCAATCCCTCTGCTAATGAACGCTAACACCCCATATGCCTTCTTCACAGCCCTATCCACTTGAGTTGCAACTTTCAATGATCTATGCACATAGACCCCAAGGTCTCTCTGCTCCTCCACATGCCCAAGAACCCTACCGTTAACCCAGTATTTTGCATTCATGTTTGTCCTTCCAAAATGGACGACCTCACACTTTTCAGGGTTAAACTCCATCTGCCACTTTTCAGCCCAGCACTGCAACCTATCCAAGTCCCTTTGCAGACGACAATAGCCCTCCTCGGTATCCACAACTCCACCAACCTTTGTATCATCTGCAAATTTACTGACCCACCCTTCGACTTCCTCATCCAAGTCGTTAATAAAAATCACAAACAGGAGAGGACCCAGAACTGATCCCTGCGGCACGCCACTGGTAACTGGGCTCCAGGCTGAGTATTTACCATCTAAGACCACTCTCTGCCTTCTATCAGTTAGCCAATTCTTAATCCAACTGGCCACATTCCCCACTATCCCATGCCTCCTGACTTTCTCCATAAGTCTACCATGGGGGACCTTATCAAATGCCTTACTAAAATCCATGTACACCACATCCACTGGTTTACCCTCATCCACTTGCTTGGTCACCTGCTCAAAGAATTCAATCAGGCTTGTGAGGCAAGACCTACCCCTCACAAAACCGTGCTGACTGTCCCGAATCAAGCAGTGTCTTTCCAGATGCTCAGAAATCCTATCCCTCAGCACCTTTTCCATCAACTTGCCTACCACCGAAGTAAGACTAACTGGCCTGTAATTCCCAGGGTTGTTCCTATTCCCTTTCTTGAACAGGGGCACAACATTTGCCACCCTCCAATCACCTGGTACCACCCCCGTCAGCAGAGAAGATGAAAAGATCATTGCCAGCGGCTCTGCAATTTCATCCCTTGCTTCCCATAACATCCTTGGATATACCCCGTCAGGCCCGGGAGACTTGTCTATCTTCAAGTTATTCAAAAACCCCAACACATCTTCCCTCCTAACGAGCACTTCCTCGAGCTTACCAGTCTGCTTCCCACCGTCCTCTTCAGTAATACACCCCTTCTCATTCGTAAATACCGAAGAGAAGTACTCATTCAAAACCTCACTTATCTCTTCCGGCTCAACACACAGTCTCCCGCTATTGTCCTTGACCGGACCTACGGTCCCCCTAGTCATCCTCATATTTCTGACATACGCGTAAAAGGCCTTGGGGTTTTCTTTTATCCTACCCGCCAAGCATTTTTCATGCCCTCTCTTAGCTCTCCTAATCCCTTTCTTCAGATCCTTCCTGGCCATCTTGTATCCCTCCAGAGCTATGCCTGTGCCCTTTTTCCTCAACTTTATATACGCATCCTTCTTCTTCCTAACAAGACTCTCAACCTCTCTTGTCAACCACGGTTCCCTCACATGACCATCCCTTCCCTGTCTGACAGGGACATGCTTATCAATGGCCCCTACTATCTGCTCCTTGAAAAAGTTCCACATTTCGACCGTGCCCTTCCCTGCCAGCATATGCTCCCAACTTATGCTCCTCAGTTCCTGCCTGACAGCATCATATCTACCCTTCCCCCAATTGTAAACCTTGCCCTGTTGCACATACCTATCCCTCTCCATTACCACAGTGAATGCTACAGAATTGTGATCACTATCTCCAAAGTGCTCGCCCACCAACAGCTCTATCACTTGCCCTGGTTCATTACCTAGTACCAAATCCAATATTGCCTCCCCTCTGGTCGGGCAGTCTACATACTGAGTCAGAAAAGCTTCCTGGACATACTGCACAAACACTACCCCATCCAAACTATTCGATCTAAAGAGTTGCCAATCAATATTTGGGAAGTTGAAATCCCCCATAATTACTACCCTGTGACTTCTGCTCCTTTCCAAAATCTGTTTCCCAATCTGCTCTTCCACCTCCCTGCTGCTATTGGGGGGCCTATAGAAAACTCCCATCAAGGTGACTGCTCCTTTCCTGTTCCTGACCTCAACCCACAGTGCCTCAGTCGGCAGATCCTCCTCGAAAATTCTTTCAGCAGTTGTTACACTATTTCTAACTAACAATGCCACCCCCCCACCTCTTTTACCACCATTCCTAATCTTATGAAAACATCTATAACCAGGTACCTCCAAAAAACATTCCTCCCCCTCACCTATCCACGTTTCAGTGATGGCCACAACATCGTAGTCCCAAGTGCCCATCCACGCCTTCAATTCACTCACCTTATTCCTGATGCTTCTTGCGTTGAAGTATACGCACTTTAACCCTTCTCCGTGCCCATCTGTCCTCTGCGACAGTGCTACCTTCCCCAATACCTCACTACACTCTTTGTCTTTCTGAGTGGACCCACTGGTCCCTGGATTACAAGTCCGGTTCCCATCCCCCTCCCAAACTAGTTTAAACCCTCCCGAACAGTACTAGCAAACCTCCCTCCCAGGATATTGGTGCCCCTCTGGTTCAGATGCAGCCCGTCCTGTTTGAACAGGTCCCATCTTCCCCAGAATGCAGTCCAATTATCCAAGAACTGGAAGCCCTCCCTCCTACACCATTCCTGCAGCCACGTGTTCAGCTGTGCTCTCTCCCTATTCCTAGCCTCACTATCACGTGGCGCCGGCAACAAACCAGAGATAACAACTCTGTCCGTCCGAGCTTTCAGCTTCCAGCCTAACTCCCTAAACTCACTTCTAACATCTGTGCCACCCTTCCTTCCTACGTCGTTGGTGCCAATGTGCACCACGACCTCTGGCTGCTCCCCCTCCCCTTTAAGGATCCTGAAGACGCGATCACAAACATCACGGACCCTGGCACCAGGGAGGCAACAAACCATCCGTGCGTCTCGCCTGCGCCCACAGAACCGCCTGTCCGTACTCCTCACCATCGAGTCCCCGATGACTAGTGCTCTCCCATTCTCCCTCCTTCCCTTCTGAGCCACAGTGCAGGACCCCGTGCCAGAGGCCCGGTCACTGCAGCCTGCCCCCGATAGGCCGTCCCCCCCAACAGTATCTAAAACTGTATACTTGTTGTTGAGGGGAACGACCACAGGAGATCCCTGCACTGACCTCTTCCCACCTCTAACTGTTACCCAGCTGCCTTTGATTTGTGGAGTAGCGACCTCCGTGTAGCTTCTATCTATCAACCCCTCAGCTTCCCGAATGATCCTCAGTTCATCCAGCTCCAGCTCCAATTCCCTAACACGGTCTGATTGGAGCTGGAGACGGATGCACTTCCAGCAGGTGAAGTCGGCAGGGCCACCGGAGGTTTCCCTCACCTCGAACATTCTGCAGGAGGAGCAATACACTACACTGGCTGCCATTTCTTTTATTCAATTACCCCTTAGTTAAGTACAACTATAGATATTAACAAAAACAGTAAATAGCTTACCTGCTCAGTCCTTTTTGGTTAGAGGAGGAGGGTAAAAAGGGTCTTATTATTAGGTTAGAGGAGGAGGATGGGTGGGAGACACTACATGTGTAGCGGCTCGGGTTTACTCAGCTCCGCACCTTTAAGGAAAATACCTACCCAGGAGTCCTCGCTGCCGACCAGCTTCCGGTTCCTCCGGCGCCAAAAGAAACTCAAAGACAAGGAAAACAGTAAGTAAAACAGTAAGTACTTACTTTTAAAACACAGCTCCTGATGCCTTCACTCACCCACCGAAGAGTCGCTACCTTCTCCTGCTGCTCCGCCGGGAAATGATCCTGAAAGATAACAGCTGAAACATCAGACACAGCTTACATTCCCTCCTTTAACTTCTGAGTTAGGAATTGTCTGGGATAGATGAGAGGTGCCAGGATTGTGTGGTTCCCTCCAAGCGTAGGTGGAGGGATGAATAATGTTTGACTCGGTTCACGATCTCTGTTGTATTTAACTCAATTCGGATCAAAAATAATGAAATTTATTCACCATCGATTAAGTTATCCCCAAGCTTCTGAGTGATTGAATTTCTGACAAATGAGAAGGAAGAATCCAAACCCTACGTCTTGCACTCAACAATTAAGCGGTCACAAATGAGCTGTAAGTTAAAGTTAGGCACACTGGAGCTTAATAAACATTAACAAATATAAAAAGATTGTTCTGACAATTGAGAACCAAAACACTATTGGGTAGAGTTCCTTCACAAAATTCAGTAGCGAAGGTTGTCCAGGCATTTAACTTATCATTAGAAATCAGCATCAAAGGATGTTGAGCTTTCAGCACAACAGTAACCAGACAGTACTGTTATAAATTGGTGAGACGTTATTTATTCATTCATGAGATATGGGCGTGGCTGGAAACCACAGCTTTTGTTGTCCATTTTCATTGTCCGTGACGAGGTGTTGGTGAGCCACCTTTTGAACCGCTGCTGTCCATTTGTGAAGACATGTTCACAGTGCTGTTAGGAAGGGAGCTTCAGGATTTTATCCCAGTCTCACAGCTCCAGGGACCCGGGTTTGATTCTGGGTACTGCCTGTGTGGAGTTTGCAAGTTCTCCCTGTGTCTGCGTGGGTTTCCTCCGGGTGCTCCGGTTTCCTCCCACATGCCAAAGACTTGCAGGTTGGTAGGTTAATTGGCCATTATAAAATTGCCCCTAGTATAGGTAGGTGGTAGGGAAATAGAGGGACAGGTGGGGATGTAGTAGGAATCTGGGATTAGTGTAGGATTAGTATAAATGGGTGGTTGATGGTCGGCACAGTCTCGGTGGGCCGAAGGGCCTGTTTCAGTGCTGTATCTCTAAACCAAACAACAGTAAATGAAAGGTGTGTGGCTTGGAAGGAAACGTTGAAGTGGAATGGTTAAGGAATTAATAACAGCTAAATGAATCGTCCAATAAGGCCATGTGGGTTGAGCTCAGAAATACTAAAGGGGCGACCACACTACTCAGAGTGTACTATAGACCACCAAGTGGAGAGAGGGAGATAGAAGAACAAATATGTATGCAAATTTTTGAATGCAAAAACAAGAGGGCAATAGTAATTGGGGATTTCAACTACCCTAATATCGACTGGGATACAAACAGTGTGAAGGGCACAGAGGGCACAAAATTCATCAACTTCATTCAAGAGAAATCTTTTAACCAGCACGTAACAAGCCCAACAAGAGGGGGGTCAATTCTAGATATAGTTTTCGGTAATTAAGCTGGACAAGTGGATGAAGTAGCAACGGGTGACCATTTTGGCGACAGTGACCATAATACAATTAGTTTTAACTTAATAATGGAAAAGGATAAAGATAAAACAGGAGTCAAAGTTCTAAATTGAGGGAAGGCAAATTTTACGAAACTGAGAGGTGGTCTGGCGAAAGTGGTCTGTGTACAGCTATTTGAAATAAAATCAGTGGCAAATCGCTGGGAGGCATTCAAAAGCAAGATTCTATAGTTCAGTGTCGGCATGTCCCAACCAAGATAAAGGGTGGTATGGCCAACGCTAGAGCCCTCTGGGTATGTAGAAGCATATTTGGTAAGATTAAGCAGAAAAAGAAAGCTTATGGTGATCACAGAAAAGTTAATATTGTAGAAAAGCTTCAGGAGTATAACAAGTAAATTATAAATAGAAAGGAAAGTAGGAAAGCAAAGGAAGACCATGACAAATTATTGGCAGGTAAAATCAAGGAAAACCTAAAAGTATTTTATCAGTGTATTAAGTGCAAGAGGATAACTCAGGAAAGGGTAGGGCCTATCAGAGATACTGGTGAATATTCAGTCGTTTTATTACTTAACTACAAGGCAGAGGAGTGCTTTATTTAGCAATCAAATTCAATATATTGCGCTCAGTTTTTACAGATGCAACTACTTTTTTAAGGCTTCAATTTTTAACCAGTTTTTTTTACACTGTTAAAAAGGTTTTAGTCAAACACAACAGTGACTCCTTCCTGGCGGCTTTTAACATTTTTGTGTCTGGGGCTGCTATTATGGACCCTGGGCCATTGTTGCAAATCAAGATGTTTGCAACCAATGGTGTGGATTTATGGATTAGAAACTGGACTGAAATAACAACATTCGAGCTGCTGTACATAGTTTTAAGATGATCTTTGCACTTTTTAATTTGCACTATGGGTAGGTCGAGGTTTTTAATCACCATTCTCACTGATGATGTGATTTTCTGTGCCTATCAGAGATGTACAGGGGAACTTATGCGTAGATGCAGATGATGTGGGCAGGGTTCGTAATTAGTTTTTTGTCTCTGTCTTCACAAAAGAGAGGGATGACGCAAACATTGCAGTAAAAGAGGAGGATTGTGAAATATTAGATACTATATGCATAATGAGGGAGGAAGTATTAGAGGGTCTGACATTGTTGAAAGTGCATAAATCACCAGGGCTGGATGGATTGTATCTGAGGTTGTCAAAGGAAGCCAAGGAGGAAATAGCAGAAGCTCTGAGGATCATCTTCAAATCCTCACTGCATACAAGTGAGGTACCAAAGCATTGGAGGTCTGCGAGTGCTGTACCATTGGGTAAAAAGGGTGCGAGGGATCGGCCAAATAATTATAGTCTGGTCAGCCTGACCTCGGTGGTGGGTGAATTATTAGAATCAATTCTGAGACGCAGGATAAACTGCCACTTAGAAAGGCCCAGATTTATCAGGGATAGTCAGCATAAATTTGTTCAGGGAAGGTCGTGTCTTACTAACTTGACTGAATTTTTTGACCAAGTAACAGGGAAGATCGATGAGGGCAGTGAAGTGGATGCGGTCAACGTGGATTTTAATCAGGCATTTGACAAGGTCCCACATGGCAGACTGGTCAGAAAAATGAAAGCCCATGGGATACAGTGGAATGTGGCAAGTTGGATCCAAAATTGACTCAGTGACAGGAAGCAAAGGGTAGTGGTCGATGGATATGTTATGCGAATTTTCAGCTGTTTCTAGTGTCGTTTCACAGGGCTCAGTGTTGGGTCGCTTGTTGTTTGTGGTATATATTAATGATTTGGGCTTAAATGTGGGAGGCATTATTGGGAAATTTGCAGATGTCACAAAAATTGGCCGTGTAGTTGATAGTGAAGTTGATAGCTGTAGACTCCAGAATGATATCAATGGTTTGGCTGATTGGGTGGAAAAGTGGCAAATAGAATTCAATCCAGAGGAGTGTGGAGCAATGTATTTGGGGAGGGCAAACAAAGCAAGAGAATACATAAAACTGGGAGGATACTGAGAGGGCTAGAAGAAGTGAGAGACCTTAGAGTGCATGTCCACACTACAGATCCCTGAAGGTGGCAGGACAGGTAGATAGAGTTGTGAAGAAGGCATATGGAATGCTTTCCTTTATTGGCCGAGGTGTAGAATACAAAAGCAGGGATGTAATGCTGGAATAAAAACAGGAAATGCTGGAAATACTCAGCAGGTCAGGCAGCATCTGTGGAGAGAGAAGCAGAGTTAACGTTTCAGGTTATTGACCCTTCATCATCCCTAATTTCCTGTGTAATGCCATCACTTACATCTCCACTACTGTTTGGGGGCCTATGGACAAACCTTACCAATGTTTTCTGCCCCTTGGTGTTTCTTAGCTCCGCCCATACAGATTCCACATCATGATTTTCCGAGCCAATATCCTTCCTCACTATTGCATTGATTTTCTCCTTTACTAACAATGCTACCCCACCTCCTTTCCCTTTTTGCCTGTCCTTTCTAAATATTGAATACTCCTGAATGTTCAGTTCCTATCCTTGGTCACCCTGCAGCCATGTCTCCATAATCACAACTATATCATAACCATTTATATCTATTTGCACGGTTAATTCATCTACCTTATAGTGAATGCTCTGCGCATTAAGACATAATGCCTTTAGACTTGTCTTTTTAATATTGTTAGTCATCTTAGCTTTATTTTGCGCTATGGCCCCATTTTTTCCCCGCCCTTGTTTTCTTTGCCTTCCACTTTTGCTTCTTACCTGCTGAATGAGCTTTCTCCAGCTAGGATGGTCACAAGTCAGGGACTCCCACGAGTCAACAGGGATGTTTGATCTCTTTAGGGATTCCTTAAGGACAACTCTAAAGCTTGTTCATGGTGCTCCAGGGAGGCTTCTGGCGTGACCAGGTTCTGCATAGAGCAGCTGCTTTGCTTTGCAAAAGACATGCCCCGCCCAGTAGACCTGGTTAAGGGTGATTAGCATCCCCCCCGCCCCACCCCAATGCTGGACACGTTGGCTTGGGAAAGGACATTGTTGTTGGACCACCTTTCTTGCCGCTCGATTTGGTGGATCTTCCGGAGGCAGTTCTAGTGATACTTCTCCATTGTTTTAAGATGTCTGCTGTAGGTTGCCCACGCGTCTGAAGCATTGAATAGAGCAGGGATCACTGCTGCTCATTAAACTATGATATTAATCTCGACTTTGGGAGCCTGATCCATAAATACTCTTTTCCTCAGTTAGTCAAAGGCAGAGCTAGCACATTGGAGGCCATGATGAACCTTGTCATCTTTGTCTGCCTTTTCCAAGAGAAGGCTCCAGAGACATGGATAATGCTGCAGATTTTCCAGGATCTCGCTATTGATTTTGGTTGTTGGGAGGAAATGTTGCATTGTGGGAGCTGATTGGAAGAGTACTTTCATTTGCTGAGCATTTAGTGAAGGACCCATTTTCTCATATGTTTCAGAGAAAGAGTGGACAATTTCCTGGGGCTCGGTTTCAGTGTGAGCACACATGCAAGTGCCGTCTGCATATGAAAGCTTGACGACTGAGGTTGGAGTGGTTTGGGCTTTGGATTGAAGACAGCAATGGTTGAACTGTTGCCTGTCTTCTCTGCAGATTATCTCCGCACCTTTGGGGAGCTTTGCTGGAGACGAGGTGCAGCATTGTAGGGATAAAAACTTAGAAGAGGGTTGGTGTGCTGACACAGCCTTGACTGACCCCTGCCTTGACTGACATAGCGTCTGTGGTGGTTCCTTTGGTGAGAATCACGGCTTCTATGCCATTATGGAGTATCCAGAGGTTGGTTGCAAACCTTTGGGGAAGAAATATTTGAGCTGGATGCTCCACAAGCAGTTGACAGAGTCAAAAGCTTTTGTGAGCTCGAAAAAGGCAATGTACAGTGACTGGCGTTGTTACCTGCATATTCCCTGCACTTGAACACGAGCAGATACAACCTTTCCTTTTACCAGCTTCAGGCAAGGAACCAATTCCTGGAATATGTCTGCTTTCCTAGTCCCTGGGCTTACACTGAGCAGCTATCGACCATTTGGCCCTTAGAGCTTTTTTCCCCATTTAATAAGAGCTGGCTTATCTGGCCTTAATTTTATTTGCCCGTTTCTGATTCATATCGCTTGATATATTTCCCTAAAAAGACTGCCGTTATCATTATTGAAAGTGTAAATTGACCCAGAATCCGCAGAGCCATTGTACAAAAAACCCCACACTTCCACGATCCTTTGCATGCAAAACTGCTACCATATAAGATGCAGTAGCACCAAAAGGTAAGAAAATCATCGTCTTGTTATAAATTTGTCTCTGATACTTGTTTTGGTCACAACGAAACAGCACACAAGTTCTTAATTATTCTCTTAACAAAACGACGACAAACTGACTAAAATTGTAGCTTTGAAGAGCCGTATAAGATGAATATATCGAACTGGCTGCATGTTCAATGTTATTATAATTAAAATTAAATCTGACTTTGAAACTTCTGGCACCTCCCACCACCCAACTTGTTCCCTCCCCACGCCCTGCCCCGCTTCTTACTTTTCGCTATATTGGTGCTGCTATATATGAAGTTTGACATTCCTGAAGCATTTGACCTATTCATACTCGTGCATATTAAACGTGATATTTTCATGTTATCTAAGAATAAACGACGCTCCTCGCTATCTAACGGCATTTCAATTAGGTTTTATGTGTGTTATATTTGATTGGTCATTGTTTGATTCTTTCTTAATCAACAAGGCTGAGTCACAAGTTCTTCAAGTTTGACATTCTGCTCTTTCCACATCAATGCCGTGTGTTGCTTAAACTGCAGCACCATCCACTTGTCTTCTCCAATCTCCTAGAATCAGGTGCTCAGATTGAAAATAGGTGCTGATTATATTTTAAGTTGTTGAATCATTGCAAACAACTCTCAATATATCCTACTACTCGCAAATATACATTAACACGAACCCCTAGATCTCCTTGTGCCTGCCCACTCTTTAGAACTGTGACATTAATTCTGTATTGTCTCCTCTACTCCTTCTGCCAAAATGGATCACCTCACACTTCTCTGTATTAAATTCCATCTGCCACTTTTCTGCTCATTCTGCTAACCTATCTATGTCCTGTGTTACAAGAGGGTTTATGTTTGTACTGAACTCTTAGAAACCTGTGTGTGTTAAACAAAAAGAAGAAAAACAGTTTTTTTTTGTGGTCTTGGACACTGGCAAAAAGCTGTAATTTTTGGTTGTTGATTTGTATACAGGAAGAGAACAAAAACAAGCAGTTTCAGGGAAACAGCAAGGGGTTGTGACCTCCAAAGAGCAACACTTTGAATGATAGGGAAGACATGTGATCGGCTCAGGAAGACTTATTGGTTTCACTTTCGACTTTTAAAAAAGTGTTGCCTTCTGTGTTTTGGGAAATCCTAGAACTGGCACAAAGTTTCTACTGCTGCGTTACTGCTGTGAGTCCTGAGCAAACCGATTGCACCCCTGCCGAAAGACATATGTGATGCCTGCTGTAGTGGAATTGCCTTGAACGCCTACCCGACCTCGCCTGGAGACACATCAACTGGAATCAGACTGATCGGCTCTGGAACACCTCAACCAACCAAAGATTTCCGACTGGAATGTGATGAACAGATTTTTTAAAAATTATTTCTTCTATTCCTAAGAAACGGCTGTAAACTAAAATCCTGTTTTCCTGATTAAAGGTGTTTTGAATGTATGTGCGTGTGCCTGAGGGCTAAGTAACTAAGGACCTTTACATATATAGAGATTTATCTTATTAGTAGTTAAGACTTATTATTTCTTTTCTAATAAATAATTAATATTGTTGTTGGTTTGGTGTCCTTTATTCTGGGGGAAATATAGAGTATCTAATTTGGCTGTTCACCGGTGGTTGAGAAAAATTATTGATATGCTATGACCTGTGGAGTAGTGGGACTGAATTAACAGTGCAGTTCTCTCGCCTTTGTCGTAACACCTGCTGCCATCGACTGGAATCATCCTGATTGTTTGACACACTGCAAAGTTTTTATCATTGACACATTTTGAAATGTAATTCTGTATTACACTATCCAAATCATTTATATGTAGTGCTCCGAGAACTGGCCTTTATGGACACCAATGTCTTTTCTCCTCCAATCTGAAAAACAACCATTTACCCCGACTTGCTGGTTTCTATAGTTAAGATTTTTTTTCTTATTCAAGCTGACACTGACCCTCAGATCTATGAGCATCAATTTTGTTAACCAACGTTTGATATGGAATTTTATCAAACACTTTCTGAAAATCCATATAGACAACAATCCATTGTACTCCATCATAAATCTTCTGTGTTATGTTATAAAAAATTAGCTTTGTCAAGCATGATCTGGCTTTTCTTAATCCATGATGGCTCTCCTTAGTTAACGTAAACCTCTACAAGTGCATGTTAATTTCTCGCTGATTTTTCTTTCCAAAACCTTACACACCACTGATTGTAAACTGATAAGTCTGTAGTTAATAAACAATTGCTTGAATAAGGGTGTCACGTTACCACTCAACAATTCTCTGCCACGTCACCCGTATGTAGGAAAGATTCCAAGATTATGGTAAGACATTCTGCTATCTCCACTCCCACTTACTTCAGCAACCAAGAAATCCAGCCATCCGGACCAGGAGCATTATCCACTCTAAGCATCGCCAGCCTTTCCAGTACATCATGGCTATCAATGTTCATCCTATCCATTACCTCTACTTTCTCTGCTTCTACCTTATTTTGTCAGCATCGTCTTTCTTAATGAATAACGTGCAATATGCACAGTACTCATTAAATATTCTACCCTTGCCCTGCATTTATAAGAATACATCAACTTTCTTGTCCCTAATAGGCCTGTCTCCAGCTCCTAATATTTGCAACTCTACGTTCAAGTTCTCTATTTGCCAGTTTGATTTTCCTCTTCACTTCCTCTCTCAAATCATTGTATTGCGAGTGGTTGTCACTTGAAAAATTCCCCTGACATGCATAATATACCCCCTTATTTGTTTCATCATATCTTCTATCTTCCCTGTCATCCACGGAGCCTTGGATTTGGTACCCATACCTTTCGCCCTCATTAGAGTGTACCTAGCCTTTGCCTTAAATATCTCCTCCATAAATATTAATTATTTTTTTCTGTTACTGTTTTTCCTTTCAGTCTTTGTTTCCATTTTACCCTGGCTAGTTTTCCCTCCTCCCATTGAAGTTAAATCTCTTAGAATGTAGAAAATTTTATTTTGATTTTTCCTTGCGGTTCTCCAATTCTAAATATTATGATACCTTCAGCACTTTTACCATAGTGTTCCCCCACAGGAACTTGGTCCATTTGACCCACCACACGTCCCAGCACCAGATCCAGCAAAGTCACCTTCCTTGTTGGACCGAAAAAACCTGGTCATGGAAGTTCTCCTGAGCACATTGCAGAGATTCCAACACCTCAATATCTTTTTTCTTTCCTGTAAGCATCATCCAATCACTATTTGAGTAAGTAAAGACTCGCAATATCAACACTCTATAGTACTTTCGCATCTCTGTGCTTTGCCTGATGATTTTCTCCTATCCCTTTCTCACACAGGCTATTTGGAGACCTAGAGGATATCCCAGTAGAGTGATCAGACCATTTTTGCTCCTCAGCTCCAATGAAATGTATTCTGTTCTTGCTGTCTCAAGGACATCCTCCCTTTCCAACATATTTTTCCTAACATGTGCCGCAACCCCACTTCCCTTTTTTTCTATCCTTATGTTTTCAGAACACTTTGCATCCCTAAATATAATGTGTGCACTCTCAGCACTTTAAGCCATGTTTCCTTATTCCCATATGTTTATTTGTGCCAACTAATTCCAAACATTATGTGTGTTTACATAATGATATTCTGAACCTGTTTTTGTACTCCTCGGCTCCCTTTTAGTCTGCTCACATCTAGTATGTACTATTACCTCTCTCGCACAATGCAACATTCTTACTTCTTTATACACCTTTTTCCACTTTTCTACTTCTATATGCTGGTGTCCATCCCCTCGCAAATCTACATTAAATCCTCCCCAACCACAATTAGGAATCTCCCCACGAGGGTATTCGTCCCAGTCTTGTTGATGTGGATCGCTTTTGCAAGGTTCCTCCTGACCTACAACTGATCCCAAACCTCAATAATCTGAAGCATTTCCTCCTGCACTTTGCCTCAAGCCATGTATTGATCCACCCTATCCTGCTATTTCTACTCTCGCTGGCGCATGTCACTGGCAGTAATCCAATGATTACTACCTTCAAGATTCTGCTTTTTAATTTTTCTCCCTAGCTTCTGAAAGCCCGACTATAGAACCTCAATACCTGCCCTCTCTATGTTGTTCGTACTGACGTTTACCAAAACCTCTGCCTCACTCCTTACCTTCTGCAGCATATTCGGAACCCTCTCCATAATGTTCTTTAAGCTGGCCCCAGGGAGGTAACAAACCATGCGGTTCTCAGGATGATGGTTGCAGAAACACCACTCTGTCCCCCTGACTATAAAATCTCCTTTCATGACTGAATTTCTGCTCTTTCATTTGCCCTCCTGTGTAATCCCTGGTCTGGACTGCATCCCTTCAAATTTCGTTACTCCCAGCAGTCTTCAATGCTGAGTGCTGATTTGAGATTGAGACACACCCCAAAGACTCCTCAACTTCTTGCCTCTTCCAATTGCTCCAGCTGGCCACCCATCTACTATTCTGAACTCCCATTGCCTGTGGGATGACCACCTGCTAGAACATATGTTCTTATGTATTATCCAGGAAACTTCCGTCCTCCCTGATGCTGTGCAGTGACTACAGCTGCCCCTCAAGCTTGGAAATCCAGAGCTCGAGTTCAAGCTGCTGATGTTTTCTAAACGCTTGATTCGCCCAAGACGCTTGAAGGATCATGAAGTTCCCACATGGCACAGAAATTGCAAGCAACGGGTATTAGTTAACCATCCAAGATTTAAGCTAAATAATGTGCATTCCCTCTTTCAGTTTATGGTTAATTAATTTGTAATTAATGTCTCTAACCTTGCTCTGTACGAGAACACTTATTTCATTATCACAGAGAATATCTCTGTATCACCCGCAACAACTCGATCCTGCCATAATCCTATTGGGTATTTCTGCATTTGTACAATCCTCCATAAATCTTTAATGTTTGGCCCAGATATATGTATTCAGTCACTCTTGCATTTTTTGGTCCCAATTTGCATGGTATCTTCGGTCTGAAATTTAATTATATGGGTTGTTTTTCCTTTATGCATTTCAGTTCATTATTTTTTATTCCCTTTATTTGTTATTTAGTTGTACTTACAATCTTTAACGTGTAAGTCATTAGTGCGACATCATTTGGAAAGTGTAAGTCTATTAATTTTCTCCATCAGTGCTTGATCTTCTCTCCTCTAAGGGTATCGTCTGCATATGCCTTCTGTTGTGGTGGTGAATATTTTTGGAGAGCTGGTATCCCCTTGTCTCACACCTCTTTCATTATCTCTCAAATGCGTTACGGCTTTGTCGATATGTATTCTGGCTGTTGCATCTGTTTAGGTGTTCTCTATGATAAAACAATACCACTGGCATTAAGGAGGAGGGTGTATGATTGATGTGTGCTACCAACCATGACATGGGGGCAGATTCATGGACAACTACAAAATACATAAAACAAAAAATAGTGTACAGCTCAGAGAACAATAGAAAGACAAACGTTGCACATCACCATTCGTTATAAAATCAGGTGTAATGAAATACACCAGAAAACCAAAGTTAATGACATAATTCTGAATAGAAAAGAAGCTAAATGGAGATGGGCTGGGCATCTGCTGGAAAAAATAGTAACAGGTGCTGTTATGCCTGACCGCTCAAGTCAATGCCCCCAATCAAAATATTGTGATTCTGGTGGGAGAAATACAACGTTGATTCAGTCCCATCCCTCCCCAGATGACCTAAAATCTCATTTTAAACTTTGCAAATTAAAGAAAGACCCAGTCAAATTATACCATCTATTAACCCCCGAATGAGGCTAACCAGACCAGGTCTCTTTACATCAACAAATTAACTGTTTATTTAGAGAAAAACTAAATTCTTAAACACAACTAAAATATAAACATTTAAACTAGAAAAAAGATATTGTCCTTGCATATTTACACTCCTGCCGAAGTGAAATCTTCCAATGTGAAATAGTCCAAAGTTGCTTCAAGCCCTCAGAGCCATCTGATGGGGTACAAAGGTTCTTCAATAGTAGAATAGCAGTAGTCTAATTCAGCAGTTGAATTGATGCTCTTCTTTCCCAGCGATGAATTTCAATAATTATAGTGCTGTCGTTAAAGGAATGTTGTTATTTTCTTTTAGGAAATTAATCTGGCTTCACATCAGAATTCTGATAGTATAATAAATAGTGTTTAAATAAACTGACAGCTCTCTTTCCCTTCAGTATATGCTGTCAGTCTGTGTGTCTGTCTCTGTTCACTGTGTCTGCAAACCCAGTTTTTCAACTGGTTTCAAAAGTCAATTAGCAACAGCGTATCTCTCGATCATCAGTCTCTGAGTGGCTGTATCCCGGGGCAACGAGAATGCATTCTTTGACTCAGTCTCTGGAGCTTGTTGCCTTAAAGCAGTACTGTTCCATTTCCAGCCTTAAAGGCACACGACATTCTTCCAAGAAAAAAAACAAATCTACAGGGTCTTAACAATGGACAAAAAGGCTAATAAAGTGGCAGCGAAGAACAGGAAAAAGAAGATGGGCATACTGAGAAGAATGTGGAGAGATGACATAATATCATACCTACAAATCACATTGGTGAAAACAGCAAGGGGTGGAGATATATAGAAAAGGCATGAGAAGAGTTACATCCCACAATAGATGAACACAGCCTAAATGATGATGACGAATCGACTTATTACTAATTCACTTATTGCTATAATCTTACTCCAACTGAAACTTCCTGGCTCCTAATTTAAATATATGCCCTGTTTTGCAATGACGTCGCACTGTGATGTGTATTCCTGTTTTGTCAATTCCTTGATTCGCTGTCCTATGTCCCAAGCTGGTTTCAAATCTTTCACTCCGCGGTTGTCCTTCATTGCTCTGTCACTGCCATGTTTCCCATGCAGTTTTTAAATGCTCTGCTCTCCCGCTCTGCTTTCCTGCTATGCCGCTGCTGGTGTTTTCCACACTGCTTTGAAAGGCTTGTCAGTCTGGCTGTGCTTTGCCACTCACTCTTGGTCACTCTTTCCGTGTATATATATAAAAAAAACTTTCCCAGATAAACCCTGGGTTTATCTTTTCCCCGTGTGTCCCCTGCTCATTGTTTCACAATGTAAATTGTACTGTGTTTGTCTGTGGCCTTTCACTTGGTAGATGCGCCTTTTCTCCATCTCCTTTTAGATGCCTCCTTTTCAGTCTTTGAACCCCTGGTTTTCCAATCTCACCTCAAAAGACAAGGCTGAGCATTTGCAAACATCTACATCCTGGAGTTCTGAGTGGATGATCCATCTTGTCCTCCTCCTGAGACTCCCTTTATAACAGATGCCAGTCTTCAGCCAATGCGGTTCATTCCAGGTGATATCTCAGCAGCTGAAGGCACTGGGTACTGCAAAGGGACAACATATCGGCCATAGTACTGCAGACTGTGATCTAGAACTTTCTGCGCCCAAAACCAAGCCATTACAGTACAGCAGTAACACTGGTATCACCTGGTATTGTGGGAAATTGCCAAGGTATGCCCTGTACACAAAAGGCAAGACAAATCCAACATTGCCAGTTATCAACGGATCAGTCTACTCTTGATAATCGGCAAAGTAATGCAAGATGTCATCGACAGTGTTATCAAATGGCATTTATTAGGCAATACTCTGCTCACTGATGCTGTTTGGGTTCCACCATGGTCAGTCATTACAGCTTTGGTTCACACATGGAAAAAGAACTAAACTCAAGAGTTGAGGTGAGAGTGACTTCCCTTGACATCAAGGCAGCATTTGACCAAATATAACATCAAGGAGCCCTCGCAAATCTGGAGTCACTGGAAATCAGGAGGAAAACTATCCTCTGGTTGGAGTCATACTTAGCACAAAGGAAGATGGCTGTAATTGTTGGAGGTGAATTCATCTCAGTCCCAGGACATCACTGCAGGAGTTCCTGTGGGTAGTATCCAAGGCACAATCATCCAACTGCTTCATCAAAGATCTCCACCCATTACAAGGTTAGAAGTGGGGATGTTTGCTAATGATTGCACAATGTTCATCACTATTCGCAACTCCTCAGATATTGAAGTGGTCCGTGTCCACATGCAGAAACACCTGGACAACGTCCAGGCTTGGGCTGATAAGTGGAAAGGTACATTTGCGCCACACATGTTCCAAGCAATGGCTACCTCCAATTCAACCATCACCCATTGACCATTATTGAATCCCCCACTATCAATATCCTGGGGGTTACCATTGATCAGATATTGAGCTGGACCATCCATTGAAGTGATGTGGCTACAAGAGCAGGTCAGAGGCTGGAAATTCTGCGGCGAATAGCTCACCTCCTGTCTCCCCAAATCCTGTCCACCATCTACAAGGCACAAGTCAAGAGTTTGATGGAATACTCTCCACTTTCATGGATTTGTGCAGCTCCAAAAACACTCAAGCAGCTCGACACCATTCAGGACAAAACAGCCCGCATGATTTCCACCCCATCCACCACCTTCGACATGCACTCACTGCACCATCGATGCACATTTGGAGCAGTGTGCAATGTCTACAAGATGCACTGCAGGAACTCACTAAAAGTCAGTTGACAACACCTTCCAACCCCGTGAACTCGACCACCTAGAAGGACAAGAGAATGAAGTGCAAGGGAAAACCACCACGTGCACGTTCTCTTCCTGTGGCACACCATCTTGAATTGGAACCACATTGCCTTTGCAACTGTGTCGCGAGGTCAAAATCCTGGAACTCCCTTCCTTACAGCACGATGCGTGTCCCAATACTACATGGACTGGAGCTGTGCAAGAAGGCAGTTCATCGCCACCTTCTCAAGGGCAATTAGATATGGGCAATAAATGCTGGTGCAGCCAGCGACGCCCACACCCCGTGAATAAATTTTAAAAACTCAGCCCTTTGACACCAGCCATTAGCCTCTGCCTCTTCCCTGCATGGCTTCCAGCACAGCTATATGTCCCCAGCAAACTGTGGAGAATGAACCATCCGTAAAATGGCCAGGGCTAAGCAGAAATCCCGCAACTCTTGTCACAAATAATAACCTGCCCTGTGGTAACAGAATGCTCCAGCATCGTTCAATAGAACAGTAGAACCAGGGACAGTGAATAACAATTATGTCCAAATGTGATGAGCCAGCGTCTCAGACACAGGCAGGATGAGGCGTTCCTGGAATCAGCTTGAAGTCCTTTTGGGAATTGAAACTTAGACCAGACCTATCTCGCATGATCTTCCTTTTTTATTAGTGCAGAACGTCAGCAATAAAGATCCTAAATTATAAATGAACATTTTAAACCTTAGTCCCAACATTCTCTTCTCCAATGATACAACTTTGAGAGTCGGCGATATATAATGTTAAAAACTTTTACTCCAACATTCATCCATTAAGCAAACCAAAATGATGCTGATTAAATTTCAGCTAACAGATTGTGCTTCCACAATTATTAAAGGAGCTATTACCGGATACACTGGAGCTGCCGTCATTCCGTGTTTTAGAATCAAAAAAGAACCCATTGACCCCCCAGTTACATCCATTGTCACCTCATTCCACCAGAAGCAAGTCCTGATCGCTGTCCCGTGTCACCCCTTCACAGTTCAGTGGGGGCATGTTGTGCTGCGACTTGTAAATTTCCTCCCTCTTACTTTACTATTTAATAAAATTCTTAAGTTCTAAATATTCATCATATTATTGGCATACACCACAAATAAAAAAATCTCTTGACCCCACCAGAGACATCGAATCCCCTATAGAGAGGTCACAATGGAGCTGGTGTGAGGAATGAAACCAGATTTTATCAGAATACTCTGTGAGAATGAAGCCCAATTGTTGCCTTTGACTGATACTACAATACCGTCCCAGCACAGTGTTAGAGCTGAAAATTATATACTGGAGATACTGGTTACCTTCATACTGTTGCAAAATATGGCTGGAAACAAGTAAGCTCAAACATTCTATTAGTGGGTCAAAGCCCTTTGCACCGGGCTGTAAAAGTGAAAATTCCCCTGCTGGAATCACTGCCCATGGCGAGGAGCCGTTCAGCTGTGCTCGGAGTGCATACAGATGATTGAATTCTAGGAAGAGGATTTGTGACCAATTGATCCGAGTGCTGATTTTTCGTAGATTCACACTGAACCTCAAAGCTCCATTCCACTGTGAATTATCAACTCAAAGAGCTATTCTCATTGACTCTGAAACTCTGGGGCTATCCAATTGTATGTGATAGTCTGTCTGAAATGTTTTATCTATTTATAGAAGGAATTCTTCAATACTTGCCTTTTCTAATATTGTGTATGGGGATCAACAGCGGATCCTCTGCTGGGATTCTCTGCATCTCACGGGGCATTTCACAACCATCAAGATCATGTTCCTAGTTTTACTCCAATGGACCCACTGATTGAAATTAATGATCAGTAAGTTGCAGAATCAAATCCTTTCTGATTAGTAGTATTTCCTTATTTTGAATTCTAGTTCTTGCTAAACATCTCTGGTTTACCAGGAATTCACTGATCAGATGTCCCTTCCTTTCTTTACAATTGCTCTTATTTTCATCATCAGGTGATCTGCTGATCTGCAGAAGCTACCACTGTCCACGATTACACTATTTCTAGAATGGACACGAGATTGCAAAGTCTGCAATTCCTTTCCCACACTTCTGTATGTTTCCTCCCCCGGCACTTCCAGGAACACAACCTTTGGTGACTTTTATTTTCGTAACACAGTTAGTCACAGATGATTCCAGCAAACTCTCCGAGACTCTGGCATTAGAAAGTAGTACTACGCACACAGGATGCTTTGCTATTAACTCACTGCTGTTCTGACAGTGCACTGTTAAAAATCGGAATGGAGAGCAGACAGCTGTGATTGATGTTCGTTGCTCTTTTTATGTTTAATTCTGTAGACCTGTTACTGGTACATTCGGTAACATTCCTTAAACGTCTTAACATTGTCTGTTGTAGGGACTGTCGTATGGTCATGTCTGCGTTAGGGAGAGAGAGAGACAGGTAATTTGATGCTCTCTGGAACAAGCGTGCAGTCCCAACTCTTTGGACATTCGCACTTCATTGACAGGGATAGGAATGGAACTGATGCTACACTAAACATATTGTTGCAGCAACTGTTGTATCCTCATTTTGGTGATCAGACGAAGGTTGATAGTTTTAGTCTAATTCCACAGGTCTGCGGTCCTCAGGATCCTTCCCAATAGGATATCCACACTTGGTTGTCCCAGGCAATTGATTTTAGTGTCTATTGGATGGAGGAATCCACCCCAACTAAACAGATCCTGTTCCTAACCTGAACCCACACTGATCCACTTTCCAGCTGGGTCACAGAACACTGCGGATCCTGAGTAATGTTATCCCCAAACTCAAGAGTACTGGGTGCACTTGAAGCATACCTCTGTGTCCCACACTAGGTCTTTCCCTGGACCCTTCTGGTTTGTGTATTTCTTCAGTGCCCCATTGGGGAACATTCAGTCCCGGAAATCCTGCAGAAACTGTGTTTCGCGGCCCTGTGGCTGAGTCCCGTGACCGTGTTGCTGGGCCTCAGGTATCACAGTGGGAGACGACTCCACCTCATTGGAGCAGGAAACCATAAAACAGCCAATAGAATTTAAACCTAGAGTGCGGCTGATTGAAGTGAAGGTGCAGAAAATCGGCAAAAATGGTCACCTGATGAGAGCAGTAATATTTATAAATTGAAATATTCACACTTCCACGCTCTTTCCAGCTCTGGATTCCTGCAGTGACTGCAGGTATCTCTTTCTGATTGAACTGAACTGATTCCCATCCAACCTGAAACAGGTAACAGATTATACAGGAAATAAACAGATTAAAGCGTAGTTTAAATAAGAGAGAGACTGAGGTTAACACTTCAATAATAATTTCAGGCAGATATTACACATAAGAATGATTGAATCCCATTTATATATTATGTATTACATTAAACATTTGCACAAATACTGATTCCATCCGCTCCAGCCACCTGCAGGTCGGCATGAGGCGTTGGAGAGAGGGAACAGATCATTCTGTGAAGCAGTTTGATTCGAGGATTAGATCAGTCAGTGACCAGTTTGTACTGACAGTGAGCACGAGTTCCTTGGCACAAGAATCTGTGAGACTGGCATCAGCTTTCCTCGGATCGTTACTGATACTAATAAAAATGTTCAGTGTTAGATATCTACAACCTTACACAATCTGGTGATGATCACAGATCTTCTATTTTACAATCCAGGTTGCTCAGAGCCGTAGACAGTTGTTTTACTCCTAAACATTCCAGAGTATTATCACCCAGTGCCTGCTTTGTACTGAGAGTGAAGACGAGATCCTCAGCACAAGAATCTATGAGTCAAACGGAAACCAAGTAGAGACCAGAGAGAGAGAGACAGTAAAATGACAAGAATCTGAATAAATTCCCAGTTTTTATGCATAACACAATTTTCATGTTAATCATAACATGGAATGTTTAGTACTAGCAGTATTACTGATACTAGCAATACTATACAGTGTCAGGATTCCAGTTATTATAAAGGCAATCTCACACTTCCAATAAATACTGCAATCTGAATAGCAATCGTTCACCACTACTGCCTGCTTTCTGACCCTTTGCCTATTTTGTTTCTTTAATCCCATGGGCTTCAATTTTGCTAACAAGTCTATTATATGGTACTTTGTAAAACGACTTTTGAAGACCTGTTTCCACATCAACCACAGCACTATTCTCACCAGTGATTTCTGTGACTTCATGAAAGAGCTTGATCAAGTTAGACAGACATGACTTTCCTTCAACACATCCATGCTGGATTTATCAGCCCGTACATCTCCAATGCCAATTAATTTTTTCCCGTATTATTGTCTGTAAATCTTTCCCAAACACCGATGTTAGTCTGACTGGCCTGTAGTTGTCGGATTCCAACCCCGCCGTCCGCCCCCCCCCACTTCTTTTATAACACATGCTAAAGTGCAAAATTGAAGTATGCTAAAACACCAAGGCTACACTTCTGATTTTCAATATAAGTTTCTGAAATATAACCAATGTAGCATTACACCGTACTGAGATGATCAAATGGTCGGCACCTTGCAATCACCTTCAAATGCCCAGTTGCATTTTGAGAAATGTAAACTTCTACTTAAGTCTGCCTTATATACCTTAATCATTCATTAGATTTTGGTACCTTAAGTCTGCTGCGGTTCCTGCATGTCATTCATTTTCAATGTTTACCAAGCCAAGAAGCCACCTAATAACTCCCACACAATCCATAATCAGCAGAAACAGTCAAGTAACGATCCCCGTGCAATGATCCAATAGAAAGTACAATAACTAACGGAGTCAGTATGACCACTTTCCTGTGAGTCCAACAAGGCCATACCTACTAAACAAGGCTATACAATGTTTATGCAAAGCTTGCAAATTCTTCTAAAAAATTGTTCAGTAGCTTGCCAAGAAGGCTTTTCTCACTCTCCTATTCTCACATTTTGAACTCTTAGCTCTTTCCGATTGAAGCCCTTGCTACAGTGAAGAATTTGAACAAATTATGCTGAACATGACAATAGAACACCTGGTAGAAAGCATGGTTTCCTATAATTTCTTCAAAGATGGGATTGTGAATGTCTGAAATCTCTGTTGCTGAGCTGTGCGGCTTACAAACTGCAGGAGCTCTATTTCCAGAATTAGATTGCATGCTGCTTTCACAGAGGCAAATGTAGTAAACCCAACACTACTTGTAAAAACAATGACATGTCAGATTCGAACTCTATCCCTCTGATTTCGAGCGGGCATTCTCAATCAAGGGGAGATCGGGAACTGACTGTGTGCAAGACCCTGTGGGGATCCACCACAGCTAAGCACCATGTGAAACTATGATCTGATAGAGTGCAGGAAATTGTGAAACAAGGATCTGGCAGAGTGAGTGAACTTGTGGCACTGGAAATGTCAGAGTGCAGGACACTGTGGGATTTGGATCTGGCAGAATGCAGGATCCTGTGGGATTGGGATCTAGCAGAGTGCTGGACACTGTTGGGGACTGGAATCTGGTGGTGTACGGGAAACTGAAAGACTGGAATTAGCCAGAGTACAGGAAAATGTGCGTCTGGGATTTTACAGATTGTTGTAACATGTGCGTCTAGGAACTGGCATCGTGCAGAAAGCTTTGGGACTGGGAACTGTCAGAGTGCGGGGAGCTTTGGGACTGGGATCTGGCAGAATGCAGGATCATGTGTGACTGGGATCTGGCAGAGTGTTGGGTTGGAGCATGTGGGACTGGGACCTGGCAGAGTGTTGGAGCATGTGGGACTGAGATCTGGCAGAGTGTTGGAGCATGTGGGACTGGGATCTGGCCGAGTGTTGGAGCATGTGGGACTGGGATCTGGCCGAGTGTTGGAGCATGTGGGACTGGGATCTGGCTGAGTGTTGGAGCAAATGGGACTGGGATCTGGCTGAGTGTTGGAGCAAATGGGACTGGGATCTGGAAGAGTGCGGGATGCTTTGAGACTGGGATCTGGCAGAGTGTTGGAACATGTGGGACTGGGATCTGAAAGAGTGCGGGAAGCTTTGAGACTGGGATCTGACCGAGTGTTGACGCATGTGTGACTGGGATCTGGCAGAGTGTTGGAACATGTGGGACTGGGATTTGGCAGAGTGCGGGAAGTTTTGGGACTGGGATATGGCAGAGTGTTGGAGCATGTGTGACTGTGATCTGACCGAGTGTTGGAACATGTGGGACTGGGATCTGGCAGAGTATTGGAACATGTGGTATTGGGATTTGGCAGAGTGCGGGAAGTTTTGGGACTGGGATATGGCAGAGTGCAGGATCATGTCTGACAAAGATCTGGTCAGAGGGTGGCAACGATAGAACTGAGATCTGTTGGAGTGCGTGAAGCTTTGTGACTGGGATCTGGCAGAATACAGGATCGTGTGTGACAAGCGTCTGTCAGATTGTGGGAACGATGGAACTGGGATCTAGCAAAGTGTGGCAACCTGTGGTAATGGGGGCAGGCACACTGCAACAAACTGTGGGACTAGAATCTGGCAGGTTAAGGGAAACTGTGGGACTAGGATCTGGCAGAGTGTAGAAACCTTTTAGGATGGGTTCTGGCAGAATGCAGGTTTGTGTCGGGCGTGGATTTGGCAGAGTATAGTAAACCCTGGTACTGGATCTGTCAGCGTGTGGGAACCTATGGAACTGGGACTTTGGCAGAGTCGGGGCTAGAATCTGGCAGAATGTGGAAAACTGTAGAACTGGAACCTGGAAGAGTACAGAAACCTGTCGGACTGGGATCTGACAGAGCTCAGGAAACTTTGGTACCGAGATTAGAGGTATGCAAAGGAAACCCAACGCGAGCCAGAATTCCGGACCGGGGAGTCCGACCCAACCCGACCCGAACCCGACAGATGTCGTCGGGACCCATCGGAGTCGGGTCGGGTGGCAGGCCTTTACACCAGAACATGGGTAAAGGCCTGCTACCCGACCTGACCCCAACGGGATCCAATGGCGTGCGTTGGGTTCAGGTCGGGTCGGGTCGGTCTTCCTGGTCCAGCATTCGGACTTGGGTCGGGTTTCCTTTGCACAACTCTAACTGAGATCTGGTAGAGTGTGGGATCCTCTGTGATAAGGATCTGGCAGAGTGTGGGAATCCGCAGGACTGGGATTTCGCAGAGTGCCAGAGCATGTTGGAAGGGATCTGTCAGAGTGTGGGAAGCTGACGGATTGGGATCTGGCAAAGTGTGGGAAAATGTGGGACTGGGATCTAGCAGTGTGCAAGGAACTGTGATAATGGGATCAGACACACTGCAGAACGCTGTGGGACTGGAATCTGACATAGTATGGGGAAATGTGGAACTGGAATCTGTGGTTCAGACACAATCTGGAATACTGCATTCAGTTTTGACACTGCACCTTAGGGAACGATATTGACCTTGGGAGGGTGCAGCGCAGATTCACCAGACTGATACAGGGAGTAGAGAGTTAAAATACTAGGATAGACAGAATACATCTGGCTTCTATTCACTAACGTAAAATAAGATTCGGGATTGACCTGATGGAGGTGTCAAATGTCTTAAAATAATTGGAAAGGGGGAATAATTTTCTGTGGTGGTGAAATCAAGAGACAGCTGTACATAGCCTTAAAAGTAAAGCTGGACCATTCGACAACGAAATCAGATTTTTTTTTCATCCAAATGGTCATGGATAACTTTCCCTCCCAGCACCCAATTGGAAGCTTCAATGCTGAGATCGACAGATGTTTTGTGAGGTTAAGCTAAGAAGAGATATGGATCAAGAGGTGAGAGTCAGATAAGCTCTGATTCAATTGAATGACAGAACTGTTTAGACAAGTGGAATAATCTACTCCTGTTCTTATGTTTCTATGACTTTTTATTATTCATTCTCGGGATGCAAGGGTCGCTGGCAAGGCAAACATTGCACATGCCGAACTGCCGTTGAGAAGGTGGTGGTGAGCAGCCTTCTTGAACCGCTGCAGTCCATGTGTTTAGATATACCCACAGTGCTGTTAGAAAGGGAGATTACCAAACCAAAGTGAAGCAGTGGCGATATAGTTCCAAGTGAGGATGGTGAGTGACTTTGAGGGGAACTTGTAGGTGGAGTTCCCATGTGTCTGCTGCCCTTGTCTTTCAAGGTGTTGAGGTATTAGGTTTGGAAGGTGCTGTAGAATGAGCCTTGTTGAGTTGCTGCAGTGCATCTTGATAATGGTACACACTGCTGCTGTTATGCACCAGTGGTGGTGGGAGAGAACGTTTAAGGTGGTAGATAGAGTGTGGATCAAGTAGGCTGCATTGCGTGGAATGCCATTGGGCTTCTTGAGTGTTGTTGCAGTTGCACTCATCCAGGCAAATGGAAAGTATTCCATCACACGTCGGACTTGTTCCCTATAAATTGACAGACTTTGGGGAGTCAGGAAGTGAGTTACTCGCGTCAGAATTCCTAGCCTCTGAACTGCTCTTGTAGCCACAGTATGTATATTGCTAGTCCAGTTCAATCTCTGGCCAATGGTAGCCCCAGGATATTGATGGTGCGGGATTCAACAATGTTTTGCCTTTGATTGCAAAAGGGAGATGGTTATATTCTCTTTTGCTGGAGACAATCATTGCCTGACACCTGTGTGGCATGAATGTTACTTACCACTTACTAGCCCAACCCTGAATGTCCCACAAGTCTTGGTGCATACGAGCACGGGCTGCCTCAATATCTGAGGAGTTGTAAATGGTACTGAACACTGTGTCATCATTAGTGAATGTCACAACTTCTAACCTTATGTTAGAGCAAAGGTCTTTGATAAAGAAGCTTTTGCCAATTGGGCCGAGGACACTACCCTGAGGAATTCCCACAGCAATACCCTGGGCTCTAACAAGCACAACCATTGCCCTTTGTGCTAGATATGGCTCCAACTAGTGGAGAAATTTCCCCATGATTCCCACTGAGTTCAAGTTTGCTGGAGCTCCTTGATGCTTCACTTGGTCAACTGCTGCCTTGATGTCAAGGGCAGTGACTCTCACTTCACCGCTGGTATTCAGCTCTCTTGTTCATATTTGAGGATCTAAGAATTCTGGAGCTGATAGGCCGAGCGGGAACCCAAAATGAGCACAATGTGCATGGTTTTGTGAGCAATCACCGCTGGACAAGATGTACCAGGGCAATATTCCACATTGTCAGGTGGATGTCAATGTTGTAGCTACACTGGAACAGCTTAGCTAAGGGTATGGCTAGTTCTGGAGCACAAATCTGCAGTCCAAAAGCCGGATGTTGTCAGGGCCCATAGTCTTTGCTGTAGCCACGGCCTTCAGCCATTTCTTGATAACACATGGATTGAATTGAATTGTCTGAACACTGGCTTACTTTATCGTAAGGACCTCAAGAAGAGCCCGAGATGGATCATGCACTCGGAAATTCTGGCTGAAGGTTGTTGCAAATTATTCACGGAAATTATTTGTCTTTTGCACTGGTGCGCTGGGCTCCTCTGTCATTGCATATCATTCTCCTCTGTTAGTTGTTTTAATTGTCCACAAACATTCACTATTGAATGAGGTCGGACTGCAGAGCTATGATCTGCTCTGTTGGGTTAGCATATATATAATCGTGCATTGCAACTTCATCAGGTTGCCATCGCATTTTTAGGTATTCCTTGTGCTGCTCCTGGCATGCAGTCCTTTACACCTCATTGAACGAGGTTTGGTGAAGGCAAAGTGAGGAATCTGCCGTGCCATGAGATTGCAGATTGTGGTTCAATCTAATTCTGCTGCTGCTGCCCAACAGTGTCTGATAGAAGCCCAGTTTTGAGCTGGTAGCTTTGGTTTGAGTCTATCCCATTCAGCACGTTGGTAGGGCCACATGACATAATGGAGGGTGCCGTCAGTGTGAAGATGGGACTGCATCACCAAAAGGAGTGTGCGTTGAACACTCCTATGAACAGTTTTATCAGAAGTTACATCTGCGACAGGTTGGTGAAGGCAAGGTCAACTAGGTTTTTCCCTCGTGTTGGTTCTCTCACAACATTCTGCAGGCCTAGTCTGGCAGTTATGTCCTTCAGAACTCGACCAGCTCTGTCAGTAGTGTGATACCAAGCCACACTTGATGATGGAATTTGAAGTTCCCCAACCAGAGTATTTCTGTGCCCTTCCTACCATTCAAATGGTGTTCAACATGGTGGAGCACTGATTCATCAGCTGAGGGAGAATGGTAGGAGGTTATCTTGTCTGTTTTTCAACTGATGCCATGAGACTTCATGGGATTCTAAATCAATGTTCCAGACTCTCAGGCCCACTGTTGGGAAGGCGGTGGCGTAGTGGTAATGTCACTGGACTAGTAATCTAGAGCCCAGGCTAATGCTCTGGGGACTTGAATTCGAATTCGACTACGGCAGAGGTTGTAATTTGTATTCAATTAATAAATCTGGAATTAAAAAGCTAGGATATTGGTGGCCATTGTTGTAAAAAAAAATCTGATTCACTGATGTCCTTTAGAGAAGGAAATCTGCATTCCTTACCTGCTCTGACTCACATGTGATTCCCAACCCACAGCTATCTGGTTGAGTCTTAAATGCCCTCTGAAATGGCCTAGATTGCCACTCAGTTGAAGGGCAGTTAGTGATGGGCAATAAATGCTGGCCTAGACTACGATGCCCACATACCACAAACGAATAAAATAAAACTTCCTTCCGACTGTATACCTCTGTGCCTCCACTTCTGGTATGGTGGTGATGGAGGAGTCTGGGGCATTGGAGTGAAGACAACTCTCCCATTATTCACACATGTTCCCCGATGTTAGTAAGCAGGACTTTGCAGGGTCGACTGAGCCCGACCTAGGTCAATGCGAGGTGGTCCGTCCTGTTTTACTCTTACTTGACATTTCTTTGGTGGCTCAATGCAACTGAGTGGCTAACTAGGCCATTTCAGAGGGCAGTTAAGCATCGTCAGCATTGTTGTGGGTCTGGAGTCACATGTCGGCTGACCATGTAAGGACAATGGAGTTCCTTCCCTGCAGGACATTAGTGAAGCAAATAGGTATCATTTTACAACAATCCAGTAGTTTCATGATTGTTATTAATAAGACAAGAATTTTATTACATTTAAATTCCTCCTGCTGTTGTGGTGAGATTTAAATTCGTGCCTCCAGGCATTATTTTGAACTGGATCAATAGTCCAGTAACATTCCCACAATGCTACCACCTACTTAAATAGGAATTGAAGGATCAAGAGGCGAACCACACGTCACAGGGGACTCAACCTCTGACCTTGACTTGAAGCTACTGTTCCAACCAGGTGATGGTGGTGTTTAGTTTAGTTTAGAGATACAGCACTGAAACAGGCCCTTCAGCCCACCGAGTCTGTGCTGACCATCAACCACCCATTTATACTAATCCTACACTAATCCCATATTCCTACCACATCCTCACCGGTCCCTATATTTCCCTACCACCTACCTATACTCGGGGCAATTGCTAATGGCCAATTTACCTATCAACCTGCAAGTCTTTGGCATGTGGGAACCGGAGTACCCGGAGGAAACCCACGCAGACACAGGGAGAACTTGCAAACTCCACACAGGCAGTACCCAGAATTGAACCCAGGTCATCGCTGGAGCTGTGAGGCTGCGGTGCTAACCACTGCACCACTGTGCCGCCCCTGTTGTAGTAGGGGTATTGCTTTTCCAACACATTTACCTCATGTCCATTACCTTTTTACCGGGTCACAATTCCACTTCCCTTCCTAGTTTGGTAACAGGTGCAAATTTGACCAATTTGAATTCGGTCCAAATATTGATCCCCGGGAATGCCGCTCACCACTTTTCCCACTCTGAAATCACTTCTGTAACAATTTGCAGCTATAGTTCACCATTCAGCCAGTATTTTAATCCGTTTGACTTCTGATTGTTGCCGTGTTGAGTTTAAGCAGTCTATCACTATAACAGCATTAACCTGGGAGTTAAGTTGCTGACGCAATCTGTTTGTTCAGGTGACTGTCACTAACGCGAACAACCAGGGGGCAGAACTGTGCCACAGGAGATTTTTCTCCTCTATAAATTGGCATTTAATGTGGAAGCTGAGAGCTTACACAAAGTCTTGTGTACCAGTACAAGAGAATCTGTTCGCCTTACAGAGAAGATGGGAGTTCTACTACTTAATGAAATTATAGCGATTTACTACCCATTTCTGGCAGCTGTTGGCGTTCCTAGTAAGTGATTTTACACAGACATTAACTGCATAAATCACTATTAACTGTGATGTTGTTTATGCTTCATCTCGGACAAAGTTGCAGCTTTTCTTTCCAGCTCTGCTGCACAGTTGTCGAATCTGTGTTGCCTGTTCAGCCTTAATATGCCCCAGTTAATTAAAGTGGTGTTTTCTTTCAAACTGTAATCTGAAACAAAACTACCATGTTCTCCTCGCCACTGAATATCAGTTAGTCTGTTGTTAGCTTTTATGATGTACGGGATGAGATATTTGTTCTTGGGATGTGGCAAGGTTACATTTATTCCTCATCCCAATCTGCTCTGATAAGTTGGTGGTGGTTTTCTTCAGTCACTGTTGCTGTAATTCTGATGATGGGGCTTCCATGATGGTATTTATTGGGAATTCGAAGATTCTGAATGAGCAATGATGAGGGGAGACAATTCAGCTGAAAGTTACGAATGTGTATGGCATGGTGGGGCACTTGAAATTGATGGTGTTTACAAAGCATTACTGTTCCCGTTATTCATGCAGGGGAGGTGAACGTTAAATGATTTGGACTGTGACCGAAGAGTTGACGGTGAGACCGATTGATTTGTAACAAACCTATTTGCAGCAATGTTTTGATCCCTGTGTTGACCACCAACTAACCAAAAAATCATATCCACCAACTGACACTAATTTAGGAAACAAAAACCAGACAAGATTTCACTTTTATAAATTTTACTTTAATACTCAAACCAAAACCAACATAAATTACGAACATATGAGCATACAAATTGGGAGCAGGAGTCGGCCATTCGGCCCCTTTATGTCTGCTCCACCATTTAATAAGATCATGGCTGATCTGATTGTGGCCTCAACTCCACTTTCCTGCCTGCCACAACTTCATTTGACTCCCTTGTTAGTCAAGAATCTACCGACCGCTGCCTTAAAAATATTCAATGATCCTGCCTCCAACACTCTCTGGGGAAGAGGTCCAAAGACTCACAACCCTTTGAGAGAAAAGGAAAATCTCCTATCTCCATCTTAAATGGGCGGTCCCTTATTTTTAAACTGTGCCCCACAGTTCTAGTCTCTCCCACAAGGGAAAACATCCTTTCAGGATCCACCCTGTCAAGTTCCCTCAGGATCACGTACGTTTCAATAAGATCACCTCTCATTCTTAACCTTTAATGGATACAGACCCAATCTGTCCAATGTTTCCTCATAAAATAACAATAAGACCAGGTGACGTCTGAACGAGACCCATAGATACCTTTCTCACCTGGTCGTAACATTTGTGGATTGTCACAGTGACCTCAACAATTTATAATTTATATCAATGAATTGGATGAAGGGACTAAATGTATGATTGTTAAATTTGCTGATGACACAAAGATAGGTAAGAAAGCAAGTTGTGAAGATGACCTAAGGAGCCTGCAAAGTGATATAGATAGGTTAAGTGAGTGATCAATCCCAGGTAACTGTCGAGTGAACCTCCTCTGCACTGACTCTAACTCATTTATATCCTTCTCAAATAAGGAAACCAAAAAAAAACTATACACAGTACCCCAGATGTGGTCTCACCAATACCCAAAACAACTGCAGCAAAACATCCCTAATGTTGCATTCCATTCCCCTTGGAATAAGCGAAAACATTCCATTTGCCTTCTTAATCACTTGCTGTATCTGTATCCCAACCTTTTGTGATTCATGTACCAGGTCACCCAGATTCCTCTGTACCTCAGAGTTCTGCCAGCTCTCTCCATTTAAATAATACACTGCTTCAGTACTCATCCTGCCAAAGTGGATACTTCACAAATTTCGACAATATACTCCATTTGCCAAATTTTGATCACTCACTTGACCTATCTATATCACTTTGCAGACTCCTGAGGTCATCTTCACAACTTGCTTTCTTACCTATCTTTGTGTCATCAGCAAATTTAGCAATCATACATTTAGTCCCTTCATCCAATTCATTTATATAAATTATAAATTGTTGAGGTCACTGTGACAATCCATTAATGTTACGACCAGGTGAGAAAGGTATCTCGGGGTCTCTTTCAGACGTCACCTGGTCTTATTGTAACAGGGTTTTAACTTTTGAATGCATGGTGCTCTGAGCTCCCTTTTGGTGAATCTTTGTTCACAGCTTTCCAATTATAATGCAAAGAAATGAGTACATTAGGTTTTCTCAGGTTTAGAGAAGGAAAGTGAAATTTACGAACATTTAAACTCTAATACTCTATGTATATACGACGCGCCCACGCTAGCATGCACATGTGAACTGCACGTGCAAGTAGGGACAGAAAAGAACAGAAGAAAAGTAAAGTAGAGAGGGGTTTGAGGCAATATCAGAGGAGTTTATTGTTTACTGTGCTTCCAGATCACTGCAGTCCTTTTGGTAAGTAATCCTGCTTTTCGCTGGGGTCCAGCATTCTTCTTCAACCTTGTTCACGTAGGAAACTTTTCTCTCTTTGCGTTCACATGTCTTCAGTGGGTCTTCCATTCCGTGAGTAAAGATGGGGGTAGGCAGACAGGACAGAGATGTTCTCAGTCCATTAGCACACGACATTCTGCTGAGTCACTACTGTGGCCAGCTCAAATTCTGCAACAGCCAGTTAGTCATGTCTTGTTCTGAAAGACCCTGGAATGTCTACTCTACACCCAATACCTGGTGATCAAAGGTCCATTTTGTATTTAATTGGAGCAGGGAATACCCCTTCTATCTTTTGAAGTACTGCTGTTCGTACGCTAATGTCTTTGTCCAGCCAAAGTATCCTTTTTTTTTAAGTATCCTTTTTTTAAAGGCTTCCTCACCAACAACAGTTTATTTTGTAAATCAATGTTCATGCGGCGAAAGTAATATTCCTCCTTCTTGGCAGGTGGGGCCTGCATGATAACTAGTTACAGCTGCCAACTTTAAAAAGACCCATTTATTCAATCCCTCTGCTTCATGTTAGCCAACCAGTTACATATCCATGCTAATATGTCACCCCCTACATTATGAGCTCTTATTTTGCTTAGTAACCTTTGATGTGGTAACTACTGGAAATCCATGTACAGTACACCCCCAGGTTTCACTTTATCCAAGTTGTTTGTTACATCGTCAAACAACTCTGATAAATTTTTAAAAACATGATTTTTCTCCTTTCATAAAACCATGTTGACTCTGCCTGATTGCATTGAAATTTTCTGAGTGCCCTGCTATAAGCTCTTTAATAACAGATTCAAGCATTTTCCCTATGACAGATGTTAGGTTAACTGGCCTTTATTTCCCTGCTTTCTGTCTCCCTCCTTACTTGAGTAGAGGAGTCGCATTCACTATTTTCCAATCAGATGGAACCTTTCCAGAATCTAGCGAATTTTGGAAAATTAAAATCAATGCATTTCCGACCTCAGCAGCCACTCATTTTACGACTCTAGGATGAAGTCCATCAAGACTTGGGGACTTGTCAGATTTTAGTTCCAATACATTTTTTCAGTACCCTTTCCCTGGTGATTGCATTTGTTTTAAGTTCCTGCCTCCCTTTAACCTCCTGATACATAATTATGTCTGGAATGTTACTTGTATCCTCTACAGTGAAGACAGATATCTGTTCAATTCATCCACCATCTCCTTATTTTGCATTATTAATGCCCCAGACTCAGTCTCTAGAGAACCACTACTTAATTTTGTTTTCCTTTTTAAATATCTGTAGAAACTCTTACTATCTGTTTTTATATTTCTAGCTGGCTTTCTCTTGTACTCTAATTTGTCCCTCCTAGTTAACCGTTTCATCATTCTTAGCTGTAATTTAGAATCTGTCCAATTTTCTGCCTTGCCAGTCATATTTGCGAATTATCTGTTTTTTCTTTGAATTTGATACTTTCTTTAACTTCCTTAGTTAGCCACTGATGGGGCATCTTTCCCTTAGAGTCTTTCCTTCTCGCTGATATGTATTTTTCTGAGTATTCTGAAATACCTCCTCAAATGTCTGCCACTGCATCTCTACTGACCTATCCCTTAAACTAATTTGGCAGATGGATTTTTACAGCTCTGCCCTCATAACTGCGCTTACTTCTGTTTAAAACACAAGTCTTAGATACGCCCTTTTCTCCCTCAAATTGAATGTGAAATTCGGTCATATTATGATCACTACTACTTAGGGGCGTCTTCACTATGAGGTCATTAATTAATCCTGTCTCATTGCACAATACTAGGTCTGGGTATAGCCTGCTCTCTGCTTGGCTTTAGAACGTGCTGCTCCAAGAAACTGTCCCCAAAGCACCCTGTGAACTCATCATCCAGACTATGTTTGCCCATCTGATTCGTCCAATCTATACGTTTTTAAATTAACCCATGATTATGGTCGTCCCTTTGTCACAGGTTCCCATTATTTCATCCTGTATATCCCGCTCTACAGCGTGCTTATTGTTAAGGGGCCTATAAACCACAGCCACATTTGACTGTTTACCTTTACCATTTCTCATCTCTACTCAAGCTGATTCCACATCTTGATCTTCAGAAATAATGTCATTTCCTTCAATTGTAGCAATGCCATCCTTAATTAACAGAACTACCCTTCTGCCCTTTCTTAGCTTCCTGTCCTTCCTAAATGTCATGCTCCCTTGAATATTCAGGTACCAGGCTTTGTCATCTTGCAGTCATATCTCTGTAATGGCTATCAGATCATATGTATTTACAACTATTTGCACTGTCAATTCATCTGCTTTGTTACGAATGCTACATGCAGTCAGATACAGAGCCTCTAGTTCTGTTTTCTTTAACTACTTTTGTAACCTCTAGTCTTATCTGCTGGTGCACTCTGAGATTTGAACACTCTGTCCCTTCTTGCCACAATCTGATCATCTTTCACTTATTGCTGCCTTGCTCTCTTTCATTTCCTTCGCCACTTAATTTATCACATCTTCCCAATCCTCTGCCATCGCCCCTACTACTTAGTGTAAAGACCTCGCTACTGCCCTATTTATAAAACCCGCCAGAATACTGGGCCCAGCAGGGTTCAGGTGAAGACACTCCCAATGGTACAGCTCCCACATTCCTCAGTGCTGATACCAGTGCCCCACGAATCAAAATCCATTTCTCGCACAGCAATCTTTGAGCCATGCGCAGTGAGAAAGCAGGCATGGGAGGGAGCGGGAAACTGAATGCGGCGATTGAGACAGCAATCACAGGAGGGAGCAGCCAACAGAGGCAGCAATCATGAGAGGGTACTGTTGGGGGTGGGTGGGTGGGGGGGTGCGGTGGAATGGAGGCGGTTATCGCGGCCATTGAGGGATGAGGTGGTTTGGGTTCATTTCTTTGTGTTAAATTGTGCAGCACCATCTCTATTACTGGCAGCTGCCTGAGACATCGCAGACAGAAGTTTCTGTCGATGAGGCTACATTTGCGCATGTGCCAGTACTGCGCCACCTAGTGGTTGCATTGTCAGCAAATAGATCCTTGATTTTTTTTCAAACTCGGTCAGCGCCCGCCAACTCCTGAAACTCTTTACCTGCTCCCTCTCAGGACTGACTCCACTCCTGTCCCGAAAGTAAATGCAGGCCCCTGGCCTGGCTGTATATTTAGCTGCTCTCTTGCAAGTCCCACTCCACTCGTCTCCTGAAGGCAATTAAACGTGAACATTAAACATCCCAAGTTGCAAATGCTTGTTGCCTCTTGATGGCAGTTTGTCTGCAATCCGAACCACACTGATACTATCTTTAACAAAAATGTTCACTCTTCCAGAACTTCTGTAGTTTTGCTCACAATAGTCCTGGTGGTGTAGCTTCACAGGTCGTGCCTTATGTTATTTTTTTAAGGCACTAAAAACAAGGGTAAAAATTAGTATCTTCCAGGGGCCAGCTCTCAGAAAACAGGTTCCAATTCAAAGAGCTTGCCCATTGTTTTATAACCAACAGTTCTCAGCAGTGTTGGTTCAGCAGCTCTCTCTCACAGTCAGAACAACCATTCCAAATGTCTGCTTTTTGCAGTTTGTGTAGACATAACCTGAACCCTGAGATTCTATCACATGTCTCTGGTTTTAAAAAAATACTGTTTTGTTAACCTGATTCTGCCCTGCCCGAACCTCGAAGCTTCAGGTTTCATTTCCAAACCAGGGTCAAGACGAGGACTCCATCATCGGCAACAAATGGGGAAATTCCTCCGTGACCAATCTAGGTGATTGAATATATTCCAACAGATCCCACTGGCTCTGAATTGCGGTAGTGCCTACCTCTTTCAAGGACTGATGTCCGCTCCAGTCAGAAGCAGGTTCATCTCTCGCTTCAAGAACTTCAGTGAATCAGCGTCCACCACATGAGAGGGCAGCCAGTCACAAAGTCTATTATTCCCTGGAAAAATAACCACTTCCTTACAAAAGTGCAGATTGTGCTCCCGCCTACATCTAGGTCATGCATAGAGTCTTAGGGATTTTATTCAGCAGAAAATAATTCCAATAAGTAAATAAATTATTGACTCAATCAGGTAATGAAATAATTGCTCAATGAATAATAATGAATATATTTGCTGAACAAATGCGATGAACCAATGGCGTGCTGAACAGAATAACAGAAATAATGAAGTTATTTGATGTCCAGTCCCTACTGCTCCATCAGCAGTCTGGACTGAACTATGAACAGGTCTAGTCACTATTACACATCACCCTGCCGAGTCACCATTGTACCTTCACTCAGTTCAATACAAACTTTACCTTCACCCTGCTTGGTCCCAATTATATATTCAAACTTCACCGTCCCTGTTATGCATTCACTGTGTACTGTTTACATTACACATTCACCCTGCACAGCCTCCATTAAATATTCACCCTTCCCAGTCTCCATTTCCGTTCCTCGTGTGCAGTCCCCATTATGTTTTCGCCCTATTCAATCCCCATTGCACATTCATCCTGTTCAGTCCCCATTACCCACTCACCTAACACAGATTTATTACACTGTCACTCTCCCCAGTCTCCATTACACATTTATCCTCCCCAGTTCACATTAAACTTTGACTATGTATAGCCCCATCACAGATTAAACAAGTCCAGTCCCCATTACATGTACACTTTCTCCATTTCCCATTACACATTCACGTCTTCCATTCTTCATAACACCACAATCCTGCGCAGTTCTCATAAAACGTTCATCTTCCCCAATCCCTTAGGATTGTGGAGGCCACAATGCACATTCAAGCTGCCCAGTTCCCATTGTATCTTAATCCTCCCCAGTCCCCATTGCACATTCATCCCTCGCAGTCTCCATTGTAATACCACATTATCCAGTCCCCATTGCCACTTCACTCTGCCAAGTTCTCATGACTCCTTCACGCTGGCAAGTCCCTAATGCACCTTCACCCTGCCCAGCTTCCATTGCACCTCCATCCTCCCTAGTCTGCGGGATGAATATTCCGTGCCCGATTTTGACGGGCTTTGGGGCAGGAAAGCTGGCAGTATGGTGGGCAAAGGTGTAGGGAGCAGAGAACGATATCTCTCCGTCGTCATTGAATACTGCCAACATCGGGAACCTCAGCTAAGTGGACGCCCCGGGTGGCCACTTGAACCACTTAAGGGCCACTTCCCACCAAGGCGGGCATTCGGCGGCCTCTCAGCGGGCACTCCTTAACGGTTATTCCATGACCCATGGAGGGCCCACTCTGGCAATACCATGCTTGTGCCCAAGTCATGGCACAGTAACATTGACCCCAATTGCTCGGGCCTTCCTGCCTGTCCCCGGTTTCCCCAAAGAAACTTACCAGGCTTCGAGGACGCCACAGCATTGAGACACCCTCTTCTTTGTAATCCTCTGGCCACTGTTCGCAGTGACCCTACTAAGGTTGCCGATTTGCTCTCCCCAGAATCCCGCTGCTGTCTGGAGTGGAGTCAACTCACACGTTCTGCAGCGGTGGCAGGACTTCAACCTCCTCTGAAAAATTCAGCACCATCTTGCCCCTTTCCACTGACCTCATTACCATTATACTTTCATGCCGCCCAATCACCATTGCACACTCAACTCCTTCCTTTGACTAAGATTTAATTCTGCGTCTTTCACTTGACCTGTTCTGCTCTGGTCACAGCGCCAGTTGACATTTCCCGGTTAAATTTATGCTTCATCTTTGCAGGTTCGAACTGAACCATTTTCCTTGCTTCAGGGTGATCGATGATTTGTTTGTTACATTCATTTTCATGTTGAATTTATTGTCTTCCGTTATTAATTGAAACTTCTCAATTCATATCCAGCAACAATTCTGAAATGTAATTCAAAAGCCTTTGGAAGGAATGTTTTTGTCGACTGTTTGGTGAAATATTTCTCGCACCTTTCTCTCTCTCTCTCTTTTACAGTTAACTTTGCTGTGATTGTTATCCTGTCCCGAGGAAAATGTGGTCTCTCCAAATGTGTGACTCGCTACCTGGTGGCCATGGCTGCAGCGGATCTCCTGGTTGTTGTCACCGATGTCATATTAAGATGTATCGCTGATATTTATTTCCCTGTTTCATTCTTGACCATTACCCCCATTTGTCGTCTCAATGCAGTCCTGCTTTTTGCTGCTACAGAAACTTCAGTCTGGTTCACGGTGGCTTTCACCTTCGATCGATTTGTGGCCATTTGTTGTCCGAAACTAAAAACTAAGTATTGCACTGACAAAATGGCGGCTGCTGTCCTTGGGGCGGTGAGTGTGCTGAGCTGTTTACAAAGTATTCCCTGGTACTTTGTATTTGACCCTGAATATATCATGGAAAATGTACCCCGGGGCTGTGTAATGAAACAGATCTTTTTTACTGCACCTGCATGGGGAGCGTTTGAATTGCTTCACCTTATTTTAACCCCGTGCGTACCATTTATTTTGATATTACTGCTGAATGCTGTCACCGCCCGGTATATTTTAGTTGCCAGTAGAGTCCGCAAGGGACTCCGGGGTCACGATAATATAAGGAAACACAATGATCCAGAGATAGAGAACCGAAAGAAATCCATCGTTTTACTCTTTAGTATATCGGGCACATTCATTCTGCTATGGAGTACAGAAGTTGTATATTTTATATCTCTGCATGTAACAAACGCTCAGTACTATATGGCCAGTGACCTTGAATCAGTCGGAATTATGCTTCAGCTGCTGAGCACCTGCACCAACGCCTGTATTTATGGTGTGACCCAGAGGAAGTTCAGAGGCGAGATGAAAAACGCAATTCTATATTCACTGCATCTAATTTCCAAACTATTTAAATGATGGATACAGATGTAGACTTTCCATATGCTGTCCTTTGGCATTTAAAAACCCGAAACACAATGAGTTCACTGAAGGAACTGATATTCCTGAGAAACATTGAATAATGCTATAAGTACTAAACATAAATAGATTCTATGAATATGAACAGTGTTAGGATATGATGCCAAATTTAATTTAATATCAAATGTTGTGCTGTAACTAAACCCGGTGTAAAACTCTAACAAAGGCTCCATTTGGATTATTGACGATTTCCCATCTCTCACACACACACACACAGTGCCCGGAAGGATGGAAAAAGGGAGAACTGCCAGACAGCATCTTTTTAATTGGCACATTTGTTTTGATCAAAATAGAACAATAAAGATCCAAAATTGGGCCTGTGGGTAACCATTAAAATGGAAACATGTTTTCAAACTCCAACGTGGAATTCAGGAGATCACGTTTTCTCTGAGATGCTGTGCAGCAACGCTTCCTCACTGCAGGAAGTTTAATGAGCCATAAGGCTGGAACTGGTGACTCAGACCTATAAAGATGTGCACCCCCTTCCCCCACCAGCTCCCAGCCCTGCACCCAATAGACTCTGATTATTGTTACCATCACATGCTCCTGTTTAACCAGGAATACTTTAGGTGTTGCATCTGGTCTGTAGGTTTTTGTTTGCTTGCTGCCTAGAAAATTTAGATTCTGATTCTTTGTGACATCATTTAGCTCCTTTTTGAACCTGATTCTGCACATAAGTTCCAAACATATTTCAAGTAGTTGTATTGGAGATCAGTCATTCTTTGAAGTCTGCATTGTTCGGAATTATTGCAACATTTTTTCCCCCTAAAATTTCTTGAAGAATTCGGTAGCCCTTTTACTGAAACCACGGAGTCTTGTCCCACTGAAACAACATACTCATTTTCTGATTCCATTAATTGTGTAAGCATTGTGTGGAAGAAGGGTCTTTCTTACCACCAAATCAAACATTGGTCCATCCCCTACACCTCTGTCACATCCTCTTCCTTTGAGTATGTCACATTGGTCGAACCCCAAAACCTCCCTGCTCCCAGCCCCGCACCTGGCCTCTCATTGTTTATGGCCCACACAACCATCACTGAGATATCTTCATGGCTTTCCTCCCTCAGTCTCTGTACTGAGGACCTCCTCATCCTCCGTGATTTCAACCTCCATCTTAATTCATCATGCCCTCACTCCTCTAAGTTCACCTTCAGCTGTCGTCCCGTGTTCGCTCCTTCCATATAAACTCCGCAACCAATATTTACAACCATACCCTTGACTTTGCCATCTTATTAGGCCTTGCTACTCCCATCCAATGACAATCAGAGCTAAAACAACTTTGATCAGTTTGGTGTATCGCTTTCTGCATCCGCCCTCCTCCCAACTCCACTTGCCTCTATGTCGGCTCCTGGAAAAAGAAACGTTTATCAAGTCACCTACGAATGCTGTTTGAAATTCTCAACTCTCAAGTCTCCGCCCCACCATTCCACATTTCTACAGCTATCAATCTGCTTAATCACACCCTCACCTCCATGTATGAAATCCCAGCCCTCATTAAAACCATTACTCTTAATCACTCTAGCCACTCCCCCAGTATGGCCCTCACCTCTATTCTTTCAATCAAAGTGACGCAGACTTGAACATTTATGGTGGAAAGCTGCTTTAGACATTCATCAAAAGATCTAGCTGAGCCACATACATCGCTATCAAGTCCTGCTGTCCTCTGTAAAAACGTTCCACTATTCCACGGTCATCCTGGAAACTGCAAAGGTAACCCCAATTTGTTTCCATTATTGCAAACCATTTTCTTTAAACCCTCTTCCCTGCGTGCTCCATCCTTGTCTCGAACATGTGTGAAGAGCTCCGGTCACCAAGATTGAGATATCCAGTCAGTTTCTCTTGCCACTAGCCTCCCTTCCCCTAGCCCACCGTGTCTAACTTCTTCTAAAGTTGCCCCTGCACTGGTTGTATTTTCTTTTAGTTTCTCTATTAGATATCTTCATGCTCTCCATGAGCTCATCTTATCCATGAGATCCACCTCCTGCTCCGTCGACACAATTCCCATTAATTTGCTTATCCCCCAAATTCCCTTCCTGGCTCCCATGTTGTCTACTATTGTTAACGGTTTATTCTTCTCAGGAACTCTTCCCCTCAGCTTCAAATCTGCTTTAATGAACTCTCTGCACCAAAAGAAACAACTTTAATCCCTCTGCCATTACAAATCTCGTCTCCATCTCCAACCTCTCTTTCCTCTCCAATGCCCTTGAAATTGATATCCCCTTCCAAATCAATGCCAAGCTTTCCCAGAACTACATGTTTGATTCAGTCCAGCCAGTCAGGTTTTGTCCCCTGCCACAGTGCTCAAACGGCTCTTATCCAAGTCACAAATGACATCCCATCTGACTGTCACCGCGGTAAAAAAAATACCTCCTCGTCATTGTCGACCTCTCTGCTGATTTTGATAAAGTTGAGCAAACCACCCTTTTCCAACTACCATCATCCATTGTTACCAGTCTAGTCGCAGACAGAGAATCACCTGCAATTATCTCTCTTCACATGCCTGCAGCCTTACCTTCAAGGACCTATCCTTGGCCTCAAATATTTCCCATTTACATGCTTCACTATGGCAAGACATCCAAAAACACAACGTCAGGTTTCACAAGCTGACAACATCCAGCTTTACTTCAACACCACTTCTCTCGGCTCCTCCACTTTCGAAATTGCCAGATAGCTAGTAAGACATCTAGTACTGAATATACAGAAATTCTCTCCAATTAAATATTTGGAATACCAAAGCCAGTCCTTTAAGTTCCCATCACAAACTCCGTTACTTAGCAGTTTTCAGTCTCTGCCCCTTTCTCCAGTTCCTCTGAAATAACATTATCTTTAACCTCCTCTTCTGTCATTGGATACGTATTTATTGGCTGACAATATCCACAGTCATTGTATATTTTCAACACAATTACGTGATACACTCTTTGACATTTCCGTCAGTCTAGGGTGCTCACCAAATAGCTCAACTTATAAAGTTTTCCTTTAATGAAGTAAGGTCCATTGAACCTCGAATTCAATGATTCCCAGGGAAAAGGTAACAAAACGAATACCTTGGTTCAAGGCTGCAAACTGCATGCCTTATCTATTCTGTCTGCATAGGTTTTCCTCACTGCTGATAAATTTCAGATGTTTTCTGGCCACCTCACAAGCTTTTGTGAACCTCTCGTGAAATTCCAACACATAATCCAAGAGGGTAGTTTCTTCTTCCTCTGCTAAAAAAAAAATCTCCTTAATGAGGTTAACCAACTCCAAACTTCATGCCCTTGAAACAATTCAAATGGATGGAAACCAGCGGACTCACTTAGTGTGTCTGGTGGAAAATGATAAAAAATGATATTCCTTTATCCAAATCATAAGGATTCTCAAAACAAGAAGCAATTATCGTTTTTTTGCTTGGTGATGCCATTCCAAACCATGGTGTGACTATGAGTGATAAGCAGACGACCTGAGCTTTTTCATTCCCAAATTACTCATGCCTCTATAAATACTCCTGACATGAAATTTGATCCCTGGTGTGACATAATTTCTTTTGGCAATCCATATTTAACGAAAAACTGAATTAATTCCTCGGTCATAACTTGTGCTTAGATATTTTACAAAGGTGTTGCCTCTGAAACCCTTGTGGACAAATCCTTGATGTTAGAAGAGATTTGTGCCCAGATGTAGCTGTGGGTAAGGGTCTGACATAATCCACAAGAGTACTCCTAAACAGTTCATCAAAAGCAGGTATCGATTTCAATGGCTCTTCCTTAATTGAAGTCTGTGGCTTGCCAACTACTTGACATGTATGGCAATTCGGCAAACGTCAACTACATCCTGATGCAAGCCTGTCCAATATAAATGTTGTCTTATTCTGGGCTGAGGCGTTCGAATACCCACATGACCTTCCATTGGCATCACATGAGCAATTCTCAAAATTTCAGGGTGGTACTCTGGGGAAACGACGAAAAAAAACAACCTGATGGACCCAATCCTCACCCACTGGCCTCTCGGCAGGTCTCCATTTTCTCATTAGAATGTCATTCTTAATATAATAGCACTCAGGGACTTATTCAGCTCCTGTCTCAGAACACACCTTTTGAGAAAACTTCTTAATTCACGGTCTGCCTGTTGGGGTTCAATCAAAGACAATCTGCTATGCAATCCACCTTGGAGCCTTTTCCACAAATATCCCCATCCAAATCGTTGACAAAAAAGATCAGCCAAACTCCTGAATTGTCAACAAATCCTTCTCATCTTGGTTAAGTTTATGAGCGTGGGAGCTTGCCACTACACCATTTGGGAATATTCCAGGGCATTCCTCCTACAAAACTTCAGCTTCAGCATCCTCAACTAGCTTTCCACAATTACTGAGAAGCCAAAACTGTATCCTTGGTAAATCACACCTTAGCAACAAATCCAACACCCACTACCTAAAGAAGTATATACTTGTCATAAAGGGAGTGCAGCAAATGTTCACCAATCTGATCCCTGGGGTGGCGGGGTTGTCCTATGAGGAGAGATTGAGGAGACGGGGGCTATATTCTCTTGCGCATCGAAGAATGAGAGGTGATATCATTGAGGCATGCAAAATTCTTACAGGGCTCGACAGGATAGACGCAGGAAGGATGCTTCCCTTTATTGTGAGGGTCGAAAACCACGGACGCCGTCTCACAATAAGAGGTAGGCCGTTTAGGACTGAGATGAGGAGGAATTTCTTCACTCAGAGGGTGATGAATCTTTGGAATTCTCTATCTCAGAGGGCTGCGGAGGCTCAATCATTGAGTATGTTCAGGCAGGGATCAATAGATTTCTAGATATTAAATATATCAAGGGATATGTGGATAGTGCAGCACAGTGACATTGAGGTAAATGATCAGCCATCATCTAATTGAATGGCCGAGCAGGATCGAGGGGCCGAATGGCCTACTTGTGCTCCTATTTCCTGTGTTACCCTGTTCCTATATTCCTAAAATGCAAATGTGGGAGGATTCTAAGCAGTATTGGACTGGTAACTACATCCTATTGAAAATCAAGCTTATGCACTGGTACAGATAAATGACCCCCCAAATGTCCTGCACCATGGCTTTCACATTCATAACACTATTTGGAGGAAGATCTGCATCCTTTGCTACCATCAAGGACTGAGTGCACCTGTATATCTTAGAAGCATAATTGGTTTGACTGCTTCATCGGACAAATATGGAGACTATTGAGCACAAACCTTCTATATCCTTCAGGGACCTGACTTAATTCGTTAGCACCCAAGGATGAACACTTCTGTTCCCTGTATTATAGACAAATGCGAGATGATAGCGATGGTTCCTCTTCTTTCAACTCTCAAGTGAACGAAAACAGTGTGGTCTTTAAAAGCATTTTAACCCCTGAGCATTGCAATGGTCAACAAAAAAGACAGGTTTTGTCGCAAGTTTAAAATGAAGAAAAAAACAGAAATATTTATGATGCAACAGCAGAATATATACGCAACTTTATCCACTCCCACATGCATACTGATACACACATGCGAGAAAAAATATAGATTAAAAGGGAACATGTGTTTGGGCTTCGTGGTTTTAAAAAGAGTTAGCTGCAAAACCTTTTTTCCCCTGGAGTGAAAACTTGCAGCGGTGCAGATCTGCTTTTCCTTTTTTTCTGGTACACTGAATTAAAAGAAAACAGAAGGTTCAGGAGGATGGATGTATTGTTGCAGACTTCCCTTGTTATATCTGGGTCACAGCTCAATGGCTAACGCCTGGTTCAGTTTCTCAGGTAGGGAGTTCAAAGCCAATTCCAGTTTCTGCCTGCATGTCGTTAAAAGATGGTGATCTTCGACAAAACCAATTCCAGTTTCTGCCTGCATGTCGTTAAAAGATGGTGGTCTTCGACAAAGTCCTTCCTCTATCTAAAATAGATAGAATATTTGAGTTTGAACTAACAACTGAATTAAAAACAACATTGATTATTCTCTGAATTCTCCAGAAAATGCTGCTTCTTCACCTTCGCTGGTCACAATCTGTTCTCCTGATTGGTCAGTTTACATCTGAGTCACTTTGATGTGCCTCAAGTCTGTATGGGCTTGTTTCAAAGGTTAATTATATATTTCATAATTTCTCCTTGCGAAAGCATGACACAACACACCTCCCTGCAAAAAGGGTCAACATATGAAATTCCTTAGGGTTTCATTCTTTTTAGAAATAAGAGAATGTAAGAACACACGAAAGCACACATTTACACCCATTCATTCACATGCATTCCTCAGGGTCACTGTGACTGGACATTCCAGTTTGCGGATGGCACATTTTCTGTTTAAATTCTGGACAGAATATCCTCAATGACACGGAATGGCATGCATTTGCATTGGAACAGACCATCTGGCTTTAGAAAATCCCATATTTCTATAGCTTGAGTGGTCTTGGAGATTTGGCATTCCCCTTTTTGAATAATTTAATTTTACTGATGCAAGCCGAGTTGTCTCCTTGGTCAACACAATCTTCATTGCGAGGAATCCGGTACAAATCTGTTTGCTCACTGCATTCACCTCTCTATAATCGATGAAGAGTCTCTTAGATCTGTCTGGCCCAGGAACTAATACAATAGGAAAACACCAGCTGCATTGACTCTGTTCAATTAGGAAATTGACTAGCATGCATTGGATCTCCTATCGGACTTGAGCCAATTTATTGGGGCTCAGTCGATTTGGGTTTTGTTCAATAGCTGGGGTCTTCCCGAAATCCATATCATGAATAGCCAAAGGGGTGCGACCTGGTTTGTTCCTTCACACTTCTCCAAACTCTCTTAGCAATCTTATAATGCCATTCCTATGTTCCTCAGTTAGATAATGAAATACTGTGCCTAGCCTCCCAAAGTGTTTTGTGCTCGCTAATTTCACAGTAGAGAGTTCAATCTGAGAATTTCCAGCTTTCTTTCTTCCTCTATATTCCTCTTCACTATTGTTTCCATCTTCCACTGTACTCACGACCTGGCTTGTCTTGTTACTGATTCTAATGGTGGGAGTGAATAGATCCGATTTATAAATGTTGCTGGTCTCATTTGCTGGACATTTTGGCTGATGTTCTCTCGGTCCCCTTTAAATGATCGCACTCCAGATGTAACTCCTAACAGAGGTGCAACAACTTTCAGATTTCAGCAAGCGTCTTCTCCCATTATGAAGTCGTGGTCAAGCACCAGAGTCATGAGATTCAGCCGCTCAGCCTCCAGGAAGGATCAGCTCAAGGAGCAGAAAAAAGGGCAAGTCCTTTTCAACAAAATAATTTCCAAAACCTTGGTGTGACTCAGGATAGTAGTACACCCGCAAGAGAAGGATTGTGGGAACCTGCTGGGAGATAATTGAAATGTTGAATCAAAACGCACCATAATATTGCTTGTGTGCAATATTATCTGATAAATATCCTTTCACCTTTAGTAAAACACTATAATATCCCAAAAAGTCTCTTCAATCAAGCCAATGCAAAAGATAAGTACTGAAGATGTTAAAATGCTGACATAAAAATAGAAAATACAGGAAATGTATGCTGTTCTGTGGAGAATAACAAAAAACAAAGTTAACTGTTCATCCATTTGAACTATTCTATCTCTTCCTCTCTACACAGATGCTACCATACATTTTGCATATTTCCAGCATTTGTTTTTGTTATTTCACCATCTTTGTACTCAGTATTTGCGCTCTAAAGTATAAGTTTTGCAAGAACTTACAAGTGCTCCATGCGACTGGATCAGTCGGCTGCAAGAAAGTGATTTGAGCACTCAGTAAAACTTTTTTTTTCTCTCAGCAATTTGTTTGCCCCTTTTTTCTATAAGCTGAGATTGGTGGATACAATCCTGCCCACTGCTCTCAGAAATACGGTGAAGAAAACCGTGATTTCAGGGCCAGGGCATGGAGAACCTGGGGTAGGTTTTATGGGCAAGGGGACGGAGAGGAAAGCAGCAAAAACATGTTATAAATTCATATTATCATAAGAATTAGGATCAGGAGTAGGCCATTTGGTCATTCAACAAGCTCATGTCTGATCTGACTTTGTCTTATTTCCATTTTCCAGCGGCCTCCGATAAACCCTTGATTCCCTTATAGATTAAAATTCTGTGTAACTCAGCCTGAATATATTCAATGCTGCAGCCTTCACCACTCTCTAGGGAAAAGAATTCCAAAGATTAACGACAGCCTGAGAGACGAAATTCCTTCTCATCTCCATCTTAAATTGAAGATTCTTTATTTTGAAACTGTGCCCCCTAGTTCTAGATTCTGCACGAGGGGAAACATCCTCTCAGCATCTACAGTATCAATTCCCTTCAGAAACTTATATGTTTCAATAAGATCACGTCTCATTTTACTAAACTCCAATGAATACAGACCCAACCTGTTCAAGCTAATTTCATAAGAAAACCCCTTCATCCAAGGGATCAGATTAATGAATCTTCTCTGAAATGTTTTCAATGCAGGAATTTCTCTCCATAATTAAGGAGGTCAAAATGTACACAGTACTCTAGGTCTGGTTTCACCAATGCTCTGCACAGTTGTAGCAAGACTTCCCTACTTTTATACTCCATCCCCCTTACACTAATAGCCAACATTCCGTTTGCCTTACTAATTATTTGCCTTACCTGCATGATAGTTTTTTGTAATTCATGTATAAGGACACCCGGATGCATGCTAATATATTACGCCCAACATAATGACCTCTTAGGTTGTGTAATAACCTTTTATGTGGCACCTTATCAAATGCCTTTTGTAAATCCAAATACACGACATCTATTGGTCTCCCTTTATCCACCTTTAATAAATGTGTTAAACCCGATTTCCAATTTATTAATCCATGTTGACTCTGCCTGATTTCATTGTGATTTTCTAAATGTCCTGCTATTACCTCCTTAATAATGGATTGTGACATTTTCCCAATGATAGATGTTAGGCTAACTGTCTTATAGTTTCCTACTTTCTGTCTCCCTACTTCCTTGAACAGAGTTGTTGCGTTTGCGGGTTTCCAATCCGCTGGGTTCTTTCCAGAATCTAGGGAATTTTGGAAGATTAGAACCAAAGCATCCACTATCTCTGCAGCCACTTCTTTTAAGACCATAAGTTGCAGGCCACCGGGTACAATGGACTTGTCAGTCTTCAGTCCTATTAGTTTTCCTGGTTCTTTTTCTCTGTTGATCATGATTGTTTGAAGTTCCTCCCTCCCTTTTGCCTCTTGATTTTCTGTTATTCTTGGGATCCTTTTTTATGTTTTCTTCTGTGAAGATAGATACAAATACTTATTTAGAGTGAGTACTATTTCCTTGATTCCCATTATTAATTTTACAGTCACATAATCTAAAGGGCCAACGCTCACTTTGACACCTTTGTCATTAAATGCTCCCGCCCTACGTCCTATCACAGACCTTTCATGTTGTTCCTCTCCACCCTCTCCCTTTCACTTGCTCAACACCGATTACATTTCTAACCTTTGCCAGTTCTGATGAAGGGTCATCCACCTGAAACCTCAACTCTGTTTATCTCTCCACAGATGCTGTCAGACCTGCTGAGAATTTCCAGCATTTTCTGTTTTAATTGCTTACTTTACCTAATCTTTTCCTTTTCCTTAACCCCGGCACCGGGCAGGCATCACAGCCTTCGGGAATCACGTTCTCGGTATTTATTCCCCTATCTATACTGTCCCCTACTACTACTACCATGGTCCTTTTTGCGTCCCCACCCCCACTTGAAAGGCTCCCATGCAACAGTGCTGTGGTCAGTTTGCTCATGCCTCCTGCAATTCCTGCTCTTGACCACACAATCTGCAATGACATCGAACCTGTTGGACAAGGAAAAGAGCTGCAGATCCTACATTTATTTATTTATTTATTTAGAGATACAGCACTGAAACAGGCCCTTCGGCCCACCGAGTCTTTGCTGACCAACAACCACCCATTTATACTAACCCTACAGTAATCCCATATTCCCTACCACCTACCTACACTAGGGGCAATTTGCAATGGTCAATTTACCTATCACCTGCAAGTCTTTGGCTGTGGGAGGAAACCGGAGCACCCGGCGAAAACCCACACGGTCACAGGGAGAACTTGCAAACTCCGCACAGGCAGTGCTCAGAATGAAACCCGGGTCCCTGGAGCTGTGAGGCTGTGGTGCTAACCACTGTGCCACTGTGCCGCCCATTGTTACCTTCTGGATCCACATACCTGCCTCTCTCGTAGTCACACCCTGATGAACTGATTACTGCACATTTCCACCCCCTTGCTTATCAAAAATCTATCTACCTCAGCCTTAAAAATATTTAAAGACTTTGCTTCCACTGCCTTTTGAGGAAGGGAATTTCAAATATTCACGATCTACTGTGAGAGAAAATTCCTCCTCATCTCTGTCTTAAATGGGCGACCCCTTATTTTTAAACAGTGACCATTAGTTCTGGATTCTCCCACAAGGGCAAACATCCTTTCCACATCCAATCTGTCAAGACTCCTCGGGATCTATATGTTTCACTCAAATCACATCTTACTCTTCTAAATTCCAGTGGATACAAGCCTAGTCTGTCCAATCCTTCCTCGTAATACAGCCCGCCCATTCCAGGTATTAGTCTAGTATACTTTCTCTGCATTGCCTCCAACAGGGGGCAACCCAGGGATTGCTGATTTTGACATCCTCCTTATTAATCTATTTCCTAGCTTCTTAACTGTGGAATCCCCTATCACTATTGTATTTTCAATCTTGCTCCTCGTCAGCTTCCCCTGCCCACCTCGTTTGTACCGCTGACCTAACCATGTCACTGTGGACGTGGCTCTGTCTGTACTCCCAGAGGAATCATGGCCCTCACCAATATTCAGAACATAATGTTGGTTAGAGAGCAGGATACACTGAATGACAAAAATGCATCACCTCCATGGTCCTACATTTCTGTCTGGCTATCAGCCATTCATTCTCTGTCGTCACACTCTTAATCTTTGCTGTGACCGCCTTCTGAAATGTGCTATCCATGAAACACTCATCCTCACGGTTGCACATCAGTGATGCCAGCTGCTTTTTAAGCTCCGAAACCAGCAGCTTGATCTCTTGTGGCTGACAACACTTCATCCACATGTGGCTTTCTCAGATACAGGAAGCCTCCTCGAGTTGCCACTTGGGACAGAATTTGCTAGCGAACGGCCTGTGGTGCCATGACATTACTCTGTTTATCAGACAACTAATTGAACTAAACATAAATAAAATGTAAGTCGTTAAAAACCTTAAGAACTTAAAACTCACACGGATTAAACCTGGCTTCATCATTCTAGTGCCTTAGATTAGATTTTTATCTCTTGTTACATCAATGCAGACCGTGGTTCCCTCGGGCTTCGCTCTATCTCCTCTCTTGCGACCTCACTTGTTCACTATCTTTCACCCTGTGGTTGTCATTCTTTCTGCACCTGCACTGTTTTTTTATCATATGATGCACACTGACCTTGTGTTAATGTTCAGTGTAATTATACTTTTGTGGGTAATATGTATCTGTAGGTATGATTGAAAGGTTATTGAGGGTAGATGGGAGTGTGGAATTCGAGACACAAACAGATAAGCCATGATCTTACGGAATGGCGGAGCAGGCTCGACGGGCCGAATGGCCTACTTCTGCTCCTAATTCGAATGTTCGTACATTCGTAAATACTAACTCCAGTCTCTATGCTATTTACAATGTTGTGCAATTTGTTTATTTCCTGTTTCATCTTTAATCTGTCTCGGGCCCTGGGGGAATCATTTCAGTTCAACCAGAAAGAAAGTCTTGAAGTCGCTGCAAGAATCCAGACACGAAATACTGGTGGGGGTGGTACCGGAATATATTTAATGATGCAGCCTTCACCACTCTCTGGAAAAGAGAATTCCAAAGGTTAATGACAGTCTGAGAGACGAAATTCTTCCTCATTTCTATCTTAAATGGGAGATTCTTTATTTTGAAACTGTGCCCCCTTGTTCTAGATTCTCTACGAGGGAAACATCCTCACAGCATCTACCGAGTTAAGCCCCGTCAGAATCTTAAGTTTCAATACAATTATGTCTCATTCTTCTAAACTCCAATGAGTGCAGGTCCAACCTATTCAACCTATCCTCATAAGAAAGCCCGTTCATCGCGATCAGCCGAATGAATCTTCTTTGACTGTGTCCAATGCAGGTATTTCCCTCTTCAAGTGAGGAGATCAAAAATGTACACAATACTGTAGGTGAGGTGCGATCTTACCAGAGCTGTGCACAGTGGTAGCAGGACTTCCCTACTTTATACTCCTTCCCCCTGAAACTAATGGTCAATATTCCATTTGTCTTCCTAATTACTTGCCATACCTGAATGATTTTTTTCTGTGATTCATGTACAAGGACACCAGATCCTTCTGTGTTGCAGCATTCTACAGTATCACTCCATTTGAATAACATGCGTTTCTATTCTTCCCACCAAAGTAGACAACCTCTCATTTTCCAACATTATACTCCATCTGCCATTTTTTTTACCCAGTCGCATAACCTATCGATGTATCTTTGGAGATACGTTGTGTCCTCCTTCCAACTTCCTTTCCTATCTATCTTTGTATTGTCCACAAATTTGGCTGCAGTACACTCAGTCCCTTCATCCAACTCATGAATGTCGATTGTACACAGTTGAGGTCCCACATCTGATCCCTCTGGCACTCTAAGTAGTTACAGTTTTCCAACCTATAAAAGCCTCAATTATCCCAACTCTCTGTGTCCTGTTAGTTAGCCAATCATCTATCCATGGTAATATATTACGCCCAAAATGATGAACGATTATCTTGTGCAGTAACCTTTTATGTGGCAGCATATCGAATGCCTTTTGGAAATCCAAATACACTACATCTACTGGTTCCCCTTTATCCACCTTTAAGAAATTAATAATAAATTAATATACCTAGATTAGATTAGATTAGAGATACAGCACTGAAACAGGCCCTTCGGCCCACCGAGTCTGTGCCGAACATCAACCACCCATTTATACTAATCCTACGCTAATCCCATATTCCTACCAAACATCCCCACCTGCCCCTATATTTCCCTACCACCTACCTACACTAGTGACAATTTATAATGGCCAATTTACCTATCAACCTGCAAGTCTTTTGGCTTGTGGGAGGAAACCGGAACACCCGGAGAAAACCCACGCAGACACAGGGAGAACTTGCAATCTCCACACAGGCAGTACCTGGAATCGAACCCGGGTCCCTGGATCTGTGAGGCTGCGGTGCTAACCACTGCGCCACTGTGCCGCCCTCCTGTGTAATGAATGAAATATTTCTCTTTTTGGTACAAAGGGAGTTTTGCTGGTTTATGTAGGTGTTTGCTGACTTTAGTAACCCGTTCTTATCCATGTCTCCTATTAGTGTTTCGCATTAGGCAGGTGGCTATAACCTTAGAATTGCCTGGCAATTCAAACCAGTATTAAGAAATAACAATTCAAGTATCATGCTCCCCGATTTAACAAACAATGAACAAATGCCATCATTATTCAAATAAGAAAAATATGATTAGCATAATTACTTTAGCACACTTGATGACCAGAATTTTATGCCCCCAAAAAACAACAGGCCAGTGGTGGTGGTGATGGTGGTGGTTGCAGGGAGGGGGGTCTAACGTCGAGTGGGAGACTGGGGGCCCCCAGTTATGCTTGGGATAACAATTGTTGTTTGAGGATGCAACACCTCTAAACTTTGCTTTTAAAACCTCTCATTGTTATACTATTTCTAAGGTGCCAAATGACTTCTGCATTTAGATGGGACTTTCCTATGTTCTTTTTAAAATCCATATTTTTAATTACTTTTTCCACTCAATGTTTTACTGGGATTTGAAGTTGCGAGCATTTATCTGGTCAAAATGCTTATAATTGTGTTTACTTGACCTCTTGTTCCTGCTAGTCCATTTTCATTTATTGTTACTTGCCCTTTCCACGGCGCCTCAAAGCAGCCTCCAGAGCCGACCTGTCTGCACAAACCAATTAAGTTTGTTGCTACTTCTTACTGACAGGATATTTCAATGTGTGTGTTTATCTTCCAATTCCCTGGCAGCAGAAATTGTATTCTAACAGGGACCTTGAAACTTACTAACTTCTTAAAGTGGAATTTCAGTGAGCTCTGAAAATTGACCATCCATTCAATCTCTAACTCTAAAAGTCATAATGTACTAACTATTTCCAAATTCTACTTAATAAAGCCTATTATACCTATATTCCATCACACACTGATTGTCTGGCAGCTCCATTAGGTGCGACTTCCTGCCTCAAGAAGATGGAAGTCGCGCCCAAGACCAATTAAGGGCCCGGGGAGTAAACTCCGGTCAAGATCCCCAGGCCTGGCAGAGGCAGGATTTAGAGCATTTGAGGTCAAATCCAAAGATTCCTCCATCGTTATCACATAGCTTTAACCATTGTTTGTACGCAAGGCATAAATAATATTTTGAATATTGAATAGTAAACATGTTCAAAACCTATTCCACGCATTCTTCAACACCTCCCAAACTCGTCGCCTCAGCTACCAAGAAGGATGAGGGCAGTGGAATGCCATGTTCTCCCCAAATCATACGTCATCCGAACTTTGACATATACCTTTGTTCTGTCGTCATTGTTCACTTATATTCCATGAATTCCTTGCCAAAAAGTATACAATTGAAGGAGGCAGTTCACCACAACTTTCAAAGGCCAACCACGGATAGGCTATGAATATTGGACTTGCTAGCACATCCATGATCCAAGAATGAATTTTTAAAAAGGGAGATATCAATGGAGTGAGTAAAAGCTCGCTGAATTGTGTTTTAAGGAGTAGATGAAGGTTAGGAGCTGGAGGGCTCTAGGGAGTGTAGAACCTAAGGCCACTGAACTCTCAGTCACCATTGATACAGTGAAAGGGTGGGGGGCTGGTGCACAAGAGGCAAGAGTCAGCGGTAGACAGAATTCTGAAATCAAGGGACGATTGTGGGCCTCGAGGTGGTGTCATGGGAAGGGAGGGACAAGGCTATGAAGGGATTTAACAGGAGGGAAGCAATTAAAAATTGGAAATATTCAAGCACCGGGAGCCACTAGCTGAGCAGGAGCTAGTATGGCACAGGGTACAGGCAGCAGATATTTGAATGAGTTGGAGTTTGTGGAGGGCAGCAAAAGTGAGGTCAGCCAGAGAATCATTGAACTAATCCAGTCTAAGGGTTACAAAGGCAGGGGCGAGGGATTCATCATCCGATGGACTGAGGTTAGAGTGGAGCTGGCACTGTGATGGAGGTGGAGGTATGTTGTATTTGTGATGCATGGAAAATGTTGTCGATAACTCATTTTGAGAACAGTCTGGTTCAGCCTCAGGTATAATCCAATGCGGGAACAAAATGAAGTGGTGAAGTTTGTGGTTGGAGTAGAAGATAATGGCTTTAGGCCTCTGAATGCTTTACTGGACACAAATGCATCTAAATAAATGCAGGATTTAAACAAAAAAGATACAAAATCGTGAATGAACAATGTGCCAGACTTTAGTAAGGCAACAGCCAAAACCGTGTGTTCTTTCTCTGGGCGTCTACGGGATTTTGCACTGGAAATTCTATTAGCCGACTGCTGAAAGAGTGCTGTTTCCTCTGCAGAGCTTCTGCGAATTGTGTGAACAGGGTAAACAACTCTGTGTCTTTTCAACCAATCAGACTGAAGAATCGTTGACAAGGAGCAGTAATTCTGAACCACGATGTAGCAACAAGAATATTGAATTCAATATCAAATCGGGTACAGAAAGAGAAGGAAATAAAGATTGTATGAAGATATAGGTAAAATGGAGAGAAAGAAAAAGTAGGAGAAAAAAAACATGTTTCCCTTCATCCTGGATTAGTTAGAACAATAGAAAAATTAGCAACATAGAAAAATTACAGGGCAGAATGAGGGCATTCGGGCCACTGTATCTGTGCCAGCTGAAAAGGATGATGCAGCCTAATCGCACTTTCCAGTTCTTGGTCCGCGGACGTGTAGGTTACATGATATTTAAGGATTTTGTTTCAATATCATGAGGGGTTCTCCCTCCACCAGCATTTAAAACAGTGATTTCCAGACCCCACCGTCCTCTATGTGAAAATAAATGCGAGTCAAACTTCCCTCTATACAACTGGATTAAATCTCACCTTAGCTTCTCTGTTCCAACAAAGGCAGTCTCAGTCAATGCAAGCTTTCCTCCTAACTAATATTGTCAGTTCCTTGCAAGACCCGCTTACGTTTCTGCTGTACCCTCATTAGTGCAATCACATCCTTCGTGCAATACAGTGACAGGTAAATATACACAGTACACCACTGCAGCTAGTGTTCTATGCAGTTCCGGCATAACCTCGTGGGTCTTATACTCTGTGTCTCAGCTAATAAAGGAATGTATACCGAGTGCTTCCTTAACTGTGTTACTTACCTGTCCTGCTAACTTCCAGGATCTGTGAACATGCACTACAAGGTCCCTCTGTTCCTCTACAATTCTCAGGATTCTCAACTTTTATTCTCTTGTCACGTTGGCTTTCCCCAAATGCACGACCGCACACTTATTGGGATTAAATTCCGTTTGCCACTTTTCTTCTCACTTGACCAATACATTGATATCTTCCTCCAGTCTGCATCACTCTTCCTCACTATCAATATTATAATCAGTTTTTTGTATCATCTGCAATCTTCTTAATCATACCACGGCACCCACCCACCCCCCCACCCCCGCCCCCACCACACAAACACACACACACACATTTTCATCTAAAACATTGATACGTACCACAAACAGCCCGGGGCCCAGCAGTGAGCCTATGTAACCCCACGAGAAAGAACCTTCCAGTCACAAATCTACCCATCAAACTTACCTTTTGCTTCCTACCACTATGTAGATTGTTGAACCAACTTTCCACATTACTTGAATCCCCTGAGGTTTAAATTCCTGACCGATCTGCCATGTGGGACATTGTCAAATGTCTTGATGAAACCGATGTAGAGATAATTGGCAACTACTGTAATTGGCAGGATGTGTGGTGCCGCAAGGTTCTTTGTTCGGGTCTCAACTATTCTGCACATTTATTAACGACCTATCTGATGAAATATAAAGCCATATATCCAAAGTTGTCGATGACAGAAAGATAGGCTGCATTGGAAGCAGTGCAGCTGGACATATATAATAGCAAAGAGTTATTGATAGTTTATGTGAATGGTCAAAACGGTGGCACCTGAAGTTGCCAGCTTGGACCAACAAAGGATATAGCAGGGCACGGGTGAAAAGCTAAGAAGTCCAAAGGGACAGATACATCGATCATTACAATTTTATGAACATGCTCAGGAAATAATCAAAAAGGGCTCATGGAATATTGACCTTCTATCTAGAAGAATGGGTTGGGAGTTGAAGACATGCTTCAAGGTTTAGTTAGTCCACACCCAGAATACTGTGATCAGTTCTGGGCTACACCATAGAAAGGTTATGTTGGCCTTCGAGGGCGTGTAGGTTTGCCAGAGGGTTAGTTGGACTCCAAGGCTTATATTATGCAGCGACATTATATAACTCATGTTTGTATTCCCTGAAATTTAGAAGGAATAAGGAAGATTCGATCAAGGTTTCCAAGATATTAGAGTGAATAGATAAAATAGATAGAGAGAAATTACTTCTGCTGGTTGAGGCTGGATTAAGGAGCATGGTCTAACAAAATACAGCAAGACCTCTCAGGAATGATACTAGGAAAACTAATATACAAAAAAGGTTGGCAGAATTTTGAACTCTCTTTTGTAAACGGCAGTTGATGCTAGTTTGATGCTCAGCCTGGGATTGATAGATTCTCGTTCTCTGCAGATATTAAGGGACATGTTGCAAAGCCAGATATATATGGAGGTCGGTCGCAAACCAACCATCATCTCATTATATGGTGGAACAGGCTCGAGGGGATAAATAGATTAATCCTGTCCCTTTGTTCCATACTCCATATTTGTCAAAATTATGTTCAGTGCCAGTTTGGTTGCTAAGCAGCCAAAAAGACTTATCATGCGGTTAAAAAAAACATATTCTGGGGTGGGAAGCTGAGTTTGGTGCGTCTACATAAGAACATAAGAAATAGGAATAGCAGTAGGCCATTCAGCCTCCGAGACTGCTTCACTTTTTCATATGTTCATAACTGATCTGATTGTGATGTTAATTCCACTTCTCTGCTGGTCCCCATAATTCTTGACTCCCTTGCAGATCAAAAATCTGTCTAACTCAGCCTTGAATACATTCAATGACCACTGCTCATTGGAAAAGAGGGGTGGGAGGGGGACGGGTGATCCTCTCAGCATCTGCCCCGTCAAGCTCCTTCAGAATCTAATATGTTTCAATAAGATCACTTCTCATTCATCTAAAGTACAATCAACAGAGGCACAACCTGCTCTACCTTACTTCATATGGCAACCCCTTCATGACTGGGATCAGACTAGTGAACCTTATCTAAATGGCTTACAATGCAAGTATATCCCTCCTTAAATAAGGAGACCAAAACTGTATACTGTACTCTCGATGTGGTCTCATCAATTTCCTATGCAGGTCTAGCAAGACTTCCCTACCTTTACACTCAATCCTCCTTGCAATAATGGCCAACATTCAGTTTGCCTTCTTTATTACCAGCTGTACTGTATACTAACATTTTTGTGATTCATGTACAAGGGCACCCAGATTCCTTAGTACCATATTCTGCAGTCTCTCTCCATTTCAATAACATTCTGATTTACTATTCTTCCTCTGAGTGGACAAACTCATATTTTCCCACATTATACTCCATCTGCTAATTTTTTTGTCCACTCACTTAACCGATCCATATATCTTTGCATATAATATGTTTCCAAGTTCCTCCCCAGCCCTGAGATGATGTCCATGGCACCGGGCAGGCAACACAGCCTTCAGGAATCACGCTCTCGGCTGCAGTGATCAGTATATATCCCCAAACTGTACACTCCCCTACCACTGCTAAATTCTTATTTACTGCCCCACTTGAATGGTCCCCTGTACCACGGTGCTGTGGTCAGTTTGGTCATCCTGTCTGTCATCCCTGCTCTCGTCCACACAAGCTGCAAGAATCTCGAATCTGTTGGATAATTGCAAGGGCTGAGGCTCCTCCATTACTACCTGCAGGATCCCCTTACATGTCTCAATCATACTCACACCATTTTGTTGCTGAACTGGAACTAAATCTGAATTATCTAGCTGAAGGGGTGTCACTACCTCCTGGAACAATGTTTCTAGGTAGGTTTCTCCCTCCTTGATGCATCGCTGTGTCTGAAATCTCGGACTCCAACTCATCAACTCTGAGCCTAAGACCCTCGAGCTGCAGACACTTACTGTAGATATGGTTACTATGGAACACACTGGTGTACATTAGCTGCCACATGCTACAGTTGAAACCATCACCTGCCCTGCCATCTCTATTGTGTTTTATTTAACAAATTATGTTTCCAATTTAAAAATACCACTAAGTGATATGGTTGTATTAAGTAGTTTAACTGGTTAAGCTATAAATTTAATGCAATACTTTTATTTCCCCAGTATCCGTTTTTAAACTACTGCCCCAAGTTAGAGAGATAAAAAACCCTTCAAACTCACCAACCAGTCACCTACCTAAGCATCTGATTAACCGGGGGCTTCAGCTCTCAAGCCTCGCTGTGTGTCCCCCCTCTCTCTCTCTCTCTCTCGTATCACTCCTTCTTCTGTACAGCAACTCCTCCCTCACTGCACCGAATTCCCTCACTTTCCGATTTCCCATGTGAAGCACTCTGTCTCGCACCTTTCAGTTGACCTACTTAAGTACATCACCTTCACACCATTACATGTATTTCAAAGCAGAATATATCGTCAACATACCATTCTCATAGAACGTGTGGAGCAGCAGGGCATCCTGCATAGCGATTTCCCTATTTCCTCATTTAACTGGGCATGTGCAGTGTCTGGATGTTGTTGTCTGATTCCCACTTTTGTCGGATCAACTAAACCTGCTGCATTGCAAAAAGAATGAAAATGCAAACCTTTCATCCCACAATCAATCACTCTGTAATGCAAATACTGCAGAGATTCAATCACTAAGTTAAATTAGCAGAAACTTAACGACTGCATGAGCTCAGTTCGCTGATGTCAACTCCTGGGGTGTAATGTTACAGACATTTCTCCAATTGCATATGCATCTGGGCAGTCCATTATTGAAAGAAATTCAAAGCATTGGAAAAACCTGCCATTCGGATTCACTAGGCTTCAATCAGGGATGTACATTTAGTGTTACGGAGAGGTATTTGAGAACAGTGGGCTCATTCTTCTAGAGGTGAGCAGAATGAATAAGGAGTTGTTGCAAGTGTTCAATTTCTGAAGAGGCGTGACCAAAGAAACAGCTTCCACTGATTTCCCAGAGGAGACATATTTATGCAAATTCGAAGCATTCCAAGTAAAGTTGGATGCGTTCAGTATTTGCGTCTCTTTGCATCATTGTTGCAGATACACAATAACTTCACTTTTCTGCATATCTTTCCAATTTAGTCTATTTCGCTCCTCAAATTTGTTATAATTCTAAGATCTGATAACCTGCCCGTTCTGCGATCCCAAACACATTCTGTGTCCCTCCCATTCAACTGTCCACTGAAATGGTTCTCATATGTTAAAAACAAGCTTATTCCACCGACCAGTACGTCCACCACCTGTTCCAGTCACTTCCACTAGCATTTCGTCAACTGGAACAGCTTCATCTTCTTCATACTTTGTCAAGAACTCAGTGATTGTAGATTTTGGATCTGCAGACAAAATGGAGAACACTAAATGCATTATCAATCTTCTATCCTGGCTACTACATTTTTCTTCCACCAAACAAAGCTTCCTGTGAGCCATATAATCAATGGCCTTATGAAAACACATATCGACCACGTGTGAAGGGTCTATTCACCTGAGCAGAGAGGTCAGTGAAGAGGGAGCAAAGATTTAAAGTGATTGGTAGAAAAATTAGAGGGCTACGTTCCATCACCTTGTATAGTCATGCTTCAATAAAGCTATATCAAATTTGACAAAGACGAGTCGTCTGGGCTTATTTCAATCATGAAATGCTCACTAATTCGACATTAAATTACAGATTCGTCATGATTGCCCTCAACTGAAGGAAACAATTGATCCCTCGTTACCCTGTTGAGCCACGCTCCCTATTTCAGCAGAGCCACTGGCCGGGACTTTAATCGTCTAATATGGACTCATACACCAAACAGAACGTCAGGGGCCACCCCACTTCAGCCGGTTCTGGAGCCTTGACCAGATGATACGTGCATCAGGGAATTAACTGCCTGGTGTCGGGACTCCCACACCTTTAAGTGATGATATCCCACCTCAAGAGCTGTCAGACTATTGGATGGCTGGCAGCTCTTCATAGAATCATAGATTTATAGAAACTTTAAGGTACAGAAAGAGGCCACTTGGCCCATCGTGCCTTTGCTGGCCAAAAAACGATCTGCCTTCCAGCATTTGGTCCGTAGCCCTGCAGATTACGGCACTTCAGGTGCATATCCAGAATCATTTTGGGGCTTTGATTGAGGGGCTTTGCCTCAACTACCCTTTCAGGCAGTGAGTTCCAGATCCCCATCAGCCTCTGGCTGTAAAGGTTTTTCCTCGTCTCCCCTCTAATTTTTCTACCAATCACTTTAAATCTTTTCCCCCTCTTAGCCGACCTCTCTACTAAGGTGAATAGACCCGACACCCCCACTCTATCCAGGTCCTTCAAAATGTTGTACTTTTCAATTGGATCTTCCCTCAGCATTCTCTGTTCCAAGGAGAATGTCCCCAGCCTATCCAATCTTTCCTCAGACCTGAATTATTTCCAGTCCCTGGCAACATCCTCGTAAATTTTTTTTGTACCCTCTCTCATGCAATTACATCCTTTCTGTAATGAGATGATCAGAACTGTACACAGTACTCAAGTTGTGGCCTAACCAATGAGTTATACAATTCCATCATAACCTCCTTGCTCTTGTATTCTACACGTCGGCTAATAAAGGAAACGATTCTATATGCCTTCTTAACCATCTTATCGATATGTCCTGCTACATTAGGGGATCTGTGGACATTCACTCCAAGGTCGCTCACATTCTCTACACTTTGCAGTATTTTTCCATTGACCGTGTATCCTTTTGCCTTGTTTGATCCCCCCAAATGCATCACCTCACACTTCTCCAAGTTGAATTCCATTGGACACGTTATAGAGAGATACAGCACCGGAACAGGCCCTTTGGTCCAACATGTCTGCGCCACTCATCAACCACCCATTTATACTCATCCTGCATTAATCCCATTTCCCTCTCACATCCCCACCTTCCCTCAATTGTCATACCACCTACCTACACGAGGGGCAATTTACAATGGCCAATTTACCTATCAACCCACACAAGTCTTTGGCATATGGGAGGAAACCAGAGAACCCAGAGGAAAGCAATGCAGTCACAGGGAGAACTTGCAAACTCCACACAGGCAGTACCCAGAACCAAACACGGATCGCTGGAGCTGTGAGGCTGCAGTGCTAACCATTGCACCACTATGCCACCCGTTTCTGCCCATCTGACAAGACCATCAATCACTTTCCTCAGCTTACAGCTATCCTCCTTGCTATCTACCACACAGCCAACCTTTGTGGTGTCTGCAAACTTCTTGATCATGCCCCCTACATTTATGTTCAATTCATGAATATGTACCACAAAAAGCAGGGGACCCAGTACTGAGCCCTGTGGAACACCACTGGAAACAGTCCTCCAGTCGCTAAAACAGCCATCATCAATTGCCCTTTGTTTCCTGCCACTGAGCCAATTTTGTATCCACCTTGCTGCATTTCCCTGGATCCCATGAGATTATATTTTTTTAACCAGTCTGCCGTGTGGGACCTTGTCAAAAGCCTTGCTAAAGTCCATGTAGACCACATCAATTGTACTACCCTAATCTATCTCCCTTGTTACCTGTTCAAAAATTCTATGAAGTTGATCATTCCCTTAACAAATGCATGTTGGCTGTCCTTGATTAACCTCTTCCTTTCTCAGTGACAGTTTGTCCTGTCTCTCAGAACAGATTCCAATAATTTGCCCACCACTGACGTTAGAATGACTGACCTGTAATTATTTGGTCTGGCCTTCGCTCCATTTTTAAACAGATGTACAATGTTAGCAGTTCTCCAATCCTCGACACCACACCTGTATCCAGTGAGGACTGGAAAGTGATGGTCAGACCCACTGCTATTTCTTCACTTGGTTCTTTTAACAGCCTAGGATACATTTAATCTGGCCCTGGTGATTTATCAACTTTCAAGGATGCTAATCTCATTAACACTTCCTCTCTCCCTATGTTTGCCACATCCAATACTTCACACTCTTTCTCCTTAACTACAATATCTGCCCCCTCTTTTGTGAAGACAGACGCAAAGTATTCATTAAGAGCCATACCAACATCTTCTGCCTCTTCAGTCCCAGCAATGCCACCAGGATTGCCAGGCAGGAGCAGCATAATGGGTACTGCCCCAGAACTCAGTTAAGTGTAGTTGGGGGTCACTGAGGCCAGTCAGACAGGCGTCAGTAAAGGTGTTTCCTCGTTAAGGGCAGGGGGTGTTTTCCCGGGAGAAGCTGTTGCCCTTAGCTTTCCACTTAATGGCCTCAAATAACTTCTGGGTGAAAGGACCGTTTATCACCTTCTCTGCCGCTGGTAAAACGCCAGTGGCATTGGATGGCGATGGGCACACCCCCAGCCTCTTCAACCATTCCCTTATTCCCCGTAAAATTCCAGACATTTTTTTGGGCTCCTTTCATCCACAAATACACTTTTGGGATTAAATCAGGATTGAAAAACCGTGGTCAGATTCCCTCCCAACTCCTCTCTGAATTCCTTTAACAGCTTGGGGTGCATTAACTCTGGGCACAATGAATTATCCACCTTGCTATTCTATTCAGACCTATTATATATTTGGTTCTTTATGCTGCCACCGTATAGCGTCTATCCAGAGTTTCTTAGATTCTAGTGTTTAAACGTTTAACTGTATTATAATATAACTATATACACTCCACACTGTGTCTCCTTCCAAAACCACGTTGTAACTGTTCTCAAGTCTCTCCCACACGATCTCTTACCTCATCCTGGTGGGCGGTAATCTTTACCTTCTCTCAAGAGTAACCCTTTGATACCCTTATACTACAGATCCCCCCAACTCTTTGTCCCAATATATATTTATATACATTCATTTTTTTTATTTACCTGCTACCCCATCACCCCTCAAGTCTCTGACTTCATAGATACAACCTATCATGAGGCTTCAGAACACTCCCCAGTCTTGTTGTCATCAGATGTGGAAGATCAGTAGCTTTCTCTGATCCCTTGTTTCTTGACTTGGACGGCCTTCATTGAGGTTTATAGCATTCGGTACTTTTCTTAATTTTCAGTTCATCATCTGAGTCGTCTAAAATGTATGACTGATTGCCGTCTTCCATGTAAAGGAATAAGATTCCTTCTATTTCTTCATATAGAAACTTCTTGATTTTGTGCTAGATAGATCGCTGTTGATTCTCGTCTTTCTGGAATATTACCCCTTCTCTATTTTGGTGCCGTACCCGGACCTTTTGCCCTTCTGGCAATGTTGGCATATTTCTTGCACTGGATCTGCTTTTAAAATTTGGGGTCTGTTTGTTTGGATATGACTTTTTTTGTCTTGGACTTTCAGATAACCTTTGCTGTGCAATTCTGGAAGCAATTGCTTGGGTAGAATTGGAAGTTGTGTTCGAAGTGTTCTTCCCTTTAAGAGTTCTGATGGTGCTAATCTGCACAATAATGGAGTAGTTCTGTATGTCAGCGGTGCTAATTAGAAATCTTGCTCTTCATCAAGATAGTTTTAATGGTTCTGACTGCTCTCTCAGCATGTCCATTTGATTGTGGATACTTAGGAGAGCTCGTTAGATGAACAAATCCACATTCTTCTGCACACTGTGTGAAGTAATAATTTGCAAGTTCTGGTGCATGATCAGATACTATCTGATCAGGTATACCATGTGTTGTGAAAACTTTTTGTAAAACTCTGATGAGTGCTTTAGTTGTTGGTGTGTACATTCGCTTAACTTCGGTCCATTTTGAGAAGTAATCAACTATAATTAGATAGGATCTTCCCTCAGAGAAGAATAAATCTATCATGAACCATTCCCACGGTCCAATCGGGAATTGGGTCGAAAATAGTGGTTCTCTTTAATCTTGTAAGTGTCCCTGACAATTTTGTTGGATTGCTTCTTCCCAAGTTCTCTGTTCATATAGCACTCCTGTATGAACATGCTGCATTTCTCTTCCTCATTCTTGTAGTCTTGAACGGCATGGTGCCCGTGCTGTGTAGTGTGGATTCTCTCTGCATTGGGCAGGTTCTCTGGTGGAATCCGGACTCTGCAGTGCTTAGGTCAGTTTGGGGGACTATCCCTTTATTCTGGCTCCTGAATTGTTCTTGCTTATGTTCTTCAACCTTCTTTACAATATGAAGATCAATACAAGCTCTCCTCCACAGAGTCAGATTATATTGAAGTGTTGCTTGTAACTTCCCTTTTACCTCAAGTCCAACATCTCCTGGACTATGTAACTGAGTTTCTGTTGGTTGCAGAACGCATGAGGAATACCAGGACTCTTTATCTGACAGGATCGACACACTTGCTAATGTGTCGAGTTTGAAATTAGTGATAAGTCCGTTAACATATATGTCTGCTGACCAAAATGCTTGTTTTGAATCATTTATTTCATCCAGAAAATATTTCAATTGGTCTGCTACAGGAGGTTGCTTAACTTCATTTCCCCTTTTACTCTTACCTTGAGAGTTTAAGTTCGTCGAGATTTTATATCCCAGAATCACAGAATCATTACAGTGCAGAAGGAGGCCATTCAACCCATCATGTCTGCACTGGTTCTCTGAAAGAGCAACTCCCTCATTTCCATTCCGCTGCCTTCTCCCCATAATCCTGTATATTCTTACTTTTCATATAACTGTCTAATTCCCTTTTGAATGCTTCAAATGAACCTGCCTCCACACATTTACAGGCAGTGCATTCCAGACCTTAACCACTCATTGATTGAAAAAGGTTTTCCTCATGTCACTTTTGCTTCTCTTACCAATTACTTTAAATCTCTGCCTTCTCGTTCTCGATCCTTTCATGAATGGGCACAGTTTCTCTCTATCTACTCTGTCCAGATCCCTCATGATTTTGAATAACTCTATCAAATCACCTCTCAGCCTTCTCTTCTCCAAGGCAAACAGTGCTAACTTCTCCAATCGATCTTCATAATTGAAATTTCTCATCCCCGAAACCATTCTCGTGAATCTTTTCTGTACTCTCTCCAATGCCCTCAAGTCTTTCCTCAAGTGCAGCGCCAAGATTTGGATGCAATACTCCAGATGAGGCCAAGCCTTTGTCTTATACAAGTTCAGCATAACTTCCTTGCTCTTGTACTCTATGCACCTATTAACAAAGCCCAGGATATTGTATAATAAAAACAAGAAATGCTGGAACCACTGAGCAGGTCTGGCAGCATCTGTGGAAAGAGAAGCAGAGTTAACGTTAACATTAACTCTGCTTCTCTTTCCACAGATGCTGCCAGACCTGCTCAGTGGTTCCAGCATTTCTTGTTTTTATTTCAGATTTCCAGCATCTGCAGTATTTTGCTTTTATTTCAGGATATTGTATGCTTTATTAACCACTCTCTCAACCTGTCCTGCCACTTTCAATGACTTATACACATATAAACCGAGGTCCCTCTTCTCCTGCATCCCCTTTAAAATAGTACCCTTCATTCTACATTGTCTTGTCATGTTCTTCCTACCAGAATGAATCACTTCACATTTCTCTGCATTGAAATTCATCTGCCACATGTCTGCCCAATTCATCAATTTGTCTATGTCCTTTTGTAGTTCCACACTATTCTCCTCACAGGTCACAATGCTTCCAAGTTTCGAATCATCTGCAAACTTTGCAATTGTGCCCTTTACACCAAGGTCTAGGTCACTAATATATATCAGAAAAAGCAAGGGTCCCAACACTGATCCCTGGGAAACTCCACTACAAACCTTCCACCAGCCCGAAAAATATCCATTAACCTATACTTTTTGTTTCCTGTCTCTGAGACAATTTCTTATCCATGTTGCTGCCATCCCTTTTATTCTAGGAGCGACAAGTTTGCTCACAAGTCTGTATGTGGCACTTTATCAAATGCCTTTTGAAAGTCCATGTACACCACATCAATAGCATTGCCCTCAATCCTCTCTGTTGCCTCCTCAAAACACTCCAGCAAGTTAGTTAAACATGATTTTCCCTTAAGAATTCCATGCCGACTTTCCTTAATTAACTCACGTTTGTCCATGTGACTATAGATTTTGTCCCTAATTATTTTGTCCTAGAAGTTTTCCCGCCATCAGAGTTAAACAGACTGGCCCGTAGTTGCTGTGCTTATCTTTATACCCCTTTTGAACAAGGGTGTAACGTTTGCAATTCTCCAGTCCTCTGGCACCAACCCCGAGTCTAAGGAGAACTGAAAAAGTATGGCCAGTTCCTCTGCAAATTCCAGACTCACTTCCTGCAGTATCCTTGGATGCATCTTATCTGGTCCTGGTGTTTCATCCACTTTCAGTCAGACAGCCTATCTAATACTTCTTCTTTATCAATTTTAATCCCCTCTAATGCCTGGCTTGCCTCCTCTTTCAACATTGCCTGGGTTATATCTTCTTCCTTGGTGAAAACAGATGCAAAGAATTCATTTAATACCTCAGCTATGCCCTCTGCCTCCATGTGCAAATCACCTTTCTGATCTCTAATCGGCCCAACTCCTCCTTTTACCACTCTTTTAATATTTGTGTGCCTATAAAAAACTTTGGGATTTCCTTTAATGCTAGCTGCCAGTCTCTTCTCATGCTCTCTCTTTGCTTCTCTTATTTGCTTTTTCACTTCCTCTCTGGACCGTCGCTATTCAGCCTGGTTCTCAATAGTATTGTTTACCTGGCATCTTTCATTAGCACACTTTATCTTCTTTATATTAATCTCTATCTCTTTCATCATCCAGGGAGCTCTGGATTTGTTTGCCTTATTTTTCCCCTTCGAGGGAACATACCTCGGCTGTGCCCAAGCTATCTCGTCTTTGAAAGTGGCCCAGTGTTCATCTACCAGTTTTTCTGCCAGCTTTTGACTCCAATTTATTCGGGCTATCTCCATTCTTACCCCACTGAAGTTATCCGTCCCCTAGTTAATTATTCTTACTCTGGATTGCTCTTTGTCCTTTTCCATAGTCAGCCTAAACCAATGATCACTATCGCCTAACTGCTCTCCTACTGATACTTGATCCACTTGGTTCACCTCATTCCCAAGATCCAAGTCTCACAGCACCTCCTTACTCGTTGACTAGCAACATACTGTTGTAGAAAACTTTCCTGAACACACTCGAGGAACTCTTACCCCTCAGTGCCCTTTACACAACTATTATCCCACTTTATGTTTGGATAATTAATATTGGCACATCTATTTGAAATTTACTATTGTTCTGCTTTATTTCCAGGACATTGTTCATGTCTGAGGGACGTTTTTGGACCACAGCACTGGCAGGGTTTAAGGGTGTCTTTCACTCTCACCCCTCACTGTGCTTTTTGATCCCACTGCCTCTTGTTCAGCCCTGTACCAAGATCTTTTCTCACCTCGTGTGATTGGTCTGTTATTGCTGTGCCAATTGAAGTAGGAATCACAAGCTTTTAAGACTTCATGAAATGTGGCTGATTTTACATCAATATGTTGTCTTGCTGTTATTTTGTCAGCTACAGCACCAATTAAATATAAGAATGCATGCACTTACTATGTTTCAGACCTGCTCTCCAACTTCAATGTATTGCTATATCTGAGGAACCTTTTCCTCCATAGCTCCTAGTTTTGAGTTGATTGGGTCCCTCGTGGCTTTTGAAACTCTCCTGCAGTCCAAAATTTGGATCAATTTTTTGAACTTTTTATAGAGTTTCCAAAGTGTTCTCCTTTAAGAAACATTTGTTCGAGGCCAGCTTGCTATGGTGGAGGGTAACAGGTGCTTGACTGTGTTCCCTGTTTGGGTTTTTTTCTCTGAGGGTTTAGCCTTTGCTTAAGCAGTGCACTGAAATGTTTACACAGCAGTCCGTTGGAATTCACAGAGCTGTTCCATAAGCTCCAGCTGCCTTTTTTTAAGCCAGAGTTAATGTATCTTCTTCATGCTTGACTGGTTTAATGTTTTTTCTCTCTCTCAGCCTAGTTGCGTTAATTGAGACTTTGGGGGTTTCCCACATTTTTTTCCTTCACAATTGGACGTTTTTCAGTTTGTGCACTTTTCACGGCTTTCCCTTTTTTTCACTCACAGGGAGCCTTTACAACATTACTTTTTTAACCTTTCAAAGGATTGTTTTACCGGGATGCTTTGATTTTCGGTGCAAAGACTACACCATCACTTGCTTTTCAGCGATGTTTCACTTATATAAGCTTTTCTCAGCCTTCTCACATCTGCTGTTTATTTCACTCTTTGCAGCTTTTCTCAGCCTTCTCACATCTGCTGTTTATTTCACTCTTTGCAGGTAGTTGTTTTAAAGTTTCTTCTCTTCTGGATATAGAACATCGATTCCAGCTCTGTTCATTATGTTACAAATTAAGATTAACCCTTTGGTGCTCTTATACTAGATGGCCCAAATCCTTCTCTACAGTAATCTCTTAACTATGTTCCTAAATCCTTGTCCAGAGTACCAACATTGTATTACAATTTATTATGCTTCTTTAAAGAAAAAACTTGTTTGCATCTTTCAAAAGTTCATCCTCCACAGCTATTTTATAGAATCAGAGAACAACACAGCTCAGAAGGAAGGCATTCAGCCCATCAAGTCTGTGGTAGCTCTTTAATAGGGCCATCAAATGTGTCCAAATCCTCTGCTCTTTCTCTATACCACTGCATTTCTCCTCTTTGAGGTGTTTATTCAGTTCCTGTTTAAATGCTACTGTCCAGTATCGTCTAATCACACTGACTGGCATTCCAAATCCTAACCACTCACTGTGTATACATTTTTTTTTGCATATCACCTCTGGTTCTTTTAGCCAATCATTGTCTGTCTGTGACCTTTGGTTAGCCATTCAAAACAGTTCTTTTTCTTTCTTTATTTTATCAAAATGCTTCATGATTTTAACACCATATCAAGTCTCCTGAATTGTGGTTCCTGGAATTGGAGACTATACTCTAGCTAGGGCCAAACCCGTGCTGCACTTAAGTTTCACAGAATTTACTGTCTTTTTGTCTGACATGACTCTGTTTAAAAACCTCAGGATCCCATATGTTTTACTCACTGCTTTGTTAACCTTTCTGCCACCTTCAAAAATCTGTGCACAAGCATTCCCCGATCTCAGTTGCAGCTTCGGTCATGTGTTGTCACTTTGTATTTTTCCAACCAAAGATAATCACTTCACACTGTATTTATCATGCCAAATGTCACCCATTCCACCAACCTGTCTATGTATACTTGAAGCCTATTACTGTCTTCCTCCATGTTTACTACACTTTAAATCTCGTGTCATCTTCACATTTCTAAATCGTGTTGCGTGCCCCATGTGAAATTCATTGATGTGTGTGTGTCTGTGTGTGTGTGTGTATTGTACATCCATACCACCACTGCCCCTTTTGTTTTCAGTTTTCTAAGAAGCTTACTTTTAGAAATGCTTTTTGAAAATCCAAATATGCATCAACTTCACTGTCCGTTTATATATGATCACCCTACATCTCACTACAACAGCTGTCTGACTTACAAAAAACCCACCGAGTATTGTGATGCTTCAGTTCCGATTGCGGAATTGTGCCCATATGGATTGTATCTTAACATTGCTACCAAGAACATGTCCATGTTCCAAAACCCTCACTGCTCCTTTAATACGCTCCTGTAAAATGTATCTTTGGCTACGCTTTCCGTCACCAATCATAACATCACGGTGTTACATCTGCTCAATCTAGATTAAGCATTGGAAAGAGACCATTAAGTTTCAGAGATAAACATGGTCGACTGGGTAAGAGCAAACCTTAGTGATTTAAGAAGGGACCTGCACAGCTGTATTGGAAAGGGATTGTGTGTACAGCAGCAACGAGACAATGAAAGACATTCAGGGAAGTGATTGTTCATGTAAACGCCAGGTATAATCCTTTGAAAGAAAAAGGTAGAATGTTCAAAGTTAATGCAGTTCGGATGATAGTGGAAATGAAAGTTAAAAAAGAAGTGAAAAGGAAGATTTATGACAAATGCGAGGAACAAGACACATTTAATAACCAGAAAGATTATGGAAAGCACACGAAGGAATTGTAAAAGTAAATGGGGGAGGGAAAGGGATGTCCCAAGAAATGAATCGAAGGCAACATTAAAGCCAATCCTAAAATATGTTGTACATAAATAAAATTAAGCGGTTACCTGGGAGGGTGTGGGTGGGGGTGGGATAGTGCCGGTGATGAAGGAAATCATTTTTCCTGTTCAGTACCCAAAAATCATTCACTGTCATCTCACAACTCGAATTCAGATTTATCCATGTTTCTGCCAAGGCTGTAATGATGTCTGGATCTGGGTTGTACTGCCTGAATGCAAAATGAGCATCAGTGATCAGGTTACCAGTAAGATCCGTTTGAAAGCACACCATTGATGGCATCGTCGATCATTTTAGTGATGATAGAAAGCAGACTGATAAGGCGTTTTCTATTTTGAATGAAGGTGTCATGATTTTTGTGGGCAGGCCAAACCTGGACACTTATTCATTTTGCTGCTAGATGCCAATGTTTGTACTGTAGTGGAACAGCTTGGCTGGAGGCACAGCTAGTTCTGATGCATGAATGTTCAGCACTATAGCCAGGATGATTTTGAGGACTTTAGCCTTTGCTGCATCCAGTGAGCACGGGTGCATCTTGATATCATGTGGCGCAATTCAAATTGTCTGACAACTGGGTCTTAGATGGTGGAGACCTCAGAAGGAGGCCGATGTGACACTTATGACTGAACAGTGCTGCTAATTCTTCAGCCATATCTTTTGATCTTACCTGCTTGTTTCACCATCATTGAAGAAAGGGATGTTAACATAGAACATAGAACAGTACAGCACAGTACAGGCCCTTCGGCCCATGATGTTGTGCCAAAACTTTAACCTACTCTCAGATCAAACTACCTACATACCCTTCATTCTGCTATCATCCATGTACCTATCCAAGAGTCGCTTAAATGTCCCTAATGTATCTGCTTCTACTACCACTGCTGGCAGTGCATTCCACGCACCCACCACTCTCTGTGTAAAGAACCTACCTCTGACATCTCCCCTAAACCTTCCTCCAATCACCTTAAAATTATGCCCCCTGTTGATAGCCCTTTCCGCTCTGGGAAAAAGTCTCTGACTATCCACTCTATCTATGCCTCTCATCATCTTGTACCCCTCTATCAAGTCACCTCTCATCCTTCTTCGTTCCAATGAGAAAAGCCCTAGCTCCCTCAATCTTTCTTCATAAGACATGCCCTCCAGTCCAGGCAGCATCCTGATAAATCTCCTCTGCACCCTCTCTAAAGCTTCCACATCCTTCCTATAATGAGGCAACCAGAACTGAACACAATATTCCAAGTGTGGTCTAACCATGGCTTTATAGAGCTGCAGCATAGCCTCGCGGCTCTTAAACTCAATCCCCCTGTAAATGAAAGCCAACACACCATACGCCTTCTTAACAACCCTATCAACTTGGGTGGCAACTTTGAGGGATCGATGGACATGGACCCCAAGATCCCTCTGTTCCTTCACACTGCCAAGAATCCTGTCTTTAAGCCTGTATTCTGCATTCAAATTCGACCTTCCAAAATGAATCACTTCACAGTTTTCCAGGTTGAACTTCATCTGCCACTTCTCAGTCCAGCTCTGCATCCTGTCTATGTCCTGTTGCAACCCACAAGACCCCTGCACACTATCCACAACTCCAGCAACCTTTGTGTCATCGGCAAAATTACTAACCCAGCCTTCCACTTCCTCATCCAAGTCATTTATAAAAATCACAAAGAGCAGAGGTCTCAGAACAGATCCCTGCAGAACACCACTGGTCACCAAACTCCAGGCTGAATACTTTCCATCTACTACCACCCTCTGTCTTCTATGGGCCAGCCAATTCTGTATCCAGACAGCCAAATTTCCCTGTATCCCATGCCTCCTTACTTTCTGAATGAGCCTACCATGGGGAACCTTATCAAACGCCTTGCTAAAATCCATATACACCACATCCACTGCTCCTCCTTCATCAATGTGTTTTGTCACATCCTCAAAGAATTCAATAAGGCTTGTGAGGCATGACCTGCCCCTCACAAAGCCATGCTGACTGTCTCTAATCAAACTATGCTTTTCCAAATAATCATAAATACTGTCTCTCAGAATCCTCTCCAATAATTTGCCCACCACTGACATAAGACTGACTGGTCTGTAATTCCCAGGGTTATCCCTATTCCCTTTCTTGAACAAGGGAATAACATTTGCCACCCTCCAATCATCTGGTACTACTCCAGTGGACAGTGAGGACGCAAAGATCATCGCCAAAGGCGCGGCAATCTCTTCCCTTGCTTCCCTTAATATCCTTGGGTATATACCATCTGGCCCCGGGGACTTATCTATCCTCATGTCTTTCAGAATTTCCAGCACATCCTCCTTCTTAACATCAACCTGTTCGAGCATATCAGCCTGTTCCACACTGTCCTCACAAACGACCAGGTCCCTCTCACTAGTGAATACTGAAGCAAAGTATTCATTAAGGACCTCCCCTACCTCCTCCGACTCCAGGCACAAGTTCCCTCCACTATCCCTGATCGGCCCTACCCTCACTCTGGCCATCCTCTTGTTCCTCACATAAGTGTAGAACGCCTTTGGATTTTCCTTAATCCTACCCGCCAAGCCTTTTTCATGTCCCTTTCTAGCTCTCCTAAGTCCATTCTTCAGTTCCTTCCTGGCTACCTTGTAACCCTCTAGAGCCCTGTCTGATCCTTGCTTCCTCAACCTTAAGTAAGCTTCCTTCTTCCTCTTGACTAGCTGTTCCACATCTCTTGTCATCCAAGGTTCCTTCACCCTACCATCCCTTCTTTGCCTCATCGGGACAAACCTATCCAGCAGTCGCAGCAAGTGCTCCCTAAACAACCTCCACATTTCTGTCGTGCATTTCCCTGAGAACATCTGTTCCCAATTTAAGCACCGCAGTTCCTGCCTAATAGCATTGTAATTCCCCCTCCCCCAATTAAATATTTTCCCATCCCGTCTGCTCCTATCCCTCTCCATGACTATAGTAAAGGTCAGGGAGTTGTGATCACTATCACCGAAATGCTCTCCCACCGAGAGATCTGCCACCTGGCCTGGCTCGTTGCCAAGCACCAAATCCAACATAGCCTCCCCTCTAGTCGGCCTATCTACATATTGAGTCAGGAAACCTTCCTGGACACACCTGACAAAATCTGCTCCATCCAAACTATTTGCACTAAGGAGGTTCCAATCAATATTAGGGAAGTTGAAGTCACCCATGCCAACAACCCTGTTACTTCTGCACCTTTCCAAAATCTGCCTCCTAATCTGTTCCTCCGTGTCTCTGTTGCTATTGGGGGGGTCTATAGAAAACTCCCAATAAAGTGACTGCTCCTTTCCTGTTTCTGACTTCCACCCATACTGACTCAGTAGACAAACCCTCCCTTTCTGCAGCTGTGATACTATCCCTGATTAGCAATGCCACTCCCCCACCTCTTTTACCTCCCTCGCTATTCCTTTTGAAACGTAAACATATGTTCATAGAGCTTCCTCCTTATGTTGGTTATTTAATTATTCATGATCATTCTACTGCTGCTCATGCAGGCTCGTCTACACTCCTCATTAAACCCTATTGTCCCCTGGCATGTTGTTTATGGTTAAGTCCGTACTTTGCCTGGCCATGATTTTGCAGACTGGTGAGATACAATTTTGTTGCTGCTGATGGTCCAACACGCCTTATGGATGTCAAGTTGAGCTGCTAGATCTGTTCTGAATCTCTGCTATTTATTCCAGTATTGAACCACACAATATGTTCGCGTGTCTTTGGTGTAAAGATGGGACTTCGTCATCATCAGTACTTTGTCAACATTGGGGCTCCTACCTTTCCTATCATGGGCAGATACAACTGCAATATGTAGCTTTCTGAGGCCGAGACCAAATAAGTTTTTTTCCCTTGTGCTGCTTCTCTCACAACCTGGATAAGGCCCTGTCTGGCAGATATATCCTTCAGCAGTCCTCCAGCTTGGTCAGCAGTTGTGTTAACAAAATGAAAATAGTAAGTGCAGGTCAAGCAGCATCTGTGGAGAGGGAAGAAAAGTTAACATTTCTGGACAGTGACGTTTAATCAGTTGTGTTAACGAGGCTTTTTAAGTAATGGGCGTTGAAGTCTTATATACAAAATACATTTTGTGAACTTGCTACCTCGAAGTGTTTCTTCTGAAGTTGTGTTCATCAAATAGGGGTACTGATTCATTAGTTGAGGTAGGGAAGTAGTTTGTAATCAGCAGGAGGCTACCTTGCTCGTATTTAACCTGATGCTCTGAGACTTTATGGAGTCCGGTTTTGGTGTTGAGAACTCGAAAGGGAACGCCCTGCCGACTGTACACCACTCTGCTGCCACCTCTGGCAGGTCTGTCCTGTTTGTGAAAAATGGCATACTGAACGATCACAATGGAGGAGTCTGTGAATGTGGCTGAATAGTATGATCTTGTAAGTAGGATAATGCTGGGCTGCTCAGATGAGCAGAGGGACTTTGGTGTCCATATACACGGGTCATTCAAGATAGTGGGACAATTTGGCATGGTGATTAAAAATGTTTATGGGTTTGAACATTGAGAGTAATGAAGTATCATAATGATTGTTACAGGTGAACTTGCCTCCCTTTTATTTGTACAGATGAGTTATGGAAACATCTTTGTAATCTTGGAGCACAATGACCTGGTTGCAGATTAAGCAGAAGAAGGAAGTTTCCTAAGCATGTGAGCTCCTCTGTACTTAAATACTTCAGCTGGAATGTCATTGGTTCCCAGAGAGTTACTCATAGACAGCTGCTTTATGGAATTGGTAACTTCAGCTTTAAATTGATCAAGTGTAAGCTTATTCAGAATGTGATGCTGTGAAAGCGATTCCATAATGTCATAGCCCACCGGGAATCCATGGTTCAGGAGATTGCTGAAGTGCTGTGGCCAGCAAGAGAGCAATGATTGCACAATGTTCAGCACCACTCGTGACTCCTCAGATAATGAAACAGTCCATGTAGAAATGCAGCAAGACCTGGACAATATCCAGGCTTGGGCTGATAAGTGGCAAGTAACATTTGTGCCACACAAGTGCAACGCAAAGACCATCTCCAACAGGAGGGAATCTAACAGGGGTGGCACAGTGGTCAGCACCGCAGCCTCACAGCTCCAGGGACCCGGGTTCGATTCTGGATACTGCCTGTGCGGAGTTTGCAATTTCTCCCTATGTCTGCGTGGGTTTTCGCTGGGTGCTCCGGTTTCCTCCCACATCCAAAAGACTTGCAGGTGATAGGTAAATTGGCTGTTGTAAATTGCCCCTAGTGTAGGGAGGTGATAGGCAATATGGGATTACTGTCGGGTTAGGTTAAATGGGTGGTTGTTGGTCGGCACAGACTTGGTGGGCCGAAGGGCCTGTTTCAGTGCTGTATCTCTAAATAAATAAATAAATAACAATCTCCCTTTGACATTCAACGGCGTTACAATCGCCGAATCACCCACTATCACCATCTTGAAGGTTACCGTTGACCAGAAACTGAACTGGAGTAGCCATATAAATATCGTGGCTGCAAGAGCCGGTCAGGGGCTAGGAATCCTGTGGCGAGTAACACACGTCCTTAATCTCCAAAGCCTGTCCACCATCGACAAGGCACAAGTCAGGAGTGTGATGGAATACTCTCCACTTGCCTGGATGGGTGCAATTCCAGCACTCAAGAAGCTCAATATCATTCAGGACAAAGCAGCCCACTTGATTGGCATCCCATCCACAAACATTCACTCCCTCCACCATGGACACATAGTGGCAGCAGTGTGCACCATCTACAAGATGCACTGCAGCAACACAGCAAGGCTCGTTATCCAGCATCTTCTGAACCCACGACCTCTACCACCTAGAAGGACCAGGGCAGCAAATGCATAGGAACACCACCACCTGCAATTTTCCCTTCAAGTCACACAGCATACTGACTTGGAACTCTATCGCCATTCCTTCACTGTCACTGGATCAAAATCCTGGAACTCCCTTCCTAACAGCACTGTGGGTGTACTGACCCCACGAGTGCAGCAGTTCAAGAAGGCAGCTCACCACCACCTTCTCAAGGGCAATTAGGGATGGGCAAGAAATACTAGCCTGACCAGCGACGCCCACATCCCCATTAATGAATAAAAATGTCCCTTTGTTAGGAGCTGATTGTTGCCTGCTAAGTGGATGGTTGTTGGACCATTGGTCTGGGGATCAGAGACAGATTGGAGGTCTTCATAGAGAACCTTCAGGTTATGCTTATTGGAACTGACCAGAGGCTCTGCTCCTGATGTCTACAAATACAGAAATAGTGCAGACCCAAGAGTCAGGATGCAGCTTCTGGTCAGCAGTACCCCACCAATGAGTTACCTGCTGCTGGGCCTGCCGTTGTCACACGAGGGGTCAGGATTACATGCAAGGGGAAGACACTGGAGACATTAGAATGTAAGCTCTTGTAGAGTGGACCTCTTTTTTCTCATCCACGTTTGTACTTGAGACCCACAGGCACAGATGACAGACCTAATTTTTTGCTTTGAGGAAATGTTTGTTTTGTCTTATTTATTGAGTGTTACACTTATAATTTTGTGTGTGCCTTCTATTTGAGTTTGTTGTTGTATTTATGCAGAAAGCTGTAGTCATTCTAAAGTGTTCAAAATATTTTATTAACATGAAACATGTCAACGTTACAACAGTTTAAAAGGTAGATAAATAGCTAATTAACATGAATAGCAGTAAAAGTCTTAACGTAAACAGCTAAAGCTAACCTTGTTCAGCACTAACTCCCTCAAATATCTTGCAATTCGTCTTTTCTGTTAAAAGGGAAAAGTCACTTGTTTCACTTTCCATCGCACTGTTATTTTGTCTGGCTTCCATGGGGAGGGACAGGTATTTTGTCATTCTCCATGTCCAAATGCATCAGCCACCAGCTGCTCTCCAGCTGCACTGGTGACTGCAGCCTGAAATTCCTCAGGTGTTCCATGAGGCATAACTCCAGCAACATCCATGTAGGATTCTCTGTTTCATCTATTTCTAGCAGATTCTAGTCTGCAGGGATGAAGGTTCAGTCCTTCCTGTTACGCAAAGTTGTGCAATGCACAACAGACCACCACAATTTTCACCACTTTAACTGAAGAGTACTGTGAAGTTCAGCCTGACCTGCTGAGGCATTGGAAACGTGAATCCAGGACCTCGATTAACATCAGCACTTCACGTTGTGTGCATGGTTGTGTAAATCCTGTGCTGCTTTATTGGTCCTGCAGTAAGGAGTCAGAAGCCACGTTTTTAGAAGGTAACTCTGGTCACCTAATATCCATCCAGATCTTTGAGGCAATGTACTCATGAACTGATAATGAATTGAGTTGCTGAGGACAAAGACATCATGAGCACTTTTCTGATGATCTGCATTCACATTCACAATCTGCAATTGAGCATTGCAAATGACCATGGCATACAAAGATTGGAACCCCTTCTCTTAATGTACACAACAGTTTTGTCATTAGATACCTTCAATGGGATATGTGTTCTATCAATAGCCCCACGCAATTTGAGGAAGCCAGCGCTCCTGTCAAATGTGACAGAACTCTCCTTACCTGTGCTGGGGACATGTCAAAGCCAGTGAAATCAAAGGCCTGCAGAAAATAGCTTTGATTTGCTGTTGTACTGTGACCAGTACCTGCAGTACCTAATGACCTGCAGGCATAACAATTCATTGCTGTGGTTACCTCCATTGTCACAGAGAATGCAGTGCGAAGTCTAGAAAGTGGCATCAGGTCGCCCTGTACAATATCACAGAGGAAGGCGGTTGCTGGCCATTTCAACACTTTCCCCCTACTCTCATGCTCAGATCGCTGTCCTGGGATTGCTGCAGTGTTCCAGTGAACATTAACGCAAGCTCGAGGAACAGCATCTCATTTACTGATTAGGCACACTACAGCCTGATCTTTGCTCCATGACATTCTGGTCAGCTATTCTGTGACCTTGTCCTATCTACACCTTCTCCTTTGTTATCTCTTACCCCAACCCACTTTACTTGTTCATAACCTTTCTACATTTCTAATATTTGCCAGTTCTGAAGAAGGGTCACTGACCTGAAGCGTTAACTCTGCTTCTCTCTCGACGGATGCTGCCAGACCTGCTGAGTATTTCCAGCATTTCTTGTTCACCAGGATATTGCCTGGGCTGGAGCATTTCAGTTATGAAGAGAGATTGGATAGGCTAGGGATGTTTTCCTTAGAGCAGAGAAGGCTAAGGGGCGACCTGATTGAAGTATACAAAATTATGAGGGGACAGATAGGAAGACACTTTTTCCCTTAGTGGAGGGATCAATAACCAGGGGGCATAGATTTAAGGTAAGGGGCACGAGGTTTAGAGGGGAATTGAGGAAAAGAGAATTCACCCAGAGAGTGGCTGGAATCTGGAACGCACTACCTGAAAGGGTGGTAGAGGCAGGAACTCTCACAACATTTAAGTATTCAGATGAGCACTGGAAACACCACAGTATACAAGGCTGCGGGTCAAGCGATGGAAAATAGGATTCGAATAGACAGGTGCTTGGTGGCCGTCACAGACATGATGGGCCGAAGGGCCTGCTTCTGTGCTGTATAGCTCTATGACTATGACTGACCAAACATAGCTCTTGGGGTCAAAAATCAATGCGTCTTTTAGCAAAACAAAGTGTTTCAAACGAAATTTGGCAATTTATTTCCAACTTTTTTTCTGTTTGAGTAAACTTCTCTGGTACAAGGATACTGAAGATGAAATTTATACACAGCTTTGTTCACAGTTGAAGTGAGAGCGAGTTGTCAAACCGGTTCGATTACATTTCACCAGAAGGACCGCTCCCTGTCTGAAGTAAATGAGGAATGTTTAAGTTGAAATCAAGCCTGAGGCCTGGCAGCATCATTAACATGGAGGGCGGAGCTGTGAATCTCAAATAACAAAGATGGGATCACATTTCCAAGTTGCAACTTGCTAAAATAAAGCAAACTGTCTGATTGGTTAGAGACAAATAACAAGGATATAACTTGCACAATCTACACGGAAATACAGAAACAAAAAAACGTCTTCGAGATTAAGGTAAGTTCAATGTAGCTTTAAAACATCATGTCTGTATTCTATTTCATTTCTCTCTTTGATCCTTTTAACTACAGCTTGTTTCCTGCAGTCTGATATGTTCTCCAGAGCCTGGGTGCAGCTATTCCACCACTGCAGGCCCAGACGGTGACTGGGAGCAGTCGCTTTCACAAAAGGGATTCCAACCCCCTCCCTTCTGTCCAGGTGAATTATTTAAACATTCGCTGTTGAGGACAGAAAGCAGGAACTCTGTGACTTACCATTTTCTGGTCCTACTCCACTTCCATCCATTAGAATTTACAGTTTAGTAAAGAGAGTTAACGTTTCGGGTCAGTGACCCTTCTTCGGAACCGAAGAAGTTCCGAAACGTTAACTCTGCTTCTCTTTCCACAGATGCTGCCAGACCTGCTGAGTGATTCCAGCATTTCTTGTTTTTGTTTCAGATTTCCAGCATCCGCAGTATTTTGCTTTTATAAACAGATGTGGGAACCTGGCTCCTTCTAACTCAGGACGGATTTTTACTTCCTGAACTGCCTGGTGCCCTGAAAATGTTTATTCAATTAATTAAAGGTGGAACCATCACTTCATACCGAACACATAGTCCGGCTCAGTAAAGGGTAAATCACAAACAGGTATGAGTCCTCATCACCAATCTTTGCATTAAAAGTAAATACCCAAATTACCAAGATTTAGGCAAGTCCCATCACTATTTTTTGCCGAAACGTAATTACGTAAACCAGTAACAGGAACCATCACTAATCTTATATGTAAACTGAGTACTCAAATTATCAATAGCAAGTTGCTACCTGTAAATACTATCCTAATTAGGATTATTAAACTAACCTAACTGGTTAGAATTTTCAACAAACCAGTTCCATCGCTCCATCATTGAAAATGCCAATACATTATCGCCCCACAATCTGTGCTCTTCAAACAAAAGAAAACAACAACAGTGAAAGTTTTCTGTACATTTTTCAGCATTCCAGTGAATCTGTACTTAACCCTTTCTGGTCTCAATATCCTTCCTATAATGAAGAGATCAATGTTTTACACAAAACTCTAACTGAGTTCTGATTAAAGTTTTATCCATGTACATCATTAAGTCATGGATTAAATGTTCTGGTCCCCATGACTAATGGTAGAATTCCATCAGTTTCTATCTCACGTTTGCTTCCTGAGGTGCAGCTTTTAATGCCCTTTTAGTATGTCTCCCCAAATCTCCCCTTTGTTCCACAGCACCTTTTATTATTAATAAGCAAACACCAAATGGGTGTAACCTCCAGCGTTAATACACGGACACAAACGGGTACAAACTGCAGCATCCCTATATTTATAAAGCCATTGTACTGTACAGCATGGAAGGAGGTCATTTGGTCCCCGCACATGTGCCAGTTCTTTGAAAGATCTATCTAATTTAGTTCCACACCCAAGCATTTTCCCCATAACCATACAAATTATTGATTTCCAGATACATGTCCAAGTACCTTTCAAATGTCTTATGGGATCTGATTTCAACCTTCTCTCAGGTCCTGTGTTCAGATACCTCTGGTATGAAAAAAGAACTACACATTCCTCCTCTAGTTATTTTACCAGTCATTTAAAATCTATGACCTATAGTTATTGACCTACTTGCCTGAAGCAATATTTTCTCCTAACTAGCTTTGTCAAACCCCTCATCAGTTTCAATAACTCCGAAGTCTCAGTTGAAACTTTTCTGCTCAAATCATAACAAACACAGGTTCTCCTATCTCTCCATATAACTGAATTCCTTAATCCCTTGTACTGTTTGATAACTTTCTTTTGTACCCTCTCCTTCACATCCTTCCAATAGGAGAGTCCCCAGAATTATATACAACACTGCAGCTGAGACCTAACCAGAGGTGTGTAAAAGTTTGGCATGGCATAATTTTGGTATTTGATCCTCCTATTTAAAAAGCCAAGCATTGTACTTGCTTTGCTAACTGCTTTATTAAATTGCTCTGCCACCATCAGAGATGTGTAGATAGACCCTCCCCGGTCCCTCTGTTCTTGCACGAGCCTCACAAAAGCACAATTTAGATGACACAACATAACAATTCTGGGAATCTGAAATAAAAACAGAAAATATTGAGCATAGCCAACAGGACAGGCAGATAGGAGATAGGAACAAAGTTAATGTTTCAAATCGGTAAGCTTTCATCAGAACTGGAAAACATGTAGTGATGTACACTTTGTCACTAATTCCAGAGACAGGTAAAGACATGAGTGAAAAGGAAAGAACAAAATGGAAAATCTGTAATAGGGTGGAAGGCAGGAGAGATTAAATAAAAAAAAGGGGACGATCACGCAAGGCAAAAGGGGGCGACAATTGGACGAATAAAGAAACAGCAGCAATAGAAATTAAAGGGTATAATTCTAAAGGAGGTGCAGGAGCAGAGGGACCTGGGGGTATATGTGCACAAACCATTGAAGGTGGTAGGGTAGGTTTGGAAAGTGGTTAATAAAGCATATAGGTTTTATAAATAGAGGCATTGAGTGCAAGAACGAGGAAGTTATGCTAAACCTATTTAAAACACGGATTCAGCCTCAACTGCAGTATTGTGTCCATTTCTGGACACCACACTTTAGAAAGGATCTCAAAGCATTAGGAACGGTGCAGAAAATATTCACAAGAATAGTTCCAGGCCTGAGGAACTTCAGTTATGTAGAGAGGATGGAGAAGTTGGCCTTGAAGAAGAGAAGATTAAGAAAAGATTTCATAGAGTTATTCAAGATCTTGAGGGATCTAAAATTAGGGAGAAACCTTCCCTCTGGCAGAAGGATTCATAACCAAAGGAGAAACTTTTATTTTATGCAGTGATTGGTTAGGATCTGTAACGCACTGACTGAAAGTGTGTTGGAGAAAATTTCATTTGAGGCATTCGTAGGAGAATTGGATTATTATCTGAAGAGAAACAAATGTTGGGCTAAAGGAAAAAGACTAGGTGAATTGCTCTGGTAGAGAGCCAGCACAGACATGATGGGCTGACTGTCCTCCTTCTGTGCTGTAACCATTTCATGGTTGATTCTATGAAAAGTTAAATCTAGTAAAGATGCAAGTGTCAATAGCAGAATTATTACCAACAGTTGCTGTACAAAAACTGGGAGTGCTGGTCATGATCTGAAATCGTGGATTCAGTGTTGAGTCCGAAGGCTGTAAAGTGCCTAATCAAAAGACGACGTGCTGTCCTTTGCTAAGTTTCATTAGAATAGTATAGGAGGCCAAGAACCGAGAGGTCAGTGCAAGAGACTGGAGGAGAATTGAAATGACAGGCAACCGGAATATTCGACTCCCATTGTGGATTGCATGCAGGTGATCTGCAAAGCAATCACACAATCTGTGCTTGGTCTTCCCAGTGTCAATGAGACCACATTGTTATAGCAAATACAGAAAAGTAATTTGAAATAACTACAAGTAAATTGCAGTTTTATCTGAAAGTGTTTGGGGCCTTGGATGGTGGGAAGGGAGGTGGTGAAAAGGCAGATGCTGCATCTCCTGAGCTTGCATGGGTACGTCCTAAAGGGAGGGGTTGTTAAATTTTACTATCTCCCAATGTTATTCCTCCCAAAATACATCACTCTTATCGGCATTAAATTTCATGTGCCATGTGTTTAACCAACTGGGGCAGTCGTTGTATGAAGTCAACTACAATTTGGCTTATTATTTATTACATTACCAAGTTTAGTACCAACCTTCAAACTTCGAAATTGTACTCTCTATACTGAAGATCATGTCATTTATCTATAATAATATAATAATATTGATATCTGGGGAACCCAATTGTGTACTTTACTCCAGTTAGAAAGGAAAATCTGTTCAATGCATTTCTTCCCCCTATACCTCTGCCAATTTAGTCCTCAAGCCATTCATTTAATACCTTGTGTTTCCAGTTTCTGAATAAATCTGCTCTGAAGTATTTTATCACATGACTTTTGAAAGTTTATACAGACAGTATCTACAGCAAACTTTCATCAACGCTCCCTGTTATTTCTGCAAAGAGTTCAATCAAGTTAGTCAGGCAGGATTTGCCCCAAGAAATCTGAGCTAGTTGTCCATTATTAACTTGTTCTTCTCCAATTGAGAATTAATTTTGCCCTTGACAATGGAGTTAATTAATTTTCCCATCACTGCCATTGGACTGATTGACCTGTAGTTACCACTCTCCTTTTTTTGAATAGGATTATAATATTTCCAATTCTCAGTCCTCCGCCACCACACCAAGGAAGATTTGAACGATTGTGATCAAAATGTCCACTATCGCCATCTGAGCTTCCCTTAGCAACCAAGGACCAGGTAACCTGTCAACTTGAAGGATGCCAAACTACCTCAGAACCTCTTTTCTACATATTTTAACCTTGCCAATATCTCTACTGTCCCCTCCACACTACGAAATTACATTCCTTCACTTATTTTTGTGAAGAAAGATGTAAAGTATTCAATCATGACCATGGTCAAGTCCTCTGTTTCCACAACATCAATCCATTTTTGTCCCTAAGAGACCCAACCACTCCTTTTAATTATCCTTTTTTAATTTTTAATTTTCCTGAAATATGGAGACCAAAACTGTACACAGTACTACAGCTATGGTCTCACCAAAGACCTATACAATTGTAGCAAAATTTCCTTTTTCTTGTGTTCCAAACCCCTTGCAATAAAAGTCAACATGCCAAGTGTCTTCCTTCTTTCTTGCTGCACCTGCAAGCCTTCCTTTTGTGTTCTTTGTACCAATATACCCGAGTCTCTCTGAACACCAATATGGAGAAGTTTTACGCCTTTTAAAGAATATTCTGCTCTTGCTACAAAAGTGAAGAACCTCATACTTGCCCACATTATATTCCATATGCAAGGTTGTTTCCAACTCATTTCATCTGTATAAATGTATTTATATCCTCTTTGTGTCCTCATCCCACCTAGCTTTGTATCGTCAGCAAATTTAGATGCGTTGTATTGGTCTTTTTGTCTTAGTCATTAATATGGATTATATATATAGCAGAGGTCCCAGCACTGATCTTTGCAGCACACAATTAGTTACAGCCTGACAACTTGAAAGCGCCTCGTTTATCTCTACTCTCTGCTTTCTGTCCATTAGCAAACCCTCCATCCAGAGTAACATCCCAAATTCATGATCCTTTATCTTGCATATCAATCTTTTTTGTAACACTTTGTCAAATGCCTTTTGGAAATCCAAGTATAGCACATTTACTGGTTCCCATTATCTACGTGACTATTTACATCTTCAGAAAACTTTATTTATTTTTTTCTAACATGAATTCCCTTTCACAAAAACCATGTTGAATTTGGGTGATCATACTATAATTTTTAAGAGCATTGCAATGACATCCTTGAAAACAGATTCCAGCAATCTCCTGAAGATCGATGTCAGGTGAACTGACCTGGAGGGTCCTGTTTTCTCTCCCTTTCCCTTCTTATATTGAAGTGCTACATTTGCTAACTCTCAATCCGCTGGGACCATTCTAGAATCGAGGGAATTTTGGAAAATCATAAGCAGTGCAACTACCTCTTTTAGATAATTATGTCCTGAGTATTCATTGGCTTTTAGTCCCTTAAGCTTTTCCAATACTTCTGTTCTGCTGAGATTAATTGCCTACTGTCCTTCACTCTTATTAGTCTGTTGGTTACCTTCTATTTCTGGTGTGTGTTATGACTGACGAGTGCACTGTTTATTCCAGTTCCGCTTCTCCACAAGTTACAACATATATTTATTTATTTCCCACTTACCCATACAGTCAATCATATACTCTATCTTTTTTTCCCAGAATAAAACACACCAACCAGGTTTCTTTAATAAAAACAAAATTATCAGTTTATTATAAAACAAGTCTTAACCTGTAATGAAGTAAAGCATAAGCACACAGATTGAAATATTAAAGTTCCCGTTTTAACATAGCTGCTCTCACTCACACACATTCACATACATCTGTTTACCAGAAAAATAAAAGGATTTTTGTTTTTAGAGCTTTATTACAGATTTAAAAAAAATACTTGGGCTGAATACTTGCTCATTCTTGAAGAAACAGCAGATGAGATATGTTGTGTTCCAAAACTGGCATGCAGTCTGGTCTCCGAGTACACATAGATAGGTCACGGAGATCTTTTAGAACAGTTCTTTTCCGACGTCATTGAGAATTATTTTAGTAGGCTTTTCTTAAAGACAGGAGATGAGATGAGTTGACACGGTGGATTACTCAGTATCTTTTAGAGAGGTGCTGGAAAGCTGAACTGGGTTGTGGTCTCCTCTCCTTGCTCGTGGGTTCTTTTCTCTCCTTGCTTGGGAGTTCTATTCTCTCCTTGGAAGTTTTCTTCTTTCCTTGGAACTTCTGTTCACTCACATTGTAAGTTCTCCATCTTTTTATACAGGTCAACCCCATTTCTAAGCAACTCATAAGTGAAACAGACAACGGGACGTCAACCTTTTGACCTCCATCAATCTTTACCTGTCACCTCTTTGCAAACAACTTCTCCTGGTGACCAAAGTTTTCTTTTCTTTATTGAGCTGGAAGTCAGGTTGGGTTAGATTTCCAGAAAGGCTTGTTCTTGTTGTAAGGTGGTTTCCCGGAAAGGCTTATTTTCCTCATAAGATCTCTGTGTTCCTTTTAAAAAAAACATTACCAGGGACTGTTTGTCAAATTCAAATGGCCTTGACTTGACCCTCTTTGAAAACTCCAAAGTTTAACATTTCTTCAATCTTTCAAAAATGAATCGTCAAAAAATATATTTGACAAAACACAGAGACAGTGTTGTAACATATGTAATTTTTAACCTCTATTGTTATGAAGGACGTATATTTCCTACTGTTTATTTAACTCCTTGCCTTTTATTCCATTTACACAATAAACAACAGCCAAATCAACCCTCATAATAATGTAAGAGACTTTGTTTAATTTTAGGATTCTTGTCTGGGACTGGAGTATGTCGGCTCAAACTTAATATGGATTTTAATTGCATTATGATCACGTTCCTAGAGGATTTTTATACTCTGAGATTACTAATTAAACACGCCTAATTGCACAATGCTAGATGTAAAATGGCTTTATTCCCAGTTGGTTACACAAGACGCTTCCTTTAGAACAGCAGTTACAACCATATTATTTTGGCTTCACTAATTTCAAGGTATCAGTAACAAATTCAAACAGTAGTCACGAGCAAGTGGAGTCGAAGCCCTTTCAATAAATTGCTAAATGCTTTGTATTGTGACTATCGAGTGACACCATCAAAAGAGCACTGGATTAGCCCAAGGCAGGCTTCAACCCATGGGATATAATATATCAAGCTACACCATCAAGACTGTCCCAGAGAGAAGGAGACCGTGCCCCACACAGCCCAATATATAACAAGCGCAACACTTTTACTACCTGACCATCACAACCCAAGTGGGGTCATTTTGAGGTGGGCCAATAGAGTGACAAAGCTCCAGGCCAGTAGCACCAAAACAAAACTGTTTAAGGATGGAAGGCAGGAGGATTTAAAAATGAAAAGAGTGGCGGGTGTGAAAGGTTAAGTGAGGAGAAATTTATAATCAAAAGAGATCATTCGAAGTAACCGAGCAGTGTGGCAAGTCACAAACTTGCCTCTCCAATGCAATCACATCCTTCCTGTAGTGTAGCGACCAGAACTGTACACAGTACTCCAGCTGTGGCCTATACAGCTCCATCATAACCTCCCTGCTCTTTTATTCTATGCCCCAGCTTTTAAAGATAAGTGGAGTCTGACAGGAAAGGGAAAAGAGTTTATCAGTAATAGAGCATCAGTTAATACTGTCAAATTAGGAAAAATAGTAAAGAGTCAAAATTTATAATTAAGTGCAAGAGGAAATCGTGAAAAGACAGAACGATGGACAGCACAAATAGAAAACAAATGGGTTTGATCTAAAGCCACTACAGACTTGTGGTTGCATTGTGACCAAGGTTGGAAATTAAATATCGCAGTGTACTCGAAGTTTCAAAAAGATAGACAAAATGGAAAAGTAAGAGGAAGCCTTGATAAGAAAGGAGAACATTAAGATAGGTGTGGTGGAGGAGCATGTCTTAGAGTATCAGAGAGTAGAATCTGGGTGGTGAAAAGAAATAACAAGAGGCAGAAATTACTGGTGGCAATAATTTATAGGAATCTTAATAGAAGCTATTCTGATTTAGAGAGCTTAATCAAAACATATGAGGAGTTGGTAACAAAGGCAAAACAGTAATCACGGGGGGTTTTAATCTTCACACATACTGGACAAATCAAATTGGCAAAATATATCCTGGAGGATGAGTTCATGTATTACATTTGAGACAGTTTCCAAAAATAATACGACATGGAACCAAACAGAGAAGAGGCTAATTTACATCCAGTCATATGTAATGAGACAAAGGTTACTTACTAATCTCATCGTAAGGGATCCGATGTATAGAAGTGATCATAATATGGTAGAATTTCACCTGGACTTCGAGACTGATGCAGATTAAATCCAAAATTAAAATATGAAACTTAAATCAAACCAATTACATCGGGATAAAGGGGGAGCTGACAAAGGTAGATTGGGAAAATAGATTTAACAGTATGACGATAGATAAGCAATGGCAAACATTCAAAGAAATATTTTGTCATTCTTAACAAATATACATTCCATTGATAAATTAGAGTAGCACTGGTAACAGATCCATCATTGGCAAACTGAAGAGGTTAATGATACTATCAGATTAAAATAAATGGCTTATAATATTGCCATAAAGATTAATAAACCTGAAGATTAGAAACCAGCAAAGGATGACCAAAAATTAATGAAGGGGCAGAAAATAGAATATGAGAGGAAATTATCTAGAAATATACACAGAGATTGTAAGAGCTTCTACAAGTAGCTAAAATGAAAAGAGGAGTGAAAGCAAACATGGTTTCACTAGAGAATGAAAGGAGAAATTATAATGGGGAATAATGAAATGACAGATACGTTAAACTAATATTTTGGTTTTGTCTTCAGAGTAGAACCATAATCATAGAAATGTATGGCACAGGAAGAAGCCATTTGACTGATCGTGTCTGCATAAGCAGAAACACACTACACAGCATAATCCAACTTTCCAGCTCCAGGTTGGTGGTCTTGTAGTTTCTAGCCCTTTACCTACAAATCCAAGATCTCTTTAAATACAGTCAGTGTTTCTGCCTCTATCACCCATTTAGGAATGACTTCCAAACCCTCATCACCCACTATGTGAGAATATTTCTCCCCAGCTCCGCTAATCCTCCTACCTAAAACTCCAAATCTATACCCTAGTTATTGAACTCTTTTCTCAGGGAAATAGATCTTTCCAATCCCTCCATCTAGGCCCCTCTTTATTTCATTCACCTAAATTAAATCTCCCCTCTGATGCCTCTGTTTCAGAGAAAACAACTTCAGCCTATTCAATCCTTTCTCATAGTTATTTGTTTTGCAAACCTGAAAACACCGTCTCTCCCCCCCCCAACCCCCCTCCCCCCTCCCCCCACCCCCGCCCCCACTCAACTTTGCATCCTCTCCAATCAGCACATACTTCACGTAATGTGCTGATGAAAACGGTATGCAGCACTCTGGCGATAACCTAATTTATGTTGTATACATTTCTATCATAACCTCCCCGCTCTTATACTCCATTCTTAGTCAAATAAAGGGCAGTATGCCTACACCTTGTCATTTTCTACCTTCCGAAGTATGTACATATGCACTCCAAGGTCCCTCTGCTTCTCCACACTTCTCAGTTTTCTAACATTTACTGTGTATTCCCTTGCTTTGTTTGTCTTCACAAATTCATTATGCCAAACGACTATGGATTAAATTCCATTTGCCATTTTCTACCCATCTGACCAGTCCATTGAAATCTTCCCACAGTCTATGTTTTATTGCACTGTCAACTACATGAACATTTTTGTATCCTCTGAAAACTTCTCAATCATGCCCTTTACATTTCAGTCGAAATCACTGCTATATACCATTAAAAGCAAGGGTCCTAGGACTGTGCACAACGAAACCCTGCTGGAAACACCCTTTCAGTCACAAAAACACCGTCGACCATCATAATTTGTTTCTTGCAACATAGCCAATTTTGGATCCATCTTGTCACTTTCTCGTGGATCTTTTACTTTTCTGACCACTCTGAGACTCTGTCAAAAGCCTTGCTAAAGTCCATTTAGATGGCATCAAATACCTTGTTGGATCCTCACAAAAAAATTAATTTTGCCAGGCATGACCTTCCCTTATCTTATCCAGGCTTACTGTCCTTGGTTAGTCTGTGCTTTTCTAAATGATGCTTAATACGGTCCATCAGAACGTTTTCCAATAATTTCCCCACTGCTCAGGTTTGTCTGACGGACCCATAATTACTTGGTCGATCACTGGCCACTTTTTTTAAACAATGGTAAGATGTTTTCAGTCCTCCAGCCTTCTAACACCACAACTATAGCCAGGCAGTACTGCGGAATGTGACATTGATCACAAGTCGTGGGAGTCAGTTGCCAGCGTTCCCCAGAGCTAGCGGGCAGCCATAAAGGCGGGGCTAAAGTGTGGCGAGTCGAAGAGACTTAGTAGTTGGCAGGAAAAACGACAGAGGCGCAAGGGGAGATCCAACTGTGTAACAGCCCCGACAAACACATTTTTCTGCCTGTCACTCCAGAAGAGCCTGTCACTCCAGAATTGGCCTTCATAGCCCCTCCAGGCACTGTTCCACACACCACTGACCACCTCCAGGCGCTTACCCATTGTCTCTCGAGATAAGGAGGCTAAAGAAAGACTGCGGAATGATACTCAGAGGGCATGCACTTCTAACAAGGGGCTTTGCAGAAATAATGCATTCATTGGCTGTGATATTTTATAAAAAAATCCCTGGACTCTGAAGCCTAGGACTGCATATGTACAGATCCCGGTCAGGTAGAAAATGACAAGGCGAAGGGATACTGCCCTTTATTTGACAAGGCATGGACTATAAGAGCAGGGAGGTTAAGATAGAACTGTACAAAACACAAATTAGGTCACAGCTAGAATGCTGCGTACCGTTTGGGTCATCACATTACATGAATTAAGTGCTGATTGGAGAGGATACATTGGAAAGATTTGGGGGAAAAAACTGAGAAAAGATTGAATAGGCTGGAGTTATTCCAGTGAATTGGAAGTTAGTAAATTGAGTACTGCTGTTCCAGAATTGAGGGAGAGAGAATATAGGGAACCAGAGGTCAGTTAGTCTGATGTCAGTCGTCGGAAAAATGTTGGAATCCATTATTAAGGATCTGACATTTAGAAATTCATAATATAATTAGGCAGAACTAACCTTGTTTGATTAAAGGAAAATTGATTTCAACAAATCAGTTAGAGTTCCTGAGAATGTAACCAACAGAGTAAATAAAGCAGAACTGGTGAACGTAGTATATCTGGATTGTCGAAAGTCATTCATTAATGTGCCTTAAGAAAGGTTGTTGTGCAATATAAGGGCTAATGGGGTTGGGTAATATATTAGCATGGGTAATTTTCAGGTCACCAGGCTGTTACTAGTAATGTGTTGTGAGGATCAGTGCTGGGGTCTCCGTTATATACCATCTATGTTATGACTTAGACGGAGGAATCAGATGTAATGTATCCAATTCACGAACAATAACATTCCAGGTGGGAATTTAAGCTGTGAGAACAACACAAAAATTTTCAAAGGGAAATAGGCAAGTTAAGTGAATGGGCAAAAGGTTGTCAGGTGGAATATAATGAGGGGAAATATGAGGTTATTCACTTTTTTTTATTTGTTTGTGGGATGTGGGTGTCACTGGTTGGGCCAGCATTTCTTGCACATCCCTGTTGCCCTTGTTTGTTTGCTGTATTGAACCCTTTGCTGAGTCTATTAGGAGGGATGCGAGCATAAGAGGGGTGACAATCCCAGGCAGCGGAGGCACTCAGGTTAAAACCTCCCTGTACATGGATGACGTCACCTTCTTCTGCTCGGATCCGCTGTCCGTGCGCAGACTGATGAGCATCTGCGACCAGTTCGAACTGGCCTCGGGAGCCAAAGTTAACCACGGCAAGAGCGAGGCCATGTTCTTTAGGAACTGGGCTGACCGATCCTTTGTCCCCTTCACCGTCAGGTCAGACTACCTGAAGGTGCTGGGGATATGGTTCAGAGGGCTGGGCCGTGCACCAAAACATGGGAGGAGCGAGTAGCCAAGGTACGACAAAAGTTGGGCATGTGGGGGCAGCGATCTCTCTCCATTGTGAGTAAGAACGTGGTCATCAGGTGCGAGGCGCTCACGTTGTTGCTCTACGTGGCGCAGGTCTGGCCCATACCCCACTCCTGCGCCGTGGCAGTCACCCGAGCCATTTTCTGCTTCATCTGGGGATCTAAAATGGACCGGGTCTGGAGGGACATGATGTTCAAATCTCTGGACAAGGGTGGGAAAAATGTACCCAACGTGGCCCTCATCCTGATGACCACCTTCGTGTGCGGCTGCATCAAGCTGTGTGCAGATCTCCAGTACGCAAACTCCAAGTGTCACTACCTGCTGAGGTTCTATCTGTCCCCAGTGTTGCGAAGGATGGGCCTGGGCACATTGCCGCGGAATGCTCCATGCAGTTGGGCCATGCCGTACCACCTATCCTTCGTAGAGCAGTTTCTGTGGGAAAACACCTTTGACCACCGGTCCATCAGGCAGTGGGCTGCATGGAATGTCCTCAAGGCCCTACGGGAAAAGGAGACGGTGGATCCTGTCGGATGGTTCCCCGAGCAGACCGTCAAAGTCATTTGGCGGAATGCCTCATCACCAGAACTTTCAAACAAGCACCAAGACGTAGCTTGGCTGGTGGTGAGAAGGGCCCTTCCCGTCAGATCCTTCATGCACACCCGAAGTCTCGCCCCCTCCGCACGGTGCCCCCGCGTTGGCTGTGGTGGGGAAGAGACGGTCGCCCACCTCCTCCTGGAATGTGTCTTTGCAAAGCAGGTGTGGAAAGAGATGCAGTGGTTTTTGTCGAGGTTCATCCCAAGCAGCTCTGTAACACAGGAGTCTGTGCTCTACAGGCTGTTCCCAGGGACGCACACCGAGACAAACATCAACTGCTGCTGGAGGACTATCAATTCGGTGAAAGACGCCCTTTGGTCTGCCCGAAACCTGCTGGTCTTCCAGCGCAAAGAGTTGTCCACCACCGAATGTTGCAGACTGGCACATTCCAAGGTCCAGGACTACGTGCTGGGGGACGCACTAAAGCTTGGGGCAGCCGCAGCAAAGGCTCAATGGGGAAAGACCACAGTGTAAGGTCCCCCCACCAAGCTGAACTGAGGGGCTGGATCCATGGGAAACCCCTTGAACTGTATTGTTGCTATTTTCATTTGCTGTAAATGTGAAACTGTAATTGGCATGACAATAGTGAAATGGAAGGCTTGTGAAGAAACTCATGATAGTATAGAAGGAAACTGATCTCCCTTGCAATGTTTGTATTTTTTGGTACTGTTTGAAACTGTTTGGCAATGTAATTTTTGCAGATTTTTATGAATAAAGTATATTTTGGAAATTTAAAAAAATCCCTGTTGCCCTTGACTCCTGAGTGGCTTGATTAGCCACTTTAGAAGGCATTTGAGAGTCAAGCACATTGCTGTAGGTCTGGAATCACAGATAGGCCATAACAGGTAAGGAAAGCACATTTCCTTCCATAATAGTCATTAGTGTACCAGATGAGTTTTACAACAATCAACAATAGTGTCACAGTCATCATTATATTAGTTTTCTAATTCCAAATTTATTAACTGAATTCAAATGTCACCATCTGCGATGGTGGGATTCGAACCGTTGCCCCAGAGCACTAGCCTGGGCCTTTGGATTACTAGTTCAGTAACATTACTACTACGCCACCACCTACTTTGTTGGGAAGGATAGAAACACATTTTATTATGGTAAAAAGCTATTGAACATTGGTGTTTAAAAAAGAATTAGGTATCCTGTACACAGAACACAAAACATTAATGTGCAGGTCCAACCAGCAATTAGGAAGGCAAATGATATATTAGACTTTACTACAAGTGTGTTGAAGAGCAAATGTAAGGATATACTTGTCTTAGAGATGGTACAATGCAGATTCACTAGATTGCTTCCTGGATGAGAGGGATGTCCGAAGAGAAGAAATTGAGTCATCTAGATGTATCTTCCCTAGAATTTAGAAGAATAACGAGTGATCTCATCGAATCATGTAGGATTAGGAGTGGGCTTGACAGGGTAGATCCTGTGTAGATATTTAACCTGTCTGTGGAGACTGGGTCCAAGAGTCACAGTATCAGAATATGGGCGTGGCTACTTAGGACTAAAAGAAGAAGAATTTTTCACTGACCAGATTGTGAAGCTTTGGAATTATCTATGCCAGAAAGCTACGAATTCTCAGCCACCTGAGACTGCATTCAACAAACTTTTAGGTACTAAAGAAAAATGGGATATGGGGATAATCCAGGAAAATGGAGTTGATTTAAATAATCACTCAATATTACCGAACTGTGGAGCAGGATCAAAGTGTTCAATGGCAAACCCCGATCCTATTTCTCATGTCCTTAAGATGAATGGGACATGAATATTGGACGTGATTTAAAACTGGCCATTAGATAAGATACTGCCCGTGTTGCACTCCCACCAGAGTTAAATCTGACTCCAAAGAAATGTGTTTTCTTGGGATCAGCGAAGCTTCTGGAAATGTCAATTGGAGTGATTGTGGAGGAAGTATCTTATTTCAAAATATAGTGCAGACCAGTAAAGAGTTAAGACATTGAGGTTCTATTGTTAGTTCTCCCATTGTCGGCCACCCGGCAGGCACTGGCTACAAGCGGCTCGACTGAATGGATAAGTCACAGCACAGGACAGGCTTTAGCTGTAACATTGTTTCACCTGGTTAGGAATGCATCCTGTTATATGATAAACTTTTTCAGCAACTTTTGTTCTTGCTGATCTGTGTTCATATTAATAAGATCAAGTTGTGAGGTAAGTGAGGAATTTAAGATGATTAAATAAGTTGGTAGGGTTAATAGGAACAAACATTCTTCTGGGGGTAAGTCCATAGCAAAGGGGCATTACTTTAATATTGGGGCTTCAGTGATTTCATGAAGCAATTTCTACACGCAAGGGATCGTGAAATTCTTGAACTCTCTTCTAAAAGAAATTGGATGCTGGTCAATTGAAACGTTCAAAACTAAACTCGATACATTTTTGTTAACTAAGGGCATTAAAAGCATTACAGAACTAATGTAGGTAGATTGCTTTGAAGTACAGACCAGCCAGCATTTCACTGAATGGCTGAGCAGCCTACTTCTGCTCCTATATTCATGATATTCCAAATCATAAAACATAGTTTGTGAGAGAGACATATCAGGAATGTTTAAGAATGGAAACATCATTGCTCAAACTCCTTACGGGAAATTTGGAACTCTGATCTCCAAAAGGCTGTTTCAATTCGAGCTTTCAAGACAACGATGGAGAGATTTTGGCTAGATAAGAATATTAAGGGATGAGGAAGCAAGGCGGATAAACTGAGTTCAGATACAAATCAGACATGATCTAACTGAATGCTGGAGCAGTTTGAATGGCCTACCCATTTTCATGTGTAAGAGGCTTGAGGGGTTGAGTGGCTCAATCCTGTTCCTATGAACTGGCTCTAGTGGCTATTTGACCTCTTCCTGTTTCTATGTCACTGGCTCGAGAAACTGAATTAGTTTGTTTGCTTGTATGAGGCTCAGGGGTTGAATGGCCGACTATTTCAGACTTTCTTGTTTTACTCTTACTAGAAGCACCTCTTCCTTTCAAAAATATATTCGGATCTTATTTCGATGAAGAAGAACCTCAGGGGCTGTAACCAATTTCCACAAGTAGGGTGGGGCTATGGTACATACTTTACATATCAAAAATCTATGTATTATCCACAGTGACTTTCTGAAAGAATACCAATAACAAATACTATCTTAGCTGCAGTAAATTACATGGCGACAACTTGCAGGCTCCACATATTAACTGACAGGCAAAAAATATTGTGTTAGATTAAGTTAAATGTATTGTAACTTCTAGATTGAGGAGTGTACCTTCTGCGGTTCGACCTTTTGCTTATTTTTCAGATTTAATTCTGATTTTCTATGGGGGTTATATTGCCGAAGCCTGTAGAGGTCCTCTCTCGCTCCCTCTCCTGAGGAAGGAGCCATTTTCTAAGTATGTAATCATTAACCAAGTGCAGTCTATATAACACTAGGGAATCACAGTTCAGACCAGTCCTGTTCTCCATCGTCCTTCACCTCTATGCATTTGAGGAGCTGTTCAGTGACAGGGACCACGGAATCTGGAGATGGTAAATGTGCCAAATTTTCACTCTATTATTTGGAGCTTAGTCAGACAGTGGATAGAATGTGGAATCTTCCTTCCTGGAAGGAGTTTTGATATATGCCCATGAGAGTGGTGGGACTGAGGGTGGGGGGGTGGGGGGATGTTTGGTGGTGGTGAAGGTGATGCTATTCCAATTCACCACCTGCCCTTGACTCTCTAAATGGTGGTTCACGAATTGGGAGATGCTGCTGAAGAAGCCTTGGCAAGCTATTGAAGTGCATTTTGCAGATAATGCACACTGCAGCCACGGTCCGCCTGTGGTGGAGAGAATGGATGCTTAAGTTAATGGGTGCCAGTCAAGAGGATCACATTTATTGGCTATTATACACAACTCAAACAAATGCTATCACATGGGTCAGCTTTAATAACCACCTCACAAACAGGCTGTATTGCAGATGCCAGCTGTTATACCCATCTGTCAAACAGGAGATATTGCGTGGGTTGGCAGCTCTAACGCTCCTCCAACAGGTGGAATCAGGTCAGCTGTTGGACCCTCCCCCTCAATCTGGTGATATTGCTTATGTCGGCCATTATATAATCCGCACGATATTCAATTCTATTGATTTCAATAGAAACAATAATCAGAACAGTCATGTAACTGTTAGCAAATAAAATTATTTCACTTTTCTGGCCCTGCTCACGTCCAATATCACTTCTTGTGCTAATGCTCAGTAGTAATCTTTTAAGTAGAATATAGATTTGTTACATTGTAATGCATAAAGGTATTAGTTTTGAGTACACTGCATCCGAGATGTATTGCTTTGGAGCTTATTCTGTAACATTAGGTGCAAAGAAACATATTTGTACTGGTGCAACATTCTCATGTTTATCTCATTTGAAATCTTCTATGAAAGGCTGCTTAGTTGACACAATAAATTGAACATGTAACCATTTTTTTGTTTCAGGTATTCACAGAAAGCTGTCCAACTGGAATCGACCATGGCGGATGACCCGAATCAAAAACAAAAAACTAACGGATCTGAAACAGACACAGGTAGGTGCAACTTTCAAACAAAAAGTGCTCATAGCATCAAGTTCTGATTTGAAATAAGAACTCCCATGTGACACAGGAAGTGGTGGCAGGGTGAATATTACTGGTAATATCAGTTCTAAAATAAGCACTGTGATTGGCAATAGTATCAGCTCTGTAATCAGCACAGATACCGTCAGTACCATCAACTCTAAAATCAGTATAGGTTACCCCACAGACAGCAAGAGCTCAAGATAGTAGATGGATGGTCAGAAGAGTAGGAAGAGGCAAGAAGTGCAGGAGTCTTCGGGATGTGTGCTGCACTCAAACCGACTTCGAGCTTTGAAGACTGTTGGGAGCGACATCATCGAGACAGAGTGCAATCCAGAACATGGCACCAATGGGCAATGGACTGTGAAAGGGAAAAGCAAAGAGTAGAATTCTCTCGTTATAAGAGAATCCATAGTGAGAGAGGCAGACCCATGCTTCTGTAATCGTCATCGTGGGTCCCGCAAGGTGTGTTGCCAGGGTAACGGGCATCACAGAGAGGGTGGAGAATATTCTACAGTGAGAAAGAAGTGAGCCAGAACTTGTGGTTCACATCAGTAGCAACGACATAAAGAGAATAGGGATTGAGGGCCTCTGGTCAGAGTTTCAGGAGCTAGGGAGTAAGTTAAAATGTCGGGCCTTTCAGGAACAAATTTCTGGATTAATTCCAGTACCATGCACTAGCAAGAGGAGAAATAGGAAGATAGACAGATTCAATACATAGGTTCAGGCATGGTGCAGGAGGAGGGACTTAAGATTCTCAGGTCACTGGGAACAGTTCTGGGGCAGGAGCTATCTATTGAAAAGGGACATCTCAACAGACTCGGACAAAGTGCTCACAGCAAGTTTAATTATTGTGTTTTGGGAGGGTGTAAACTAAATTGGCAAGTGGATGGGCACTATCAAAAAGAAGTAGGAAAGAGGAACAAGGAGTATAAAGGACTGAGAGTGTTTCTTTGCACTAGAGGAGGAAGTAATACCATATTAGATAGGAGCAAACTAAAAATGACTTTTCTTTTCTTATTTGGCCTCCTTATCTCGAGAGACAATGGGTAAGAGCCTGGAGATGGTCAGTGGTTTGTGAAGCAGCGCCTGGAGTGGCTATAAAGGCCAATTCTAGAGTGACAGACTGCCACAGGTGCTACAGATAAAATTGGTTGTCGGGGCTGTTACACAGTTGGCTCTCCCCTTGCGCTTCTGTCTTTTTTCCTGCCAACTGCTAAGTCTCTTCGACTCGCTACACTTTAGCCCCGCCTTTATGGCTGCCCGCCAGCTCTGGCGATCACTGGCAACTGACTCCCACGACTTGTGATCAATGTCACAGGACTTCATCTCGTGTTTGCAGATGTCTTTAAAGTGGAGACATGGACGGCCGGTAGGTCTGATACCAGTGACGAGCTCGCTGTACAATGTGTCCTTGGGGATCCTGTCATCTTCCATGTGGCTCACATGGCCAAGCCATCTCAAGCATCGCTGGCTTAGTGGTGTGTATATGCTGGGGATGTTGGCCATCTCGAGGACTTCTGCGTTGGAGATATGATCCTGCCACCTGACGCCAAGGATTCTCCGGAGGTAGCGAAGATGGAATGAATTGAGATGTTGCTCTTGGCTGACATATGTTGTCCAGGCCTCACTGCCATAGAGCAAGGTACTGAGGACACAGGCTTGGTACACTCGGACTTTTGTGTTCCGTATTAGTGGGCCATTTTCCCACACTCTCTTGGCCAGTCTGGACATAGCAGCGGATGCCTTTCCCATGCGCTTGTTGATTTCTGCACCGCGAGACAGGTTATTGGTGATAGTTGAGCCTAGGTAGGTGAACTCTTGAACCACTTACAGAGTGTGGTTGCCGAGATTGATGGATGGAGCATTTCTGACGTCCTGCCCCATGATGTTCGTTTTCTTGAGGCTGATGGTTAGGTCAAATTCGTTGCAGGCAGCCGCAATCCTGTCGATGAGACTCTGCAGACACTTTTCAGTGTGAGATGTTAATGCAGCATCGTCAGCAAAGAGGAGTTCCCTGATGAGGACCTTCCGCACTTTGGGCTTCGCTCTTAGACAGGAAAGGCTGAACAACCTGCCACCTGATCTTGTGTGGAGGAAAATTCCTTCTTCTGAAGACTTGAATGCATGTGAGAGCAGCAGGGAGAAGATGATCCCAAACAGTGTAGGTGTGAGAACACAGCCCTGTTTCACGCCACTCAGGATAGGAAAGGGGTCTGATGAGGCGCTGCTATGCTGAATTGTGCCTTTCATATTGTCATGGAATGAGGTGATGATACTTAGTAGCTTTGGTGAACATCCGATCTTTGCTAGTAGTCTGAAGAGACCACGTCTGCTGACGAGGTCAAAGACTTTGGTGAGATTAATGAAAACAATGTAGAGGGGCATCTGTTGTTCACAGCATTTCTCCTGTAGCTGGCGAAGGGAGAACAGCATGTCAATGGTGGATCGCTCAGCTCGAAAGCCACACTGTGCCTCAGGGCAGACATGCTCAGCCAGCCTCTGGAGCCTGTTTCAAGCGACTCGAGCGAAGACTTTCCCCACTATGCTGAGCAGGGAGATTCCATGGTAGTTGTTATAGTCACTGCGGTCACCCTTGTTCTTATATAGGGTGATGATATTGGCATCGCGCATGTCCTGTGGTACTGCTCCCTTGTCCCAGCACAGGCAAAGGAGTTCGTAGAGTGCTGAAAGTATAGCAGGCTTGGCACTCTAGATTATTTCAGGGGTAATGCCGTCCTTCCCAGGGGCTTTTCCGCTGGCTGCAGAATCAATGGCATCACTGAGTTCCGATTTTGTTGGCTGTCCGTCCAGCTCATTCATGACTGGCAGAGACTGGGCTGCATTGAGGGCGGTATCAGTGACAACATTTTCCCTGGAGTACAGTTCTAGGCAGTGCTCCACCCAGCGGTCCATTTGCTTGCGTTGGTCTGTGATTATGTCCCCTGATTTAGATTTGAGGGGGGTGATCTTCTTGATGGTTGGCCCAAAAGCTCTCAATGCCATCATACATTCCTCTGATGTTTCCGGTGTCAGAGGCCAGCTGAATATGACTGCATAGGTGTTGCCAGTAGTCATTTGTGCAGTGCTTCTGGCTGCTTTAAGTGCTATGGATGTTAACTCGCTGGGGGCTTTCTTGTAGTTCAGCAGTGCAATGTGCTTAGCAGCTATGACAGGTTCCAGCTCTTCAAAGTGAAAAACAGCTACAATGAACATAAAGACATGTTTATATTGTGTGTGAATAATGTTGGTGAGCTACATCCAGAAATAGCTGAGTGGGAATGTGATGTAGTGGAAATAATGGAAACTTGGCTTGCAAATGGTGAGGTCTGGGCTCTTAATATTCAAGGTTTCAAAGTGTTTAGAAAGGATAGGCAAAGAAAAAGGAGAAGTGGGGTAACATAACTGATTATGGATGACATTGTAGTGTTGCAAGGAACAGATGGCCTTGAGGGGGAAAAGACAGAATCTATTTGCTTAGAGTTGAGAAGCAAAAAGGGCATGGCATAATCATGCTAATGGGTGTATTCTATAGGCGTCTACATAATAAGAGACATAGAGTGGAGCAAGTCTTCAGGGAAATCAGAGTTATGAAAGATCTATAGAGTGGTGCATGGGAGGAATTTAATTACCCAAATATCAATTGGGATATAGTTAGAGTTAAGCACAACATGGAGGAGAGATTTCTGACAAATGTTCTGGAGAGCTTCCTTAACCAGTCTGTTTTCTTTCCTTCCAACTAGGAGGGAGGTATTGCTGGATCTGGTGTTGGGATATTAGGTGGGCCAAATGGAGCAAGTTCCTGTGGGAAATGTTTGGGAAAGAGTGAACATTGTATCTCAAAGGTTTAGATATAGCAATGAAAGGGGATCTAGCCAGGGTGAAATGGAATCAAAGATTGGTAATAAAATATGTAACTGAACAATCGGTGATCTTTAAACAGGAGTTATTTCAAGTACAGGCTGGGTACACTCCAACAAGGGTGAAAAGTAAGGAACCAAATCCAAAGCTCCTTGGATGACCAGGGTGATCAAGAATACAATGGAACAAAAAAAGGGTGTATGGTCCATGTCAGGTGAATTCTTCAGGCGAGAACCAGGCCAAATACAATGAGTGGAGAGAAGTGAATCGGGAAATACGACTGTCAAAGAGAAAATATGAGAACAGAATGGTAGTTAACATAAAAGGGAACCCAAACATCATCTGCCAGTATTTAAGTAGTAAGCGGTTAGGAAGTGGTGGCGTGGTGCCGATTATTGACAAAAGTGTATGCTTAGAGGGGCAGAGCAAGGCTGGAATGCTTAATGAGTACTTTCTATCATTGTTTACGAAGGAAGAGGATGCTGACAAAATATTGGTAGAAGCAGAAAAGTTGGAGGTAATGGCGTTGCTTTGTCCTGGATTGTGTCGAGCGTCTTGAGAGTTGTTACCCGGGAAAGTGGAGAGTATTCCATCATACTCATGACTTGTGCCTTGTAGATGTTGTGCAGGCATTAGGGAGACAGAAGGTGATTTACTCGCTGCACAATTCCCAGCCTCTGGCCTGCCCTTGTAGCCACAGCATTTATGTGGCTGGCTCAGTTCAGTTTCTGGTCAAAGGTAACTGCCAGGATGTTGATAGTGGGTGATGCAGGGATAGTAATGCCATTGAACACCAAGGGGAGATGGTTCCGTTCTCTCTGGTATGAGATGGTCATTGCCTGACACTTGTGTGGCACGAATGTTACTTGCCACTTATCAGCCCAAGCCTGGATATTGTCCAGGTCTTGCTGCATTTCAAAATGGGCTGCTTCAGCATCTGAGGATGGTGCTGAACATTGTGCAATCATCAACGAGCATCCCCACTTCTGACCTTATGTTAGCGGGAAGGTCATTGATGAAGCAACAGAAGATGGTTGGACCTAGGACACTACCCTGAGGAATGCCTGCAATGATGTCCTGGGACTGAGATGATCGACCTCCAACAACCACAACCATCTTCCTTTGCACTAGGTATGATTCCAACCAGCAGAGAGTTTGCCCTTGATTCCCATTGATTTGGGCTCCTTGATGCCATACTCAGACAAATGCTGCCTTGGTGTCAAGGGCATTCACTCTCACCTCACCTCTGAAGTTCAGCTCTTCTTTCCACGTTTGAACCATGGCTGTAATGAGATCAGGAGCTGAGTGGCCCTAGTGACACCCAAACTGAGAGTCAGTGAGCAGGATATTGCTGAGCAAGTGCCGATTGATAGCACTTTTGATGACACCATCCATCACTTTGCTGATGATGAAGAGTTGACTGATAGGGCAGTAATTGGCCATATTGGATATGACCTGCCTTTTGCACACTGGACATACCTGGGCAATTTTCCACATTACCGGGTAGATGCCAGTGTTGCAGCTGCACTGGGTCAGCTTGGCTAGGGTTGCAGCTGGTTCTGGAGCACAAGTCTTCAGTACCATTGCCGGAATGTTGTCAGGGCCCATAGCCTTTGCATGATTTAGTGACTTCCGCCATTTCTTGATATCAGGTGGAGTGAATAGAATTGGATGAAAACTGGCACTCGTGATGTTGGGTACTTCAGGAGGATGCCAAGATTGGCTCGGCACTTCTGACTGAAGATAAATGCAAATGCATCAGCCTTATCTTTTGCACTGCTGTGCCAGGCTCCCCCATCTTTGAGGATGGGGATATTTGCAGAGCCTCTTCCTCCTGTCAGCTGTTTAATTGTCCACTACCATTCATGAGTGGATGTGAGAGGACTGCATAGCATAGCTCTGACCCATTGGTTGAGGGAATCACTTCACCCTGCCTATTGCATGCTGATTCCGCTGTTTTACATGCAAGTAGTCCTGTGTTGTAATTTCACAAGACTGACACCACATTATTAGGTATGCTTGGTGCTGCACTTTTCATTGAACTAGGTTCTCCTGGCCTGATGGTAATGGGATATGACAGACCATGAGATTATAGATTGTGGTTTAATACTATTCTGCGATAACTGATGGTCCACAGTGCCTCGTGGATGCCCAGTTTTGAGTTGCGAGATCTGTTCAAAGTCTGACCCATATTGCACGGTGGTAGCATCTCAAAACACACTTAGTCATAGAGTTATACAGCACAGAAACAGGCCCTTCAGCCCATCTTGTGGGTATGGGTATCCTCAATGTGAAGACGGGATTTTGTCTCTGCAAGGACTGTGTGGTTGTCACTCCTACTAATACTGTCATGGACAGATGCATCTGCAACAATTAGATTGGTGAGGATGAGGTCAAGTAGGTTTTTCCCTCTTGCTGGTTCCCTCAGCACCGCTGAAGACCCAGACTAGCAGCTATGTCCTTTTGGACTTAGCCAGTAATGATGTTACTGAGCTACTCTTAGTGATGGACATTTTGTGCCCTTGCTACCCTCAGTTCTTCTTCCATCGCCAACAAGTTATGATTCTTTGATTACATTAGGCTGCTGCTTGAATGGTCTCTGGGACAGCACTCCCAATTTTGGCACAAGCCACCAGATGTTAGTAAGGAGGACTTTGCAGAGTCGACAGGGCTGGCTTTGTCATTGTCAGTCAATGCTGGGTGGTCTGTCCGGTTTCATTTCTTTCCTTAGGCATTAGCAATTTAATACAACTGAGTGGCTTGCTCGGCCGTTTCAGACGGCATTTAAGAGTCAACCACATTGCTGTGGATTTGGAGTTACATGTAGGCCAAACAAGGTAATGGCAACAGACTTCCTTCCCTAAAGGGCATTGGTGAACCAGATGGAATTTTACAACAATCGGCAATGGTTGCACAGTCACAATTGGACAAGATTTTAATTGTATTCAAATTTTACCCTCTGCCGTGGTGGGATTCGAATCCATACCCCCGGCGCATTAGCCTGGGCTCTAGGTTATTTGTTTAGTGTCATTACCAGTACACAACTGCCTCCCGGGAAGGTTTGCTGCATAGTGTTAGGGCTGTGAAAGATTTGATTGACAGAATTGGTCATCATCATTTGCATTTCCTTCTGCTGCACTTAACTCTGCTTAAAGAAGTTCAGCGATGCAATCGTTTGTTGGGGAGTCAGGCCGAAATAACCCTCTAATAGCTGAATTCTCCCGCTATCCAGGCGTATTTTAAACAACCTAATCATTCTGATCTTTGCTATTGCAATTCGAGATTTTCTAATAACTCTTCTGAAGAAGGGTCACTGACCTGAAATGTTAACTCTGCTTCTCTCTCCACAGATGCTGCCAGGCCTGCTGAGTATTTCCAGCATTTCTTGCTTGTGTTTTAGATCTGTGTAATGTTTATTTTCTGATTTTATTCGTAATATTGGACAAGATGTCAACGTGTGATCTTTACCTTCAGTAATAGCCCAAAGTGGTCATCATTGAATTGGCAGCTCACTAAACATCCACTTGATTCTTGTTTCCATTCACTTCAGGTATATTTAATGGGTTGACCAGCTAAAACCCGATCAGTAAAATGAAGAAGTGACCTTCCATGAAACAATAAGTATATTTATATACTTCATGTTCACAGATCCCGTCTCTCAATGCCTTGAAAGCTTCAAAGATTGTGACCTGTACAAGATAACGATATTCTACCGGGATAGATTAGAACAGGCAATTGAAGAAGGAGTGAGGGGCGTTAGCTTGACGTTGACATACGAGGAACATTTTACTGGACAAGAACATCAGGTAAGTGGAGAGTCCCACAGTGAGTTTAAATAATTCCAACATTGTGAAGAAAAAAATTGGTCAAACGTTCAGTTTCTTTTGAATAAATAGACCTTTTCAATCAGGGAATATTGTTGTGGATGTTTGAAGTGTAAAGACCATGGCTGAGGCCTCCACTGGAAACAGAAAATCATAGTGATAATTACACGCAGAAGAAGGTCATTTGGATTATCGTGTCCTTGCCAATTGAAAAAGAGCTATCCAGACTAATCAAACCTTCCAGTTTTTGGTCTGTAGCCCTGTAGGTTGTGGCATCTCAGTGCATATCCAAGTATTTTAGGAATGCAGTGAGAGATTTTTGCCTCTAACACCATTTCAGGCAGTGAATTCCAGAAGCTTATCACTCCTTAGTGAAAGTATTTCTCTTCAAATCCTCTTTTATCCTTCAACCAATTACTTTAAATCTCCTTTATCTGGTTACTGACCTCTCTGCTACCAGAAACCAGTCCTTCCTTTCAGTTTATTTTAAGCCCTTCACAGATTCATACACCTAAATTAAACCTCTATTCACTCTCATCTGTTCAAGGAAAAAAAAACCTTTCTACCTAATCTTTCCTGATAGTTGAATTTTGCAATTCCTAGCAACATCTTCGAAATTTTCGTCTACCATAACTCGTGCGATCACTTCTTCCTGTAATGCAGTCACCAGAAATGTAAAGTACTCGAGCCCTGTTGTAACCAGTGTTCTGTACAATTCTAGTGTCACCTCCCTGTTCTGATAGTCTATGCCTCAGCCAATATAATAAATTATCTCCATTCTTTCTTAACCATGTTATCTATCTGCCCTGATACCTTCAGGGATCTATGAACATGTACTCCAAAGTACTTCTGTCCCTCTACACTTCTCAGAATCGTATTAATTAATCTATATTCTCTTGCCTTGTTTTCCCTCCCCAAATACATTACCTCACAGTTATCTGGATTGAATTCTGTTTTCCACTTTTCTGCCCACATAACCAGTCCATTGATGTTATTCAGCATCTACAACTTCCCTTCTCACGATCAACAACATGGACATTTTCCATATCAACAGAAAACTTGTTAATTATGCCCCTTACATCGACATCCAAGTCATTTATATAATAAGGAAAAGCAACGGGTCCAGTACTGAGCCCTGAGGAACCCCACTGGAAACTGCCTTCCAGGCACAAAAACCCCCGTGAACCATTACTCTTTGTTTCATGTGACTGAGCCAATTTTGCATCCAACTTCAATAAAAAACAGAAAGTGGTGAAAATACTCAGCAGATCTGGCAACATTGGTGGAGAGAGAAACAGAGGTAATGTTTCACAGGTCTGTGATTTTTCACTAGAATTGGAAAAAGTTAGAAATATAGTAGGTTATGAGAAAGTGAAAAGGAGGGTGGCATAAAAGAACTAAGGAAAAGGGTTGTGTTGGGATGGAGGGCAGGAAGGAAAGTAAGGGAGAAACAAAAATGGCACTTTACAGCTTTTTGGACTCAACATTGTGTTCAAAAATATTAGATCATAACTTCTGCCCTGTTTTGTTTCATTTTCTTTGCTGGGATTTTTTCTCTCTCCATTGTTCCTCTCTTCTCTATTCTTTGCTTTTGGCAGCAGCTATTCGGGATCCAGCCATTCACACCCCCTTTAAACACATCCTTTGTTGCTTCACTTGTCCCGTTACCACTCTCTTTGGCCCAGTACCATGAGTGCTTTTCACATTTAATCTCTCCTGCCCTCCACCTTTATCAGAACTTCCCGTGAGTTCTTTTTCCCAACATCACCCTTTCACTTGCCCAAATATTACATTTCCAACTTTTCTAAGTTCTGATGAAAGGTCACAGATCTGAAATCTGAACTCTCTTTCCCCCTCCAGGGATTTTGCCAGACCTGTTTATTATTTCCAACATTTAGTTTTTTTTACTTCAGATTTCCAGCATCCGTATTATTTTCCTTTTGCATGTTATTCCAACTTGACACTTTCCCTTGAATCCCATGACGTTTTTACATTTATGGCCAGATTTCCATATGGGACCTTGTCAAAGGTCTTGCTAAAATCCATATAAACGACATTGAATATGTTGCTCTCATCAACATTCCTTTTTACCTCCTGAAGAAAGTCTATCCAGTCAGTCAGGCACTATCTACCTTGGAGAAATCCACGCTGACTTGCATCGATTGATTCATTCATTATATTTTTTCTTTCGAGTGATTTATAATGTCTCTCAAAACTGTTTCCAATAATTTTCCCACAACTGAGGTTAGGCTTAATGACTTGTAGTTACTCAGACTGTCTCATCCTCTATTTTTAAACATTTACACAACATTAGCAGTCCTCCAGTCTGTGAATGATGCATGTCAAGTGAATTCTTCGAGTGAGAACCAGGCCAAGTAAATTTAAGAAGTGGGGAAATAAAACTAGCAACTAGACAATATGAGAATAGAATGGCAGGTAACATAAAACGAAACCCAAAAAATCTTCTGTCGGCATGTAAAGAGTAAGCGGGTAGTAAGAGGTAGAATGGGTCCTATTAGGGATAATAAAGTGTGATAAACCCTTAGATGTGCAGGGCAAGGTTAGAAAACTTAATGAATATCTTGCATTGGTGTTTCCTAAGGAGAAAGATGCTGATAAAATATCAGTAGAAGCAGTGATGATAGTGGAAATGAATGAAGTAAAAATTATTAAGAAGGATGCACTGGAAAGTCTGGCTATGCTAAGATTGTATATGTCACCTGGTCTGGGCGGCTTGTGTCCCAGGTTGCTAAAGGAAGTAGGAACTGGGAATAGCAGAAGGCTGACTGACCATAATCTTCCATTGATCAGGTTGGGGGGGGGGGCGGGGGGCAGGGAGGGTGGTACCAGAGAATTGGAGGTTGGTAAATGTGACCCCTTTATTCGAGGGGAAAACCATAGATTGGTCAGGTTAACGTTCGTGGTGGATGATGTTCTAGAAACAGTAATCAATGAAAAAAACAATAGGCATTAGGAGATGTTTGAATTAATTATGGAGAGCCAAAATGGATTTGGAAAAGACCGATTGTGCTTGACCGATTTAATTGACTTTTTTGATGAAGTAATAGAGAAGGTCGATGAAGCAAAAGCAACCAATGCTATCTATATTTATTTGAAGAAAACGTTTGACAACGTGCCACATAAAAGGATCATTGACAAAACTGGGGCTCATGAAATGGGATGGTCAATGTCAGTTTGAATTTTAAAAAAATGTATCCAGAAAACAGCTAGTTGTTGTAAATGGTTGCTTTTCAGACTGGAATTTGATAGACAGTGGTGTCTCCAGGGACAGTTCTAGGACCTAGGCGTGTTCGGCACATATAAATCACGTGGATATTAGAGTACGGAGGTAAATTTCAACATTTACTGACATAGGTGTGGCGAACAGTAAGGATGACATCAAGTGAGTGCAACAAATACTGCAGATAATGCCTGCAGAATGGACAGACAACTGGCAGATGGACTTTTATATCGTGACAGAGGGACAAAGAAACATAGGAACAGGAGTAGGCCATTCAGCCCATCGAACCTGCCGATAGGATCAATAAGATTCAATAAGATTATGGCTGATCATCCATTTAAATCCTTCTTTCCCACACTATTCCCATTTGTATTTGGAAAACTGTCAGTGTCTGGGTTAAACATACTCAATGACTGAGCTTCCACAGCCCTCTGGGGTAGAGAATTTCAAAGATTCACAACCCTCTGAGTAAACAAGTTTCTCCTCATCTCTGTCCTAAGTGGCTTTCCCCCTTATTTTGAAATTGTGTCTCCTGGTTATAGACTCCCCAACCAGGAGAAACATCTTAGCTGCTTCTACCCTGTCTATCCCTTTACGTAATTTTTGATTTTATTGAGATCACCTCTCCTTCTTCGAAACTCTACAGAATACAGCTCTAGTTTCCCCAATCTCTCTTCATAGGACAGTTCCGCCATTCTGGGAGCAAGTCTGGTGAATCTTTGCTGCACTGCCTCTATCACAATAATAATCTTCCTAAGGTAAAGGGACCAAAACTGCACACAGTATTCCAGGTCCCGTCTAATCAAGATTCTATACAATTGAAGCAAGACTTCATTACTCCTGTACTCAAATCCTCTGTGATAAAGGCTAACATCAGTGTTCCTAATTGCTTGCTGCACCTGCATGTCAGCTTTCAGTGACATATTGACGAGGACACCCAGGTCCCTTTGTACATTTACACTTTCTAATATCTTACCATTTAAGAAATATTCTGCACATCTATTCATCCTACCAAAGTGGATAACCTCACATTTTTTCCACATTATACTTCTTCTGCCATGTTCTTCTTACCCACTCACTTCAGTCTGTCCAAATCCCTTTGAAGCCGCTTTGCATCTTCCTCACAACATATATTCCCACCTAGTTTTGTGTCATGCGTGAACTTTGAAATATTATATTTGGTCCTAAATCATTGATATATATGGTGAACAGCTGGGGCCCAAGCCCTGATCCCTGCAGTACCCAATAATCACGGTCTGCCAACGCAAGAATAGCCCGTTTATTCCTACATTCTGCTGTCTGCCTGTTAACCAATACTTATTCGATGTTAGTTTATTACCGCCTATCCCATGTGCTTTAATTTTGCTACCCAATCTCCTGTGGGGGACTTCATCAAAAGCATTCTGAAAGTTCAAGTATACCACATCCACCTTGTATTAATACTGTTAATAACTTCCTCAAAAAACTCCGACAGGTTCGTCAAACATGATTTCCCATTCATAAATCCATGTTGACCATGCCCAATCAGATCATTAGTATCCAGGTGTCCATGTATCACATCGTTTAGAATGGTTCTCACATTTTCCCAGCGACTGATGTGAGGCTGTCAGGTCTGTAGTTCCCTGTTTACTCTCTCCCTCCCTTCTTAAATAGTGGGATGACATTTGTGACCTTCCAATCTATAGAATTTTGGAAGATGATCACCAATGCATCCACTATCTCCATAGCTACCTCTTTCAACACTCTGGGATGTAGAATATCAGGTCCTGGTACTCAAAACTTATGTCCCATTAGTTTCTCCAATACAACCTTCTTACTAATACTAATTTCTTTCAATTCCTCATTCCCCCCAATTCCTTGGATCTCTAATTCTGAGAGATTTCTTGCATCTTCCTCAGTGAATACGGACACAAAGTAATTATTTAGCTTCCCTGTCATTTCTCGATGATAAATTCTCCTGACTCTGCCTGTAATGGACCCACATTTGTCTTAGCCAAACATTTCCTTTTTACATACCTGTCGAAGCTTTTACAGTCCATTTTTATATGTTTTGCTAGTTTACATTCATATTCTATCCTCCCTTTCATTATCAGTTTCTTGGTCGTTCTTTGCTGTCTTCTAAAATCCTCCCAATCCTCATATTTACAACTATATTTTTGGCAAACTTATAGGCCTTTTCTTTTAATCTTACACAATCTTTAACGTCCTTTGTTATCCATGGTTGACACTCTTTACTTTTGGGGTTTTTGTGCCTTTAAGGAATGTATAGTTGCTGTAAACAATGTAATATTTCTTTAAAGACTATCCATTGCCTGTGTACTCTCATACCTTTTAATGTATTTTCACAATCCACCTCAGTCAATTTGCCCCTCAGACCTTCATAATTTCCTTTGTTCAAATTTAACACCCTGGCTTCAGATTGAAATAACTCACTTTCAAACATAATGTAAAATTCTATCATATTATGGTCACTCATCCCTAAAGGTTCTTTTACAACAAGAATTAATTAGCCCTTTCTCATTACATAATACTCAATCTAAAATAGCCTGTTCTCTCGTCGGTTCCTCAACATACTGCGCTAGAAAAACCATCCCTAACATACTCCAGAAACTCGTCCTCCACGGCATTAGTGCTCATTAGGTTTACCCAATCTATATGCAGATTGAGTCACTTATGATTACTGAATTACCCATGCCACATGCTTCTCTAATCTCCTGATTAATACCATACCCCACGCTACCAATAATGTTTGTTCACCTACAGACAACTCCTACTAATGTTTGCTGCCCCTTGCTGTTTCTTAGCTTCACCCAAACTGATTCCACATTTTGTTCTTCCGATTTGAGATTTTCCTTTACTTGTACGGTGATCCATCTCATTATTAGCCCAACACAACTTCCTTTTCCGTTTTGCCTCTCCTTTCTAAATGTCGAATATCCTTGAATATTCAGCTCCCAATCTTGGTCACCCTGTAGCCACATTTCCATTATGACAATTAGATCATACCCATTTACCTCTGTTTAGGCCTTTAAATCATGCACTGTATTGCAAATGTTGCGTGCATTCAGGTAGAGTGCCCTTAACCTTGTCTTCTTGGCATTCTGAATTCTCAGCCTAGTTAATGCTCGCCTTTGTTTTACCTATCTTCTATTGACATTTGCTACTTTTCTACCTCCTGTTACCAGCCTAACATCCTTCCAATTTGAGCTACCCCTCAGGTTCCCATTGACATGAGTTAATACATTTTGGCAGGAGGGACAAGGAGAGGCATTATAGACTTAATGGCACACAGTTCTAAAGAGAGTGCAGGGACAGAAGAACCTGTGGGGGGGGTGGCGGGGGGAGTTCATGTGCAATCCTATTTGACGATGGAAGGACATACTGAGAGAGTAGTTAGAAAAATCTATGAGATCTTGGGCTTCATAAATAGAGGTATTGTGTACAAAAGCAGGGAAGTTGTGCTGAACCTTTATAAAACCCTGTTTCGGCCACAGCTATAGTATTGTATCCAGTTCTGGTCAGCACACTTTAGGATGGATGCAAGAGTCCTTGACAAGGTGCGGAGCAGATTTACCAGAAAGATCCCAGGGATCAGAAATGTTGGCTACAAGGTTAGGTTGACGAAGTTGATGTTGTTTTACTTGGTGCAAAGGAGGTTAAGGGGAGATTTAATAGAGGTGTACAAAATTAGGAACGCTTTAGATTATATATCCAAAAAAAAGCTGTTCCCATTAGTTGATGGTACAATAACTAGGGGACACAGTTTAAATGTTTTGGGAAAGAGATGCAGGGAGGATGTGAGAAAGAACTTTGTTAAACTGCAAGTAGTAATGACCTGCTATTCACGGTTTACCCCGGTGGTGGAAGTGGAATCGATCAATGACTTCAAAGAGAAATAGGATAGGCACTTGAGCGAAATAAACTAGCAGGGCTACAAGGAAGACCTAGGTAATGGGACTGATAGATTACGCTACAGAGAGCTGACATGGATTCAATGGGACGAATGGTCACCTTCTGATTTGTAATAATGACTCGAGAACATTCTTTATGCATAATTTTTCATTTCAATGATATACTTCCAAATTTATGCCCTCAGCTCATCTGTCCTCCCACTTTTAAAGTTGTTTTCAAATTATTCAGCTCTTGACCAGAATAAATCGAACTACCGATTGCATGCTTTGCAGCTTCATTAAAATCAGTGGACACCATCACTGACAAATCCTTTTCCTCCACATGTTTACTTTATGTTTTTTTTTTCACTCTGTTCCACATTATGTTGATTGTTTTTCCTTCCAGAAAGTCAGTGAGCTCGCTGACAATGGAGATGAGGCTGAAAGCTCCAAACTTCTTCTGAATCTTGTGATGGAGAAAGGTGCTGTGGCCCGAAGAGTGATGTGGGAATCCTTTGTGAAAATGCGCCATGGGGTACCAAAGTTGGACAAAATATTGAAAGAATTAGAGGAATACGGTACCATATAATTCACACTGAATGTAACTTCAAATCAAAAATTACATATTTTTCTAAAATAATCGGCATAGGAGTCCATCAAAATTCTTTTTTTTTAACAGGTCCTGATCTGTCACACTATGCAAACATCGCAGAAGTGACATCAGAAGAACCCAACCACTTGAAGGGTAGGCCATAAAATGAAAATTCATAACAGTTTACTTCATGCTTATTGATCAAAACCTGACTTACAAATTTCTATCAGGGTCAACTTGGAGAAGACACCAAACAAGCGGTAAAACATTAGTTTTCTCTCATTATGCCCCACCTGATTTATTTATTTAGAGATACAGCACTGAAACAGACCCTTCGGCCCACCGAGTCTGTGCCGACCAACAACCACCCATTTATACTAATCCGACAGTAATCCCATATCCCCTACCTACACTAGGTGTAATTTACATATCACCTGTAAGTCTTTGGCTGAGAGAGGAAACCAGAGCACCCGGCGAAAACCCACGCGGTCACAGGGAGAACTTGCAAACTCCACACAGGCAGTACCCAGAATTGAACCCGGGTCCCTGGAGCTGTGAGGCTGCGCTGCTAACCACTGCGCCGCTAACCACTGCGCCACCCATATTTCTGTTCCACTGACCACAATAGATCTGATAATAGGACGCGTCATTAAATAGTCTGATTTTTCCTATATTATGCCTGGGCCCTATGTCCAATTCCCCTCTCAGGGAAAAGAATATTTCAAAGGGTATGTTGACAGCATGGAACTATGTTTGTATTTGACAGTCACTATCAAACGTTCTATGTGGCTTAAATTTCAAATCGTATTGAGATGGGAAGATTTGTAAATTTGCAGATGGTGTCACTGCTCCTGATTATCCAGCTGTAGTTGTGACCAGATATGTGTTCCCAGACATTATCAGCAACTTTAAAAAAACCAAGAATTCAACGTTGGGAGGTTCGGGCAGTGAGAATGAAGGAGATCAAATTGATCATTTTGGGAGTTCATTCGACAGCTGTATTGAGCAAAGAATCATAAAGCCCATTGTTCCCTTTGCTGGCTCTTTCAAAGAGCTTTTGTGGTAGCCCCATTACTCTACTCCTTCACTATAGTCCTGCAATGTCTTCATTTCCATGTATATATACAAATATTTTGTGAAAGTTACTACTGCATCTACCTCTGCCATCCTTTCAGCTCGTGCATTTCAGATAGAAACAAGTCACTGCATAAGATAAGTAATTATCACCTTCCCTCTGGTTCTTTTGCCAATTGTCTTAAACATGTGTTACCAAAGCTTCTGCAATTGGAAGCAGCCTCTCTTCATTTACTGTATAGAACTCCATTATAATTTTGAACATTTTTATTATATCTACCTCATGTCTATTACCATTGTAATAAATCTCCTCTGTGTCTTCTCCAAGGCCTTGTCATCCTTCCAGAAGAGCAGTGCCCAGAATTTGATACAATATTCCATCTGAGGCCTACCCAGTGATTGATAAAAGCTAACCATTACATCATTGCTTTTGTACCTAATGCGTCTATTTCAAATTCCAGATTACTGCACTTTTTGTTGTAAAAAAAAACACACACATCCTCATCAACGCTTCGGAATACATTCAAAGATTTGTTTGTTACATTTGCAGTCCCTCCATTCCTTCTGATTTTGTTTGAAGTTTGTAGAGGGTGTAATACGCCAGATTCAACTGTTTATAATTCCTTGTGTGTCCATTGTAATTGTGTAGGTGTTGGATTCACATAAAGATCAAATCTGGACACAATCTTATCCAACTGACCCACACCTCCCCAGCACAGAATGGCACACACTCTCACTAACACACAAATTAACAGCAGAACCAGGAACGAAATTAGGAAGATCGTCTTTACCATTGGATTCTCTTCTAATTTCGTCCAATATGAAATGCCCAATTTTTGTGAACTGAATGCATGAAAGGTATATAACCCTTAGCTCCACAATTCCGCAAAAGGTATATGGGATAATGTGAGGAAAAGGCATTGAAGTGCATGATCAGTTGTGATCGCATTGAATGGCGGAGCAGGCTCGATGGGCTGAATGTCCTATGTTCCTAAATTCCATTTAAAACTATTACAAATGTGGTTGTTCACTCCCATGAGCTAACTGGTTAGTATTGGCATTAAGGCAACATTATCATGAAAAACATTTTAATTTTCAGAAGTGGATCATATTTAAGCTGTCAATTAACCTGTATTGCAATTTACCATCCGACAAAACTGTATCACGACTGTCTGTTTTAATTGAAGATGCTCAACAACAACACAAGGAAATACTCCGACAGCAAAATGAAACACTTAAATTGAACACTATTCTAATAAAAGAGAAGGTTAAGATTTCCGAGTTGGATGCCCGATACACTGAGCTGACAATCATTTCTCCTATTCGTCATCGGAAACTTGTAGAACATGAACTGCTGGCACGTGGCCGGGATCATGAAGAATGGAGAGAAATGCATCTCCGGAGGGAACTGGAAAAAATCCGCATCGATCAATTGTACAGAAGTAGCTTTTCCCAAGAAGTATGTTTGCTCCATACAACAAAGGGAGATGTTGTGCAATTTAATTCAGGATGTTCAGCTGTTGTCAGTGGAGTCCCGGGAATTGGGAAAACAACACTAATACAAAAAATAGTTTATGACTGGGCCACCGGGAAATTATACCCACACTTCCAATTTGTTTTCAGTTTTAAATTCCGTGAGTTGAACGCCATAAATTGGAAAGCAACCTTGAAGGATCTGATTCTGGTATTCTATCCTTACTTGGTGAATGTTCTGGAAGAACTATGGAAAAATCCAGCCAGTTTGCTGTTCATATTCGATGGTTTGGATGAATTCAAGGACAGCATAGAATTTCTTGACAATCAGGCAGATAGAATACCTCAGTCAATGTGCATGGATCCCGAGTTCCCCTGTGAAGTGTCTGACATTGTGTACAGTTTAATACAGAAAAAGCTGCTCCCAGGATGTTCAGTGTTAGTAACCACCCGCCCCAATGAATTACATTTATTGGAAAAGGCTGAGATCAGTGTTTGGGCTGAAATCCTGGGATTTGTTGGTGATGAACGGAAAGAATATTTCAACAAGTGTTTTGAAGATCAGACGGTGGCAACAGCTGTTTTCAAACACGTGGAGGAGAACGAGATCCTGCACACCATGTGCTACAACCCTTCCTACTGCTGGATCCTCTGTCTGTCACTGGGTCCCTTCTTTGCACAAAGAGACAGGAAACAGCAGCAAGTTCCCAAGACCATCACCCAGCTATATTCCTACTATATTTACAACATTCTGAAAAACCATGGCCGAGAGATTGAAAACCCCCGTGATGTGTTACTGAAGATCGGTGAGATGGCTTTCACAGGAGTCAACGAAAAAGTCATTGTGTTTCGGAATGAAGATTTGATCAAATACAATCTTCAACCTTCCCAGTTCCTGTCTGGGTTCATGTTGGAAATTTTGGAGAGGAATGATTCTGCCCAGAGCATGGTGTACACGTTCCTCCATCTCACTATCCAAGAGTTTGTAGCCGCACTTGCTCATTTCTTGACTCCAGATCCCGACGACATCTGGAAACTCCTCAGTGCACCCCACAGCAAAGAAGATGGGCGATTTGAGATATTTTTACGTTTTGTTGCTGGTCTCTCCTCCCCACAGGCAGCTCGACCCCTGGAGGAGTTTCTAGGTCCATTTCCTCATCAAACCACCTGCCGAGTGATTGACTGGGTGAAGGAGAAGGTTGAAGAACAGATTCGAAAGACAGGGAGTAAAACTGGTAAAAGGGGTCTCCTAAACACATTGCACTACCTGTTTGAGTGTCAGAATAAAGCACTGGCACAGACCACACTGGGATCTGTGGAAACACTTAAATTTGGAGATTCTGACTCACAAAAGGCATTGCCACTGACTCCGATTGACTGTGCAGTCTTGTCTCATGCCATTGGCCTCTGCCAGACAATAAAACAACTCGATCTGCGGAACTGTTTCATTCAGTGTGAAGGACTCCAGCGGTTGGAACCAGCACTCCACAAATGCCAGGTGTTGAGGTAACTCATTATTTGTTACTGTAATGGTTAATTGAATTATTACAAAGTTGTTTACTTTGTAAGTTAAAGAAAATAACTGCACTTCAGGAAAACTAGGCAATGCACAATTCACCTGTAATTTAAAAAAAAACTAACTCGAGCAGGGCATTACACTGAGCAACAAAATGAGAACAGAACCTTTCCAACAAGAACTTCATGGCGAATAATTATTTCGGACTGATAGAGTTTACTTATGATACAGTGATCTAGAAAATACATCTTACTGAATAAAAAGAATCAGAAAAACAATGTGCAAAAACACAAAAGATATTATAGTTAATAATCTGAAATGGGATACATTTACCATATTACCTAGAAGCAGAATGAGTAACCAAGCTAAAGACCATGCACGCTATACATCCTGCCTGATATTTCATTCAATTTGCTAATATCAGGAGTGGTGTTGAGATGTGACACTCCCCATTTAGTGCTTCTACCCAAGAGGAATTTCTGTCCAGTTAATTCACGGTTTGTAAGAAAAGTCCTGTCTAGAAGGAAAACTTCCTGCATTCAGAAAAATGTTGCACTTTTCGCAATTGTAATTTAAAAAAATTATCCACAACCCAACACATTAAATAATGACTGTGCGGACTGGCTACATTACAGGCAGGTGGGGAAAATGTCAACATTAATGCATTCAGGATTTTACATTAAGTTGGTTTTGCCTGCATGGCCTTGTTGTTGGCACAGAATTTACGAACAGTCTGCTCAAAATATAGCATTTAACGGAACTGAAACAGAAAGAGTTTAATTGGAAATAAAATGATGAAATTCCCTCCTCTATAAAAAAGAATGTGTAGGCATTCAAAACGTGCACAAACGTGTAAAGCATGAATTTCCCACGTTACATAATAACTGGAACGGATTTTACAGCAACACTTAGCATTGTTTCACAATATTCCTCACTGGGAAATATTATACAGAGTAATATAATGCACAAAGTATCAATATAGGAAATTACTGCTTTGCAGTTAGTTAGTGGAAGAGGGCGACCATTCACGTAAAATCGGATGGTTCAGAAGCAATAGAAATGAGACACGTTTATTCAAACATCACAGGGCTGCAGGAGGGTAAAACTGATGATCAGGGATGCAGACCGGACTGAGGGACGTTTCATGGCTTCACACAGTCAATACCTCATTGAATGAAAGTAAATACTTCAGTCCCCCCAATATATGGCAAACCGGAACTAACCCAGTTTCATTTTCTGTTTGGTCATTTCACTTTCTCCGTGCTCCTGTAATACCTGTTAAAGAGAGAGAGAGAGAGAGCAACCAATGTATTCGATCCGATGCCCGTTTCAGTTTATTTCTCACCCCCTGTCTGCTTTTTTCAGGTTGGAGGGAAATGATCTTGGAGATTCTGGAGTGAAGCTGCTATCTGTGGTTCTGAAGAACCCTGAATGTAAAATACAGGCAGTTGGGTGAGTACTAGATGGTATTTATGATAACTAGATGTTTAATACTGTACATTATTATCAGTACCAGCAATAGCCTGATTAATAGACACTGAAAATTGCCGTGATACATATTATACCCCTCACAAATACACAGTCTGTTCCCCCTCTCTCTCTCACACATATCCCCAGGTTGGCTGACAACAATCTCACAGATTTTTGCATTGAGGATCTCGCCTCTGCTCTCAGTACAAATCGATCACTGATGGGGCTGTACCTGGGTTATAACAAACTGCGATGTTCAGGAGTGAAACTACTGTCTCAGGCTCTGAAGAACCTAGAATGTGAAGTCCAGAGGCTGTCGTGAGTATTAGATTGTGTGAGATTATATTTATAATCACTGGATCTCATAATAAAATTTTAGCATTAATAAATCAGGCAATCATGCTTCATTCTCTGCATATTGGAGAGAATAATTATTTACATGAAATGTAATAATATTCCTGTTTTGCCATTTTATCTCTTTGTTTCTTCCTCCCTGATCCCCAGTCTGAATAGTAATGGTCTCACAGATTGTTGTGCCGAGGATCTCGCCTCTGCTCTCTCTACAAACCTGTCACTGACGGATCTGAACCTGAACGACAATAAACTGAGAGATTCAGGAGTAAAACTATTGTCTGCTTGTCTGAGCAAGCCCGACTGTAAAATACAGGAACTGTGGTACGTACCAGACTGTGTGAGATTGTATTCACAATGCCTCTATTTCTAAAGCTGTTCAGCGTTATTATTATTTGATATAGAATTATGGACAGATATTGCGTACTTACTGTGATTTTTGTTTTCTCTCTCCGTCTCTTACTCCCTTTCACTGTTCCTCAGACTAGGTAATAATGATCTCACAGATTCATGTACCGAGAATCTAGTCTCTGCTCTCAGTACAAACCAGTCACTGACAGTTTTGTCCCTGCAGTCAAATTCCTTCACAGACCAATCTGTTCCCGCTTTCTGCCACCTCATAATGACCTGCAGGAGTCTGGAGCGGATCTGGTGAGTGTTTGTGTTAATGTTTGTATGTAATTCCATGTATTACAATAATGTACAGCACAGAAGCAGGGGATTTGGACCAACTGGTCGATGCCAGAGTTTATGGTCCACATGAAATTCCACCTGCCCTCTTCGTATAACCCTACCAGCAGAACCATTTATTTCTTTCTCCCTAACGTTTGCATCTAACGGCCTCTAAAATGCATCTATGTTCTTTGTATCATCTGTTCCTTGTGGTAACAAGTTCCACATTCCAGCTACTCTTTTGGTCAAGATGTTTCTTCTAAAGGTACTTTTAGATTTATTGCTCACTATCTTATGTGTATGGCCACTAGATGTAGTCAGCACCTGAACTGGAACATCTTCTGTGTGTCTACCTTATCAACCCCTTTCATTATCTCACTACTTAGTCTTCAGTTTTCGAAAAAAAAGAGGCCCAGACTGTTCAGCCTTTCCAATAAATGTATATCATCTCAATTCTGGTATCTTCCGTGCAAATCATTTCTCACCTTCTCCAGTGACTCTACATCCTTTTTCTATAAAATGGAGAGCATCATTTTGAGCAGTAGTCTAAGTACAGTCTAATCAAGATTCGATAGAAGTATAAAATAAGTAATTTGATTTTGTTTCTGTAGTTCTATTCTTATAAAAACAAGCCCCTGTAATTGATTTGCTTTTTGATGGCCGTACAAATCTGCCTCGTGAGTTTGAGAGATTTGCATAACTGCACCCTCAGATCCCTTTTCTCTTCTAACTCATTTAGACTCTTACTAATCAGGGAGTATGTGTGGCCTCATCATTCTTCCTGTGAAGATGTAACAACTCTCAATTAGGTAGTTTGAAATTCATTTGCCATTCACACGACAATTAGCTCAGTCTATTCATGTCTTCTTGCATTTTGTTGCAGTCTTCCTCAGTATTTATTTTTATATTCGTTCGTAGGATATGGGCGTCGCTGGCAAGGCCGACATTTATTTCCCATCTATAATTTCGCTTGAGCAGCATTTCACGTGATGTAAGTACACGTGCTGTTAGAGAGAGTGCTCCAGGATTTTGACCCAGCGACGGTAAAGGAACATCATCATAGTTCCAAGTCAAGATGGTGTGTAATTTTGGAAGGGGACCTGCAGGTGGTAGTGCTCACATGTGTCTGCTGTCCTTTTTCATATCTAGCTGGAACAGGTCGTGGATTTGTAAGGTACTGTCGATGGAGTTGCTGCAGTGCATCTTTAGATGGTACACACTGCTGCCACTGTGTACCAGTAGTGGAAGGAGTGAATGTTAAGGTGGTGGATGGGGTACCAGTCAAGCAAACTGCTTTGTCCTGGATGATGTTGAACATCTTTCTTGTTGTTGGAGCAGCATTCTTCCAGGCAGGTGGGGAGTATTCCATCACACTCCTGACTTGTGCCTTGTCTTTGAGGAGTCAGGAGATGACTGTGTGTGGCGATGTTATTGCCATTAAATGTCAAGGGAAATGTTGACAGTCACTCTTGTTGGAGAAGGTCATTGCCTGGTGCTTGTGTGGAGCGAATATTCATTGCCACATATCAACCCAAGCCTGAATGTTGTCAAAATCTTCCTATACGTGGGCACGAACTGCTTCATTATCTGAGGACTTGCAAAATGTACTGAGCAGTGTGCAATCATCAGTGAACATCCCATTTCTGACCTTATCAGGGAGGCAAAGCCATTGTTGAAACAGTTGAAGATGTTTGGGCCCAGGACACTCCCCTGAGGAACACCTGCAGTGATGTCCTGGGATTGAGGTGTTAGTCCTCAAAGAACCACAACCATCTTCCTTTTTTTCGAGGCATGACACTAACCTATGGAGCGTTTCCCCCCCGATTCCCATTAATTTCACATCTGCTAGGGCTCTTTGACATAATACTGGTTCAAATGCTGCCTTGATGTCAAGGCCAATCCACACTCACCTCACCTATGGAGTTCAGCTTTTTTCCCCCATCATTAGTTCAAGGCTCTCCTGAGGTCTAGAGCCGAGTGATCCTGGTGGAATCCAAACTGAGCAGGTTACTGCTGAGTAAGAGACATTTGATCATATTCTCAATGTCTCATTCCATCACTTTGCTGATGTTTGAGAGTGGACTGGTGGTGTAGCAATTGGCCACTGTGGATTTGTCTTGCCTTTTTGTGGGCAGGTTTGCCCGTTAGATGCCAGTGTTGTGGCTGCACTGGAATAGTTTTGGTGGGGGCGTAACTAATTCTGGAGCACAATTCTTCAGCCCATAGCCTTTTCTGGATCCTGTGCCTTCAGCCGTTTATTAATATCAACAGGAGTGAACTGAACTGGCTCAAGACTGGAATCTGTGATGTTGGGGATCTCAGGACAAGGCCACGCTAAATCATCCACTCAACAGTAACTGTACTATTGTTTCCTGAACTTGTTTAATCTCATTTTTTGAAAGAGAAAGGAAGGTTAATTTTACAATTGAGCCATTGCTAATCCTGGAACCAGTGTTAGTTATCCAGCACGGGGGGATGGGTGAATGGGACTTGTCGAGAGTTAAGATACAGGCAGCTGCGTTTTGTACGATTTCAAGCTGACTCAAGGTAGATTGTGTGGAGCCAGCCAGAGTGCGTTGAGCTATGTCAAGTCTGGAGGTAACAAAGACATTGACGATGATTTCAGGAGCAGATAAACTGAGGCAAGGAAGAAGACAGACAAAGGTGGAAATGAGAAGTCTTAGCGGTGGCACAGGTATGTAGTCAGAAGCTCATATCTGAATTGAATGTGACACCAAGGTTGTGAACAGTCTTTTTCAGCCACAGATGTTTACCAGGAAGTGAAATAAAGTCGGTGGCTGCGGAACAATGTTTGTGAGGCCTGCCCAATAGTTAGTTGGAAGAAATTTCTGCTTATCCAGTACTGGATGTGGGGCAACCAAGCTGACAAGTAAAGGATTTTTTACAGGGGTCAACAGAGGTGGTCGTGAGGTAGAGCTGGGTGTCATCAGTGTACATGTGAAAACTGACGTCGTGTCTTCAAATGATGTCACTGAGGAGCAGCATGTAGATGATCAACAGGAGGGACTCCGGGATAGGTGGTCCGGGGACACTAGAGATAACGTTGAGAGTGGAAAGAGAAACCATTGCTGGTAATTCTCTGGCTCCAATGGTGTGCACATGAATGGAAACAAGTGGATGCATTCCTACATAACTACACCCTGATGGAGAATTGTTGGAGGAAGAGAGTGTGGTCAATCCTATTAAAAGCTGCAGACAGGTCGGGAAACAATAGCATAACCCTGTTATACTCCCATAGGATGCCATTTGTAACTTTGAAAACCGTTTTGGTGTTGTAGCAGGGATGGAAACCTGATTGGAGCGATTCAAATGTAGCTTGAGGGTAGATGGACAGGCATTTTAGAGGTTACAGCGTATTCAAGGGGTTTGGAAAGAAAAGAAGGTTGGAAATGGGGCAGTCGTTTGCAATGGGGTGGGGTCAAAGGCAGTTTACTTTTGGGAAGAGGGGCGATGACGGCATATTTTTAAGGAAAGAGATATAATGCCTGAGGAGAAAACGTTGATGACAGTATGGGAACCACAAAGGGAAGATTGGTGGTCAGCAGTTTAGTTGGAATAGGATCCAAAGAGCAATAGGTAGGTCCCGTGGACAAGATGAGCTCAGAAAGAGCATGAGGGGAGATCGGTGAGAAACTAGAGAAAGATGTGAGTTCAGGGCTGGGCTGAGGAAATGTGGTTCTGTGGTGAAATATATAGCCAGGTGTGGAAGCTTCATTTAAGGAGCAAACCCATGTTCTGGAGGGATTTGGGGAGAGCAACGGTGATAGCTGATCCACTGATAGAGTCCACACCGTCAACACTAAGAGGTATGAGTTCGCCGGGAAAGAGATTGGCGATGTTAGACCCAGTTTATGTAATGGGTGGCGATGTCAGTGAGAGAGTAGGATGGGGAGGTTGGGGTTGCTGAGTGTAATGAAGCAGCCATAATGCCTTGATTGGCCCTTTCCAAGATTCCCAGAGAGACCCAGAGGGAAACCATCGGCTTATCTAAGAACGAGTCCAGCCTGATACAGAGGCAGGAGGTTGGGGAGGTCCAGCAGTGTTGTACTGTTGGGAAGGTAGAGTACCCAAGAAGGGAGAAATGAAAACAAACTTGATGACAGGAGAGATGAATCTAGGAGTGCTAAAGAGAAAACAATTTAAAAGTGGGGGGGGGGAGCAAAAAAGTGGAGAATGAAGCGATGTACTCAGTCTTTACCAGCATTCAAAACACACACGCAAATGGACAAGGGTAACTCAATTCTCAAGCACTTGGTTACAAAGCAAATATGAGGAAAGATAAAAGGGGAATTGAGAAGAGACAATAAGGAGGGAGTTCACAGTTAAATTCATAGGTTGTGCAGACGGATGGTGGAGTCGGCATGAAACATTGGCAAAATGTTGCCAAGTTAAAAGACAGGTGTGGTAAATGTGAGAAATCCACAACCTGTTTGAAGATATTTGGAAGTATTAGCGGACAAACTACTGGAGGTATTCATGTGGATGTGAAGATCCAGGAGGTGTGTTGGATCAATCGCGTGAGTTGAAGATCACCATAAGATGCAGAGCATTGGAAAATCTCGGACCAGGAGTGAGAAACTTGGTCAGGAACCAAACCGTAGCTCAAGCTGAAGCTGAAAAACAATAGAATCCATAGGCTAAAATGGTGGGGGAAGGGTTTCTAACTGATCAGTCACTTTATAATGTAAACAACTGAGCAGCAGATCAGAGACACAGCAGCTGAGTCTAACGGTGTAGTCCAGTCGAGAAGAATAGTTTTGATATCCAGAGAAGTCCAGGAATTTGAAAGCAAAATATGATAAACGATCCAATATTCAATGAGGAAAACAAAGAGCAGACATGGACAGTGTGGCCAGTGACCCACAAAGCTGTAAACTAACAGTTAGCATTTCTCAGGTTCAAATTAATTCACTATTATAGCCAGGTGAACTTAAACAGTGAAAGAGAGCATATTGGGAGAGATGGGACAAAGGAGGATTGCAACAGATGATCAAAGACAAAGAAACACTGTAAGGAGCTTTGTCAGGAGCGAAGCGCCCAGATGTTATCAGCACCAATCAAATTCAATAATTCTAAATGTTGTTACGATCATCTAGTTTCATGATTTATATATTTTTTTAGAGGTAACTTATAGTATTGGGGAAATTAAATTTGGAAATGTAAGGTAAACAAAACTTCAGAATTCAGAAGTTGCAAGACCACCTAAGGTATTTACACTTCAAAGGTCTTCTGTTCAAATAGAAATGAGTAATTCAGGGAGGGGCCTTGGTTGGAATTCTGGGAACTTCTGAATATAAAATTTTTCCAGAAGAGTTCTGGGTGTCACCAGTCTAGGAGGAGATAGAAAACAGTGAAAGAGAAAGATAAACAGAAAACTAGCAGCCAGTGGGTTGCAGCAATTGAATCTCAAAGCTAACGGATTTTGGGAACCGGGGAGTTTCTGTTTTTGAAGACTATATGTGTGACCATCAGTGATGCCTCTACTTGCATTGGGAGTTCACAAACGTAAATGGGTAAAGGGGGTTTAAACGGAGTGCACAGTGGTTAGCACCGCAGCTTCACAGCTCCAGCAACCCGGGTTCAGTTCTGGGTACTGCCTGTGCAGAATTTGCAAGTTCTCCCTGTGACCGCGTGGGTTTCCACCGGGTGCTCCGGTTTCCTCCCACAGCCAAAGACATGCAGGTTGATAGGTAAATTGGCCATTGTAAATTGCCCCTAGTGTAAGTAGGTGGTAGGAGAATGGTGGGGATGTGGTAGGGAATATGGGGTTAATGTAGGATTAGTACAAATTGCAGTGCATAAAGTTCAAACTTCGAAGCTGCAGATAAAAAAATGGAAATGCTTTGAGAAAATTATTATTATTATGTATGTACATAATAATACATAGCTTTCAAGATGGCTCCTGGGCTGGAAGCTCCCTAGGAAGCTCCCTTGCTGTTCAACTCTATCCATGGCCATCTGCTCCCATCCCTAACGTTTTCTCCCCCAATCTGCCCTCTTAAACTGTTTAAATTCCCCTGGCTCTTTAAATCAGTTCATTTTAGCCCTATCTAAAAGTTAACAGTTAGTTTAGTGTATGTTACCTGGGCCCACTGCCCTCCCCCAGCCACACCTGCTCTTTGTTTTCTCAATGAAATTGATCCGGATGAAACTGACGAGAACAGCTGCCGATACTTTAATCTCCGATCCTGCTGTCTTCACAGTCCAGAGTGTCTGCAGCCACGGCATGCGGTAAGTCCATTGAGGTGAAGAAGGAACTGCGGGACCCGAGAGAAGTCCTGGGAAAAGGTGCCCCGAACACCCAAAACATCCACGAACGGCCCCCCCGGCCGCAACTTCAAAGCGCCCGCGGGAGATGGCTCGGAGAGCATCTGCAGCGCACTGTCGGCAATGCTGCATGCCTTTATTTAAACCACTGCAAAAAAAAAAACCCTTAGCAAATGTAATCACCTCTAAGTCTGCCAAATGATGCTTCACCTCCCGAAGGACGTGGATGAGCTTTCCGGACGTCGATGGTGGGCACTGAGGAAATGGCTTATTACCTGCACCAGATTCCACCCCCCCCTCCCCCCCCCCCTTTACCCCCCTTCCACCCCCCCCCCCCACCCCGTCCCCTTCCCTGCTCCACCCTCTCAGCTCACCCCCTCACAACCCCGTCCCAGCCCGCCCCCCCTCGCACCATCTTCACCCCGCACCCCCTTCCCCTGCACCCCCCCCACCCCCTCCCTCTACCCCTCCCCCTTGCATCCCCTCCTCCCACCGGCACCATCCTACACCTGTGTAGGGGCCCCAACAACCCCACTGCCTTGTGGGCGTCTCGGGAGAGACCAAGGCTAAGGGAGTAAACCCTAACAGAAAATCCGGAGCGGAACCCCGTAGGCGGTCATGTGTCACCTTTGGCATGTTTCCGGCAGTTCCTGCAGCCATACTGGTGCCAAACGTCGTGTCCTGCACTCCTTTGGACCCCACCAGAAAGGCCGAGAGGGGGGTTTTGACGACTGGGCAACTCTCAACCTCCATAAATTTGCCCAGGCATGCGCCATGGAGAGGTCACTCCATAGTTGCCTCACAGCGACTGAAACAACACGGAAGGCAGCAGTTACGGGTTATAAGTCCAGATAAATTGGCGTAGAAACTGGGCGCCACGGGTTGCCTTTGTCGGTGGGAGAGGTCATTGCACCTCACTGGACAGCTACCGCCCGCCTCAAACCGGGCAGCCCCCGGTCAATAAGGTTCTGTCCCGCCACAGTCTGCCTGCTTCAATGGGTGCTTGGAGCTCAGGGTCATTGCCCGAAAGGTGGACTGATACACCGCACCAAACAACATGAAAAAAGGAAAGAAGGTACCAGCCCTTCGCTTTGCAAGCTGGAACGTCAGAACTATGTGTCCTGGCCTGTCGGAAGACCTTACACAAATCAACGATTCTCGGAAGACCGCCATCATTAACAACGAGCTCAGTAGACTCAATGTGGACATTGCAGCACTTCAGGAGACTCGCCTCCCCGCGAGTGGCTCTCTAGCAGAGCAAGACTACACCTTCTTCTGGCAGGGCAGGGATCCTGAAGAACCAAGACAGCATGGAGTGGGCTTCGCCATCAGAAACTCCTTGCTCAGCATGATAGAGCCTCCCTCAAATGGCTCGGAACGCATACTGTCCATCCGACTGCTCACCACCTCTGGTCCAGTACACCTACTCAGCATCTATGCTCCAACACTCTGTTCCACACCTGAAGCTAAAGACCAGTTCTATGAACAACTCCATAACATCATTAGCAGCATCCCCAACACCGAACACCTATTCCTGCTGGGGGACTTTAATGCCAGGGTTGGGGCCGACCATGACTCATGGCCCTCCTGCCTTGGGCGCTATGGCGTTGGAAGGATGAATGAGAACGGGCAGAGACTGCTTGAGTTGTGTACCTATCATAACCTCTGCATCACCAACTCGTTCTTTCACACTAAACCCTGTCACCAGGTTTCATGGAGGCACCCAAGATCACGTCGTTGGCACCAGCTAGACCTCATTGTCACAAGGCGAGCCGCCTTAAACAGTGTTCAAATCACACGCAGCTTCCACAGTGCGGACTGCGACACCGACCACTCCCTGGTGTGCAGCAAGGTTAGACTCAGACCAAAGAAGTTGCATCATTCCAAGCAGAAGGGCCACCCGCGCATCAACACGAGCAGAATTTCTCACCCACAGCTGTTACAAAAATTTCTAAATTCACTTGTAACAGCCCTTCAAAACACTCCCACAGGGGATGCTGAGACCAAGTGGGCCCACATCAGAGACGCCATCTATGAGTCAGCTTTGACCACCTACGGCAAAAGTGCGAAGAGAAATGCAGACTGGTTTCAATCTCATAATGAAGAGCTGGAACCTGTCATAGCCGCTAAGCGCATTGCACTTTTGAACTACAAGAAAGCCCCCAGCGATTTAACATCCGCAGCACTTAAAGCAGCCAGAAGTACTGCACAAAGAACAGCTAGGCGTTGCGCAAACGACTACTGGCAACACCTATGCAGTCATATTCAGCTGGCCTCAGACACCGGAAACATCAGAGGAATGTATGATGGCATGAAGAGAGCTCTTGGGCCAACCATCAAGAAGATCACCCCCCTCAAATCTAAATCGGGGGACATAATCACTGACCAACGCAAACAGATGGACCGCTGGGTTGAGCACTACCTAGAACTGTACTCCAGGGAGAATGCTGTCACTGAGACTGCCCTCAATGCAGCCCAGCCTCTACCAGTCATGGATGAGCTGGACATACAGCCAACCAAATCGGAACTCAGTGATGCCATTGATTCCCTAGCCAGCGGAAAAGCCCCTGGGAAGGACAGCATTACCCCTGAAATAATCAAGAGTGCCAAGCCTGCTATACTCTCAGCACTACATGAACTGCTATGCCTGTGCTGGGACGAGGGAGCAGTACCCCAGGACATGCGCGATGCCAACATCATCACCCTCTATAAAAACAAAGGTGACCGCGGTGACTGCAACAACTACCGTGGAATCTCCCTGCTCAGCATAGTGGGGAAAGTCTTTGCTCGAGTCGCTCTGAACAGGCTCCAGAAGCTGGCCGAGCGCGTCTACCCTGAGGCACAGTGTGGCTTTCGTGCAGAGAGATCGACTATTGACATGCTGTTCTCCCTTCGTCAGATACAGGAGAAATGCCGTGAACAACAGATGCCCCTCTACATTGCTTTCATTGATCTCACCAAAGCCTTTGACCTCGTCAGCAGACGTGGTCTCTTCAGACTACTAGAAAAGATCGGATGTCCACCAAAGCTACTAAGTATCATCACCTCATTCCATGACAATATGAAAGGCACAATTCAACATGGTGGCTCCTCATCAGAGCCCTTTCCTATCCTGAGTGGTGTGAAACAGGGCTGTGTTCTCGCACCCACACTTTTTGGGATTTTCTTCTCCCTGCTGCTTTCACATGCGTTCAAATCCTCTGAAGAAGGAATTTTCCTCCACACAAGATCAGGGGGCAGGTTGTTCAACCTTGCCCGTCTAAGAGCGAAGTCCAAAGTACGGAAAGTCCTCATCAGAGAACTCCTCTTTGCTGACGATGCTGCTTTAACATCTCACACTGAAGAATGCCTGCAGAGTCTCATCGACAGGTTTGCGTCTGCCTGCAATGAATTTGGCCTAACCATCAGCCTCAAGAAAACGAACATCATGGGGCAGGATGTCAGAAATGCTCCATCCATCAATATTGGCGACCACGCTCTGGAAGTGGTTCAAGAGTTCACCTACCTAGGCTCAACTATCACCAGTAACCTGTCTCTAGATGCAGAAATCAACAAGCGCATGGGTAAGGCTTCCACTGCTATGTTCAGACTGGCCAAGAGAGTGTGGGAAAATGGCGCACTGACACGGAACACAAAAGTCCGAGTGTATCAGGCCTGTGTCCTCAGTACCTTGCTCTACGGCAGCGAGGCCTGGACAACGTATGCCAGCCAAGAGCGACGTCTCAATTCATTCCATCTTCGCTGCCTTCGGAGAATACTTGGCATCAGGTGGCAGGACTATATCTCCAACACAGAAGTCCTTGAAGCGGCCAACATCCCCAGCTTATACACACTACTGAGTCAGCGGCGCTTGAGATGGCTTGGCCATGTGAGCCGCATGGAAGATGGCAGGATCCCCAAAGACACATTGTACAGCGAGCTCGCCACTGGTATCAGACCCACCGGCCGTCCATGTCTCCGTTATAAAGACGTCTGCAAACGCGACATGAAATCGTGTGACATTGATCACAAGTCGTGGGAGTCAGTTGCCAGCATTCGCCAGAGCTGGCGGGCAGCCATAAAGACAGGGCTAAATTGTGGCGAGTCGAAGAGACTTAGTAGTTGGCAGGAAAAAAGACAGAGGCGCAAGGGGAGAGCCAACTGTGCAACAGCCCCAACAAACAAATTTCTCTGCAGCACCTGTGGAAGAGCCTGTCACTCCAGAATTGGCCTTTATAGCCACTCCAGGCGCTGCTTCACAAACCACTGACCACCTCCAGGCGCGTATCCATTGTCTCTCGAGATAAGGAGGCCCAAAAGAAGTACAAATGGGTGGTTGTTGGTTTGCACAGACTCAGTGGGCCGAAGGGCCTGTTTAAGTGCTGTATCTTTAATAACCAAATTAGTGGAAGATCCGAGAAACCTCCTCCCTACAAGTGTGCTGTGCAGCTGTTCCCAGAACAAGAGCATAACCTTCAGCAGTCTGATAAGTAGCCACTGATTTTCTGGGTAGAAGTCAATGTGGAAATGGGACAGTTTATTATACTTTTCGATTTCTTTAAAGTATGTGACTACCTGAGATAGTCTTCAGTTAGTATTGCTTCTTTGTTTAACTCTTGTACAGTAAAGGTTTTTGTTCAAAAACTGAAAGCTCCTGGCGTAATTCTTTCAGTTAATACCTGGGGGTTCGAATTTGCTTTTTTTTTTAAAGAAAGTTACTGGTCTCAATCGAAATTGCATCATGACATTTGTAACCTGACTGTGTTTCTTTATTCCTTACCTCAGTCTGATCAAGACATTCGTCTCCTGTTTCTTTTATCTTTAGGCTTCCTTTATTTCTAATGGACCCTTTTCCCCATCTTATTAGTTTAAAGTCTTGGCCATAGCCCCATTTAACCTTTCTGCTGGACTCCTGTCCAACTCTGTTTCATATTGAGCCTGTCCCAGTACTACAGTTCCTTGTTGTCCTGGTACTTATCTCAGAATCAGGTGAAATGGAACCACGCCCTCCCACACAACTTGTTCAAGCACATAAAATATTCAAGAAATTCTGACATTGAATGTTCACTTTACCTGTATTGATCAGTGTAATATTAACCACAGATTCCCTGTTATTTACCCTATTGTGTATTATGTTTATTTTCTATCTAAACATTAATATGTTGCAGGCTGGGTGAGAATTTGTTTTGTTCCACCGGGAAGGAACAGTTGCAGTTGCTGCAGGAATCCAGATGTAGCCTGAGAGTGGAAATGTGATCAGTTCCTTATTTGAACAGTATCGGGCTCCTCATAAAGTTGTTGTCTACTGATATCAACATAATTCTTCTCATTGTATGAATATTATTGAAATAATTTTACTTGTAATAGTAATGTAATTCCTTGTCTCAATATCAGATAATATGTCTTATATAAACATGGATGGCAATATTATTGGCCGGTTCATATGCACATTATTGGTTTCATTTGCTGAGTCTTATCAATCTCATTACATGAACATTGTCCATATCATCACAAACAGCAATTGTCTTACTTTAAATCAGCACTATTCTCATAACAGTACCACTATTCACCTAACGATGGACACATTATTGGTCTCAATATAGGAACACCATTGGTCTCATCATATATACATTATTTATCATATGAACACTTTTGACCACATTCATTGAACATTACAGGTACCAAAGTAACAACACTGTTGGCCAGAAAATAGGACCCGTTTTCATCTCATTATCTCCTCTGACAGGATATTCAGTCACTCAAGTGCAAGGACAGCCGATATGAGTAAATCTGGTGCAGAAATGGCATAAGCACCCATCATGGAATTGTTTAGGACTTTTTGCGCCTCAATCCCCTCTCCATGCAACCACCACTCATCCATGATGAACCTCAGATTATTTTCTACACTACTAATCATCTCCTGAACCCGATCTCCCTTGCCCACCAAGTCAAACATTTTCCCGCACTCCCTCTGCCCTAACTGAGAGCCAGTGCATTTCCCGTTTCTCTCTTTTGTGCTCTACTGTCCTACGTGAGACCACCTTGTCTATGAGATCTACCTTCTGCTCCCTATACACCCACAGAATAGCTGATGGTCCAACTTCTCTTTGTGGATCCCAAGCAAGCTAATATTGTAAATTATTCCATCTCCTCTGTCATAGCAGGAAACTGCACCCTCTCCAACATCTCTTTCTTCTCCAAAGTTCTTGAACACATTGTTGCCTCTGAGCTATGCCCAACCTTCCTGAAACTCAATGTTTGAATCTCTCCAATCAAGTAACATGTCTAACACAGCAGTTCTAATCACATTCACAAAGGACATTGTCGATGACCACAATGCATTATCTACTATCATTGCCCTTGATTGCTCCACAGTTTTCAACACCCTCGACAAAAGCATTCTCCTTAGATATTTCTTCTCTCTTGCTGCCCTTGCTGAGAACAATACTAAACTATCCAATTGCAGCTAAAGTGCATCCTGCAATGTATTATCTTACCCCTACCACCAGTAGCTACTGAATTCCCCAAGGGATCTACTCTTAAACGCTTGTCCACATTTCACAATATCAGTCGTAGATATGGGTCACCTTCTTCATGCATAGCAACAATGCTTGAGTCTGCCTCTACAATACCTCTGTTGGTCTCTACGTTGCCGCTGCGCTGTACAATTCCTTGGCCAAGCTCATGTTTCACGTTCTGGTTCTTTTTCAGGACTGATTTCTAGCCTTTACTTAATAGTCACATAAAGAATTAGAAGGAACAGCGAAATAACCACAACATATCACTAGCACGCACTGCACACTGCTGTACTCTGAATGTATTGCCACAGTGACTTCTGTTGATTCATCACACAAACCATGAATAGGATACAAAGATAAAATAGAGGGTTTAATTGTAAGAGCCTTTGAAACCCCCTTCTTCAGCCACAGTCATGTGGGATGTCATTTGTGACTTTGATTGCAGCCGTTTCAGTACTATTGCAGGGGCGGAAACCTGATTGGAGGGAGTCAAACATGGACATCCGGGAAAGATGGACACTGATTTGGGAGGCAACAAGGATCTTGGAGATGAAAGGGGATGATGATGGCTAGATCTTCGCAGACAAAAATCAAGGGAAGATTCAGCTCTAGCGGTGCTGGCACGCTTCCTGGTGGCTAATCTGTCCAGATGTGGAGGTTCTTGAATATTTAAGGCATAGGAATTCTTGACCTGGGGGAGCCCGGGCAGAAACATCTTCCTTCCTTAAATATGGAGAGCCAAACTTCACACAGTATTGCAGGTGTTGTCTCACCAAATCCCTCTACAATTGTAGCAAGACTTCTTTATTCTTGTGCTCCAATCCCCTTGCAATAAAGAGCGACATGAAATTTTCTTCCCAATTGCTTGCTGTATTTGCATGCTAACTTTCTGTGTTCATTGTATGAGTACAGTCAAATTCCCCAATTGCGGATGCTTTGTGGATTTAGAAAAAAAAAATCATTGTGTTACTGTTCCCAGCCCAGTTTAAGTGGAACCCATCACAACTCAGTAGTTTTCCCTTTCCTTTATACTGGTGCCAGTGTCCCATGAATTAAAACACCTTCTTTTCACATCACACTTTAAGCCACATCATTTATTCTCTAATCTGCTTGACCCTATTCCACTTGGCACCTGGCTCAGGTAATAATCCAGAGGTGATTGCCATTGATGTTCAGCATTTTAATTTGGACTCGAACTCCTCAAACTCTCTCAGCAGAACATCATTCATAGTTCTCCCGAGGTCTTTTGTTCCTACGTGGACTACGACAACTGGATCCTCTCTCTCCCAATCCAATTTAACCCTGGCACCGGGTGGGTAACAAAACCTTTGGAGCTCCCAGTCACGGTTGCAGAGAGCAGTATCTATCCCCCTGACGATACTGTCTCCTATTAATACCACATCCCTTTTGCTCCCCCACTTGAATGGCTTCCTGCATGGAGGTCCTACAGTTTACCCTAGAGTCCTTGATCTCTTTCGCAAAGGTTGCAAGCTCCTAGTACCGGTTGGTCAAAGTCAAGGGATGAGGCTCCTTGATCACTCCATGCTGGATCCGCATATATGCCTGACTCGCGGTCACATCCTCCTGTCCCTAACCATTGACCAACTCTTCAGTTCTATGTAAGCTCGGGGAGGGGGGTGGTGGGGTGACTGCCTCCAGGATTAAAGTGTCCATGTAACTCTCCCCCTCTCTGATATCAACATAAGTCGACTCTGATTGATTGAGGCGTTGCCAAGGAGAATACACCAGGGCAAGTTTGTCCCCCACTATTTTGTTTAAATCAAAAAGGCACAAAGCCTGGACAGGTCCCAGCGTATGAATATGAATACAGTTTAGTTACAGTTACTTGTTAACTTGGGCTTGGTCGCAATGTAAATGAGAATATATGCTCAACAATGTCTGCAACTCAGACTCCAGCTCTGGAACTCTGAACTGAAGTCTCTCCACCTGTCAACACTTACCACAGATATTGTTGCCTGGGACTCTAATTCATTGTACAGATTTCCACATGTTGCAGGCAGGGCACATCAGCAACCCTGCCATGTCTATCTAGCCTTATTTATTTAATTGGTCAATCAGTTATAAATTTAATCAGCTAAAGTAATAGCAAGTTATAGTCTTTAGCTTAGAAAGAAAGAAAAACACTCACTAGATGCTGGAGGTTGAAGTAAAAGGTATAAAAGCAGCACTTGCTTCCCACCTGCAACAAAATCCCATCATAGCACTCTGTCCTCGGCTTTCCCTTTGCCGTTTTCCTCTGTGCAGTAGCAAAACCAGTCTTCATTATAGAAAGTTGATGACTCACAGCCAAGGTGCAACTGTTAACTCAGCTTGCTACGACAGTAAATAACACCTTTTCAGGCAACCACTTTCAGCTTATTGACAGATAACTGCCACTGGTTAATTTATCATGATAACCAATATACAAGACAATAAAGTTGATGTCAATTATCAAATTGGACCAAATAACAAATGCACTGGGAATAGGGTTACAGTTGCTCGTTTATTGTACTTGATAGCAAATACACAGGGAATAAGGTCATAGAAAAGAAGAGACATGCTGTCAAAGCGTTTCATCTTGCATTCATCAGGACAAACACAAGGATGCCAAATTAAAGTAAACGGTTTACAAAAATGCAAAACGCAGCACAAATCCGGCCGAATGGGATAGATATAAAGACCAGCAAAGGGTCACAAAGCAGCTTATAAGAGCCACTAAAAGAGATTATGAAAGGAAACTTGCAAGGGACATCAAAATCAATAAGAAATTTTATAGTTACAGAAAGGGAAAGTGGGTGGTCAAGAGCAATGTAGGCCCACTAAAAGCTGAAAATGGAGATATTGTCATTGATAATGGGAAAATGGCAGACATGTTGAACAATTACTTTGCCACAGTATTTATAGTTGGAACTTACCAGAAGTTCCGAAAAAATTAATAGCAGATAGGGGACAGGGACTTAATACAATTAACGTAAGTAAAACATCAGTAACAAGAAAATTAATGGAACGAAAGAGTGAGAAATCCCCAGGACCTGACGGTTTCCATCCGAGGGTGTTAAAGGAAGTAGGGGAGCACAATGTAGATGCCCTAACTATCGTCTTTCAGAGTTCCCGAGATTCAGGAGTGGTCTCTCTGGATTGGAAAGTTGCACATGTCACTCCACTTTTTCAGAACGGTGAGAGGGGGAACCAAGGAAATTACAGACCAGTTAGCCTGACATCTGTGGTGGGCAAGTTGCTGGAGTCTATAATAAAGGATAGGGTGACTGAACACCTAGAAAAAATTCAGTTAATCAGGGACAGCCAGCATGGATTCATGACAGGAAGGTCATGCCTGACAAATCTCATTGAATCTTTTGAAGAGGTGACTAAGGTAGTGGACAGGGGAATGTCTATGGATGTTATTTATATGGACTTCCAGAAGGCATTTGATAAAGTACCACATAAGCGATTGTTAACTAAGGTCGAAGCCCATGAAGTTGAGGGAAAATTATTGACATGGTTTGGAAGTTGGTTGAGTGGTAGGCGACAGAGAGTGGGGATAATGGGTAAGTACTCCGATTGGCAGGATGTGACTAGTGGTGTCCCACAGGGATCTGTGTTGGGGCTTCAATTATTCACATTATTCATTAACGACTTGGATGATGGGATAGGAAGTCATATATCCAAATTTGTTGATGGTACAAAGTTAGGTGGCATTGTAGACAGTCTAGATGATAGCATAAAGTTACAAGGAGATATTGACAGACTTGGTGAATGGGCAAAACTGTGGCAGATGGATTTCAATATGGGCAAGTGTGAGATTCTCCATTTTGGACCAAAAAAGGATCGAGCATGGTACTTTCTAAATGGGAAGAGGTTAAGCACAGTGGTTGTCCAAAGAGACTTGGGGGTTCAGGTGCATAGTACTTTAAAATGCCATGAGCAAGTGCAGAAAAGGGCGGCACAGTGGCACAGTAGAGTACACCACAGCCTCACAGCTCCAGCGACCCGAGTTCAATTCTGGTTACTCCCTGCGTGGAGTTTGCAAATTCTCTCTGGGACCACATGGGTTTCCGTCGGGTGCTTCCGGTTTCGGCCCACAGCCAATGACTTGCAGGTTGATAGGTAAATTGGCCATTGTAAATTGCCCCTAGTGTAGGTAGATGGTAGGAGAACTGTGACAAAAACAAGAAATGCTGGATTCACTCAGCAGGTCTGGCAGCATCTGTGGAAAGAGAAGCAGAGTTAACGTTTCGGGTCAGTGACCCTTCTTCGGAACTGTGAGGTTGTTGTAGGGAATATGGGATTAATGTAGAATTAGTATAAATGGGTGGTTGATGGTTGGCACCGACTGGGTGGGCCGAAAGGCCTGTTTTAGTGCTGTATCTCTAAATAAATAAAAAATATATAAAAATAAAATAATCAAAAAGGCTAATGGAATGCTAGCCTTTATGTCTAGAAGATTGGAGTATAAAGACACAGAGGTTATGCGGCAGCTGCACAAAACCCTGGTTAGACCGCACTTGGAGTACTTTGAGCAGTTCTGGGCACCACACCTTCGGAAGGATATATCGGCCTTGGAGGGAGTGCAACATAGGTTTACAAGAATGATACCTGGGCTACAGGGATTAGGTTATGAGGAGAGATTACACAAATTAGGCCTGTTCTCGCTAGAATTTAGAAGGTAAAGGGGTGATCTGATCGAAGTCTTCAAGATATTAACAGGAAAAGACAGACGAGATAAAGATAAACTATTTCCAATGGTTGGAGATTCTAAAACTAGGGGACGTAGTCTAAAAATTAGGGCCAGATCATTCAGGAGAGATATTAGGAAGCACTTCTTCACACAAAGGGTTTTAGAGGTTTGGAACTCTCTCCCACAAATAGCAGTTGAAACTAAAACAGTTGTAAGCTTTAAATCTGAGATAGATTTTTTTTAAGCAAGGATATTAAGGGATCTGGGCCAAAGGCAGGTTTATGGAGTTAGGCCACGGATCAGCCATGATCTCATTGAATGGTGGGACAGGCTAGAAGGGCTGAATGGCCTACTCCTGTTCCTATCTTCCTATGTTCCTATAATCTCTTATTAAAGATCTTTCATCTTAACAACTCCAATGAATATACAGAAATATCCTGCACAAAATATCAACCAGTTGTATCTTAATACTTGTCAGGACAAAAGTGTCTCTCTCAAACACTGCCTATGTTGGGTTTATATGGGCTGATGATACAAAGTTAGGTGGGACAGTAAGCTGTGAGGAGGGCACAAAGAGACTGCAAAGGAAGATTTACAGGTTAAGTGAGTGGGCAAGAAAATGGCAGCTGGAATATCATGTGGAGAAATATGAGGTTCTTCAGTTTGGCAGGAAGAATAGAAACACAGAACATTTTTCAAATGATGAGAAACTTTTAAATGTTGATGTTCAGGAAGGATGTACTTGTCTTAGAGGTGAGGAGAGAGAGAGAGAAAGAGAGAGAGAGAGAGAGAGATGGGGTGAGGGAGAATGTGAGGAATAAAATGTCCCAAAGATACTACAGGGTGCATTATAAAACAAAATCTGACACCAAACCCACATAAGGAGAGATTAAGGCTGATGACCAAAAGCTCGGTTAAAGAGGTTAGTTTTAAGGAACGTCTTTAAGCAGGAATGAGAGGTAGAGAGTTTGAGAGGTTGAGAGAAGGAATTCCCCAGTGTTAACAGGCAGTGGCATTAATTCCTGATTGTCGGTAGAGATTTGTTAGGAAAGGATATTAATGTTTACGGAGCCGAGATGTGGGTAACGAGCAAATCAGCCATGACCTGAGTGAATGGGTGGGACAAGCTGGAGGGGCCGAATGGCCTCCTCCTAAGGGTTTTATTAATATCACTGCCAATGCATTGATGGTTTTCAGTTTGAAAAAAGCTGACCAGGTCGGGGTTCTCTCTGCTCGTCCCTAAACCCTCCCGCCAGCCTTGGAACGACTCATTTATTCAGATCTAAGGGAACTGGTCAATGGTCCTGGTAGAATTTCTCTCTTTGCTGATGGGTTAATAAAGCAGATGGGATCCTGAGCTTTATAAACTGATATAGAGTGTAAAAATCAGGAAGTGATGCTAAACCTTTATAAAATAATAGTTTGTCCCCAGCTGGAGTATTGTGTCCAATTCTGGGACTACACTTTAGAAAGGACATGGAGGCTTTGGTGAGTGTATAGAAGAGATTTACGAGAACGTTTCCAGGGTTGAGATTATTACAGTTACACTGATAGACTGGAGAAGCTGGGGTTGTTCTCCTTCGAACAGAGAAGATTAAAAGGAGATTTCCCTTTTGTGAAACCATGTCAACTTTGTTTGGTGACATTATGACATACATATTACACTATGACATATTTATCAAGAGTGTGCAGGTACAGAGGGACCTGGAGGTTCACGAGCAGTGATCTTTGAAGATGGTAGGACATATTAAGAGAGTAATTAGCTAAACACATGCGACCTTGGTCTTCAGAGAGACAAAGAGAGAGAGGGAGGGAGAGACAGGCAGAAAGAGGGAGGGAGAGATGGGGAAAGACAGGCAGATTGCAGGAGAAATTTTACATCTAACCACGTTAAAAATATAAAAAACTTAAAGGGATTGTGCACTGAAAAAGATGGCCGCACACAACAACTAAAGTCACTTACCATCCTGACTTGAAACTATATTGCAATTCCTTCACTATCACTGGGTCAATATCCTGGAACTCCCTTCCTAACAGCACTGTGGGTGTACCTACCCCACATGGACTGCAGTGGTTCAAGAACATGTCTCACCACCACCCTCTCAAAGGGCAATTAGGGAGGGACAATAAATACTGGCCTTGCCAGTGACACACACGTCACTCGAATCAATTTTAAAAAAAATAAAAATTCGGCACCGAGCCACTTAAGGAGATATTAAACTTGGTGACCAAAATCTTGGTCAAAGAGGTTGGATTTAGGGATAGTCTTCAATGAGGAAAGGGAGTTGGTGAGAGGGAGAGGTTTCGGAATGGAATTCCAGAGTTTGGGCCTTGGCAGCTTGAAGGCACGGCCACAAATGGTGGAACGATTCAAATTGGGGATGTGTAAGAGGCCACAATGACAGGATGGCAGGTATTAGTTTAGTTTAGTTTAGAGATACAGCACTGAAACAGGCCATTCGGCCCACCGAGTCTGTGCCGACCATCAACCACCCACTTATACTAATCCTACACTAATCCCATATTCCGACCACATCCCCACCTGTCCCTACATTTCCCTACCACTTACCTATAATAGGGGCAATTTATAATGGCCAATTTACCTACCAACCTGCAAGTCTTTTGGCTTGTGGGAGGAAACCGGAGCACCCGGGGAAAACCCACACAGACACAGGGAGAACTTGCAAACTCCACACAGGCAGTACCCAGAATTGAACCCGGGTCGCTGGAGCTGTGAGGCTGCGGTGCTAACCACTGCGCCACTGTGCCGCCCTATAGGAGGACAGTGGAGCTGGAGGACATTGCAGAGATAAGGAGGGGTCATTTGTGGAAGACAATTCCAAACTTCTACCACCCATATTTCTTAATTTCACTCTTGAAAGGGTTTTAGACTCATGTTCGATTTTTCGACTGCGTCCCTCGTGCGAGACTCCCCAGACCAGTCAGAGGAGTTACTCTCCCTCTCCCCCTTAGTTCCATTATTATCTTGCAAACTTTGATTAATTCACCCCTTAACCTTCTAAATTCCAGGGATAGAGAGTAAATCTCCGTCTACACTGTCCCATCAAATGCTGCCAAGTCGAGTACAGCCTGGAGTCAGCTGCAGAGTAAATCTCTGTCTTCTCTGTTCAATCAAACACTCCCAGGGCAGGTAGTGTGAGGTTAGATACAGAGTAAAACTGCCTCTATATATGCCTCTCTTTCTCCTCCTCCATCCAGATGGAGAGAGTAACAGTGACAAAGACAGGGATAGATATAGAGAGAGAATAACAGAAAAAAGGAAGGATAGCATTGGGGAGAGAGTACCAGAGAGAAAGAGGAAGAGATTGGGAATGGAGAGTGTCGGTCAGTGTTCCTGGAAAGCTGTGTGCAGCAGCCTGGAAGGTACGACGCAGAGCCTGTTCCGTGATAAATTACACACGACTGCAAAGATTCGTCAAATATTTCAAGGGACGGCTCACGAAAAAAAAAAGCTGGCCTCGAACAACAACTAAATTTTCACGGGAACATTGAAGCCTGCTGCGGATTCAGGTTTCTTCCCAGCCTGCATAAGGAAGTGCACCCTCTGTAGACGTGGCATCACCAAAAGTAGCCGAATTAAAATGGCAATCAGATCTATGTGTAGTTTTACTGAGGTTCTGAGAGAGCAGAGAGCAACAGGTGCAGACACGCACACAGAAACAGACGCACACACACAAACACACTCACAGACACAGACACATAAACACACCGAGACACACAGAGAGACACACTCACACAGACACAGAAACACACTCACACAGTCACAGAAACACACTCACACAGTCACAGAAACACACTCACACACACACACGGAGACAGAGAACAAAGAACAAAGAACAAAGAACATGACAGCACAGGAACAGGCCCTTCGTCCCTCCAAGCCTGCGCTGATCCAGATCCTCTATCTAAACATGACGCCTATTTTCTAAGGGTCTGTATCTCTTTACTTCCTGCCCATTCATGTATCTGTCTAGATACATCTTAAAAGACGCTATCATGCCCGCGTCTACCACCTCCGTTGGCAACGCGTTCCAAGCACCCACCACCCTCTGCGTAAAGAACTTTCCACGCATATGCCCCCTGAACTTTTCCCCTTTCACTTTGAACTCGTGACCCCTAGTAATTGAATCCCCCACTCTGGGAAAAAGCTTCTTGCTATCCAACCTGTCTATACCTCTCATGATTTTGTACACCTCAATCAGGTCCCCCCTCAACCTCCGTCTTTCTAATGAAAATAATCCTAATCTACTCAACCTCTCTTCATAGCTAGCGCCCTCCATACCAGGCAACATCCTGGTGAACCTCCTCTGCACCCTCTCCAAAGCATCCACATCCTTTTGGTAATGTGGCGACCAGAACTGCACGCAGTATTCCAAATGTGGCCGAACCAAAGTCCTATACAACTGTAACATGACCTGCCAACTCTTGTACTCAATACCCTATCTGATGAAGGAAAGCATGCCGTATGCCTTCTTGACCACTCTATTGACCTGCGTTGCCACCTTCAGGGAACAATGGACCTGAACACCCAAATCTCTCTGTACATCAATTTTCCCCTGGACTTTTCCATTTACTGTATAGTTCACTCTTGAATTGGATCTTCCAAAATGCATCACCTCGCATTTTCCTTGATTGAACTCCATCTGCCATTTCTCTGCCCAACTCTCCAGTCTCTCTATATTCTGCTGTATTCTCTGACAGTCCCCTCCACTATCTGCTACTCCATCAATCTTAGTGTCATCTCCAAACTTGCTAATCAGACCACCTATACTTTCCTCCAAATCATTTATGTATATCACAAACAGTGGTCCTAGCACGGATCCCTGTGGAACACCACTGGTCACACGTCTCCATTTTGAGAAACTCCCTTCCACTGCTACTCTCTGTCTCCTGTTGCCCAGCCAATTCTTTATCCATCTAGCTAGTACACCTTGGACCCCATGCGCCTTCACTTTCTCCATCAGCCTCCCATGGGGAACCTTATCAAACGCCTTACTGAAGTCCATGTATATGACATCTACAGAAACACACAGAAACACACACACAGACAGAGTGACTGAGGGACAGAGAGCGACAGAAGTATTTTTCAATTTCCAAAAGGAATTCAATGAGGTCAATCTTTGATTTAAAAATGAACAATTGATTTTGCATCAATGAGTATTTGCAGAAGACTTTTCCAAACTAATACCACCTTTTGTGTGGAGAAGTGTTTGCTAACTTCACTCCTGAAATGTCTGCCTCTCATTTTTAGACTATGCTCACTTGTCCCAGACTCCCCAACCTACCGAAATAGTTTTACCCAAGCTACCCCATCAATTCCCTTTAATATCTCAACAACTTTGATCAAATCAGCCCTGACCCACCTAAATTGTAGGGAATACATCCCTAGCTTGTGTAATATCACCTCGTAATTTAACCCTTGGAGCCCAGTTATCATTCTGGTAAATCTACACTGCACTCAAATGGACATGGAACCCCCCAAATCTCTTTGCACCTCCAGTGTTTCTAGTTTTTCACCATTTATAAAGTATTCTGTTCTGTTCTTTTTTGCTGACATTGAAATCCATCCACCACAGTTTTGCTCATTCACTCAAGACATTAATATCACTTTGTTAATTGATGCTTCCAGCTACACTGTTTACAATGCTGCCTATTTCTGTGTCAATGACAAACTTGGGTATGTGGCATTCTACCCCATCATCTTCAATCATTAATAAATACAGAAAAACTGAGACACACACAGGCTTTGTACTAGCAGACAGGAGGGAATCATTCCATCCGAGTGTTTTTTTTAAATTCCCAATTTATGTTTTTTTGAGAAAAAAACAGAATTCAAATTCCCAGCAGTTAGTGTGGGATTTGAACTCCTGCTTTTTTCAATCATCAGCTCAGGCCTTCAAATTAAAACCATTAAAAAGAGATTACTTTCCTATGGCTATTGCCTGACTGTCTCAGGTTTTGTATATTAGAACATTAGAACATTACAGCGCAGTACAGGCCCTTCGGCCCTCGATGTTGCGCCAATCATCTGACCTACACTATTCCATTTTCATCCATATGTCTATCCAATGACCACTTAAATGCCCTTAAAGTTGGCGAGTCTACTACTGTTGCAGGCAGGGCGTTCCATGCCCCTACTACTCTCTGCGTAAAGAAACTACCTCTGACACCTGTCCTATATCTTTCACCCCTCAACTTAAAGCTATGTCCCCTCGTGTTTGCCATCATCATCCGAGGAAAAAGACTCACACTATCCACCCTATCTAACCCTCTGATTATCTGATATGTCTCTATTAAGTCACCTCTCCTCCTCCTTCTCTCTAACGAAAACAACCTCAAGTCCCTCAGCCTTTCCTCGGAAGACCTTCCTTCCATACCAGGCAACAGCCTAGTAAATCTCCTCTGCACCCTTTCCAAAGTTTCCACATCCTTCCTATAATGCGGTGACCAGAACTGCACGCAATACTCAAGATGCGGCCTCACCAGAGTTTTGTACAGCTGCATCATGACCTCGTGGCTCCGAAACTCGATCCCCCTACTAATAAAAGCTAACACACCATATGCCTTCTTAACAGCCCTATTAACCTGGGTAGCAACTTTCAGGGATTTATGTACCTGGACACCAAGATCTCTCTGCTCATCTACACTACCAAGAATCTTCCCATTAGCCCAGTACTCTGCATTGCTGTTACTCCTTCCAAAGTGAATCACCTCACACTTCTCCGCATTAAACTCCATTTGCCATCTCTCAGCCCAGCTCTGCAGCCTATCTATGTCCCTCTGTACCCTACAACACCCTTCGACACTATCCACAACTCCACCGACCTTCGTGTCATCCGCAAATTTACTAACCCACCCTTCTACACCCTCATCCAGGTCATTTATAAAAATGACAAACAGCAGTGGCCCCAAAACAGAACCTTGCGGTACACCACTAGTAACTAAACTCCAGGATGAACATTTGCCATCAACCACCACCTTCTTTCAGCGAGCCAATTTCTGATCCAAAGCTCTAAATCACCTTCAACCCCATACTTCCGTATTTTCTGCAATAGCCTACCGTGGGGAACCTTATCAAACGCCTTACTGAAATCCATATACACCACATCCACGGCTTTACCCTCATCCATCTGTTTGGTCACCTTCTCGAAAAACTCAATAAGGTTTGTGAGGCACGACCTACCCATCACAAAACCGTGCTGACTATCGCAAATGAACTTATTCTTTTCAAGATGATTATAAATCCTATCTCTTATAACCTTTTCCAACATTTTACCCACAACCGAAGTAAGGCTCACAGGTCTATAATTACCAGGGCTGTCTCTACTCCCCTTCTTGAACAAGGGGACAACATTTGCTATCCTCCAGTCCTCCGGCACTACTCCTGTCGACAATGACGACATAAAGATCAACAACAACAGCTCTGCAATCTCCTCCCTGGCTTCCCAGAGAATCCTAGGATAAATCCCATCTGGCCCAGGGGACTTATCTATTTTCACTCTTTCCAAAATTGCTAACACCTCCTCCTTGTGAATCTCAATCCCATCTAGCCTAGTAGGCTGTATCTCAGTAATCTCCTCGGCAACATTTTCTTTCTCTACTGTAAATACTGACGAAAAATATTCATTTAACGCTTCCCCTATCTCCTCTGATTCCGCACACAACTTCCCACTACTATCCTTGATTGGACCTGTTCTAACTCTTATCGTTCTTTTATTCCTGATATACCTATAGAAAGCCTTAGGGTTTTCTTTGATCCTATCCGCCAATGACTTCTCGTGTCCTCTCCTTGCTCTTCTTAGCCCTCCCTTTAGATCCTTCCTGGCTAGCTTGTAACTCTCAAGCGCCCTAACTGAGCCTTCGCGTCTCATCCTAACATAAGCCGCCCTCTTCCTCTTGACAAGCGCTTCAACTTCTTGAGTAAACCACGGCTCCCTCGCTCGACAACTTCCTCCCTGCCTGACAGGTACATACTTATCAAGGACACGCATGAGCTGCTCCTTGAATAAGCTCCACATTTCGTTTGTGCCCATCCCCTGCAGTTTCCTTCCCCATCCTACACATCCTAAATCTTGCCTAATCGCGTCATAATTTCCTTTCCCCCAGCTATAATTCTTGCCCTGCGGTATATACCTGTCCCTGCCCATCGCTAAGGTAAACCTAACCGAATTGTGATCACTATCGCCAAAGTGCTCACCGACATCTAAATCGAACACCTGGCCGGGTTCATTACCCAGTACCAAATCCAATGTGGCATCGCCCCTGGTTGGCCTGTCCACATACTGTGTCAGAAAACCCTCCTGCACACACTGGACAAAAACAGACCCATCTAAAGTACTCGAACTATAGTATTTCCAGTCAATATTTGGAAAGTTAAAGTCCCCCATAACCACTACCCTGTTACTCTCGCTCCTGTCGAGAATCATCTTCGCTATCCTTTCCTCTACATCTCTGGAACTATTCGGAGGTCTATAGAAAACTCCCAACAGGGTGACCTCTCCTCTCCTGTTTCTACCCTCGGCCCATACTACCTCAGTAGACGAGTCCTCAAACGCCCTTTCTGCAGCTGTAATACTTTCCTTGATTAACAATGCCACACCACCCCCTCTTTTACCCTCTTCTCTGTTCTTACTGAAACATCTAAATCCCGGAACCTGCAACATCCATTCCTGCCCCTGCTCTACCCATGTCTCTGAAATGGCCACAACATCAGGATCCCAGGTACCAACCCATGCTGCAAGCTCACCCACCTTATTCCGGATGCTCCTGGCATTGAAGTCGACACACTTTAAACCAAGTTCTTGCTTGCCAGTGCCCTCTTGCGTCCCTGTAACCTTATCCCCTACCTCACTACTCTCAACAGCCTGTACACTGGAACTACAATTTAGGTTCCCATTCCCCTGCTGATTTAGTTTAAACCCCCTTCTTGTGGTGAATTGTAAATACCTTCAATTCTGTGTATTTGCAAGTGACACAAATCAAATTCTCACCTTATCTCATCAACCAGAACCTGCAAGTCCATTCAAACACCCCTATTTCCTGTCTCTGTAAAGATAGCTCACATTTCCACAATGCAGGAATGTCTGAATGGAAACAGCTTTTGACACATTTCCCAACACGTTTCAGGATGAGGAGCGAGTTCTTGGCCTTTTGGCTAAGATCAAGTGTAGTATCTGTTCTTATCAGTGCTTACTTGGCAGCGAAGAGACCATGGTCATTGCCTTTTGATCCTGGGTAGGCTTTGAGTAAAATGGCTCTAACCAATCTTCGAGCTTCAGGCCAGGGAGTGCGCAACACTGTTCGAGTGGTGGTGAAGGACAAGGAAGGAGATGCACCGGTCGATCGCACCTTCTTCATCAAGAAACTCCTCCTTGATTGCTGTGGATTTCAAGCTTTGGACGTCTTCTGCCTGCAGGATTTCCCCAGCAGTGGATACTTCGATGTGACGTTCCGGAACGTGGCGGGATGCATCAAGTTCCTGAAGGCGTTCAAGGAGAAAGGGGACCGGGCGCCACTGTCGATCCTCACAGCGGAGCCGCTCTTCACGCTTCCATCACAATAGGACCGGGTGGTGACGATTCACCTCTACAACCCCCATGTTCCGGTGGTGGATGTACTCACCTTTCTAGCCAGGTACGTCGAGGTGGCCGGCAGCAGCACTGATGTCAAGGACCCCTTTGGGATTTGGACCAGCAAACGGCAGGTCAAGGTGACCTTGAAGGTCGATCCCAGTGGAGCCATCATCCACCCTCCCTCCAGCTTCGCTATCGGGGGAAGTCGAGGCTTCTTGGTCTACGCTGGGCAGCCCAGAGTTTGCCGCACCTGTGACAAATCTGGTCACGTGGGAGCCAACTGCAGCACGGTTGTTTGCAAGAACTGCAAGGAGGAAGGCCATCAGACCAAGGACTGTAAGCAGACTAAGTGTTGCAACTTGTGCGGTGTGGCAGGCCATCTCTACAAAACTTGCCCCAAACGCTGCCTCAATTATGCTCAGGCAGCAAGGTCCAAGGAAAGGCCGGGAGAAGGTTCGACGAAGGCGTCCGGTGTTCGAAAGGAGACAAGCAACCTTCTCCGCAGTGAGGAACTTCAACCTGAGAAGGAGAAGAAAGGGGAGGCAGCTGAAACCAGCGACCCAAAACCTACCCAACACCCGGAAACCCCTCCTCCACAGACAGAATCAATGGAGGAGGAGGCAGCAGATGGACAAATTGGTCAGTGGCAAGTGGTCTAAAGGGAAACCACAAAGAAAAAACATCCCAAAGCGGAACAGGCCACCACCCAAACCAGTGGCAAGAGGAGGCTATCTTCTGAGACAGACTACAACAGCTCCTCTTCACTGGACGGGGAAATGCTGGAATGACGGCCCCCTCAAAAGAGGCTGCAGAACTCCAAGGAGATGGAAGATAAAGCATCCCAGCCCCCGGGCACGGGAAGCTGTGATGGGCCCGGCTTGCCCCAACCCCAAAGCGCCACACGTAACGACGTGGCCAACGCATCCCAGCTCCGGGACACCGAGAGCAAAGACACGTCTGGCGCACCTCAGCTCCGTGAAGCCGGGAGGAGTGATGTTTCCGAAGAGGAACAGAGGGAAGCAGCAGAGGACAACCCAATCCTTGCTGCCTACAAGACCCCCCCCCCCCCCCAGCGATGTCACCCCAGCGGAACAAACCCTGCATGAAAAACCAGGAGGGGTTTCTGAGCCCAAACAACGTGAAACAGCTGGAACACACGATGGGTATGCAGGAACATCCCGAAGGACTGGGACTAGCAAGGACAAATGGTATGGGAAGCAAAAACTAACCTTTAAAAAATGGGTGTAAGAATTGCTTCCATTAATATGCGTAGCATTAAATCCACTACGTGATGTGTTTCAACCTTGGATTACCTTGCCAAGGTCAAAGCTGACCTACTGTTTCTGCAGGAGTGTGGAATACCACACCTCAGCACCTACAGGCAGTGGTCGCGATGGTGGTCCCATCGATCTGGTCAGGGGGTAATGATTGCCGTTCCTCCGGCCTGGGTATTCTGCTGCGGGTAGGTAACTTCACCATCTCTGAAGTTCAGGAGGTGGTGGGCGGTGGACTCCTCGTAGCAGACGTAATGTACAACAACTCTCCACTCCGGTTGATCAACGTGTACGCCCTGGTACAACGCAGCGAGCGGCTGACCGTCTTCCAGCAGCTCCCACTGCTGCTGGTGACATCCAGGCCGGTCATCCTAGGCGGTGACTTCAACTGCATCATCGATGCGACTGGGCGATCCAGCAGAGACGACAGCAAACTGTACGCTACGTCCAGATTCCTGATAGAAACAGTTAAAGATGCCAAACTGCACGACGTTTTCAGCAAACCTGCAGACGGAGCGCAGCACAGATACACATGGTCAAGATCGGACAGGTCTGCCCATTCCAGGATTGACTTCCTGTTTGTGTCCCTTGCTGTCACGGTCGTATCCACAGACGTCAAGCCGGTGTTCTTCTCCGACCACTACCTCTTACTGGCCGACTGTCACTTACAGGACGACCAGCAGATTGGCAGAGGGACGTGGAAGCTCAATGCTACACTGCTGACCCCAGAGAACATTGGAGGAACTCAAAAGGGATTACAAAGGTTGGAGGACCGTGAAACCCCTCTTTGAGTCTCCAGTTCACTGGTGGGAAGCGATCAAGGAGAACATCAAGAGGTTCTTCATCCACAAAGGTGTTCAGAGGGTGAGAGAGAGACAGAGGGAAATGTCCCGACTCCAGAAAAGTATGCAAAATCTGCTCCGGTTGCAGTCGATGGGGGTCGAGGTCAAGGAGGACCTCCAAGAGGTGAAGAGCCAGCAGGCCTCGCTCTTTGCCACGGTGGCCTCCAAGATCATCTTCCGGTCCAGAGTCCGCTCCATCGAGCAGGATGAGACGTGCTCGCGTTACTTCTTCCAAAAGGTACACAGAGAGAGCTCTGTTATCAGCAGCCTGAAGGAGGAAGATGGCTCAGTAACGTCCTAGCAGTCCGACATACTAAGGATCAGCAAATCCTTTTATGCTGGGCTGTATGACGCGAAGCCCACAGACAGCAGAGCCTCCCAGTCCTTCCTGGCATCTATCACAGAGGTCTTAGATGACAGCACGAGGGGGAGACTGGACAAGCCGCTAACTCTGGACGAGCTGACAAAGGCCGTCGAGTCCGTCGAGACGAGTAAAACTCCCGGAAGCGACGGCTTACCGGTTGAGTTGTACTCGGCCCTGTGGGACTGGGTCGGCCCGGACCTGCTGGAAGTATACGAGAGTATGCTCCTGGCTGGCAGCATGTCAGAATCCATGAGGAAAGGCATCATCGCCCTCATCTACAAGCGGAAGGGGGAGAGGGCAGAAATCAGAAATTGGCGGCCCATCTCACTGCTTAAGGTTGACTACAAGATTCTGTCCAAAGTCATAGCCAGTCGAGTCAAGTCTGCTCTGGAGTTGGTGATCCACCCTGATCAGACCTGTACTGTACCCGGCAGGAAGATCTCTGATAGTCTCGCGCTACTCAGGATACGATCGCCTATGTGTGGGACAGGAGGGTGGAAACCTGCCTCATCAGCCTGGACCAGGAGAAGGCTTTTGACAGGATATCGCACACCTACATGATGGACGTGCTTTCCAAAATGGGGTTTGGGGAGGGAATCTGCAATTGGATCAAAGTGCTCTGCGCAAACATCAGTAGCGCAGTCTCAATCAATGGGTGGGAATCGGAAAGTTTCCCGATCCAATCTGGAGTCAGACAGGGCTGTCCTCTCTCCCCAGTCTTCTTTGCTTGCTGTATTGAACCCTTTGCTGAGTCTATTAGGAAGGATGCAAGCATAAGATGGGTGACAATCCCAGGCAGCGGAGGCACTCAGGTTCAAACCTCCCGTACATGGATGACGTCGCCATCTTCTGCTCGGATCCGCAGTCCGTGCGCAGACTGATGAGCATCTGCGACCAGTTCGAACTGGCCTCGGGAGCCAAAGTTAACCACGGCAAGAGCGAAGCCATGTTCTTTGGGAACTGAGCTGACCGATCCTCTGTCCCCTTCACCGTCAGGTCAGACTACCTGAAGGTGCTGGGGATATGGTTCGGAAGTGCTGGGCCGTGCACCAAAACCTGGGAGGAGCGAGTAGCCAAGGTACAACAAAAGTTGAGCATGTGGGAGCAGCGATCTCTCTCCATTGTGGGTAAGAACCTGGTCATCAGGTGCGAGGCGCTCACGTTGTTGCTGTACATGGCGCAGGTCTGGGCCATACCCCACTCCTGCGCTGTGGTGGTCACCCGAGCCATTTTCCACTTCATCTGGGGATCTAAAATGGACCGGGTCCGGAGGGACATGATGTTCAAACCTCTGGAAAAGGACGGAAAAAACGTACCCAACGTTGCTCTAATCCTGATGACCATCTTCGTGTGCAGCTGCATCAAGCTGTGTGTAGATCTCCAGTACGCAAACTCCAAGTGTCACTACGTGCTGAGGTTCTATCTGTCCCTGGTGTTGCGAAGGATGGGCCTGGTCACATTGCCGCGGAACACTCCATGCAGTTGGACCGTCCCGTACCACCTATCCTTCGTGGAGCAGTTTCCGTGGGAAAACACCTTCGACCACCGATCCATCAGGCAGTGGTCTGCACAGAATGTCCTCAAGGCCCTATGAGAAAAGGAGACGGTGGATCCTGTCGGATGGTTCCCCGAGCAGACCGCCAAAGTTATTTGGCGGAATGCCTCATCACTAGAACTATCAAACAAGCACCAAGATGTAGCTTGGCTGGTGGTGAGAAAAGCCCTTCCCGTCAGATCCTTCCTGCACGCCCGAAGTCTCGCCTCCTCTGCACAATGCCCCCGCAGTGGCTGTAGTGGGGAAGAGACGGTCGCCCACCTCCTCCTGGAATGTGTCTTCGCAAAGCAGGTGTGGAAAGAGATGCAGTGGTTTTTGTCGAGGTTCATCCCAAGCAGCTCTGTAACACGGGAGTCTGTGCTCTATGGGCTGTTCCCAGGGACACACACCGAGACAAACATCAACTGCTGCTGGAGGACTATCAATTCGGTGAAAGACGCCTTTTGGTCTGCCCGAAACTTGCTGGTCTTCCAGCACAAAGAGTTGTCCACCACCGAATGTTGCAGACTGGCACATTCCAAGGTGCAGGACTACGTGCTGAGGGACGCACTAAAGCTTGGGGCAGCCGCAGCAAAGGCTCAATGGGAAAATACCACAGTGTAAGGTCCCCCCACAAAGCTGAACTGAGGGGCTGGATCCATGGGAAACCCCTCGAACTGTATCAGGAAAATTTTCATTTGCTGTAAAATGTAAAAATGTAAAAATGTAATTGGCATGACAAATATGAAATGGAAGGGTTGTGAAGCAATTCATGATTGTAATGAAGCAAACGGACCTTCTTTGCACTGTTTGTACTTTTTGACTTGGTGCTGTTTGAAACTAATAATGTAATTTTTACAGATTTTTATGAATAAAGTATATTTTGGAAATAAAAAAAAAAGTTTCAGGATGAGAAGCAAGGTACAACTCACAGATTCCCATCCCCAAATTGAGCTTTACAGTACAAAAGGTAACATAGATGAAATCCCAGGTCTCTCTGTCCTGGCACCCAATCTAACATTGCACTATTTAGTTTATATCACTCAGCCTTCCTTCCAAAATCCATCATTTCACATTTCTCAGCATTGAAGTTAACCTGTCATGTGTCTGTCCAATGATAGGTTGGATAGTAAGCTGTCAAGAGGACATAAAGAGTCTACAAAAAGATTTTGATGGGTTAAGTGAGTGAGCACAAAATTGGCAGATGGAGTATATTGTGGGAAAATGTGAGCTTGTCCACTTTAGCAGGAAGAATAAAAAGCAGTATATTGTTGAAATGGAGAGAGACTGCAGAACTGTACAGTACAGAGGAATCTGGGTGTCCTGGTACACTCCTGACTTGTCTTGTTGATGATGGACCGGCTTTGGGGAGTTACTCGCTGCAGGATTCCTAGCCTCTGAGCTGCCTCTTGTAGCCACAGTATTTATATGACTACTCCAGTTCAGTTCTGGTAAACCCCAAGGTGTTGATAGTGGAGGGATTCAGCCCAAGTGTGGATCATGTCCAGGTCTTGCTGCATCTCTACACAGATTGCTTAGGTATCTGAGGAGTTGCAAATGGTGCTGAACATTATGCAATTATCAGCGAACATCCCTACTTCTGACCTTATGATTGAAGGGATCTTACAATCTCAGAAAAATGCTATAAATGTGTAAGTGGTAGAGTTGACTGCTGAATTACAACGATGGTTTTCCACAATGTCTTCAGTCTTCCCAATGTTTCATTGGAGAAATGTGCAGTACATTTAAAAATGGATGTTGGACAAGCAGCTTCATAAAGCAGAGGCAGTAGAGGGGCCAAGAGAGGTGGTGGAGTGTTAGAGCAGTGTGTTGTCAGTGTACATGTGAAAGCTGATCACTTGTCTTCAAGGAGCAGCAAGAAGCAGAGAAAGTGAAGACAGATCCATGGGGAACTCCAGAGGTAACAGTGTGGCAGTGGGAGAAGAAGCCATTGATGAAGATCGTCTGGCTATCATTGGATGGGTAAAAGTGAAAGCAAGTGAGGTCAATCCCACTGAGCTGGACAATCATAGAGTCACAAAATCATAGAATGGCCTCCTTCTGTGCTATAACCATTCGGCCAGCTCTCTGCAAGAGCAACACTCCCAGTCCTGCTCTCCCACCTTTTCCCTGGAGTGCTGCAAATGTCTTTTCTTTAGACAATTATCAAATTCCCTTTTGAAAGCTACGATTGAATCTGCCTCCATCACACTCTCAGGCAGTGCATTCCAGATCCTAACCACTCCCTGGATAAAAAAACTTTTTCCATGTTTCTTTTGCCAATCACCTTAAATCAGTGTCCTCAGCTTCTCGACCCTTCACCAATGGGAACAGTTTCTCCCTATCAGCTCTGGCCAGATCCCTCATCATTTTTAACACCTCTATCAAATCTCCCCTCAACGTTCTCTTCTCCAAGAACAGCCCCAGCTTCTCCAATCTCTCCATGTAATTGAAGTCCCTTATCCCTGGAATTATTTACGTGAATCTTTTCTGCACGCTCTTGAATGCCTTCATATCCTTCTTAAAATGTGGTGCCCAGAACTGGACACAATACTCCAGTTGAGGTCAAACCAGTTTTTTATACAGGTTTAACATAACTTCTGTGTTCTGTACTCCATACCCCCATTTATAAAGCCCCAGATCCCGTTTGCTTTATCATCCTGCTTTATCAACTCGTTCTTTCACACTAAACCCTGTCACCAGGTTTCATGGAGGCACCCAAGATCACGTCGTTGGCACCAGCTAGACCTCATTGTCACAAGGCGAGCCGCCTTAAACAGCGTTCAAATCACATGCAGCTTCCACAGTGCGGACTGCGACACCGACCACTCCCTGGTGTGCAGCAAGGTTAGACTCAGACCAAAGAAGTTGCATCATTCCAAGCAGAAGGGCCACCCGCGCATCAACACGAGCAGAATTTCTCACCCACAGCTGTTACAAAAATTTCTAAATTCACTTGCATCAGCCCTTCAAAACACTCCCACAGGGGATGCTGAGACCAAGTGGGCCCACATCAGAGACGCCATCTATGAGTCAGCTTTGACCACTTACGGCAAAAGAGAAAGAGAAATGCAGACTGGTTTCAATCTCAAAATGAAGAGCTGGAACCTGTCATAGCCTCTAAGCGCATTGCACTGTTGAACTACAAGAAAGCCCCCAGCGAGTTAACTTCCGTAGCACTTAAAGCAGCCAGAAGCACTGCACAAAGAACAGCCAGGTGCTGCGCAAACGATTACTGGCAACACCTATGCAGTCATATTCAGCTGGCCTCAGACACCGGAAACATGAGAGCAATGTATGATGGCATGAAGAGAGCCCTTGGGCCAACCATCAAGAAGATCGCCCCCCTCAAATCTAAATCAGGGGACACAATCACTGACCAACGCAAACAAATGGACATGAAGTCCTGCGACATTGATCACAAGTCATGGGAGTCAGTTGCCAGCAATCGCTAGAGCTGGCGGGCAGCCATAAAGGCGGGGCTAAAGTGTGGCGAGTCGAAGAGACTGAGCATTTGGCAGGAAAAAAGACAGAGGCACAAGGGGAGAGCCAACTGTGTAACAGCCCCGACAAACAAATTTTTTCTGCAGCACCTGTGGAAGAGTCTGTCACTTTAGAATTGGCCTTTATAGCCGCTCCAGGCACTGCTCCACACACCACTGACCACCTCCAGGCGCTTACCCATTGTCTCTCGAGATAAGGAGGCCAAAGAAGAGATCCCATCTGCTTTATCATCCTGCCACCTTCAATGATTTGCGCACATATACCCCCAGGTCCCTCTGCACATCCATTCCACCAGTCTGTCTATGTCCTGTTGCAGTTTATCACGATCCTCTTCACAGTTGACCATATTTCCACGTTTTGTGTCATCTGCAAATTTTGAAATTGTACCCTCTACATCGAAGACTCAGTCATTAATATATATCGAGAAAAGCAGGGATCCCAACACCAACCCCTGGTGACCCCACTACATACCTTCCACCAGTTACAAAACTCTGTTTCCTGTTACTCAGCCAATTTTGTATCCATGCTGCTCCTGTCCCTTTTATTCCACAGGATTTAATTTTGCTGACAAGCCTGTTTTGTGGCTCTTTATGAAATGGCATTTGGAAGTCCATGAGCACCACATTAACCACATTACCATCATCAACCCTCTCTGTTAGCTCATCAAAAAACTCAAGCAGGTTAGTGAAAAACAATTTGCCCTTAACAAATGAAAGAGAGGTAGTGAAAGAGGATGTTGTGCTCGACTGTGTCAATGACTGCAGAGGTCGAGAAGAATGAGGAGGGATAGTTTATCACAGTCAGAGAAGGTGTTATTTGTGATTTGATTATCAGTTCAGTGCTGTGACAGGAGCGGAAACCTGATTGGAAAGATTTAAATACAGAGTTGTGAGGAAGAGGAACAGTGATTCGGGAGGTGACAAAACATTGAGAGGAAAGGGAGGCTGGAGATGGAGAGACACATGTCTAAATCTTCATCCACAGGTCAAACTGGGCAAGTCTCTGATCAAATCCTCTCCGCTGAAAAACCCAATTCACCTTTGTGCTTAAAGTTATAGAAGCTGTTAAACTCAGGTCACTTTGAATATTCCACACACTCTGGATGGGAGACTGGAATCTCTCAGTTCCACCAGAGCAGTTTGCTTGTTGCAGTCTCCAGAATTACAGCAAAGCTACAAAATATGCGGAATTGTCACTTCCCTTTTTAAATAGAATTTTTAAATGGAATTAACAGAACATATAAACAGGTTATTCGACCCAACTGCTCCACATGAGACTCCACCCACCCTTTTCTCAAGCCCTATCAGTGTATCCTTCTAATTCTTTCTCACTTGTGTGTTTATCCAACTTCTCCTGAAATGGATATTTTCTTTGCAGTGAGGATCAGTAACCTGAGCTTCCCTTCACATCGTCCCTGTACAGTTCACCTGTTGTTCCTCTGTCCTACTGACCCAGTCCCGCACCCACAACCACTGTCCCAGTCCCGCACCCACAACCACTGTCCCAGTCCCGCACCCACAACCACTGTCCCAGTCCCGCACCCACACCCACTGACCCTGCCCACACGCACTGACCCAGCCCCGCACCCACACCCACCGACCCAGCCCCGCACCCACACCCACCGACCCAGCCCTGCACCCACACCCACCGACCCAGCCCCGCACCCACCGACCCAGCCCCGCACCCACACCCACTGACCCAGTCCCACATCCACACCCACTGACCCAGTCCCACATCCACACCCACTGACCCTTCCCCGCACCCACCGACCCAGCCCCGCACCCACCGACCCAGTCCCACATCCACACCCACTGTCCCAGCCGCACACCCACCGACCCAGCCCCGCACCCAGAACCACTGACCCAGTCCCGCACCCAGAACCACTGACCCAGTCCCACACCCACTACCACTGACCCAGTCCCACATCCACACCCACTGACCCTGCCCCACACGCACTGACCCAGCCCCACACCCACTGACCCTGCCCCACACGCACCGCCCCAGCCCCGCACCCACCGCCCCGCATCCACCGACCCAGCCCCGCACCCACCGACCCAGCCCCGCACCCACAACCACTGACCCAGCCCCGCACCCACAACCACTGACCCAGTCCCGCACCCACAACCACTGACCCAGTCCCGCACCCACAACCACTGACCCTGCCCCGCACCCACTGACCCAGCTCCGCACCCGCAACCACTGACCTGGCCCCGCACCCACACCCATTGTCCCAGCCATTTAAAAATTCCTTTGGAATCTGCTTCCACCAATATTTCATGTCATGCATTCCAGATTTTAACAACCCTTTTTGTTCCATTCCCTCTCTTCATTTACCAATTATTTTAAATCTGTGATCTCTGGTTGCTGACACTTGCCAGAGGAAACAGATTCTCCAGACTCACTCAAACACAACCTCTCTATTTTTAATATCTCTGTTCAGTCTGCTCTTAAACTTCTCTGCTCTAAAACGAACAATTCCAGCTTCTCCAATCTCACCATGTAACTGAAACCTCACACCCCTGGTATTAACGTGGTAAATTTCCTCTGTACCCCCTCCAAGGACTTCCTGAAATGTGATTCCCAGAATTGTACAGAATTTTTTTCTTTTTTTTTCTTTGGCCTCCTTGTCTCAAGAGGCAATGGGTAAGTGCCTGGAGGTGGTCAGTGGTTTGTGAAGAAGTGCCTGGAGTGGCTATAAAGGCCAATTCCAGAGTGACAGACTCTTCCACAGGTGCTGCAGATAAAATTGGTTGTCGGGGCTGTTACACAGTTGGCTCTCCCCTTGCACTTCTGTCTTTTTTCCTGCCAACTGCTGAGTCTCTTTGACTCGCCACACATTAGCCCCGCCTTTATGGCTGCCCGCCAGCTCTGGCGATTGCTGGCAACTGACTCCCACGACTTGTGATCAATGTCACAGGACTTCATGTCGCGTTTGCAGACGTCTTTAAAGCGGAGACATGGACGGCTAGTGGGTCTGATACCAGTGACGAGCTCGCTGTACAATGTGTCTTTGGGGATCCTGTCATCTTCCATGCGGCTCACATGGCCAAGCCATCTCAAGCGCCGCTGGCTCAGTAGGGTGTATATGCTGGGGATGTTGGCCGATTCGAGGACTTCTGTGTTGGAGATACGGACCTGCCACCTGATGCCAAGGATTCTCCGGAGGCAGCGAAGATGGAATGAATTGAGACGTCGCTCTTGGCTGACATACGTTGTCCAGGCCTCGCTGCCGTAGAGCAAGGTACTGAGGACACAGGCTTGATACACTCGGACTTTTGTGTTCCGTGTCAGTGCGCCATTTTCCCACACTCTCTTGATAAGTCTGGACATAGCAGTGGAAGCCTTTCCCATGCGCTTGTTGATTTCTGCATCTAGAGACAGGTTACTGGTGATAGTTGAGCCTAGGTAGGTGAACTCTTGAACCACTTCCAGAGCGTGGTCGCCAGAATTGAAATGTGGTTCCCAGAATTGTACAGAATTCTCCAGCTGAAACCTCACTAGTAACCAAGGCAGTAACAAGGACTTTAAACTAGTAAATGGAGGGAAGGGGTGGAGGTGGAAAAATAGTAATACAATAATTAATTATAAATAATAGCTCAAAAACAAATGAAAGAGATGAGAGTAGCAGTTAGAAACTGTTTTGGGGTGGCACAGTGGTGCAGTGGTTAGCACCGCAGCCTGACAGCTCCAGCGACCTGGGTTCGGTTCTGGGTACTGCCTGTGTGGAGTTTGCAAATTCTCCCTGTGACCGCGTGGGTTTCTGCCGGGTGCTCCGGTTTCCTCCCACAGCCAAAGACTTGCAGGTTGATAGGTAAATTGGCCATTGTAAATTGCCCCTCGTGTAGGTAGGTGGTAGGAGAATTGTGGGGATGTGGTAGGGAATATGGGATTAATGTAGGATTAGTATAAATGGGTGGTTGATGGTCGGCACAGACTTGGTGGGCTGAAGGGCCTGTTTCAGTGCTGTATCTCTCTATCTATAACTCTAACCTGTGTTTTATGCACTATAGGTATAGGGAAAACTAAAAAATGTAAAGAAATTTAATGGGCAGAAAGGAATAAACGTGATTAACATATTTGAGCAGAAGCACAGGTTAGGGGTTGTGACCAAAGTCCAAAATAAGCGTTCTTAATACAAACACACAGAGTGTAAAGAATAAATTGAATTCGGTGCAGAGTCAGCTTGGAGGATATTATATTGTAGCCCTGACTAGGACATGGCAACGGGAACTAAACAGGTTCGGGAACTAAATTAAATTATATTATATTATTATTACTGTTAATTTATACGGTCTTTGAGAAGGAATGGGTGAATGAAATGTAAACAGGAGGTGCGATCCCTGCCCTTTCACCTCCTCCTTTATCATCATCCAGGGCCCCAAACACCCCTTCCAGGTGAAATAGTAATTGACTTTTACTCCTTTCAGTTTAGTAACTGTATTTACTGATTACGATGCCATCTCCTCTACATTGAGGAGACTAAACATGTTTGAGTGCTCACCTTCCTCCATTCAGATAACTAACCTGGCCCTGACTCCCAGATCCCTGTCATTTTAATTCTGGTCTCCATTCCCACACTGTTCGCTCTGGCCTTGGCCTCCAGCCCTGTTCCAATGAAACTCAGCCTAAGGTCCAGGAACAACAGCTCATCTTTCAATTCAGCTCTTTACAGCCTCCAGATTCAGCCTCGATCAGGGCAGAACCTCTGCCCCAGGTCTATTTTAAATTTATTTTGTTTGTTTTTGTCCGGGAGCTCCTGGTGTTGACTCCCCATGTTCCCATTGACATGGACTCTCCCCCGGCTCCATCCTCCCTTTTTCCATTGATTCTCCCCCGGCTCCATCCTCCCTTTTCCCATTCCCACTGACTCTCCCTCGGCTCCATCCTCCCTTTTCCCACTGACTCTCCCTCGGCTCCATCGTCCCTTTCTCCGTTGACTCTCCCCCGGCTCCCTCGTCCCTTTTCCCATTGACTCTCCCGCGGTCCATCCTCCCCTTTCCCATTGACTCTCCCCCGGCTCCATCCTCCCTTTTCCCATTGACTCTCCCCTGGCTTCATGGTCCCTTTTCCCATTGACTCTCCCCCTGCTCCATCCTCCCTTTTCCCCATTGACTCTCCCCCGGCTCCATCCTCCCTTTTCCCATTGACTCTCCCCCGGCTCCATCCTCCCTTTTCCCATTGACTCTCCCCCGGCTCCATCCTCCCTTTTCCCATTGACTCTCCCCCTTTTCCCATTTCGCTGCCTTTACTCTCGGGTTTCCTAGTGACGGGCGGCAGGGGCTGATCGGAGTGATGCTGATGAACAGTTCCGGCCCCAACATTGGACAATATAAATATAAAGTGATATAAATATAAAGTGATACAATATTAATTTCAGCTGTCAGTACAGGGCCCGGTTAATTAATCTGCTGTTCCTGTAACTGGTGAATTTCCACCTCCATCAGTGAGAATATGGAAACAATTGGTGCAGACAGATCAAACAGAAATGATGAACCTTTTTTGAACTGAAACATTAATTTTCTTTCTATCTGCACAGTTATTGCCAAAGCTGCTGAATATTTCACTAAAAGCAAAATATGTGGATGCTGGAATATCTGAAATAAAAACAGGAAATGCTGGAAATACTCAGCAGGTCTGGCAGCAGCTCTGGAGAGAGAAGCAGAGTTAACGCTTCAGGGCAGTGACCCTTCTTTAGAACTGGCAAATATTAGAAATGTAAAAGACTAAAAGCAAGTAAAACGGGGATGGGGCAAGAGATAAGAAAGGAGATGTTGATAGGACAAGGTCACAGAATAGCTGACCAGAAGGTCATGGACCAAAAGCAAACAATATGTGAATGATGTTTTGAAAGACAAAGCATTAGTACAGAGAGGGTGTTAATGGACTGAATGGACTAAAGTATAAACATGAACAAAAACAGTGGGTGAGCAAACTGATCAAACTGAGATGAAATAAAATAAACACAAACAAAAAAGAAAAAAATAACTAAAAATAACAGTAAAATGAGGAGCCCCATCATGTTCCGATATTATTGAATTGTTTGTGTTTATTTTATTTCAGTTTGTTCACCCACTGACTCAGCAGGATTTTAAATTCACTGCGAATTCGAAATCGTTCAACGGCTCCTCGGCCGCGCAGGCGCAGTTACAGCCTTTCCCGCGCAGGCGCACCGTTCCTCGCTTCCGGTAATCCGGGGATTCCCAGTGACGGGCAGCGCGAGCTGTTGTCTCAGTGACGGTGAGGAAAAGCTGCAGCATTGAATAGTATTAATATCGAGTAAAATAGCAGGAATATAGAGTGATATAGTATTAATACAGTTATATATTAATGTAGAGTGTTAGTACAGGTTTAGACCTGGTTGGGTTAATCTGCAATTCGTAGACAAGATGGAGAATTTCCCGGGGAGGATCAGACAGTGAATAACCTGGGGAGGATGGACCCAGTGTGATCAGACAGTGTGTAACCCGGGGAGGATGGACCCAGTGAGATCAGACAGTGTGTAACCCGGGGAGGATGGACCCAGTGTGATCAGACAGTGTGTAACCCGGGGAGGATGGACCCGGTGAGATCAGACAGTGTGTAACCCGGGGAGGATGGACCCAGTGAGATCAGACAGTGAATAACCCGGGGAGGATGGACCCAGTGTGATCAGACAGTGTGTAACCCGGGGAGGATGGACCCAGTGAGATCAGACAGTGTGTAACCCGGGGAGGATGGACCCAGTGAGATCAGACAGTGTGTAACCCGGGGAGAATGGACCCAGTGAGATCAGACAGTGAATAACCCGGGGAGGATGGACCCAGTGAGATCAGACAGTGAATAACCCGGGGAGGATGGACCCAGTGAGATCAGACAGTGTGTAACCCGGGGAGGATGGACCCAGTGAGATCAGACAGTGTGTAACCCGGGGAGGATGGACCCAGTGTGATCAGACAGTGTGTAACCCGGGGAGGATGGACCCAGTGAGATCAGACAGTGTGTAACCCGGGGAGGATGGACCCAGTGTGATCAGACAGTGTGTAACCCGGGGAGGATGGACCCAGTGAGATCAGACAGTGTGTAACCCGGGGAGAATGGACCCAGTGAGACCAGACAGTGAATAACTCGGGGAGGATGGACCCAGTGAGATCAGACAGTGAATAACCCGGGGAGGATGGACCCAGTGAGATCAGACAGTGTGTAACCCGGGGAGGATGGACCCAGTGAGATCAGACAGTGTGTAACCCGGGGAGGATGGACCCAGTGTGATCAGACAGTGTGTAACCCGGGGAGGATGGACCCAGTGAGATCAGACAGTGAATAACCCGGGGAGGATGGACCCAGTGAGATCAGACAGTGTATAACCCGGGGAGGATGGACCCAGTGAGATCAGACAGTGTGTAACCCGGGGAGGATGGACCCAGTGTGATCAGACAGTGAATAACCCGGGGAGGATGGACCCAGTGTGATCAGACAGTGTGTAACCCGGGGAGGATGGACCCAGTGAGATCAGACAGTGAATAACCCGGGGAGGATGGACCCAGTGAGATCAGACAGTGTGTAACCCGGGGAGGATGGACCCAGTGAGATCAGACAGTGTGTAACCCGGGGAGGATGGACCCAGTGTGATCAGACAGTGTGTAACCCGGGGAGGATGGACCCAGTGAGATCAGACAGTGAATAACCCGGGGAGGATGGACCCAGTGAGATCAGACAGTGTGTAACCCGGGGAGGATGGACCCAGTGAGATCAGACAGTGTGTAACCCGGGGAGGATGGACCCAGTGTGATCAGACAGTGAATAACCCGGGGAGGATGGACCCAGTGTGATCAGACAGTGTGTAACCCGGGGAGGATGGACCCAGTGAGATCAGACAGTGAATAACCCGGGGAGGATGGACCCAGTGAGATCAGACAGTGTGTAACCCGGGGAGGATGGACCCAGTGTGATCAGACAGTGAATAACCCGGGGAGGATGGACCCAGTGTGATCAGACAGTGTGTAACCTGGGGAGGATGGACCCAGTGTGATCAGACAGTGTGTAACCCGGGGAGGATGGACCCAGTGTGATCAGACAGTGAATAACCCGGGGAGGATGGACCCAGTGTGATCAGACAGTGTGTAACCTGGGGAGGATGGACCCAGTGTGATCAGACAGTGTGTAACCTGGGGAGGATGGACCCAGTGTGATCAGACAGTGTGTAACCTGGGGAGGATGGACCCAGTGTGATCAGACAGTGTGTAACCTGGGGAGGATGGACCCAGTGAGATCAGACAGTGTGTAACCTGGGGAGGATGGACCCAGTGTGATCAGACAGTGTGTAACCCAGGGAGGATGGACCCAGTGTGATCAGACACTGTGTAACCTGGGGAGGATGGACCCAGTGTGATCAGACAGTGTGTAACCCGAGGAGGATGGACCCAGTGTGATCAGACAGTGTGTAACCTGGGGAGGATGGACCCAGTGTGATCAGACAGTGTGTAACCCGAGGAGGATGGACCCAGTGTGATCAGACAGTGTGTAACCTGGGGAGGATGGACCCAGTGAGATCAGACAGTGTGTAACCTGGGGAGGATGGACCCAGTGTGATCAGACAGTGTGTAACCCAGGGAGGATGGACCCAGTGTGATCAGACAGTGAATAACCCGGGGAGGATGGACCCAGTGTGATCAGACAGTGTGCAACCTGGGGAGGATGGACCCAGTGTGATCAGACAGTGTTTTACCCGGGGAGGATGGACCCAGTGTGATCAGACAGTGTGTAACCCAGGGAGGATGGACCCAGTGTGATCAGACAGTGTGTAACCTGGGGAGGATGGACCCAGTGTGATCAGACAGTGTGTAACCCAGGGAGGATGGACCCAATGTGATCAGACAGTGAATAACCCGGGGAGGATGGACCCAGTGTGATCAGACAGTGTGTAACCTGGGGAGGATGGACCCAGTGTGATCAGACAGTGTGTAACCCGAGGAGGATGGACCCAGTGTGATCAGACAGTGTGTAACCTGGGGAGGATGGACCCAGTGTGATCAGACAGTGTGTAACCCGAGGAGGATGGACCCAGTGTGATCAGACAGTGTGTAACCTGGGGAGGATGGACCCAGTGTGATCAGACAGTGTGTAACCCAGGGAGGATGGAACCAGTGTGATCAGACAGTGAATAACCCGGGGAGGATGGACCCATTGTGATCAGACAGTGTGTAACCTGGGGAGGATGGACCCAGTGTGATCAGACAGTGTGTAACCCGAGGAGGATGGACCCAGTGTGATCAGACAGTGTGTAACCCAGGGAGGATGGACCCAGTGTGATCAGACAGTGTGTAACCTGGGGAGGATGGACCCAGTGTGATCAGACAGTGTGTAACCCAGGGAGGATGGACCCAGTGTGATCAGACAGTGAATAACCCGGGGAGGATGGACCCAGTGTGATCAGACAGTGTGTAACCTGGGGAGGATGGACCCAGAGTGATCAGACAGTGTGTAACCCAGGGAGGATGGACCCAGTGTGATCAGACAGTGTGTAACCCAGGGAGGATGGACCCAGTGTGATCAGACAGTGTGTAACCTGGGGAGGATGGACCCAGTGTGATCAGACAGTGTGTAACCCAGGGAGGATGGACCCAGTGTGATCAGACAGTGTGTAACCCAGGGAGGATGGACCCAGTGAGATCAGACAGTGTGTAACCAGGGGAGGATGGACCCAGTGTGATCAGACAGTGTGTAACCCGGGGAGGATGGACCCAGTGTGATCAGACAGTGTGTAACCCGGGGAGGATGGACCCAGTGTGATCAGACAGTGTGTAACCAGGGGAGGATGGACCCAGTGTGATCACACAGTGTGTAACCAGGGGAGGCTGGACCCAGTGTGATCAGACAGTGTGTAACCAGGGGAGGATGGACCCAGTGTGATCAGACAGTGTGTAACCTGGGGAGGATGGACCCAGTGTGATCAGACAGTGAATAACCCGGGGAGGATGGACCCAGTGAGATCAGACAGTGTGTTACCAGGGGAGGATGGACCCAGTGTGATCAGACAGTGTGTAACCAGGGGAGGATGGACCCAGTGTGATCAGACAGTGTGTAACCTGGGGAGGATGGACCCAGTGAGACCAGACAGTGAATAACCCGGGGAGGATGGACCCAGTGTGATCAGACAGTGTGTAACCTGGGGAGGATGGACCCAGTGAGATCAGACAGTGTGTAACCCGGGGAGGATGGACCCAGTGAGATCAGACAGTGAATAACCCGGGGAGGATGGACCCAGTGTGATCAGAAAGTGTGTAACCTGGGGAGGATGGACCCAGTGTGATCAGACAGTGTGTAACCCGGGGAGGATGGACCCAGTGTGATCAGACAGTGTGTAACCTGGGGAGGATGGACCCAGTGTGATCAGACAGTGTGTAACCTGGGGAGGATGGACCCAGTGTGATCAGACAGTGTGTAACCCGGGGAGGATGGACCCAGTGAGATCAGACAGTGAATAACCCGGGGAGGATGGACCCAGTGTGATCAGACAGTGAATAACCCGGGGAGGATGGACCCAGTGTGATCAGACAGTGTGTAACCCGGGGAGGATGGACCCAGTGTGATCAGACAGTGTGTAACCTGGGGAGGATGGACCCAGTGTGATCAGACAGTGTGTAACCTGGGGAGGATGGACCCAGTGTGATCAGACAGTGTGTAACCTGGGGAGGATGGACCCAGTGTGATCAGACAGTGTGTAACCTGGGGAGGATGGACCCAGTGTGATCAGACAGTGTGTAACCTGGGGAGGATGGACCCAGTGTGATCAGACAGTGTGTAACCTGGGGAGGATGGACCCAGTGTGATCAGACAGTGTGTAACCTGGGGAGGATGGACCCAGTGTGATCAGACAGTGTGTAACCTGGGGAGGATGGACCCAGTGTGATCAGACAGTGAATAACCCGGTGAGGATGGACCCAGTGTGATCAGACAGTGTGTAACCCGGGGAGGATGGACCCAGTGAGATCAGACAGTGAATAACCCGGGGAGGATGGACCCAGTGTGATCAGACAGTGAATAACCCGGGGAGGATGGACCCAGTGTGATCAGACAGTGTGTAACCCGGGGAGGATGGACCCAGTGTGATCAGACAGTGTGTAACCCGGGGAGGATGGACCCAGTGTGATCAGACAGTGTGTAACCCGGGGAGGATGGACCCAGTGTGATCAGACAGTGTGTAACCCGGGGAGGATGGACCCAGTGAGATCAGACAGTGAATAACCCGGGGAGGATGGACCCAGTGTGATCAGACAGTGTGTAACCTGGGGAGGATGGACCCAGTGAGATCAGACAGTGTGTAACCCGGGGAGGATGGACCCAGTGTGATCAGACAGTGTGTAACCTGGGGAGGATGGACCCAGTGTGATCAGACAGTGTGTAACCCGGGGAGGATGGACCCAGTGTGATCAGACAGTGTGTAACCTGGGGAGGATGGACCCAGTGTGATCAGACAGTGTGTAACCTGGGGAGGATGGACCCAGTGTGATCAGACAGTGTGTAACCCGGGGAGGATGGACCCAGTGAGATCAGACAGTGAATAACCCGGGGAGGATGGACCCAGTGTGATCAGACAGTGAATAACCCGGGGAGGATGGACCCAATGTGATCAGACAGTGTGTAACCTGGGGAGGATGGACCCAGTGTGATCAGACAGTGTGTAACCTGGGGAGGATGGACCCAGTGAGATCAGACAGTGTGTAACCCGGGGAGGATGGACCCAGTGTGATCAGACAGTGTGTAACCCGGGGAGGATGGACCCAGTGTGATCAGACAGTGTGTAACCCGGGGAGGATGGACCCAGTGAGATCAGACAGTGTGTAACCCGGGGAGGATGGACCCAGTGAGATCAGACAGTGTGTAACCCGGGGAGGATGGACCCAGTGTGATCAGACAGTGAATAACCCGGGGAGGATGGACCCAGTGTGATCAGACAGTGAATAACCCGGGGAGGATGGACCCAGTGTGATCAGACAGTGTGTAACCCGGGGAGGATGGACCCAGTGTGATCAGACAGTGAATAACCCGGGGAGGATGGACCCAGTGTGATCAGACAGTGTGTAACCCGGGGAGGATGGACCCAGTGTGATCAGACAGTGTGTAACCCGGGGAGGATGGACCCAGTGTGATCAGACAGTGAATAACCCGGGGAGGATGGACCCAGTGTGATCAGACAGTGTGTAACCCGGGGAGGATGGACCCAGTGTGATCAGACAGTGTGTAACCCGGGGAGGATGGACCCAGTGTGATCAGACAGTGAATAACCCGGGGAGGATAGACCCAGTGAGATCAGACAGTGTGTAACCCGGGGAGGATGGACCCAGTGTGATCAGACAGTGTGTAACCCGGGGAGGATAGACCCAGTGAGATCAGACAGTGTGTAACCCGGGGAGGATGGACCCAGTGTGATCAGACAGTGTGTAACCCGGGGAGGATGGACCCAGTGTGATCAGACAGTGAATAACCCGGGGAGGATGGACCCAGTGTGATCAGACAGTGAATAACCCGGGGAGGATGGACCCAGTGTGATCAGACAGTGTGTAACCCGGGGAGGATGGACCCAGTGTGATCAGACAGTGAATAACCCGGGGAGGATGGACCCAGTGTGATCAGACAGTGTGTAACCCGGAGAGGATGGACCCAGTGTGATCAGACAGTGTATAACCCGGGGAGGATGGACCCAGTGTGATCAGACAGTGTGTAACCCGGGGAGGATGGACCCAGTGTGATCAGACAGTGAATAACCCGGGGAGGATGGACCCAGTGTGATCAGACAGTGAATAACCCGGGGAGGATGGACCCAGTGTGATCAGACAGTGTGTAACCCGGGGAGGATGGACCCAGTGTGATCAGACAGTGAATAACCCGGGGAGGATGGACCCTGTGTGATCAGTCAGTGTGTAACCCGGGGAGGATGGACCCAGTGTGATCAGACAGTGTGTAACCTGGGGAGGATGGACCCAGTGAGATCAGACAGTGTGTATCCCGGGGAGGATGGACCCAGTGTGATCAGACAGTGTGTAACCCGGGGAGGATGGACCCAGTGTGATCAGACAGTGTGTAACCCGGGGAGGATGGACCCAGTGAGATCAGACAGTGTGTAACCCGGGGAGGATGGACCCAGTGAGATCAGACAGTGTGTAACCCGGGGAGGATGGACCCAGTGTGATCAGACAGTGTGTAACCCGGGGAGGATGGACCCAGTGAGATCAGACAGTGTGTAACCCGGGGAGGATGGACCCAGTGTGATCAGACAGTGTGTAACCCGGGGAGGATGGACCCAGTGTGATCAGACAGTGTGTAACCCGGGGAGGATGGACCCAGTGTGATCAGACACTGTGTAACCCGGGGAGGATGGACCCAGTGTGATCAGACAGTATGTAACCCGGGGAGGTTGGACCCAGTGTGATCAGACAGTGTGTAACCCGGGGAGGATGGACCCAGTGAGATCAGACAGTGTGTAACCCGGGGAGGATGGACCCAATGTGATCAGACAGTGTGTAACCCGGGGAGGATGGACCCAGTGTGATCAGACAGTGTGTAACCCGGGGAGGATGGATCCAGTGTGATCAGACACTGTGTAACCCGGGGAGGATGGACCCAGTGAGATCAGACAGTGTGTAACCCGGGGAGGATGGACCCAGTGTGATCAGAAAGTGTGTAACCCGGGGAGGATGGACCCAGTGAGATCAGACAGTGTGTAACCCGGGGAGGATGGACCCAGTGTGATCAGACAGTGTGTAACCCGGGGAGGATGGACCCAGTGAGATCAGACAGTGTGTAACCCGGGGAGGATGGACCCAGTGTGATCAGACAGTGTGTAACGCGGGGAGGATGGGCCCAGTGTGATCAGACAGTGTGTAACCCGGGGAGGATGGACCCAGTGTGATCAGACACTGTGTAACCTGGGGAGGATGGACCCAGTGAGATCAGACAGTGTGTAACCCGGGGAGGATGGACCCAGTGTGATCAGACAGTGTGTAACCCGGGGAGGATGGACCCAGTGAGATCAGACAGTGTGTAACCCGGGGAGGATGGACCCAGTGTGATCAGACAGTGTGTAACCCGGGGAGGATGGACCCAGTGAGATCAGACAGTGAATAACCCGGGGAGGATGGACCCAGTGAGATCAGACAGTGTGTAACCCGGGGAGGATGGACCCAGAGTGATCAGACAGTGAATAACCCGGGGAGGATGGACCCAGTGAGATCAGACAGAGTGTAACCCGGGGAGGATGGACCCAGTGTGATCAGACAGTGAATAACCCGGGGAGGATGGACCCAGTGAGATCAGACAGTGTGTAACCCGGGGAGGATGGACCCAGTGAGATCAGACAGTGTGTAACCCGGGGAGGATGGACCCAGTGTGATCAGACAGTGTGTAACCCGGGGAGGATGGACCCAGTGTGATCAGACAGTGAATAACCCGGGGAGGATGGACCCAGTGAGATCAGACAGTGTGTAACCCGGGGAGGATGGACCCAGTGTGATCAGACAGTGAATAACCCGGGGAGGATGGACCCAGTGTGATCAGACAGTGAGTAACCCGGGGAGGATGGACCCAGTGAGATCAGACAGTGAATAACCCGGGGAGGATGGACCCAGTGAGATCAGACAGTGAATAACCCGGGGAGGATGGACCCAGTGAGATCAGACAGTGAATAACCCGGGGAGGATGGACCCAGTGTGATCAGACAGTGAATAACCTGGGGAGGATGGACCCAGTGTGATCAGACAGTGTGTAACCCGGGGAGGATGGACCCAGTGTGATCAGACAGTGAATAACCCGGGGAGGATGGACCCAGTGTGATCAGACAGTGAATAACCCGGGGAGGATGGACCCTGTGAGATCAGACAGTGAATAACCCGGGGAGGATGGACCCAGTGAGATCAGACAGTGAATAACCCGGGGAGGATGGACCCAGTGAGATCAGACAGTGAATAACCCGGGGAGGATGGACCCAGTGTGATCAGACAGTGAATAACCTTGGGAGGATGGACCCAGTGTGATCAGACAGTGTGTAACCCGGGGAGGATGGACCCAGTGTGATCAGACAGTGAATAACCCGGGGAGGATGGACCCAGTGTGATCAGACAGTGAATAACCCGGGGAGGATGGACCCAGTGAGATCAGACAGTGAATAACCCGGGGAGGATGGACCCAGTGTGATCAGACAGTGAATAACCCGGGGAGGATGGACCCAGTGTGATCAGACAGTGAATAACCCGGAGAGGATGGACCCAGTGAGATCAGACAGTGAATAACCCGGGGAGGATGGACCCAGTGTGATCAGACAGTGAATAACCCGGGGAGGATGGACCCAGTGAGATCAGACAGTGTGTAACCCGGGGAGGATGGACCCAGTGTGATCAGACAGTGAATAACCCGGGGAGGATGGACCCAGTGTGATCAGATAGTGAATAACCCGGGGAGGATGGACCCAGTGAGATCAGACAGTGTGTAACCCGGGGAGGATGGACCCAGTGTGATCAGACAGTGAATAACCCGGGGAAGATGGACCCAGTGTGATCAGACAGTGAATAACCCGGGGAGGATTGACCCAGTGTGATCAGATAGTGAATAACCCGGGGAGAATGGACCCAGTGAGATCAGACAGTGTGTAACCCGGGGAGGATGGACCCAGTGTGATCAGACATTGAATAACCCGGGGAGGATGGACCCAGTGTGATCAGACAGTGAATAACCCGGGGAGGATTGACCCAGTGTGATCAGATAGTGAATAACCCGGGGAGGATGGACCCAGTGAGATCAGACAGTGTGTAACCCGGGGAGGATGGACCCAGTGTGATCAGACAGTGTGTAACCCGGGGAGGATGGACCCAGTGTGATCAGACAGTGAATAACCCGGGGAGGATGGACCCAGTGAGCTCAGACAGTGTGTAACCCGGGGAGGATGGACCCAGTGTGATCAGACAGTGTGTAACCCGGGGAGGATGGACCCAGTGTGATCAGACAGTGAATAACCCGGGGAGGATGGACCCTGTGTGATCAGACAGTGTGTAACCCGGGGGAGGATGGACCCAGTGTGATCAGACAGTGTGTAACCTGGGGAGGATGGACCCAGTGTGATCAGACAGTGAATAACCCGGGGAGGATGGACCCAGTGAGATCAGACAGTGTGTAACCCGGGGAGGATTGACCCAGTGTGATCAGATAGTGAATAACCCGGGGTGGATGGACCCAGTGTGATCAGACAGTGTGTAACCCGGGGAGGATGGACCCAGTGTGATCAGACAGTGTGTAACCTGGGGAGGATGGACCCAGTGAGATCAGACAGTGTGTAACCTGGGGAGGATGGACCCAGTGAGATCAGACAGTGTGTAACCTGGGGAGGATGGACCCAGTGTGATCAGACAGTGTGCAACCCGGGGAGGATGGACCCAGTGTGATCAGACAGTGTGTAACCTGGGGAGGATGGACCCAGTGAGATCAGACAGTGTGTAACCTGGGGAAATTGGACCCAGTGAGATCAGACAGTGTGTAACCTGGGGAGGATGGACCCAGTGAGATCAGACAGTGTGTAACCCGGGGGAGGATGGACCCAGTGTGAATAGACAGTGTGTAACCCGGGGAGGATGGACCCAGTGTGATCAGACAGTGTGTAACCCGGGGGAGGATGGACCCAGTGTGATCAGACAGTGTGTAACCCGGGGAGGATGGACCCAGTGTGATCAGACAGTGTGTAACCTGGGGAGGATGGACCCAGTGAGATCAGACAGTGTGTAACCTGGGGAGGATGGACCCAGTGAGATCAGACAGTGTGTAACCTGGGGAGGATGGACCCAGTGAGATCAGACAGTGTGTAACCCGGGGGAGGATGGACCCAGTGTGATCAGACAGTGTGTAACCCGGGGAGGATGGACCCAGTGTGATCAGACAGTGTGTAACCTGGGGAGGATGGACCCAGTGAGATCAGACAGTGTGGAACCCGGGGAGGATGGACCCAGTGAGATCAGACAGTATGTAACCCGGGGGAGGATGGACCCAGTGTGATCAGACAGTGTGTAACCCGGGGAGGATGGACCCAGTGTGATCAGACAGTGTGTAACCTGGGGAGGATGGACCCAGTGAGATCAGACAGTGTGTAACCTGGGGAGGATGGACCCAGTGAGATCAGACAGTGTGTAACCTGGGGAGGATGGACCCAGTGAGATCAGACAGTGTGTAACCCGGGGGAGGATGGACCCAGTGTGATCAGACAGTGTGTAACCCGGGGAGGATGGACCCAGTGTGATCAGACAGTGTGTAACCTGGGGAGGATGGACCCAGTGAGATCAGACAGTGTGTAACCCGGGGGAGGATGGACCCAGTGTGATCAGACAGTGTGTAACCTGGGGAGGATGGACCCAGTGAGATCAGACAGTGTGTAACCCGGGGGAGGATGTACCCAGTGTGATCAGACAGTGTGTAACCCGGGGAGGATGGACCCAGTGTGATCAGACAGTGTGTAACCCGGGGGGGATGGACCCAGTGAGATCAGACAGTGTGTAACCCGGGGAGGATGGACCCAGTGTGATCAGACAGTGTGTAACCTGGGGAGGATGGACCCAGTGAGATCAGACAGTGTGTAACCCGGGGGAGGATGGACCCAGTGTGATCAGACAGTGTGTAACCTGGGGAGGATGGACCCAGTGAGATCAGACAGTGTGTAACCCGGGGGAGGATGGACCCAGTGTGATCAGACAGTGTGTAACCCGGGGAGGATGGACCCAGTGTGATCAGACAGTGTGTAACCCGGGGAGGATGGACCCAGTGAGATCAGACAGTGTGTAACCCGGGGAGGATGGACCCAGTGTGATCAGACAGTGTGTAACCCGGGGAGGATGGACCCAGTGTGATCAGACAGTGAATAACCCGGGGAGGATGGACCCAGTGTGATCAGACAGTGTGTAACCTGGGGAGGATGGACCCAGTGAGATCAGACAGTGTGTAACCCGGGGGAGGATGGACCCAGTGTGATCAGACAGTGTGTAACCCGGGGAGGATGGACCCAGTGTGATCAGACAGTGTGTAACCCGGGGAGGATGGACCCAGTGAGATCAGACAGTGTGTAACCCGGGGAGGATGGACCCAGTGTGATCAGACAGTGTGTAACCCGGGGAGGATGGACCCAGTGAGATCAGACAGTGTGTAACCCGGGGAGGATGGACCCAGTGTGATCAGACAGTGTGTAACCCGGGGAGGATGGACCCAGTGAGATCAGACAGTGTGTAACCTGGGGAGGATGGACCCAGTGTGATCAGACAGTGTGTAACTCGGGGAGGATGGACCCAGTGTGATCAGACAGTGTGTAACCTGGGGAGGATGGACCCAGTGAGATCAGACAGTGTGTAACCTGGGGAGGATGGACCCAGTGAGATCAGACAGTGTGTAACCCGGGGAGGATGGACCCAGTGAGATCAGACAGTGTGTAACCCGGGGAGGATGGACCCAGTGTGATCAGACAGTGTGTAACCCAGGGAGGATGGACCCAGTGTGATCAGACAGTGTGTAACCCGGGGAGGATGGACCCAGTGTGATCTGACAGTGTGTAACCTGGGGAGGATGGACCCAGTGAGATCAGACAGTGTGTAACCCGGGGAGGATGGACCCAGTGTGATCAGACAGTGTGTAACCCGGGGAGGATGGACCCAGTGTGATCAGACAGTGTGTAACCTGGGGAGGATGGACCCAGTGAGATCAGACAGTGTGTAACCCGGGGAGGATGGACCCAGTGTGATCAGACAGTGTGTAACTAGGGGAGGATGGACCCAGTGTGATCAGACAGTGTGTAACCTGGGGAGGATGGACCCAGTGTGATCAGACAGTGTGTAACCCGGGGAGGATGGACCCAGTGTTATCAGACAGTGTGTAACCCGGGGAGGATGGACCCAGTGTGATCAGACAGTGAATAACCCGGGGAGCATGGACCCAGTGTGATCAGACAGTGAATAACCCGGGGAGGAAGGACCCAGTGTGATCAGACAGTGTGTAACCCGGGGAGGATGGACCGAGTGTGATCAGACAGTGTGTAACCCGGGGAGGATTGACCAAGTGAGATCAGACAGTGTGTAACCTGGGGAGGATGGACCCAGTGTGATCAGACAGTGTGTAACCCGGGGAGGATGGACCCAGTGTGATCAGACAGTGTGTAACGCGGGGAGGATGGACCCAGTGTGATCAGACAGTGAATAACCCGGGGAGCATGGACCCAGTGTGATCAGACAGTGAATAACCCGGGGATGATGGACCCAGTGTGATCAGACATTGTGTAACCCGGGGAGGATGGACCCAGTGAGATCAGACATTGTGTAACCCGGGGAGGATGGACCCAGTGAGATCAGACATTGTGTAACCCTGGGAGGATGGACCCAGTGAGATCAGACAGTGAATAACCCGGGGAGGATGGACCCAGTGTGATCAGACAGTGTGTAACCCGGGGAGGATGGACCCAGTGTGATCAGACTGTGTGTAACCCGGGGGAGGATGGACCCAGTGAGATCAGACAGTGAATAACTCGGGGAGGATGGACCCAGTGTGATCAGACTGTGTGTAACCCGGGGGAGGATGGACCCAGTGAGATCAGACAGTGAATAACCCGGGGAGGATGGACCCAGTGAGATCAGACAGTGTGTAACCCGGGGAGGATGGACCCAGTGAGATCAGACAGTGAATAACCCGGGGAGGATGGACCCAGTGTGATCAGACAGTGTGCAACCTGGGGAGGATGGACCCAGTGAGATCAGACAGTGTGTAACCCGGGGAGGATGGACCCAGTGAGATCAGACAGTGTGTAACCCGGGGAGGATGGACCCAGTGTGATCAGACAGTGTGCAACCTGGGAGGATGGACCCAGTGAGATCAGACAGTGAATAACCCGGGGAGGATGGACCCAGTGTGATCAGACAGTGTGTAACCCGGGGAGGATGGACCCAGTGAGATCAGACAGTGTGTAACCCGGGGAGGATGGACCCAGTGTGATCAGACAGTGTGCAACCTGGGGAGGATGGACCCAGTGAGATCAGACAGTGAATAACCCGGGGAGGATGGACCCAGTGTGATCAGACAGTGTGCAACCCGGGGAGGATGGACCCAGTGAGATCAGACAGTGTGTAACCCGGGGAGGATGGACCCAGTGAGATCAGACAGTGTGCAACCCGGGGAGGATGGACCCAGTGAGATCAGACAGTGTGTAACCCGGGGAGGATGGACCCAGTGAGATCAGACAGTGTGTAACCCGGGGAGGATGGACCCAGTGAGATCGGACAGTGTGTAACCCGGGGAGGATGGACCCAGTGAGATCAGACAGTGTGTAACCCGGGGAAGATGGACCCAGTGAGATCAGACAGTGTGTAACCCGGGGCGGATGGACCCAGTGTGATCAGTCAGTGTGTCACCCGGGGAGGATGGACCCAGTGAGATCAGACAGTGAATAACCCGGGGAGGATGGACCTAGTGTGATCAGACAGTGTGTAACCCGGGGAGGATGGACCCAGTGTGATCAGACAGTGAATAACCCGGGGAGGATGGACCCAGTGTGATCAGACAGTGTGTAACCCGGGGAGGATGGACCCAGTGTGATCAGACATTGTGTAACCCGGGGAGGATGGACCCAGTGTGATCAGACAGTGTGTAACCCGGGGAGGATGGACCCAGTGTGATCAGACAGTGTGTAACCCGGGGAGGATGGACCCAGTGTGATCAGACATTGTGTAACCTGGGGAGGATGGACCCAGTGAGATCAGATAGTGTGTAACCGTGGAGGATGGACCCAGTGTGATCAGACAGTGTGTAACCCGGGGAGGATGGACCCAGTGTGATCAGACATTGTGTAACCCGGGGAGGATGGACCCAGTGTGATCAGACAGTGTGTAACCCGGGGAGGATGGACCCAGTGTGATCAGACAGTGAATAACCCGGGGAGGATGGACCCAGTGAGATCAGACAGTGTGTAACCCGGGGAGGATGGACGCAGTGTGATCAGACAGTGTGTAACCCGGGGAGGATGGACCCAGTGAGTTCAGACATTGTGTATCCCGGGGAGGATAGACCCAGTGAGATCTGACAGTGTGTAACCCAGGGAGGATGGTCCCAGTGAGATCAGGCAGTGTGTAACCCGGGGAGGATGGACCCAGTGTGATCAGACAGTGAATAACCCGGGGGAGGATGGACCCAGTGTGATCAGACAGTGAATAACCCGGGGGAGGATGGACCCAGTGTGATCAGACAGTGAATAACCCGGGGGAGGATGGACCCAGTGTGATCAGACAGTGTGTAACCCGGGGAGGATGGACCCAGTGAGATCAGACAGTGTGTAACCCGGGGAGGATGGACCCAGTGAGATCAGACAGTGTGTAACCTGGGGAGGATGGACCCAGTGAGATCAGACAGTGTGTTACCGGCCCTCTGTACCCTGCACCCACATCCTCTTCTGCAGCTGCAACAAGCAAGCTCCTCTGATGGAACTGAAAGATTCCAGTCTTCCAGCTGGAGCACGTGGAATATCCTGTAAAAGTGAACTGACTTTAATGGTTTCTATAACATTAAACCACAAATTAGATTGTGTATTCCAGAAGATAGGGTTCAATCAGAGACTCGCCCAGTCTGACCTGTGGGTGAAGAGTTCAACATGTACGTCTCCATCTCCAGCCTCACTTTCCTTTCAGTCTTTGACACTGTCGAGCACAACATCCTCCTTCAGTGCCTCTCCTTCATTGACCAGCTCAGTGGGACTCAACTCACTTGTTTCCACTCTTACCCATCCAATGATAACTGGAGAATCTTGTTCAGTGGCTTCTCTCTCTGCCGCTGCACCATTACCTCTGGAGACCCCCATGGATCTCTCCTCGCTCCCTCCTATTTCTCATCCTTATGCTGCTCCTTGGAGACACGATGTAAAGACAAGGACTCAGCTTTCACATGTGCACTGACAACACTCTGCTCCACCTCTCTCGACACCTCCACTGCCTCTGCGATTTCATGCTACAAGTTTGACTGCAAGTCTAAAAATCCATCATTATGGCACAGAAGGAGCCCATTGCGTCCATGCTGGCTCTCGTGCAATCCAATCAGCCGCATACCCCTGTTCTATCCGTATAGCCTTTCAAATTTATTTCCCTCAAGTGCCCATCCAATTTCACTTATAAATCATTGATCATCTCCACTTCCACTGTCCTTATAGACAGCGAGTTGCAGCTCATTGACACTTGCTGTGAAGAAAATTCTTCCTCACATCCCCCCGCCCCCCCACCAGCCCACACTGGCATCTCTTACCCAAAATCTTTAATCTGTGGCCCCTCGTCCTCATACCATCAACTAATGGGAACAGCTTTTCTTTGTTGACCTTATCCAAACCGGTCATAATCTTGTAAAGTTGCAGCTATGAGAAAAGATTGGTTTGGCTGGGGTCGTTTTCCTTAGAACCGAGGAGGCTGAGGGCTGACTGAATTGAGGTGCATAAAATTACAAGGGGCCAAGATAGAGTAGACAGGAAGGACCTGTTTCCCCTCGCGGAGAGGTCACTTACTGGGGGCACAGATTGAAGGTGATTGGTAGAAGGATTAGAGGGGCCTTGAGGAAAATCTTGTCCACCCAGAGGGTGGTGAGTGTCTGGAATTCACTGCCCGGATCAGTGGTGGAGGCAGAAACCCTCAACCCATTTAAAAGGTACCTGGACCTGCAGCTGAAGTGCAGTAACCTGCAAAGCTATGGAGCAGGTGTTGGAAGGTTGGATTAGATTGGGTAGCTCGGTTTTTCAGCTGGCGCAGACACGATGGGCTGAATGGCCGCCTTCTGTGCTGTAACTTTTCTATGGTTCTAAACCTCTATCAAAATCTCCACTGGCCATAATCTTCCAATCTTTCTTAGATACAGGGGTGGTGCCAGAGGACTAGACAAGTACAAATGTTACACCTTTGTTCAAGAAAGAGTGTAAGGATGAACCCAGCAACTACAGGCCAGTCAGATTAACCTCAGTGGTGGGAAAGCTTTCAGAAATGATTTATTTATTTGTTTGGGGGATGTGGGTGTCGCTGACTAGGTCAGCATTTATTGCTTATCCCTAATTGACCTGAGTGGCTTGATGGGACATTTCAGAGGGCAGATAAGAGTCAATCACATTGCTGTGGGTCTGGAGTCACTCGTAAACCAGACCAGGTAAAGATGGCAGATCTCCTTCCCTAAAGGACATTCGTTAACCAGATGGGTTTTTACCACAATTGATAGTTTCATAGGCTTGAGGGGCTGAATGGCCTACTCCAGCTCCTATTTCTTATGTTCTTATGGCACCATTACTGAGACGAGCTTTTAATTCCAGATTGTTATTAATTTATTGAATTAAATTCCACCAGCTGCTGTATTACTAGTTCAGTGACATTATCATTACACCTTTGTCTTTCCCACTTCTAGTGCAGAGTCTCGGTGATGGGTGTCCATCTGGAACAGGGTGATGGAGCTCAGCGGGACTGACTGGGCAGCTGTCTGGGTCACACCTGATGCTCGATCCCAGAGATAACAGCTGTTATACTGATGGGGAGGAGGGACTGATATCATGTTTAACTAGGCAACGTTCTCTTTTTTTTAGTATTTCTGTCTAACCCTCTTATTAATTTTACCTTTATTACAGAGAACCAGAATCTGGGAACGCCTTTCACCACCATGGCTGAATGTCCAAATAGGGGAGAAGATCCAACATCTTCAAAAAGAATGAGAATGGATACAGGTAGGTTCACAAAATACTTGAAAATATCATCTCTGACCTGATCTTGTGCAAGAACCTGCAGCTCACACAGCAAGAGGGAACAGAATGGGCTGAGTAGAAAGAGGGAGGTGAGTGACCATCTCAAGCAGCACAGTGGCGCAGTGGTTAGCACCGCAGCCTCACAGCTCCAGCGACCCGGGTTCAATTCTGGGTACTGCCTGTGTGGAGTTTGCAAGTTCTCCCTGTGTCTGCGTGGGTTTCCTCCCACATGCCAAAGACTTGCAGGTTGATAGGTAAATTGGCCATTAGCAATTGCCCCGAGTATCGGTCGGTGGTAGGGAAATATAGGGACGGGGGAGGGGGGGATGTGGCAGGAATATGGAATTAGTGTAGGATTAGTATAAATGGGTGGTCGATGGTCGGCACAGACTCGGTGGGCCGAAGGGCCTGTTTCAGTGCTGTATCTCTAAACTAAACTAAACTAGAGGGATATTGCTGTCACAGGTGGAGGGAGCCCCTGAGTACTGGAACTGTCCAGGAGATAGATGTTATTGGGGACTGAAAGATGGATAGAGACAGTGGCTTGGAGAAGGATCTTCCTCTGCAACAGGGTGACACCAGGGAGCAGGAGGTCACCACGAGTGAGTGGGGGTGAGAGACAGGTGGAGCAAGGGAATAGGAGAGTGTAGTGGTGGGAGATTCTATAGTCAGGAGGATTTTCTTTTCTAATTCATTCATGGGATGTGGGCATCGATGGCCAGGCCAGCATTTATTGCCAATGCCTAATTGCCTTTGAGGAGGTGGTGGTGAGCTGCCTTCTTGAACTGCTGCAGTCCATGTGGGGTTGGAACACCCACAGTGCTGTAAGGAAGGGTGTTCCAGGAATTTGCACCAGTGACAGTGAAGGAGCGGTGATATAGTTCCAAGTGAGAATGGTTTGTGACTTGGAGGGGAACTTGCAGGTGGTGGTGTTCCTAAGCATCTGCTGCCCTTACCCTTCTAGGTAGGAGAAGGTTTTGAAGGTGCTGTCGAAGGAGCCTTGGTGAGTTGCTGCTGTGCATCTTGTAGATAGTACACACTGCTGCCACTGTGCACCTCCCTCGCTGGTGGATGGAGTGAATGTTTGTTGATGGGGTGCCAGTCAAGCAGACTGCTGAGTCCTGGATGGGGTTGAGCTTCTTGAGTATTGTTGGAGCTGCACCCATCCTGGCAAGTGGAGAGCATTTCATCTTACTCCTGACCTGTGCCTTGGAGATGTTGAACAGGCTTTGGGGAGTCAGCAGGTGAGTTACATGCTGCAGAATTCCCAGCCTCTGACCTGCTTTTGTAGCCACAGTATTTATATGGCTACTCCTCATTTTCTGGTCAATGGTAACCCAGTGTGTGATAGTGGGGGATTCAGTGATGGTAATGTAATTGAAAGTGAAGAGGAGATGGTTAGATTCTCTCTTGTTTGAGATAGTCATTGCCCAGCACTTGTATAGTGTGACTGCTACTTGCCACTTATCAGCCCAAGCCTGGATATTGTCCAGGGCTTGCTGCATTTCTACACGGACTGCTTCAGTACCTGAGGAATCACAAATGGTGCTGAACATTGTGCAATCATCAGCGAACATCCTCACTTCTGACCTTATGATTGAAGGAAGGTCATTGATGAAGCAGCTGAAGACGGTTGGGCCTAGGACACTCCCTGAGGATCTCCTGCAGTGATGTCCTGGAGCTGAGATGATTGATCTCCAACAACCACAACCATTTTCCTTTGCACTAGGTACACTCCAACCAGCGGAGAGTTTGACCACTTTTCCTTGGGCTCCTTGATGCCATACTCGGTCAAATGCTGCCTTGATGTCAAGGGCAATCACTCTCACCTCACCTCTTGAGTTCAGCTCTTTTGTTCATGTTTGAACCAAGGCTGAAATGAGGTCAGGAGCTGAATGACCCTGGCGGAACACAAACTGTGCGTCAGAGTAGGTTATTGATAAGCAAGTGCCGCTTGATAGCACTGTCAACGATACCTTCCATCACATTACTGATGATTGAGAGTAGACCGATTGGGTGGTGATTGGCCAGGTTGGATTTGTCCTGCTTTTTATGTACAGGACATAACAGGTCAATTTTCCACATTGCAGGGTAGATGCCAGTGTTATAGCTGTACTGAAACAGCTTGGCTCGGGGCAAGGAAAGTTCTGGAGCACAGGTCTTCAGTATTATTGCCGGACTGTTGTCAGGACCCATAGCTTTGCAGTATCCAGTGACTTCAGTCGTTTCTTGATATCACACAGAGTGACTCGAATTGGCTCAAGACTGACATTTGTGATGCTGGGGACTCCAGGAGGAGGCAGAGATGGATTATCCACTCATCACTTCTGGCTGAAGATTGTTACAAATGCTTCAGCCTTATCTTTCACACTGATGTGCTGGGTTCCCCCATCATTGAGGATGGGGATATTTGTAGAGCCACCTCCTCCTGTTAGTAGTTTAATTGTCCAGCACTATTCACGACTGGATGTGACAGGACTGCAAAGATGAGATCCTATCCGTTGTGGGATCGTTTAGCTCTGTCTATCGCATACTGCTTACGCAGTTTGGCATGGAAGTAGTCCTGGGTTATAGCTTCACCAAGTTGACACCTCATTTTCAGGTATGCCTGGTTCTGCTCCTGGCATACCCTCCTGCACACTTCAATGAAGAAGGGTTGGTCTCCTGGCTTGATGGTAATGGTGGAGTGGGGAATCTGCCAGGCCATGAGGTTACAGATTGTGGTTGAGTACAGTTCTGCTGCTGCTGGTGGCCCACAGCGCCTCATGGATGCCCAGTTTTGCATTGATAGATCTGTTCGAAATCTATCCCATTTAGCACGGTGATAGTTCTAAACAACAGGATGGAGGATATCCTCAATGTGAAGGCGGGACCTCGTCTCCACAAGGACTGTGAGGTGGTCACTCCTACCAATACTGCTATGGACAGATGCATCTGCGACAGGTAGATTGGTGAGGGCAATGTCAAGTATATTTTTCCCTCTTATTAGTTCCCTTACCAGCTGCTGTGGACTCAGTCTAGCAGCTATGTCCTTTAGGACTCGGTCAGTAGTGGTGCTACTGAGCCACTCTTGGTGATGGACATTGAAGTTCCCCACCCAGATTTCATTCTGTGCCCTTTTGCTACCCTCAGTGCTTCCTCCAAGTGCTGTTCAACATGGAAGAGTACTGATTCATCATCTGAGGGAGGTGGTCATCAGCAGGAGGTCCATCTTTGACCTGACGCCATGAGACTTCATGGGGTCTGGCGTCCATGTTGAGGACTCCCCAGACAACTGCCTCCTGACTGTATACCACTGTAAAGCCTGGCTACCCAACCCGAACCCAAATAGACCTGACTGCATGTGTCGGGTTAGTGTCCGGTCGAAATTCCGAATCCAGCATTAGAGCTCGGCTCGGATCGGGCTGGACAGTGCTGTTTCCGGGAAGTCACGGGATCAGGCTTACCCATGATTCCCCACAACTCCATCTGCAGAAATAGCCTGCTGCTGGAACAGATGAAGGATTTTCGTGTCAGGTCGGGTCGGGTGCGAAAAATAATTAAACAGCTCGGGTTGGCTGTGGTCAGGTCAGGTTTTAATTTTATACCCGGGCCATGCTGCATACCACTGTGCTGCCCGCCTCTGCTGGGCGGTGGTGATGGTGGTGTCTGGAACATTATCTGCAAGATATGATTCTCTGAGTGTGACTATGTCAAATTGTTGCTTGACTAGTCTATGAATCAGCTCTCCCAGCTTTGGCACAGGCCCCCAGATGTTACTAAGGAGGACTTTGCAGAGTCGACAGGGCTGGGTTTGCCGTTGTCGTTTCTGGTGCCTCGGTCAATGCCGGGTGGTCCGTCTAATTTCATTCTTTACTGACTTTGTAGCAGTTAGATACAACTAAGTGACTTGCTGGGCCATTTTAAGAGTCGACCAAATTGCTGTGGGTCTGGAGTCACATGGAGACCAGACCAGGTAAGGACAGCAGATTTCCTTCCCTAAAGGCCATTAGTGAATCAGTTGTTTTTGATGACAATGTGATATTTTCATGGCCATCATTAGACTAGCTTTTAATTCCAGATTTGTTAGTTGAATTCAAATTCCACCTTCTGCCGTGGTGGGATTCGAACACATGTCCCCAAAGCAGTACGTCAGATCTTTGGGTTACTCGTCCACTGACAATAACACTACGCCACCACCTCCCCCAGTATTATTCCCTTTGAGGTTCTGCTTCTTAATTTGGTGCCCAGTTCCTCATACTGACTCTGCAGAACCTCCTTCCTTGTCCTGCCTGTATCATTGGTACCTACATGGACCACGACGACTGGATACTCCCGCTCCCACTGTAAGCTCCTCTCCTGAGCAGATGTCACGCACCCTGGCACCGGGCAGGCAACACAGCCTTCTGGACTCTCGCTCTTTGCTACCGAGAACAGTGTCAATCTCCCCCACTATATTGTCCCCGACTACCAGTACTTTCCTTTTTGATCCCCCCACTTGAATGGCTTCCTGGTGCCATGGTCAGTCTGCTCCCCCACACTACAGCCCTCGCTCTTTTCCGTACAAGATGCAAGAACCTCGAACTTGTTGCTCAATTGCATGGGCTGTGCCTCCTCCGCTCCCACCTTCTTGATCTCTTTACCTGCTTGACTCGCAGTCACACCCTCCTGTCCCTGACCACTGACCAAAGGGGTGTGACTGCCTTCTGGAGCAAAGTGTCCAGGTAACTTTCCCCCTCCCTAATGCATTGCAGTGTCTGCAGCTCGGCCTCCAGCTCAATGACTCTGAGCTGAAGCTTCTCAAGCTGCACTCACTACAGATGTGGTTGCCATGGATTGCTGTGGCATCCAGGAGCTCCCACATACTGCAGTCGCGACACATCACTTGTCCTGCCTTCTTTATTCTGTTAATTTAAGTTAAATTATTTTCTCTTAATTATTTTACAGTTGCCCTCTTTACCGAACTTCCTCACTTACCAAACTCCCTGCTTCACACTCTGTGCCCTCCAGCAGCACTCAATGTAGACAAGCAGCACTGAGAGGCCCCTGAATTTATACTCTCTGAAGCAAGTTTTTCCTCATGCTGCCTCTGACTCTTTTGCCAATCACCTTAATTCTGTGTTTCTGGTCATTGACCTTCAACCATTGGAAACAGTTTATTTTTATTTACTGTTCAAAGTCTTGATAATTTAAACGTCACTATCAAATTTCCTCTTAGCCTTCTCTTCTGAGAACAACTCCAGTTTGTACAGTATATCTGTAACGTTAATCCCTCAGCCCTGTAACCATTCTACTAAATCTTTTTGTACCCTCTTCAAAGCCTTCATGCTCTTCCTAAAGTGTGGTGTCCAGAATTGGACAGTATGGTTGGTGCTGAACTGTATTATATAGGTTTAGTATAACCTCCTGACTATTGTGCTCTATGTCTCTATTTATAAAGCCCAGGATCCCATATGTGTTATTAACTGCTTTGTTAGCCTGCCCTGCCACTGTCCAAGATTTGTTCACTAACACCCCAGGCTTCTCTGTTCTGACACCTCCTTTAAAATTGTACCATTAGCTTGTATTGTCTCTCCTCATTATTCCAGACATCACACTTTGCTGTATTGAATTTCAGCTGCCATGTGCCCACTCATTCTACCAGCCTGTCTATGATCTCTTGATGTCCATTATCATTTTCCTCACCATTAACTATACTTCCAAGTTTCATGTGACCTGCAAATTCCTAAATTGTTCCCTGCACTTGCACACCCAATTCCAAGTCATTAAGGTGCATCAAAAACACCAGTGGTCCTAGTGCTGAACCATGGGAACCAACAGTTTTCTAACCCTTAACCAATTTTGTATCCATGCTGCTACTGCCCCCTTTATCCCATAATTTTTAAATCACCACCTGATATTAACATTTTCATCCATGTGTTCAAATCCTTCCATTGACTTCCTTTACACATCTCTGTAACCTCCTCCAATCCTACAACACTGAGAATGTTCCTCTAACTCGGGTCTCTTGTGCAGCCCCCATTTCTTTTGCCTCGCCGTTGGCAACGGCCCTTCAGCTGTCCAGATCCTAAGTTCTGGAATTCCCTGCCTGATCCCCTCAGCCTCTCCACCTCACTTTTTGAGATGTTCCTTCAAGCCCAGCTCGTTGAGCAAACTTTGATTGTTCTCAGGCTGCGTTTGCTGACAATACAACCACTAGGTGGCGCAGCGCTTGCACATGCGCAAATAGAGGCTCTTCAACTGGAACGTCAGTGTCTGCGACGTTCAGTCAGCTGCCAGGATTAAAGATGGTGCTGCTCAATTTATCACAGGAAATGCTTATAGCGACATTGTTCCAGCAAACTAACCTTACATTAAGTTGGATGGAAGCCCAGTCATATGCTACTATGTAGTTATCGGATACTAACTGTAATCCTCAGAAACATTTAATATTCCAGTAATCCTATTGAATGCAAAAGGAATTTTATACTTGATTTTCCAATTGATCCCCGCTCACGCCACCCCACTCTCCAGAGCAAGTGGCCGAGAGGAGGGAAGCAGCGCAGCCCAGAGCTAGCAGCCGGAGAGCGGGGTGGTACGAAGCGAGTAACAATCGGTTGTGGGGAGGGGGAGCAGCGAGGTCTGGAGCGAGCAACTAAGGGAAGGAAGGGACGAGGCTTAGAGTGAGTTGCCGAGGCGATCAAGGTCCAGCCTCAAAGTCTCCCATTCAGCCACTTCCTCCAGCGAAACAGGGGGGGGGCGTGGTGCTGGATACCCGATGCTTCAATGCGCATGTGCGAAGATGGACCAGGTGCCGATACGCGATGACATTAGTGCTGCATGATGACATCATCCCGCGCATGCCACTTAGTCCTGGCAAGATGTAACTGCGTGTCTGTGCATCTTGGTGCACTCTGATGTCAGCGGTCTGCTGCGTTGTCAGGAATCACTTTGTTGTTCTATTGCCCCCTCCTTTGACTTGATGTCAGCTATCCTATGAATACACCCATTTTTCACCAGCTATCTCTTCACAACATTATTTGTCTACCTTTAGAGATGTGTGCATTATGTCATGCTCATGTGGAGTGCAGCGATTGAAAATACAGAACTCAATTGAAGCGTTATAAAAAAATTGACTTTTAAAAATGTGGATAATGTGCTGGAAGGAAATGGCCACTGAAGGTCACAGTATATTCAAACTGTCTTCCTGTCTGGCAAGGACAAAAGGATACATTTCAAGCTAAGAGGTGTCAATTACACTCATCCTGAACCATCAAGAGACATTTTTCAATTGAATGGATTCTTCTGAAACAACAAAGGTGTGAAATAACCACATCCTGGTCCATTGTTGGTCACCACAGGGAAGAAGTGTCTCCTAACAGAAGCTAATGTGAGAGATTTCTTACCTTAAAAAAGCAGCACTCTGGGGAGAGGGAGAGAGATCTCAGCAAGTCATCCAGCTGACAGCTTTGAAAGCAGCCCAGCCAAGGCAGATGAACCCTGCTACACCACAGCACAGAATTTAAAATGACCATCAACTCAATTCTGAAATCTGAACCACCAGAAAATATACAAACATCTCAACAAGTTCAAGTCTACAAGCAACCCAGGCCTGCAACTTTAAATGAAAAAGCCCATCCACCAGAGAAGTTCCAACAGGTTTACTGCAAACCACGAACACCAACCTCACTTTGACCTACTTACCCCTTTTCCTTTCTATTCTTGTGTATGAGTGTGTGAGTGAATGCGGATGTGACTGGGGTTGCCACCATTTTGGGAATAGTGAAAAAATAAATATTTAATCTTTTGTGTTAACCCTGTGATAAAACCTGTCATTTATTTGTTTATTTGACCTAAAGATACTCAAAGGACTAACCCATCACGTTACCTTTCAACTGACCACAAACGTGTTTAGTTAAACAGTGGGAATGACCCACACCCCTTACCACCTGTCAGTAAGAAATTGGGGGTTTGAAGCCAGCAGCTGAACCAGCAGGTTAGACAAGAGATTTGTGGAAAATTAAGCAAACAGGTTTTCTCATATCATTTACAGCATAGAAGGAGGCCATTTGGCCCGTCGAGTCCATGCCAGCTCTCCACGTAGTTATGCTGTCAGTCTCACTCCCTGGCTCGATCCCCGTCGCCCTGCAAGTCTATTTCTCTCAGGTGACCATCCAACTTCCTCTTGAAGTTATTGATCGTCTCCACTTCCACCACCCTTGTGGGCAGTGAGTTCCAGGTCATTACCACCCTGTGTAAAAAAGTATTTCCTCATATTCCCCCGACATCTTTTGCCCAAAGCTTTCAATCTGTGTCCCCTAGTCCTTGTAACATTTGTTAATGGGAACAGCTTTTCCTTATCTAACTTATCAAAGCCGGTCATAATCATGCACACTTTTAGTAAATCTCCGCTCAATCTCCTTTGTTCCATGGAGAACAAACCCAGCTTTTCCAACCTAACCTTGTAACTAAATTCTCCACCGCTGAAACCATTCTGGTAAATCTCCTCTGCACCCTCTCAAGGACCCTCACATCCTTCCTGAAGAGTGGTGACCAGAACTGGACAGTTCTCTAGTTGGGGCCTAACCAGAGACACGTAGAGGTTCATTCTTTTCTTCTCCACGTTGGTAAAAACAAAAGACATGGCCATCTTTAATGCTAAGGAGTTGTAGAGCAGGGAGACATATCCCATAATACATTCAATTAAGTATTGAAGATTTAAAAGTTGTAGTTACTGACGTGGGAGACACTTTTATACAGAAAACAAAGAAACCTGAAATATTGAAGAGTCTAGCTAGCCATTTTAAATTTACCTCTCAACCAGAAGGAAAAAAAAAGCATTGAACTGGAGTCTGAGAAAATAATCCCAGCTAAAATTCAGTCGAAAAGAGGAGATGCAGTTTCAGAAAGAAAAAGAGGAAAGAGCGTTTCAGTTGAAAAGGGAGTAAATACAATTGCAGGAAGAAAGGGAGGTGAGAGAGTTCGAGTTAAACAGGCTGCCAGTACAAGGTGGAAATGTTACCAGCCACTCAAACCTTATCCCCAATTCGGAGCAAAATTTTGATGTTTTGAGACACTCACGGTTAGTGCCAAAATTCAATGAGGAAGAGGTCGAGTCCTATTTTAACTCATTTGAGAAAATAGCTAATTGGCTAAAGTGACTGAAAGAATATTGGACTCTCCTCTTGCAAGACGAATTGGCATGAAGAGCTCGTAAAGCTTTTTCTCTGTTATCAGAAGAAAGCTGTCTCGATTATGAACAAACTAAAACAGCAATTCTGAATGTGGACAAGTTAGTCCCTGAAGCCTGTCGGTAACAGGTTTGAAATGTTAGGAAGAGACCTGCCTGGACTGGCAATGAATTTGAAAGAATTAAACATTTGGCTCTCGATCTCTCAAGCTAAAACCCTCATGTGAAAATTTGACAGAAGTGATTTTTCTGGAAGAATCTAAAAGTAATGTGCCAACTGATATAAGAACCCAAATTGAAGAACAAAGAATTAACAGGGTGAGAGACACAGCAAAAATGACCGATTATGAATTAACACACAGACCTTAAATTCAGAATAAACAAGTAACTCTTACAGGTCAGGGAGAAATGAGATGGATGTAGAAGAAGCAGAAATGGGCTTGAGAAAAGGAGAGAAGGGAAGGAAAAACAGATCAGTCTTCAACGATTAAAAGAAGGAACCAAGATGATAAACCAGTCGGTGCACGCACAGTGTGTTACCACTGTGGAAAATCTGGGCCTGTTAAGGTAGATTGGACACTGCAGTCAAGCCAGTGACTATCGCGATACAAGTTGTGAGCATGTGTTCCAATATCACACAATATCAGGTTGGCTACAAAAAATTTTGCACAACGGGAAAATTACTCCTTTTGTATCCCAGGCACCAGGCAAAGAGATAACTATCCTCAGGGATACCAGTTGTCTACAAACACTGCTGGTAGTAAAGATTGCAAAAATGCTGCACGAAAGCTGAACAAGTACCATTGTATTGGTAAAGGGCCGACCAGCAAATGCTTAAAGGTTCCCTCATTTAATGTTAACCTGCGAAGTAAGTTGGTCACCAGTGTAGTGATGGTTAGGGTCATTCTGAGCTTACCAGTGCCGGGGTCGACCTATTGCTGGGCAATGACTTGGCAGGAAGCACAGTATTTTTTCCAGAAGGTCCAGAACAGTCCACGGAGACTGGGGAAACTGAAGTGAACAAGCAAATTTCTGTGCAGCTGCTGTGGGCTGAGGAAGTTCCAAAAATCCCACAGGGGGTCAATAAAAATTAAAGACACTAAAGGAAAGCCAGTAGAATTTAAAAAGGCCAGGATGGAGCCAGTAGAATTTAAAGGAGCTGTGATAAAAGCAGCAAAGATTGAAGGAAAAGTGCCAGATATATGGTGAGCCGAAACCTTATTTAAAGATTTAAATAGGGACAAAGAAAGTTGCCAAACAGGCAAGTCAAAAGTGAGGGAGCTGCCTCATCTAGCTTAAGTGCCACAAGGAAGTGCAGTGGAAGCTGGACAGCCACCTGCGAACAATAATATCCCAGAGGGCATGGGTCAGGTTAAAGAAAAACCCATCCCCGAGGTAAAGGAAAAGGGAAGGTAAAATTTCCTGAGGTAAGCAGCATTTGTGAAAGTCACAAGAAAACTAGGAGTGAGGTCAGTGTGGATTTGTACACTGAAGAATCAAACAATCAGTTTCTAAATCCAAAGCTAATGAAACCCAGCGATTAGAATCCACTAAGGACAAAGTGCAGGAGGAGAATCCCTATGCTTCACTGGGGCTAAAAATCAGTTTATCAACCGAGAGATGAGTTATCGATATGCTGGAGTTTGAGCTACTGAGTCCATGTGTTGTGGAAACAGCAGTTAAGGGGTTAAAGTCTGTACAGACAGTATCTCTTGCCACCAGCCAAAAACAATGCAGTAACAGAAATTTCCACATTACAAACCTTGGCTCAGAAAAGAGGTCCCTGCATCCCCCTGAAAAAAAATGATCACTTCAAGGACTCAGGAGCCAAAATTGAATTACTCTTCAGGCAAAACCTCACAAACAACGACATGTTTGATATTAAAGTTCCCAAAGTACTACAGATGCTAGAGTAAAACCAATTCTGTTTGACAACACGTAACTCGGACTTAAAGGCAAGAGACAATTCACAGCACCAGGTTTAAAACAAATTCTGGGGCTACATTTAGATGTGAAAGGAATTTTAAGTATAATTGTGCCTCAAAGAAGGGGATGATCTAAAACACTGAAACAAGAAATGGCTGTTAATGCCAGCTGCAGCAGTTGGAAAATTGAGGTGTGTGTATCATGTGTGCAGTCGTGTGACCCCCATTCCTTCCTTCCTTCCTCCCTCAATTGAAAATGTAGAACTCAAATTGAAGACTTGTATAAAAAAAAATCACTTTTCCACCGAGGATCAAACAGTATATGTATTCCAAGCTAAGCGGTGTCAATTACACTCATCCTGAACCGTCAAGAGACATTTTTGAATTGTGAGAGATTTTTACCTTCGAAAGCCAGCCCTCTGCAGAGAGACAGAGATTTCAACAAATCATCCAGGTGACACCTTCGAAAGCAGCCCAGCCAAGGAGGACAAACCCTGCTGCACCACAACATAGAGTTTAAAGTGACCATCAACTCAAAGAACAAAAAGAACAGTACAGCACAGGAACAGGCCATTCGGCCCTCCAAGCCTGCGCCGATCTTGATGCCTGCCTAAACTAAAACCTTCTGCACTTCCGGGGTCCGTATCCCTCTATTCCCATCCTATTCATATATTTGTCAAGATGCCTATTAAACGTCATTATCGTACCTGCTTCCACCACCTCCCCCGGCAGCAAGTTCCAGGCACTCACCACCCTCTGTGTAAAGAACTTGCCTCGCACATCCCCTCTAAAGTTTGCCCCTCTCACCTTAAACCGATGTCCCCTAGTAACTGACTCTTCCACCCTGGGAAAAAGCTTCTGACTATCCACTCTGTCCATGCCGCTCATAACATTGTAAACCTCTATCATGTCACCCCTCCACCTCCGTCGTTCCAGTGAAAACAATCCGAGTTTATCCAACCTCTCCTCACAGCTAATGCCCTCCAGACCAGGCAACATCCTGGTAAACCTCTTCTGTACTCTCTCCAAAGCCTCCACATCCTTCTGGTAATGTGGTGACCAGAATTGCACGCAATATTCTAAGTGCGGCCTAACTAAAGTTCTGTACAGCTGCAGCATGACTTGCCAATTTTTATACTCTATGCCCCGACCGATGAAGGCAAGCAAACCGTATGCCTTCTTGACTACCTTATCCACCTGCGTTGCCACTTTGTGACCTGTGGACCTATACGCCCATATCTCTCTGCCTGTCAATACTCCTAAGAGTTCTGCCATTTACTGTATACTTCCCACCTGCATTAGATCTTCCAAAATGCATTACCTCACATTTGTCCGAATTAAACTCCATCTGCCATTTCTCCGCCCAAGTCTCCAACCGATCTATATCCTACTGTATCCTCTGACAATCCTCATCACTATCCGCAACTCCTCCAACCTTTGTGTCGTCTGCAAACTTACTAATCAGACCAGCTGAATTTTCCTCCAGATCATTTATATATGCTACAAAGAGCAAAGGTCCCAGCACTGATCCCTGCGGAACACCACTATTCACATGCCTCCATTCAGAAAAGCACCCTTCCGCTGCTACCCTCTGTCTTCGATGACAGAGCCAGTTCTGTATCCATCTTGCCAGCTCACCTCTGATCCTGTGTGACTTCACCTTTTGTATCAGTCTGCCATGAGGGACCTTGTCAAAGGCTTTACTGAAGTCCATATAGATAACATTCACTGCCCTCCCATCATCAATCATCTTGGTCACTTCCTCAAAAAACTCAATCAAATTAGAGAGACACGACCTCCCCTTCACAAAACCATGCTGCCTCTGGCTAATAAGTTTGTTTGTTTCTAAATGGGAGTAAATCCTGTCCCAAAGAATCCTCTCTAATAATTTCCCTACCACTGATGTAAGGCTCACCGGCCTATAATGTCCTGGATTATCCTTGCTACCCTTCTTAAACAAAGGAACAACATTGGCTATTCTTCAGTCCTCTGGGACCTCACCTGTAGCCAATGAGGATGCAAAGTTTTCTGTCAAGGCCCCAGCAATTTCTTCCCTTGACTCCCTTAGTATTCTGGGGTATATCCCATCAGGCCCTGGGGACTTATCTACCATAATGCTTTGCAAGACACCCAACACCTCCTCCTTTTTGATAATGAGATGACTGAGACTATCCACACTCCCCTCCCTAGGCTCATCATCCACCAAATCCTTCTCTTTGGTGAATACTGATGCAAAGTACTCATTTAGTACCTCGCCCATTTCCTCTGGCTCCACACATAGATTCCCTTCTCTGTCCTTGAGCGGGCCAACCCTTTCCCTAGTTACCCTCCTGCTCTTCATATATGTATAAAAAGCCTTGGGATTATCCTTAATCCTGTTTTCCTATGACTTTTCATGACCCCTTTTAGCCCTCCTGACTCCTTGCTTAATTGTTTTCTACTGTCTTTATATTCCTCAAGGGATTTGTCTCTTCCTAGCCTTCCAGCCCTTACGAATGCTTCCTTTTTCTTTTTGACCAGGCTCACAATATTCCCGCGTTATCCAAGGTTCCCGAAACTTGCCAAACCTATCCTTCTTCCTCACAGGAGCATGCTGGTCCTGGATTCTAATCAACTGACATTTGAAAGATTCCCACATGTCAGATGTTGATTTACCCTCAAACAGCCGCCCCCAATCTAAATTCTTCAGTTCCTGCCTAATATTGTTATAATTAGCCTTCCCCCAATTTAGCACCTTCACCCGAGAACTACTCTTATCCTTATCCACAAGTACCTTAATACTTATGGAATTATGGTCACTGCTCCCGAAATGCTCCCCCACTGAAACCTCAACCACCTGGCCGGGCTCATTCCCCAATACCAGGTCCAGAATGGCCCCATCCCTAGTTGGACTATCGACATACTGTTTCAAGAAGCCCTCCTGGATGCTCCTTACCAATCCTTCCCCATCTCAGCCCCTAGCACGAAGTGAGTCCCAGTCAATATTGGGGAAGTTAAAATCACCCACCACCACAACCCTGTTACCTTTACATCTTTCCAAAATCTGTCGACATATCTGCTCCTCTACACCTCCCCCCCCCGGCTGGCTGTTGGGAGGCCTGTAGAAAACCCCCAACATCGTGACTGCACCCTTCCTATTCCTGAGCTCCACCCATATTGCCTCGCTGCACGACCCCTCCGAGGTGTCCTCCCACAGTACAGCTGTGATATTCTCCTTAACCAGTAATGCAACTCCCCCACCCCTTTTACATCCCCCTCTATCTCGCCTGATGCATCTAAATCCTGGAACATTTAGCTGCCAATCCTGTCCTTCCCTCAATCAAGTCTCTGTAATAGCAACATCATAGTTCCAAGTACTAATCCAAGCTCTAAGTTCATCTGCCTTATCTGTTATACTTCTCGCATTGAAACAAATGCACTTCAGACTACCAGTCCCGCTGTGCTCCGCAACATCTCCCTGCCTGCTCTTCCTCTTAGTCTTACTGGCCTTATTTACTAGTTCCCCCTCATTTATTTCACTTGTTGTCCTACTGTTCTGGTTCCCACCCCCCTGCCACACTAGTTTAAACCCTCCCAAGTGACACTAGCAAACCTCGCAGCCAGGATATTTGTGCCCCTCCAGTTTAGATGCAACCCGCCCTTCTTGTACAGGTCCCATCTGTCCCTGAAGAGATCCCAATGCTCCAGATATCTGAAACCCTCCCTTCTACACCAGCTGTTCAGCCACATGTTTCGCTGTACTATCTTTCTATTTCACGCCTCACTGGCATGTGGCACAGGGAGTAATCCCGAGATTACAACCCTCGAGGTCCTGTCTTTTAACTTTCTATCTAACTCCCTAAACTCCCCCTGCAGGACCTCATCACTCTTCCTGCCTATGTTATTGGTACCGATGTGTATCACAACATCTGGCTGTTCACCCTCCCCCATCAGAATGCCCCCTGTCCGTTCAGAGACATCTTTGACCCTGGCACCAGGGAGGCAACATACCATCCTGGAGTCTCTTTCACGTCCACAGAAGCGCCTATCTGTGCCCCTGACTATAGAGTCCCCTATAACTATTGCTCTTCTGCGCTTTGTCCCTTCCTGCTGAACAACAGTGCCAGCCGTGGTGCCACTGCTCTGGCTGCTGCTGTTTTCCCCTGATAGACCAACCCCCCCAACAGTATCCAAAACAGTATTTTGTTCGAGAGGGGAATAGCCACAGGGGATTCCTGCACTGACTGCCTGCCCCTTCTAGCGGTCACCCATCTATCTGCCTGCACCTTGGGTGTAACCACTTCTCTAAAACTCCTGTCTATGATGCTCTCTGCCACCTGCATGCTCCTAAGTGCATCCAGTTGCCGCTCCAACCGATCCATGCGGGCTGTGAGGAGCTGCAACTGGGTACACTTCCTGCAGATGTAGTCGTCTGGAACGCTGGAAGTGTCACGGACCTCCCACATCTCACAGGTGAAGCACTTCACCCCTCTAACTGACATTTCTATCACTAATTAATAAGTATTTATTTATCTTAAATTAATTTATTAAATCCTTACTAAATTGTTATAACTATATGGTCCCTTGTGCTAGATTCCTACTATAAATATTAAATGCTAACTAAGTACAGTAATCTCCTCCCTCTGGTTTAGTTACTCATTTATCAGTTAATTAAGGTTTTAATCTATTTTTATCAATTTTTTCAAATTCAGTAAAAAAAATCCCTACCAGCCAATCAGGTCACAGATTTCCTGTGACATCATGTTCAGTTTTTTTTTACCAGAGGTAAGTTTTTTATACTTACCGGTCCAGAACACCGCCCTCCGAGTCTTCTCCCAGTCAGCTGTGCTCTTTGGAAGCTCTCGGCTCCCCTCACTCTGAGGACAGGTAGGAAATGAAAGGAGCTCCTCGCTCCCTCCTTCCCGAACTTCCTCACTGACCAAACTTCCACTGTAGTACTCCATTGCAACACAAGTCAGCACTCCAATGCAAAGAAAGTCAGCACTGTAAGGTGGCTCACTTTTATACTGACTCACTCTCGCCCCCTGAAAACTGGTTTAAACCAATTCTCTAATTAACGAGGTGCAGCTGCAAGCAGAGCCTGAGTGAACCCTGTTTAAAGCTGGTCGAAAACTCACCTTCCCCAACCCTAACAGCAACTGTTAAGTTGATCTGCGAAATAAAAGACAGATTAGATTTAAGATAAACTCAAGTCTGAAATCGTAACCACCAGAAATCCTACAAACATTTCAACAAGCTCAAGTCTACAAGCAACCCAAGCCTGCAACTTTAAAAGAAAAAGCCCATCCACCAGAGAAGTTCTCACAGGGTTACTGTAAACCACGAACACCAACCTCACTTTGACCTACTTACCCCTTTACCTCTCTATCTATCTATCCCTGTGCATGAGTGTGAGAGTAAATGTGGACATGAATGAGGTGACAGCCATTTTGGGAATAGTGAAAAAATATTTAATCTTCTGTTTTCAACCTATGAGAAAACCTGTCACTTGTCTGTTTATTTGACCAAAAGACACTCAGAGCACTGGCACATCACTTTAACCAAACACATTTTCGGTCAGTTGGAAGGTAAAGAGTGGGAACCACCCACACCCCTTATCACCGGTCAGTAACCACTAGAATCCCCAATCACTTTCTCCAATTTCTTCAATACTTTTCCCTGAAGGGTTTGTGAATATTGAGCATTTACCCTACCCATGTGTAGAGTGTTTATAAGTATGTAAGTATCTATCCAAAGTAAACATTATTTTCCATTCATGAGCACAATATCCGAACACATTAAGAGACATCTTTGTTGAGATTTATAGAATGTAGCACATGTGGTATATCTGGGTTTTCAGAAGATGTTTGTCTCAGTGAAGGTTGTAGCCGTTTGTTATAAGAGGAAATGTCACATTCTGGATAGAATGTCGATAATGTGTTTAGTTTTCTCCATTTGTGTTCACAGATCCGAACTCCACCATCAATGATTTCTTCACAAATTACGACGATTACCAGTTGTTCAAGTTGACAACATTCTACCGGGACAGACTAGAACAGGCGATTGAAGAAGGAGTGGACGGAGTCAGTTCATTGTTAACATATGAGAGACATTTCAGTGGACAAGAACATCGGGTAAGTGAGAGGGACACAGAATGAGTTTGGATTATTTAAACACCACAGAACTAACAGGATATCAGATTTTACAATCATAGAATGTTACAGAAGAGAAACAGGTTAAACAGGAAAGAAATGGATAAACCTGAACATATTATGAATCTGAAACAATGATATGAAGAGGTGAAAATACCCAGCGGGTATTACCGGCATTTCAAGAACAAAAACAAAAATCTTCAAATGGATAAAATGTGAGACCCAAACAGGGAAACTAACCAGAAGCCAGCGATGGGGATTGAAAACCTGATGTTGTGCAGGGTTTATTCTCCCCCACACATCACCAATTCCAACTTCAGTGCAGGCACAATCTGGACAGTAGAACTTGCTGTGGAGGGTCACTCCCCGGAAGAGCACTTTAGAAAATTCCATACAAACAGCCTGTAATGTTCTGTTAGTTCCTTTTAATGGAAGAGAAGTAAATGGGAATGAAAATGAGACAGGGTATATAATGGACGATGGATCTGCTACCACCTGCACAAGTTGAAAAACTATTCTAATCTCAAGCATCTGTTTACCACCCATTAACATTAATATCCACTCAATCTACTCCCAGTTTTATGATCATTCTCCATACTCTAGCTTTCCTACTTCTCCACACACCAACAGAATTCTCATTAATAAACATTTGCCCAGTAGTTTTTGGGAGTAAATTATGCTTTTTAAACACATTGTGTGTATGAAGACATTTTTCCAAATTCAACCTGAATGCATCAAATTTACTTAAAGATTTGCTCTTTGGCCAATCAGTGAAAACTATAATCTATTTATTTGATCATTTCTCTTCAGAATCTGAAGACCTGCAGCAACTTCTCACTTAATCTGCTCACCCTCGAGTGGAATGAGCCTAAAGTTCTCAAATCCCTCACTGTAACAGTAATTCCACATTCCTCATTAACAGCATCCTAGCAATCTGCATGTCAGTTTTTCTTTCCCCGATGCTTTTACTTCCTATACGTGTCTTACTGTGGAACCTCACTGCAGAGAAATAGCAGGAAATTGAGCTCATTCACTCTGTAATTTCCTACCCCTGTGCTCTTGCTGTGGAACACCACAGCCTGGCGGAACATCAGGAAATTGAATATATTCTGTCTGTTATTTTCCGATAAATGGATTGACTTCTGCTCCATTTTGGTTCTGGAAAGCATGACTAGGAGATAAAATGTTGTAGTTTAATGTTTTTATCAGCAGCTGGATTTTGCAGTAGAAATAATAGTGAGGCTAACAGCGCTTGTCATTATTAACATTAAACCGGACAGTAACTTTTAGCCACTGCACATGCCCAGTTAAACACAGAAATCTCACAGTTTCTGTCTGAGACACCGTGCTCCTCCAAAAGCTTCATTGGTGATTTACCATTGAACTGTGTGAAATTGCTGAATTTACCGAATAGATACACATTAAACTGGTCAAAAAAAATGTTACAGCTTGTTCATTCCAGTGTAAGTAATTTTTTAGCAGAGTGATAAATCTTAGTTACTGCCAAACAACCTCTCTGGCATGGAAAAATAACTTTTACAATTGTGGAGTCTCGTTCCTTCAAATTTAAATTATTGTTGGAGATTAAAGAAAATAAATGCATTTTAATATTTATTACTTTTTCTTGCTGTCTCTTTTCCCTCTCTCCCGATCTGATTATTCTTTCCCTCATGTTATTGTGCTTTCTGTACCTGGTTTGACATTGAATTAAATATCCAAACTGACACTTCCTGCTTCAGACTCCGTGCTGTTTATTAACAAATTTTCAATCTGACTGGTTAAGGATACACACTATCTTCCCCTGTTCACACGGATCCCAGATGCTTTGTAAAGGGGTTTGTGTGTTTTCAAGAGTTGACTGAGAAGAACCTCCAGCACAAATGCCTATAAAATTTTGATGGACAATTGCCAGTGTGATGATTGACTGGTGTAATCCTTTCACCACTGATCACAAAATCCGGCTCATTGTTCTTTCACAGTTTATTTAGTTTGAATTTTCCTCAAGTTAAATATTGTGATGACTAATGACATTGTCTTCTTCTTTTAACACAAACTCTGTCTCCTTGCCACTTCTTTCCATCCCCCTCCATGACCACTGTTTGAGGCTGCACCTAAATGTTCATAAACTCTGCATCCCATTTCCTCGGACTGGAGGAAGTTATATAGTGAGTTTCCTCAGGGGTCGGTGTTGGTACCAGTGCTTTTCTTGATATATATTAATGACCTAGGGTTGTGTGTACAGGGCACAATTTCAAAATTTGTGGATGACAGAAAACTTGAAAGTATTGTGAACTGTGAGGAGGACAGTGAACTTCAAGTGGACGTAGACAGGCTGGTGGAATGGGTGGACAAGTAGCAGGTGAAATTTAATGCAGTGAAGTATGAAGTGATACGTTTTGATAGGAAGAATGAGGAGAGACAATATAAAATAAAGAGTGAAATTCTAAATGAGGTGCAGGAGCAGAAGGACCTGGGGTATATGTGCAGAAATAATTGAAGGTGGCAGAGCAGGTTGAGAAAGGAGTTCACAAAGCATACGGCATCCTGGGCTTTATAATTAGGGGCATAGAGTACAAAAACAAGGCAGTTAAGATAAACCTGTGTAAAACACTGGTTCAGACCCTCCAGGATATTGTGTCCTGTTCTGGGCACCACCCTTTAGGAGAATGTGAAGGCATTAAAGAGGGTGCAGAGAAGATTCAGGAGAATGGTTCCAGGGATGAGGAACTAGAGCATGGCTACCCAACCCGAATCCGACGGGACCCGATGACATGTGTTGGGTTCGGGTTGGGTTGGGTCGCTCTTCCGGGTCCAGCATTCGGGTTCAGGTCGGGTTGGGCTGGGTCAGACACAGTGACAGCCAGTATGTCAAGTTGGGAAACACTGCGCACCAGTATGCAGTGAGTGATTCCATCGAAGGTAGAGCACAACATCTTCAATAAATTTGATTATATTCCGGTGGTTGGGTCAGGCGCGGGAAAAATGAAAGAGCTCGGGCCAGGTTGGGCTCGGCTCGGATGTAGTGCTGTTGGACTCGGGTCGGGTTTCATTTGCAGACCCAAGCAGGCCTTTATGAGGAACTTTATTTTGGTGAATTGATTGGAGAAGCTGGAGATGTTCTGCTCAGAGAAGAGAAGGTTGAGAGGAGATTATTCAAAATCATGAGGGGTCTGGACAGAGTAGATCGGGAGAAATTACTCCCGTTGGCAGAGGATCGAGAACCAGAGGACACTGATTGAAGGTGATTGGTAAAAGAAACAACAGTGACATGAGGAAGAAGTTTTTTTATGCAGTGAGTGGTTCGGATCTGGAATACACTGTCTGAGAGTGTGGTTGAGGCAGATTCAATTGAGGCTTTCAAAAGAGAATTGAATAATTATCTGAAGAGATGAAGAGGAAAAAAATTTGCAGGACTTCGGAGAAAAGGCAAGGAAGTGGGACTAGGTGAGTTGCTCTTGCAGAGAGCTAGCACGGACACAATGGACAAAGGGCCTCCTGTCTAACAGTCTTTGATACTAAGATTCTATTTGCTTCGAACTGAGCTTTCGATCCCATACCCTCCACATCAAAAATACACCATACTGCTGTTGTGCCTAATCTGCACTTACTCTGAAAGAATCCACGGAATCCGATTGGTGAAAGGTATATCAATATTTTATTCACACACTAAATCATCAAAGTACAAGCTCTCACTACTTGCTCAGTATTCTACCCGCCAAGGCACGAGGTGATCAGTCTCGGACTTGTGGCTGCTCTTCTCTGAGCCCTTGGCTCAGGGGTATCTTCTCGAGTGTTCTTCCCCGGGGTTCTCGTGCCTTTCCCAGTTTCAGTCAGGGATTAAATCTTATTTCCAAGACCCTCCCCTCTCACTTACTCATAGGGATCTGGTATAATGACAGAATGATAATTCCTTATTTGGCTCAGTGAGAACCTGTTCAACATTTTACAGTTTCCCATTGTCTACTATGAGTCTAATTATATCTGGTGTCCATGTTTATCTGTTATGTGCAAGGACTGTGTATTGGATCATCAATATGTCTTTTCTATACTGTCTACAATTCCTTGGCCATCCGTGTGCTGTGGCCCCTTTCTACCCAGCCCCCCTATGCCTTAACACACTGTTCATTGTCGTGTGATTAGCCCCTTTGTTTCAACTAAGTTCTGATGTGCTTTTACTATATGTGTTTTTACTGGGTCTACACTGCTGTCTCCATTATATTGCCTGACTCAACTCCTATCTTAGCCCATCTGCTGATTAAACCATCATCCGTGTCTAAGTCATTAAACTCGATTATTTAAATGATTCCCTGACCAGCCTCCCGACTGTCACATTCTGTAAACTTCAGTTCATCTAAAACTCTGCTGCCTGTTCCCTGTCCTGTCCACGTCCTGCTCAGCTACCACTCGTTTGCTCACTCACTTATTGTGGTTCCTGATTCTCTAATGACTCCATGAAAGTTCACATGAAAGGTCATTGATCTGAAATGTTAACTCTGTTTCTGTCTCCACAGATGCTGCTTGACCTGCTGAGTATTTTCAGCATTTTCAGTTTTTATTTCTGACTCCAATTTAAAATTCCCCATTTCCAATTTAAATACCTTCATTGTCTTGCCCTTCCCTATCTCTGTAAACTGCTCTATCCCTGTAAACTTCTGGTGCCACTGGAATTCTCTGTTCCCTCTTACACTGGCCTCTGTGCACTCACCCAGCACCTAGTTCTTTGCCTTACCAATGGTGGCCGGAGATGGTAATGTCATTGAAGGAGGAAGGAAAGTGGTTAGACTGTCCCTTATTGGAGACAGAGAGTAGAAGTAGGAAGGTAAGGAGCATCAATGTGTGACTTGAGGTATGGTGCAGGAGGGAGGGCTTTAGATTCTTGGGCCATTGGGACCAGTTTTGGGCCAGGCGGCACAAATTCAAAAGGGATGGGTTTCACCTCAACAGGACTGTTTTATTCAGTGGATCAGCACCAGCATATAGAAGTAGAAAAGAGGAATGAGGTGCAGAAAGGAACATAACCTAAGAAATAGGAGCAGAAGTAGGCCATTCAGCCCTTCGAGCCCACTCCGCCATTCAATGAGATCATGGTTGATCTACTTCAACACCATTTTCCTGCATTATCCCCATATCCCTTGATGTTTTCAATATGTAGAAATCTATCAATCTCAGTCTTGAACATCCTCAATGACTGAACCTCCACAGCCCTCTGGGGCAGAGAATTCCAAAGATTCACCACCATCTGAGTGAAGAAATTCCTCCTCATGTCAGTCCTGAATGGCCTGCCCCTTATTCTGACACTGTGTCCCCTGATTATAGACTCCCCAGCCAGGGGAAATATCCTTCCTGCATCTACCCTTTCGAGCCCTGTAAGAATTTTGTATGTTTGTATGAGATCACCTCTCATTCTTCCAAACCAATAACCTTTGCTTCGTTCAATGTGTTCAACCATTTCTTGATGATCTGTGAGGTGAATCAAATTGGTTGGAAACTGAACAATTAAATTCCCCACCTAGCCTAGGTTCTATGCATTTTATATCCTCAGTGCATCCTCCATGTGCATTTCAACATGGAACAGAACTGAGTCTTCAGTTCCGGAGGGTGACAGGTTGTAATGAGCAGGAGATTTCCATGCTCTAGTTTTACTGAATTCATGAGACTACATTGGGTCTGCAGTCAGTGTGGTAGATTCTCAGGGTCAGACCCAGCCGAGTGTATTCCACTGTGCCCCATTGCCAGTGCAACAGAACCTACCCAGGGATGCTGTTGAAGGAGTCTGGGACGTTGGCCAATAAATGTGATTTTATGAGTATAATTTCACAGAATCACAGAATTGTTACAGTGCAGAAGGTATCTGCACTGGCTCTCTGAATGAGCAATTCACCCAGTGCCATTCCTCTGCCTTCTCCCCATAATCCTGCACATTCTTCCTTTTCAGATAACAGTCTAATTCCCTTTTGAATGCTTCAGTTGAACCTGCCTCCACCACCCTCTCAAGCAGTAAATTCCAGATCCTAACCACTCGCTGCGTGAAGAAGTTTTCCCTCAAGTCATTTTGCTTCTTTTGCCAATCACTTTAAATCTGTGTCCTCTCGTTCTCAATCTTTTCATGAGTGGGAACAGCTTTCCCATATCCACTCTGTCCAGAACCCTCATGATTTTGAATGCCTCTATCAAATCTCCACTCAGTCTTCTCCAAAGAAAACAGTCCCAACTTCTTCAAGTATCTTCATAACTGAAGTTTCTCAACCTTTGAACCATTCTCATGAATCTTTTCTGCACCCTCTCTAACGCCTTCACATCATTGCTAAGGCGCAGTGCCCAGAACTGGACACAGTACTCTCGCTGAGGCTGAACTGGTGTCTTGTATAAGTTCAGCATAACCTCCTTGCTCTTGTACTCTATGCCCCTATTAATAAAGTCCAAGATACTGTGTGCTTTATTTAACGCTCTCACAACCTGTCCTGTCACATTCAATGACTTCTGCACATATACCCCCTGGTCCCTCTGCTCTTTGCTCTTTCATCTCTTGAGAGTTGTACCCTTTGTTATATTGTCTCTCCATATTCTTCCCATCAAAATGAATCACTTCACATTTATCCACATTTAACTTCATCTGCCATTTGTCTGCCCATCCCTTGGCCCTGTACACCAAGGTCTAAGTCATTAATTTATAACAGGAAAAGCAAGGGTCCCAATATTTATCCCTGGGGATCCCCACTACAAAGCTTCCTCCAGCCTGAAGAACATCCATTAACCACTACCCCCTGTTTCCTGTCACTCAACTAATTTCATATTCATGCCACTGGCCCTTTTATTCCATGTGCCATAATTTGTCTCAAGTCGCTTGTGCAGCATCATTTCAAATACATTCTGGGAGTCCATTTACACCACATCAACAACATTCCCCTCATCAACTCTCTCTGTTATCTCTTCAAAAAACTCCAGCAACTTAGTTAAACATGATTTTCCCTTAAGAAATCGGTGTTGGCTTTCCTTAATTAACCTGTATTTGTCTATGCGACTTAATTTGGTCTTGAATTATTGTTTCTCGGCGTTTCCCCACCACTGAAGATATACTGACTGTCCTTTTCTTTACATCATTTTTTGAACTGAGATGTAACATTTGCAACTCCTGTTACGACCGAGGTGGGAGGAGTGCACAATTTATTCTGGTTCCACTTCTCCATGGGTCACAACATATATTGAAATGTTTTCCCACTTACTGATATGGTCAATTATAGACTCTATTTTTATCCCAGAGTGAAACAAACCACCAGGTTTCTTTAATAAACAGCAAAGTTATCAGTTTATTATAAAACAAGTGTTAACCAGTAATGAAGTAAAGCATAAACACATAGATTGAAATTTGAAAGTTCCCTTTTGACCTTAGTCTCACACACACACACACCTTAAAATGGCTTGTTGTTTAGAGCTCTGTTACAAAAGAAAAAGATGAAAAAGCCACTTAAGCCGAATACCTGCTCATTCTTGAACAAAAACAGATGAGATATGTTGTGTTCCAAAATTGGCGTACAGGCTGGCCTCCGAGTACACGTTGACGCGTCACTGGGATCTTTGAGAACAGTTTTTTTCATGCGGCGTTGAGAATTAATTTAGCAGGCTTTTCTTGCAAGACAGGAGACGAGATGAGTTGACATAGTGGACCTTTCAGGGTCTTTCAGAGAGGTGCTGGAAAGCTGAGCTGGGTTGTGATCTTCTCCTCCTTCCTTAGGAATTCTCTTCTCTCCTTGGAAGTTCTCTTCCTTTTTGTGCAGTTCAACACCAATTCAAAAGTGAAACCGACAACAGGAGTTGACCTCCATCAATCGTGACCTGTCACTGTTTTATAAACAACTTGTCCAGGTGTCCAAAGTTCTCTTGTTTATTGATCTGGAAGTCACGTGGTTTCCCAGAAAGGCTTGTTGTTGTTGCTGGAAGTCAGGTGGTTTCCTGGAAAGACTTGTTTCCTCACAAGACCACTCTGTGCCCCTTTTTAAAAAAAAACATTTCCAGGGACTGTTTTTCAAAGTCAAGTGGCCTTTAAATGGCCCATTTTGAAAACCCCAAAGTTTAACATTGCTTCAACCTTACAAAAATGAATCATTAAAAAATATATTTAACAAAAAGGGCGGCACAGTGGCGCAGTGGTTAGCACTGCAGCCTCACAGCTCCAGCGACCTGGGTTCAATTCTGGGTACTGCCTGTGTGGAGTTTGCAAGTTCTCCCTGTGTCTGCGTGGGTTTCCTCCGGGTGTTCCGGTTTCCTCCCACATGCCAAAGACTTGCAGGTTGATAGGTAAATTGGCCATTATAAATTGCCCCTAGTATAAGTAGGTGGTAGGGAAATATAGGGACAGGTGGGGATGTGGTATATGGAATTAGTATAGGGTTAGTATAAATGGGTGGTTGATGGGCGGCACAGACTCGGTGGGCTGAAGGGCCTGTTTCAGTGCTGTATCTCTAAACTAAACTAAACTAAAACACAGAGGAACTTTCATAACACTCTCCAGTCCTTTGGCACCACCCCTGAGTCGAAGGAAGACAGAAAAATTTGGCCTCTGCAATTTCCACTCTCACTTCCTGCAGTAACCTTGGATGCATCTCATCTGTCCCTGGTGATTTATCAACTTTAAGTATAGAAAGCTTATCCAATACCACCTCCTTATCAATTTTAAATCCTTCTAATGTATTAATTACCTCCTCTTCCACTGTGGTCTGGGCAGCAATATCTTCTTTGGTAAAGACATGCAAAGTATTCATTTAAGACCTCAACTATTCCCCCTGCCTCCTTGTGTAAATCCCCCTTTTGGTATCTAATCGGCCCTACTCGACCTTTGACCACCCTTTTACCATTTACATGCCAATAGAAGACCTTGGGTTTCCATTTTATGTAAGCTGCCAGTCTCTTTTTATACTCACTCTTTGCTTCTCTTATTTTCTTTTTCACTTTCCCTCTGAACCTTCTATGTTCGGCCTGGTTCTCTATTGTATTATTTATCTGATATCTGTCATAAACACACTTCTGCTTCTTCATCACTGTCTCTTTTGTCATCCAGGCAGCTCTGGATTTATTTGCCCTACCTTTGTGCTTCAAAGGAATACACCTTGATTGTGTCCAAACTATCTCTTCTTTGAAGGTGGCCCATTGTTCAGTGACTGTTTTTCCTGCCAACCTTTAATTCCAATTTATTCGGCCCAGATCCATTCTTATCCCATTGAAGTTGGCTTTACCCGAGTTAATTATTCTGACTCTAGATTGTTCTTTATTCTTTTCAATTACCAATCTAAGCCTTATGATACAATGATCACTGTGCCCTAAACGTACTGCTACTTATATTTGATCCACTTGGCCCATCTCATTCCCAGGAGCCAGTTCTAGCAGTGCCTCCTTTCTCATTGGACTGGAAACATACTGCTGTAGAAAATTTTCCTGAACATCCTCTAGGAATTCTTGCCCCTCTCTGCCCTTTGCACTTCTAATATCCCAGTCTATGTTTGGATAATTAAAGTCCCCCTTTATAAGATAGTAATAGGACTGAAGACCTGTGCTCCAGAACTTGCCGCGCCCCTAGCCAAGCTGTTCCAGTACAGCTGCAACACTGGCATCTACCCTGCAATGTGGAAAATTGCCCAGGTATGTCCGGTACACAAAAAGCAGGACAAATCCAACCCGGCCAACTACCGCCCCATTAGCCTCCTCTCAATCATCAGTAAAGTGATGGAAGGTGTCATCAACAGTGCCATCAAGCGGCACTTGCTCAGCAACAACCTGCTCAGTGACGCTCAGTTTGGGTTCCACCAGGACCACTCAGCTCCGGACCTCATTACAGCCTTGGTTCAAATATGGACAAATGAGCTGAACTCAAGAGGTGAGGTGAGAGTGACTGCGCTTGACATCAAGGCAGCATTCGACCGAGCATGGCATCAAGGAGCCCAAGCAAAACTGAGGACAATGGGAATCAGGGGGAAAACCCTCCACTGGCTGGAGTCATACCTAGCACAAAGGAAGATGGTTGTGGTTGTTGGAGGTCAATCATCTGAGCTCCAGGACATCACTGCAGGAGTTCCTCGGGGTAGTGTCCTGGGCCCAACCATCTTCAGCTGCTTCATCAATGACCTTCCTTCAATCATAAGGTCAGAAGTGGGGATGTTCGCTGATGATTGCACAATGTTCAGCACCATTCGTGACTCATCAGATACTGAAGTAGTCTGTATAGAAATGCAGCAAGACCTGGACAATATCCAGGCTTGGGCTGATAAGTGGCAAGTAACATTCGCGCCACACAAGTGCCAGGCAATGACCATCTCCAACAAGAGAGAATCTAACCATCTCCCCTTGACATTCAACGGCATTACCATCACTGAAACCCCCACTATCAACATCCTAGGGGCTACCATTGACCAGAAACTGAACTGGAGTAGCCATATAAATACCGTGGCTACAAGAGCAGGTCAGAGGCTAGGAATCCTGAGATGAGTAACTCACCTCCTGACGCCCCAAAGCCTGTCCACCATCTACAAGGCACAGGTCAGGAGTGTGATGGAATACTCTCCACTTGCCTGGATGGGTGCAGCTCCAACAACACTCAAGAAGCTCGACACCATCCAGGACAAAGCTGCCCGCTTGATTGGCACCCCATCTTCAAACATTCACTCCCTCCACCACCGACGCACAGTGGCAGCAGTGTGTACCATCTACAAGATGCACTGCAGCAATGCACCAAGGCTCCTTGGACAGCACCTTCCAAACCCGCGACCTCTACCAACTGGAAGGACAAGGGCAGCACATACATGGGAACACGACCACCTACAAGTTCCCCTCCAAGTCACACACCATCCTGACTTGGAACTACATCGGCGTTCCTTCACTGTCGCTGGGTCAAAATCCTGGAACTAACTTCCTAACAGCACTGTGGGTGTACCTACCCCACATGGACTGCAGCGGTTCAAGAAGGCAGCTCACCACCACCTTCTCAAGGGCAGTTAGGGATGGGCAATAAATGCTGGCCTGGCCAGCGAAGCCGACATCCCATGAAAGAATTATTTTAAAAAAAGAATCCTATAGTTCTTGCATCTCTCTGTAATTTCCTTGCAACTTTGTTCCTCTTCATCCTTTCCTGCTAGTTGGTGGCCTATAGTCTACACCGAGCAATGTAATTGCACCTTTTTTTTGTTCCTTATCTCCAGCCAAACAGATTCCATCCTGGACCCCTCAGGGATATCCTCTCTCTCCAGCACTGCAATGTTCTCCTTAATCAGTACCTCCATTCCTCTCCCCTTTCTTGCTTTACTCTCTTTCCTGAACACCTTGTATCCAGGAATATTTAACACCCAGTCCTGCCCTTTCTCACACTGTTGTTGAGTAACGTGTGGTGCAGCTCTCCCAATTTTTGCACTAGTCCCAGATGTTAGTGAGATGTTACAAGGGCGACTGGACTCCGTTTTCCTTCATCGTGTCCAAATCTGATGCTGAGGTGAAAAGTACGTGACCTACTCGGTTTTGTTCTTGTATATCCTCCTTTATCGAGACTTGTTCGGCCATTTCAGAGGTGACCACATTGATGAAGGACTGGAGTCACGTAGAGGCCAGACCTAAAGGACATTAGGTTTTATGACAATCTTCATTAAAGCCACTATACAGAGCTAAGCTGTTGATGAAAGTCCTGACTACACAAGCCCCATTGCTCAATATATGCTCCCAGTCGAGGTTTCCACCCAACAGAGGGCATGTAAAATACTGGGAATCAAATGTATAATTAGCGAGGGACAAGTGAGTGGATTTTCATTATTATTGGTTGATCCTCCTGAACGATAAATCAACAGTGGTTATTTCGATTAGTCGGTGGTCATTTCTCAGACAGTTTTCTAGCTGCTTCCCTCACTTCAGAATTAACCCTTCCCTGTCACTTGAATTCTGATTCTCTGGTCTTTTATTTCTGAGTAAATCAGAAAGTGTGACAACAGGAAGAAAGTGTGAGAAACAAGTGGATCATTTTGTCAGTCAGTATCTGATGTCATGTTGGACACTGAAGGACAGAGAAAACTAATCCCATTAAAATTGCTGCAGATTCTCAGTGATTCCTCACTCTCCTGGAACAACTCTTCTGATTTCTATTTTGGTTCCATCTAATTGATTTCCATTAATGACTGAATCAAGATCAGAGATTGATAGATTATTGCTAACCCAGGGTATTAAGGGATATGGAGCCAAAGTGAGTGGATGGAGTTAGGGTACAGATCAGCCATGATCTGATTGAATTGTGGAGCAGCCTCGAGGAGTGAATGGCCTCCTCCTGTTCCCATGTTCCGAAGATGTTTCTAGAATATTCCGCTCATGTTCAGAATGGATCAGTAACCAGCCCAGTGACTGCTTTCTGTGCTGAAAACCACTGGGAGATATCATCATTGAGCAGATCCTTTCCTTCTCATTCTCTATGTGTGTCTTTCACTCCCCTCCTCAATGTAATCATTATTATTCTTCACAGAAGATCATTGAACTCACAAAGAAGGGAAACAGGGCGGACAGTTCCAAACTTCTCCTAAATCTGGTAATGGAGAAAGGCTCTCAGGCCCGAAGGGTGATGTGGGAATCCTTTGTGAAAATGCGTCACGGAGTACCAAAGTTGGACAAAATACTGAAAGAAATACAGGAACTCGGTACGGTAAAATCACACACTGAATTCAACTTCAGATTCAAACACTGCAGAATTTACTATAATATTACACAAATCTGATTTCATGAAATCTAAATAATTTAAACAGGTTCTGATCCATTTGACGATATGAATATCGCACAAGGTTTATCCGAAGTACCCGGTAACCTGAAAGGTAAGTGATGATACAGAGATTTCAAACCGTTTATTTCACTTTTGAGAAACAAAATGTTTGACTGCATCCGTTTGTCAGAATCTGGGAATCAAATTCAAAGAATGTGGAACAGGATTGAACGTTGTTGAAATTTGTCATCAATCCTCATATATTCTGCAGAGATTCAAATTTCAATTTGTACAATTTCTGATCTATGCTGTAAATATGTGGACTTGACATTATTTCACACAATGCAGCTGATGATGGGCATCACTTGTGAAGCCTTTCAATCAAGACCCTGTAAACTGTGAAACCCCATACACACCTGGCAGGATCCTGATACACTGTGAAACCCTGTACACACCTGACAGGATCCTAATACATTGTGAAACCCAAACACAGCCGGCAGGATCGTGATACACTGTGAAACCCATACACACCTGGCAGGATCCTGATACACTGTGAAACCCTGTACACACCTGACAGGATCCTAATACACTGTGAAACCCAAACACAGCCGGCAGGATCGTGATACACTGTGAAACCCATACACACCTGGCAGGATCCTGATACACTGTGAAACCCCATACACACCTGGCAGGATCCTGATACACTGTGAAACCCCATACACACCTGGCAGGATCCTGATACACTGTGAAACCCCATACACACCTGACAGGATCCTAATACACTGTGAAACCCAAACACAGCCGGCAGGATCGTGATACACTGTGAAACCCATACACACCTGGCAGGATCCTGATACACTGTGAAACCCTGTACACACCTGACAGGATCCTAATACACTGTGAAACCCAAACACAGCCGGCAGGATCGTGATACACTGTGAAACCCATACACACCTGGCAGGATCCTGATACACTGTGAAACCCCATACACACCTGGCAGGATCCTGATACACTGTGAAACCCCATACACACCTGGCAGGATCCTGATACACTGTGAAACCCCATACACACCTGGCAGGATCCTGATACACTGTGAAACCCCATACACACCTGGCAGGATCCTGATACACTGTGAAACTTCATACACACCTGGCAGGATCCTGATACACTGTGAAACTCCATACACACCTGGCAGGATCCAGATACACTGTGAAACCCCATACACACCTGGCAGGATCCTGATACACTGTGAAACCCCATACACACATGACAGGATCCTGATACACTGTGAAACTTCATACACACCTGGCAGGATCCTGATACACTGTGAAATCGCATACACACCTGACAGGATCCTGATACACTGTGAAACTCCATACATACCTGGCAGGATCCTGATACACTGTGAAACCCCATACACACCTGGCAGGATCCTGATACACTGTGAAACCCCATAGACACCTGGCAGGATCCTGATACACTGTGAAACCCCATACACACCTGGCAGGATCCTGATACACTGTGAAACCCCATACACACCTGGCAGGATCCTGATACACTGTGAAACCCCATACACAACTGGCAGGATCCTGATACACTGTGAAACCCCATACACACCTGGCAGGATCCTGATACACTGTGAAATCGCATACACACCTGACAGGATCCTGATACAATGTGAAATTCCATACACACATGGCAGGATCCTGATGCACTGTGAAACCCCATACACACCTGGCAGGATCCTGATACACTGTGAAACCCCATACACACCTGGCAGGATCCTGATACACTGTGAAACCCCATACACACCTGGCAGGATCCTGATACACTGTGAAACCCAATACACACCTGGCAGGATCCTGATACACTGTGAAACCCCATACACACTGGGCAGGATCCTGATGCACTGTGAAAACCCATACACACCGGGCAGGATCCTGATACACTGTGAAACCCCATACACACCTGGCAGGATCCTGATACACTGTGAAACCCCATACACACCTGGCAGGATCCTGATACACTGTGAAATCGCATACACACCTGACAGGATCCTGATACACTGTGAAACCCCATACACACCTGGCAGGATCCTGATACACTGTGAAACCCCATACACACCTGGCAGGATCCTGATACACTGTGAAATCGCATACACACCTGACAGGATCCTGATACACTGTGAAACCCCATACACAGCTGGCAGGATCCTGATGCACTGTGAAACCCCATACACACCTGGCAGGATCCTGATACACTGTGAAATCGCATACACACCTGACAGGATCCTGATACACTGTGAAACTCCATACACACCTGGCAGGATCCTGATACACTGTGAAACCCAAACACAGCTTGCAGGATCCTGATACATTGTGAAACCCCATACACACCTGGCAGGATCCTGAAACACTGTGAAACCCATACACAGCTGGCAGGATCCTGATACACTGTGAAAACTCCATACACACCTGGCAGGATCCTGATACACTGTGAAACCCTGTACACACCTGGCAGGATCCTGATACATTGTGAAACTCCATACACACCTGGCAGGATCCTGATGCACTGTGAAACCCTGTACACACCTGGCAGGATCCTGATACACTGTGAAACCCCATACACACCTGGCAGGATCCTGATACACTGTGAAATCCCATACACACCTGGCAGGATCCTGATACACTGTGAAACCCCATACACACCTGGCAGGATCCTGATGCACTGTGAAACCCCATACACACCTGGCAGGATCCTGATACACTGTGAAACCCCATAGACACCTGGCAGGATCCTGATACACTGTGAAACCCCATACACACCGGGCAGGATCCTGATACACTGTGAAACCCCATAGACACCTGGCAGGATCCTGATACACTGTGAAACCCTGTACACACCTGACAGGATCCTAATACACTGTGAAACCCAAACACAGCCGGCAGGATCGTGATACACTGTGAAACCCATACACACCTGGCAGGATCCTGATACACTGTGAAACCCCATACACACCTGGCAGGATCCTGATACACTGTGAAACCCCATACACGCCTGGCAGGATCCTGATACACTGTGAAACCCCATACACACCTGGCAGGATCCTGATACACTGTGAAACCCCATACACACCTGGAAGGATCCTGATACACTGTGAAACTTCATACACACCTGGCAGGATCCTGATACACTGTGAAACTCCATACACACCTGGCAGGATCCAGATACACTGTGAAACCCCATACACACCTGGCAGGATCCTGATACACTGTGAAACCCCATACACACCTGACAGGATCCTGATACACTGTGAAATCGCATACACACCTGACAGGATCCTGATACACTGTGAAACCCCAGACTCACCTGGCAGGATCCTGATACACTGTGAAACCCCATACACACCTGGCAGGATCCTGATACACTGTGAAACCCCATACACACCTGGCAGGATCCTGATACACTGTGAAACCCCATACACACCTGACAGGATCCTGATACACTGTGAAATCGCATACACACCTGACAGGATCCTGATACACTGTGAAACCCCAGACTCACCTGGCAGGATCCTGATACACTGTGAAACCCCATACACACTGGGCAGGATCCTGATGCACTGTGAAACCCCATACACACCGGGCAGGATCCTGATACACTGTGAAACCCCATACACACCTGGCAGGATCCTGATACACTGTGAAACCCCATACACACCTGGCAGGATCCTGATACACTGTGAAATCGCATACACACCTGACAGGATCCTGATACACTGTGAAACCCCAGACTCACCTGGCAGGATCCTGATACACTGTGAAACCCCATACACACCTGGCAGGATCCTGATACACTGTGAAATCGCATACACACCTGACAGGATCCTGATACACTGTGAAACCCCATACACAGCTGGCAGGATCCTGATACACTGTGAAACCCCATACACACCTGGCAGGATCCTGATACACTGTGAAATCGCATACACACCTGACAGGATCCTGATACACTGTGAAACTCCATACACACCTGGCAGGATCCTGATACACTGTGAAACCCAAACACAGCTTGCAGGATCCTGATACATTGTGAAACCCCATACACACCTGGCAGGATCCTGAAACACTGTGAAACCCATACACAGCTGGCAGGATCCTGATACACTGTGAAAACTCCATACACACCTGGCAGGATACTGATACACTGTGAAACCCTGTACACACCTGGCAGGATCCTGATACACTGTGAAACCCCATACACACCTGGCAGGATCCTGATACACTGTGAAATCCCATACACACCTGGCAGGATCCTGATACACTGTGAAACCCCATACACACCTGGCAGGATCCTGATGCACTGTGAAACCCCATACACACCTGGCAGGATCCTGATACACTGTGAAACCCCATAGTCACCTGGCAGGATCCTGATACACTGTGAAACCCCATACACACCTGGCAGGATCCTGATACACTGTGAAACCCCATACACACCTGGCAGGATCCTGATACACTGTGAAACCCCATACACACCTGGCAGGATCCTGATACACTGTGAAACCCCATACACACCTGGCAGGATCCTGATACACTGTGAAACCCCATACACACCGGGCAGGATCCTGATACACTGTGAAACCCCATACACACTGGGCAGGATCCTGATACACTGTGAAACCCCATACACACCTGGCAGGATCCTGATACACTGTGAAACCCCATACACACCTGGCAGGATCCTGATACACTGTGAAATCGCATACACACCTGGCAGGATCCTGATACACTGTGAAGCTCCATACACACCTGGCAGGATCCTGATACACTGTGAAACCCCATACACACCTGGCAGGATCCTGATACACTGTGAAATCGCATACACACCTGACAGGATCCTGATACACTGTGAAACCCCATACACACCTGGCAGGATCCTGATACACTGTGAAACCCCATAGACACCTGACAGGATCCTGATACACTGCGAAACCCCATAGACACCTGACAGGATCCTGATACACTGTGAAACCCCATACACAGCTGGCAGGATCCTGATACACTGTGAAACCCCATACACACCTGGCAGGATCCTGATACACTGTGAAATCGCATACACACCTGACAGGATCCTGATACACTGTGAAACTCCATACACACCTGGCAGGATCCTGATACACTGTGAAACCCAAACACAGCTTGCAGGATCCTGATACATTGTGAAACCCCATACACACCTGGCAGGATCCTGAAACACTGTGAAACCCATACACAGCTGGCAGGATCCTGATACACTGTGAAACCCCATACACACTGGGCAGGATCCTGATACACTGTGAAACCCCATACACACCTGGCAGGATCCTGATACACTGTGAAACCCCATACACACCTGGCAGGATCCTGATACACTGTGAAATCGCATACACACCTGGCAGGATCCTGATACACTGTGAAGCCCCATACACACCTGGCAGGATCCTGATACACTGTGAAACCCCATACACACCTGGCAGGATCCTGATACACTGTGAAATCGCATACACACCTGACAGGATCCTGATACACTGTGAAACCCCATACACACCTGGCAGGATCCTGATACACTGTGAAACCCCATAGACACCTGACAGGATCCTGATACACTGCGAAACCCCATAGACACCTGACAGGATCCTGATACACTGTGAAACCCCATACACACCTGGCAGGATCCTGATACACTGTGAAACCCATACACACCTGGCAGGATCCTGATACACTGTGAAACCCATACACACCTGGCAGGATCCTGATACACTGTGAAACCCATACACACCTGGCAGGATCCTGATACACTGTGAAACCCCATACACACCTGGCAGGATCCTGATACTCTGTGAAAACCCGTACACACCTGGCAGGATCCTGATACACTGTGAAACCCCATACACACCTGGCAGGATCCTGATACACTGTGAAACCCCATACACACCTGGCAGGATCCTGATACACTGTGAAACCCCATACACACCTGGCAGGATCCTGATACACTGTGAAAACCCAAACACACCTGGCAGGATCCTGATACACTGTGAAACCCATACACACCTGGAAGGATCCTGATACACTGTGAAACCCCATACACACCTGGCAGGATCCTGATACACTGTGAAACCCCATACACACCTGGCAGGATCCTGATACACTGTGAAAACCCAAACACACCTGGCAGGATCCTCATACACTGTGAATCCCCAAACACACCTGGCAGGATCCTGATACACTGTGAAACCCCATACACACCTGGCAGGATCCTGATACACTGTGAAACTCGCTACACACCTGGCAGGATCCTGATACACTGTGAAAACCCGTACACACCTGGCAGGATCCTGATACACTGTGAAACCCCATACACACCTGGCAGGATCCTGATACACTCTGAAATCCTTTATACACCTGGCTTGATAGTGGTGGTTTGATACAACTGAGTGACTTGCTTGGCCTTTTCAGAGTGCAGTTAAGAATGAAATGTATTGCTGTGGGTCTGGAGTCATAGAATTGCGGAGTAGATTTCCTTCCCTGTGGACACTGATGAAGCAGATAGCTTTTTTTTTACAATAATTTGATAGTTTTATTGTCAAGTATTACTTGTGATCCTTGTGTTTGATTCCAATTTCTTTTTTTACCTATCCGAACTTTAAAGCCCCAGCTGGCCTGGTTTTTATATTAATTCATATCTCCAGATCACTAGTTCACGCATCTGGATTTCAATCCAGTCGCATAACCACTATGCTACTGCACTCAAAACAGACAGACCATTACATTGGAACATCGGAGCAGGAGTAAGCCATTCAGCCCATCGAGTCTGCCCCGCCATTCAATATGATCATGGCTGCTCAACCACTTCAATGTCTTTTTCTCACACTACCCCCAGATCCTCTTATGTCATTTGTATTTAGAAATCTGTCAATCTCTGCTTTAAACATACTCAATGACTGAGCTTCCAAAGCCCTCTGGGGTAGTGAATTCAAAAGATTCACAACCCTCTGAGTAAAGACATTTCTCCTCATCTCTGTCCTAAGTGTCTTACCTCAAACTTTGAAATTGTGTCCCCTGGTTCTAGACTCCCCAACCAGGGGAAACATCTTAGCTGCATCTATCCTGTCTATCCCTTTAAGTATTTTGTAGGTTTCAATGAGATTACCTCTCATCCTTCGAAACTCTGGAGAATACAGGCCCAGTTTCCCCAATCTCTCTTCATAGGACAGTCCTGCCATCCAGGGAACAAGTCTGGTGAATCTTCATTGCACTCCCTCTATGGCAATAATATCCTTCCTAAGGTAAGGGGAGCAAAACTGCACACAGTACTCCAGGTGTGATTTAACCAAGGTTCTATACAATTGAAGCAAGACTTCACTACTCCTGTACGCAAATCCTCTTGTGATTAAGGCTAACATACCATTAGCCTTCTTAATTGCTTGCTGCACCTGCATGTTAGCTTTCAGTGACTTATTGACAAGGACACCCAGGTCCTTTTGTACATCTACACTTTCTAATCTCTTACCATTTAAGAGATCCTCTGCACATCTATTCTTCCTACCAAAGTGAGATCACCTCACATTTTTCCACATTATATTTCATCTGCCACGTTCTTGCCCACTCACTAAGTCTGGCCAAATACCCTTGAAGCAGCTTTGCATCTTCATCAAAACACACATTCCCACCTAGTTTTGTCTCATCCGCGAACTTGTAAGTGCTACATTTGGTCCCCACATCCAAATCATTGATATATATTGTGAACAGCTGGGGCCCAAGTACTGACCCCTGCAGTACCCTACTAGTCACAGCCTGCCAACGCGGGAGTGACCCGTTTATTCCTACTCTCTGCTTTCTGCCTGTTCACCAATCCTTAATCCATGCCAGTATCTTACCTCCAATCCCATGTGCTTTAATTTTGCTAACCAATCTCCTGTGGGGGACTTCATCCAAAGCCTTCTGAAAATCTAAGGATACCACGTCCACTGACTCCCGTTTATCAATTCTGTTAGTAGCATCCTCAAACAATTCCAATAGATTCGTCAAACAGGATTTCCCATTCATAAATCCATGTTGCCTATGCCCAATTAGATCATTATTATTCAAGTGACCATTTATCAAATCCTTTCGAATAGATTCTAGCATTTTCCCAATGACTGATGTAAGGCTAACAGGTCTGTAATTCCCTGTTTTCTCCCTCCCTTCCTTCTTAAATTGTGGGTGACATTTGTGATGTTCCAATCTGCAGGAACCACTCCAGAATCTATAGAATTTTGGAAAATGATCAATGCATCTACTATCTCCATAGCTAACTCTTTCAACACTCAGGGATGTCGAATATCAGGTCCTGGGAACTTATCAACCTTCAGCCCCATTAATTTCTCCAATACAACCTTCTCACTAATATTAATTTCCTTCAGTTCCTCTTCCCCCCCCCCCCCCCAATCATTTGGATCTCTAATTCTGGGAGATTTCTTGTATCTTCCTCAGTGAAGACAGACACAAAGTCATCATTTAGCTTCTCTGCCCTTTCTGTATTCCCCATTATAAATTCTCCTGACTCTGCCTGTGATGGACCCACATTTGTCTCAGCCAAACGTTTCCTTTTTACATACCTGTAGAAGCTTTTACAGCTTGTTTTTATATTTTCTGCCAGCTTACATTCATAATCTATTCTTCCTTTCTTTATCAGTTTCTTGGTTCTGCTTTGCTGTATTTCAAAATCCTCCCAATTCTCAGGTTTGCTACTATTTCAGGCTCATTTTTGGCCTTTTCTTTTGATCTTATGCAATCCTTAACTTCCTTTGTTATCCATGGTTGACTGCCTTTGCTTTTGTGGTTTTTGTGTCTTGAAGGAATGTATAGTTGCTGTAAACTATAAAAACCTTGCATTTATATAGGGCCTTTCTTGACCCCCAGACGTCCCAAAGCGCTTTCTCGCCCATGAGGTACTTTTGAAATGCAGTCACTGTTGTAATGTGGGAAACTCAGCAGCCAACTTGCACACACAAAACTCCCATAAACATCATAGAGTCATAACCACACAGAGAGTGAGGCCATTTGGCCCATTGAGTCCACGTCAGCTCTTTGCAGAGGAATCCAATCAGCCCCGTTTGCCGGCCCTTTCCCCATAGTTTATTTCCCTCAAGTGCCCATCCAATTTCCTTTTGAAATCATTGATCGTTTCTGCTTCCTCCATCTTCGTAGGCAGTGAGTTCCAGGTCATTACCACTCGCTGAGTGTAAAAGTTTTTCCTCACATTCCCCCTGCTTCTCTTGCCGAATACATTAAAGCTGAGTACACGGTCTTGGGAACAGTCAGCTAATGGGAATAGCTTTTCTCTGTCTACTCTGTCCAAACCTGTCTGTCAAATCTCCCCTCAATCTCCTTTGCTCCAAGGAGAACAACCCCAGCTTCTCCAACCTGACCTTGTAGCTAAAATCCCTCATCCCTGGAACAACTGTGGTAAATCTCTGCTGCATCACCCTGGGGTGGCGGGATTGTCTTATGTGGAGAGATCGAGGAAACTGGGCCTGTATTCTCTCGAATTTTGAAGAATGAGAGCTGATTTCATTGAAACGTTCAAAATTCTTACAGGGTGTGACAGGGTGGATGTAGATGGGATGTTTCTCATGGCTTTGAGTCTAAACAAGGGGACATCGTCTCAGAATAAGGGGTAGGCTATTTAAGACTGAGATCATGAAGAATTTCTTCACTCAGAGTGGTGATGAATCTTTGGAATTCTCTACCCCAGAGGGCTGTGGAAGCTCAGTCATTGAGCATGTTCAAGACAGATATTGATGGATATCTGGGTACTAATGACACCAAGGGATATGGAGATAACGTGGGAAAGTGGCATTGAGGTCGATGATCAACCATGATCTAATTGAATGATGGAGCAGGCTCAATGGGCTGAATAGCCTACTCCTCCTATGTTTCTATTACAAGGACCCTCGCGTCCTTCCTAAGGTGTGGGTGACCAGGACTGGCTGCAATACTCAAGTTGTAGCCTAACCAGAGCTTTTTAAAGGTTCAGCATAACATCCCTGCTTTTGTATTCAGTATCTCTATTGATGAACCCAGGATCTGTCATACTTTGCAATAAAAATAACCAGATAATCTGCTTTTGTGATGTTGATTGAGGGGTAAATGTTGACCAAGACACAGGCAATAACTCCCTTGGCATAACTCCCCTGGTCGTCTTCGAAATATTGCCATGGGAAGTTGTACATTCACGTCAGAGGGAAAAGGAGTTTTGGTTTAATGTCTCAGCATAAAAACAGCACCTCTGGCAGTGCAGCACTCCTTCAGTACTGCACTGGAGTATCAGCCTTGATTTTTATTCTCCGGTTTCTGGAGTGGGACCCGTAACCTTCTGACTCACAGTAAATGTGCTACCAACTGAGCCACTGCTGACACCATTCAGTATTGACCTGGGCACCAGATATAACCAGCCCAGTCGACCCTGCAAAGTGCTTCTCACTGACATCTGGGGAATTGTGCCAAAATTGGGAGAGCTGTCCCACAGGCTCGTCAAACTACAGCCTGAAATAGTCATAGTTACATCATCATATATCTCAGCCAATGGCCCAGATTCCTCCATCACAATCACTGGATATGTCCAGTCCCACTGACAGGACAGACCCATCACAGGTGGTGGCACAGTGTTACACAGTCAGGAGAGAGTGGCCCTGGGAGCTCTCAACATTGACTCCAGATCCCTTGAATTCTCATGGCATCAGGTCACATATAGACAAGGAAATATCCTGTTGATTACCACCTACAGCACTCCCTCAGCTGATAAAATATTATTTGTTCATGTTGAACACCACACAGAAGACACACTGAGAAGAGATGTCACAGAATGTACTCTGAATGGGGCACTTCAGTGCAGCACCACTGCTGACCGAACTGGCTAAGTCGTGAGGACATAACTGCCAGACGGAGCCTGCGACAGATGGGAGAACCAACACGTGGTAAAAACCTGCTTGGCATCATTTTCCCCAATCTACCTATTGCAGATGCATCTGTCCATGACAGTATTGGTAGGAGTGACAACCACACAATGCTTGTGGAGTAAATCCCATCTTCACACTGAGGACCCCCTCCATCGTGCTGAGGGGCAACTGCCATAGTGTTGAATGTAATAGTTTCAGAACAGATCTAACAACACAAATCTGGGAATCCATGAGGCACTGTGAACCATCAGGAGCAGCAGAATTGTATTCCATCGTGACCAGTAACCTCGTGGCATGGCATATCTCTCACTCTACAGTTACTGTGGAGCCAGGGGTTCAACCTGGTTCAATGGTGAGTGTAGGAGAGCATTGCAGGATCAGCACTGGGCATACTTAAACATTAGGCACCAACCTGATAATGTAATGACACAGGACTACATGCATTATAAACAGCAGAAGCAGCATGCTGTAGACAGAGCTAAGCGATCCCACAACCAACGTATCAGATCAATGCTTAGCAGTCCTGTACATTTTTGTTATACGTTCATGGGATTTGAGCATCGCTGGCAAGGCCCACATTTGTTGCCCATCCTAATTGCTGTTGAGAAGGTGATGGGGAGCTGTCTTGAACTGCTGCAGACTATCTGGTGTAGGTACACCCACACTGCAGTTAGGAAGGGAGTTCCAGGTTTCTGACCCAGTGACAGTGAAGGAACAGCAAAACCGATCCAAGTCAGGATGATGTGTGACTTAGAGGGGAACTTGTAGGTGGTGGTGTTCCCATTGTTATGGCCAGGTGGGTGAGGCCTGGCTTGTTCCCACTGTTCACTTCCCAACTGACCACAGCAAGTGATTTTGTTGTTCAGGTTTTAACCCCTTGTGTTTTATTTGTCAAATAAACAGACAGTGACAGGTTTTCTTGGAGGTTTAAAACAGAAGATTAACTATTTATTGAACAGTTTTCATTTCTGAAATGGTCGTAACTGCATCCATGCACGTTTTCACTCACACACTGACAAAAGAATCGATAGATAGAGAGGAAAAGGGTAAATAGTTTGAAATTAGGTAGGTGTTAGGGGTTCATGGTAAACCTGTTGAATCTTCTCCGAGGACAGTTTCTTTAAAGTTGCAGGCCTGGGTGTTTGCCATTTTCTGGTAGTTAAGACTTCAGACTGGAGGAGGCGCTGGTCACTTTCAGTTCTCTGCTGTACCAAGTTGAAGTGGAGAATTTGCAGCAGGGCTCCTTCTTTGGTTTTTGCTGGGCTACTTTTCATAGCCCTTGGTTGGACTTCTTTTTGGAGATATTCCTGTTATCTCTCTCTCTCTCTCTCTCTCTGTGTCTCTCTTTCGCTCTCCAGAGAGACCTTTTTAAGGTTAAAAAAAAACCACTCACATTAGTCACTGTTAGGAGATGCCTGCTCCCTCCCTGTTGTGACCACAAAGTGGCCCAGAATGTGGCTACGTCGCACATCCTTTGTTTCAGAAGAAACCATTCAATTCAGGAATGTCTCTTGATGTTTTCAGGATGGGTGTAATTGACACCTCCGAGCCTGGAATGTATCCTTTTGTTCTTAACAGATCGTGAGACAGTTTGAATATACAGGCCAAGTCAGCCCAACGTTCGGCAGCCATTTTGCAGCACACTGTCCACTTTTCAAAGGGACGGTCAGTTTTTATAAATTGTCAGTTTGCTTCTGTATTTCCACCATTGCACTTCTCGTGAGTGTGACACCATGCAGCTGCTGCCCTTGTTCTCTGGTTGGTAGAGGTTGTGGGTTTGGAAGGTACTGTCGGCAGAGGCTTGGCAAGTTGCTGTACTGCATCTTGTATCTGGTACACACTGCTGCCACTGTGTGCTGCTGGTGGAGGAGTGAATGTTTAAGTTGGTGGATGGGCTGCCGATCAAGTAGACTGCTTTGTCTTGGATGGTGTCGAGCTTCTTGAGTGTTGTTGGAGCTGCACTCATCCAGCCAAGTGGAGAGTATTCGATCACGCCCCTGACTTGTGGATGGTGGACAGGCTTTGGAGAGTTAGGAAGTAGGTTACTCGCTGCAGAATTCCCAGCCTCAATACTGTAGTCACAGTATTTGTGTGGTTGGTCAAGTTAGCTTTCAGGTCAGTGACAACCCCCAGGATATTGATGCTGAGGTGGGGTGGGGGAGGCTTAGTGGGATGCTCAGTGATGGTAATACCATTGAATGTCAAGGCAAAATGGTTCGATTCTCTTTTGTTGGAGATGGTCAGTGCCTGGCACTTGTGTGGCACGAATATTACTTTCTATTTATTTGCAGAAGGCTGAATTTTGCCCAGGACTTGCTGCATGTGGATGGGGACAGTCTCAGTATCTGAGGAGTTGCAAATGGTACTGAAGACTACAATCATCAATGAACATCCTCACTTCTGATATGATGAAAGGAAGGTCATTGATGAAGCAGCTGAAGATGGTAGGAAACTACCCTGAGGAACCCCTGCAGTGATGTCCCAGAGCTTAAATGTTTGGCCTCCAACAACCCCAATCATCTTCCTTTGTATTCGGTATGACACCAACGAGTGGAGAGCTCACCCCCCCCCCCCCCCCACGATTCCCATTGACTTCAATTTTGCCAGGGCTCCTTGATGCCATATTGGGTAAAATGCTGCATTGATATCGAGGGCAGTCACTTGGTCACTTTCACCCCACCTCTTGAATTCAGCTCTTTTGTTCATGTTTGGACCAATGCTGTAATGAGTTCAGAAGCCAAGTGACGCTAATGGAAACCAAACTGAGCATCGGTGGGTGTAACTAACCCACATGGACTGCAGTGGTTCAAGGAGGCAGCTCATCAACACCTTCTCAAGGGCAATTAGGGATGCGCAATAAATGCTGTCCCAACCAGTGATGCCCACATCTCGTGAAAGAATAAAAACTAATCTCAGACCCAGGACATCACTGCAGGAGTTCTTCAGGGCAGTGCCCTCAACCCTCTGTTTAACATGCATATAGTTCTGTGTTGTCGCCTTACCAGGTTGTCACCTCATTTTTATATATGCCTTCTGCTGCTCTTGGCATGTTCTTCCCCACTCCTCATTGAATCAGGGTTGATACCCTGGCTTAAAAACAAGAAATACTGGAAATACTCAGCAGGTCTGGCAGCATCTGTGGAGAGAGAAGCAGAGTTAACGGCCGGAATTTTACGCCGCCCCAGCGGGTCGGATGGTGGCGCGGGTGCGGCGTAAAATTGAGCAGCAGGCTCCGGGAGGCTTAAACACCCCGATTCTGCCGCCGACCAAGTTTACGGAGGTCCAGTAGAGGGGGCGGGGGTGTGAGACTGGGACAGAAGGTAAGTTCGGGCAGCCTCACCACTTAATGGCCACTCAACGGCCCTCGCCCGCCTCCACGGGTATTTTACCTGTGGCAAGCAGGTGTGCCGGGGACGTGAATGGCCGCCCAGCTATAGCTGCCAGCTTTTCCGCACCCTGGGGAGGTGGCCTGGCAATCGGGCACAGGGTACCCGATTGAGGGCCGCCCCCGCCTCCCAACCCAACCCTGGGATCCAAGATGCCCACCTCCCCCCAGAGGACCACCCGAGCCTCACCAGGGCACGACCGATTCCCCTGGTGAGGCTGCCCGAACTTACCTTCTGTCCTGGTTCCATTGTGTCCTCCTCGGTCAGCTGGCCTGCAGTCTCAGCAGTGGCCACTGCTCCCGGTGACGCTGCTGAGACTAAGAGCTGCCGGCCCGCTGATTGGCCGGCAGCTCACTGAGGCAGGATCTCCTCTCTCAAGCGGGTGGAAGTCCCGCCTCGGGCCAGTGACAGCCTGGGGATCCATAAAATACAGGACAGATCCCCAGGCTGAGCGGGAGTGGGATCGGCGCCGACATTTACGTTGGAGTCTGACTCCCATCCGCCCAGCGTAAAATTCCGGCCAACGTTTCAGGTCAGTGACCCTTCTTTAGAATTGGCAAATATTAGAAATGTGAAAGGTTATAAGCAAGTAAAGCAGGGGTGGGGCAAGAGATAACAAAGGAGAGGGTGTAGATAGGTCAAGGTCACAGAATAGCTGACCAGAAGGTCATGCAGCAAAGGCAAACAATATGTTACTGGTGTATTGAAAGACAAAGCATTAGTACAGATAGGGTGTTAATGGACTGAAAATTGAACAGCCGCAAATATAAACATGAAAAAAAATCAGTGGGTAAGCAAACTGAACAAACTAAAATAAAATAAAATAAACACAAAAAAAATCAAAAAGGAAAAAATTACTAAAAATATAAGTAAATTGGAGGGCCCGTCATGCTCTGAAATTATTGAACTCAATGATCAGTCCAGCAGGCTGTCGTGTGCCGAATCGATAAATGAGATGCTGTTCCTTGAGCTTGTGTTGATGTTCACTGGAACACTGCAGCAATCCGTGGACAGAGATGTGAGCATGAGAGCAGGGGGGAGTGTTGAAATGGCAAGAAACCGGAAGCTCAGGGTCATGCTTTCGGACTGAGGGGAGGTGTTCCGCAAAGCGGTTACCCAGTCTACGTTTGGTCTCCCCAATGTAGAGGAGACCACACTGTGAGCAGCAAATACAGTATACTACGTTGAAAGAGGTACAAGTAAATCGCTGTTTCACCTGAAAAGAGTGTTTGGGGCCTGGGATAATGAGGACAGAGGAGGTAAATGGGCAGGTATTACACCACCTGCGATTGCAGGGGAAGGTGCCGTGGGAAGGGGATGAGGTGGTGGGGATAATGGTGGAGTGGACCAGGGTGTCGCGGAGGGAACGATCCATTCAGAATGCTGATAGGGGAAGGGAGGGGAAGATGCGTTTGGTAGTGACATCACGCTGGAGGTGGCGGAAATGGCAGAGGATGATCCTTTGGATATGGAGGCTGATGGGGTGGAAAGTGAGGACAAGGGGAACCCTCTTGCGGTTCTGGGAGGGAGGGGAAGGGGTGAGGGTAGAGGTGCGGGAGATTGGCCGGACACAGTTGAGGGCTCTGTGTCCAGTGGAGGGGAATCCTCATATGAGGAAAAAAGAAGACATATCAGAAGCGCTGTCATGGAAGGTAGCATCATCAGAGCAGATATGTCGGAGCCGGAGAAACTGGGAGAGTGGAATGGAGTTCTTACAGGAGGCAGGGTGTGAAGAAGTGTGAAGAAGATTTACTTGTACTTCTTTCAATATAGTACACTGTATTCGCTGCTCACAATGTGATCTCCTCGACACTGGGGAGACCAAACGCTGCATGATGCCACTGCCAAACGCATCTTCCCCTCCCTTCCCCTGTCAGCATTCCGAAGGGATCGTTCCCTCCGCGACACCCTGGTCCACTCCTCCATTACCCCCACCACCTCGTCCACTTCCCACGGCACCTTCCCCTGCAATCGCAGGAGGTGTAATACCTGCCCATTTACCTCCTCTCTCCTCACTATCCCAGGCCCCAAATACTCCTTTCAGGTGAAGCAGCGATTTACTTGTACTTCTTTCAATGTAGTATACTGTATTCGCTGCTCACAATGTGGTCTCCTCTACACTGGGGAGACCAAACGCAGACTAGGTGACCGCTTTGCAGAACACCTCCGCTCAGTCTGAAAACATGACACTGAGCTTCCGGTTGCTTGTCCTTTCAACACTCCCCCTTGCTCTCATGCTCACATCTCTGTCCTGGGATTGCTGCAGTGTTCCAGTGAACATCAACACAAGCTCAAGGAACAGATCTCATTTACCGATTCGGCACACTATAGCCTGCCGGACTGAACACTGAGTTCAATAATTTCAGAACATGACGGGGCCCCCCATTTTACTTATATTTTTAGTAATTTTTTTCTTTTTGATTTTTTTTGTGTTTATTTTATTTTATTTCATCTTAGTTTGTTCAGTTTGCTTACCCACTGATTTTTTTCATGTTTGTACTTGCAGCTGTTCAATTTTCAGTCCATTAACACCCTATCTGTACTAATGCTTTGTCTTTCAACACACCAGTAACATATTGTTTGCCTTTGTTGCATGACCTTCTGGTCAGCTATTCTGTGACATTGTCCTATCTACACCCTCTCCTTTGTTATCTCTTGCCTCACCCCTGCTTTACTTGCTTATAACCTTTCACATTGCTAATATTTGCCAGTTCTAAAGAAGGGTCACTGACCTGAAACGTTAACTCTGCTTCTCTCTCCACAGATGCTGCCAGACCTGCTGAGTATTTCCAGCATTTCTTGTTTTTATTTCAGATTTCCAGCATCTGCAGTGTTTTGCTTTTATTGATACCCTGGCTTGATGGTCTTGGTAGAATGAAGGATATGAGGTTGGAGATTGTGGTGGAAGACACCACTGCTGCTGCTGATGGCCTGTAGTGTCTCATGGATGCTCAGTTTTGAGTTACTAGATCAGTTCTGAATCTGTCCCATTTAACATGGTGGTTGTGCCACACAATATAATGGAAGGTGCCCTCAGTGTGAAGACAGTACTTTGTCTCCACAAGGACTGTGTGGTGGTCGCTGTTACCAATATTATCATGGGCAGATGCATCTGCGATAGGTAGAATGGTGAGGAGAAGGCCAAGTAGATTTTCCCCTCTTGTTGGTTCTGTCACTACCTGCCGCAAGCTCAGTCTGGCAGCTATGTCTTTCAGGACACGGCCAGCTCAGTCAGTAGTGGAGCAAGAGAGACGGTCTGGATGATGGACATTGAAATTCCCCACCCAGCAAACATTCTGTGCCCTTCCTACCCTCAGTGCTTCTCCCATATGATGTTCAATATGGAGGAGTAATGATTTGAGGGCAGTCGGTAATAATCAGCAGAATGTTTCCTTGTCCATGGTTGATCTGATACCATAAAACTTCATAGGGTCTGGAGTCATTTTTGGGGACTGTGATGGCCACTCCCTCCTGACTCTGTACGACTGTGCTGCCACTTCAGGTGGGTATGACCTGCCAGTCTGACAGGATGTAACTAGCGATGGTGATCGAGTCGTTTGGGACATTGGCTGAAAGTTATGATTCTGTGATTATGAATATCTCAGGCTGTTGCTTGAGTGTGGGACAGCTCTCCCAATTTTGGCACAAGAACCCATATGTTAGTGAGGAGAAGTTTACAGGGTTGACTGGGCTGGTTGTGTCATTGAGGCCTCAGTCGATGCCAGTGGTTTGTCTGGTTTTAAATACCTTTTTAAATACTGATCTGATAGAATTGAGTAACTTGCCAGGCCATTTCAGCCAGCAGTTCGCAGTCAACCACATTGTTGTGTGTCTGGAGTCACCTGGAACCAGACTGGATAAGGTTGGCAGATTTCTTTCCCTAAATGACATTAGTGAACCAAGTGGGTTTTCATGACAATCTCGTAGTTTTCATGGACAACATTCTTGATACAGTGGCGCAGTGGTTAGCGCTGCAGCCTCACAGCTCCAGGGACCTGGGTTCGATTCTGGGTACTGCCTGTGCGAAGTTTGCAAGTTCTCCCTATGACCGCGTGGGTTTTCGCCGGGTGCTCCAGTTTCCCCCCACAGCCAAAAGACTTGCAGGTTGATAGGTAAATTGGCCATTGTAAATTGCCCCTAGTGTAGGTAGGTGATAGGGAATATGGGATTACTGCAGGGTTAGTATAAAATGGGTGGTTGTTGGTTGGCACAGACTTTGGTGGGCCGAAGGGCCTGTTTCAGTGCTGTATCTCGAAATAAATAAAATAAATAGATACCAGCTTTATTCCACATTTATTTACTGAACAGAATTAACATTCCCCAGCTGCCATGGTTGTATAGAAACTCATATCTCCGGATCAGTGGTCCAGGCCTCTGGCTTACTAGTCCAGTGACATAAGTGTGTTACTTTACCCTTGGTGAAAAACAGAGACCTCAGAGTTTTGACAGGCTGGAGGTGGTTACAGCGATAGGGAGGGTCCAGGCTATGGAGGGATTTGAAAACAGTGAGAATTTTTAAATTGATATGTTGCCGAACTGGGAGCCAATGTCCAGCCAGATAAACTGCTCATTGTCTGATACAATAACAGTGGGATTACTGACAATTCACAGTATAACCCACTTGTGTCCGATGTCATATTTCCCATTTTTACTGCTGATAGTTTTAAAAATTAATCCAATGGAACCTCTACTGTTGTATATCCCAGATCACGTGTGGATTTGTAATGAGATTTCTTATCATACAGGGCAGGACAGATCATGTTAACCATCAGAGGGAAAATATCACCTGTGTAGGCATCTCCATGTTCAGTAAATGTTAGAATCAAATCAGGATTTAAAACTTCTTTTCACCATTGTTCATTTTCAGGTGAAGTTTTAATTAACTGAGTTTTAATTTATACACACACCTCTGTTGAAGCTTTGAGTTAAATCTTGCAACATTTATTGAATAATAAAATGTTTTCAGAAGTTGTTTTTATATCAATACAGCTAACATTGAAAAACACTTTCTGTCTGTTCTAATTGAAGATGTTCAACAGAAACACAAGGAAACACTCCGGGTACAAACTGAAACACTGAGAGTGAACACTATCCTAATAAAGGAGAAGGTTAAGATTTTCCAGCTGGTTGATCGATACGCTGAGCTAACGGTCATTTCTACTGTTCGAGATCGGACACTTGTAGAACATGAACTGCTGATAAGAGGCCGAGACCATGAAGAGTGGAGAGAGAAACATCTCCGGAGAGAACTGGAAAAAATCCGACCTGATCAATTATTCCAGAGCAGTTTTTCCTGGGGAAAATCCAAATCTGGGAGTTCAGCAGCAGTGAGTGGAGTCCCAGGGATTGGAAAAACAACAATGGTACAAAAGATTGTTTATGACTGGGCCACTGGGAAAATATACCCAAACTTTCAATTTGTTTTCAGTTTTAAATTCCGGGATTTGAATACTATGAACTGTAGAATAAACCTGAGGAATCTGGTACTGGATCAGTATCCCTACTTTGGGAATATCCTGGGAGAGCTCTGGAAGAATCCAGAGGGATTGCTGTTTATATTTGATGGTTTGGATGAATTCAAGGACACGATCGATTTTGGTGACAATCGGAGAAATACAGAACCTCAGTCTATGTGCACAGATCCCGAATGCTGGTGTGAAGTGTCTGACATTGTGTACTGTTTAATACAACACAAGCTGCTCCCAGGATGTTCAGTGTTAGTGACCAGTCGTCCCACTGCATTACATTTATTGGAAAAGGCTGAGATCAGTGTCTGGACTGAAATCCTGGGATTTGTTGGTGATGAACGGAAGGAATATTTCAACAAGTTTTTTGAAGATCAGATGGTGGCAGCAGCTGTTTTCAAACACGTGGAGGAGAATGAGATCCTGTACACCATGTGCTACAACCCTTCCTACTGCTGGATCCTCTGTCTGTCACTGGGTCCCTTCTTTACACAAAGAGACAGGAAACAGCAGCAAGTTCCCAAGACCATCACCCAGCTATATTCCTACTATATTTACAACATTCTGAAAAACCATAGCCGAGAGATTGAAAACCCCCGTGATGTGTTACTGAAGATCGGTGAGATGGCCTTCACAGGAGTCTCCAGGAAGAAGATTGTGTTTAGAGATGGAGATTTGATCGAGTACAATCTGCAACCTTCCCAGTTCCTGTCTGGATTCCTGATGGAACTTTTGGAGAGAGATGATTCTGTCCAGAATGTGGTTTACACATTCCCGCACCTCACCATCCAAGAGTTTGTAGCCGCACTCGCACAATTCCTGTCTCCAAATCCCGGGGACATCCGGAAACTCCTCAGTGATGCCCGCAGGATGAAGGATGGAAGATTTGAGATATTTCTGCGTTTTGTTGCTGGTCTCTCCTCCCCACAGGCAGCTCGACCCCTGGAGGAGTTTCTGGGTCCATTTCCTCATCAAACAACCTGCCGAGTGATTGACTGGGTGAAGGAGAAGTTTAAAGGAGCGATTAGAAACACAAACCGTGAAAATGATAAAAGGAACCTCCTGAACACATTGCACTACCTGACTGAGTCTCAGAATAAAGCACTAGTTCAGGACACAGTGGGATCTGTGAACACACTTACATTTAGTGAATTGCGACTGACTCCAATTGACTGTGCGGTTCTGTCTCACGTTATTGGTCTCTGTGATACCATAAAAAACATTGATCTATATAACTGCAACATTCAGTGTGAAGGACTCCAACAGCTGGGACCCGTATTGCACACAATCCAGGTGTTGAGGTAACTGTTTATTTGTCTCTAACTGTTGAAATGTTGAACAGTCACAGATTGTGTTGTTGCTCCGTAATGAAGGGAAAGAAACCGTTCTGTTGACCCTCAAACTCGGGTGTCAACTGATGTGGCAGACAAAAGACACCTGCACAAGATACTTCGTATAAACACCTTTATTGTTACTTAAATCACTTAGCTACTTGTAATTTCACTTGTTCAACTACTTGTTGCAATAAATCACAAGACTCACGGCTTGGACTTCAATACGACCCATTGTGAGGTGAGGTGATCAGTCTCCCTCTGATGGGTTCTCTTCACTGAAGTGGACTCAGGGTTCCCTTTCCGTGATGGTCCTGCAGGTCTTCTCCTTTCGGGGCTCCTAGCCTCCCCTTCTTATCCAGTTTCTCCCAGCATCGCAAATGTTCTTTGTCACGTACACTCAGGGCCTGGAGTCGTCTGTCTGCTTAGGTTTAAAATCAAAATCCATCTGCTGGCCTTCCTTCTTATCTGTAACCTTGTTACCACAGCATCCCACAGTCTCATTGAATGTTTTATCTCCCACTGCCTAGCAGGCTGGAAAATAATGACTTCAGCTGCTTCACAGCTCCTTCTCCTTGTGTAAAGCTGGCAACTTTTCCCTTCATGCCTTGCACAGTTTTAGCTGTTAACCTTCGGCTGCAGTTCAGTTAAACCAGAGAGAAACAGATTTAACACAACAATGACAAATAATAAGAGGATTGTTTAGTTTTACCATCAGGACTGGAAAATCTAAAATGGATCCTTGTGAACCATCAGGGATTTTAGAATCTGTATGGAATCAGTAAATACAGGTCACTGAAAGGGTCTGATAATTTAATTACAATAAATCATCATTAATAAGGCTGGACAGCAGAATGTAAATATATAATATAAACCAGTAGTACAGAAAATTAATGTCAAATATTTTCCACATCCACCATTTTAACTAGAAACAGGACAGAAACCTGAGTTTAAATAATTAACATTAGATATTTAATCCAATCCCATGCAGGATGTGTATGTCGAGGGAGACGTTTCCTGGATTGGGAGTATTGGGAAAACAGGAATTATTTTTTCTGTAAATGTTTAGAATTATTCACAGTCCTGAACATTAAGTAAAGAGTGACATTTGGGAGGTTCAACTTGCTGATAAAAAGACTCCAGTCTGACGTGTTATGGGGTATTAAACCCGGAGTACAGACACACACCGGTCAGTGGTGGAGTCTCACAGCAGCAGCTCCTGGGTAAGCCAGGGGCCTGAACCCGGGAATTTCCCATAATCCGTCCCCTTGTGTGAAGTCCCAATCTAGGAGGGAACTTCCAAAAATTCCCCAAAACTGTCGGACCAGTTAACCTTTGAAATAAATGCAGTGCCAGTTTAATGGGGAATAAAGTGAGAGACTCCCCTCCCCTGTAAAATAGGAGCACAGGCACATTTAAAACTTGCAATGGGACAGAATCAATTCTCCTTGTTATATAAAATCCTGGGGGAATGGATTTTACAGCAGCAGTTAGCACCATTTCACAATATAACTCACCCCAGGTATTATACAGATTGATCTACTGGACAGAGTAAAAAGTACAGGAAATCACCGTTTTATCATTTAATTCAGGATCTGGATTTAATTTAATACATTTAATACAGTCATGTGGCAAGTCGAAGAGACTTAGCAGTTGGAAGGAAAAAAGGCAGAAGCGCAAAGGGACAGCCAACTGTGTAACAGCCCCGACAACCAATTTTATCTGCAGCACTTGTGGAAGAGTCTGTCACTCTAGAATTGGCTTTTATAGCCACTCCATGCGCTGCTTCACAAACCACTGACCACCTCCAGGCGCTTACGCATTGTCTCTCGAGACAAGGAGGCCAAAGAAGAAGATATACTGTACAGAGTAAAAAGTACAGGAAATCACCGTTTTATCATTTAATTCAGGGGAAATCACCCCATTCCCATAAACTCCAGGATTTAAGAAGTGACAGAAATGAGACCATTTCCCCCAAACATGACGAGGCTGGTCACTAATCTCCAGGAGAGTAATTCTGATCATCAGGCAATGAGACCAGACTGAGGGACAGTTAAAGACTTCACACAGACAGTACTGTATTACAGAGGATATACAGCACAGAAACAGGCCATTCGGCCCAACCAGTCCATGCAGGCATTTATGCTGCACTCGAGCCTCCTCCTGTCTTTCCTCATCTAATTCTATCAACATAACTCTCTATTGTCTTCTCTCTCATCTGATTATCTAACCTCTCCTTCAATGTATATAAACTATTCACCACAAATACCTACTGTGGTAGCAGGTTCCACATTCTCATTCGAGAGTCTTTATGTCACAGAAGGAGGCCATTTGACCCATTGAGTCCATGCCAGCTCTCTGTATTGTAGTTCACTCAGTCCCCTGCTCTATCCCCATAGCCCTGCGAGTTTATTTCCATCAATTGCCGATCCAACTCTCTTTTGAAATCATTGATCATCTCCACTTCCAACACCCTCATAGGCAGTGAGTTCCAAGTCATTACTACTCATTAATGGCCCTGGAAATAGTGGATGTATTGGTGGTCATTTTCCAAAATTCTATAGACTCTGGAACAGTCCTAACTTCCCCAGTCTATCTTCATAACTGACGTTCCTCATCCCTGGAACCATTCTTTTTAATCTTTTCTGTACTTTCTCCAAAGCCCTCACGTCTTCCCTCAAGTGTGGTGCCTAGGATTGGACACAATACTCCAGCGGAGGCTGAAGTAGTGTCTTGAAGAAGTCTTACACAGTCATTTGCTGTGATCTGGATTGCACTGCCTGAAATGACAGTGAAGCAGATTCAATCATAACTTTCAAAAGGGAATACTTGAAAGGAAAGATTTGCGGGGGGATGGCATTGGGTGAATTGCTCATTCAGAGGGCTGGTGCAGACACGATGGGCTGAATGGCCTCGTTCTGCACTGTAACAATTCTGTGATCCTGAAATTGTCCATTTTGGCAGGAAGAATAAAAGAAACATATTATCTAAATGGTGAGAGATTGCAGAGCTCGGAGATGCAGAGGGATCTGGGTGTCCTAGTGCATGAATCACAAAAGGTTAGTATACAGGTACAGCAGGTAATTAGGAAAGCTAATAGAATATTTTCATTTATTGTGAGGGGAATTGAATACAAAAGTAGGGAGGTTATGCTTCAGTTATACAGGGTATTGTTGAGACCACATCTGGAGTAATGTGTACAGCATTGGTCTCCTTATTTAAGGAAGGATGGAAATGCATTGGAAGCAGTTCAAAGAAGGTTTACTAGAGTAATATCTGGAATGGGTGGGTTGTCCTATTGGAAAGGTTGGACAGGCTAGACTTGTATTCGCTGGAAGTTTAGGAGAGTAAGAGGTAACTTGATTGAAACATATAAGATTCTGATAGGTCTTGACAAGGTGGATGTGGAAAGGATGTTTCCTTTTGTGGGAGAATCTAGAATCAGGGGTCACTGTTTAAAAATAAGGGATCGCCCATTTAAGACAGAGATGAGAATTTTTTTCTCTCTCAGGTTCGTGAGTCTTTGGAAATTCCTTCCTCAAAAGGTGGTGGAAGCAGAGTCTTTGAATGTTTTTAAATTAGAGGGAGATAGATTCTTTGTATGCAAGGGGGTGAAAGGTTATTGAGGATAGGCAGGATATCAGCCATGATCCTATTGAATGGAGCAGACTCGAGGGGCTGAGTGGCCTACTCCGCCGACTAATTCTTATGTAAGGAGAACAACCCCAGATTTTCCAATCTAACCTTGCAGCTAAAATCCCCCACCCCTGGAACTGTTCTGCTAAATCTCCACTGCACCCTCTCAGGGACCCTCACATCCTTCCTAATGTGTGGTGACCACATCTGGGCGTAATACTCCAATTGTGGCCTAACCAGAGCTTTATAAAGATGCTACATAACTTCCCTGCTTTTGTACTCAATACTTCTATTTATGAAGCCCAAGATCCCTTGGAGGAAGCACTGGGGGCGACGAGGGCACAAAGTGTACTCTGGGTGGGGGAGTTCAATGTCCATCACCAAGAGTGGCTCGGTAGCACCACTACTGACTGAGCTGGCCGAGGACTAAAGGACATGGCTGCTAGACTGGGTCTCCGGCAGGTGGTGAGGGAACCAACACGAGGGAAACACATACTTGACCTCACCAATCTGCCTGCCGCATATGCTTCTGTCCATGACAGTATTGGTAGGAGTGACCACCGCACAGTCCGTGTGGAGACGAAGTCCCGCCTTCACATTGAGGATACCGTCCATCGTGTTGTGTGGCACAATCACTGTGCTAAATGGGATAGATTTCGAACAGATCTAGCAATGCAAAACTGGGAATCCAACAGGCGCTGTGGGCCATCAGCAGCAGCAGAATTGTACTCAACCACAATCTGTAACCTCATGGCCCGGCATATCCCCCACTCTACCATTACCATCAAGCCAGGAGACCAACCCTGGTTCAATGAAGAGTGCAGGAGGGCATGCCAGGAGCAGCACCAGGCATACCTCAAAATGGGGTGTCAACCTGGTGAAGCCACAACCCAGGACTAACTGCATGCCAAATTACATAAGCAGCATGCAATAGACAGAGCTAAGCGATCCCATAAGCAACGGATCAGATCTAAGCTCTGCAGTCCTGCCACATCCAGTTGTGAATGGTGGTGGACAAATAAACAACTAACTGGAGGAGGTGGTTCCACAAATATTCCCATCCTCAATGATGGGGAGCACAGCACATCAGTGTGAAAAATAAGGCTGAAGCATTTGCAACAATCTTCACCCAGAAGTGCCGAGTTGATGATCCATATCGACCCCTTGCTGAAGTCCCCAGCATTACAGATGCCAGACTTCAGCCAATTCGATTCACTCCGCGTGATATCAGCACCATTCGCGACTCCTCAAATACTGAAGCAGTCCATGTAGAAATGCAGCAAGACCTGGACAATATCCAGGCTTGGGCTGATAAGTGGCAAGTAACATTTGCGCCACACAAGTGCCAGACAATGACTATCTCCAACAAGAGAGAATCTAACCATCTCCCCTTGACATTCAACGGCATTACCATCGCAGAATCCCCCACTATCAAAATCTTAGGGGCTACCATTGACCAGAAACTGAACTGGAGTAGCCATATAAATACCATGGCTACAACAGCAGGTCAGAGGCGAGGAATCCTGCAGCGAGTAACTCACCTCCTGACTCCCCAAAGCCTGTCCACCATCTACAAGGCACAAGTCAGGAGTGTGATGGAATACTCTCCACTTGCCTGGATGGGTGCAGCTCCAACAACACTCAAGAAGCTCGACACCATCCAGAAGGAAGCAGCCAGCTTGATTGGCACACCATCCACAAGCATTGACTCCCTCCACCACCGACGCACAGTGGCAGCAGTGTGTACCATCTACAAGATACACTGCAGCAACGCACCAAGGCTCCTTAGACAGCACCTTCCAAACCCACGACTTCTACCACCTCGAAGGACAAGGGCAGCAGATGCATGGGAACATCACCACCTGCAAGTTCCCATCCAAGTCACACACCATCCTGACTTGGAACTATATCGCTATTCCTTCACTGTCGCTGGGTCAAAATGCTGGAACTGCCTTCCTAACAGCACTGTGGGTGTACCTACCTCACATGGACTGCAGCGGTTTAAGAAGGCAGCTCACCACCACCCTCTCAAGGGCAATTAGGGATGGGCAGTAAATGCTGGCACAGCCAGCGATGTCCACATCCCATGAATGAATAAAAAACATTTTAAAAATCCCATAAACTTTGTTAACTACTCTCCCAATATGTCCTACCTTGTTCAAAGACCCATGCACATGAATCCCCAGGTCCCTCTGTTCCTGCACAGTCTGGAACTGTGCCACTAAGTCTGTATTGCCTCTCCCTATCCCTTCTGTCAAATGCATCACCTCACACTTCTCTGTATGACATTCCATCTGCTATTTGTCTGCCCATTCTGATAGCCTATCTATGTCCTGATGCAGGCGATTGGTATCATCCTCATAAGAACATTAGAAATAGGAGCAGGAGTAGGCCATTCAGCCCCTCGAGTCTGTTCTGTCATTCAATAAGATCATGGCTCATCTAATTGTGGCCTTATCTCTGCTTTTCTGTCAGCCCCCACTAAACCTTGACTCCCTTGTCAATCAAAAACCTGTCTAACTCAGCCTTGAATATATTCAATGATCCAGCCTCCACTGCTCTCTGGGGAAGAGAATTCCAAACACTAACAACCCTCGGAGAAGAAGTTCCTCCTCATCTCCGTCTGAAATGGGAGGCCCCTTAGTTTGAACCTGTGCTCCCCCCCTCCCCCTCCCCCATCCCCCCCAGTTCTACATTCCCCACTAGGGGAAACATCCCCTCAGCATCTACCCTGTCAAGTCCCCTCAGAATCTTATATTTTTCAATTCGATCACATCTCAATCTTCTAAACTCCAATGAGTATACGTCCAACTTGCTCAACCTTTCCTCATCAGACAAACCCCTTGTTGACCCTTTTTCTCTGTAGGGTATCAACTGATGTGACAGACAAAGATACACTAAAACCAAAATCTCGGATAACTTCACTTTATTAGTACTCGAATCACTTAAAGCATACAAAAGCTTACAGCAGTTTTATTTAGAAACCAAATAAGTACAAGTCTCACTTCTTGCACAAGATACTACCCGTCAACACAGAGGTGATCAGTCTCTTGTCACGGTTGATCACTGAGCCTCCAGACTCAGGGTCCTGTCTTCGAGAGTTGTTCCCGGCTTCCCGCCGAGAATACCTTCCAGTTTTAACCCTTATATATTCTTTGAAGGCTCCTTGTTCAACCCATGACTCACATGATCTTGTTTTGCACAAATCTTGAAGCATTATCTCATCTTTGAACAGCATTAGCCATTTAGCCACCTGGACAGAAGTCCAGACTTGTTTACAATAACCACTGTTCATTCCCCTATATCTGTTCCTCTTTTATCTATTCTTGTTCAACACTCTAGTCTAATGGTCACATATCCCTCACCACAAGCTTCGACATGTCTGTTAGCTTACTTCAGCAAGTTCTGCACTTATCTTTAGCTGCCCAAGAGCAGGCTGGGTATAAAGTGTTACTTGACCAACTTTTCAGGGCCTACACCCTCATTCAGGAATTAGCCTAGTGACCTCTGAACTACTTCCAATGCAAGTGTGTCCCCCCTTAAATAAGGTGACCAAAACTGCACAGAGTACTGCAGATGCGGACACAACAATGATCTGTACTGTTGTAGCAAGACTTACCTATTTTTATACGCCATCCCCTTTGCAATGAAGGCCAACATTCATTTGCTTTCCTAATTACTTGGTGTTCCTGCATGCTGACTGTTTGTGAGTCATGTGCAAGGTCACCCAGGTCCTTCTGGACCACAGCATTCTGCAGTCTCTCTCCATGTAAATAATTGTATTCCTGCTAAAGTGGACAACTTCACATTTCTCACATTATACTCCATCTGCCATCAGGAATAAAATGATTTACATGGAGAGAGACTGCAGAATGCTGTGGTCCAGAGGGACCTGGGTGACCTTGTACATGACTCACAAACAGTTTTTGCCCACCCACTTAACGTATCGATATCCCTTTGCAGACTCCTCACAACTTGCTTTCATACCTATCTTCATATCATGAGCAAATTTGGCTACAATACATTCAGTCTCCTCATCTAAGTCATTAATATAGATTGTAAGTAGTTGAGACCTCAGCACTGATCCCTGTGGCACTCTGCTAGTTACAGTTTGCCATCCTGAAAATGACCCATTTATCCTGACTCTCTGTTTCCTGTCAGTTAGCCAGTCCTCTATCCATGTTAATATATCGCCCCCAGTACCAGGAGCTCATATCTTGTGCAGTAACCTTTTATGTGGCACCTTATCGAATAACTTTTGGAAATCAACATACACTACATTTACTGGTTCTCCTTTATCCACCCTGCTTGTTACATCCTCAAAGAACTCTCATAAATTTGTCAAACACGATTTCCCTTTCACAAAACCATGTTGACTCTGCCTGATTGTATTGTGATTTTTCCAGATATCCTGCTACTACCTCTTTAAATAATGGATTCTAGCGATAGATGTTAGGCTAACTGGCCTGTAGTTTCCTGCTTTCTGTCTCTCTCCTTTCTTGAACAGAGGTGTTATACTTGTGTTTTTTCTGATCCACTGGGAGCTTTCCAGAATCGAGGGAATTTTGGAAGATTAAAACCAGTGCATCCACTATCTCTGCAGCCACTTCCTTTAAGACCCTCGGATTCAGGCCATCAGGTCCAGGGGACTTGTCAGCCTTTAGTTCCATTAGTGTTCCCATTACTTTTTCTCCAGTGAGGGTGATTGTTTTAAATTCCTCCCTCCCTTTTGCTTCCTGATTTTCACTGTTTGCCACATCTCCAAGTTTGGTATCGTTGGCAAATTTTGAAATTCTACTCTGTATTCCAATATCCAAGTCATTTGTATATATCAAAAAAGCAGTGGTCCCAGTATTGACTCCTGTCTACCATCCTCCACTCTGAAAAACAACATGACTCATAGATTTTACAAATCTATGCTGGCTCTCCTCAATTAACATAAACCTCTCCAAGTGCTGATCAATGTTTTTTCCCTGATTATTCTTTCTAAAACCTTACCCACCACTGATGTTAAACTGCCCGTCCTGTAGTTACTACGAATGTCCTTGCACCCTATTTTGAGTCAGTGTGTCATATTTACCACTTTCCAATCCTCTGACACCTCCCCTGTATCTAGGGAAGATTGGAAGATTATGACAAGCCCTTCTGCTCTCTCCACCCCACCTCCCTGAGCAACCTGGGATGCAAGCCATCCGGACCAGACGACCCATCCACTCCAAGCAAAGCCAGCCTTTCCAGTCCATCCGGCCGAGCAATTTTCACCCGTCCATTACTTCCAGCATCTCCACTTCTACTGCTATTTTGTCAGCATCATCTTCCTCAGCAGACACCAATACAAAGTACTGATTAGGTATTTTAACCTTGCCCTGTGTCTCTAAACATATATCACCTTCTTAGTTACTAATAGACCCCACCCTGCCTCCCCGCTTACCATTTACATGCCTGCAGAAGATTTTTGGATTCCCTTTTATATTAACTGCCATTCTATTCTCACATTCTCTCTTTGCCAGTCTTATTTTGCTCTTCACTTCCCCTTTCAGCTTATTGTATTTGTCCTGGTTCTCTCATGAAGAATCCAGCTGACATGAATCATACACCCTTTTCTTGTTTCAGTATATTCTCTATCTCGTTCATCATCCCAGGAGTCCTGGCTTTGGTTCCACTAACTTTTACCCTTGTTCGAATGGACTGAACCTGTACCTGAAACATCTCCTTCCATTGGAGACTGCTGAGAATGACAACACATTGGAGAGCAGTCCAGACCATGGCACCAATGAGCAAGAGACTGCACAGGGGGGAACAGCAAAGTGTAGAGTGGTTATAGGAGATTCCATAGTTTAGTTTAGTTTAGAGATACAGCACTGAAACAGGCCCTTCGGCCCACCGAGTCTGTGCCAACCATCAACCACCCATTTATACTAATCCTACACTAATTCCATATTTCGACCACATCCCCACCTGTCCCTATATTTCCCTACCACCTACCTATACTGGGGGCAATTGCTAATGGCCAATTTACCTATCAACCTGCAAGTCTTTGGCATGTGGGAGGAAACTGGAGCACCCGGAGGAAACCCACACAGACACAGGGAGAACTTGCAAACTCCACACAGGCAGTACCCAGAATTGAACCCGGGTCACTGGAGCTGTGAGGCTGCGGTGCTAACCACTGCGCCACTGTGCCGCCCATAGTCAGGCATTTCTGTAACCCTCATTGTGAGTCTCACATGGTGTGTTGCCTCCCTAATGCCGGGGTAAAGGAGAGAGTGTAGAATAGTTTGCAGGGGGAAGGAAGCGAGCTTGAAGTTGTGGTACACATCAGTACCAACGACCTAGAGAGGGCAGGTATTGAGGTCCTATCGTCTGATTTTCAGGACATCAGGCGAAAGTTAAAAAGTCAGACCTCGAAGGTAATCTTTCTTTCTTTGGCCTCCTTATCGCGAGAGACAATGGGTAAGCACCTGGAGGTGGTCAGTGGTTTGTGAAGCAGCGTCTGGAGTGGCGAGTTAAGGCCAATTCTAGAGTGACAGACTGCCACAGGTGCTACAATTAAAATTGGTTGTCGGGGCTGTTACATAGTTGGCTCTCCCCTTGCGTTCTGTCTTTTCTCCTGCCAACTGCTAAGTCTGTTCGACTCGCCACACTTTAGCCCCGCCTTTACGGCTGCCCGCCAGCTCTGGCGATCGCTGGCAACTGACTCCCACGACTTGTGATCAATGTCACAGGACTTCATGTCGCATTTGCAGATGTCTTTAAAGCGGAGACATGGACGGCCGGTGGGTCTGATACCAGTGTCGAGCTCGCTGTACAATGTGTCCTTGGGGATCCTGCCATCTTCCATGCGGCTCACATGGCCAAGGCATCTCAAGCGCCGCTGGCTCAGTAGGGCGTATATGCTGGGGATGTTGGCCGCCTTGAGGACTTCTGTGTTGGAGATACGGTCCTGCCACCCGATGCCAAGGATTTTCCGGAGGCAGCGAAGATGGAATGAATTGAGACGTTGCTCTTGGCTGACATACGTTGTCCAGGCCTCGCTGCCGTAGAGCAAGGTACTGAGGACACAGGCTTGATGCACTCGGCTTTTGTGTTCCATGTCAGTGTGCCATTTTCCCACACTCTCTTGGCCAGTCAGAACATAGCAGTGGAAGCCTTTCCCATGCGCTTGTTGATTTCTGCATCGAGAGACAGGTTACTGGTGACAGTTGAGCCTAGGTAGGTGAACTCTTGAACCACTTCCAGAGCGTGGTCGCCGATATTGATGGATGGAGCATTTCTGACGTCCTGTCCCATGATGTTTGTTTTCTTGAGGCTGATGATTAGGCCAAATTTGTTGCAGGCAGCCGCAATCCTGTCGATGAGTCTCTGCAGCCACTCTTCAGTGTGAGATGTTAAAGCAGCATCGTCAGCAAAGAGGAGTTCCCTGATGAGGACCTTCCGTACTTTGGTCTTCGCTCCAAGACGGGCAAGGTTGAACAACCTGCCACCTGATCTTCTGTGGAGGAAAATTCCTTCTTCTGAAGGAATGTGAGAGCAGCAGTGAGAAGATCCCAAACAGTGTAGGTGCAAGAACACAGCCCTGTTTGACGCCACTCAGGATAGGAAAGGGGTCTGATGAGGCGACGCTATGCTGAATTGTGCCTTTCATATTGTCATGGAATGAGGTGTTGATACTTAGTAGCTTTGGTGAACATCCGATCTTTTCTAGTAGTCTGAAGAGACCACGTCTGCTGGTGAGGTCAAAGGCTTTGGTGAGATCTATGAAAGCAACATAGAGGGGCATCTGTTGTTTGCGGCATTTCTCCTGTATCTGGCGAAGGGAGAACAGCATGTCAATGGTGGATCTCTATGCTCGAAAGCCACACTGTTCCTCAGGATAGACACGCTCAGCCAGCTTCTGGAGGCTGTTTAAAATGACTTTGCCCACTATGCCAAGCAGGGAGATTCCATGGTAGTTGTTGCAGTCACCGCGGTCACCCTTGTTCTTGCAGAGGGTGATGATATTGGCATCGCGCATATCCTGTGGTACTGCTCTCTCATCCCAGCACAGGCAAAGCAGTTCATGGAGCGCTGAGAGTATGGCAGGCTTGGCACTCTTGATTATTTCAGGGGAAATGCCATCCTCCCAGGGGCTTTTCCACTGGCTAGAGAATCAATGGCATCACTGAGTTCCGATTTTGTTGGCTGTTTGTCAGCTCATCCATGACTGACAGAGACTGGGCTGCATTGAGGGCAGAATCAATGACAACATTTTCCCTGGAGTACAGTTCTAGGTAGTGCTCCACCCAGCGGTCCATTTGCTTGCGTTGGTCAGTGATCGTAACCCCTGATTTAGATTTGAGGGGGGCGATCTTCTTGATGGTTGGTCCAAAAGCTCTCTTAATGTCATTATACATTCCTCTGATGTTTCCGGTGTCAGAGGCCAGCTGAATACGACTGCATAGGTGTTGCCAGTAGTCATTTGCACAGCACCTGGCTGTTCTTTGTGCAGTGCATCTGGCTACTTCAACTGCTACGGATGTTAATTCACTCGGGGCGTTCTTATAGTTCAGCAGTGCAATGCGCTTAGCGGCTATGACAAGTTCCAGCTCTTCAAAGTGAGATTGAAACCAGTCTGCATTCTGCTTCTCATGTTTGCCAAAGGTAGTCATTGCTGAGTCAACGATGGCGTCTCTGATGTGGGCCCACTTGGTCTCTGCATCCACTGTCGGAGTGTTTTGAAGGGCTTTCTCAAGTGAATTTTGAAACTTATGTAACAGCTGTGGATAAGAAATTCTGTTAATGTTGATGCGTGGGTGGCCCTTCTGCTTGGAGTAATGTAGCTTCTTTGGTTTGAGTCTAACTTTGCTGCATACCAGGGAGTGGTCGGTGTCGCAGTCCGCACTGTGGAAGCTGCATGTGATTTGGACACTGCTTATAGAGGCTCGCCTTGTGACGATGAGGTCCAGCTGGTGCCAACGACGTGATCTTGGGTGTCTCCATGAAACCTGGACACCCAAATCCCTCTGTACTGCAGTTCTGCAATTTCTCTCCATTTAAATAATATACTGCTTTTCAATTCTTCCTGCCAAAGTAGACAAGTACACATTTTCCCACATTATGCTCCATCTGCCAAAGTTTTGCCCACTCACTTAACCTATCTATATCTCTTTGTGGACTCTTTATTTACTTCATTGACTGTAAAGTGTTTTGAGACATCCGGTGGTTGTGAAAAGCGCTATGGAAATGCAAGTCTTTTTCTTTATATGGAGATATTAGATCAGGTGACCAAAAGCTTGGTTAAAAGTAGGTTTTAAGGAGTTTCTTATTGGAAGAAAGTGGTCTGGGGAGGGTATTTCAGAGCTTGGGGCCTAGAAAACTGAAGGTCACCAACGGTGGAGCGATTAAAATCAGGGATGTACAAGAGGCCAGAATTAGAGGAGCGCAGATATCTTGGAGAGTTGTGGGGCCGGAGGAGATTACAGAGATAGAGAGATTAAGAAGGATTACAAGGAATACAAAGACATGTATAGACATGTGTGTATAAGCACAAAGTGTGGTGAATCAGTTTGTTGAGCTACAAGTACAAACAGCATGTGGGAATATGAAATAAAAACAGAAAGTGTAGTAAATACTCAGCAGGTCTGGCAGCATCTGTGGAGAGAGAAGCAGATTTAACGTGTCAGGTCTGTGACCTTTCATCAGAACTGATGTAAAGATAGGGAAGGATAAAAGGGAAGTGTGCTGACAGTACTGATTAGGGAAGACATTGTCCCTCTGTCCCTCCACACTCTTTAGAACTATGACATTAAGTCTATATTGCCTCTCCCTCCCCATTCTGCCAAAATGCATCACCTCACACTTCACTGTATTAAATTCCATCTTCCACTTGTCTGCCTATATTACTAGTCTATCTCTGCCCTGTTACAGTCGATTGGTGACATCCTCACAGTCTGCTACATCTCCGAGTTTGGTATCATCAGTAAATTTTGAAATTTTACTCCGTTACAACATCCAAGTCATTTAGAAATGTCACAAATAAAATCAGTGCACCAGCACTGACCCTTGGGGAACATCAATGTCCACCATCCAGTAGTTTGATAAACAATCATTTACCACCACTCGCTGGTTTCCATCCTTAAATCAGTTTTTTTGTCTAAGCTGACACTGACCTTTCTATTCCAGGCACCTCGATTTTTTTTTTATTAACCAGCCTTTTATGTGGAACTTTGTCAAAAGCTATTTTAAAATCCATATCGAGAACGTCCACCGAATTCCCCTCATCAACCTTCTCTCTTACATCATTAAAAACATTCAGTTAGATTAGTCAAACATGATCTGCCTTTTACAAATCCGTACTGACTCTCCTTAATTAACTCAAACCTCTCCAAACACCTGTTAATTTTTTCCCTGATCATTGGTTCCAAAATCTTACCCAACACAGTTAAACCGACTGGTCTGTAGTTACTACACATGTTCTTACAAACTTTCTTGAACAAGGGTGTCACATCTGCCACTCTCCAATCCTCTAGCACATTCCCCGTATCTTGGTGAAGATTGGAAGTTTATGGAAAGCCCTTCCATATCTCCACCCTCACTTCCTGAAGCAACCTGGGTGCAAGACATCTGGACCAGGTGACATATGCACTCGAAGCAGTGCCGGCCTTTCCAGTACATCCTGCCTATCAATTTTCACCCCATCCATTACCCCTACCATCTCCACTTCAACCGGTATTTTATCACATTCCGCTTCCTTAGTAAACACCGATACGAATTACTCATTTCATGTTCTCGCCTTGCCCTGCACCTCCAAGCATATATCACCCTCTTTGACCCTAAGAGGCCTCACCCCACATCTTACTACCCCCTTAAGCCCTTAAGGTGATTGCCAGAAGGATTACAGGGCACATGAGGGGAAACGTTTTCACCCAGAGGGTGGTGGGTTTCTGGAATTCACTGTCAGGAATGGTGGTGGAGGCAGAAACTCTCAATTCTTTTAAATGGTACCTGGACATGTACCGAGGGTGCTGTAACCTGCGGGGCTGTGGACCAGGTGCTGGGAGATGGGATTAGTTTGGGTGGATAGCTTGTTTGGCCAGCACGGACACAATGGGCTGAATGGTCTCCTTCAGTGCTGTACTTTTTCTGTGTTTCTATGTTTCTTACCATTTACAAACCATTAGATGATTTTTGGGTTCCCTTTTATGTTAACTGCCATTCCATTCTCAGATGACCACACACATCAGAGCCACAGCAATCTCCCGCACGGCAGCTCATTTAAATAGCCGGCGCGGCCTCCCCCGACAACGTGGAGAGGGTGAGCTGTCTGACATCGGCAATGGTGTCAGATGTCTGTGCACAGGCACTGCCGCCATCTTTCAAGGGCAGCCAGTTCTGCCGCCAATTTGAATTTTTAAAGAAGTATCCCCGCCCCCAAAATTAACCAAATAAAATTGTAACGCCCCTTTCCCACCCCCAATAAGAATTACATTAACTATTTGCCCTTTCCCTGCACACAACACTTACCTTTGAAAGTGACCTTTCACCCCTGCCCCCAGACTGTACAATGTTTAAAGTTCATCCCTTCCCACAATCCCCTGTACTAATGATGATTATTTGACCCCGTCTCCCCATCACCGCTCCCCCCCCCACACGAAAAATCTTAATTCCCCCCCCACCCCGCACCAGTGTCCTGCCTGCTTTTCCCAGACGGGGAAGTGAAGGTGTGGGAGTGCCGGCTGCTGCACTGGAGACCGTGGTGGGCCCGGAAGATTCGAGGTAAGTTTATTTCAATCGATTCATTAAAATATTTAAATGCAGGTCCCGTTGCCCAGCGACAGGGGTGCCGTCACAGAGCCTTGTCACCTCCAAGAGGATCAGGCCGGGCCCTCCCGGAGTCGGGCTCCATGGTGAGCCTCTGCCAGAAGCATCTTCCACCTCCCCCACCACGGAGCCTGAAATCAGGTGCTCGGTAAAATCCAGCCCATTGTGTTTGGCCTGGTTCGTGCTTGAAGAATTCACCTGACATGCTCCATCCACTGTTTTTAAATTTTGTCATATTCTCTATCTCCCTCATTATCCAAGGAGCCCTGGCTTTGATTCTCCGACCTTTCCAGCTTGTTGGAATGTACTTAGCCCATTCTCCGTGATGTCCTTTACCCCAGCACCAGGGAGGTAACACATCATACAGGACTGACCAATCTGAATTCACTGTTTGATTTGTGGGTGACTATCTTACATTGATGGCCTCTAGTTTTGCTTTCCCCCACAAGTGGAAACATTCTCTCTGTGTCTCCTCTATTGAAACCTTTCATACTTTTAAACACCTCTATTAGGTCACCCCTCAGCCTGCTCTCTTTTTAGAGAAAAGAGACCAGCCTGTTCATTCCCTCCTGATCGGTATTCCCTACATTTCTGGTATCATCCTTGTAAATATTTTTCACCCTCTCCAGTGCCTCCATATCTTTTTTATAATATGGTGAACAGAATTATATGCAGTATTCCAGGTGTGGTCCAACCAGGGTTTGACACAAGTTTAGCATAACTTCTATACTTTTCAATTCTACCCCCTAGGAATAAACCTTAGTGCTTGGATTACTGTTAACCTGTGTAACTACTTTTAGTGATTTGTGTATTTGTACTCCCAGATCCCTTACCTTCTCTGCCCTATTTAGATTCTTATTTTGTAAGTAATATGTAACCTCTTTACTTTTCTTTCCAAAATGTAATACCTCACATTTATCTATGTTGATATTAATTTGTCAATTACATGTCCATTCTGCAAGTTTGTGAATATCTTCATGTACTTTGTTGCTATCCTCCTCAGATTAACTATCCCCCCAACCCCAAGTTTGGTGCCATCTGAAGATTTAGAAATTGGGTTTTTGATTCCAAAGTCTAAATCATTAATATAAATTGTAAAACAGTGATCCCAGCACTGATCCTTGTGGAACATCACTTTCCACCTTCTGCCATTCTGAGTAACTACTCTTTATCCCTATTCTCTGCTTTCTGTTTTGAAGCCAGCTAGCTGTCCATTCTGCTTGATCCCTGATCCTGCAATCTCTGACCTTATTCATTAGTCTGTTGTGTGATATCTTATCAAAGACTTTTTGAAAATCTGGATAAATTGCATCTACTGCATTAGCATTGTCTACTTTCTCTGTCACCTCTTCAAAGAATTCAACAAGGTTGGTTAAGCAAGACTTTCTCTTTAAATTCATGCTGACCTTTCATTATTATATCTTTGTTTTCGAGATATTCTTCTATTCCCACCTTTAGTAGAGATTCCATTATTTTTTACCACTGATGTTAAGCCAACTGGTCTATAGTTCCCTGTACATGTTCTATCTCCTTTCTTAAATATCGGTATAATGTTAGCTATCGGCCAGTCTTCTGACACTACACCTTTCTCTAAAGAATGATTAAAAATGTGCAGTAATGTCTCTGCTATCTCTTCCCTAGATTCTTTAAAAATGTGTGGATGTAATCCATTTGGACCAGGGGTTTTTATCCTCTGAGTTTGATTAATTTATTTCAAACTTCACCTTTTTATTTTCAATGCTGTTATCTGATTTCTAATCTGTCCACCTATCCTGTTTTCCTGGTAAATATTGAAGCAAGGTCATTATTTAATATTTCTGCCATTTCTCTATCGTTTCCTGTTGTGATATAATCCTGACCATCAATAATTGGCCCTATTTCTATCATGATTTTCCTTTTTTTATTTATGTACCTATAAAATATTTTACTATTTATTCCTTGAAAATGTAATTGTTCCTTTTTGTCCTTTTTTTTTTCTTCTGATCTCTTTGTCATGCTCTCCCCTGCTGCTCATGTACTTAGTGTCTGTCTTTTTCCAATACCTCATTTTTCTTTATCTGATGTCTTTATTCATCCATGGTAACTCATTAGTGTTTCATTTGTTCTTGTCTTTTACACAGAATATATTTTTCCTGGACTATGTCGAACATGATTTTAAATGTTTCCCATTGCTGTTCTACATCACTGTTTGACAATATTGTTGTCAGTTTTATTTTCCTCGGCTCTATTCTCAGACCCTCAAAATCCACTTTTCTCCAATCTATTCCCTGGTCTTCGTCATACGTCCTTCTCAATTATTGTCTTAAAGTATATAATATTAATGTTCACTATTGTCTCGATGTTCCCCTACTTTTACTTCTTTTATCTACTCTGGCTCATTCCCCCATTACTCGATCCAGTAGGGAATCCTCCCTTGTTGAGCTTCTTCCATATTGGGTTAGAAAGGAGTCTTGTACACATTGTTGGAACTTCATTCCCTATTTCCTTTACATACCTCTTCTGGCCAATTAATCTCATGTTAGTTGAAATTCCCCATGATTATTATTCCATGTTTTTTTATTAATTTCCCTGATTTCTTTGTATACTTCTTCCTCACTTTCCTTCCACTATTAGGTGATCCGTAGACTATCCCTGTTAATGTGGTTGATCCTTTATTATCTTTTATCTTTATCCATGTGGATTCTAATTCTGTCTTGCTGATGGCCGTGTCACTTTTTGCTCCTGCCATTGTTTTCAGTATTAAGTACAGCTACTCCACCTCCCCAATTTCCTCTCTCTCTTTTCTAAGTAGTTTATATCCTGCAATGTTTAATGCTCAGTCCAGATTTTTCCATAGCTATGTCTCAGTAATCCCTAATATGGATCCTCACAATGTAGTATTGCCTCCAGTTCCCCTGTTTTATTACAGACACTGTGTGTATTGCTGTATGAAAAGTTTAAATCATTTGTAATAGCAGTTCCTCTTACTTTTTTTTAACCATCTTTTTACACTCATGCTCCATAATTCTATTTACCTCCTTTCCATCGAAGTCCTCACTTTTTTTTTTCTTGCCAATGCTCCACTTTCCTGATTTGTTTATATTCAGGCTGATTTCAATTTCTGTTCATCCCTCCCCATCTCCCCCACACCCCCACCCTGTCCCATCTTATTAGTTTAAAGCCTTTACCACCTCCCTATTTACCCATCCCGGTTCAGGTGGAGTCTGTAAACTCAGTATAACTCCTTCCTGTGCCAGTACCGGTGCCAGTGTTTCCTTTAAAGGAACCCCTCTTTCCCACACCAGCTCTTTAGCCACACTTTAATTCTCCTGATCTGACTGTTTCTTTGCCAATTTGCATGTGGCTTGGGAAATAATCCAGTGATTATTGCCCTTGAGGTCCTGCTTTTTAATTTAGCTCCTAACACCTGATATTCCCTCAGCAGGATCTCCTCCCGGTTCCGACATATGTTGTTTGTTCCAACATCGACCACGACAACTGGATTATTCCCTCCCCTTCCAAATTGCTCTCCTGCCACCATAAGATATCCCTTACCCTGGCACCTTGTAGACAACGCGTCCGACAGGATTCTCATTCATGTCTGCAGAGGACGCTATCCATCCCTCTAATTATAGAAACCCTTATCACTACCAAGAGAGTGTGGGAAAATGGCGCACTGACACAGAACACAAAAGTCCGAGTATATCAAGCCTGTGTCCTCAGTACCTTGCTCTACAGCAGCGAGGCCTGGACAACGTATGTCAGCCAAGAGCAACGTCTCAATTCATTCCATCTTCGCTGCCTCCGGAGAATCCTTGGCATCAGGTGGCAGGACCGTATCTCCAACACAGAAGTCCTCGAGGTGGCCAACATCCCCAGCTTATACACCCTACTGAGCCAGCGGCGCCTGAGATGGCTTGGCCATATGAGCGGCATGGAAGATGGGAGGATCCCCAAGGACACATTGTACATTCAGCTCGTCACTGGTATCAGACCCACTGGCCGTCCATGTCTCCGCTTTAAAGATATCTGCAAATGCGACATGAAGTCCTGTGACATTGATCACAAGTCGGGGAGTCAGTTGCCAGCGATCGCCAGAGCTGGCGGACAGCCATAAAGGCGGGGCTAAAGTGTGGTGAGTCGAAGAGACTTCGCAGTTGGCAGGAAAAAAGACAGACGTGCAAGGGGAGAGCCAACTGTGTAACAGCCCCGACAACCATTTTATCTGCGGCACCAGTGGAAGAGTCTGACACTCTAGAATTTTCCTTTATAGCCACTCCAGGAGCTGCTTCACAAATCACTGACCACCTCCAGGCGCTTACCCATTGTCTCTCGAGATAAGGAGGCCAAAGAAGATATCACTACCACATTCTATTCTGTTCTTTTCCCCCTTGGACAGTCTTCTGAGCCACAGTGTCTTGGTCTACATTGTGACTGTCCTCCCCACAGTCTTTCTCCTTGTCCTCACAGGTAACAATTACATTGTACCTTTTGGACAGGACCTGTGTTTGAGGAACCTCCTTCTCAATCTCTCCTCAGTCCTCACCATGCTGCTCCCTAATGGTTACACCCTCTTCTTGAACCTGTGATTTTCTCTGAGCTGTGACTGTGTTCTGGATAAAACTGAAGAAATTCCTCCCCCTCCCTTATGTTTGGGAGTGTCTCCAACTCACATTCCAGCCCATTGACTCTGAGCTGGAATGACTGAAGATGGAGACATTTCCTGCTGGTGTGGGAATGTGGGACAGTCTCGCTATCCTCAAACTCCCACATCCTACAGTCCCAACACGTAGTTCTCTAGTCTTTTATAATTAATTTGCTTATTGATAACTTGAATTAGGTCTTTTAAAACAATTCATAATAAATGTATTAATTAATTGATTTATCTGATTAATTTAATAAAATAATAGATTTATTTCCCCAAGCAATACTTTATTCAAATGCTGTCACTTGGAGAGACAAAAACACACTGTAATACTCACCAACCAATCACCTACCTTCTGTCCTGTTACTTCCCTCTTTGATGTTTATTGACAGCTCCTGAATATATGAGGAGTTCTACAGTGTGAGATTCATTGTCAGTGATGGAAAAATCTGGTTGTTAATTTCCTCAAGTCTTTTTCAGTGTTTCCTGTAACATTCAACTGAAAGTGAATTGTATCCGGTCCAGGGTTTGATTCAGTTTGTTTCTCACTCTCTGTCTGTTTGTGTTTAGACTGGATTCCAATAATCTGGGAGATTCAGGAATGAAACTACTGTCTGTGGCTTTGAGGAACCCGGACTGTAAAATACAGAAACTGGAGTAAGTACCAGACTGTGTGAGATTGTGTTTATAATAACTGGGTATCTGACACTGTACATTACTATTAATATCAGTAATGGTGTTATCAATAAACACTGTGCATTATTATTAGTATCAGCAATAGTGTTGTTGCTAAGCACTACATATTACTCTACTGTGGGGCGGCGCAGTGGTTAGCACCGCAGCCTCACAGCTCCAGCGACCCGGGTTCAATTCTGGGTACTGCTTGTGTGGAGTTTGCAAGTTCTCCCTGTGTCTGCGTGGGTTTCCTCCGGGTGCTCCGGTTTCCTCCCACGTGCCAAAGACTTGCAGGTTGATAGGTAAATTGGCCATTATAAATTGCCCCTAGTATAGGTAGGTGGTAGGGAAATATAGGGACAGGTGGGGATGTGGTAGAAATATGGAATTAGTGTAGGATTAGTATAAATGGGTGGTTGATGGTCGGCACTGACTCGGTGGGCCGAAGGGCCTATTTCAGTGCTGTATCACTAAAACTAAAACTAAAATAACACCATCAGTAATAATGTTATTAATTAACCCCCCCCCCCCCCCCACCCCGCACTCTCTGCACTTCCTCCCCCCCTCTCATCTGATTCATGTTATTTCTCCATCTTTGATGCCAGGCTGGAAAGAAACAATCTCACAGATTCTTGTTTCAAAGATCTCTCATCCGCTCTCAGTACAAACCGGTCATTGACGGATCTGGACCTGAGTGATAATAAACTGGGAGATTCAGGAGTGAAACTACCGTTTGAGGCTCTGAGGAACCCGGACTGTAAAATACAGAGACTGGAGTAAGTGCTAGTTGTATATTAATTACGTTCAGGTAGTGGGCAGTAACTGGGGTTTCACTTGAGCACATATAAAGAGGCACTTATTGATACTGTGGTGTGGTTGAGTGAGGAGATGTATGTTTGTAATGCTAAACTCAAAATTAATGTAAGACTGAGTAAAGATTAGCTCCAGTAATATTCTTCACCAACTGGCTTTCCAGAGTAGAATATGGTAACAGAGAATGGTCGCCTCATAGTGAAGGTCAAAGGTTATGAAAAAAGGCTGCGTTTGCTGACAAACTAACCACTAGGTGGCGCTGCACTGGCACATGTGTAAATACAGCCTGCTGCACTGAAATATCACTGTCTGCGGTGTTCGGGTAACTGCCAGGACTAAAGATGGCGCTGCTCAAATAATCACAGAAAGGCAACCTAAACCCATGGCAGCACACAATCGCTAGACAGGGAGTGCGGTGGTGGGGCGAAGAGAGGAGTGGGTGGGGGGGGGAAGCAGAGAGAGGGAGGGGTGGGGAAGCGGGTGGCCGGAGTGAGGATGGGGGGGGGTGTGGTGGGAGAGGGGAACGAGGAGCAGTGGGGAGGGGGGAATGAAGGGGGGTGGGGAGCGGCGAGCAAGGGGGGTAGGGAGTGGGGAGATTCGGGGTGGGGAAAGGGGGAGAGTGGGGGTCGGGAACAAAGGCAGGGTGGGGAGCGGGGAACAAAGAGGGTGGGGAGCGGAGAACAAAGAGGGATGGGGAGTGGGGAGTGAGTGTGGGGTGGGGAGCCGGGAACGAGGGGTGGGGGCGCGTAGGGAGCCAGGAGGGGGGGTGGCGCATGGGGAGCAGGGAGTGAAGGAGGGAGAGTGGGGGGGGGGAAGCAGGGAGTGAGTGGGAGGATGGGGGTAGCGCGGGGTGTGAGCTGCCTGCAGTTAGTGGCCGGGGGGTGGGGAGGAGGAGAGCGCAGTCGGACCCGCCGCCACCAAGTTCTTCGGGCTGCTCGCCCCCACCTTCTTCGCACTCACCCTGCTTCTCCCTCCCTTTCTCCCCACTATCCCCGCTCTCTCCCTGCTTCTCCCCTCGCTCTTTGCCCGCCTTCACCTTGCTCTGTCCACACTCTCCACACTCCACCCCCCCACACTCTCTGCATTCCCCCCCCACTCACTCTCCCCACTCCCCCACCCCGCACTCTCTGCACGTCCCCCCCCGCACTCTCTGCACGTCCCCCCCCAACACTCTCCGCAATTCCCCCCCACACTCTCCGCAATTCACCCCCCCCCACACTCTCCGCAATTCACCCCCCCACACTCTCCGCAATTCACCCCCCCACACTCTCCGCAATTCCCCCCCCCACACTCTCCGCAATTCCCCCCCCCACACTCTCTGCAATTCACCCCCCCACACTCTCCGCAATTCACCCCCCCACACTCTCCGCATTTCACCCCCCCACACTCTCTGCAATTCACCCCCCCACACTCTCCGCAATTCCCCCCCCACACTCTCCGCAATTCACCCCCCCACACTCTCCGCAATTCCCCCCCACACTCTCCGCAATTCCCCCCCCACACTCTCCGCAATTCACCCCCCCACACTCTCCGCAATTCCCCCCCCCACACTCTCTGCAATTCACCCCCACACACTCTCCGCAATTCACCCCCCCACACTTTCCGCACTTCCCTCCCCCACACTCTCCGCACTGCCCACTCCCTGCACTTCACACCCCCCCCGCAATCTCCGCACTTCACCCCACTGCGCTCTCCGCACTTGCCACCCCCGCACTTCTCCCCCTCCGCACTTCTCCCCCTCCGCACTTCTCCCCCTGCACTTCTCCCCCCCGCACTTGCTCCCCCACTCTTCTCCCCCCCCGCACTTCTACACCTCCCCCCCGCACTTCACACCGCACACTTCTCCCCGCGCACTTCTCCTCCCCCGCACTTCCGCCGCCCGCACTCTGCCCGCTTCTCCCCTCTTCCTCCCTTTTCCCCACTTCCCCCTGCTCTCTCCATCGCCCTCTCCCCACTTCCCCTACCCCTTCTCCGCCACTCTCTCCATCGCTCTCTTCCCGCTTCACCCCTCGCTCTCTTCCCGCTTCCCCCCTTCGCTCTCTTCCCGCTTCCCCCCTTCGCTCTCTTCCCGCTTCCCCCTTCGCTCTCTTCCCGCTTCCCCCCTTCGCTCTCTTCCCGCTTCCCCCCTTCGCTCTCTTCCCGCTTCCCCCCTTCGCTCTCTTCCCGCTTCCCCCCTTCGCTCTCTTCCCGCTTCCCCCCTTCGCTCTCTTCCCGCTTCCCCCCCTCGCTCTCTTCCCGCTTCCCCCCTTCGCTCTCTTCCCGCTACCCCCTTCGCTCTCTTCCTGCTAACCCCCCCGCTCTCTTCCCGCTTCCCTCCCTTGCTCTCCCCCGCTTCCCCCCCTCGTTCTAACCCGCTACCCCACCCCCTCGCTCTCTTCCCACTTCCCTCCCTTGCTCACCCACGCTTCCCCCCCTCGCTCTCTTCCCGCTTCCCCCCTTCGCTCTCTTCCCGCTACCCCCTTCGCTCTCTTCCTGCTAACCCCACCGCTCTCTTCCCGCTTCCCTCCCTTGCTCTCCCCTGCTTCCCCCCCTCGCTCTCTTCCCGCTTCCCCCCTCGTTCTAACCCGCTACCCCCCCTCGCTCTCTTCCCACTTCCCTCCCTTGCTCACCCACGCTTCCCCCCCTCGCTCTCTTCCCGCTTGCCCCCTCGCTGTATCCCACAAAACAAATAAGTATAAAAAATAACCAGTGGAAGCATGAAGTGGAGATGTGGACATGGGTTGTGTCCCGATGAGAAATCTGGAGAAATGTGTGTTTAAGTTCCCATCCCTCGGTGACCCAAAGAACATGAAACTAGTCATTTTTAGCGATGGTTCACATGCTAATCTTCCTGATGGGTATTCTAGTGCAGCTGGTTTCATAATATTACTGATGGGTGAAAATGGGAGATACCGTCCTTCAGCTTGGGAAGCTCAGAAAATAAAAAGGGTTGTTAAAAGTACTTCAGCTGATTGACACACTGGCCCTTGTGGAGACAGTGGATATGGGATTCTATTTGTCAAATATTGTAAGTGAGATTCTATACAAGGGGTTTACTGAAGATCACATACTCATTGAATGTTATGTAGATAATTGTTCATTGTTGGCTGATGCACATTCTACTAAAAGTGTCAGAAAAGGTTCCAGATCGACCTTGCTGGCTTGAAAGAAATGCCGGTTTAGTCTGAAAGAACGAGTTTGTGATGCCGAGGTTATGATAGATACACAACTCCAGCAGTCTCTGTCCATTCTCATTCATCCTTCCAATGCCATAGCACCCGAGGCAGGAGGGCCATGAGTCATGGTCGGCCCCAACCCTGGCGTTAAAGTCCCCCAGCAGGAACAAATGGTCGGTATTAGAAATGCTACTAATGACATTATGGAATTCCTTGTAGAACTGGTCTTTAACTTCAGGTGGGGAGCAGAGTGTTAGAGCTTAGATGCTGAGTAGGTGTACTGGACCAGAGACAGTGAGCAGTCGGATGGACAGTATGCGTTCCGAGCCATTTGAAGGTGGCTCGATCATGCTGAGCAAAGAGTTTCTGATGGCAAAGCCCACTCCATGCTGTCTTGGTTCTTCAGGATCCCTACCCTGCCAGTAGAAGGTGTAGTCTTGCTCTCTTAGAGATCCGCTCACAGGCAGGCGTGTCTCCTGAAGTGCTGCAATGTCTACATTGAGTCTACTGAGCTCGTTTGTTAATGATGGCGGTCTTCCGAGAATCGTTGATTTGTGTAAGGTTTTCCGACAGGCCAGGACACATAGTTCTGACGTTCCAGTTTGCAAAACGAAGGGCTGGTACCTTCTTTCCTTTTTTGGTCGTGCTGTTTGGTGCGGTATAACAGTCCACTTGTCGGGCAATGACCCTGAGCTCCAAGCACCTATTGAAGCAAGTGGACTGTGGCAGGACAGAACCTTAGTGACCGGGGGCTGTGTGGTTTGAGGCGGGCAGAAGGGGGCGCGAGGGGTGCAAGGGGAGGGGAAGGGGGTGCGAGGGGGAGTAGGTGTGAGGGGGGGTGGGGGAAGGGGTAAGGGGGTGGGGGATGGAGTGCGAGGGGGTAAGGGGGCGGGGGCAGGGGGGTGAGGGGGTGGGGGAAGGGGTGCGAGGGGGGAGGGGGTGGGGTAAGAGGAGGGAGGGGTGGGGGAAGGGGTTGCGAGGGGGAGGGGAGTGGGAAGGGGGTGCGAGGGGGAGGGGGGTGGGAAGGGGGTGCGAGGGGGAAGTGGGGGGAAGGGGGTCTGGGGGAAGGGGATGCGAGGGGAGTGTGGGGAGAAGGGGGAGTGGGGAAGGGGATGCGAGGGGGGAGGGGGAGTGGGTGTGTGGGGGGAAGGGGGAGGTGAGCAGGAAGGGGGTGCGAAGGGGAAAGGGGTGCGAGGGGGGTGCGGGGGGAGGTGTCTGGCGGGGGTCGCAACCCTGGCGAGCGGGCCAGCCCACAGCCTGCACGGCCTCCTCGATGTCACCGTCCTCCAGGCTGACTCTGTCCTCCTGGTCACCATCCAGCTCCCGGTGGAACTTCTTTCCCGGCTCCCAGCTGTGACGGTGGAAGGGCGACCGAGGCCGGAAAGAGGTCCTGAGCCTCGACGACCACCTCATGGGCACTCGGGCCACCTGCTCCTCCCCATCGAGCTCCCAGTAGATGAATGAAGGGTTCACTGAAATAGCTGAGCATTAAAGCTGCTCTTGTACATTCTTGTGTATTCCAGCCTGAATTTCTCTCTCACCTGCTCTCCCTGGCTGCAGCTCTTAGTCCAGTCTTTCCTGTTTAGTTTGTTCAAATCCCATCTACTTTGTGGAAATGGTGAAGAACCTTTCAATATCTTTACTAATTCATATTATTAATTATTATATAATTATTATTTATTAATATCAGTAACAGTGTTATTAATGAACCCTGGAGATTTACACTGATTCCTGTTATTTCTCTCTCTGATCCCCAGTCTATTGGATGTCGGTCTCACAGATTCTTGTGCCTCTGTTCTCAGTTCAAACCAGTCACTGAAGTATCTGAACCTGAGATCAAACTCCTTCACAGATCGATCTGTCCCCGCTCTCCGTCGCCTCATTCTGAACTGCAGGAGTCTGCAGTGGCTCGTGAGAGTGTTTGTGTTCATGTTTAATGTAATAAATAAAATATAAATGTGATTCAGTCACTCTTATCAGTAATATCTCTAATTATTATTAAAATATTAATCCCAGTCTCCCTGTTATTTACACTATTGTTCAATCTGTTTATTTCCTGTTTAATCTTTAATCTGTTTCAGGTTGTGGGAGAATCGGTTCAGTTCAAATGGAAAGAATCAGCTGAAGTCGCTGCAGGATACAAGACCCGGACTGACAGTGGGTGTGTGAACATTTCAATTTGTAAACATCACTGGTCTCTCTCTCTGAACATTTTTGGCCAATTTTCTGTCCTTCCCCTTTAATTGGCCGCGCTCCAGGTTTAAATCCTATTGGCTGTTTCACTGTTTCTAGTTCGAGCTGAGCGAGTGTCATCTCCCATTGTGACATCAGAGGCCCAGCAACAGGGTCACGTGACTCAGCCACCCGGCCCCACAGCGCTGTTTCTGCAGGATATCCGGGACTGAATGTTCCCCAATGGGGCACTGGGGAAATGTACAGACAGGAAGGGTCCAGGGTGGGGCTCAGTCTGGGCTGCAGTGGGACACTGGTAATTACACTCAATATCCCTGGGTTTGGCAATTACATTATCCAGGGTTCACACTCAGTATCAGTACCCAGTGACCCTACTGGGAAGTGAACCTGTGTGTGTTCAGGATGGAGACAGGCTCTGTTCAGCTTGGATTGATCCCACCGTCCAATAGATACCAATACCCAGTGTCTGGGGTCACCCAGAGGGAGTATCCTGTTGGGGAGGTTCCTGAAACTGGTGCACCCAGGATGGGTCAGCACTGCGAGAGGAGAAATGGGGAAAGTGCCAGTCGGGAATCCCACTGTTCTGTCTGGGTGATCGTGAGTATTTGTAGTGTTTAAGGATCCTGAACTTAACGTGTTTCTGGTACCAACATGGGAGCAGGTACTGGTGTTACCATGGAAATTAAACATTGTGTACTTACTGTGGACTGAATTTTCAAACGGAATCACCTGAGACTGTAAACCATGAGATTGTGAAAAGGTGCAATGACCCTGTGAAACATCCTGAGGAAACTGAGGTGTCGATGAACGGACTTGTTACCTGTACTCACCTGGATTTGTATAATGACTTCCACTTGGAAATGTTTTATTAAACTTCACCTCTGTATCACTGCCTCCTGGATGATGTAACAGTACTGATGAGAATTGTTATTGTGTGATGTTGAATTAAATGATGTATTATCTTAACAAGTACATCTCAGGACTTCTTACCAACTTCAAATTTGAGAACAGTTTCAGAGAGTTTTGACCATGGAATCCCTTCTTATATTTTCTGGTCATAGAAAAGCCTCTGGAGACTGAGTTCATTCAATCGTGACCTCACTATTGTTTGAATTGTCCAATTAGGAAACGATCTGTCCACCCAAACCAGGTCAGAATCTCAAAATCTCTGACTTCCCACACTCGGACTCCTATCAGCTCGAATGTGAACGCCTGGTAAAAGCAAGTAGAAATGATGTGGCCTTAACATCCAGTTAATTTGCCTCGGCACTACCTATATCTGAGCCTCTGAGATTCTGCTAAGGTGTTTATCTTTTACTTCTCACACAGCAGGTCACCTGTTTTCACACTCTACTGCATCTCTGTTGAAGTTTACTATTGACCAGGGTTATAAAGTTACAATCAGATCTAGGCTGATCAGGGTGATGTCAGGAAGCACTTCCCCCAATAAGAAAAGTGGAAATCTGGATCCTCACCGAAACGACTGTGGATGCTGAGGGTGTATTTGAAAAGTGAAAACATATTGATGGACCTGACTGATGAGTTAGACAATGTGTAAAGGCTGGTCAATGGGTTTAACACACAGAGTGATTGAATGACCTCCTAGTGGTCATGTTTGAGTTGTTATAATCACAGAGATGAGATTAATATACTGTTCATTTATGCCCCAGGAGGATTTATACAACGGAAGGTTTCAGGCCTTTTAGAATTGTTGATTTCAGACACATTTATTCTCTCTTAGCGAGAGGGAGAATATGTGTGAGTAAAAAGGCAGAAAGGGTTAGGAAACAAATGTAAGTAAATTGAATTAAGAGACGGCAGGTTGATTGGCCTCTTATTATTGTTAAAGCTGGTCTATTCGTACAGAGACCTTTAGTCAGCCCTGAAAACGGTTTACTGGATAAACTAAGGCAAAGTGTGAAATCCCAGATATTACCTAAACCGGGGAATGTTACCTGTATTTTCTGCTTTTATTTCTTGTGAAACTGGCTGCTTTATTTAAATTACTCTGAAAACATTCATCCAAGGGTGAGTAATCTTTCTGATCTCTTGGGCACCGCACCTGACACTTACTGAGTTCAGTATTTACATTTCAGGGTTTTGTGTTACTTCAAATAATTCAACTAAAATATGATATGGAGTGAACCACTGAATTTCACACATGTAAAAAGGTTAGTCTAGCAGTTATGGTGATACATTACAAGGTTATAACAGTAAGCATTGTAAGTTAATACAATACACCTTGTGTCCGTAAGTCGCTGCTTAAAATATCAGACTGTGGTTCTCCGTCCACTCCATTCATTACCACTGAGTCTTACAGTGATTTAGTCATTTCCAACACAGAAGGAGGACATTCAGCCCATCGAGTCCATGCCAGCTCTCCACAGAGCTATGCTGTCAGTCCCACTCCCTGGCTCGATCCCCGTAGCCCTGCAAGTCTATTTCTCTCAGGTGACCATCCAACTTCCTCTTGAAGTCATTGATCGTCTCCACTTCCACTACCCTTGTGGGCAGTGAGTTCCAGGTCATTACCACCCTGTGTAAAAAAGTGTTTCCTCATATTCCCCCCGGCATCTTTTGCACAAAACTTTCAATCTGTGTCCCCAAGTCCTTGTAACATTTGTTGATGGGAACAGCTTTTCCTTGTTTAACTTATCGAAGCCTGTTATAATCTTATACACTTCTATTAAATCTCCCCTCAATCTCCTTTGTTCTAAAGAAAACTAACCCAGCTTTTCCACCTTAACCTTGTAACTAAATTCTCCATCCCTGGAACCAGTCTGGTAAATTTCCTCTGCACCCTCTCAAGGACCCTCACATCCTTCCTGAAGTGTGGTGACCAGAACTGGACACAGTTTTCTCCAGTTGGGGCCTAACCAGAGCTTTATAAAGTTTCACCAAAACTTCCCTGCTTTTGTATCCCAAGATCCCACATACTTTACTAACCACTCTCTCAATATGCCCTGCCACATTCAAAGATCTATGCACAATCTATGACTTAAAATGGTAAACAGATGTATGTATAGTTTTACTGAGGTTCTGAGAGAGCAGAGAGCAACTGTTGGAGACACACACACAAATACAGACACAGAAACACACACAGACAGACAGTAACACACACACACAGACAGAGTGACTGAGGGACAGAGAGCGACAGAAGTATTTTTAAATTTCCAGAAGGAATTCAATAAAGTCAATCTTTGATTTAAAAATAAACAATTGATTTTGCATCAATGAGTATTTGCAGAAGACATTTCCAAACTAATACCACCTTTTGTGTGGAGAAGTGTTTCCTAACTTCACTCCTGAAATGTCTGCCTCTCATTTTTAGACTATGCTCACTTGTCCCAGACTCCCCAACCTACCGAAATAGTTTTACCCAAACTACCCCATCAATTCCCTTTAATATCTCAACAACATTGATCAAATCAGCCCTGACCCACCTAAATTCGAGGGAATACATACCGAGCTTGTGTAATATCACCTCGTAATTAACCCTTGGAGTCCAGTTATCATTCTGGTAAATCTACACTGCACTCAAATGGACATGGAACCCCCCCACCCCCCGCCAAGTCTCTTTGCACCTCCAGTGTTTCTAGTTTTTCATATCTATAAAGTTTCTGTTCTGTTCTTTTTTGCTGACATTGAAATCCATCCGCCACAGTTTTGCTCATTCACGTGAGACATTAATATCTCTTAGTAAATTTATGCTTCTAGCTACACTGCTGACAATGCTGCCTATTTCTGTGTCAATGGCAAACCTGGGAATGTGGCATTCTACCCCATCATCTTCAATCATTAATAAATACAGTAAAACTGAGACACACACAGGCTTTGTACCAGCAGACAGGAGGGAATCATTCCATCCTAGAGGTTTTTAATTCCAGATTTATGTTTTTTCAAAGAAAAAATCAGAATTCAAGTTCCCAGCAGTTAGTGTGGGATTTGAACTCCTGCTTTTTTCAATCATCAACTCAGGCCTTCAAATTAAAACCATTAAAAAGAGATTCACTTTCCTACTGCTATTGCCTGACTGTCTCAGGTTTTGTATATTGTTCCCTTCATGTGGTGAATTGTAAACACCTTCAATTCTGTGTATTTGCAAGGGATACAAATCAAATTCTCACCTTATCTCATCAACCAAAACCTGCAAGTCCATTCAAACACCCCTAATTCCTGTCTCTGTAAAGATATCTCACATTTCTACAATGCAGGAATGTCTGAATGGAAACAGCTTTTGACACATTTCCCGACACATTTCAGGATGAGGAGCTAGTTACAACTCACAGATTCCAAGCCCCAAATTGAGCTTTATGGTAGAAAAGGTAACATAGATGAAATCCCAGGTCTCTCTGTCCTGGCACCAATTCTAACATTGTACTATTTAGTTTATATCACTCAGCCTTCCTTCCAAAATGCATCATTTCACATTTCTCAGCATTGAAGTTAACCTGCTATGTGTCTGTCCAATGATAGGTTGGATAGTAAGCTGTCAAGAGGACATAAAGAGTCTACAAAGAGATTTCGATAGGTTAAGTGAGTGAGCAAAAAAGATGGAGTACAATCTGGGAAAATGTGAGCTTGTCCACTTTAGCAGGAAGAATAAAAAGCAGTATATTATTTAAATGGAGAGAGACTGCAGAACTGTACAGTACAGAGGGATCTGGGTGTCCTGGTACATGAATCACAAAATGTTACTATGCAGGTACAGCGAGTGATTAGGAAGGCAAATGGAATGTTGTTGTTTATTGCAAGGGGAATAGAATATAAAAGTAGGGAAGTGTTGGTACAGCTGCACAGGGCATAAGTTAGAGCACATCTGGAGTACTGTGGACTGTTTTGGTCTCCTTACTTAAGAAATTATATAATTGCATCAGAAGTAGTTCAGAGAAGGTTCACTGAGCTGATTCCTGGATGAAGGGGTTATCTTATGAGGAATGGTTGAACAGGTTGGGTCTATACCCACTGGAGTTTAGAAGAATGAGAGGTGATCTTATTGAAACATCTCAGGTCCTGAGGGAACTGGACAGGGAGGATTCTGAGAGGATGTTTCCACTTGTTGGGGAGACTAGAACTAGGGGACACAGTTTAAAAATTAGGGGCGTCTCATTTAAAAGTGAGATCAGGAGAAATGTTTTTCTCTCAGAGGGTGGTTAGTCTGTGGAATTCTCTTCCCCAGAGAGCAGTGGAGGTTGGATCATTGAATATATTCAAGGCTGAGTTAGATAGATTTTTGATCAATTAGGGAGTCAAGGGTTATGGGGGTCAGACAGGAAAGTGGAGTTGAGGTCACAATCAGATCAGCCATTGAATGGCAGAGCAGGCTCGAGGGGCCGAATGGCCTACTCCTGCTCCTAATTCATTTGTTCTTGTGTGTTCCATTTCACCAGACTGCCTCTATCCTCCTGAAGTCTGCTACTACTCCCTTCCCTGTTTATTACATTGCAGATGACACAAACATTGGCAAACATTGAAGTTATGCCCTGTAACCCCAAGTCCAAGTCATTAGTATATATCAAAAAGATCAGTGGTTCTAATATAAACCTCCACTGTATACCTCCCTTCAGTCTGAAACAACCATTGTCCACTCTCTCAGCCAATGTCGTATCCAATCAGCCACTGCCCCTTTCATCCATGGAGCACTAATATTGCTAACGGGTCTATTATGAGGCACCGTTAAGTCCTCCCCATGAGGACCCTGGTCCCGGATCTCTCTGTTTCTACTCTCCCATCAACATTCCCCAGACAGGTACAGCATGGATTAGATGCAGAGTAATGCTCCCTCTACACTGTCCCATCCAGCATTCCCAGGGCAGGAAGATCATGGGGTGGATACAGAAAGAATCTCACTCTACACTGTCAGAAACAAACACAGTGAGAGACAGAAAGTGAGAAACAGAGAGACATAGACTGACAGGGTGACTGAGAGTGAAAGAAGGATATTTAACATCGGATATTGGAAGAGGAGGATGCAATTTAACTCCACAACCCTGTTCCAGCATTCAATGGAGTGTTTGATGGGCTACATTAATCGGCCACATACAGTCCTGTATCAGGCTGTGAGGAAGCAGAGCATGTTCAGTACACAACGGGTCAAAGGGAATGATTCACACCTGCCTGATACTGGGAAGAAAGACTGACCTTGACATCAAGGCAGCGTTTGACTGAGTGTGGCATCGAGGAGCCTGAGTAAAATTGAAGTCAGTGGGAATCAGGGGGAAAACACTTTGCTGGTTTGAATCATACCGAGCACTAAGGAAGATTGTTGTGCTTGTTGGAAGTCAATCATCTCGGTCCCTGGCCACCACTGCAGGAGTTCCTCAGGGTAATGTCCTCAGCCCAACCATCTTCAGCTGAGATCCCAGCAGAAAATGCTGGATATACTGAGCAGGGCAAGCAGCATCTGTGGAGAGAAAAATAGAGTTAGCGATTCAGCTCAATGGTTTCCAGATTTCCAGCATCCACAGTATTTGCCTCTGATAATGTAGCAATCCAGAGCCACATGCACCAAGATCCGGACAACATTCAGGCTTGGGCCGACCAGTGGCAATTAACATTCACATCACCCAAGTGCCAGGCAATGACCATCTGCAATACGAGAGAATCCAACCACCTCCCCATGGCATTCAAAGCATTATCCCATCGCTGAATCCACCAGCATCAACATCCTGGGGAAACATTGACATCAAACTTAACTGAACGAAACACATCAATAGTTTTTTCACCATCTCTCTGAGACAGAGAGACACAGATAAAGAATGTGAATGGACCTTGACAGAACCTCAGTAAATTGTTCCAACCGTTGATAACGATAGAAATCAAGGATTATATCAGAGCAAAGGAAGAGGCATATAACGTTAGCCCCTTTATAACTGTATCCTTTAGTTTAGATTGCCTCTCCTCCTTCTTCCTACCTGTGGAGGTGGATGATGTGGGCATGGTTCTTAATGAATACCATGTCTCTGTCTTCATAAAAGAGGGGGAACGATGCAGACAGTGTAGTTAAAGAGGAGGGTGTGAAATATTGGATGGGATAAACAGAGTGAGAGGGAAATATTAAGGTGTTTGGCAGTTTTGAAAGTAAATAAATGGTCAGGCCTGGATGTACTGGAGTCAGTTCAGAGAAGGTTCACTGGGCTGATTCCTGGGATGAAGGGGTTGTCCAGGTTGGGCCTGTACACATTGGAGTTTAGAAGAATGAGAGGTAATCTTATTGAAACATACAAGATTCTGAGGGGACTTTACAGGGCGGATGCTGGGTGGGTGTTCCACTTGTGGGGGAGTCTGGAACTAGGGGGCACAGTTTAAAAATAAAGAGTCTCCCATTTATGACAAAGATGAGGAGGAATTTTTCTCTCTCAGCGGTTGTTTAGACTCTGGAATTCTCTTCCCCAGAGAGCAGTGGAGGTTGTGTCATTGAATATATTCAATGCTCAGTTAGACAGATTTATGAGCAACAAGGGAGTCAAAGGTTATGGGGGGCAGGCAGGAAAGTGAAGTTAAGACCTCTACCAGATCAGTCATGATCTTATTGAATGGCAGAGCAGGCCCGAGGGGCTGAATGGCCTCCTCCTACTCCTATTTCTTATGATCTTGTGTATAAAATGGAGGGTGTTCTCACCAGATGTGTAAAATGGAGGGCGGGGCCACATACACCTCTCACATTTTAACACAATTTTTATAACAGAGACAAGGCCATGTGTAAGATGGGGTCTAGTGCAATCCTAACTAGTGCATTGATAACTGAGGCTAGTGTAAAAGGTAGCGAGGATGCAGAATTCTTCAAATGCATTCAGGGAAACTATTTTAGGCCAGTACGTAGCAAGGCCAACAAGAGATGGGTCAGTTCTACACTTAGTTTTCGGGAATGAAGCTGGGCCGCTGGAAGGCGAGTTAGAAAAAGTGGACTGGAAAAACCTACTTGAAGGTAAATCAGTGTCAGAGCAGTGAGAGGGAATCATTTCATCTTGGAGGATTTATTATTCCAGATTTATTTTTTATTTTCAGAGAAATTCAAGTTCACAAAAGACATTCACCTTCCTACTGTTGACTGACTGTCTCAGCTTTTGCATATTAGAACAAAGAACAAAGAACAGTACAGCACAGGAACAGGCCATTCGGCCATCCAAGCCTGCGCTGATCTTGATGCCTGCCTAAACTAAAACCTTCTGCACTTCCGGGGAAAATATCCCTCTATTCCCATCCTATTCATGTGTTTGTCAAGATGCCTCTTAAACGTCGCTATCGTATATTGTCCCCAATCTTTTTCTTTCATGTGTCTAATGTTAGTCAGACATTGTGAACCACTTCAATCTCTCAGGACATCTACTGTAAAGACCTTCAGTTGTGTGTATCTGCAAGGGACGCAATCCACAATCGAATTCACAGCATATTCAATCAAACAAAATCTTCAACTTCATTCAAACACCCTGATATCCTGTCTCTGCACAGATAACTGACAGTTCCACAATGCAGGAATGTCTGAATTGAAAGAAAGAAACGTCAGCTGTATTTTAAACATTGAGACTGAAATATTTCAGGAGCCTACTCAACCAAGAAGTATTCAGAGAAAAGTCAGGATAGGTATTGAAAGAGAAAGAGAGTGAGCGAAATGGAAAGACAGAGAGAGACAGAGAGACTGCCTGCTCCTGTATGTGTAACGTACTGTGGGTAGAACGTCAAGTCTCTCTGTTCCTGTACCCGTTTTAACATTGTTCCATTTAGTTTATATTGCCTGTCCCACAGTCTTCCTTCTAAAATCCATCACTTCACATTTCTCAGCATTGAAGTTAACCAGCCGTGTGTCTGTCCAATTCACCAGACTGCCAATAGTTTCCTGAAGTCTGCTACTATTCTCTTCTCTCTTTACTACATTTCCAAAGTTTTGTGTTATCGAAACAGTGAAAAATAGGAGCAGGAGTAGGCCATTCGGCCCTTCAAAACTGCTCCGCCATTCAATATCATCATGGCTTATCATCCAAACTCAGTAACCTCTTCCCACTTTCTCCCCGTATCCCTTGATCTCATTAGCCCTGAGATCTATATCTAACTCTTTCTTGAATATATTTAATGATTTGGCCTCAACTGCTTTCCGTGGTAGAGAATTCTACAGGTTCACCACTCTCTGGGTGAAGATATCTCTCTGTATCTCAGTCCTAAATGGCTTACACCTTATCCTTAGACTGTGACCCCTTGTCATGGACTCCCCGCCATCGGGAACATCCTTCCTGTATCTAGTCTGTCCAGTCCTGTTAGAATTTTGCAGGTTTCTATGAGATCCCCTCTCATTCTTCTAAACTTTAACGAATACAAGCCTAATCAACCCAATCTCTCTTCATACGTCAGTCCCAGGAATCAGTCTAGTAAACCTTCTTTACACTCCCTCCAGAGCAAGAACATCCTTCCTCAGATAAGGAGACCAAAACTGCACACAATCCTCCAGATGTGGTCTCACCAAGGCCTTGTATAATTGCAGCAAGACATCCTCGCTCCTGTACTCGAATTCTCTCACTATGAAGGCCAACAGACCATTTGCCTTCTTAACTGCCTGCTGCACCTGCATGCTTACTTTCAGCGATGGTGCACAAGGACACACAGGTCTCGCTGCACCTCCCCCTTTCCCAATTTATCGCTGTTCAGATAATAATCTGCCTTTCTGTTTTTGCCACCAAAGTGGATAACCTCACATTTATCCACATCTGCCATGTATTTGCCCACTCACTCAACCTGTCCAAATCACACTGGAGTTTCTCTGCATCCTCCTCACAGCTCACACTCCTTTGATGTTCTGCCCTGTGAACCCAAGTCAGGTCATTAATATACATCAGCAAGAGCAGTGGTTCCATACAAACCTCTGGGGGACATCACTCTATACCTCCCTCCAGTCTGAAACAACCGTTCACCACTACTCTCTGTGTTCTGTCTCTTGGTCAATGTTAGATACAGAAGTGAGGGAGGCATAGAGAGAGACAGAGAGAGGGTGGGGGAGAGACATAGAGACAGAGAGAGGGAGGGAGAGAAACAGAGAGGGAGGCAGAGAGAGTGAGAGAGAGGATGGGAGAGAGACAGAGAGAGGGAGGGAGAGAAGAGAGAAAGAGCAAGTCGTGGGAGAGATAGAGAGAGGGAGGCATAGATTGACAGAGAGAGGGTGGGAGAGATACAGAGAGAGGGAGGGAGAGAAAGAGAGAGCAAGGGAGGGAGAGCTAGAGAGAGCGAGGGAGGGAGAGCTAGAGAGAGCGAGGGAGGGAGAGATAGAGAGAGAGGGAGGTATAGAGAGACAGAGAGAGGGTGGGATAGAGAGAGAGGTGAGACATCAAAGAGAGTGAGACAGAGTGAGAGAGAGACACAGCAAGGGAGACAGAGAGAGGTAGAGAGGGAGCGAGACAGAAGCATGGAGTGATAGAGTGACAGAAACAGAGAGAGGGAGAGCGAGATAGACAGAGGGAGAGGGAGAGAGAGAGAGAGAGAGAGACAGAAAGAGGATGTGAGAGAGGAAGAGAGGGAGAGAGAGACAGAGCAAGAGGGACAGATAGGCATGGAGTGAGAGAGTGACAGAAACAGAGAGAGGGAGAGCGAGATAGAGGGCGAGCGAGAGGGAAAAGAGAGGGAGAGAGAGACAGAACAGGGAGAGAGAGAGACAGAGCAGGGAGACAGGCAGGCATGGAGTGAGAGAGTGACAGAAACAGAGAGAGGGAGGGAAAGAGAGAGAGAGAGACGGAGATAAGGAGACAGAGTGAGATGGAGAGAGAGACAGAGAGGGAGGGAGAGAGAGAAAGAGGGAGGGATGGAGGGAGAGACAAAGAGAAGGAGACATCGAGACAGAGAGAGGGAGGGAGAGATAAACAGAGAGACAGAGAGCGGGAGACGAAGTGAGGGAGGCATAGAGAGACAGAGAGAGGGAGGGTGAGAGAGAGACATAGAGTGGGAGGGAGGGAGAGAGAGAGACAGAGAGGGAGGGAATGGGAGATGAAGTGAGGGAGGGGTAGAGAGACAGACATACAGAGAGAGGGAGCAAGAAAGAGAGGGAGGGAGAGACATGTAGGGAGAGAGAGAGAGAGAAATAGAGGGAGGGGAGTGAAAGAAAGGCAGAGAGGGAGAAGAGAGCGAGACAGAGAGAGAGGCAGAGACAGAGCAAGGGAGACAGAGAGAGTAAGAGAGGGCAGACAGAGGCATGGAGTGAGAGAGTGACAGAAACAGAGAGAGGGAGGGAGAGAGAGAGAAAGCGAAAGGGAGGGAGAGAGACAGAGAGATGGTTTCCAGATTTCCAGCATCCACAAAATTTTGCCTCAGATAAAGGGACCCTGCACTGCCAGAACTGTCCCAAACTTTTAACCTGTCTGGACCCCTCAGAACAGAGAACACAGAACAAACCTAAAATGTCTGACTGATGTCTGGTCTTTACGTTCTGAGAGAGGAGAGAGAGTCAGACAGGCAGATAGAGAGAAAACACAGACCGAGAGGGTGAGTGACACACAGAGAGTGATAGCAGTAATTTTGTCACAGAACAGAGAGAGTTAGATGAGGGCCAATCAAGGATAGTAGTGGGAAGTTGTGTGTGGAATCAGAGGAGATAGGGGAAGTGTTAAATGAATATTTTGCGTCAGTATTTACAGTAGAGAAAGAAAATGTTGTTGAGAATACTGAGATTCAGGCTACGAGGCTAGATGGGATTGAGGTTCACAAGGAGGAGGTGTTAGCAATTTTGGAAAGTGTGAAAATAGATAAGTCCCCTGGGCCAGATGGGATTTATCCTAGGATTCTCTGGGAAGCTAGGGAGGAGATTGCAGAGCCTTTGTCCTTGATCTTTATGTCGTCATTGTCGACAGGAATAGTGCCGGAAGACTGGAGGATTGCAAATGTTGTCCCCTTGTTCAAGAAGGGGAGTAGAGACAGCCCTGGTAATTATAGACCTGTGAGCCTCACTTCGGTTGTGGGTAAAATGTTGGAAAAGGTTATAAGAGACAGGATTTATAATCATCTTGAAAAGAATAAGTACATTAGAGATAGTCAGCACGGTTTTGTGATGGGTAGGTCGTGCCTCACAAACCTTATTGAGTTTTTGGAGAAGGTGACCAAACAGGTGGATGAGGGTAAAGCAGTGGATGTGGTGTATATGGATTTCAGTAAGGCGTTTGATAAGGTTCCCCACGGTAGGCTATTGCAGAAAATACGGAAGTATGGGGTTGAAGGTGATTTAGAGCTTTGGATCAGAAATTGGCTAGCTGAAAGAAGACAGAGGGTGGTGGTTGATGGCAAATGTTCATCCTGGAGTTTAGTTACTAGTGGTGTACCGCAAGGATCTGTTTTGGGGCCATTGCTGTTTGTCATTTTTGTAAATGACCTGGAAGAGGGTGTAGAAGGGTGGGTTAGTAAATTTGCAGATGACACTAAGGTCGGTGGAGTTGTGGATAGTGCCGAAGGATGTTGTAGGGTACAGAGAGACATAGATAGGCTGCAGAGCTGGGCTGAGAGATGGCAAATGGAGTTTAATGCGGAAAAGTGTGAGGTGATTCACTTTGGAAGGAGTAACAGGAATGCAGAGTACTGGGCTAATGGGAAGATTCTTGTTAGTGTAGATGAGCAGAGAGATCTTGGTGTCCAGGTGCATAAATCCCTGAAGGTTGCTAACCAGGTTAATAGGGCTGTCAAGAAGGCATATGGTGTGTTAGCTTTTATTAGTAGGGGGGTCGAGTTTCGGAGCCACGAGGTCATGCTGCAGCTGTACAAGACTCTGGTGAGACCGCACCTGGAGTATTGCGTGCAGTTCTGGTCACCGCATTATAGAAAGGATGTGGAAGCTATGGAAAGGGTGCAGAGGAGATTTACTAGGATGTTGCCTGGTATGGAGGGAAGGTCTTACGAGGAAAGGCTGAGGGACTTGAGGTTGTTTTCGTTGGAGAGAAGGAGGAGGAGAGGTGACTTAATAGAGACATATAAGATAATCAGAGGGTTAGATCGGGTGGATAGTGAGCGCCTTTTTCCTCGGATGGTGATGGCAAACACGAGGGGACATAGCTTCAAGTTGAGGGGTGATAGATATAGGACAGATGTGAGAGGTAGTTTCTTTACTCAGAGAGTAGTAAGGGCGTGGAATGCCCTGCCTGCAGCAGTAGTAGATTCGCCAACTTTAAGGGCATTTAAGTGGACATTGGATAGACACATGGATGAAAATGGAATAGTGTAGGTCAGATGGTTTCACAGCTCGGCGCAACATCGAGGGCCGAAGGGCCTGTACTGCGCTGTAATATTCTAATTCTAAAAAAAAACATAGGAAGAGAAGGAGGCCATTTAGCCCTTCAACCCTGTTCTGTCATTAAACAAGCTCATGGCTGATCTGTGATCTAAGACCATATACAGTCTTGGCCCCTTATCACTTAATACTTTTGGTTAACAATAATCTATCAAACTCAGATTTAAACATTAACAAGTGGCTCAGCATCAATTGCTGTTTATGGAAGAGAGTTCCACTTGCTCCGGTACAGTTTGAGATTTAAAAAAACCTCCTTCCCCGTAAATCCCCTCAGCCTTTTCACTCAGCTCCCTCCAGACGGAATTGGCAACAAGACAGCAAGAAACAAACAGGAAACAGGGATTTCAGGAGAGAAAGGTTTCACCTGATGTTCTTGTCACAGGATTCTCTGTCATGGGAGAGGTCATCGCAGATCCTACAGAAATAAACAACTCATTAATATCAGACAGAGAATTGGAGTAAAATAGAGACCAGATCGGTGAAAGCTTTCAGTCTGTCATAAAAAGTGAAATGGTTAAACAATGTTGTTATGGGAGAGGCCTGGCCTCCATTTGACTCCATTCAGATGGATGGATGGATATTAATATAAATAAAGATATATATTTGTCTCGGTTGGAGATGTAATCATTTCTGGTTGTTAGAATATCTTCAGTCTTGTTACTAGCTATCAGCCGCTGTAGACAATTTCTAATTGCTCTGGTTTGATGTGGGTAATATTTATGTTTGAAAGGATGGGGTGAATCTTATAACAATCTCCCAGAGATGAAGTGGGATTGAGGGACTGGAGTAAAGGTCAGTAACAGTGCAATGCATTTTACACGACTGAGTAACAAACTCTGTTGTGTTAAAGTTTAATAACTCACACTTGTGTTGCACTGTGACAATTGTTAGCAGTTTTTTTTTAACAATAAGGATTGTTTTACTCACAGGATTTTCGATTGTATTTTCCTTTATTGGCCGATGTATAGAATATAAGAGCAGGGAGGTTATGCTGGAACTGCATAAAACACTAGTTAGACCACAGCTAGAGTACTGCATACAGTTCTGGTCAGCACATTACAGGAAGGATGTGATTGTAGGAGAGAGGATACAGAGGAGATTTATAGAGGATGTTGTCAGGAATGAAGAATTTTAGCTGTGAGGAAAGATTGGACAGGCTGGAGTTATTTTTTTTGGAACAGAGGAGGCTGAGGGGAGATTTAATGGAGGTGTATGAAATTGTGAAGAGCCTAGATACAGTGGATAGGAAGGGCCTATGGAGAACAACCCAAGCTCTCCAATCTATCCATATATCTGAAAGAACTGAAATAAAGACAGAGAGAGAGAGAAAGAGGGACAGAGAGAGAGAGATAGAGATAGAGAGGGGGCGGGAGGGGGAGAAAGAGAGAGCGAGTGGGAGGGAGAGAGGGAGGGCAAGTGAGAGAGTGGGAGGGAGGGAGAGAGAAACGGGGAGAGGGAGACTGGTGGAGAGAGAGAGAGAGAGACGGACTGAGGGGGGTGGGGGTGGGGGAGAGAGAGAGAGAGAGACTGGCTGAGGGACAGAGAGTGAGACCGGGTGAAGGAGAGGGTGAAGAATAAAATATCCCAAAGGGATGGAACAAGTTTGAGGGGCCGAACGGCCTCCTCCTATCTTCCTCAGGGCTTTACTAATATACAAGGTTGCGATGATAATTTTGAATAAATAAAATGGAATTAATTGACAATAGTTTCTCCTTTAAGATTACTGATCCTATCACCTCCTAATGTGCTATAGTACTCTATGATTCGATGGTCCTGTTCTGAGAGAGAGAGAGAATGAGATAGGGTAAGAGAGAGAGAGAGAGAGAGATGGGGTGAGGGAGAGACAGAGAGAGAGATGGGTTTGGGAGAGAGAGAGAAAGAAAGATACAGAGATGGGGTGACAGAGAGAGAGACGGGGTGAGAGAGAGATAGACAGAGACAGGGTGAGGGAGGGAGAGAGACAGGTAAGGAGGAGAGAGAGAGACTGGTTGAGGGACAGAGAGAGACACACACAGTAAGGGAGAGGGTGAGGAATAAAATATCTCAAAGAGATAGGACGGGCTCGAGGGGCCAAATGGCCTCCTCCTCTCTTCCTAAGGGCTTTATTAGTATTACATACTGAACTAAACAAGGTAGTGATGATCATTTTTAGCAAATTAAATGGAATTAACTAACAATAGTTTCTCCTTTAAAATTATTAATCCGAATTCACAATTTTACATGTGTAAATTTGGGCTTGACAGATAATTTGCTGTTTATTAACATCACTGAATAAATAAATATTTGAAGATTCAATGTCACTTTGTTCCCATCCTTGTTCAAATTCCTACTGACTCACTCGAAGGTTTAAATCTGAGGAGCAGTTCTGGCGGTGCGGGGTCCCTTTAAGAGGTTGGGACTAACCCTCTCCCTGTTCCCCCTCGGGGTCACAACACTGGGTCAGGGGTCACAGACTGCACAGACACAGGCATTGACCCATAACCCCCTAACCCCAAGGAAAAGGAAAGCAAAACTTCTGGTCCCTGTGAAATCAGATTGACAATAAATTTAAACCCCAAGAGTGAAATATGAAAGGATAAAAAGAGAGATTTTGATGTTTGTAAAAACATTATTTACACAGAGGGAAGTGTTTGTGTTTACCTGTCTAAGTTGGTCAATGTGGATATATGTTTCTCTGTGTGGGTTTCTCTCTCTCTCTCGGTCAGTGGGAATGGTGTCCCCATCTCACTGCAGTTACTGCCCCCTCTCACCATCTCCATCTGCTGGTGTCCCCATCTCACTGCAGTTACTGCCCCCTCTCACAATCGCCATCTGCTGGTGTCCCCGTCTCACTGCAGTTACTGCCCCCTCTCACCATCTCCATCTGCTGGTGTCCCCATCTCACTGCAGTTACTGCCCCCTCTCACCATCTCCATCTGCTGGTGTCCCCATCTCACTGCAGTTACTGCCCCCTCTCACCATCTCCATCTGCTGGTGTCCCCGTCTCACTGCAGTTACTGCCCCCTCTCACCATCTCCATCTGCTGGTGTCCCCATCTCACTGCAGTTACTGCCCCCTCTCACCATCTCCATCTGCTGGTGTCCCTGTCTCACTGCAGTTACTGCCCCCTCTCACCATCTCCATCTGCTGGTGTCCCCATCTCACTGCAGTTACTGCCCCCTCTCACCATCTCCATCTGCTGGTGTCCCCATCTCACTGCAGTTACTGCCCCCTCTCACCATCTCCATCTGCTGGTGTCCCCATCTCACTGCAGTTACTGCCCCCTCTCACCATCTCCATCTGCTGGTGTCCCCATCTCACTGCAGTTACTGCCCCCTCTCACCATCTCCATCTGCTGGTGTCCCCGTCTCACTGCAGTTACTGCCCCCTCTCACCATCTCCATCTGCTGGTGTCCCCATCTCACTGCAGTTACTGCCCCCTCTCACCATCTCCATCTGCTGGTGTCCCCATCTCACTGCAGTTACTGCCCCCTCTCACCATCTCCATCTGCTGGTGTCCCCGTCTCACTGCAGTTACTGCCCCCTCTCACCATCTCCATCTGCTGGTGTCCCCATCTCACTGCAGTTACTGCCCCCTCTCACCATCTCCATCTGCTGGTGTCCCTGTCTCACTGCAGTTACTGCCCCCTCTCACCATCTCCATCTGCTGGTGTCCCCATCTCACTGCAGTTACTGCCCCCTCTCACCATCTCCATCTGCTGGTGTCCCCATCTCACTGCAGTTACTGCCCCCTCTCACCATCTCCACCTGCTGGTGTCCCCATCTCACTGCAGTTACTGCCCCCTCTCACCATCTCCATCTGCTGGTGTCCCCATCTCACTGCAGTTACTGCCCCCTCTCACCATCTCCATCTGCTGGTGTCCCTGTCTCACTGCAGTTACTGCCCCCTCTCACCATCTCCATCTGCTGGTGTCCCCGTCTCACTGCAGTTACTGCTCCCTCTCACCATCTCCATCTGCTGGTGTCCCCGTCTCACTGCAGTTACTGCCCCCTCTCACCATCTCCATCTGCGGGTGTCCCCGTCTCACTGCAGTTACTGCTCCCTCTCACCATCTCCATCTCCCGGTGTCCCCGTCTCACTGCAGTTACTGCCCCCTCTCACCATCTCCATCTCCCGGTGTCCCCGTCTCACTGCAGTTACTGCCCCCTCTCACCATCTCCATCTGCTGGTGTCCTTGTCTCACTGCAGTTACTGCCCCCTCTCACCATCTCCATCTCCTGGTGTCCTTGTCTCACTGCAGTTACTGCCCCCTCTCACCATCTCCATCTGCTGGTGTCCTTGTCTCACTGCAGTTACTGCCCCCTCTCACCATCTCCATCTCCCAGTGTCCTTGTCTCACTGCAGTTACTGCCCCCTCTCACCATCTCCATCTACTGGTGTCCTTGTCTCACTGCAGTTACTGCCCCCTCTCACCATCTCCATCTGCTGGTGTACCCGTCTCACTGCAGTTACTGCCCCCTCTCACCATCTCCATCTCCTGGTGTCCTTGTCTCACTGCAGTTACTGCCCCCTCTCACCATCTCCATCTCCTGGTGTCCTTGTCTCACTGCAGCTTCTGCCAATCTTCATCGTCATGACAAGCAGGCAATGATCTGAATTAATGGCTGTACTTGGGCAAGTGAAGGCTTTCTTGATGTTGTTCTTGTTTCTTTCACTGATCATCAGAAAATCGAAAAGCAAAATACTGCGGATGCTGGAAATCTGAAATAAAAACAAGAAATGCTGGAACCACTCAGCAGGTCTGGCAGCATCTGTGGAAAGAGAAGCAGAGTTAACGTTCGGGTCACTGACCCTTCTTCTAAATTATTGATGTTGAGTCTAAACAACTCTTTCATGCAGATGTCTATTTTACCACTCTGGTCGGGTGTCCTCACATTCCATTTTTCGCTGTTCAAAACTTCTTGTCTGGGTTTGAGAGTACCTCAACATTAACACCTCCAGTACTGCCCACCTCAACATTCAACCCGCTGAGAAATAAAAAGTCACCTCAACATCAAATTCCCTCAGTGAAACCCAGCCTTAACATCGGACCCTCCCAGTAATGCCCGCCTCAAAATTCAACTCCGGTCCTGGGCCCTGTCCCAGCTCCTGCCACTCACCAGCCCTTTCCACTCCTCTGTCATCGCCACACCCTTGCTTCCACTGCTCCTCGGGTATCGCTGCTTGCTGGCTCCAGCTACTCCCCAGCCCTCGATGTTTCCTGGCTCCGCCACTCCTCGGCCATTGCTGCTCTCTGGCTCCTGGCGCTCCTCGGCTCTAATAGATCATGTTTCATGAATCAAACTCCTCTGCCATTCGTCGACTCTCCATGCCACCTCCTTCCAAGTCAACATATTACTTTTTCTGGTTCCCTCTATTTCTTGTTTCCGTCCATGTCTTTGAATGACTGTTAATTATTTCGCACACCTCGAAAAACTGTTATTTATGTTAGCTCAATGTTTTTTTTACAAACAGTCCAATACACTTTGCCATTTATTTAAACGTTTTTAAAATGTTTTGGAAAATTTAAAAAAATCAACGTTTATAAAAGTTTTACTCACCAGTTTTAGGGGAAAAAGGACTTAATAGGTTAGGTAAACACTACTGACCTTCCTGTAAGCTCCAGGTAACTTTTGGGACATGCCTTATGCTGCTGTTAGTTTTGGCTGATTCCGTGAGCCTGTCTCCTCTTCACTCCTGTACGTGCTCTGACATTTACAATTACATTGAACTGTACCGGAGAGATCTGGTGGGACCCACATCCTGAGGAAATCATCTGGGAATCCCATTAAAATTTTCACCTGGATCATAAAGTTCGGGAAGTTGACATTTTTGGTCGAGGTCAGCGGCAAGCACAGTCACTTCACTGCTGACTGCAAAATAGGGGCCAGAGAATCAATCAGAACAGCATTCCACCCATCACTGTCTGTGCTGACTCTTTCAAAAAATGATCTGTGATGTAGAGCAAACTTTGTGGTCCGTGCATGGCATCTGGTCATGTAACTTGTACACAATTTGTTTTCTCTATTTCTCTCCTTTGGGCACCGCAGACTGGGCTACAGATTCATGGAGGTCTTATTTCTATAAGTTAATTTGTTGTTATATACTTCTTAAAACGTTGACTCCCTTTCTGGCAACCTGTGGCTTTGAACACTTTTTAAGGAGGTTTTGACACACTGCCAATGAGTCCCACTCTCCTGCTCTTCCCCGACATTGCTGCAATGTTTTCCGCTAGAAGTATATATCCTGTTCCCTTTTGAAAGTTCCGACTGAATCAGCTGTGACCAGATTTTTCAGACAAAATATTTGAGATAACGACTTTTCTTTTGCTGATAGTGACATCAAAGTGATATTCAGTGTAGAGGTTGATCTCTCAGACTGATGGAGATATGGGATTAGCTGGGAGATTTCTCCTGAATTCACCACGACTTTCAGGGAGAGCGGTTTGATCCGGAGAAAGTGGGCCTCTTTGAAGAAATTGAGAGCTTCCATCCAGCCAATCTTGATGTTGAGAGTTTAGTGCAGAACTTCTTGAAAACAATGTTCAGAGGAAACTGCCTTCGTTCCACTTATGGGGATATGAGGACAGATGACCAACTACTTGGCCAATGAGATAGGCTTTAAGGAGCGTCTTAAAGTATGCGAAAGAGGCAGCGAGGTTTGGGCCTAAAACACTGAAGGAATAGCTGCCAATAGCGGCTGGAAGAAGTGGGAGATGCTGTAGAGGCCAAAGAAGGAGCAATGGAAAGTTCTGACAGGGCCACATTTTTTTTCTATCCCCTCAAAATGTGCTGGAAAACAGAAACATTTCTCTCTGAATCCTGAAAAAACCCAGGCTCTATCGAATAGATAGTAGATAACATCTCTCATACTTCTGGCTTTCCAAATATGTTTGAATGATTTGGACATTCACAGACAAAACATTCAACAATCACTCCAATTTTCAGTAATTTTGACTTTTTAATTTTAAAAGTACCCAGCATTTCCCTCTCACAATTTCAAAGCCACATTCCTTACTCCTGCTAATACATTTTCACCATTTTATATATTTTTATGTTTCTGTTCCAACAATACTATTAATTCCGCTCTCTAGTCTCGGATCCGGATATTCCCGCTCACCCATCCAGTCATAAAGGCTGATGGTCCTTCAATGGCTTCATGTACTTTTCCTGTAAAACCATTTTTGGTGATCAGTTCAGATCGCAGCCATCCCTTCCCTTCCCTTCCCCCTCAACTCACTTTCGTGCCTGAACAACGTGCCTTTCCTCCTGCACCAGCACTGCTACCACACCTGCCTTATATTTCCAACCATAGACAGCGCAGTGGGAAACAATCTCGAAATCACCACCATGATGTCTTGTTTTAGTTTACAGCTCAGGCCCTAATATTCCCCTTATAAATGTATTTCTATCTGTATTATTGGTTCTGACCATAACAAGAGTCTGCTCTCATTTTCATCAAACAGATGATGCCACCCGTTCCAGGATATTCTTTCCTCTGGCACCAGTGAGACCGTTTTCCATTCAGGTCCTGCTGCTGTCTGCAAATCTGTTTCTCTATCCCCCCGGGAGAGAATTTACCAGCTCTATTGCTCTGCTATTCTTGTGTCCCTTTTGCTTCGCTTCTCACCCCACGCCACTCGAAATGGTCCCTTGACCCATGGTGCTACGCTGTCGCTCAGGAAGATCCATCTCTATCCAGCTTTCAGTCCCAAATGCCAGGTATCTATCAGACAGTTCCAGTACTCAAGGACTCCCTCCACCTGTGACTGCAATACCCCTATAGGCGGTCACTAAGTCCCTCTTTCTACTCATCCTCTGTCCTGTTCACTTTGAATCTTGCCCTCTGCTTGAACCTTCAGCCATGGCAGGAACAGACTTTCCCAGATTCTGATGCTATTTAACAAGGAAAAGCCGGTATTTAACATTGTTGTAGAAAGTTACACATTTATCTTGACAGTTGTGAGTGGGATAGTTTGCAGCACCTGTTCCTACTTTTACAAATCAAAACCTGTCAACCCAGATATCTGCACCTTATTGAAATACAAGCAGAAAAATTAGTTTTTGTTGTTGCATAGAATCCATACATAGTATCAGGAACACGGAATTTCCTGTGCACTAAATCCAAGTATTCTCCTAAAACATGGAGACTCTGTTGCAAGAAAGGTGTTTTTTGTTGTCCTGAAAGATAAAGGCTGTGAAATCGGACAAATCTTTCATTCCCTCCTTTATCTCCTGACTAAGCAATTACCTGGGGTGGGGTGAGGGAGGCGTGGTGTTTACATCCCAGTGCAGATATAGGGATGTTTGATGTCTGACTTGGTTTGCATTTAACCCAGTTCGGATCAAAATGAATTTCATTTATCAACCATCGATTTGGTTATCCTCAAGCTGCTGAGTGAGTCAGTTAACTATTTCTTACAAATCGGCAAGGAAGAATGTAAACCTGACGTCATGCACTGACCAAATTGAACTCTTACAAATCACAAACTAAAGTTAAAGCTGGGAACAGAGGTGATTTATAGACATTAAAACATGGAAACAGAGTTAGCGAGCAATTGAGTAGCAAAGTACCAAAGGGTAAAGTTACTGAACTAAATCGTAAAGATTTCCCTAGCAATTAGTATATCACGTTGGATAAGGATGATGTAGGTGGAGAGATCAGGAAGGGGGATTGTGATATACCTGACCATATTAACATTGAAAGGGAGGAAGTATTAGATGTTTTAGCGGGCTTAAAAGTGGATAAATCCCCAGGCCCAGATGAGATGTATCCCAGGCTGTTATGTGAGGCAAAGGAGGTGATAACAGGGGCTCGAACACAAATTTTCAGATCCTCTCTGACCATCGGAGAGGTGCCAGAGGATTGGAGGACAGTGAATATGGTACCATTATTCAAGAAGTGTAGCAGGGACAGACCAGGTAATTACAGTCCGGTAAGTCTAACATCAGTGGTGCAGCGGCGGGGTACATTTAAAGTGATTGGTAGAAAAATTAGAGGGGACATGAGGAAGAACATTTTCACCCAGAGGGGTCCGAAACTCACTGCCTGAAAGGGCAGTTGAGGCAGCGACCCTTAATTCATTCAGAAGGAGTCAGGATACGCAGCTCAAATACTGTAATTTGCAGGGCTATGGATCAATTACTGGAAGGTGAGATTAGAATAGGTGGATCGTTTTTCGGCCGGCACAGACACGATGGACTAAGTGGCCTCTTTCTGTGCCTTTCTATGATTTCTAGCTTTCATATGCTATGCAATGTCCTACAACATTTATGCCACGACCAGCTAAGTTAATCACCAAACATATATACTGCTTCCCTCCGGTCCCCAAGCTCTTTGTGAAACGCTGGTCTACCCCTCAATCATCCAGAACATCTGCTCCCTTTTGTAGAGCAGCTTTCCATTCAAGCGCAGGAGATGTAACACCTGACCTTTCACCTCCTCCATTCCCACTGACCAAAGCCCCAAACAATTCTTCTCGGTGATAAAGGGACTTGCTTCTACTTCCTGCAATTTAGCAGCAGCATTCACTGGTCACGATGGTATCTCCTGGGCATTGGGAGAGGAGGAAATACAGAATTAGTGATTGCTTTGCTTGACTCTTCTGTTCAGTCTGCAAGCATAACCCTGAGGTTCCGGTGACTTTTCACTTTCATTCTATATCCCGCTCTACCCTCGACCTCGTACACTCTTCCACTGAAACACAATGAGGAACAGCAGTGGATCTTTCGATTACACATTTTATAGCCTGTCGAACACAATACTGAGATTAAAAGCTTCATATTATAACTATTGCTCTCACTTTCTTGGATGGCTGGTGCTGGCAATGGAAGATGCCTGAACCAGAGCCACTGGGAGTGGAAGGATTGTGGGCTGGTGCTTGGGGTGAGGATCCCCTGTTGGTACACATCTGCCAGGCTGGTCTATGCAACATTGCCACTTTTCAGGAACACTGGAACCTTCTCCACTTTGCCAGATTTTCCGCTCCCCTCCCGCCCTGTTATTCTGATGGAACCATTTACACCTCCTCTGGATCCATCCTGTTTTTAAATTTCCCATACGCTTTGCACCATCATCCCTTTTGTCATTAAATCACTCCTGCCCTCCACCCAATCACAGACCTGTCATTTTCCCTCCCCCTTTATCTCACTTTTCCCTGGCTCTGTGATAACTTTAAAACTGTTAATCTCTTATATCTTTCAGTGCTGATAAAAGCATATCTGCCTGAAACGTTGACTCTGTTTCTCTCTCTCCACAGAATCTACCTGACATGCTGAGAGTTTCCAACATTCTCCTATTTTATCAGGTTTTCAGTATTTATATTTTTTTCTCCAATGCTTAGGCCTGGATATTAACAGGAGTGAGTGACATCGGTCGGAACAGAGTTTGAACTCCACAGACTGCCTCTTTTACCCTTGACAATTCCCCGCCTGAAGTGAGCCTGAGTGACAGGCTTGGCTTCCAGCCGGGCAGAGAGGACAGTGGAACAGGACCCAGGACCAGGGCCGTCCAAATACTCACCCCGGGGTATGGGGGATCTGCCTAATATTGGGGAGGGTGTGGCTGGTGTCCAATCACCAAGTGCAATGGGAAGAGAGTGGAGACATCTCCAATCGTTGAGCTGCCAACGCCAGGAGGGTTAGCCTATCTTGGAGAGTGATCTGAGCCTGGAGACAGGAAGGGTAATGGGGAGTGTTTGATCCACAACCTTGGGGAGGGTTCTCCAATCCTGGAGTGTGGTCTGAGTCCGGGGAGGTGGAGGGGGTGGTGGGACTGTCTGATCCAAGACTCGATGTGTAGTCTTGATCCTTTGGGTGACCGATTTTGGGGGGGTGGTGATCTGATCCCGGGGGTGTTTAAATGCCATAAGGTGATCCAATCCTTTGGGGGCATCTGATGTAGGAGGGTCCAATCCTGGGGTGGTCCAATCCTGGTAGTGGGTAGTGGGATCTGATGTGTTGCTCCCGGGGGAGTGTCGGGCCCAGGTGTGGAATGGTTCCGATTGCCAATACCTTTGTGTGGAATGGGGTATAACAGGGAAACATGGCCAGTCATAGTAAAACCTGGAAAACAGTTAAAATCAGATACCTCCAGCCTCATTGAAGTGGTGAAACTGCCAATAAGCATTCTGGTCGTGGTTGTCTGCCCATGCCCTCTCCCAACTCCGTTAAGCCCAGTTGTGGGCGGGTGGGAAGTGGATTGGAGCTGAGCTTGAGATTTTTAAATTTCAACCTCTGAACCGCCTCCAACCCACCTGTTTTTGGTGCTAAAGTCCTGCTTTGGGTCTGACACGGAGAATATTTGATCAGTAATTTCCAGTCTTTTCTCCCTTCTCTCTCTGACAGTGAATCTACTGGCGATTGTGATCCTGTCCCGGGGAAAGTGTGGACTCTCCACCTGCACCACACTCTACCTGGTGGCCATGGCAACGGCGGATCTACTGGTCATTATCACTCAGGTCATATTGTACAGGATCAGTTTTTATTACTTCCCGGGATCTTTCCTGGGCATCACCCCTGTGTGTACTGTTATCATTGTCCTGCTCCGTGCAGCCACAGACTCTTCTTTGTTTGGTTTGGTTTAGAGATACAGCACTGAAACAGGCCCTTCGGCCCACCGAGTCTGTGCCGACCATCAACCACCCATTTCCACTAATGCTACACTAATCCCATATCCCTACCACATCCCCACCTGCCCCTATATTTTCCCTACCACCTACCTATACTCGTGGCAATTTATAATGGCCAATTAACCTATCAACCTGCAAGTCTTTGGCATGTGGGAGGAAACCGGAACACCCAAAGCAAACCCACGCAGACACAGGGAGAACTTGCAAACTCCACACAGGCAGTACCCAGAATTGAACCCGGGTCGCTGGAGCTGTGAGGCTGAGGTGCTAACCACTGCGCCACTGTGCCACCCTGTCTGGTTCACTGTTACTTTCATCTTTGATTGACATGTGGCCATTTGTTGCCAGAAGCTGAAAACAAATTATTGCACCAAGAAAACTGCGGCTGTGATTCTATCAACATACTGCATTCTGTTCTCTTTAAAAAATGTCCCATTCTACTTTACATATGAACCTGGAGACATAGTAGAAAGTGTACCATGGGGCTGCACTGCAAAGTCTAGCCTTTTTACTGAGCCCGGATGGGTGGGATTTGACTGGTTTACTACAGTTATAACCCCTTTGCTACCATTCGCTTTAATTGTGTTCCTGAACGCTCTGACAGTCAGACACATTTTAGTGACCAGTCGAATCCGTAAGGGGCTGAGGGTTCAGAGCGCGGTGAAATATCCACTGACATCAATTATTCAATGAATGAATAAACAATATAACTGAGAGCAACCCAGAAACAGATCCCAGTGTTTCCAGTCCATGAATATAACATTTATCCTCAATGGGCAAGTGGTGACTGACAGCTGGATGATCCTAAATACATTGTCCGGGTGCGTCACACACGCAAAAGAGCAGTAGTGAAGAGGGAAAGAGGTGACCCACAGCTCAAAATATACTGGCGGAGGTGGGGGTGGGTGAGGGGGGACGTCACAAAGGGCAAAGGGGAGCAGGGCTGCAGACAACACGTGACTGACAGCTGGATGACCTGGGATACACTTGAGGGTGGAGGGTATGGGCAGATGTGGGTGGGGGTGGGGGGGGTGGAATTGGTGTTGCGGGGGAAGGGGGGCGGGGAGTGCGGTGGTCACACATGCCAAAGAGCAGTAGGGCAGGAGGCAAGAGTTGGCCATTGGAGGAGCGGGCAGAAAGGGGTCGTAAGTGAGTCAGCGCGCCCTCTACAGTGCAGCAGGGGCAACAACAGACACAGACTCTCCTTCACCTGCATGATTCCATTCTCAGTTCCTCACTTCTGCTGAGGAAACAAAATCTTTTCTTACAAAAATAAAATGCTGCAGAGGCTGGAAATTCTCTCGTGTCAGTTGATTATTATTAATTACTTTATTTTAGGGGACTCTTTATTGAGACCTTTCATTCCTCCAAGCTAGACAATGCCGTCACACTCTATCTCTTTCCACAAGTCAAACAGTGGTGTGTGTGGGAGGGCTTGGGGGATTCACAAGGTGCAAGAAATAGAGGAGTGCAGAGATCCAGGAGGGTTGTGGGGCTGGAAGAGGTCAGAGATAAGGAGGATTGTGGGGCTGGAAGAGGTTACTGAGACATGGAGGATTATCTGGTCTGGAGAAGGTTACAGAGATATGAATGGGGATGGTTAAAAAGATAGGCAAGGTGGTAGTGGCTGGAGGTAGTTACAGAAAAAGTGCACGTTGGATAGGTTGGAGGAGGTTACAGAGATAGGGCGAAATGCAGGGTCTGGGGGAGGTCACACAGATAGGGACTAATATATCGACTGGAGGATATTGTAGGGCTTGAAGAGGTTAAAAGCATGGGGGTGGGGGTAAGGTGGGCGAGGCCTCAGAGCGATTTGAAAACAAGGATGAATATTTTAAAATTGAGATGTTGCTGGACCAGGCGTGAATGTTGGTTAGTGAAGGCGGGGAGATGGGTGAACATGAGCTGCTGTGAGGTAGGACATGGGGGAAGCAGAAAGGTGGAAAATGGGGGGCCCATCAGGAGAACGTTGGATTTGACAAGTTTGGAGGTAACAAAGGCAGAGATGAGGATTTCAGCAGCAAGTGAGCTGAGGCAAAGGAGGTGACGGGCAATATTCACCCACCAGCAAACACTGAGTGGCACTGTGATATTTAGACCACACATGAATCCATTCCTTAACCGTATGTACAGACTCACAGACCTTGATTACATACTGCAGAATAATTCTCCACTCAGCAGGGTCTGTGAAAAACATTAAATAAATAATATTCGTCTGTGGAAGCATTTCTTTCACTGTATAGTTTGATTTGCGGGATGTGGGCATTCCTTGCAATGCCGGCAATAATTGACCATCCTTACATGCCCCTTGAGGAGATGGTGTTCTCTCTTAAACCAGCTGCTGCTCCTTCTGGCGAAGGAGCTCCCACAGTTGTTGGTTATTGAGGGAGTTCCAGGACCTGGCCTAGTTCTGCAGCCTTCCTTGGCCGCATAGTCTGTCAAAACTCCCTGTCTGCTTTCACAGAGTATGATTGGGCACTTGAATGAGGGAAGCTAAGGAAGAAATTGCCTGTAAGAAAAGTAACATATTTTGTTCAATATATATTTTAATCAAACAAAGCAATCTGATGGTTGCTGCTTGATGACCACAAGCTCCCGATGGCGCTATTGAATAGATGGATAGATTAGGTTCACTCTTGTGCCCTCTCAAATCCTCCTCGTCAACAATGGTGGCCATGGCCAGCATCGTCGCCCCTCAGAGACCGCCATCTTTGTGAAGGGAAAAGACAAAAAAATGATTTCAACAAATAAACTTTGAAATGGGACAGGATTAAAATATTGCTTGCAGACCCCCACCTTCCACATGTTATCCCCTGTTCACTTTCCTTTTGTCAGAGGTGATATCTGTCTCAACCAGAAGCAGGTTCAACTCTCACTTGAGAGAATTCAGTAAATCACTATCCGCCGCATGAGAAAGCAGCCTGGTGCAAAGGTCCAATATTCTCGGTGAGATGAACCATCTCCTGACATCTCCTGACATCGAACCTAGGCCTGGCCTTGTACAATTTCAAATTCTGACCCAGCGTCCGCTTGAACCTATTTATTTGGGACAAACTCAACTGGAACACAATATATTTCCTTCATCATCCTGTCAGAGATGATCAACTCATCCCTAAATCTACCCTTCTCTGAACTGTTGAATTCTAACACTTTCCACGTATGTTGCGAACAAAGATGTTGAAATGCCAAGCATGACCCCAAGCTTCCGGTTGCTTGTCATTTCAACACACATGCCCTGCTCTCATGCCCACATTTCTGTCCTTGGACTGCTCCAGTGTTCCAGTGAACATCAACACAAACTCGAAGAGCAGCACCTGATCTTTAGATTAGGCACTCTACAGCCTTGTGGACTGAGCATTGTGTTCAATAATTTTAGGGTACGGCTGGCCTTTTTTGAATATATTTCATTTTATTTTTTAACCATGTGCCTGTATTTCATGTAGACAGAGTTGTTCATTATTCTGTTGTTAACACTATCTCTGGACTAATGCTTTGTATTTCAACACAATCATTAACTCGCTCTTTGCCTTTGTTCCATGACAGCTTTCTTATTTAATCTCTCCTCCCCTCTGCCTTATCACACACCTTCCCCTTTGTTCTCTTTCCCACCAGCTCCCGCCCCCTACCTCACATGCTTAAAACCTAATTCTTTTCTAACCTTTGCCAGTTCTGATGAAGAGTGACAGACCAGAAGCGCTAACTCTGCTCCTCTCTCCACAGATGCCACCATACCTGCTGTGTATTTCTAGCACTTTCTGATTTTATTTCAGATTTCCAGCATCTGCAGTATTTCGCTTTTATATAAATAAAGTCCTGCTGTCTAAAGATATTCAATGGATCTTCGAGCATAAATGCAAGGAAGTTATAGAGTTCATTCAAGATAAGATAGGCCAGAAGAAGTGGATGCAGGAGACCGCTACTCAGAAAGATAAAGAGGTTGAGCGACTGAACCAGCGGGTTCGAGATTTTCCGCTGTGCGACAAGTGTTCGACCGCTCTATTACAGCAGCGGCAAATCTGAACGCAACCTGAACGCTGACACTGCCGTGATTGACCTCAATAAAATAAAAGTCAGTTGAAACAACAGAAGGAGGAGAATGAATGTTTAAAAAATAAGATTTGGAACATCAGGGAAGACTGGGGAAGGGAGTGGTATCAGATTGAGGAAAGAGGAACAAGTAACTTTCAGGCGTCACAGGCTGTTGCATTGACAATGGTTGTGAAAAGGCAAGACGAGGGCTCGCTCGGAGGAAACACCATGACGGAGTCAAGACCTCTGACTCATTCGGATGCAGAGTGCTTAGCTGGAGAATTGGTGTCCACTTAGGACGGAGACAGCCCAATCGCTGTGAAACAGCTGTGAACAACATTTCAAAGAATTCACCCCGAATTAGAAGAGGGAGACCTTAAGAAAATGCTCTTTAGTGAATTGTCAAACAATATCAAAGCTAATTTTGATACGGAAATTTGGGATGAAGAGGTGACCTCTGAGGATGTCATCCAATACGCCCTTGACCATTCAGGTATTGTGTATCTGACCCTGTGTCTCTATGTGTGAGACGGTATCAGCATGTATGACTCTGGACCCCTCTGTGTGTGACCTGGCATCTTATGTGTTCAACTATATACCCCATGTATCTGATTGTGTTCTTGTGGGTCTCTCTATGTGCCTGACTGTCTGACTCTGTCTGTGTGTGTATCTATCTCTGCATACCCATGTGTCTGACTCTGGGTAACTGTATGTCTGACTAATTGTACCAATGTATTCTTGACTCTGTATCGATGTCCTCTGACTCTGTATCCCAGTGCATCTGACTATGTACCCGTGTGTGCCTGAATCTGTATCCCTGTGTCTAACCGTGTCCCAATTTTTCTGACACTTTACATGCGTTTCTAACCCTGTATGTCTGACTATATACCCACGTGTATAACTATGTACACGTGTATATGACTCTGTATCTCTGCTTGTCTCTTCCATACTTTTGCCAGTTTCTGTATCTTTGTGTGACCGAGTCCACAAATCTCTGTATTTGACTGTGTGTTATGGTGTGTCTGACTCTATACCTCTATTTGTCTGACTATAGATTCCAGACTCTATATTGCTGAGTTTTTGACTCTGTATGTTGTGCAACTGGCTGTGCCATTCAAGAAGCTCGACACCATCCAGGACAAAGCAGCCCGCTTGATTGGCACCCCATCTACAAACATTCACTCCTTCCATCACCGCCGCACAGTTTCAGCAGTGTGTACCATCTACAAGATGCACTGCAGCAATGCAGCAAGGCTCCTTAGACAGCACCTTCGAAACCCGTGACCTCTACCAACTAGAAGGACGAGGGCAGCACATACATGGGAACACCACCATCTGCAAGTTCCCCTCCAAGTCACACACCATCCTGACTTGGAACTATATCGCCATTCCTTCGCTGTCACTGGGTCAAAATCCTGAAACTCCCTTCCTAACAGCACTGTGAGTGTACCTACCCCGCATGGACTGCAGCGGTTCAAGAAGGCAGCTCACCACCACCTTCTCAAGGGCAATTAGGGATGGGCAATAAATGTTGGCCTGGCCAGCGTCGCCCACATCCCATGAATGAATTTTAAGAAAGTGATAAATGTATGTTATTTATGACTTTGCATTGCAGAATTCAACTAATACAGTATCTGAAGCTAATTCAACACCACAAACTAATACAGAATCTCAAGCTGATACAGCACCTCAAACTAATGCAATGCTTTAAATCAACAGAATACCATGGAATTTAATTTCAATTAATTGATAAAAATCTGCATTTGAACGCTAGTCTCATGAATGATGTCATGATTCATTTATTTTCATAAAATGTTTTCTGTTTCCAAACTGTTTCTTTTCAGGGGTGAAATGTTATCGGGGGTAGGTGGGAATGTGGAGTTGAGGTTACAATCAGATCAGCCATGATCTTGTTGAATGGCAGAACAGGCTCGAGGGGCCGAGTGGCCTACTCCTGCTTCTAATTTATATGTTCTTCTCCTCATTAGTTCGTAAGCCAGTTCGCGCCCTGTGGAAATGTCAGAGAGAAGACAGGTCACAAAAACTCGGGAGGGAAATGGAGAGTATGTCAGCCAGTGTGAGCAGCAATCCAGCAAGCTCTGAGTTTATCATTTCTCTCACTCTTTCCCTGTGAGATGCCATGCCATATGACACATGTTTTATCAGCGGGAGTGAAAAATATCAATAAAACATAAAGCGCCGAGGCGCCATCTGTGATGAACGTATTGAGACTGTTCAGCAAAACCTGTAATTTAAAATTCTCATCCCCATTTTCTAATCCCTCCCTGGCATTCACCCCCCTCCCTATCTTTGTAACTTCTCCAGCTCTACAACCCTCCGTATCTCGGTCACATCTTCCAGTCCCACAATAATCCTTATCTCTGTAGCATCTTTCAGCCCCTCAATTCTCCCTATCGCTATAAACTCCAGCAGCCCTGCGAACCTCCCTCTGTCTGCAACCTCTTCCAGCTCCTCCAACACTCTCTGACTCTGCAACATCCTCCAGTCCCACAATACCCCCGATCTCTGTAACCTCCTCCAGCCCTACGAACCTCCCCATCGCTATAACCTCCTCCAGCCCTACAGCCCTCCTTATCTCTGAAGCCTCGTCCAGAGGTTCACCCTCCCTATCTTGTAGTATTCTCTAGCCCTACAATCCCTCCAAGATCAGCGTGCTCCTCCAATTCTGACCATCTGCATCCCCGATTTCCATTGCTCCTCCATTGACGGTCATGCCTTTACCTGCTGACGCACGTCGCTCTGGAATTCCCTCCTTAAAGCTCTCCAGAAACATACTTTCTAATATGTTTCATGTGTCTGGGACTTTTTTTGTTTGCTTGGCCGATTATGGGTGTTAATTTAAAGGCACTGATTTGTGACTGCCATGCACAGGGATTTTCAGGTAGGAGACAACAAATGCGAGGTGATGCATTTTGGAAGATCCAATTCGAGAGTGAACTATACAATAAATGGAAAAGTCCTGGGGAAAATTGATGCACAGAGAGATTTGGGTGTTCAGGTCCATTGTTCCCTGAAGGTGGCAACGCAGGTCAATAGAGTGGTCAAGAAGGCATACGGCATGCTTTCCTTCATCAGACGGGGTATTGAGTACAAGGGTTGGCAGGTCATGTTACAGTTGTATAGGACTTTGGTTCGGCCACATTTGGAATACTGCGTGCAGTTCTGGTCGCCACATTACCAAAAGGACGTAGATGCTTTGGAGAGGATGCAGAGGAGGTTCACCAGGATGTTGCCTGGTATGGAGGACGCTAGCTATGAAGAGAGGTTGAGTAGATTAGGATTATTTTCATTAGAAAGACGGAGCTTGAGGGGGGACCTGATTGAGGTGTACAAAATCATGAGAGGTATAGACAGGGTGGATAGCAAGAAGCTTTTTCCCAGAGTGGGGGATTCAATTACTAGGGGTCACGAGTTCAAAGTGAGAGGGGAAAAGTTTAGGGGGGATATGCGTGGAAAGTTCTTTACGCAGGGGGTGGTGGGTACCTGGAACGCGTTGCCAGCGGAGGTGATAGACGCGGACACGATAGCGTCTTTTAAGATGTATCTAGACAGATACATGAATGGGCAGGAAGCAAAGAGATACAGAGCCTTAGAAAATAGGAGTCATGTTTAGATAGAGGATCTGGATCGGCGCAGGCTTGGATGACCGAAGGGCCTGTTCCTGTGCTGTAATTTTCTTTGTTCTTTGTTCTTTGTTCTCCACATCTTTCTGAAAAACACTCCTTAAAACCTCTCTGTTTGAACCAGCTTTATGTCACCTCTCCAAATACCCTATTATGTGGAACAAAAACAAGAAATGCTGGAATCACTCAGCAGGTCTGGCAGCATCTGTGGAAAGAGAAGCAGAGTTAACGTTTCGGGTCAGTGACCCTTCTTCGGAACTGACAAATATTAGAAAAGTCACAGATTATAAACAAGTGAGGTGGGGGTGGGGCAAGAGATAACAAAGGAGAAGGTGCAGATTGGACCAGGCCACATAGCTGACCAAAAGGTCACGGAGAACAGGCACACAATATGTTAATGGTGTGTTGAAAGACAAAGCATTAGTACAGATTAGGTGTGAATACACTGAATATTGAACAGCAGCAAGTGCAAACCTGAAGAAAAACAACCTGAAAAAAACAGTGGGTAAGCAAACTGAACAAACTAAGATGAAATGAAATAAATGCAAAAAAAGATTGTAAAAAATGTAAAAAGGGAAGAAAAAACAACTAAAAATGAAAGTAAAATGGGGGGCTGTCATGCTCTGAAATTATTGAACTCAATGTTCAGTCCGGCAGGCTGTAGTGTGCCTAATCGGTAGATGAGATGCTGTTCCTCGAGCTTGCGTTGATGTTCACTGGAACACTGCAGCAATCCCAGGACAGAGATGTGAGCATGAGAGCAGGGGGGAGTGTTGAAATGGCAAGCAACCGGAAGCTCAGGGTCCTGCTTGCGGACTGAGCGGAGATGTTCCGCAAAGCGGTCAGCCAGTCTGCGCTTGGTCTCCCCAATGTAGAGGAGACCACACTGTGAGCAGCGAATACAGTATACTACATTGAAAGAAGTACAAGTAAATCGCTGCTTCACCTGAAAGGAGTGTTTGGGGCCTGGGATAGTGAGGAGAGAGGAGGTAAATGGGCAGGTATTACACCTCCTGCGATTGCAGGGGAAGGTGCCCTGGGATGGGGACGAGATGGTGGGGGTAATGGAGGAGTGGACTAGGGTGTCGCGGAGGGAACGATCCCTTCGGAATGCTGACAGGGGAAGGGAGGGGAAGATATGACTGGTAGTGGCATCACGCTGGAGGTGGCGGAAACTACATACTGTATTCACTGCTCACAGTGTGGTCTCCTCTACATTGGGGAGACTAAGCGCAGACTGGGTGACCGCTTTGCAGAACATCTCCGCTCAGTCCGCAAGCAGGACCCTGAGCTTCCGGTTGCTTGCCATTTCAACACTCCCCCCTGCTCTCATGCTCACATCTGTGTCCTGGGATTGCTGCAGTGTTCCAGTGAACATCAACGCAAGCTCGAGGAATAGCATCTCATCTACCGATTAGGCACACTGCAGCCTGCCGGACTGAACATTGAGTTCAATAATTTCAGAGCATGACAGCCCCCCATTTTACTTTCATTTTTAGTTGTTTTTTCTTCCCTTTTACATTTTTTACAATCTTTGTTTGCATTTATTTCATTTCATCTTAATTTGTTCAGTTTGCTTACCCACTGTTTTTGTCAGGTTGTTTTTCTTCAGGTTTGCACTTGCTGCTGTTCAATATTCAGTGTATTCACACCTAATCTGTACTAATGCTTTGTCTTTCAACACACCATTAACATATTGTTTGCCTGTTCTCCGTGACCTTTTGGTCAGCTATGTGGCCTGGTCCAATCTGCACCTTCTCCTTTGTTATCTCTTGCCCCACCCCGCCCTCACTTGTTTATAATCTGTGACTTTTCTAATATTTGTCAGTTCCGAAGAAGGGTCACTGACCGAAACGTTAACTCTGCTTCTCTTTCCACAGATGCTGCCAGACCTGCTGAGTGATTCCAGCATTTCTTGTTTTTGTTTCAGATTTCCAGCATCCGCAGTATTTTGCTTTTATTACCCTATTATGTGGCTCGCTGTGAGATATTTGTCTGACTAACGCCTATGTAAAGCACCTTGGGAGCTGTTTAATTGCATTAAAGGTGCTATGTAAATACAGATTGGTTGCTGTTGCTGCTGCTGTTGTTGCGAGCAGGCAGCCAGTGATACTGATCAAAATGGAACGAGGGATATTTGAACAACTGGCAAAACTGCAGTCTGGATTTTGCTGCGTAGGCACCAGTCCCACTGTCTGGACCAGAAGTGAGTGAATGCCATGTCAATACCAGCAGTGACCGGTAGTACGCGATGCAGTGGCAGTCAGCCAAGTAAGAGCCATGAGGCATGGGTGCCGACAATCCCGTGGTCAGTGGCGGGAGCAGAGGTAGAGACGCTGCCATGAGCTGATGCCACAGCAGGTGCTGGTGCCATTACTAAAGCTTACCAGCCCTGTATTCAATCCTGCTGTCTGCAGCCACAGGAGTGACAGAGCTCATGGAGGCTGCAGATAGATGGTAAAAATTAAACCCCGGGTTGTCCCATTCTTCAGTGATGCCTCCCTCCAGGTGTTCCTACAGTCTGTCTGGGAAAGGCAGCGTATACTATTCACTAGAGATGGGAGGAGGAGACCTAGAAGCCTGACCAAGCGAGCCTGGCTGCAGATTGTGGAGGAGTTCAACAGCCCTGGGGTCACACCAAGGACCTGGATTCAGTGCCACAAATGGATCAATAATCCAGGCAGTGAACGTTGGTACCTCTTAATGCCTTCACCTCTTTGGGTCTTTCATCTGAGATAGAAGGGGGTTGCGTTAGGTGTAGAGGGAGTACCCAACTAGACGTGGACATAGGGGCAGGTGATGCAAAGGAACTGTCTGAGGCAGACTAAAATGGCCCTGAATGGAGGCCCTTCGTCATTGCAGACCCTCATGGGGTCCCTGGAAAGGAGCCCCATGGAGGAGGCATCTGTGTACCCCAATTTCTGGCAGCTTAGGCTCAGTTAGTAGCACTCTTGCATCTCAGTCACAAGGTTTCAAGTTCAAATCCCACTCCAGGGTTTGAGCACAAAAATCAAGACTGGCACTGCAGAGCAATGTTGAGGGATTACTGCACTGTCAGAGGTGCCACCTTTTGGATGACACATTAAACCGTTGCCCCAGCTGCTTCCTCGGGTGAATGTAAGCAATTCCATGACATTATTTTGAAGAAGAACACGCGAGTTATCCCTGCTGTCCTGACCAATTTTTATCCAACAATCAACTTGACCAAAACATTATCTGGTCATTTTCACATTGCCTTTTGTGGGATCTTGCTGTGTGAAAATTGGCTGCTGTGTTTCCTGCTTTACAACAGTGACAACGCCTCATAAATACTTCATTAGCTTCCAAGCACTTTGAGACATCTAGTGGTTATGAAATGCTTTATATAAATGCAAGTCTGTCTGTTTCTGTAACAGCTGGATGATGACCGGAAACTGCAGAGCAATGAAGCAAATACTGGAAGGTGGGATTAGAATAAGTGGATCGTTTATCGGCCAGCGCAGACACGATGGGCCAAGTGGCCTCGTTCTGTGCCTTAAACTTTCTATGATTCTATGACTAGCCTATGTCTTTGGATTGCTCTTGCTGGGCGACCAACAGCTGCCATCCCTCTGTCTGCAGGAGAAGACTGCACCCAATTAGAGACAGCAGACCAAGACTGGTGGTGGGCTGCTGATTCTTCACGTCCTGAGACTGATGGAGGTGGAGGAGGCCATAGAGATGCTGGACAACATGATAGAGGAAGCGATGATGACAGAGACTCAGGAGCACCTTCCCAAGACAGAGTTATGATGTCATGGTGCACAAGGCTACATCAGCAGTGATACAGCCATGCTGCTCATTAGGCATCCGGTGCCTACAGGGATTTCCTACGTAGGGGTGTGTGCTGTATTGGTAGGGAAGGTCCTTGACTAGTCAATGTCTCTGTTCTCTCATGTAGGTCAAGCAGTGCTTACTCAAGCAGCCTCCAAGACACTGGAAGAGCCTGAAAACTCTGAAGGGAAGGACGTGGCCTCCAAGGGTCCAGCATTAACTCATAGCCCTGACTCCTCCACCAGCACATATACTTGCAGGTTGGTGGGTATGTGTTGATAGTTAAGTTCAGACACAGAACTTGGTGAGCAAATTACACATGCACCCGAGTGACTGATAGAGGCTGTGACAGCCCAGGTTACTGTCAGTTGAAGAATTGTGGGAGGCAAGGCCCATGCTGAGCTCCAGTTGCATGACTTGATTATGGTCTCGCCAGCATCATGGGAAATGCTGTGGCTGCAGTGAGACATTAGGCAACATCTGGCAGAGATGGCAGAGGTTATGATGCCCAAGCATGGATGATGGAGGTGTCCACCCAGGCCTTGGGGGTTGTGCTGTCTCTGAATAGTGCATGAGTGGCGTCCTCGGTTGAGAGTCTGGCAGCTCTGATGGAGAGCCACATTCAGCAAAGAATCAGTGTCTACAGAATATTCGTACAGACCAAAATACCCGCGGATTGACCATGGGTCAAGGCACCAGCGGCAAGGTGAGAGGGTGACAGGGGACCTGCAGTCACCACCAGCTCATGTCCACAGGGAGGCACAAGTCTGCCTTGCAAGAGCGGGGAAGCGGCTGTCCACCACTTCTGGGGCTCGTATCAGGGTGCTCCTGCTGAGTCCAGCAGTTCCTCTTCCCCTTTGCAGTGACGCCAAATGCTCCTTCATGCCTGACGACAGAGGGTATTGCTGTATTTGCACAAGAGGACACCATAATTCCGGGGTCCACCAGGCTTCAGGCAAACAGAGGATAACATCGATAGCCAAAGGGGCTGCAAGGCCAGCAGTCTTCCTCCATCTCAGCTGACAGTGCAAAAGAATGAAGAAGAGTACTTAGATGCACAGGGTTTTCATGGGTGATTAGGTATTGCAGATGGAAAGGGTATCGTTTGACGTTATGATCATTATTCTTTAGCAAAGAAGATCCCACCCCGCCTTCTGTCAGGCCTTTGGGCCTTCATATCAAGCAGTACAGCGATGGTTCACTAGATTGGTTCCTGGGATGAGTGAGTTGTCCTATGATAACAGATTGAGTAAATTGGGCCTTTACTCTCTGGAGTTTAGAAGAATGAGAGGTGATCTCTTTGAAACAAATCAGAATCTGAAGGTGTTTGTGAGGGATTCCTGCCTGGGGAATCCAGAACATGTAGGGGTACATTCTCAGGATAAGAGTTTATGGTTAGGGTTAGGTCTGTGATGAAGAAAAATGTCTTCAGTCAAAGGGTTCTGAACCGTTGGAATTACGTACTCCAGAGGATTATGGATGTACCATCGTTGAATGAATATATTTAAGACTGAGATGGATACTTTTTGAGCCTTTCCAGGAATAGGATTTTAGGAAGCGGGCATGAAAGTGGAGTTAAGGTGGAAGATCAGCCATGATCGTATTGAGTGGTGGAGCAGGATTGAGAGGTATATGGCCTACTCCTGCTCCTATTTCATCTGTTCTTCAGTTCTTATGTAAGTGTAGGGAACCATTAGGAGTGAAGGAGTGCTGTTACCACCATTACAATTATAGAATATCACAAGTACCAGAGGAATATTGTTTTATCTCACATAACTGTCGGACTAACACCAGTGGCCAACACTAGAGTAAACAAAGGGAATCACAACCAGTATCAGGAAAGGGTTGCTATCTCCAATGTAAGTGTGCTTAACCAGGAGTATTGGAGCAGGATGATCACATCTCCTGTAAGTGTAGGTGCCACTAGTACAGAGGAAGTTGGGCACATTTACTGTAATCATAGATACCATTAGTATCAGAGGAACCTGTTCACCTCTGGAGTAAGTGATGACATTAGCACTATTCTGGGGCCAACCTGCTCAGCTATAGCATAATTGAAAGGTACCAATAGTACCCGAGGAATATGGCCACTTCCACTGTGAATGTGGTGTAACTGCAGCAAGGATAAGCATGCAGACCTCTGTGTACATGTACTGGTCCCACTAGTCTAAAAAAAAACTAAAATCACCTGCATTACTGCAGGACTATTTTCATCACAAATATTGCAGGATTTCTTCTGCTGCCTGATGTGCAGGTGTTGAATCATTAGGTTAGAGTCAAGGACAGCGTCAGAACAATTCAGTCTCAGTGTGCTGCGTTGGCTGGTCCTTTGGGAACAGGATCCATATCCATTGCACTTGTAAATAATGTTTTAATTTAGTGTTTTTAAAACTGACTTAGAAAACCTTTCCCCTAATTCTGAATTGTTCGGAAAAAAAAACAACTTGCTGAGTCTATTTGTTAAATGACTATAACCAATGCTAATTATGATCAAAGCTGATTGGCTCCTTGGAGGATTAATGTGAGTATAATTATAGGTTCCCCCGCATAAGCTCAGACGTGCACCAGTCTTTCAGCTCCTACAGCATTCACCCATTCTTAGATAAAATGAGGAAACCAGCTATTCTGTTGATGAAAGACATTTACTGCCCGATTGTCGCAGCCGTGGGTGTCCTTGGTGAGCCATTATAAACTATTTTTTGTCATAATCTGTGGTGAATATCTCCCTATTTATACCACATGTTGAATAGGATAACGTGTTTCCCCGATGTCGGCATTACACAGTCGGTGGTTACAGAGCAAACTTGTGAACCAGGGGTCCACACTTTCTCTGTTTCCCTTAAACTGATAGTTTTACTGATGTTATAATGTTCTTTGAAGGTCCTATTCAAAGAATCAAGTATCACCCGTACAGAGTGAGCGCTACAGCAGCTCATTAAAATATATGGTCAGGTTTTCCAGGAAATGCCTCCACGGATAATCCTATATAATCATAATGAATGGAAGAGAGTGCTGTCAATAAATATCGCCATATATATTTCAAACAACCACTATAATATTATTTATCTCATCTCTCTTTCTCACAGTGAACTCGGTGACAATTATAATTCTCTCCCGAAGAAAGTGCGATCTGTCCAAATGTATTTCTGTTTATATGGTGGCCATGGCAACAGCAGATCTTCTGGTTATGATCATCAACGGAACAGTGTTACGTATTTTCAGCTATCGCTTCCCACTTTCATTCCTGTCTTACACTCCTGTGTGTAGGGTTATTCTATACCTATGTACTGTCACCTTTGATTTGTCTGTTTGGTTCACAGTTTCCTTCACATTTGACCGTTTTGTAGCTGTCTGCTTCCAGAAGTTTAAAACAAGATATTGCTCAGCAAGAACTGCAGGTGTGGTTATAACAGTGTTCTGTTTCTTGAGTTTTTTCAAGAATATTCGCTTTTTATTTGCATTCGAACCTCAGCAAATAATTAACAATATGCAGTGGGGCTGTCGGGCAAGAGTGGAATTTTTTTCTTCACCACTCGGTACAGCGTGGATCTGGTTTCACAGCGCCTGGGTCGTTTGGCTTCCTTTTACTTTAATTGTCTCATTTAATTGTTCAACCATTGGACGTATTTTAGTGGCCAATAAAATCCGCAGGAAACTCCGGGGTAACAGGAGTGAGAATCGCAGTGATTCAGAAATGGAGAACCGCAGGAAATCCATTATTTTATTGTTCACTGTATCGGGCAGTTTTATACTGTTGTGGTTGACAGCTGCCGTGAGTTTCGTGGTGATCAGACTGCCAAACACCAATTATTATCGAGGTGACCACACAGCCCCAGGATATATCGCCTATGAAACTGGAACTTTTCTTAAGTATTTGAGCTGTATTCAAAACCCATGTATTTATGTAGCAACCCAGAGACAATTCAGAGAAGAGCTGAAGAATGTGTTGAAATCTCTCTGGGCATTAATTCTCAGATTAGTTAGAAAATGCGGATAAAATTAGAGGAAGCTTGTTCAAATCTGAAGCTCAATTTTAACTCATTTCCCATCGTTCAACGTCCTTCTTTTCGGTAATGTGAAAAGTAGATTCGATTTTGTGCGCACTGTTTGTAGCAGTTTGATACTTTCATTGCATTCGTTCTTCAACCTTTCTTCATTGAGTAAACATAACTTACTCCTGTAAATTCAGCACATTTCAAGTTCACATTTCAAAAATAACGATGATGGGCTTCAGCAGTGGCGTCGGATATGTAACAGAGGGAACGGCCTTACATTCGAGATACTGGTGGGAGCGTCAGCTTATTTCATCAATCAGGCTTCATTTGATGCGGAAACAATCAAAGATCCTGCGATTGTCCATATTGATAACATTCTGAGAAGTTTGTTGTGAATATTGATCCTAATTCCTCATTGATAATGGAGCAGGGATTTTGTCACATGATAAGTTTTCGAATGGGGGAAACTGTCAGGCACTAATCAATGTGACGTTTCACCTCTTTTGCTCCAGATATTTAATTAACATGTCGATTATCCACTGACTGGTGTCTCCCACTCATCACGGGTTGAGCCTTCTTTCTGTGCTGTCGAGAACAGTATCATGAGAAATAGGATTGTTTTTATGTCTCAGTTTCCATAACTGAATGCTAAAGGAATGTAGCAATGAATACATTGTTATAAACTTATTAAATATTGCATTCAAAGAAAGTTATCTGTAAAAACAAACCTGCCAGAAATTCAAAATAAAAGTCAAACTGATCGAGTAGTTAGTGTTGAGCAGAACGTGTGTTGACTGCCACAATTAGTCGTTTTGGCAATTGTCGTCTTATTATGCGATTGCATAGTTTTTTTTTCTTTGGCCTCCTTATCTCGAGAGACAATGGATACGCGCCTGGAGGTGGTCAGTGGCCCGTGAAGCAGCGCCTGGAGTGGCTATAAAGGCCAATTCTAGAGTGACAGGCTCTTCCACAGGTGCTGCAGAGAAATTTGTTTGTCGGGGCTGTTACACAGTTGGCTCTCCCCTTTCGCCTCTGTCTTTTTTCCTGCCAACTACTAAGTCTCTTCGACTCGCCACACTTCAGCCCCGTCTTTACGGCTGCCCGCCAGCTCTGGCGAATGCTGGCAACTGACTCCCACGACTTGTGATCAATGTCACAGGATTTCATGTCGCGTTTGCAGACGTCTTTAAAGCGGAGATATGGACGGCCGGTGGGTCTCATACCAGTGGCGAGCTCGCTGTACCATGTGTCTTTGGGGATCCTGCCATCTTCCATGTGGCTCACATGTCCAAGCCATCTCAGGCGCCGCTGACTCAGTAGTGTGTATAAGCTGGGGATGTTGGCCGCCTCGAAGACTTCTGTGTTGGAGATGCGGTCCTGCCACCTGATGCCAAGTATTCTCCGGAGGCAGTGAAGATGGAATGAATTGAGATGTCGCTCTTGGCTGACATACATTGTCCAGGCCTCGCTGCCATACAGCGAGGTACTGAGGACACAGGCCTGATACACTCGGACTTTTGTGTTCCGTGTCAGTGCGCCATTTTCTGGACATAGCAGTGGAAGCCTTTCCCATGCACTTGTTGATTTCTGCATCTAGAGACAGGTTGCTGGTGATAGTTGAACCTAGGTAGGTGAACTCTTGAACCACTTCCAGAGTGTGGTCGCCAATATTGATGGATGGAGCGTTTCTGACGTCCTGCCCCATGATGTTCGTTTTCCTGAGGCTGATGGTTAGGCCAAATTCATTGCAGGCAGCTGCAAACCTGTCGATGAGACTCTGCAGGCACTCTTCAGTGTGAGATGTTAAAGCAGCATCGTCAGCAAAGAGGAGTTCCCTGATGAGGACTTTCCGTACTTTGGACTTCGCTCTAAGACGGGCAAGGTTGAACAAGCTGCCCCCTGATCTTGTGTGGAGGAAAATTCCTTCTTCAGAGGACTTGAACGCATGTGAAAGCAGCAGGGTGAAGAAAATCCCAAAGAGTGTGGGTGCAAGAACACAGCCCTGTTTCACGCCACTCAGGATAGGAAAGGGCTCTGATGAGGAGCCACCATGTTGAATTGGGCCTTTCATATTGTCATGGAATGAGGTGATGATACTTAGTAGCTTTGGTGGGCATCCAATCTTTTCTAGTAGTCTGAAGAGACCACGTCTGCTGACGAGGTCAAAGGCTTTGGTGAGATCAATGAAAGCAATGTGGAGGGGCATCTGTTGTTCGTGGCACTTCTCCTGTAGCTGTAGTAAAATACATAACTGCAACTTGGAAGCTACATTACCCTTACCCTGATCCCGTTCGGATGTTCTGTCTCTCTATTTCCACATAGATATTGCTGGTTATAAACCTTTATCCCAGTCATGTGGATCATCAGAGCAGTAGATCCTAATATAAAAGCAAAATACTGCGGATGCTGGAAATCTGAAACAAAAACAAGAAATGCTGGAACCACTCAGCAGGTCTGGCAGCATCTGTGGAAAGAGAAGCAGAGTTAACGTTTCGGGTCAGTGACCCTTCTTCATTTCATCTTAGTTTGTTCAGTTTGCTTACCCACTGTTTTTTTCAGTTTGTTTTTCTTCAGGTTTGCACTTGCTGCTGTTCAATATTCAGTGTATTCACACCTAATCTGTACTCATGCTTTGTCTTTCAACACACCATTACATATTGTTTGCCTTTGCTCCGTGACCTTTTGATCAGCTATGTGGCGTGGTCCAATCTGCACCTTCTCCTTTGTTATCTCTTGCCCCACCCCCACCTCACTTGTTTATAATCTGTGAATTTTCTAATATTTGTCAGTTCCGAAGAAGGGTCAGTGACCTGAAACGTTAACTCTGCTTCTCTTTCCACAGATGCTGCCAGAACTGCTGAGTGAATCCAGCATTTCTTGTTTTTGTTTCAGTAGCTCCTAATCATTGTTTTCAGGTTCTGGTGATACCTCTCTAGTGCTCCCTGGGACTGAGGGTGATACACTGAGTACTTCAGCTGGGTGATTCCTAAGCCATGTACAACTCCCTGAAACACTTGGGACACGATGTTGGATACCTGCTCTGATTAAATCTCCCTCAGCAGACCTGGATTACTCCTTCGATCATGGCCTAGCCTGTGATTTTCCTGAGAGCGATGACTTTGGGGAATCGGGTGGCTAAGTCCATTCTGATGATGAGGTATTGATAGCTGGTTTTGGTTTTAGGTAGTGGTCTCACACTGTCTATCAATATTCAGTTAAAGGGTTCACCGAACACCGGAATGGGTTTGAGGGGGGCCAGTTTAATTGTGGCCTGGGGTTTGCCTGCAACCTGGCAAGCATGGCCAGTTTTGCAATTTTCGGCCACATCAGACCAGAGGCGAGGCCGGAAAAAGTGTTTTCTTACTCAGTCTAAAGTTTTCCAAATACCCATATCTCCAGCCATGGTTATCCTTAAAATCTCGGGCTGGTATTTTGGGGCCACTGAAATCTGCTGGAGCACTGTCCACACCTCTTCCGCAGGTCTCCACTTCCACATTACTACCCCATATCTTACATAGTAACACTCAGGGATTGGGGTGGCCTTTACCTCAGAACAAGCTGTCTGTGCTATATGCTTTATTTCAGGGTCTGCCTACTGAGCGTTAATTAGGGAGGCTTGGCTGAGCAAATCCTCCCCTTCGGACAGGTCCTTGAAGAAAGTTTCAGCAAATAAGGCCTCTGGCTCATCCAGCTCATCCAAGGATCAGTACTGGTGCCTCAGCTACTTACACTCTATATTAATGACTTGGATGAAGAGACGGAGAGTAATGTGTCTAAGTTTGCTGATGATACAAAGCTCGGTGGAAAGGTATGCTGCAGGAAGGATGTAGAAAGACTGCAAAGATATATAGAGAAGTTAAGTGAGTGGGAAACACGATGGCAAATGGAGTGTAATGTGGAGAATTGTGAAGTTGTTCACTTTGGTCGTAAAAATAGAAGAGCATATTTTTTTTAAATGGTGTGACACTGGTAAGGGTTGATGTACAAAGAGATTGGGGGTACTCATCCATGGAACACACAAAGTTAACATACAGGTGCAGCAGGCTATTAGGAAGGCAAATGACATGTTGGGCTTTATTGCAATAGGGATTGGAGTACAGGACTAAAGAAGACTGACTAAAATTGTACAGGACTTTAGCGAGACCACACCTGGAAGACTGTGTGCAGTTTTGGTCTCCACATTTAAGAAAGGATATACTTTCACTGGAGGCAGTGCAGCAAAGATTTACTAGATTGGTCCCTGGGATGAGGGGGCTGTCCTATGATGAGAGACTGAGTAAATTGGGACTATATTCTCTGGAGTTTAGTAAAATGTGAGGCGATCTAATTGAGATATGCAGGATTCTGAAAGGGCTTGATAGGGTAAAATCTGAGAGATTGTTTCCATTGGTCGGGGAATCTAGAACATGGGGACACAATCTCAGGGTAAGGGGTCAATCACTCAGGACTGAGATCAGGAGAAATTACTTTACTCAAAGGGTTCAGAGTCCTTGGAATTCTCTACCCCAGAAGGTTGTGGATGCTGCACATTGAATACATTTAAGGCTGTCATCGGAAGATGTTTGGTCACGCATGGAATCAAGGGATATCGGGAGCGGGCAGGAAAGTGGAATTGAAGCCGGAGATCATCCGTGATCCTATTAACTGGTAGAGCAGGCTCGATGGGCCAAGTGGTCTATTTTGCTACTGTTTCTTCTGTACTTGCATTCTCCATGGGTTATGCACTGTCTGAACACATTGGGCGCATCCTCCCTGGGTTACACACTGTCTGATCTCATTGGGACCATCCTCACTGGGTTACACATAGCCAAAAGCACTGGGTCATCCTCCCTGGGTTGCTTGCTGTCTGTTCTCACTTGGCCCATTCTCCCTCAGTTACACACTGTCTGATCTCACTGGCTCCATCCTCTCCAGCTTCACATTGTCTAATATATTTGGGCCCACTTGCAACAAGTTACTCACTTTCTGCTAACACTGGTCCCATATCTATTGAATTATATATTGTCTAATCACACTGGAATCTTCCTCATATTGTTTCACACTGTCTGTTAACACTGGGGCCATTCCTCTGAGTTCGACACTGTCAAATCTCAGTTGTTCCATCCACCCCGGGTTACACACTGTCTCATCTCTCTGGGTCCATCCTCTTTGGGTTACACACTGTCTGATCTCACTGAGTCCATTATCCCTTGTTTACACATTGTTTTTTTTATCAATAGGTCCATCTTTCCATGGAATACACATTGTCTTTCTGTGTTTCCAGTTTGATATTTGTTTTGTTTTTTTAGTGGAAGTCCGGCTGTCTGACGCTATCGCATTTGCACTCGTAAATGGAAATATGTCTTTGTTTGCAAACTGCAGACTAACCTTCGCAATCCCCATTCCCAGATTCTCCCCTATTTAATGACCCAATTTAGTCCACCTCCTGGGCTTTATTTTTAGATTGTTCAGTATTATAGTCAAGTACAAACTTTGCTTTGTGATTTCTATATCAGATCATCGCCTGTATTACGGCTATTTCAATCGATTCCCCTTGGTTTTATATCACGGACTATCACCTTTTGCTATGATCTAGTTCAGTCCATTCCCTGGGGTTCAGAGAAACGTAGAACACAGAAAAATGTACTGTTCTGAAGGAGGCAATTCAGGTCATGATATTCGTGACTTCAGAAAAAGTGCTGTGAAATCTAAATGACACATTCCAGCTCTTTGTCCGTAGCCCCGTTGGTTCCAGCATCTCAAGCACATATCGAAGTGTTTCTTTTTAAATGCATGAGCGTTTCTGGGTCAGAAACTTACTCATTAAAACCAGCTCACCGTTGCTCAGTTTGGATTCTGCCAATATAAGTCAGCTTCCAAACCTCATTACAGTCATGGTCCAAAAATACAAAAGAGCTCAATTCTAGAGGTGAGGTGAGGATGGCTGCCCTTGATATCAAGGCAGCACTTGACTTGAGTGTGGCATCATGGAGAAATTGTAACATTTAAGTTAATAGCAATCAGGAGGAGTCTCTCCACCGTCTGGAGTCATGCCCAGCACAAAGTAAGCTGCTTATGGTTGTTGAAGGCCACTCATCTTTGCGCTAGCACATGCTGCAGGAGTTCCTCGAGGTTGTGTCCTGCGCCCAACCATAGGCTGCTACTTTGTCAATAACCTTATCTCCGTCATAAGGTCAGAAATGGGGGTGTTCGGAGATGATTGCGCATTGTTCGCTTCCATTCAGTCATTCAGAAATTGAAGCACTCCGTGTCCTGCATGCAGCAAGACCTGGACAACATTCGAACTTGGACTTAAAAGTGGCAAGCAACATTTGTGCTACACAAGTACCAGTCAATGATAACTTTTAACGTACGAGAGTCTAGCCAACTTCCCTTCGCAGTCAATGCAATTACCAATCATTGCAGAATCCTACACCATCAATATCCTGGGCGTTGTCATTGACCAGAAACTTAACTGGACCAGCCAGTGACTCTACAGCAAGTGACTCACCTCCTGATCATCAAGGCTCTCCCACCACAGACAGGGCACAAGTCTGAAGTGTGACAGAATACTTTTCATTTGCCTGGATGAGTGCAGCTCGAACAACACGAAACAAACTCGACACCATCCAGGAAAGAAAACAACACACTTTTTTGGCAACCCATAAACATTCACTCTCTCCACCACTGTGGTCCAATTGTGCACTGTCTCCAAGATGCGCTACATAAGCTCATCAAGGAACCTTTAATGGCACTTTTCAACCTGCGACCTCTACCATCTGGAAGGATAAAGCAGGCAGGTGCATGGGAACAATATAACACCACCTCCAAGTTCCTTCCAAGCCACAAACCCTTCTGTCATTGTCACGGGGTCCAAATCCTGGAGCTCTCTACTAAACAGCACTGTGAGAATAACCTCATAACATGGACCACAGTGGTTCAAGAAACTGGCTCACTGCCACCTCATCGGGGACCATTCAGAATGGTTAAAAATGCTGGGCTTTCCAGCCACATCCACATCCCCTTAAATGAATACAAAATGTCTCACTAGTTTATAACCAGAGGGACTCGTCTCCATTGAACTTAATGTCCAGCATCCTTCAGTGTTGCTTTTCTGGGATGGATTAATTGCCTGTGCGACCGATGCTACTTAACATTGTTAAGTACCTCTACACGTTGGTGCTTTGCTACTCAATTGTGAGATAACTCTGTTTATATGTGCCAATGCATCTCAAGCATCCGTGTCTCAACCTTAACCTGAAGTTCTGCTTTGTCATTCCCAGCAATCCTATCAATGGCAATTGCATCAATAGAAGGAAGTTTGACGAGGAAGAGATAAAGTGTTTTTTCCCCCTTGTGTTGGTTCTACCACCTGCCGGTTGTCCAGACCAGTAACTGTGTTCTTGCAGATTATATCACCACTGGCGCTACCACTGGGCGGTGATGGACATTGAAGATTCCCACTCAGAGTACAGTTTGTGCCCATGCTACCGTCAGCACTTCTTTCAATTTATGTTCAAAATAGAGGAGAGCTGATACATCAACCGCAGGAGAGTGTTGGCTGGGGGTGGGGGGTGGGGGGGCGGTGGGGGCGGTGGGGGGTGGGAGTGGTGCGAGGAATCATCAGGAAGTATTATGCAAACGTACGAACATACGAATGAAGAGCACGAGTAGGCCAGTCGGTCCCTCGAGCCTGCTCTGCCATTCAATATAATCATGGCTGATCTGGTTGGAACCTCAACTCCGCATTTCTGCCTACCCCCAATAACCTTTCACCCCTTGCTTATCAAGAATCTAGCTACCTCTGCCTTTAAAATATTCAAAACTCTGCTTCTACTGCCTTTTGATAAAGAGAGCGCCAAAGACTCACGAGGGAAATGTTCTTGTTATCTCTGCCTTAAATAGGCGACACCTTATTTTTAAACAGTGACTGCCAGTTCTAGATTGTCCCACAAGATGAAACATCCTTTCCACATCCACCCTATCAAACCCCTCAGAATCTTAAATGTTACAATAAAATCGCGTCTTACTCTACTAAACTCCAGCAGATACAAACCTAACCTATCCAGTCTTTCCTCATAAGAAACCAACCCATTCCAGCTATTAGTCTAATAAACCTTCTCTGAACTGCTTCCAACGCACTTACATCCTTCCTTAAATAAGGAGACCAATACTGCACACAGTACTCCAGATGTGGTCTCACCAATGCCCTGTATAACTGAAGCATAACCCCCCTACTTTTGTATTGCAATAAATGATGACATTCTATTTGCTTTTCTAATTACTTGCTGTGCCTGCATACTAAGCTTTTGCGGTCCATGCATTAGAATACCCTCTGCATTTCAGAGCTCTACAATCTCTCACCATTTAGAGAGTTTAGTTTAGAGATACAGCACTGAAACAGGCCCTTCGGCCCACCGAGTCTGTGCCGACCATCAACCACCCATTTATACTAATCCTACACTAATCCCATATTCCTACCACATCCCCACCTGTCCCTATATTTCCCTACCACCTACCTATACTAGGGGCAATTTATAATGGCCAATTTACCTATCAACCTGCAAGTCTTTGGCATGTGGGAGAAAACCAGAGCACCCGGAGGAAACCCACGCAGTCACAGGGAGAACTTGCAAACTCCACACAGGCAGTACCCAGAATTGAACCCAGGTCGCTGGAGCTGTGAGGCTGCGGTGCTAACCACTGCGCCACTGTTTTGTTTTTATTCTTCTTGCCAAAATAGACAATTTCTCACTTTCCCACATTATACTCCATTTGCCAGATGTTTTCCCACATCAATGTCCCTTTGCAGCCTTCTTATGTCATCTTCACAAGTTACTTTCCTAACTATCTTTGTGTCATCAGCAAATTAAGCAACCATATCTTCAGTCCCTTCATCCAAGTCATTTATATAAATTGTGAAAACTTGAGGCACAAGCACTGATCCCTGTGGCACATCACCAGTTGCATCTTGCTAACCACGCTGGCAGCAGCAACTCAGAAATAAATGATCTCTGTGGTCCACATAATATAGATACTATACTACGTATGACAGCAGCATCAGATAATATGAGTGAATTAAAGAATGCTTCATATCTAACTATCAAAACAAATAAACTGACAGGTATCAACAGTAGCTTTGTCTACTTTCACCATCCTTACATATATTTCCAGATTCAACATTATAGTTGATTTAAATAAATGGCAATGGACTATAAACTTCTTATAAAATTCCGAGTACATGTTTTTATTTTAATGTAGATTCTTAAAATTAATCCCAATGAATTGCTTGGTGTGTTGTGTCAGAATAAAACTTTCGATAGTCACCTGATCCAGTTTCCTGCCTCAGCTGAGGTCTCTTTTTAATGAAACTGAGAAACGTTTGTCCCAAAACATTTTCAATTCATTTCCGTGCTCGATCAACACAATTATCTGATTATTGTGTCGGCATGCTTTCCATAGAATTTAAAAGGCAGAGTTAAAGCCCTTTAAACACCAACTAAAGTTTCACGAAATGTTTTTCTTTATTCAAATTTTATAACATTCCAAACATGCAAGAAATAAGATTATCAGATTTTTCCCCAACGAATTTGGTATGTTAACGTTATTTTAAATGGTCACTGCTAACAGTAACAGATTTAGATGATTTAGTAAAGTTAAACTTTCATAGGTGACAGGGTCTATTTCTATCAATGTAACTATTTTGTCGATGTAAACGCGGAACTGCTTCATGTTTTGTAAAGCTGGAATTGGCAATACATTCAGTAAATCCGCAGTGTCAGGTCTGGTGGTGCAAGAAAAAATCTTCTTTAAGTAGCAGCTTAATGGGTAGAGAAACTTGCCGAATGTTCAGAGTTGCTCTTCCTTACGCAACACCGAACTTTCAGCATTCTTACTTCTATTTTAGTTACTTTAGCTCAGTGATTCCCTCTTTTGTCATGGTAACAACCTGTTAGAGATCTGTAGAAGAGTTGTCGCTTACAATTTATACCCGAAAGAGCATGAAATCTTAAGCTAAACACACATTATCATAACATAAGAATGAGGAGAAGACGCAGGCCACTTGGTCCCGCGATCCTACTGCACCATTCAATAAGATCATGCTCACCTGATCGTGGCCTCAACGTCACTTTCCTGCCTGTCCACCGTAACGCTGGGCTCCATTATAAATCAAAAACCTGTCTAAATCAGCCTTAAATGCATTCAATAACCCAGCTTCCACTGCGCTCTTGGGTAAATAATTCCTCAGATTGACCACCCTCCGCAAGAAGAAATTCCTCCTCATTTTCATTTTCAACTCTAATTCTAAAACTCTGCCCTTAGTTCTATATACCCACACGAGGTCAAACATCCTCTCAGCATGAACCCTGTCAAGCCCCCTCAAAAGCTTATATATTTCAATCCGATCACTTCTATTTTTTTCTAAGCTCCAATGAATATGGACCCTGCTGTTCAACATTTTCACTTAAGAGAACCCCTTCAACCCAGTAATGAACCTGGTTAACCTTCTCTCAGCTGCTTCGAATGCAAGTATATCTCTCCTTAAATAGGGAGACCGAAACTGTATGTGGTATTTTAGGTGTGGTCTCACAAGCGACCTGTACAGCTGTAGCAATACTTTCCTACTTTATACTCCATCCCCCTTGCAATAACGGCTAACATTGTATTTGCCTTTCTAATTAACTGCTGTACCTACATGTAAAGTTTTGTGATTCATGTATGAGAGCACCCACGTCCCTCTGTGGCACAGCATTCTGCAGTCTCTTTCAATTTAAACAATATTTTGTTTCTCTATTCTTCTTGTCAAAGTGAGTAACCTCACATTTTCCCACATTATACTCCATCTGCCAATTTATGGCCACTCACTTTACCTATCTATATCCCTTTGCAGACTCTTTGTGACCTCATCAATATTTACTTTCGTACCTGTCTTTGGATATTCAGCAAATTTGGCTCCAATACACTTTGTCCTTTCATCCAAGTCAGTAAGATTGGTTGTACAATGTTGAGGGCCCAGCACTGATGCCTGTAGCACCACACTAGTTGCAATTTTCCAAACTGAAAATGAGAATTTATTCTGACTCTGTTTCCTATTAGTTAGCCAATCTTCTATCCATGTTAACATATTACCCCCCAACACCATGTGCTCTTATCTTGTCCAGTAACCTTTCAAATGGCAGCTTTTCGAATGCCTTTTGGAAATCCAAATACACTATATCTAAAAGGTTTCCATTAATTGACCCTGTCCATTACATCCTCAATGAATTCCGATGAATTTGTCAAACACAATTTCCCTTTCATAAAATCATTTTACAGATGCAAAATATTTATCTATGTGTTTGACAGTCCAATAACAACATATTCTGGATATGCAGAATAATTTTAATTGAATGGTCATACAGTGAAATAGGATTATAAAGTTGTCTTGTTTGAGCGGTAGGTTTTATCAGTAAATATAATTCGTAGGACATCCAGTTAATCAGATTCAGATTGACAACGTCATCGAGATTCACTTGTAATGAATTAAAAGCCCTTTTATACCGCACACTTCCTGCAGGTTTCGCATTTACTTTTAATAAAATTCATCCCTTGTTATATTCACTTCCTGTTACCTATCATACAGCTGCGCTCTCATGAAACATCTCACACGTTACTAGTGGTAGGGAATCTGCCAGTGCTGTTTGGATGCGAGATCATTTCATCTTACAAAACTTTATATGGCACTTTTCTCTAATTGATTGTTAATGTTGGTTGCAGATTTTCAACACATGAAAGAAATATTGCCAAATACAAGACCACAGACAGATAGGAACAAGAGATACCCACTCACTCCCTCGAAACTGTTCTGACAATAACTTTGATGAAAGCAAGCAGAGCAACGTGACTTTGCTGCACAGGAACAGTTTTGATCGTAAGTGTGTCTCCCCACTGTTCACCCTGAGATTCATAGTCCCGGGTCAGTTTGCCCCTTGTCACAGGTGGGATGGTCAGATCTGTCATTGCACGTTAAGAAAAAGGATTGTTCCCCAGATTACAGGGGTCAAGCACTTGTGAAACATGCTCAAACCATGAGACGAATTGTCATCTCTAATATTTTGTATGAATCAAGGAGTGCCTTAAAGCTTAGCAGGGATGGTGTTTTCTATAAACACGATGTGCATGTTCTGAATTGTGTTATAATGCAGGAGATAACCTGCGACATAAATTGCAGCGAATTTTACTGAACCAGACCATAATCAAGCGATGGTCCGAGTACAGGATATATTTTTCAGGGCACAAAATTAACCGTGACATATTCTAAGTGGTGGCCCTGCTTATAAACACTACGGAATACAGTGTGCTCACCATAACACAGGCGATGATCTGGAATATCAACTACAGTGGAATGTCCAGAACTGGATCTAAACACATTGGATGGTCCAGAATATGATGTCCCGGTGTTGGTGCTGAATACAAGGGATGATTCTGGGTCTAATCTCTTGTGGTTTATACTGAAATGAATCGTAATACTGGGGATGGTCCGGGTATATTTACCTATGGAGATCACTGAAGCATGCCATAAAACAAGATAAGAAAGGTTTGATACAAACCCCAGGAAACGTATTGAAATGGACCATAATCCAAGGAATATAAGGTGGGGTATATTGGTCTTCAGTGTGGCGTGAAAGTACCATATCTGTGCCTACATGAGTGAAAATGAAGAAGTCTCAGGCGGCCAGAAATTTACTGAGAAAAAAAAACAAGCTTAACACACAGCCCACGAGTTGTGATTTTGGAGAGATGTGGGTGTTTGAATGCCTCTGGCAGTGAGATCAGACATTGTGTATCCGAGAAACGTTGCATGCAGTGAGATGAGGGAATGTGTAAACTGTGAAGAATGGGCCCATTGAGATTAGTGTGTAATCTGGGGGACATAAGAACATAAGAAATAGGAGCATGAGTGAGCCTTTCGGTCCCCGCGAGCCTGCTCCTCCATTCAATAAGATCACGGCTGATCTTGTAATTGCCTTAATTGCACTTTCCTGTCTGCGCCCCTCTGCCCCACCTCCATCATCACCCTTGACAATGGTGAAAGATGAGTGAAATCAAACACTGGAATGTTTTTTTTCTGTCTTCTTTAGATTCCAGTTTGGTTCCTGAGGACTGGAGAATTGTAAATATTCGACCCTTTTTCAAAAAAATGCTGTAAAGATAAACCAAGCAACTACAGACCATGGACAAATGCGGGTTAATTAAAGAAAGACAGTATGGATTTCCTATGGAAAATCATGTTTAAATAAATTTCTGGAGTTCATTGAAGAGATAACAAAAATGGTTGATAAGGGAAATGCAGTAGATATGATGTACATGGACTTAAAAAAGGCATTTGGCACTGTGTCACTGTAAGAAAACTGATAGCTCATGGAATAAATGGGACAGTAGGAACATGGAAACAGAATTGGCTGAGTAACAAGAAACAAAGAGTAGTGGTTAATGGATGTTTTTCGAGCAATTTAAGATTTGTAGTGAAGTTTCCCGGGGTCAGTGTTGGAATCCTTGCTTTTCCTGACATATATTAATGACCTAGACATAGGTGTACAGGGAACAATTTCAAAGTATGAGGATGATACGAGACTTGGAAGCATTGTGAACTGTGAGGAAGATAGTGTAGAACTTCAAAAGGACATAGTCAAGTTGATGAAATGGACAGACAGGTGGCGGGTGAAGATCAACGCAGAGAAATTTGAAGTGATTCATTTTGGTAGGAAGAACATGGAGAGACAAGAAAATAAAGGGTACCATTTTTGATGGGGTGCAGGAGCAAAGGGACTATGCACATAATTCATTGAAGGTGGCAGGACAGGTTTAGAGAGCAGTTAATAAAGCTTACCGTATCTGGCGCTTTATTAATAGGGGCATAGAGTACAAGAGCAAGGAGGTTATGTTGTACTTGTATAAGACACTAGCATGACAAAAGCAGGATCCAGTTCTGGGAACGGGACTTTAGGAAAGATGCAAGGACATTGCAGAGACTACAGAAAAGATTCGCGAGAATGCTTCCAGGGATGAGGAGCTTCAGTTAAGAAGATAAATTGGCGAATTTAGGACTGCTTTCCTTGGAGAAGAGAAGGCTGAAAGGAGATTTGATAGGGGTATGAAAAACCATGTGGGGTGTGGACAGAGTAAATATGGAGAAACTGTTCCCAATTGTGAAAGGATCGAGAACGAGAAGGTACATATTTAAAGCAGTTGGTAAAAGAAGCTAAAGTGACATGACAAAAAACTTTTCAAGCAGCAAGTGGTTAAGGTCTGGAATGCACTGCTGGAAAGTACGGTGGAGGCAGGTTTAATCGTGGCATTCAAAATGGAGTTAGACTGTTTTTGAAGTTATTGGAATCTATTCTGAGAGGATAAACTATCACTTTGAAAGGTACAGGTTAATCAAGGATAGTCTGCATGAATTTGTTAAGGGAAGATCTCGTTTGACAACCTTGTTTGAATTTTTTGAAGAAGTTACAAGGAAGATAGATGAGGGTAGTTCAGTTGATGTGATCGACATGGATTTTTAACAAAGATTTTGACAAGGTCCCACATGTCAGGTGGGTTAAAAATACAAAATCCCATGGATCCAGGGAAATGCAACAAAGTGGATACAAAATTAGCTCAGTGGCAGGGAAATTAGGGGAATTGTTGACAAGTGTTTTTGTGTCTACAGGGCTATTTCCAGTGGCATTCTGCAGGCGTCAGTGTTGGGTCCCCTACTTTTTGTGGTATATATGAACGATTTGAATGTAAATGATCAAGATCATGATCAAGAGGTTTTGAGAGGTCACATAGATTGGCAGTGTGGTAGAGAATGAGGAGGACAGTTGTAGGTTACAGGAAGATATTGATTGTCTGCTCAGTTGGGCAGAAAGGTGACAAATGGGATTCAACCTACAGAAATGTGAGGTGATTAATTTGGGGAGGTCAAACAAGGCAAAGGAATTCAGGATTAATGGGAAATAACGAGAAGTGTAGAGGAAGTGAGGGGCCTTGGAGTGAATGTTCACAGATCCCTGAAAGTCGCACCACAGGAAATACTTTTTCACCCAGAAGTCTGAAACTCCCTGCCTGAAAGGGTAGGTGAGGCAGAGACCCTCAACTCATTCCAAAGGAGTCTGGATATGCACCTCAAGTGCCATAAACTTCAGGGCTATGGACCAAATGCTGGAAGGTGGGATTAGAATAGGTGGATCGTTTTTCGCCCGGCACAGACACTATGGGCCAAACAACCTCTTTCGGTGCCTTAAACTTTCTATGATTCTATGATTGATTCCATGACAAGGAAGCATGTGCAGGGATATAGGGAGATGTCAGGGGAATGGCACGAAATGAATTGCTGTTTTGAAAACCCGGTGCAGGTATGATGGCCAAACGGCCCTCTTCTGCCCTGTAATAATTCTGTGATTCTGTGACCCCCACAACCAAATCAATGATATATATTGTGAATTGCTGGGGTCCCAGTACTGATCCTTGTGGCAGCCCACCAGATACAACCTGCCAATCTGAGAATGACCTGTTGATTCCTACTCTCTGTTTTCTGTCCATTCGTCAATTCTCAATCCATGCCACTGTGTAACTCCCAATACCATGAGCTCTAATTTTGATGACTATCTTCTTGTATGGGACTTTCTCGAAGGCCTTCTGAAAATCCAAATACACCACATCCAGTGGTTCCTCCTTATCTACTCTGATATTTACATCCTCCAAAAACTCCAACAGGATGAAAATGTTAAAATTGAGGCTGTGCTTGCCCAGGAGCCAATTTAGGTCTGTTAGCACAGAGGGTGATGGGTGAATGGAACTTGAAACGAGTGATGACATGGGTTGCAGGGTTTTGGATGACATCAGGTTTATGGAGGTTAGAATGTGGGAGGTCTGCTAGGAATGTATTCGAATAGTCAAGTCTAGAGGGAAAATAAGGCAGAGATAAAGATTTCAGAAAGAGATGAGCTGGTTCAGTCTTGAAGTCGGGCTATGTTAGGGACGTGGAAATAAGTGGTGTTAGTAATGCCATGGACATGCGGTCAGATGTTCGTCTTGGGTTAAAATATGACACCAAGGTTGTGAAAAGTCTGGTTCAGCCTCAGCTTGTTTCGACAACGTAAGGGATGGGGCCAAGGTAGATCCTCATGGGCAGCAGAGATAATGGTGTAGAAGCCATTGGAAGTGACACCCTGGCTACGATTAGATAGATAAGAATGGAAGCAGGTGAGAACAGACAACCCAGCGGGACAACAGTGGAGAGGCTGTTAAGGAGGATGGTGCTAATAACTGTGTAAAAAGCTGCAGAGACATCGAGAAGGATGAGGAAGGCTAGTTTAAATTTGTTATAGTCACATAGGAGGTCATTTGTGACTTTGATAAGAGCCGGTTTAGTGCTGTGGTGGGGCAGAAAACTGATTGGAGAGATTCAAACATGGAGTTTGTAGAAAGATGTGCATAGATGTGGGACTTGACAATATGTAAAAAGACTTTAGAGAGGAATGGTAGGTTAGAGATTGAGCAGTAATATGCAAGGACGGACAGATCAAGGGTTTTTTGAGGAAAGGAGTGATAACAGCAGACATCAAGGCACGAGCGACAGAACCTGAGGAGAGGGAACCATTAACAACATCAGCTAATATGGAACCAACTAGCCAACACCATGTCACAGTGTGGTAGATAGACCATATCGGATGACCTCTGCGGATTTTCACTGTGTCAGGAGTGCTAACTCATCCAATAAGCGATGAAAGTAAAGGAGAGGATTGTTATTGTGGTCGTTGAGCTGAGGCAGTAAAAAAAAAACAGCAGCAGGAAGAGGGAACACTGCTGTGGTCACAAGACAATTTAAGCCCGTGATGGTCAATGTTTGTGCAACCTCTCCACCTGTTTGTAAGATATGTCTAAAGACAAGGCAGACAACAAAAGGGCACTGATCTCCACATCAGGAAAATTTTATAAAACGGAGCAGATATTACTTCATAAGAGTCATGTACAGAGAAAATCAGAGTGGGACAAGAAGGGGCTGAAATTAATGGGAGTTAGCCAAGAGTTTATTCATCTTTATAGGCTGTTAAACTAGATCCTGAATTCTAAAATACAGAAACAACAGAATCTCTCACGGACAAAATGTTATTTGATCATGAAAGCTAGTGACAAAATTAGATAAAACAAGTACAAATAAGGAGTGCCCTAAGTCCGTCTTATTTATATTTATTTAACGAATGCAAATTCCCAAAACCAAGCGATAGCCTCCTCATTTACTGAGTTTAAAGTGATTATTCTGTCACGTAGTCTGTAAAGGGGACAGTGCTCAGTAATGTGCAGCATTGTTTGTGTCACTCCACAAATGCATAAAGGTTTTGTACTGAGGCAGTGGATGTTGCTTGTCCTCAACATGTTTAGCATAGACCACTCTTGCTGTGGTAGTTCAAAGTCTGCCATTCCACAGAATGGTTTTGTCACAAGAAACTAGTCAGTGGCTTCATGTGTTTCCCATTTCTTGATCAAAAGGACGTCTGTTAGTAGATCTTCTCAGGAAGTGTGCCCCATATTGTGCAGCAAGATGGAAGGTCAGCAGCAGGTGCATTGAACATGTCATTGTGAAATGGTAATTGAGGTGCAACACAGATGGTTTCAAACATCTTGTGCATTTTCGGCAGTCTGCGGATGTGAGGGGGAGTCATAATTTGAAAGGCAGGAAGCCAGGGGAGGGGTGCTGAATGGAGGGTTCCAGTTATGACGTGCATTGTTAAATTTAATTGACTGTCAAACAGATATGCGTGTGGTGACCTATGCCAAACAGGTGCACAGTACTCATCTGCTGAATATGATAAGGCAAGTGCTGATGACCAGCAGTGCCACAATGGGGGACGATGGATAAACGTTCACACTGCACTACCCCCCCCCCACCCCCCCACCCCCCCACCACCCCTTTCAGTACCCAAGCGCCCCTCAGGAAGCAAATGATCTGACAACAAAACTGAATTCCAAGAGAAGATTAAAGGACTCTGAAAGAGCTTTCTTGTGGAATCCCAGTTACCCCAGAACCACCAGTCTCAAAATTGAGCAACCCTCTGGCATGCTCTGCAAATCTTACAACTTAATGTTGGGAGCCTATCAGCTGCCCAGCGAAACGTAATAGGATGTCTTGACTTCAGTTCCTCCAATACAGCGATTCTCTTAAATGTGAATGTCCATATCTCAGTCTATCACTGTCGATTCTGATTCAGCTCTGAAAAGATAATTATTAACAAAATGTTTTTCTGCAAAAGGTTGAGTGGTTATGTAAAAGGTTGCATGTATTATTCAGCTACAAAATGTTTAGTCACTGTAAGATTGTATTCCAGATTAACCAATTTATGTCCAATCCAAATCTCCTACCTGTGAACAAAGTTGCACTTTTAACGTAATGTAATTGTATGATAGAGGCAACTTTCAAATGTCATTGGCCAGTCAGGTTATCTACCCTCAAATTATATAATAAATGATGCACATTTCTGTTACTGATCTTTGACATACTTGTAAAACTTATGGTTCAATCCAATTTTCAGCAAAAAACACAATTTATATCTGTTTCAAATATTGTCATTGAGACATAATACATTTTTACTATGTCTTCCCAGGCAGTTTTGAAAACTGCAAATGCATATGTATTTTGTTAATTAATTGTAGACAGTTCTTCATATATTAAAGTTTATTAAAGTTTTCCATTACATTGTATTTACCAACTATTCTATACGGGTCAGCAGCATCCTGTTTTTGTCAATAGCACCCAGCCCGATTACACTGACCTCTTGTATTCATGATGAACTTACAGTGCTGACATCAGGAGATTCATTGTATTTTCTTACCCGCTTTTCCCTAAATGCAAGTTCTGGAACAATGTGATTCCAAAGGGATAGCAGTAGAATTGTTACATGTAAATAGAAGTAAAAGTCCAGCAACTTTCAACATGTCGCTGAGCTTGTGTCCCAAGTGAAAGTAATGCATGCCAGAGCATAGAAATCCATACATTCCATCAGTGACTTTTGTCATTTTAAAATCAGTTTAAATAACACTGGCCTTTAAAATTGTGTTTTAATATAACTTGGTGCTAGAGTGTGGAGGAGAGAGACAAAGAGAAATGGAGAGAGATAGAGGGGGCAGAGAGAGAGAGAGAGAGGTGCACAGAGAAAGGGGGTTGTTGAACCTTTTCGCATGGGGTGCCACATTACAATTTTCATCTTACATAGGGGGATGCTGAGATGATTTCAGAAAGACAATGGCATTAAAATGTATCTCACTATTAGCAAAGCAACAACAACCGTGTACTTTTGTGAAGAAGCTTTAAATGAGAAAATTCAATTATTGACTTACTTTCTCATCACTATGTTGAACATTGATTTACTAAGATGCATAGCATTCATTTTTGCTTGCACAAGTGGTCAGTGTCTGCCGCACACTTGTTGGAGTGATGCAGAGTGTTCACACCACACAAGTGCCAGGTAATGACCGTCTCCAACAAGAGAGAATCGAACCATCTCCCCTTGTCATTCAATGACATTATGATCACAAATCCCCCACTATCAATATCCTGAGGGGTACCACTGACCAGAAACTGAACTGGAGTAGCCATATAAATACTGTGGCTGGAAGAGCATGCGAGAGGCCAGGAATTCCGCAGCGAGTAACTCACCTCCTGACTCCACCATCTAAAAGGCACATATCAGGAGTGTGATAAAATACTCTCCATTTGCCTGGATGGCTGCAGCTTCAACAAGACTCAAGAAGCTCAACACCACCCAGGACAAAGCATTCCGCTTGATTGACACTCCATCTACAAACATTCGCTCCCTCCACTAATGACGCACAGTGGCAGCATTGTGCACCATCGTGTGCAAGATACACTGCTGCAATGCACCAAGGCACTTTAGACAGCACCTTTCATAAGCACGACCTCTATAATCTAGAAGGACAAGGGCGGCAGATGCACGGGAACACCACCGCATGCACGTTCCCCTCTAAGCCACACACGATCCTGACTTGGAACTATATCGCTGTTCTTTCACTGTTGTTGGGTCAAAATCCTGGAACTTCCTTCCTAACAGCACTGTGAGTGTACCTATTCCACACGGACTGCAGTGGTTCAAGAAGGCAGCTCACCAACACCTTCTCTAGGGTAATTAGGGATCAGCAATAAATGCTGGCCTAGCCAGCGAAGTGCACATCCCATGAACGAATAGAGAAAGGATTGATCTTGATCACTCTCTCTCCCTCCTCTCTATCTCCCTCTGTGTCTGTTTGTCTGTCCCTCTCCCTCTCTCTATGTCGCTATCTCTAACCCTCCCTCTCTGTCTCCACCTCTTTGCCTGTCAACCCTCTTGCTCTGCCCTCTCTCTCTCTCAGCCCCATTATTTCTCTCTCTATTCTCCCCCTCTCTTTCTCTCCCTCTCTATCTCACCTCTAACTCTCTGGCCTCTCTCTTTCTCCCCTTTCCTTCGCTCCCTTCTGTCACTCAAACCTTTCTCTCTCTCCCCTTCTCACTCTGCCCCCTGTCTCTCCCCACTCTCTGTACCCAAGTTCTTTCTCTCCAAGCCTCCCCTCTCTCCCCACTCTCTCTCTTTGCACCCCCCTCCCCCTCCACCACCAACGATCTTTTTTGAGAACTGGGCCTTGTAGAAAAAAATTGCTTTTCAAAAAAATTGGACCGCGCTGGAAAACCCTGAAGTTGTCCAAAGTTTGGAAGCGCCGTTCCTGCTCACACCACCTGCCACCTGTCAGCTGTGAAATTGACAGTGCAATTGTTTTGTTGTTGTTGTTTTTACAGCCATTCTGGTCGGAAAAAAAAGTCAATGGGAAATTTCTCGCCCCTGAAATTATCAGTCATGGACGTCAAAATATTTTACACTGGTGTCCATGCATGGACATGTTGCTGACGCCTATTTCAGCTAATCCAGCTGTCTGTCACCACTTGCCTGCCATCACTCTGCACTTCAGTGTGTGTGACCATACCCTCGCACGCCCACCAGTGTATTGTGGGTCATTCAGCTGTTGTTCACCTCTTGCCCTTTTGGAATAAATATTCCATTCATTGACTGGAAACACTGGGCCACGCCTCAGGGCTGCTGTAAGTTGTTTTGTTTACTCATTAATTGAAAAAAAATGATGTAACCATATATTTCACTGCGTTCTTGACCTGCTGTCTGAACTTGGACTGAGTCGCTCCATAAATAAATGTGTTTGTGCAACAACTTAAATTTCGCAGCATCCATCCGACTTGTTTAAATATATATTCAGAATCGTTGTAATCCCTGGGATTTATTCCTGTAATGTTATAATATAAGAATTCAATAACATAGACCAACCACAGAAGTATGAAACTGCCGGATATGGTGAAGAGTAAAATCACAGATTTCCTTCTGCTCTCCATCTCTGGGTCACTGCGATTCTCTCCCTTGCTCTGACTCCTTAGTCCCTTACGGACTCGACTGGCCACTAAAATGTGCCTTACTGTCAGGGCGTTGAGCAATAGAATTAAAGCGAATGGGAGCAATGGTGTTAAAATTGTATCAAAACAGTCAAATCCCACCCATCCAGGCTCAGTATAATAGCTTGGAATTGGATAACACAACCACGCTGCATTGTCTATTATCTCTACAGGTTCATATGCAAAGTAGAAGGGGACGTTTTTTAAGCAGAGCAGAATGCAGGTTGCTGCCAGAACCACAGCCGCAGTTTTCTCAGTGCAATATCTTGTTTTCAGCTTCTGGCAACAAATGACCACAAATCGGTCAAAGGTGAAGGTGACGGTGAACCAGACAGAACAGTCTGTGGCTGCACGGAGCAGGGCAATGTCAACATTACATACAGGGGGGATGTTTAGGAAATAATAATAACAAATCCTGAACAGTATAACCTGAGTGATAATGGACAGCAGATCCACAGTTGCCATGCCCACGAGGTAGTACGTGGTGCAGGTGGAGAGGCCACACTTTCCCCGGGACAGGATCACAATCGCCAGTAAATTAGCTGCAAGAGAGGGAGGAGAAAAGAAACTGTAAATTACTGATCAAACATTCCCCTTGTCTGACCCAAACAGTAAGGGCAGAATTTTAGCACGAGAAACAAGTCTGTTGGGGGGCATACAGAAAGTAAAATTTTAAAATCTCATTCCAGATCCCAACACGCCTCCGACCCGCTCACTTCCGGGTTTAACGCAATCGGGACAGGGTGCTCTAAGGAGGTGGGTTGGCAATTTAAATATTTCAAAAATTGTTACAGCACAGAAGGAGGCTATTCAGCAAATTGTGTCTGCACCAGATCTCCGAATGAGCAATTCACTTAGTGCCACTCCCCAGCCTTCTCTGTGCATTCTTCCTCTTCAGGTAAATATCTAATACCCTTTGAGTGCCTCGATTAAACTGCCTCCATCACACTCTCTGGTACTGTATTCCATATCTTAACCACTCTCTGCGTGGAAAAGTTTTCCTCATTTTGCCATTTCTTCCTTTGCCAATTAATTTAAATCTGTGCCTTCTCGTTCTCGATCCTTTCATGAGTGGGAACAGTTTCTCTCTATCTACTGGACTAGATTTTACCTTAGGCAGGCCGGAGTTCACCACCAACACAACGGTCGGTGGAGAACCCGCTTCCACCTAGCCCAGGGATCTGTCCGGCATTGAGTCCCTGGCTTTAACTGTCCTGAGGTGGGACTTCGACCCCCTGGATTGAAGAGGTCCCACCTCAGTGAGTTGCCGGCCAATCAGCGGGCTGGCAGCTCTTAGTCCCAGCAGCGCCAGCGGGATTGGTTGCGACTGCTAGGACTGCAGTCCAGCTGACGCCATGGAGCCTGGAGGGAAGGTAAGTTGGGCTTGCCTCACCAGTGGGATTGCTGAGGCTGGAGTGGTGGCTTGGGGGGAGGGAGCACCTTGGGTCCCTGGGTTGGGAGACGGGGGTGGCCCTCAATTGGGCACCCTGTGCCCGACTGCCATGCCCCACCCCGGGGTGTGGATAGGTCGGCATCTATTGCTTTCACTTTCCCAGCATGCCTGCTTGCCATGGTTAAAGTACCCGTGGAGGCAAGCGAGGGCCCTTACGTGGCCATTAAGTGGCCACTTAAGGGCCCTGATTGGCCTTGAGCGGGCGGGCCATTCCCACCCACTCCCCTGCCTGATGCCGCAAACTTGACCGGAGGCGGGAGCGGGGCGAGTCGGCCTCCCGGAGCCTCCCGCTCAATTTTACACCACCCCCACGCCACCATCCGGCCTGCTGGGGTGGTGTAAAATTCTGCCCACTGTGTCCATATCCTTCATGATTTTGAACACCTCTACCAAATTTCCTCTCAGCTTTCTCTCCACCAAGGGAAACACTCTCAACTTCTTCTATACCTCTTCGTACATGAAGCTCCTCATCATTGGAGCCATTCTCGTGAGCCTTTTCTGCACTCTCCCCAATGCCTTTGCATCTCTCCTCAAATGTACTGCCCAGAACTGGATGCAGTACACAGCTGAGGCCGAACTAGTGTCTTATACAAGTTCAACATAACCTCCTTCCTCTTGTACTCTATGTGCCTATTAATAAAGCCTAGAATACTGTATGCTTTATTTACCATGCTCTCAACCTGTCCTGCCACCTTCAATGATTTATGCACATATATACCTAGGTCCCTCTGTTCCTGCACACCCTTAAGACTTGCACCCTTTATTTTATAATGCCTGCCCATGTTCTTCCTACCAAATTGAATCATTTCACATTTTCTGCATTGAACTTCATCTGCCACTTGTCCCTCCATTCCACTAATTTGTCCATGTCCTTTTGAAGCTCTATAATATCGTCCTCATCGTTCACAATGCTTCCATGCTTGTATCATCCGCAAATTTTGAAATTATGCCCTGTGCATCGAGCTGTAATATATATCAAGACGAGAAAGGGTCCCAACATTTGGGAACTTCACTGCATACCTATCTCCAGCCCGAACAACATCCTTTAACCACTACTCTCTGTTTCCTGTCACTCAGCCGATTGAGTATCCAGGTTGTTACTGTTCCTTTTATTCCATGAGGTATGACTTTGCTCACAAGTCTGTTGTGTGGCACTGTATCAAATGGCTTTTGAAAGTCCAAGTACACCACATCAGCAACATTGCCCTCATAAACCCTCTCGGTTACCCTTCAAAAACTCTAGCAAGTTATTGAAACATGATTTTCCCTATACAAGCACATGCTGGCCTTCTTTAATTAATTTGTATTTATCAATGTTTCTATTAATTATTATTCCTAGAAGTTTCCCCAACACTGAAGTTAAACTGACCGGCCTGCAGTTGCTGGGCTTATCTTTATACCCTTTTTTGAACAAGGGTGTTGCATTTGCAATTCTCCAGGCCTCTGGCACCACCCCTGAGTCTATGAAGAGTGGAAAATGATGGCCATGCCTCCACAATTACCACTCTCACTTCCCTCAATCTTCTTGGATGAACATCCTCTGGTCTTGGTGCTTTATCAACTTTATGTATAGGCAGTCTATCTAATAGCGCCTCCTTATCAATTTTAAATGCTTCTACTGTCTATTGTACCTATTCTTTCACCATGGGCTGTGTAGCGTCTTATGTCTTGCTAAGGATAGATGCAAAGCATTCATTTAATATCTCATCTGCTGCCCCTGCCTCCACGCATAAATTCCCCTTTTGGTCCCGAATCAGTCCTATTCCACCTTTTACCATCCTTTACCTATTTATATGCCTATAGAAGACTTTGGGATTCCGTTTCATATTAGCTAATAGTCTCTTTTCATACACTCTCTGTGCTTCTCTTACTTGCGTTTTCACTTCCCCTCTGAACATTCAGTATTCATCCTGGTTCTCCACTGTATTATCTACCTGACATCTATCAGAAGCACACATTTTCTTCTTCATCTTCATCTTATCTTTATGTCATCCAAGGAACTCTGGATTTGTTGCCCTACCTTTCCCGTTACAGGGATTATATCATGACTGTGACTAAACTATTTCTTATTTGAAGGTAGCTCATTTTTCAGCTACTGTTTCTCCTGACAAACTTTGATCCCAATTTATTCACCCAGATCCATTGTTACTTCATGAGGTTGGCTTTCCCCCAGTTAATTATTCTTACTCTATATTGTTCTTTCTACTTTCCCATGGCCAACCGAATCTCTATGATACGATGATCCCTATCCCCTAAATGTTCTGGTGATATTTGATCCACTTGGCCCACTTCATTGACAAGACCCAGGTCCAGTAGTGCCTCCTTTCGCGTTGTCCTGGAAAAGCACAGCTATGGAAAAAAAATGAATGCACTCAATGAACTCCAGCCTCTCTCCACCCTAACACCATTGCTATACAGTCTATATTTGGATAATTAAAGTCGAGTCGCTTTATACAGGCTCCAGAAGCTGGCTGAGCGTGTCTACTCTGAGGCACAGTGTGGCTTTCGAGCAGAGAGATCCACCATTGACATGCTGTTCTCCCTTTGCCAGCTACAGGGGAAATGCTGCGAACAACAGATGCCCCTCTATGTTGCTTTCATTGATCTCACCAAAGCCTTTGACCTCGTCAGCAGACGTGGTCTCTTCAGACTACTAGAAAAGATTGGATGTCCACCAAAGCTACTAAGTATCATCATCTCATTCCATGACAATATGAAAGGCACAATTCAGCATAGCGGCGCCTCATTATACCCCTCTCATTTCCTGAGTAGCGTGAAACAGGGCTGTGTTCTCACACCTACACTGATTGGGATCTTCTTCTCCCTGCTGCTCTCACATGTGTTCACGTCTTCAGAAGAAGGAATGCTCCTCCACACAAGATCAGGTGGCAGGTTCAACCTTGCCCATCTCAGAGCGAAGACCAAAGTACGGAAAGTCCTCATCAGGGAACTCCTCTTTGCTGACGATGCTGCATTAACATCTCACACTGAAGAGTGTCTGCAGAGACTCATCGACAGGATTGTGGCTGCCTGCAATGAACTTGGCCGAACCATCAGCCTCAAGAAAACGAACATCATGGGACAGGACGTCAGAAATGTCCCATCCATCAATATCAGCGACCACGCTCTAGAAGTGGTTCAGGAGTTCACCTACCTAGGCTCAACTATCACCAGTAGCCTGTCTCCCGATGCAGAGATCAACAAGCACATGGGAAAGGCTTCCACTGCAATGGCTAGACTGGCCAAGAGAGTGTGGGAAAATGTCGCACTGATACGGAACACAAAAGTCTGAGTGTATCAAGCCTGTGTCCTCGGTACCTTGCTCTACCACAGCGAGGCCTGGACAACGTATGTCAGCCAAGAGTGATGTCTCAATTCATTCCATCTTCACTGTCTCCGGAGAATCCTTGGCATCGGGTGACAGGACCGTATCTCCAACACAGAAGTCCTCGAGGCGGCCAACATCCCCAGCATATACACCCTACTGAGCCAGCGGTGCTTGGGATGGCTTGGCCATGTGAGCCGCATGGAACATGGCAGGATGCCCAAGGATGCATTGTACAGCGAGCTCGTCACTGATATCAGACCAACCGGCCGTCCATGTCTCCGCTTTAAAGACATCTGCAAATAAATAAATGTGACATGACGTCCTGTGACATTGATCACAAGTTGTGAGAGTCAGTTGCCAGTGATCGCCAGAGCTGGCGGACAGCCATAAAGGTGGGGCTAAAGAGTGGCGAGCTGAAGAGACTTAGAACTTGGTTGGAAAAAAGACAGAAGTGCAAGGGGAGAACCATCTGTGTAACAGCTCTGAGAGACAATTTTATGTGCAGCACCTGTGGAAGAGTCTGTCACTCTAGAATTGGCCTTTTTAGCCACTCCATGCGCTGCTTCACAAACCACTGACCACCTCCAGGCGCTTACCCGTTGTCTCTCGAGACAAGGAGGCCAAAGAAGAAGAAGTAGTAGAAAAGTCCTCCATTATAACTAACATATAACGCTTGAATCTCTCTGTAATTTCGTTTCAGATTTGCTCCTCTACATCCTTTCCACTAGGTGGTGAACTATAGACTACACCAAACAATGTAATTGCATCTTTTTGTTCTTTAATGAGGCTGGAAGTCCCTGATTTCATCTGTTTTACAGGTTTAACTCTGGCTGGACAGGTTTCCGCATTGGACCACACGCCACATACAAAGACACGTGGGATTGGCGATTGGAACCATCCCCACCTCTGGAATCAGACACGCACCCTGGAATGTACTACCCAGGGATCAGACTGTCCTCGGGATTGGACCTGTCCCCACCTTGGGATTGTACCCCACCATTCCCGGGAAAGGATACCACGACCCCCGGGAAAGAACAGCGCCACTGCTGGATTTGGACCAGACTCCAATGGTTCAGATGTCAAAACCCTCGGGACTGTACCTCACCACCCCCAGGATCAGACCCTTCCCCTCTGGCTGGGATCCCCTCTCCCTGGATCAGATCACCCTCTTGGGTTCAGAAACACTGAAAATCAGCTTTGTCCATCCTGTATAGGATCAGACACTCACCCCAGTAGCTGTGGGAGTCAGTGGGATTATGGAAGATATTGGTGGACAGCTAATCGCCTGAAATGGAGGTAGAAAAGTCGAGGAATGGAAGGACAGTGTCAGAGACGGACCATCTGAAGACAAGGAAGGGGTGTGAATTGGAATCAAAATTGCTGAAATTTTCAGGTTCAAGGCAAAAGAAGTAAATGGCGCAAGCACATTTGGCATGGTATCGGGAAACATATGTGAAGGAGAGGATCTGAGTAGGATGGAACAAAGAACGGCCCACGTATCCTACACAAAGGCAGCATAGATAGGACCCATGCAGGCTCGCCTAGTGACACCATTTGAGTGTAGAATATCCCAATGTTTACAGCCGAGGTCCACACACTTAGACATTACAACAGGGTCCCTGCACAGGATCAGGAACCTGTGAGGGCTTTCATTCCCAGAACAGAGCTGGTGAGGAAGAGAGGTGTTCCACTGGGAACGGTGAGAGAATGAAACAAAACAAATCAATTCCAAATGGGACACTCGGAATGTACCAGCAGGAGATTGTGGAGGGAAACCGGCCGGGAAACGGTCTCATGGTGATTTTTCAGGCAAATCCCATCCATCATGAGGCTTCAGACAGCTCGGGTTTACGCAATTTTGGAGTTAACAGGGGCAGAACATCATGGGAAGAAGTGCAAATGAAATTCTGGAGCACAGCTCCAAGCTCGGAAGGCAGGAAGTCTCGTGTTTTGTGGGACAGTCGGGGCAGAATGGCCCAGTGGTTAAGAATTCAGAGCCTGAAGAAGGGAAAGAGATCTCTGAGAGGAGGAAGGAAACTGTCAAATAATAGTGAATGCATTCAATAAAAGCTTCAAAGTGGGAAGATATTTGTGAATGCAATCAAAGGGAAGAAAAATTCTCCAGTTTGGATAGATTTCATCTACATATACCAAGCATATAGGGAAGAAGTAGCAGATGCCCCATTATGTGTTCATTAATAATCATCAGAGAAGGGAATACTGCCAGAGCACTGATGCACAGCTAATGTGAATCTTTTATTTAAAACAGAAAGTAGAACCAATCCAAGGAACTATAGACCAGTTAGCATAACGTCAGTGGCAGGAAATATAATGTAATCCGCATTTAAAGATGCAACAGAAAAACAGGGAGTAAGGGTTAAAGGTATTTACTCCTATTGGCGGAAGGTGGGACGTGGTGTTGCACAAATATCGGCACCGGGAACAACGCCTTTCACTATTTGTAAAAAGATATGGACTTGGAAAGCAGAAGCATATTTTCAAAATTTGCAGGCAAATCCAAATTGAGAGCACAGTTTGTACTGACGAATAATGCACCAAAATATCTCAATATCTTATTCATAATAATTAATAAACTTGCACAATGGGCATTACAGTGGCAAATTAATGTTACTATAGCTAAGAGTGTGGTGCAAAATTTTCGTTAGAGTAATAGGTTTCTCAAATGCACTTGGAAAATAAGTGTCTGAATAGGATGGAAGTGAAAAGGGGTCAGGGATGCAGATTCTTAAATCATTAAAAGTAACAACACGAGTTAACAGGGCCAATCATACAACGCGACATGAAATCGTGTGACATTGATCACAAGTCGTGGGAGTCAGTTGCCAGCATTCGCCAGAGCTGGCGGGCAGCCATAAAGACAGGGCTAAATTGTGGCGAGTCGAAGAGACTTAGTAGTTGGCAGGAAAAAAGACAGAGGCGCAAGGGGAGAGCCAACTGCGCAACAGCCCCAACAAACAAATTTCTCTGCAGCACCTGTGGAAGAGCCTGTCACTCCAGAATTGGCCTTTATAGCCACTCCAGGCGCTGCTTCACAAACCACTGACCACCTCCAGGCGCGTATCCATTGTCTCTCGAGATAAGGAGGCCCAAAAGAAAGATCATACAAAGTGCTAGAGTTCATTTTTTGTGGAATGGAATTGAAAAAGCAAAAATCTGATGTTGAACTAATATAGAAACTTGGTTATACAATACTTGGTTATACATACACTGGACAAGTATTTAACCCGGGATGATACCAGAACTGAGAGAAGTTTACTATTTATTTCATCATTAACTATTTACTGATGTTATTATATAGAGTCCGCAGTTTGATCTCTGGATTATGAAAAGCCAAAAGGTACGTTCTGCAGTTATAGGTGTCTCTCACCATAGGCACACACCTCACTGAGCACAGAGCAGGGATTGGTACAGGTTACATATGTGAAGACTCTGAATCATAGAGAAGAACCGATCTGACAAATCTTAATCAGTGAGTAAAGTGGACGATTCAATAACTACACCAATATTCATCCTGTGTTATAGCAAAATAGTAAAATTCACCACTCATGACCCATAGATTGTCAGAACCATGTTGGGTGGAAGGGATTAATCAGCTCTAACAGAACTAAAGTGCTTACAATAACTACATTCAGAGTAACAATAATTCAAAGGATCATAATAATGTAACAGTGCTGTCCTCTTGTGTAACTGTCAGAAAATAGTTACCATCTGTTTCTATAGGAGCAGTTCAATGGGAAACAGAGTAATATCAAAACATTTCAGTATATACACTTATTAACAATCATCACTAAAAGTCTTCCCACTTGGCAATCAGTTACATTTGTTAAACGCAGAGGGAGTTCCATGGAATGGAGGCATTAGTCATCTGAGACATTGATTTCAAAATAGAACCAGATGGGACAATTGGACTCCGTACAAAACTACGATGACATATCCTTGCAGCAATACATGACCACTGGGGTCAGGTGTTCTACTCTGTTTAGTAACCCACACTTAGTGCTATTCTGCAGTGACAGACGCTGTTAGTAATACGGGGCCACTGGGATCAGGTGTTCCATTCTGGTTAGTGACCCACATTCATTACAATTCTACAGCGACAGATACTCCCAGTAATATGTGATTTCGAAGGTTATATTTCCAATCCGGTTAGCGACCCATGCTCAGTGCAATTTTACAGTGACAAATACTCCCAGTAACACACGATCACTGAGGTTATGTTTCCAATCTGGTTAGTGACCAATCTCAGCACAATTTTGCATTGACGGGTGCTCCCAGTAATACTTGGTCACTGTGGTCATGTGTTCTACTACAGTTAGTGACCCACACTCAGTACATTTCTACAGTGACAGATATTCCTAGCAATACATGGTCACTGGGATCAGTTGTTCCACTCCTGTTTGTGACCCATATTCAGTATGATTACGTTAACTGATACCTCATTAATACCGTCTCTGAGAGTTGTTTTCACTGAGGTCTAATTCCACATGACACGATATTCCACCAACTGCAATAAAACGTGTTAATTCAGAGAGCGTCTCAGCACAAAGAGAGGGCTGTAATAGGTTGAGGAAATAGAAGAAAACCATGCAGATGCTGCAGAATATTTTTCGTAATGAAATGAGTTCACTGATCAGGTTTCTGTTTAACGGTGAGCACAAGATCACCATGTAACATTGTCATTCACAGATTAAAACTGGAATCCATCTCACACACAGATTTACACAACTTCAACGGTTATAGTAACTTACCAGGGACACCAATGACGGCAAGGGTCATGTGATATATTTTATCAATATTGTAAAATATTTGAATCATTTTCTATCTGAAGTGAGCTGTCCCTTCGTGCAGCAGGTAATCTCTCCCTCTCTCTCTGATTAATCTTCGATATGATACATTCCCAGAGCCTGCAATTTATACCTTGTAGGATCGTCCCAGGGCTATTGATGTTGCCACATTGTTCAAGCCCTTTTAAAAAAAAAAATGAACAAACAGATTATGACGTCTGTGTTGTGATATAATATATTTATTTCTAAGACTGAATTGGGAAAATACTGGACAGTTCAGATCACATTAATTGACTAAATAAAATTAGGAGCAGTATTCTCCCAGCAACGAGGTTGTTCTTTCAAACACCATCAGTCCAATTTCTCCATCTCATTTTGTTTCAGTGTTGTTGTTCGCTCGATTTGTGGTTTGGGTGGTGAAGAGTAGATTGCGACCATTGAGCATCTGGGCCTTGAGCTGCAGGCTTTCATTGTAAAGCATGGAGAAATAGAACTGCAAGCAGTGAAACTCCGGGGACTGCCTCATCATCTCATTGACAAGAGTCTTCAGTTGTTCCTGGGGATGGGGAAGGGAGGCGAATAGGGAGAAGGAGACACTGGACAAGGACAGGATTAACCACAGAGAGAGAGATTATCTGCCCCACACCATGTCTGGCCAAAGAAAGTAAGCACAAGAACACGAGGAGGCCATTCGAGATTTTTACACAGGAACAGGAGGAGGTCATTCAGCTCCTAGAACCATCTCTTCTCCAAGGAGAACAGCCCCATCTTCTCCAATCTAACAACGTAACTGAAGTCCCTCATCACTTACAAATCTTTTCTGCATCGTCTTTGAAGCCTTCTTATCCTTCCTGAAGTGTGCTGTTCAAAAGTGGACTCAATTCTCCAGAAGAGGCCGTAACAGTACTTTATAAAGGTTCATCATAATTTCCTTGCTTTTGTACTCTATACCTATATCTATAAAGCCCAGGATTCCGCATGCCTCGTTAATCACTTTCTCAACCTGCCCCGCCACCTTTAACAATCTAAGCACATTTACCCTTATGTCCCTCTGCTCTTGCACCCCTTTTAAAATTGACTCTCCTCATTCTTCCTACAAAAATGTGTCACTTCACACTTATCTGCAGTTAATATCATCTCCCATTTCTCTGCCCATCCCATTCATCCGTCTATTTCTTCATGACGTGTATCTTTATTCTCCTCACAGTTCACAATATTTCCAGGTTTTGTGCCTTACATAATTTTTTTTAAATGTGCCGTGCACACCCAAGTATGGGTCCTTTATATAGATCAAGAAAAACAGGGGTCCTAACCCCGACCCCTCGGGTACACCAATATACACTTTCCTCCAGTCCAATAAACAATCATTTACAACTGCTCTGTTTCCTGTCACTCAGCTAACTTCGTATCCGTGCTGTTACTGATCCTTTTCTTCCATGGTCTTCAACTTTGCTGATAAGGTTGTTAGTTGGCGCTTTATCAAGTGGCTTTTGGAGGTCCATGTACACCATATAATCTGCATTACCTTCATCAACACTCTCTGTGACCAAATCCAAAAACTTAAGCAAGTTACTTAAACATGATTTTCCCGTAACAAATCCGCCCTGGAGTTCCTTAATGTATCCATATTTGTCCAAGTGATTGGTAATTTTATCTTGGATTATCATTTCTATATATTTTCCACCACTGAGGTTGAACTGACTGCCCTGCAGCTGCTGGGCTTATCTTTACACTGACGAATATAAATAGTAAATTATTAAATTGTTCTCGATAACGACTATATGAAATAGAATGATAAGGTTAGTTGTTAAATTGGAAATGACAACATCGACACGGGAATAACGGCAATAGTAATTGGTTAAATAGGTCTTAAAAACAAATACACAATGGTTTATAGGTTGCTGAGGAAAAATGGTAATCCCGAGGATTGGGAGCAATTTAGAATCCAGCAAAGGATGACCAAGAAACTGCTGAAGAAAGGGAAAAGAGAATATGAATGCAAGCTAGCAAGAAACATATAGGCGGGACTGTAAATGTTTCCTCACGTATGTGAAAAAAAATAATGAACAAGGACAAACGTGCGTCCATTGCAGGTGAAGACAGGCGAATTTATAATAAAGAATAGCAAAATGGTGGAGAACCTAAACAATTACTTTGTTTCTATATTCATGGAGGAAGACACAGAAAATCTCCCAGAAATACTAGGGAACCAAGGTACTTGTGAAATGAGGAATTTAAAGAAATTAGTATTAATAAATAGGTAGTACTCGAAACATTAACTGGATTGAAGCATAATAAATCCCCTGGACCAGATGAGTAACATCCCAAAGTATTGAAGGGGGTGGCTGCAGAAATAATGGATGCATTGTTGGTTATCTTTCCAAATGCGATAGATTCTGGAATGGTTCCTGAAGACTGTAAAATAGCAAATGTAACCCCACTATTTAAGAATGGAGCGAAAGAGAAAACAGGGAACTACAGACCTGTTAGTCTGACGTCAGTAGCAGGGAAAATGTTAGAATCTATTACAAAGGATGTAATAACTAGACACTTAAAACATCGTGATATGATTGGGCAGAGTCAACGTGGATTTATCAAAGGGAAATCATGTTTGACAAACTTGGTGATTTTTTTTTTTGTTGCTGTTACTTGCGGCAAAGATAAATGAGAACTAGGAGATTTGGTGTATTTGGATTTTCAGAAAGTTTTTGATAAGGTCCCATGCAGGAGGTTAATAAACCAAATTCGAGCACATGGGATTGGGGTAATATACTGATATGGATCGAGAATTGGTTAACAGACAGAAAGCAAAGTGCAGGAATAAACGGGTCATTCTCAGGATGGCAGGCTGCTACTAGAGGGGTACTGCAAAGATCAGTGCTTGGACCACTGCTGTGCGCAATCTAAATAAATAATTTGGATGTGGAGAACAAATCTAATTTTTCTAAATTTACTGATAACACAACTAACTTACCATCTCAATTTTAAATGAATGCCACTTATTCCCCTATGTGTGCTGCTTGATTGTTCGATGTTATAATTAACTTTAACCCTCCTAACCTGTGTATTAGTTATCGTGCCCAATTGAATAATTTAGTGCAGCTATGCACTGCATGTAATGCTCGTCTGTAGTTACCCTGGTATTGGTTATATTGCCTGATCAAACAATGCGCTGCAACATAATTTCCCTGTGTGTTGATATCAAACTCAATTTAACATTTAATTGTAACTTCATACCCTGTGTATTAGTTATCAGGTACAATTTCACAATTAAGTGTAACTTTATTCCCGTATGTATTGGTTATTAAGTCCAATTCAACAATTAACTCGAACCTTATTCCCAGCTGTATTTTATCAAATGCATTGCAAAAATTAACTGTAACGTTTTCTGCTGTTTACTAGCTACCATGTCCAATTTTACAATTAACAGTAACTTTATCCAGCGTTTATGCAGAATTATCAAGCAACAGTGGCTTTATTCCACTGCGTATCAGTTATCCAACCCAATTTGGCAATCACCTATCTTTATTCTCCTGTTGTATTGTTACCAAGCCCAATGCAGCAATGAGCTCCAGTGTGATGTCATGTACATTTATTATCAGGACCAATTTAACAATTAAGTTCTCATTTATTATCTTGCATGTTGCTTATCGTGTCTAAACTATTAAACGGCAACTTTAGTCTGCTGTGTGTTGTTACCAAGCCCAATTTAACAATTATCTGTAACTTTATTCTCATGTGAATTAGTTTTCATGTCTAATTAAATAATTAAGTGACTCATTTCACTGTGTGTTGCTCATCAAGCCTAATTCAACAACTAAATGTAGCATTTATCAGTTATCAAGACTAATTTAAACATTTAATGTAACTTTTTTCCCACGTCTCTCTCCATCATGTCTAATAGTGATATTAATTGTAATTTTATGCAGCAGTGTATTGTTTACCATTACAAATTTAAATAACGCTAACTGCCACCACCATCCCCCCAACCCCCCCATCCATCCCCCCCAACACCCCCACTCCCCACCTCATCCATCCCCCCACCCCCACTCCCCCCCATCCATTCTCCCACCCTCCCCATCCATCCCCCCCCCCCATCCATCCCCCCACCCCCGCTCCCATCAGTAAAAACATAGCGGTAAAAAAATGAAATAACATGTTCTTTATCTGAATGCATGAAGCATTCAAAATAAGGTAGATGAATTAGTGGCATAAATAGAAATAAATGGTTTGGATCTAAGCGTCACTAAACAGACATTGTTACACGACAGACAAGGTTGAGAAATAAATATTCCAGGTTACACAATATTTCAAAAAGACAGGCAGAACCACAAAACCCCGATAGTAACGGATGATATAAGGGCATTAGTGAAGAAAGGACCTGGGCGCTGAAGATCATGTAGTAAAATCATTTCGGTTGGAGATTCGGAATAGAAAGAGTCAGAAAACGCTAGCAGAAGCAGTTGTGGGGGCTGGACAAACCGAAAGAGATAGGGAGTGTTGCAGTGGTGGAGGATTTTACAGTGCGAAGAAAGGTTGAAGGGGTTGGAGGAGGCGACAGAAATAGGGAGGGTTGTAGAATTGGAGGAGATTTCCGAGACAGAGGGGTTCTAGAGCTGGAGCAGGATACATGGATAGCATTGTAGGGGCCAGAGGAGGTTACACAGATAGGGAGGCTTGTTGGAATGGAGGACGTTACAGAGATGGGGAGGATTTAGGGTTTGGAGGAGGTGACAGAGATAGGGAGGATTTAGGGTCTGGAGGAGGTTACAGAGGTAGGCAGGGTTATCGGAATGGAGTAGGTTACAGAGATAGGGAGGATTGTTGGAATGGAGGAGGTTACAGAAGTAGGGCAGTTATAGGGTGTGGATGAGTTTATAGATAGAGGGAGTTTTGTAGGAATGGAGAGGTTACGGAGCTCTGGCTGATTGCAGAACTGGATAACCTTACAGCATAGGGAGAGGAGTGAGGGCCATGGAGAGGTTTAAAAACAGCCAGGAGAATTTTGAAAACCCAGTGTTGTTTGTCCAGGAGCTAATGTTGATCAGCGAGCACAGCAGGTGACAAGTGAACTGGACTTGCTGCGAGTTAGGAGAGGAGACAGTTTGAATAATACTTTGTACGTTAAATAATGTCCCTGTCCACTGCACTGGTGAACGGCCTGAATACGGCCATTGCAGGAGGCGGCATTGTGCTTTATGTTGTGTCGATATTTTTCACGCCCCACCGATGATCGCATTTATCACATGGTCGGGCATCTCGCAGGGAAAGTGTCAGAGAAATGATGAACTCAGAGTTTCACAGGGAAAGTGTCAGAGAAATGATGAACCCAGAGCTTCGCAGGGAAAGTGTCAGAGAAATGATGAACCCAGAATTTCACAGGGAAAGGGTGAGAGAAATGATGAACCCAGAGCTTCACAGAGAAAGTGTCAGAGAAATGATGAACCCAGAGCTTCACAGAGAAAGTGTCAGAGAAATGATGAACCCAGAGCTTCGCAGGGAAAGTGTCAGAGAAATGATGAACCCAGAATTTCACAGGGAAAGGGTGAGAGAAATGGTGAACCCAGAGTTTTACAGGGAAAGTGTCAGAGAAATGATGAACCCAGAATTTCACAGGGAAAGGGTGAGAGAAATGATGAACACAGAGTTTTACAGGGAAAGTGTCAGAGAAATGATGAACCCAGAGCTTCACAGAGAAAGTGTCAGAGAAATGATGAACCCAGAGCTTCGCAGGGAAAGTGTCAGAGAAATGATGAACCCAGAGCTTCGCAGGGAAAGTGTCAGAGAAATGATGAACCCAGAGCTTCTCAGGAAAAGTGTCAGAGAAATGATGAACCCAGAATTTCACTGGGAAAGGGTGAGAGAAATGATGAACCCAGAGTTTTACAGGGAAAGTGTCAGAGAAATGATGAACCCAGAGCTGGTTCACTTGCTGCTCACACTGGCCGACATACTCTGCCCCTCGCTCCCGTGCTTTTATAACCTGTCTTCACTCCGCCATTTTCACAGGGCACTAACCCGCTTAAAACAAACAGTTTAGAAACAGAGGAACATAGAAAGAGTTACGGTATAGAAGGATGCAATTCGGCCCATCATATCTGTGCTGGCCATAAAGGATCTATACAGCCGAATCCCACCTTCCAGCTTTGTTCTGTAGCCCTTCAGCTTGCCATAGCTGAAGTGCGCTTCCTCGCATTTTTCCTTTTAATGTGATGAGGGTGTTTGCCTCGATCACTCTTTCAGTCAGTGAATTCCAGACCCCTACCACCATTGTATAGGATTAGGGACCAAGGTCTGGAAAGTGAAATTAGGCTGGATAGCCCTTTTTCAGCCGGAAATTGCATGATGGGACGAATGGCTTGCTTCTTGTTGCGTAATATTCAATTATTCTATGCTATCTAGATTGATGTACTGTGTAAGTTTGAGGAGCTACATTACCTTAAGGTATTGTGTTAGGATGAAGCATTTTCTTGAGATACTGCATGAAATGGAGGTGTTGCATTAATTTGAGGTGCTGCATTAGTATGAGAGATGTGTTAGTTTCATGCGACTTTCATTGTGAGGTGATGTATTAGATTGTGGTGCTGTGACAGTCGGATGCATCATTTGAAAGTTTTGTGTTAGTCAGAAGGTCTGTATGGGTTGGAGAGGTTGTATTGTTCGGTGTGGCTGCATCGCTCAAAGCAGCTATATCACTCGAAGGGGCTGATTTGAGTTTTTCCCACCAGTTTAAATCATTATATTATGTTGAGGTGCTGCATTAGTTTGTGGTGTTAAGTTAGTAGCAGATGCTGTATTGGTTGAATTCTGCAATGCAAAGTCGCAAATAACACACGTCAATCATTTAACTGAATTTCCAATGATAGTGAGGACAACCACAGTCGTGCAGCCCTGGGTGAGGCACGAGAGCATTTGGAGTTTAATTACTGAACGGTCACCGTCGAGTGAAGGACACCATTGAAACAACATGAGAACTGGGGATGGGACTAATGGTGTTTGAAAGAACAACCACAGTGCTGGGGGAATACAACTTCTAACTTTCATTAGTTAATTCATGAGTTCACAATTGTCCAGTCCTGGGAGTTTTCCAACTCAATGTAAGAAAAGAAAATATTTTCTATCACAACGTGGACTGAACTCGATGTCGTAATCTGTTTGTTCAAATTTTTAAAAGTAAAATAATTTGAATGATGTTGCAACATCAATATACCCGTAGAGATCACACAATAACTAAAATACATGCTCTGAGAATAAATTTCCTCAGAGTTTAACACTGCCTGCAGCACAAAGGGACAGATCATGTCATGTAGAATATACGTGAAACATTATACAGTATCAGGAAAACATATTCCCTAATCCTTGCCGTCATTGGTGCACCTGGAAAGTGCCTATAACCATTGAAGTTGTGTAAACCTGTGTGTGACCTGGTCTCTGGTTTTACACTGTGACTGATATTGGTGCATGTTGATCTGGTGGTCACCGTAAAACAGACACTGGAACATTTGGTAACTCAAATATCCTGAATTATCTCTGCAGTTTTATTTCATTGCCTCAACTGAAATAAAAAAAATATTGAAATACTGAATTATTAAGGTATTGTCTTTAGTGGAACACCGTGTACAGTTTAATTCAGATCTCAGTGACGGCTACTCTCTCAAGGAAGAAATTTGCGGCAGTATCAGTCAATGTAAAATTATACTGAATGTGGGTCATTAACTGGAGTGGAATACCCGACCCCAGTAACCATGTATTCCTGGCAGTATCTGTCACTATAGAAGTGTACTGACTGTGGGTCACAGCCGATATGAAACACCTGATCCCAGTGGCCATGTATCTCTGGGAGCATCTGTCACTGGAGAATTGTACTGAGTGAATTGTACTAACTGGAATGAAACAACCCAGGTCTATTTTAAAATCCTTGTTTCAGGTGACTGGTCTTTCAATTCTATGGAGTTGCCTCTGCATGTTATGAATGTAATTGATTGCATAGTGAAAACATTTAGCTGATAGGGTAGGCGGTGGCGTAGTGGTATTATCACAGCAGGTGGTGGAATTTGAATTAAATTAATCTGGGATTAAAAGATAGTCGAATGATGGCCATGAAACCATTGCCAATTGTTGGAAAAACACATCTGGTTCATTAATGTCCTTTAGGGAAGAAAATCTGCTGTCCTTACCTGGTCTGGCCTACATGTGACTCCAGAGCCACAGCAATGTGATTAACTCTTACATGCCCTCTGAAATGGCCTAGCAAGCCACTCAGTTGTACCTAACTGCTACGAAGTCAATAAAAAGGAATGAAACCAGACGGACTACCCGGCATCGACCGAGGCACCAGAAATGACAACGGCAAACCCAGCCCTGTCGACCCCGCAAAGTCCTCCTTCCTAACATCTGGGGGCTTGTGCCAAAGTTGCAACAGCTGTCCCACAGACTAGTCAATCAACAGCCTGAAATAGTCATACTCACGGAATCGTACCTTACAGACAATGTCCCAGACACTGCAATCACTATACCTGGGTATGTCCTGTCCCACCAGCAGGACAGACTCAGCAGAGGTGGCGTGACAGTCGTCTACAGTAGGGAGGGAGTTGCCCTGGGAGTCCTCAACATCGACTCGAGACCCATGAATTCTCATGGCATCAGGTCAAACATGGGCAAGGTAACCTCCTACTGATTACCACCTACCGCCCTCCCTCAGCTGATGACTCAGTACTCCTCCATGTTCAACACCACTTGGAGGAAGCAGTGAGGGTGGCGAGGGCACAAAATGTACTCTGCGTGGGGACTTTAGTGTCCATCACCAAGAGTAGCTCGATAGCACCACTACTGACCGAGCTGGCCGAGGACGAAAGGACATAGCTGCTAGACTGGGTCTGCAGCAGGTGGTGGGGAAACAAACACGAGGGAAAAACATACTTGACATTGTCCTCACCAATCTGCCTGCCGCAGATGTTTCTGTCCATGTCTCTATTGGTAAGAGTGACCACCGCACAGTCTTTGTGGAGAGAAAGTCGCGCCTTCACATTGAGGATACCGTCCATCGTGTTGTGTGGCACTGTCACTGTGCTAAATGGGATAGATTTCGAACAGATCTAGCAATGCAAAACTGGGCATCCATGAGGCGCTGTGGGCCATCAGAAGCAGCAGAATTGTACTCAACCACAATCTATAACCTCATGGCCCGACATATCCCCCAGTCTACCATTACCATCAAGCCAGGAGACCAGCCCTGGTTCAATGAGGAGTGCAGGAGGGCATGCCAGGAGCAGCACCAGCCATACCTCAAAAGAAGTTGTCAACCTGGTGAAGGTACAACCAAGACTACTTGCATGCCAAACTGCGTAAACAGCATGCAAAAGACAGAGTTAAGCGATCCCATAACCAATGCATTGGATCTCAGCTCTGCAGTCCTGCCACATCCAGTCGTAACTGGTGGTGGACAATTAAACAACTAACCGGAGGAGGTGATTCCACAAATATCCCCATCCTCAATGATGGGGGAGCCCAGCACATCTGTGCAAAAGATAAGGCTGAAACATTTGCAACAATCTTCAGCCAGAAGTGCCGCGTTGATAATCCATCTCGGCGCCACCCCCCTGAACTCCGCAGCACAACTGATGCCAGACATCAGCCAATTCGATTCACTCCACGTGATGTCAGGAAATGACTGAAGGCACTGGATACTGCCAATATCCTGGTAATAGTACTGAAGACCTGTGCTCCAGAACTTGCTGCACCCCTAGCCAAGCTGTTCCAGTACAGCTATAACACTGGCATCTACTCAGCAATGTGGAAATTTGCCCAGGTATGTCCTGTACACAAAAAGCAGGACAAGTCCAACCCGGCCAATTACTGCCCCATCAGTCAACTATCAATCATCAGTAAAGTGATGGAAGGTATCATCAACAGTGCCATCAAGCAACACTTGCATAGCAATAACCTGCTCAGTGATGCTCAGTCTGGGTTCCGCCAGGGCCACTCAGCTCCTGACCTCATTACAGCCTTGGTTCAAACATGGACAGAGGAGCTGAACTCAAGAGGTGAGGTTAGCGTGACTGCCATTGACATCAAGGCAGCATTTGACCGAGTATGGCATCAAGGAGCCCTAGCAAAACTGAGGTCAGTGGGAATCAGGGGGAAAGCTCTCTGCTGGTTGGAGTCATACTTAGTGCAAAGGAAGATGGCTGTGGTTGTTGGAGGTCAATCATCTGAGCTCCAGGACATCACTGCAGGAATTCCTCGGGGTAGTGTCCAAGGCCCAACCATCTTCAGCTGCTTCATCAATGACCTTCCTTCAATCATAAGGTCAGAAGTGGGGATGTTCGCTGATGATTGCACAATGTTCAGCACCATTCGTGACTCATCAGATACTGAAGTAGTCTGTGTAGAAATGCAGCAAGACCTGGACAATATCCAGGCTTGGGCTGATAAGTGGCAAGTAACATTCGCGCCACACAAGTGCCAGGCAATGACCATCTCCAACAAGAGAGAATCTAACCATCTCCCCTTTACATTCAATGGCATTACCACCGCTGAATCCCCCACTATCAACATTCTAGGGGCTACCATTGACCAGAAACTGAACTGGAGTAGACATATAAATACCGTGGGTACAAAAGCAGGTCAGAGGCTAGGAATCCTGAGGCGAGTAACTCACCTCCTTACTCCCCAAAGCCTGTCCACCATCTACAAGGTACAAGTCAGGAGTGTGATGGAATACTCTCCACTTGCCTGGATGGGTGCAGCTGGAACAAGACTCAAGAAGCTCGACACCATCCAGGACAAAGCAGCCCGCTTGATTGGCACGCGATCCACAAACATTCACTCCCTCCACCACCGACGCACAGTGGCAGCAGTGTATACCATCTGCAAGATGCACTGCAGCAACGCACCAAGGTCCTTAGACAGCACCTTCCAAACCCGCGACCTCTACCACCTTGAAGGACAAGAGCAGCAGATGCATGGGAACATCACCACCTGCAAGCTCCCATCCAAGTCACACTACCCTGAGGAACTCCTGCAGTGATGTCCTGAACCAACAACAACAACCATCTTCCTTTGCAATAGGTATGACTCCAACCAGCGGACAATCTTCCCATTGATTCCCATGGACGTCAGTTTTTCTAGGGCTCCTTAATGCCATGCTCACTCAAATGCTGCCCTGGTGTTAGGGCAGTTGCTTTTACCTCACCTCCTGAGTTCAGCTCTTCAGTCGATGTTTCAATCAGGGCTGTAATGAGGTCTGGAGCTGAGTGGCCCTGGCGGAATCCAAACTGAGTGTCACCGAGCAGGTTATGACTGTGCAAGTGCCGTTGATGCCACTGTCACTGACACCTTCCATCACTTTACTGATGTTTGAGAGTAGACTAATTGGGCGGTAATTGGCTGGGTTTGATTTGTCCTGCTTCTTATTCACAGGACATACCTGGGCAATTTTCCATGTTGTAGGGTAGATGCCAGTGTTGTAGCTGGGCTGGAACAGCTTGGCGAGGGGCATAGCAAGTTGTGGAGCACAGGTTTTCAGCACAATTGCCGGAATACTGTCAGGGCCCATAGCCTTTGCAGTATCCAGTGCCTTCAGTCGTTTCGTGATTTCACGTGGAGTGAATCGAATTAGCTCAATTCCGGCATCTGTGATGCTGGGGACTTCAGGAGGAGGCCGAGATGGATCATCAACTCAGCACTTCTAGCTAACGATTGTTGCAAATACTTCAGCCTTAACTTTTGCACTGATGTGCTGGGCTCCCCCATCATTGAGGATGGGGATATTTGTGGAGCCACCTCCTCCAGTAAGTTGTTTAATTGTCCACCACCATTCACAGCTGGATGTGGCAGGACTACAGATCTTAGATCTGATCAGTTGGTTATGGGATCACTTAACTCTGTCTGGCGCATGCTACTGAGGCTGTTTGGCACGCAATTAGTCCTGGGTTGTAGCTTAACCAGGTTGACACCTCATTTTGAGTTATGCCTGGTGCTGCTCCTGGCATGCCCTCCGGCACTCTTCATTGAACCAGGGTTGGTCTCCTGGCTTGATGATAGTGGCAGAATGGAGGATATGCTGGGCCATGAGGTTGTGCTTGAGTACTACCCTGCTGCTGCTGATGGCCCACAATGCCTCATGGAAGCCTAGTTTTGCATTGTTCGATCTGTTTGAAATCTGTTCAACTTAACATGGTGGTAGTGCCACACAACACGATGGAGGGTATCCTTAATGTGAAGGCGGGATTTCGTCTCCACAAGGCTGTCCGGTGGTCAATCCTACCAATACTCTCATGGACAGGTGCCTCTGCGGCAGGCAGATTGGTGAGGATGAAGTCAAGTATGTTTTTCCCTCTTGTTGGTTCCCGCACTGGCTGATGCATACCCAGTCTAGCAGCTATGTCCTTTAGGACTCGGTCAACTCGGTCAGTAGTGGTTCTATCGAGCCACTCTTGATGATGGACATTGAAGTTCCCTACCCAGAGTACATTCTGCACCCTTGCCACCCTCAGTGCTTCCTCCAAGTGATGTTCAACATGGAGGAGCACTGCTTCATCAGCTGAGGGAGGGCTGTTGGTGATAATCAGTCGGCGGTTACCTTGCCCATGTTTGACCTGATGCCATGAGATTTCATGGGGTCCGGAGTCAATGCTGATGACTCCCAGGGCAACTCCATCCCGATTGTATACCACTGTGCCGCTACCTCTGCTGGGTCTTTACTGCCGGTAGGACAGGCCATATCCAGGGATGTTGATGGCGGTGTCTGGGACATTGTCTGTAAGGTATGGTTGAATGAGTATAGATATGTCAGCTGTTGCTTGACTAGTGTGTGGGACAGCTCTCCCAACTTTGGCACAAGACATCAAATGTTAATAAAGAGGAGTTCGGAGGATCGACAGGGCTGGGTTTGCTGTTGTCGTTTCTGGTGCCTAGGTCGATGCCGGCTGGTCCATCTGGTTTCATTCTTTATTGACGTCGTAGCAGTTAGATACAATGGAGTGGCTTGCTAAGCCATTTCGGAGGGCATTTAAGAGTCAACCCCCTTGTTGTGGATCTGGAGTCACATGTAGGTCAGATCAGGTAAGGACAGCAGATTTCCTTCCCTAAAGGGCATTAGTGAACCAGATGAATTTTTACAATAATTGACGGTGGTGTCATGGCCATCATTAGACTCGCTTTTTTGGGGGGTATTTTTTGGATTGGTAGAGCCACAGTTGAAGGGACGCGTGTGGCGTTTGGCTTTTGAGCCTCGGGTTGATCAGAAACATTAAAAGATGGCGAGGAAAGGGTGAAGTTACTCACAATTAATAAACAAAGTGCATTCCCAATGGAAGAATTATGTTTATGTAAGGTTCTCAATAAGGTTTCTGAACACTGTGATGAGATGTCACGGGTTTGTTGAACACGCACTACATACAGTATTTAAACATAGACTTGAAACTTACAAATTTCAGCCATTAATGTTGCTTTTTTACCGATTGAAACGTGTTACTGTTCTGAGCTTTGTATCTTAGGCTTTGAACAAATTTAAATACTTATTACAAGCAGTTCCTTGTCATACATCCCTCTTCATCAACCTAGTGGTGTTTTAAATTAACTTGTACTTCCTTGCTTAACAAGAACGGGCTAAACGATAATATTTCTACAATCTAAAAAGAAGCCAACAAATGAGAACATTATCAAATGTCAGAACAAATCTGATTAACGCATTCCTCATAGCCAATGATCCCTCCCCCACTTATTGGTGTATTGTTTTTCAGGCTAACTTTATCAACATCCGATCAGGGTCATCTATCTATTTAGTTCTACTGGAGGGCACAGATCTCATCCATTTGTTTTTCATACCATTTCATTCTCCAGAGTCATATTAACCATTTAATCTCAGGGTGGGACAGCGTGAATGATCATATTCTGGGCCCGTTCTTCAGGGCATCTTCATCATGCATATCACTTGTTCTTTCATGCTCAATATGTCACTTCTCCAGACACAGCAATATCCCAAAATCAGAAACACGAGATTTCTTATGTAGGCTACAGCTGCACTTTCTGGTTATCTATCTGCTATTAGAGATAGAGATAAGCAAAAGAAAACAATCTTTCACTTTGCTTCGTATCAGTAATGATTCAATTAGTTCCAAGAAAACACTATAAATTAATTGGCTTGAGTGCATTTTCCTGGTTTTCATTTGATTTTGTAATGATATTATATTGAGATATTTTGGTCAGTCGTGTTCAGGTGATTAAGGCCAAGATGTGATGGGGCAGGATCGATAGAGGCTGATTGTTCCATTAGCTGAAAGATCAAGAATTAACGGCCACAGAAAATATAATAATGTAAAAGAATTAGGACAACGGATAAGAGAAACCCCTTTAAACGGTCATGGTTGAGGCAATGAAAGTAACGGTGGTAGAAACAACGTCATTATTAAATATTAAATTGAAAAGACCCATAAATTAAAATATAATGAAGGCATGATGAGGTGGGCTGTTACAATGATTGGAAGTAATTGTTAGTGCCGAATATAATTTCCGCAAATAAAAACAAGAAATGCTGGAACCACTCAGCAGGTCTGGCAGCATCTGTGGAAAGAGAAGCAGAGTTAACGTTTCGGGTCAGTGACCCTTCTTCGGAACTGACAAATATTAGAAAAGTCACAGGTTATAAGCAAGTGAGGTGGGGGTGGGGCAAGAGATAACAAAGGAGGTCTAGATTGGACCAGGCCACATAGCTGACCAAAAGGTCACGGAGCAAAGGCAAACAATATGTTAATGGTGTGTTGAAAGACAAAGCATGAGCACAGATTAGGTGTTAATACACTGAATATTGAACAACAGCAAGTGCAAACCTGAAAAAAAACAGTGGGTAAGCAAACTGAACAAACTAAAATGAAATGAAATAAATGGAAAAAAAAGATTGTAAAAAATGTAAAAAAGAATGTAATAAAAAAGGAAGAAAAAATAACTAAAAATGAAAGTAAAATGGAGAGCTGTCATGCTCTGAAATTATTGAACTCAATGTTCAGTCCGGCAGGCTGACGTGTGCCTAATCGGTAGATGAGATGCTGTTCCTTGAGCTTGCAATTTCCGCAAAGACTGGACAAGCACAACCGTCTATTTCCCAGATAAAACATGAAAACATTTTGATGCCCAGTTGAGATTGAAAGAAATGCTGCCTCAAGGGTCAGAAACTGATCAGGATACAGGCCTGTTTAATTGATGCAGGAGTCAATTGGGGCTTGGGGAAGACGAAGACGAATGGGAACGTCAGCGCCTGCAACATTCACAACAAGAATACAGAAAAATAACAAGGAACCATCTTTATTGTTCCGAGACTAAAGGACACTTCATCTGTTAATTTGGTGTTTGCTTCCAATATCTGCATCTTCTATTACACCGCCGAAACACAATCGTGACTAAAATCTTTGAATATTGAGCGGGGAGCGCGCTGTTTCATCAGGAAATGGTGATATTCACCCCGGGAAAGTAGCAGACATTCATCGCCTGGCAGAAAGTGGAAGAAATATTTTTCTGATACCTGTTCATTCTAACTAAACAATCAAATTCCGTCCTAACGGAAAGTCTGCCTTTTCTAAAATGGAACACAGACTGCAATTGAGTGCTACTTAAAACAGGAAGCTTTGGTTTCAGTTTTCATTTTTAAAATCCATTTTAGAATAAATGCCCAAGGAGCTGTCAGCAGTTTCTTCAGCTTTTCTCTGAATTTAGTTTGTGTAGCTGCATAAATACACGTGTTTGTACATGAACTCATGTTCATGAGCATGTATCCAGTTTCAGTGGCGATGTATTCAGGAGCGGCATAGTCACCTCTGTAATGTGCTGTGTTTGCCAGACCGGTGGTTATAAAACTCACCGCTGATGTCAGCCACAGCAGGAGAAAACTGCCTGATACTGTGAAAAGTAAAATAATGGACTTCCTTCTGTTCTCCATCTCAGGATCGCTCTGATTATCATCGATGTGAGTCCGGAATCCCCTGCGAACTCTGCTGGCCACTAAAATACATTTGACTGTCAAACAATTAAACAATAATATCAAAACAAAAGGAAGCCATGGAATTAACACAGTTTGCAACCAGGAATAGGCAACACCTGCTGGCGATGAAAAAAAATCCATTCTTGGGTGACAACCCCAATGAATATTATTTATTATTTGTTCAGGCTTATATGCAAAGAAGAACGGAAGTGTCTGTAAACATAACAGGGCAGAGACCATTGTTACAACCGTGGTCGCAGTTCTCACAGTGCAATACTTTGTTTTAAACTTCTCACAACATAACGCTACAAATCGGTCAAATGTGAAAGAGACAGTAAACCACACTGATATACGCAGGGTGACAGAATTCATGTACAGAATAAACTTACAAACGGCAGTGTAGGATAGGAAAGAATGTGGGAAGTGATATGTAAAAATGTGATAAACTATTACATTGAAGATCATGACCATTAGATCTGCTGTTGCCATGGCCACCATGTAGAGCGAAATACATTTGGAAAGACCGCAATTTCCTCCGGACAGAATCACTATTGTCAACAGGTTTGCTGCACGAAAGAGGGAGAAGAGTTAAATAAAGAGGACAATCGATAACTGTTGGCATGTTATTCTACTTAGAGTTATGGGCAGTGATTTGTAATGTTTTAGAGGAGTTGTGACGACATGATGTTCGAAAGAAAGAAACCATTAAACACAATATTGAGAGACTGGAAGGCCGCCGTCCTTCCAGCATACTTCAATCAGATATTGTCAGAGTAGTGAGGGGAGGGTTACTCAGAATCTGTCTTATTAATGGTATGAGAAAACAATTCCACTACTGCCGACACCCAGGCACTGATGACTGAGTGTGGATACAATGCACTTTGGGCGGTATAATAAATATGACGACATTATATCAGTCATGTGTCATACGTCTCTGTCAGTTTAATCTCAATGACTATCGCCTCGGATACTAGTTTGAGGCTTCATTTACCCTATAATGTGCGTTCCTGGCCAAGCCAGGGTAAATCGCAGAAATGGTATAGTTCTGGAGAAAAGCCTCTTAAAGCAAAACTTTGACTTGTTCGATGACTTGTTAATTTTCACCGTCAATATACAAACCGGTTCCCGAACATAAATGCAAATATATAGTTCATTGCAGTGTTGAACACTAAAACCATCTGACACGAGACTTGGCCCATTCAAGACACCGACTCCCTTTTATAAGTTAACACTGCGGCGCCATGGACCAATACATGTTTGAAATTTCCATTTAATTCCTTTCTTCATTTGGAGAGTGGAATCTCTGGATCGGCACCAAATTAGAGTCATAGAGAGATACAGCACTGAAACAGGCCAACTACGGGCCACCGAGTCCGTGCCGACCATCAGCCACCCATTGATACCGATCCAGGATTAATCCCATTTTTCGCTCTCACATCCCCACAATTCTCCTACCATTTACCTACACTAGGGGCATTTCCTTTTTACAATGGCCAATTTACCTACCAACCCACAAATCTTTGGCACGTCGGAGGAAACCGGAGCAACCCCACGCGGTCACAGGTAGAACTTGTAAACTCTGCACAGGCAGTACTCAGAACCGAACCCAAGTCGCTGGAGCTGTGAGGCTGTGGTGCTAGCCACTGTGCCGCCCTTAGTATTATTCAATACAATTTCAAAATAATTGCTACAAAGATATGAATTCAACTAAAATATTCAGCTTAGACAGAACGTTCAATTTATTCAAAAGTCTGTGCTTTTTCTATTCATAATCTGCCCGATGGAGCTGCTCAGGAACTGAGTTTAACCGCAAAAGCTCTTTGTAGCCAAGGGAAGAGAAGCAGCTCCTTCAGCCGCAATTATTTCTCAAAATATCTTTCAAAGTCCCTGTTAGGTGGAGCAAGCTGCAAGCCCAGGAATTAGCAACTGTTAATAGACAAGACGCAACCATACCAGTGAGATAACTGTCATGGCCAGTCAATAAAACATTCTTTCATGATTTATGCACCGTTTGAAGGGCGAGAAAGCAGCATCGCCCTCCCTCAGTACAGGATAAGACAGCTGATCACCCCGTGCGAGGAAGTACTGACCAGAACAGAGACTCACCAGCCACGCAGACCAGCAGGATTCCCATTGATATTCACCCACATATCCCTTCAGATATATGACTCAGCAATGAGGGCATTCACAGCATCTGTTATGTAACCATTAACAGTTATGTTGTCAACAGCTATTGGACAACAGGATATATCGACTTACCAGGAGCACCCAAGACTGTGAGAATAGAGTAGTAAATGTCCCTTATCAGTAGAATCATTGGCGGTAACATTTTTAGTGTGAATTCTGGAACTCTTTCCAGTTTTACGTTTCCAACACCCGTTTGGCTGAAATCATTAACGTTACCCTTTTATAGAAAATTCATGCCCTGTTGGGTAAGCAAAGTTGCACAATTAGGAACGTTAGTTACAGTCACTGAACAAACAAGGAGCTGCTGTCCGCTTCAGTACGCCCTGAAAGCCAAAGATGTTGTAGCTCAGTCCATGAAACTCCTGCCCTAGAAATTCATAATGGAAAGTTACCCCAACTGGTAGGTGCGCTGTGTCTGCCCCCTGAACTCTGAAGGTAGCATACCTTCCCGACACTGCGTTAGGTTCTTGGAGCCCCATAATAATTCAGTGAACTATTCACATCCATTGTAAATTTAAATTGTTATATACTGTGATGATAACAGTGATTACGTTCTAACACCACTGGTGACGCTTCTCTTACCTTACTGGTGATGATTCAGTTCTAGTATCACTAGTGATGACTGTACTTTAGCATGTCTGCAGATAATCCTGTTCTATAATTAGCAATAACGGCCTTATTCTACCATTACTGAGGATGAACCTACTTTGACATTACTGGGGTGATCCTCTTCTAACATTACCGTTAGTCACCCTGTTCTAACATTACTGGTGAGGAGCATACTGGATCATTGCTGAAGAAGTGCACACTTTGAAATTACTTGTGTTAAACCGACTCTAATATTGCTGTTGGTAAATATACACGACCATTAATCGCAAATTGTCGCAAATATATGCGACAATTATTCTAACATTATTGTTGGCGGCCATAGTATAGCATCACTGGTGGTGATCCTACTCTCGCATTATTTGTGCTGTTATTTCTCTAATATTACTGATGATGCCACTGCTCTAAAATACTGGTGCTATCTCTGCCCTAATCTTTATGTTTAGTTTAGTTTAGAGATACAGCACTGAAACAGGCCCTTCGGCCCACCGAGTCTGTGCCGACCATCAACCACCCATTTATACTAATACTACACTAATCCCATATTCCTACCACATCCCCACCTGTCCCTAGATTTCCCTACCACCTACCTACATTAGGGGCAATTGCTAATGGCCAATTTACCTATCAACCTGCAAGTCTTTGGTATGTGGGAGGAAACCGGAGCACCCGGAGGAAACCCACGCAAACACAGGGAGAACTTGCAAACTCCACACAGGCAGTACCCAGAATTGAACCCGGATCACTGGAGCTGTGAGGCTGCGGTGCTAACCACTGCGCCACTGTGCCGCCCATATGGATTCTAACTTTTACCAGAAGCTAAAATTATTGGTACATCCTATTTTAACTTTACTTCTGAAGACATAACACGAATTTAAATAGTGGTGACCCTTCCGTAACATCAGTGATGATGACTACCCGAATTCTGCCGCTGATGACATGAGACAAACGTTCATGTTGGTGAGCCTTCTCGAAGATTACTGCTGGTGATGCTACTCTAATATTGCTGGTGCAATCTTATCCTGATATTACTGATGAGGAACTTATACTAACATTTTAGTGGCGACCTGCTCAAATGTAAATGGTGGAGACACTACTTTATCACTGCTTGTGGGAACTCTAACATTACTGGGAAGAAACCGAGTCCAACTTTATAGGTGTTAACCCCACTGTAAAATTATTGGTGAGGCGACAACTCGAACAGCGATGTTGGTGACTGTACACAAACTGCTGTTGATCCAACTCTAACATTATTGATTTTTTTTATTTAGAGAAACAGCACTGAAACAGGCCCTTCGGCCCACCAAGTCTGTGCCGACCATCAACCACCCATTTATACTCATCCTACACTAATTCCATATTCCTCCCACGTCCCGATATTGCCCTATCACCTACCTATATTAGGGGCAATTTATAATGGCCAATTTACCCATCAACCTGCAAGTCTTTTTGGCATGTGGGAGGAAACCGGAGCACCCAGAGGAAACCCACGCAGACACAGGGAGAGCTTGCAAACTCCACACAGGCAGGACCCAGAATTGAACCCGGGTCGCTGGAGCTGTGAGGCTGCGGTGCTCACCACTGCGCCACTGTGTCATTATCTGTGGATGCTGTACTTTAATATTGCTAGGAACATCGAAGCAGGTGTAGGCCATTCAACCAGTCGAGCCTGCTCCCCATTCAATTAGATCTTGGCTGATCATCGACCTCAAAGCGAATTTCCCGCAGTATCCCAATATTCCTTGATGTCATTAGTATTTCGATATCTATCGATTTCGGTCTTGAACATGCTCAATGATGCAACTCTTGGGCAGAGAATTAGAAAGATTCACCACCCTCTGCGTTAAGAAATTCTTCCTCATCTCAGTCTTAAATGGCCTACCTCTTACTCTGAGACTATGTCCCCAAATCATCTGTATAGATTTTGAATAGCTGTGGCCCCAGCACTGATCTTGTGGTACCTCACTAGTAACAGCCTGCAATGCTGAGAATGACCTATTTATTCCTGCTGTCTGTATTTTGTCTGTTCACCAATTCTCAATCCATACCAGTATATTACCCCAACCCCATGTGCTCAAAGTTTGTTGATTAACCTCTTGTGTGGGGCCATATCAAAAGCCTCCTGAAAATCTAAATACACCACACCCACTGCTTCACCTTTATCTGTTTCTCATAAAATTCCTCATAGAACTCCAACAGCTTTTTTAAACTAGATTTCCCTTTTAATAAATCCATGTTGGTTCTGTATTCTGCTGGTGAGGATTTTACTCGTGCGTGATTGGTTGTTATATTATTCTAACATTACAAACTGTAACCCTGCTTTAACTTTATTAGTGAGGATTATAAACTAACCTTAGTGGTTACGAACCCACTTTAACGTTGCTTGCGTTGACTTTATTATAACGTTCTTGGTGGTGACATTAATCTAATATTACTGGCAACACTACTGTACCATTACTGGTGAGGCCCCTACACCAAAATTCTGGTGATCTTACTCTACCTTTCCTGCTGGTTACCTTACATTAATAGAAATGCTGTTGATCCTACTCTAACATTGCTGGTGGTGACCCGACAGTAATATTGCTCCTGGTGACACTTATCTAATATTGGGTGTAGTGAACGTACTCTAACACTACCAGTGATGACGAAACATGAATATTTTTGGTGCTGATTTTACTCAAACATTGCTTGGCGTGATAGGATTGTAATATTTCTTGTTATAACCTGCTATTACATGACTGGTCGTAAAACTACTCTATCATGACTGTTGGGACACTACTGTAATATTACTGGTGATGGACCTGTTGCAACACTACTGCTAACCGTACGGTATCATTACTAAGAAGGACCCTTCTGCAACCTGTTGGTGATGACCATACACTAACATTATTGCTGTGGATTGCATATAATATTACTGATGATAATACTACTCGAACAGTACTTGTGAGGGCGCCATTCCATCATTACAGGAGATGAAACTACTTTATCAGTACTGGTGATGACTGTATCCTAACATTACTGATGAAGACCAGATTGCAATATCACTATGGCAACCCTACCATAACGTTTCTGGTCGTGGTTCTGTTCTAACATTCCTGGTGTTGCTTCTGTTCGGACATTACAATTTGTGCCACGTCTCTAACGTTGTTGTTTGTTAATTCTACTGTATTATTACTTGTGATGACCATCCGCTATAATTACTGGTCCGATCCAACCTACCATTCCTAGTGGTAAGCCTACTCTAACCTTCTTGGCGGTGACCTCAGTTAACAGTACTAGAGAAGACACTTTCTATCATTGTTGGTAGTAAGCTTACTCTAACATTACTGATAAGCATTCCAGTCTAACATTAAAGGTGATAAAGCAACTCTAACATTACTTGTGACGGTGTTAGTCTATCATTATTGTTGCTGATCTAACTCTTAAATAATTAGTGATGACTGTACAGTAGAATTATTTGTGAGGACCCTATTCCAACATTACCTCAGATAACCCTACTAAAATACTGCTGGTGGTGCTCCTGTTCCATAATAAGGCTTGTGATCCTACTCGAACACTCTTCTTTAATATTGATGTTTGACACTCTACGCTAGCATTACTCCTTTACAGTATTGGTGATCACTCCACTGTAATATTGCTGGTGGTACTACTATTCTAACATTACTGAATGCTATGCTACAGTAACATGAATAATGTTGTCATATTGCTAGCGCTGACCATACTCTAACATTGCGTGAGATAACCTGACTCGAACATTACTACTGACGAACTTTACTTCTGTTGATTCTATGCATACTGTAACATTCTGTGTGCTGACGCTGCTCTAATAGCACTGGTGATGTGCTTGCTGACGGGGTACTGGTGGTGACACTACTTTATCATTATCGGTGCGAACCTACTGTAATATTACTGGTGATAACCCCACTCTAACAGAGCTGATGATGGACCTGCTGTATCATTACTGGTGGTAACATGAACCGATCATTACTGGTGGACCGTGATGTAACATTACGTGTGATAACCCCACTCTAACATAACTGGCGCTGGACCTACTATAACATTACTGGCGGTAACCCGACTCTAACTTAACTGGTGATGGATCTACTGCAATATTACTGGTGGTAACACTGCACGATCAGTGAGACCAAATGTAACATTACTGGTGATAATCCAACTCCAACACAACTGGTTCTGTACCTACTGTAAAAATACTGGTGCGAACACTACACTATCATTACTGGTGAGACCCTACTGTAACGTTACTTGTGATATTCCCACTCTAACATGACTGCTGGCGGGCATTACTGTAACATTGCTGGTGGTGAACCTCGTCTGACATTACTGGTGGTGACTCGATTCTAACATTGCTAGTGATTGACCTACTGCAGGAATTATTGTCCGTAACCCTTCTGTAACACTACTGGTGAGACCCTGCTATTATCATCATTATTGATGATGACTGTACTCCAATATTAATGGTGATGACTGTACTCCATCACTACTGCTGATGACTGTACTCCATCACTTGTGGTGATGGTCATAACTCTAACATTAATGGTGATGACTGTTCTCCATCACTACTGATGATGACTGTACTCCATCACTACTGGTGATGACTGTACTCCATCATTACTGGTGATCACTGTACTCCATCACAACTGGTGATGGTCATAACTCTAACATTAATGGTGATGGCTGTACTCCATCATTAGTGGTGATGACCGTACTTCATCACTATTGGTGATGACTTTACTCCATCATTACTGTTGATGGTCATACTCTAACATTAATGGTGATGACCATACTCCATCATTACTGGTGATGACTGTACTCCATCACTGGTGACCACTGTACTTCATCATTACTGGTAATGACTATACTCAATCACTACTGCTGATGACTGTACTCGATCATCACTGGTGATGACCGTACCCCAATATTAATGGTGATGACCGTACTCCATCATTATTGGTGATGACCGTACTCCAATATTAATGGTGATGACTGCACTCCATCAGTACTGATGATGACTGTACTCCAATATTAATGGTGAAGACCGTACTTCATCACTATTGGTAATGACTGTACTTCATCATTACTGTTGATGGTCATACCCTAACATTACTGGTGATGATCGTACTCCATCACTACTGCTGATGACAGTATTCTATCACTGGTGATCACTGTACTCCATAATTACTGGTGATGACTGTACTCAATCATTACTGCTGATGACTGTACTCCATCACTGGTGATCACTGTACTCCATCTTTACTGGTGATAACTGTACACAATACTGCTGATAACTGTACTCCATCACTGGTGATCACTGTACTCCATTATTACTGGTGATGACCGTACTCCAGTATTACTGGTGTTGACTGCACTCTATCATTGCTGGTCATGGTCATACTCGAACATTAACGATGATGACTGAACTCTGACATAAGCTTTGCTGATCCTACTATAATGTTAGTTATGGTGATTTTATTTAAACTGTCCTCCTGAAGTCTCTCAACGTTTCTCATAATAAACTTCTTAAAACATATTCACGATCAGCCCAGTGCTGGCCGTCTCACTGGCCTGTCTAATCCTATTGCCTTGACAACAGTCAAGGTCATCTCTGATCATTCCAGGTGTCTTTTATACTCACACTCCTCATCTCCTTTTCTGCTGAAATAAACTCCAGCTGAGGTAATACATAATTACACTTTCAGCTGCCAACCCTTTAGCCATTGAGGCATTGGACATAATTTGTCAGTCTTCTTTAGACTCGGGGGTGGTGACAGAGGATTGGAGAATTGCAAACGGTAGACCCTTATTCAAAAAGAAGGTGTAAAGATACAACACCTACAGGCAAGTCAGTTTAACTTCGGTGGTGAATAAAATTCTAGAAAGAATAGTTCGGACAAAATTAATAGTCACATGGACAAATTTGGGTTAATTGAAGAAAGTCAGCATGGATTTCGTAAGGGAAAACTTATCTAACGAACTTGCTGGAGTATTTTAAAGAGATAACAGAGAGGGTTGATAATGATAATGTAGCTGATGTGGTCTACATGGTCTTCCAAAAGGCATTTGATACAGTGTCACATAACAGACTCATGAGGAAAATTGTAGCTCATGGAATAAACTGGACAGCAGCAACATGGATATGGAATTGACTGAGTGATAGAAAACAAAGAGCAGTGGGTAATTGATGTTTTTGGGCTGTAGGAAGGTTTACAGTGGAGTTCCCAGCGATCAGTGTTGGGGCCCTGAAATATTAATGACCTAGACCTTGGTGTACGGGGCACAATTTCAAAGTTGATGGATGATATGAACCTTGGAAGCATTGTGAACTGTAAAGAGGAAAGTGTAAAACTTCAAAAGGTCATAGACAAATTGGTGGAAAGGGCAGACAGGTGGCAAATGAAGCTCAATGCAGAGAAATGTGAATTGACACATTTTATTAGGAAGGGTTTGGAGAGGCAACACAAAATAAAGGATACAATGTTAAAGGGGGTGCAGCAGCAGAGGGCTCTGGATGTGTATGTGTGTTAGTTCATTGAAGGTGGCTGGACAGATTGAGAAAGCGGTTCATAAAGCATACAGTATCCTCGGCTTTATTAACAGAGGCAGAGGGTACAAGAGCAAGGAGGTTATGTTGAACTTGTACAAGACACTAGTTCAGCTTCAGCTGGCATATTGCATCCAATTCTGGGTTCCACGCTTTAAGAAGGATGTGAAGGCTTTAGAGAAGTGCAGAAAAGATTCACCAGAATGGTTCCAGGGATGCGGAACTTCAGTTATGAAGGTAGATTGGAGAAGTTGGAACTGTTTTTTATCTTGGAGAAGAGAAGGTTGAGAGGAATTTTGTTACAGGTATTCAAAATCATGAGGGGTCTGGACAGAGCAGACAGCGAAAAACTCATGAAAGGTTCAAGAATAAGAGGGCACAGATTTAAAATAATTGGTAAAAGAAGCAGAAGCCAAATGAGGAAAAACTTTTTCACGTAGCGAGTGGTTAAGGTCTGGAATGCACTGCCTGAAAGTGTTGTGAAGGTAGGTTCAACTGAAGCATTCAAAAGGTAATTCCACTGTTATATGAAAAGGAAGAATGTGTAGGCTTACGGGGAGAAGGTGGGGAGTGGCACTCGGTGAAATGCTCATTCAGCCAGCCGGTTGGCCGAATGGCCTCCTTCTGCACTGAAACAATTCTGTAATCCATCTGTTGCTGTCAATATGCCGTGGCCCCTTTGACAATGTAGACTGCAGTAAATTCCTTACTCTCTCCTACTAATGTTCCTTCTGCTAACCCTGCCCAACTTTGCCTTTATCATTCCAAGCCTAAAACACATAAAGGTATGTAGTCAACAACTGCTTCAACCATGCATCGGCAGACCTGGCTGAACAGCATCAAACACCACCGGGCCCTGTTCTCCTCCACCAAACCTGCTCACTATTCCAGCATCATTCTGAAATGTAACACACAATTGCAGGAGCAAATTAATCTCTGTAAACTCAGTTCCTCCTCTACCACTGGTCTCACCTCCAACAAAGAACGCTCTGTGACACCGTGTCGATACTTGTCTTATTAGGCTTCAGTGAAGCCACTTTGACCGTTTCATTGCGTTAACGATGTTAACCGCTGTTCTTGATATTCTTGGAAATATCCTGAAATGAATGGACCAGGCCGACCCAGTGAATCATGGTCCAACTTCACCATTCCCGCAAAATAGACCCAGAGTCCTATTCCATTCCTTCACTTGGGGTATTCAGATGACCGGCCTGGTTTAGAAACTTGATTTTCATTGAAACGTATTGAACCCCGGGATACTCGGCTTCGAGCATCGAGGGAGTCCCAAGAGCAAGGAGCTGGGACAGGAGATCGCTCATCTCACTGCCGACCAGCAGCTTCACCTCAAGATCCAACTCCCAGCTTTATAGCTGCAACACCTGTAATACCGACTATTACAAATGGAATTACCCGGGTTGTTCGCCCTAGATTTATCCTCCAATAGATCTTCATTAAGGATTTATTGACAGATCAGAGAATAAAAGGCAAAAGGCACAGGCAAGGCTGTGCCACACCAGCCCGAGAGCGAGAGCAACGTGAAAATGTCCTGTGATAACGGTGCAGGGAGAAAGGATGCAGCATGGAACAGCGAGAGCAATAACCTCACACAAAATCCCTCTTACAACTTTGGGGGGCAAATATTTTACTTTTAATTTCTTCACAAAGACGTGGCAACGCCTTCATTTGCTGCCAACATCTTATTGTTTCTCTGCCAGTAGAGACATTTTATTTTGCTCTGTGTTTATTCTGCAGCAAAATGGATTTCTCTGAGATGCTCCCAGAATTCACTCTCTGGTCATTTAACGAAAGATTCCTGTTGAACCTCCTGAGTCAGACGCATCGAATCATAAACGTTAAGGGAACAGAAAGAGGCCCCTTGGGCAATCATGTCTTCGTTGGCTGCAAAATGAGGCACCCAGCCTAATCCAACCTTCCAACATTTGGGCCATAGCCCGGCAGGTTATGGTACTTGAGGTGTATATCCAGACACCTTTAAAATGAATTGGGGGTTTCTAACTCTACTACCCATTCAGGCAGTGAGTTCCAGACCTCCACCACGCTCAGGGTGAAACTTGTTTGCCTCGTCTCACCTCCAATGTTTCTATCAATCACGTTAAATCTATACCCGTTAGTCACTGACCTCTCTGCTAAGATAGATGGGCCCTTAACATGCACTCTGTTCGGGCCTCTCACAATTTTATACATCTCAATCATATCTCCCCTCAGCCTTCTCACCGGCTTGGCCAGCATTTATTGCCCATCCCTAATTGCCCTTGAGAAGGTGGTGGTGAGCTGCCTTCTTGAACTGCTGTAGTCCATGTGAGGTAGGTATTCCCACAGTGCTGCTCGGAAGGGAGTTCAAGGATTTTGACCCAGTGACAGTGAAGGAACGGCAATATAGTTTCAAGACAGGATGGTGTGTGACTTGAAGGGGAACTTGCAGGTGGTGGTGTTCCCATGCATTTTCTGCCCTTGTCCTTCTGGTAGGAAGAGGTCGCGGGTCTGGAAGGTGCTGTCTAAGGATCCTTGGAGTTTTGCTGCAGTGCATCTTGTAGATGGTCCACACTGCTGCCACTGTGCGTCGATGGTGGAGGGAGTGAATGGTTGTGGATGGGGTGCCAATAAAGCAGGTTGTTTTGTCCTGGATAGTGTCCCCAAACCCCTAGGATGTTGATAGACCCTCATCGCTGGTGCCATTCTAGTAATTCTCTTCTGCACCTCATCTAAGGCCTTGACATTCTTCCTAAAGAGTGATGTCCAGAATTTAATACAATATTCAAGCTGAAGCCTAACCAGAATTTTATAAGTGATTAACATAATTTCCTTGGTTGTGCACTCTATTCCTCTGTTGATAAAGCGAATGATCCTATATGTTTTGTAACAGCTTTGCTAAGTTATCCTGTAATCTTTTAGTATACATACGCCTCCTGAAATCTCTGACTCTTTAAAGCCGTACCATTCTGATCATATTGTCTCCCCTTGTAATTTCTACTTAAATGTATTACTTCACGCATCTCTATATTAAATTTCTTCTGTCATGTGTCTGGCATTTCACCAGTGTCTTTGTTCTCTTAAAGTCTGTTCCTATCCTCCTCATTGCTTGAATACCACTAGTGGAATCAGTACAGCCCAACTCCACTGATCACTGTAAATTGACGGAACAAGTGAGAAGCATGTGGCTGTTGGGACGTGCCAATGAGAGCTGTTCATTGCAAAAGAGTTAATACTACAAGTCCAACCCCATTGGTCACTGTAAATTCACTAGCTCTTCTAGATTCATATAGGCGAGAGGACTGGCATGAATGGCTGTTCATTACACCAACAACAACTTTCATCTATATAGCGCCATAAACTTAATAAAATGCTGCAAAGCACTTCACATGAGCGTAAAAAAATGCAGGGAGGGAAACTGAGCCAAAGAAAGTGGTATTAGGTCAGTTGACCAAAAGAATGGACAAAGCCATAGGTTTTAAGGAGAATTTACCAAAGGCGAATGAGGTAGAATGCTTTAGGGAGGAATTTCAGAGGTTGGAGAATGCACAGCTGAAGGTCAAGCTTCCCATGGCGGTGCAAAGAAATTTTCTCATGCACAAGAGATCAGATTTCTCTGAAGTTTATTGGACTGCATAATGTCACAGAGGTCTGCGGGGTCTATGTCTTGCAGGGATTTAAACACGAGGATGGATTTTTAAATCTATACGTTGCTGTGCTGAGAGCCAATGCAGTTCAATGGGTACAGGAGTGATGCGTGAATGGGACTTCATGCCGGTTACTTTCTAAGCAGCAACTTTTGGTAATGTCATGTCCAGTAGAGCGATATTATATTGTTACTTTTAAGATACGAACTTTATTCGAGGTGGACTATTTTATAATTGACTTTACCTTTTGAAAAATGTGGGGCAATGTTGCAAAAACAGCCGCTGGTGATCAGCCAACCTGGCCTATGTATTCAAACATTGCCTTACTTCCTGTTAAGGAAAAAAAGATACATTTCAGGCTAAGAAATGTCTACTACACCATTCCTGAAACATCAAGGGATATTCCTGAATTGAATGGATACTTCTGAATCACAAACGCTGTGAAGTTGCCCCTGAATTTTACCCAAGCACACATTAATTGATGGCCATGGTGTATTGTCTGGTCACAACACGGGAGAAGGCCTTGCATCTCCTGACAGAAGCTAATGTGAGAGGATTTATCTTAAAAGGTAGTTCTCTGGACAGAGAGAGAGGGGAGATCAAAGCAACATCACAGAAGGTAATCGAGCCAGGGGGCTGTGAAATGATAAAACCAAAACAAAGAAGGAACCCTGCTGTGAATTCTATACTTCAACTTGGTGCAGCAGAGAACTGAAAGTGACCCATCACAATCAATCCGAAATCCTGATCACCAGAAATGAACAACACCTCAGCAAGTCAAGACAACAAACAAGCTAGGCCTACATTTTTAAATGAGCCTGTTCTACTTAGAAAATTCAGCAGGTTTACCATAAACCACACATAGCTACCACACCTTATAACTCACCCTTGATGTTCTGTATATCTTCTCTCAAGAGCGCATGTGAGAGTGAATGCTTGCGTGAATGTTGTTGCAACTATTTCGGGGAATGAATGTTGCTCATTAAATATTTAAACTTCTGTTTAAAACTTACAAGAAAACCTGTCTCTCTCTGTTTAGTTGGCGAGTAAAACACTCAGGGACTAATTCATTATTTTAAATAAAACACGATTGCGGTCAGTTGGGAAGTGAACTGTGTGAATCACCCATACCCCTTACCACCTGGTCAGAACTGTAATTCCAATTGTATGGAGTGTGGAAGATGGGAGGTCGGATAGAATAACATTGAAAGTCAAGTCTGGTGGAATCATAATTCTAGATTCTAGACAATTGCCAAGGACTGAATAATAACAAAGACATTCTGGTTAGTTGAAAAAAAAAATAGAAGAGAGAAAATGGGGAACTAGTTAGCCTGATATCAGTCATAGGAAAAATGCTGGAATCTACTAGAAGGAATGTGGTAACAGGGATTTGGGGAAATCATAATATGATTATGCAGAGTCAACACGGATTAATGAAATGGAAATTGCGTTTGAAAACCTGTTTGAATTTTTTGAGGATGTAACTCCTAAGATGGTTTACAGGGAATCAGCAGATGTAGTTTTTATATATTTGCAAGAATCAATCCATAAGGTGCCATACATGAGTTTATTGCACAAAATTAGGACCCATGGGAATGGACGTATTATATGAGCATGGATTTAGAATTCGTTAATCTACAAAAAAGAAAGGAGCAATAAACAGGACTTTATGTGTTGGCAGGTTGTATTTAGTGGGGCACTGCAAGGATCAGTATTTGAGCCTCAGCTATTTGCAATCGATATCGATGACTTGGATGAAAGGTCTGAGTGTAAGGTACACAAGTGTGCTGACAATACAAAGTTGGGTGGGAAAGTAAGCAGTGAGGAGGATGCAAAGAGGCTGCAAAGGAATGTAGACAGAGTTGTTGAGTGGGCAAGAACATGATAGATGCAATATAATGTGGCAAAGTGTACGGTTATCCACTTTGATAAGACAAATAATTTTAAATAAGACAGATTAATGTTTGAATGGCAAAGGACTGGAAAATATTTGCATTCAGATGTACCTGAATGCTCTTGAATATAAAATCAAAGAATCAAAGAAAGGTTACAGCAGAGGAGACCATTTGACCCGTCAGGTCCGTGCTGGCTCTCTGCAAGAGCGAATAACATAAGTCCCACTCCCCATCTTTTCCCTGTCGCCACTTATTATTTTTCTCTTCAGATAACTATCCAGTTCTCTTTTGAAAGCCTCGATTGAATCTGCCTCCACCACAATCTCAGGCAGTTCATTCCAGATCCTAACCACTCGCGGTGGATAAATGTTTTTCCTCATGCCACAGTAGCTCCTTTTGCCAATCATCTTAAATCCGTGCCCTCTGGTTCTGGATCATTCGGCCAGTGGGGACACATTCTCCCTATCTAATCTGTAGAGATATCTCATGATTTCGAACAACTTTCGATCAACTTTCCTCTTAATCTTCTTTTCACAGAGAACAGACACAGCATCTCCAACCTTTCCACGTCACAAAACTTCCTCATCCCTGGAATCATTCTCGTGAATTGTTTTTGCACCTTCTCCAATGCCTTAATATCTTTCCAAAAATGCGCTGTCCAGATTTGGACACAATACTCCAGGTGACTCCAAACAAGTGTTTTTACATGTTTATCAGAACCTCTTTGCTTTTTTATACTGTATGTCCCTATTTATAAAGTCCAGGATCACATATGCTTTCTCAACTTGCCCTGAAACCTTCAATATTTATCCCCGTCTGGTCTGACACCCCGTTAGAATTCTATCCTTTAATTTATATTGTCTCTCCTCATTCTTTGTACCAAAATGAATCACTTCACACTTTTCTGCATTAACTTTCATCTGCCACTTGGTCACCCATTCCACCACCCGATATCCTTTTGCAGTTTATCACTATCATCCTCACAATTGGCACTAATTCAACGTTTTATTTCATCCACATATTTTGAAGTTGTACACTGTATACCCAATCTAGGCCTTAAATCTGTATCAAAAAAGCAGGGGTCCCAACAACAATCGCTGGTGAACCCCACTGTATATATTTCTGCCCCACTGAATGTATTTCTTTTTCGCTTGACTCTATATTTCTCCCCTTGTCCAGTCTCTTCCAACTTACATCCGTGATTCTTCTGATGGCCTACACCATTGCATACTTTCTGGATGTAACTCTTCCTTTTGGAAGTCCAGTCTCTCTACACCTCCATCTCCCACAAGGACGGCTTGGGACCACTCGGTTTCCTGCTTGAACAGAGGCCCAAACAGCCCTCATCAACCGCCACCCTCCTCCTCCTGGCTGAACTTGTTCTCACATTGAATAACTTTTCCTTCAATTCTACTCACTTCCTCGAATTTAAAGGTGTTGCTATGGGTACCTGTATGGGACCTAGTTATGCGTGTCTTTTTGTGAGGTATGTTGAACATTCCTTGTTCTAGTCCTACTCAGGCTCACTCCCCCAACACCTTTTTCGGTACATTGATGACTGTATCAGTGACGTTCCTGTTCTCTTCCCGAAATGGAAAACTTCATCAACTTCAGTTCCAATTTCCACCCTTCTCTCACCTTTGCACCATCACACTTCCCTTCCATTTCTCGACTTCTCGGTCTCCATTTCTGGGGATAGGCTGTGTAGTAATGCTCATTATGAGCCCACCTACTCCCACAGCTACCTTGACTACACCTCCTCACACTCTGTCGTCTGTAAGGACTCCATTCCATGCTCCCAGTTTTTCCATCTGCATCACATCTGTTTAGATGATGCCACCTTCCACAGCAGCACTTTTAATATGCTTCATTTTCCGTCAACTGAGCATTCCCTTCCTCCTATTCCATTTTGGTTGACAGTTCCTTCATCAGTGTCCACCCATTTCCCGCAGTTCAACCCTCACCCCTTCCCTTCCCCGCCAGAAGCGGGATGGGGTTCCCATTGTCCTCCTTTTCCACACCATCAGCCTCTTGATCTACAGGCTTATCACTCATCGTTTCCGACACATCAATGGTGATGCTACTACCGAACATGTCCACTCCCTCTCAGCATTCAGATGGGACCATTCTCGCCGTGACCTCCTGGTCTCATTGTCCAGCACCCCTGACATCTCACCCTTTCCCATGGCACCTTCCCAAGCAATCACAGGATGTCTAGCATCTGCCCTTTTACCTCCTCGCTCACAGTGTAACTGTTACATAGATATAAAGGACAGGGGATTTTGAGGATTGCAACAACAATTTAATTAGAAATAAAATAAACGTGAGTTTAGTGGTATAGAGTAACAGTTTAATTAGAAATGTGGAACAGGCAGATTTAGGGGGACCACGGTAACGTTTCAATGAGCAAGAGAAAAAGGGAGATTTCGGGGAGTACAGTAACTGTTTAATTCGAAATAGAGAACAGGGAGATTTCGGAAAACAGTGCATGTTTAATTAGAAATAATGAGTTTAGCGAAGCATAATCACTGCTAAATTAGAAATAAACGACAGGATAAGTTAGGAAAACATACTAACGGTTTAATAGAGAAATAGAGAACAGGGAAATTTAGTAGAACACAGCAACTGTTCAGTTCAGAATTTTTAGAAGTTTAGGAATTGGGCGCAAGGAACAGACACCATGTTTTTCGAAGTAGGTGACAAGGGAACACAGATACTCTTCAATAACAAGTAGAGGGCACGGAATGTCAGGGAAACACATTAACTGTTTAATTAGAAATAAAGACACTCAAGGGAACACGACAACTTTTAAATTAGGAACAGGGGTGGCTGTATCACAACCATATGGGAATAAAATTGACGTAGTAATGCAACAGTTAACTTCTTCATGCCATTGCTTTCTATTTTGCGTGTTGATTTTGGATGATGTGAATGATGACATATTGGCTTCTCACAATTGTAGTTGGGTGCAGGTACATTGCTATTGATATAATCAATGGAATTACAGCATCTGCCTGCTGCCTGGCTCTTGCCGTAATCCTGTTGATCGTCTGGATTCAGTTAAATTAGAATGTGTCCATTATGGGTACAAAGAAAAACTGCTCGTAATTCACCACCATTTCCCACAGAAGCTGGATATCAGCCAGATTGGCAGAGCCTGAGATCCATGGGCAAATGGAATTGTGTGGAGTTTGGTTTTTTGAACTTCTGAATGACGGGGAGCAAATGTGATAGGTAAAGGGGGAATTTAATCAAAATTAATAAATGATGCACATTCATATTTATAATGCTAAGGTTATTGTTGGCATAATGTTTTCAATAAGTTTCATGAACACGGAAGTGAGATATCATGTTTATTAAACACGCAGTACACGTAATAGTACTTAAATACACAATTAAAATGTTAGATTTCGCTCACACACGGTGATGATTGCGTGGGAATTTAAGTGCTTTACCGTTCTGAGTTCATGACGATACTCATTACAAAATGGTCGTTTTTTAAAATCATTTTCTCTCACTGTCTCTGTGTGGCAATCCACACAATTCTGTGGTACGTAATTATACAAGGAATAACGTTTAGTTATTGTTTATCAATAACGATTTTTCCCTCACTGAGCCAGCTGTTCCTCCATGGGCCTAACAGATATTCTAGCCTCAGTTCCTTATTTACCGATAGTTTCACTTTTGATCTATCTCAGTACAATTATACCAAGTTAGACTTTGAATTCTTAGTTTTTTTCCTTGTTTCTGTATCATTGCTTACAATTGCAAATGATGACATATGACAAATGTTTGCCTTTGCAGAACTAGTTATCACCAGTTATCAAATGATTAAAATTCTTTGAAAGTTATGAATACACTGGCATGGCTTTCGTAAAATGTCTTATTAATTATCGTGAAAATGACTATTACAGCCTGGTCCAACCGCCCAGTTGTGACTTAAATGGAGTCGTATTTTCCTGTTTAACAGGAAAATGCCAAAAGTTTAACATTATTATAATATACCGAGAAACATTAGAGTATTTTCAGGCATCATTAATCAGCATGTCATCAGGATCACAGATCTATCTCGATCTAATCATTTGCGCAGATCTCTATCAATTCATTTTAAACAAGCTCTCACTATCTAGAGACTCATTAACCATTTCGTGGAGTGGTCTTATCAGCCTGAGTGACCACGTTTTGGATTCGTTCCTCAGACCATCTTCATCATGACATTACAAGCCGAGTGTGACACGGGTAACACATCACTTCTGCACACACACTGATATCCCAAGGTCATCCAGCATAAGACATTTGATTCAAGCTATTCCTAACCTTTCGGGCTTCTATCAATGGGGATGTGGAGGCATTTTATTAGAATCTCTTCCCACATGAGCTGATGATTCCGAAAGCGACAAGCTATCAAATATATTCCTCTCATTCTCCAGCACAAGCAAGGATAGAAGCATTTCCAACAGAAATCTGTCAATTCGCCATTTTAAATACACTTTCTTGACATTCGCTAGTTTGTTCATTGAGACAAGTTTGATATATTTTGGTGAGGCTTGCCCAGGTGATTTACGTTATGCAAGAATATGAAAGGATATGGAAGCAGTGTGTTCCTATTGAGGCATCTGTAAAGCACGGCTCGTGATTGAAGATTTAATGTAAAATGTTTAGAACTAAGGGTAGGAGAGACTTTCTTATATGGAGAGCTGTGAGGCAGTAGAATTAACCGAGGCAGAAATTATATTTATATTCAAGATTATATTGAAAAGATGGTCAAATAAAAATAGACAAAAGATACGTTGAGACAGAGATGGTAAAGTGAACTATTTGTCAGGGTGGAGGGTAAACGTCGACTTGGACTGATTGGGTCGCACAGATTTTTCTCCTGTGGTAACATTCCAACGTTTGGATGAGCAGTTGAGAGTTTGAATAAATATAAATGAACATAGCTATCTAACGTCACATTAGCAAGTCAGATTTCTACTTTTTCCAGCATTAGATACTTATTAGGAGCCCGTTCTATTGCACGAAGGACAAGGGGCGTGGGGGCGGGTGAGGGTCCCGTATGGGGATGGTCAGAGTCCGATGAGGAGACCAGAGCCTGCACCATTCAAATTAAAATTACATCAGAATTACAAAATGACTATGATTGTAAGACTTTGCTTCTTCAATAAAGAAAAGGCTATCAATTAATAAAACTGAGCCTCTCATTCCAGTAGCTGAGGTCGAGGGCAGTTACCGCTGACACCCCATATACTCTACTTCACTGAAGTTCAATCATTACTGTCCGCTCTGACTCGGCACCAGGAAGTGATTATGTTCATCCGGATAAAGATATCGACATCATACAGACGGCATGCAGTGAAAGAAATATGTTCTGATACCTGTACAGTTTCACAACAACAATCCGCGTTTGTCCTCGCAGAAAAACGGCCATTCGAAAATGAACACCGCCTGTAATTATAACACGTTTTCGGACAAGAAATCTTCGTTTGATTTGTTCTTTGTTTCACCCAATATCCTAAATATCCAAACATATTTCAGCACCATCTTTAGTTCTTCCCTGAATTTAGTTTGTGTAGCCGCATAAATAAACGTGTTTGAACAGGAACTCAAATACAAGAGCATATATCCGGTTTCAGTGGCGATGTACTTAGGGACTGCATAATCGCCCCGGTAATGTGCTGTATCTGCTAGTCCGGTAGTTCAAAAACTAACGATAGTTGTCAGCCGCAGCACTATATAACTGCCCGATACACTGAATATTAATGATGGTTTTCCTTCTGGTTTCCATCTCTGGATCACTCTGTTTCTCGCTGCTGTGACCCCGCAATACCCTGCGCGCTTAACTTGCAACAACAATCTGTCTGACTGTCAAACAATTAAACAATAATATCAAACAAAAAGGAATCCAAGTCACTAAAATACTTTGTAACCAGAAGAACCCGACTCCTGCAGGCGATGAAAAAAATGCCAGACTGGATTGACAACCCCAATCAATATTGTTAAGTATTTTCTCAGATTGAAATGCATAGAAAAATGGGACGCTGTGTGAAAAGACTAGAACAGAGACTGTTGTTATAGCCACAGCTGCATTTCTTACTGTGCAATACTTTGTTTTAAACCTTTGACAACATATAGCTACAAATCTGTCGAATGTGAACAAGGTTGTAAACCACACGGACATATGTAGGCTGGTAGCACTGATGTAAATCATAAACTTACAAACTTCAGTATAGGACAGGAAGGAATGTGGGAAATGATATGTACAAATGTGACTAAGGATTATATGGAAAATCATGACCAGTAGATCTGCTGTTGCTATCGCTACCATGTAGGCAGAGATGGTCAGACCTTCTGCTATTTCATCACTTGCTTCTTTTAATCGCCTGGGGTACGATTCATCCGGTCCTGGTGATTTATCAAGGATGTTCATCCCATTTATACTTCCTCTCTCCCTATGTTTATCACATCCAATCCTTCACATGCCTTTCCCTTAACTACAATATCTGCATTGTCCTCCTCTTTTATGCAGACACAAAGTATTCATTAAGAACAATATCAACATCTTTCGCCCTTACACATAGGTTACGTTTTTAGTCTTTTACGGGTCCTGCTCTTTGCTTAGTTATCCTCTTACTCTTAACGTATTGATTAAACATCTTTGGGTTCACCTTGATTTTGCTTGCCAATATTCTGTCATGCTCTCTCTTTGCTTTCCTCGTTTCCTTTTTGATTTCACCGCCCCCCACCACCATCACCCCCCCCCCTGCCTCCCACACTTTCTATACTCCTCTCACCTTTCTGTAGTAACATCATTGCAACATTATAAGCTTATTCTTTTGAACTAATAGTATATTTAACTCCCCTTCTTAACCACAGTTTTTATGCCTTGAAGGAATATATATTTCTTACAAATTATCCATTTATTTTATTACATGCTACCCATTGCTTTCCCATCATCATATATTTTAATGTAGTTTTCAAACTACCTTTACCAATTCGCCCAACATACTTGTGCCGTTCGCTTTGCTTGGATTTAGGATCTCAGTTGTGGACTTAATTAAATCACTTCCAAACTAAATATAAAATCCTTCCTTTTAGGCCTCTTTACTACAGGTTATTCATGAATTCTTCGTCATTTCACAATACACGATCCAAAATAGCATGTTCCCAGGTGGTTCATCAACATACTGATCAAGAAAACTATCTTGGAGACATACCATGAACTCATATAAGTATGTGAAGAGAAAAATATTGGTGAAGACAAATGTATGTCCCTTACAATCAGAAACAGGGGAGTTTATTATGGGGAACAAAGAAATGGCTGACCAACTAACTGCAAACTTTGGTTCTGTCTTCACAAAGGAGGACACAAATATCATACCAGAAATGTTGGGGAACACAGGGCTTAGTGAGAGCGAGGAACTGAAGGAAATCAGTATTAGTAGGGAAATGGTGTTTGGGAAATTGATGGGATTGAAGGCCGATAAATCCCCATAGCCTGATGGTATGCATCCCAGAGTACTTAAGGAAGTGCCCGTAGAAATAGTGGATGCATTGGTGGTCATCGTCCAAGATTCTGTACTCTGGAACAGTTCCTACAGATTGCAGGGTATTTAATGTAACCCCACTATTTAAAAAGCAAGGTCGAGAGAAAGCGGGGAATTATAGCCTGACGTCGGTAGTGGGGAAAATTCTAGAGTCCATTTTCAAAGATTTTATAGCACAGCACTCGGAGACCGGTGGTAGAATGGGACAGAGTCAGCATGGATTTATCAAAGGGAAATCATGCTTGACAGGCCTACTAGAATTCTTCGAGGATGGAACTCGTGGAGTTGATGAGGGGGTGCCAGTGGATGTGGTTTATTTGGACTTTCAGAAGCCTTTTGACAAAGTCCCACATAAGAGATTAGCATGTAAAATTAAGCGCATGGGATTGGGGGTAGTGTATTGCGATGGATAGAAGATTGGTTGGCAGACAGGAAACAAAGAGTAGGGATAAATGGGTCGTTTTCCAAATGGCAGGCAGTGACTAGTGGAGTACCACAGGGTTCAGTGCTAGGACCGCAGCTATTCACAATATATATTAATGATTTAGATGATGGAAGTAAATGTAATATCTCCACATTTGCAGATGACACAAAATTGGGTGGGAGGGTGAGTTGTGAGGAGGATGCAGAGAGGCTTCAGGGTGATTTGGACAAGTTGACTGAGTGGGCTAATGCATTGCAGATGCAGTATAATGTGGATAAATGTGAGGTTATCCACCTGGCAGCAAAAACAAGAAGGCAGATTATTCTCTGAATGGCTGTAAACTGAGAGAGGAGAATATGCAGCAAGACCTGGGTGTTCTCATACACCAGTCACTGAAGGTAAGCATGCAGCTGCAACAGGCGGTAAAAAAGGCAAATGGTATGTTGGCCTTCATAGCAAGAGGATTCGAGTACAGGAGCAGTGATGTCTTGCTGCAATTATACAGGGCCTTGGTAAGGCCACAACTGGAATATTGTGTGCAGATTTAGTGTCCTTATCTGAGGAAGGTTATTCTTCCATAGAGAGAGTGCAGCGATGATTTACCAGACTGATTCCTGGGATGGCGGGACTGATCTATGAGGAGAGATTGAGTCGTTTAGGATTATATTCGCTGGAGTTCAGAAGAGTGAGGCGGGAATCTCATAGAAACCTATAAAACTCGAACAGGACTTGACAGGGTAGATGCAGGAAGGATGTCCCCAATGGTGGGTGGTCCAGAACCAGGGCTCATAGTCTAAGGATACAGGGTAAACCTTGTAGGACTGAGATGAGGAGAAATTTCTTCACCCAGAGAGTGGTGAACCTATGGAATTCACTATCACAGAAAGCACCTGAAACCAAAACATTGTATGTTTTCAAGAAAGAGTTAGATATAGCTCTTGGGTCGAAAGGGATCAAAGGGTATGGGGCGAAAGCGGGAACATGTTACTGAGTTGGATGATCAGCCATGATCATCATGAATGGCGGAGCAGGCTCGAAAGGCTGAATGGCCTACTCCTGCTCCTATTTTCTATGTTTCTATGTTTCATGCTCCACATTATTACTGCAAATATGGTTTGCCCATTCTGTATGAAATTTAGAATTCTCCATGATTACTGTATTAGCCCATTTATTTTCCCATGCTCTCAGTCGTAGGAACTCCTGGCAATTTATTCAAACAATTGTGTGTTGAATTGGAATTTGTTGAAACTAAAACCTGCTGCTTGTGCGATTTCGAAGCATTTTTATCTGAATGTCTCCATTACATAAAGTTAGTGTCTGATGTGGTTCAGTCAGATCTACTGATGGATGGTTGAACCAGTTGTGCACCAGATACATTTGAATCCCGAAGATGGAGGTCGGACCAGAAGTAATTTACTGGGATCCGGGTCATCACTGGGGGAGGGGTAGATCGACAGCAATAGAAATATTATGACAAATGCCGAGCCAATTTTAAGGTAACTTAAAATTATAATAGTAAATTACTGAGGGGAGAGTTTGGTGCAGTGACAGACACAAGCAGAAGTGGTGTTGGAAGTGGGTTGTGAAGGATATGTGTATTTGATTGAAGATGTTTGTTGTTGAGACAATAGTAGACAGGCCAGTGAGATGACCAGATATAGTGGGAACAAAAGGAACAGCAGGAAGTCATTTTGTCTCTTGAGCCTGTTCCGAAATTCAGTGAGGTCATAAAGTCATATACAGCACAGAAGGAAGGTATTCGGCCCATCAAGTCCATGCTGGTTCTCGCAGAGCAATCCAGTCAGTCCAACTTCCTGGCTCGATCCCTGTAGCCCTGGAAGTCTATCTAATTTCATTTTGAAATTATCTGCTTCCACCACCTTTGTGGGTAGCAGGTTCCAGGTCATTGTGTAAAAATGTTCTTCCTCACATTCCCTCAGCATCTCTTGCCCCAAACCTTTAATTTGTATCCCCTAGGTCTTGTACCATCAATTAATGGGAACAGCTTTTCCTTGTCAAACTTATCAAAGCCTGTCATAATCTTGTATATCTCTATCAAATCTCCCCTCAAACTCCAAGGAGAACAGCCACAACTTTCCCAACCTAACCTTGTGACTAAAATCTCTGGAACCTTCTGGTAAATGGCTGATTTGCAACCTAACTCCATGTGCCCACCTTTGCCCCACATTCCTTAATACATTTGGATAACAAAAACCTCTCAGTCTTAATTTTAAAATTAACAACGGATTTATCATCAATTGCTGTTTGTGGAAGGAAGTTCCAAACTTCTACCATCTTTTATGTGTTGAAGTGTTCCTTAATTTTAGTCCTGAACTGCCTGGCTCTAATTTTTAGACTATACTGCCTAATCTGAGAATCCCAACCAGCAGAGATTCTATTTATCCTATCAGTTCCCCTTTATCTCTTGAAATCTTCAATCAAATCACCCCTTAACCTGCGAAATTCCAGGAAATGCAAGACAGTTTGTGTAATCTCTCCTTGTAATTTAAACTTGGACCCAAGGTATAATTCTGGTAAATCTACCCTCCGCTCCCTCAAGACAAATATATCCTTCCTCAGGTGTGGTGCCCAGAACTGCTCAGGTGTGGTGTAATCAGGGCTTTGTATAGCTGAAGCATGACTTCGCTCTCGTTGTTTTCCAGTCCTCACAATATAAAAGGTTAGCATTTGATTTGCTCTTTTCATTATTTTCTGTACCTGTTCATGACATTTTAACGATTGTTGCACATAGATCCCCAAATCTCTTTGAGCCTCAACTATTTCTAACTATTACTCATTTAGAGTTTACATGTTCTATCCTCTTTAGGTCTAAATTGGTGACACCAAACAGTTCTTTACATTGAAATCCACTTTCCAGAGATTGCCCATTTACTTACTGCACAGTGGTGCAGTGGTTAGCACTGCAGCTTCACAACTCCAGCGACCCGGCTTCAATTCTGGGTACTGCCTGTGTGGAGTTTGCAAGTTCTCCCTGTGTCTGCGTGGGTTTTCTCTGGGTGCTCCGGTTTCCTCCCACAGCCAAAAGACTTGCAGGTTGATAGGTAAATTGGCCATTACAAATTGCCCCTAGTATAAGTAGGTGGTAGGGGAATACAGGAACAGGTGAGGATGTGGTAGGAATATGGGATTAGTGTAGGATTAGCATAAATGGGTGGTTAATGGTCAGCACTAACTCGGTGGACTTAAGGGCCTGTTTCAGTGCTGTATCTCTTAAAAGATAAAAATATATTAACAACTGTTGGTAATTTGATATTACTAGCTACGTTGCTTATTATGCCACCTATCTTTGTGTCATCACAACTTTGGCTGTCGATGAAACTTGAAGTAACAGTCAATTAACCATTTAATCCCTTCCTAAATGATACAAAGTGATAACCTGATTGGTGACAGTGGTTATATTTTATTCAGGATAAATTAGACTTGCCACAGGCTAATGTCTGAGCAGCAGTATCAAAGCACCATCACCATTATTGCCCTGTGTAGAAGCACAATGAGGCAGCGTTAATAAGTAATCTCATAGTAAAAGATCTGCTGGGGAAAGAGTGATCACAATACAATTGAATTCCATTTAAAATTTGAGCGACATTCGCCAGTCTCAAAAAAGAATCTTAAAATTAGACAAAGCCAATTACACAGGTATGATGGGAGAGCTGACTCAGGTTGATTGGATAAAGGGAGTAATCACAATGGCGGTAAAAAAAACAGTGGGAACATTTAAAGAAACATTTCAAACTGTTCAAAAAAAATACGTTCCATTGAAGAACAAAAACTCAGCTCGTAAGCTCTATCCATGCTTTACTATAGAAGTTAAGAATAAAATTATATTCACGGAGTGATGCTTGAAAACACAAAGCGTGAGCAGAGTGGCAGGGAATGAATCACTGAAGCGGCAATGCGGGAGTGAGCAGCCGAAGGGCGGCGGGGGAAGGGGCAAGGCCTGGAGTGAACAGCTGAGGGAAGGCAGCAGCGAGGTGGGGGTGGCGTGGTGGTGGTGGTGCGTGCAGATGGGTGTGGGAGGTAACGTTGAAGAGAAGCGTGATGGCAGGAAGATGTGGGGTAATGTTGGGGGTGAGATGGAAGCGGCAATTGCAGCCATTGAGGACGTTTGGCTTTATTTTTTTTTTGTGACAAATTGATCAGCGCCATTTGTCTTACTGGAAGCTGCCCGAGACATGGTCGTGACGAGGCTGCATTTGCGCATCCGCCAGTACCGCGCCACCTAGTGGTTGCGTTTTCAGCAAATGCAGCCATTATTAAATGGAGCCCATTCACATTTCAAGTAAGTCTTGTGCTGGGTGTATGGCTTTTAATAAGTTTCTGGAATATAGGAGTGAGATTACATTTGTTTATTGAGCACTCAGTACATGCAATAGTATGTAAACATAGAGGTGAAATGTATAAATTACAGCCACACTAGATGACGGATGCTTGGGGATTAAATATTGCGACCATTCTGAATTCAGTGCCTTCGGCTTTTAAAAAATTCAAATGCTCATTACAAACTAATCGTTTTGATGTGTTTCTCTCAGTCCACCATGTGGAATTCCAGACCATTCTGTGTTACATTATTATATCAAAGTTAAAATTCAGCTTCATTTAAGGAGAATTTAATTTACTTATTCTTTATGAGTTATGATAATCTTCCTTACTGAACGAGCTGTTTTTACATTGGTCTAACCAATATTATAACGCTAGTTCTCTATCTCACCGGTACTTTCAATTTTGGTCTATATCATTGCAACTCTATGAAGTGAAAGGTGAAATTATCAATCTAACTTTGTCTCTTTATCATTGATGTCAATTCAAATGATGAAGTATGACATATGTTTCCTTTGCAGAACTAGGACCTTCGCACAAGATTTCCATTGATTGACGTTCTCTGAAATTTATGAATCGGAATACAACAGCAAGTTTTCAATTATGCTTCTCACTTCCTGAAACTGACCACTGTAGGTTCAGTCCTGGTCTAAGAATCCAATGGTACTTCAGGGTAACGTACTTCCCTGTTTAATAGGCAAAGACTAAATATTGATAATTCTAAAATATAAAGAAAAGAACACAGCATAATATTGTCAGACTTCAGCACAGTATGATTAACCGTCAGCTCAAAGTGTCCCAATCACTTGGCTTTAGAATATTTAAGGACATCTCTAAACAACATTTCATCAACATCATATGACAATCTCGAAGTATTCTATTGCACAGATCCCTACCCAGGTCTTTACATATTAAACTGCCCAGAGCCACAGTACAGATTTCTTGTCATGGTGTTGTCAGCGTGACAGGCCATGTTTTGGGCCCGTTCTTCGGAGCATCCTCACCATGCATGTCTCAGATTGGTTGTTTCAGGTGCACTACTGCACACAGCGATTCCCAAGATCATCCAGCATGAGACATCCGATACACATCCTTCCTCTCCTTTCTGGTTATCTTTCTTAGATCCAGGGGTCTGAACTTGTTTGATTACAATCTCTGCTGGATGAACTTGATGTTTCCAGTAGAGGGCAAGCTTTCAAATATATTCTTCTCTGCTCAGCAAAAGCAAGAACACAACCATCTGCCAGAGAAAACTAACAATTAAATACCTTAACTGCACTTTACTGACTTTTCTGCATTGCATTTCATCTGCCACGTGTCTCTGCATTCAACCAGACTGCCTTTGTCCTCTTCAAATCTCTCTCTGCCCTCCTCAGTTCACAGTACGTCGAAGTTTCATGTCATCAACAAGCTCTGAAATGTTGATTTGCACACCCAAGTCTAAGTTATTTACATATATCAAGAATAGCAGTGACCCTAGCATTGACCCCTGGGGACCCCCCACTGTATACCTCTCTCCAGCCCGAAAAGCAACCACCACCGGTATATTGTTTGCTGCCACGGAGCCAACTTTATATCCATGCTGCCACTGTTCCATGGGCTGTCACTTTTCTCACAAACTTGTTTTGTGGTACTTTGTCAGAAGCATTTTGAAATTTCATGTACACCACATCTACCTCATTACCCTCATTACTCTCGGTCACGAGATCAATATATTTATCCACTCTAGTCAAAATCGATTTGCCGTTAACAAATCCTTGCTGCCTTTACTTAATTAATTTACAGTTGTCCAAGTGACTGTGAACTTTCTTCCGGTTTATCTTTTCTAAAAGCATTCCCATCACCGAGATGAACTGACTGGCCTGTATTTGCTGGGCTTATCATTGCACCATTCTTTGAACAAGTATGTATAATTTACAATTCTCCAGTCTTCCAGCACCAGCCCTGTATCAGGAGACAGTGGCCCGTTCTACTAGTCCAGGTTACAATGGTGGTGAATCTGATGGGGAGACCAGAGTCAGCAATATTCTCACCAAAACTTAGAACCATTTCCCATAGCCACGACTGTAATACATTGTTTATTCACTAAAGGGAACATTTTCATTCAATTAAACAGATGTATCTCATACCAGTGCCTGCGGTCTGAGGATGGTAACGCTGTTCTGCTGAAGATCAATCCTGAATATTATCTTTGAAGACTGAGAGGAATATTCGCTGCTTTAGCAGGAAACGATTCTGTTCATCCGGGGAAAGCAGAAGACATCAAACACACGGCAGAAAATGTAAGCAATGTTTTCTTATACTTGCTCATTTTCATAACAATCCTATTCCGGAAAACATAAAGAATGTCATTCTAAAACTGAACACGGGGTCGAACTAAACTCGAGTTAGGACAGGACGTTTTGCTTGGATTCTTTTTTTCATTTTGAAAACAATCTCACAGCCAGTGTCCACGGAGATTTCATCACCTTCTTCAGCTCTTCCCTGAATTTAGTTTGAGTAGCGGCATAAATACACGTATTTGTGCAGGAACTCAAATACTGAAGCATAACTCCGGTTTGACTGGCGATGTATGCAGGAGATGTATAATCGGGTCGGTAATGCACGGCTATGCTGCTCGTTGCATAGCTCACGGCAGACGGTAGATTTAACAATATAAAACTGGCAGATACAGTGAACAGTAAAATAATGGATTTCTTTCTATTCTCCATCTCTTGATCTCTCGGACTTTCACTGCTGTGAGTCCGGAGTCCCCTGCGCGCTCTACTGGTTATTAAAATACGTCTGACTGTCAAAACGTTTAACAGTAATATCAGAGCAAAGGGAAGCCATGTAGAAATGATATTCTGTAAGAGGAGGTACGCTGCACCTGCAGGCGATGAAATAAAAGCCACACTGGGGCGGATAAACCAGTGAATATTGTTAATTATTTGCTTATGTTCGTGCACAAACCAAAAGGGGATGGTCTGTGAATATATCAGGATGGAAAGGGTTGATAATACTGCCGCTGCAGTTCTCACGGTGCAATACTTTCTTTTTAACTGCTGACAGCATATAGCTACAAGTCGATCAAATGTGAAGGAGACTGTAAACCACACCGACATACTGTGGTTGGTACAAAGCATGTAGATCATGACCTTACAGACGGCAGTGTAGGAGAGGAATGAATGTGGAAAGCGTTTACTCAAAATATTATACCCGATTATATTAAAGAGCATGACCAGTAGATCTGCTGTTGCCATGGCCACCATGTAGACAGAAATACACTTGGAGAGGCCGCAATTTCCTCTGGAGAGAATGACAATTGTCAATAGGTTTGCTGCAAGAAAGAGGGAGAAGATTTAAGTTACGGAGACAGGCAGACACTTTCCAGAGCATGTTGTGAGCAAAATGACATATGTGTGTTTGTACTTAGACTGAATCTTATTTATAATATTGACAAGCATTGACAGCTTTTCTTTCAAACCAATAAATGATTATAATCTCACTACCCTTCCAGCATACTTCATTCAGACCATATCAAGGCCACAGGACGAGGTTTGCCCAGAGGCCGTAGCATGAATGGCAACGGAAAGCAACCCCCACCACCACCCAGTCACAGAGGGTGTATTGACTTTGGGCGGGAGTGTAAACCAGAGTTATCATATCAGTGTCCATCATTCTTCTCTGCCGGTATAATTTCCACAGCAGATTGAGCTCCATTACTATAATCTGCGGCCCAGGTCAAGCCAGAGTACCTCACAGAGACAGTATTGTTGTAAATAATAGTCCATTCGAGGGAAACTTTAGATGGCTTTATAAATTGTTAATATTTAGCTGTCAAAAAATTGATGGATTCCCACACATAAATTCAAACACATATTTTATTCCTGTGTTCAACAGTAAAGCCATCTTGCAATGAGGCTTGTGCCGTGTGATTCCGCAGCCCAGTTTGATATGATACCAGTGCGGTCCCATGCGGCGATAGATGGAGTTTTAAATTAGCTTCTTCAGTTTATTTGGAGATAGGAATCTCGCTAACAGCATCAGATGTCTGCAGTATTCAGTACAATTTCCAAACCATTACTGCAAGGACATGAATTCAAAAAGAACTTTTAGCTGAGACAAAACATTCAATTTAGTTCAATCTTCGGCACGTTTTCCATTTCTAATGGCTCTAAGGAGCTGCTCGGGAACGGAGCGGGAGCTGGTGGAAGAAGAAAGGTTATTTCAGCCGAGGGAAGGGGAGTGGCTCTCTGAGCTGCAATTGTTAGAAAAAAATATTTCCCAATCTCTCTTAGTTGGACTTGCCTGTAGTCCGAAGAACTGTCAACTTAAGTAGAGAAGGAATAACGCTACAAAAAAAATAATTACATTGGACTCCAAGGAACACATTCTTCTGTGAGCTGTTGGCGAGAAACGGTAACAACATTGCCCTCCCGCAGTATAACGAGAAAATTAAACGTCTTATATTCACGAAACACCAACTGGAACAGTGCCTCAACCGTTGTTCAATCTGGTGAAATTCCCGCTGACATTCCGGCTCTGCAATAAAGACATTCTCGTGATCCGTTAAATAACCATTAACAGTGAGATAATCAACAGGACATACCTGGGGCACCAAAGGTAGCAATAAGAGGGTAGTAAACGTCCTTTACCTGTAGAATTATTGGCCGCTGCATTTTGTCGAAGAAGGTGCGAATTCTGTCCAGCTTCGTAATTCTGACTGCACTATATCCGAAATCCATCAATGCTCCCCCTTTATAGAACAATCCGTGCCCAAGTGAGAAAATGAGGTGACACAATAATTAGCATTTGTTACAGTCACTTCACAAACTGGAAAGCCATGGGGAAATTGTGCCGCTCAGTCCTTGCAACTACTGCCATTAAATTATATCAACAGCAAGTAGTTCTCGAGGGAATGTGTGCTGCGCATGCCCTCTGAACGCTCAACGAAACATTGCACCTGGAAACTATTTTGTGTTCTCGAAGCCTGTTAAGTCTTCACTGATTCATTGTAGAACTTAGATTTATGCTACACTTGGATGATTAGTAGCGATGACTGGACTCTATCATCACTGATGATGACTTCTCAATAACATTGTGGATTGTGGTTCACTTCTAACATTATTAGTAATGATCATATTCTAACCTTCATGATGGTAATGCTAGTGTGACATTACTGTTGCTAATCTACTCAGACATTATCAGTAACGAATTTAATCTAACATTACTGATAGTGACCACACACCAACAGTACTGGTGATGCCCTACCTCAGCATTACTAATACTGCCCCCAGTCAAACATAACTGAAGGTAACTATACACTGATATCAATGGTGATGACCACATCCTGTCATTAATGATGGTGATCCTGTACTAACATTACTGGCGATCACCCTACTTTAACATCATTGGTGATGATCCTTTTACATCAATAGTAGTTACGTTGCCCGAACGTCAGTGATTGTGAATCTATTCTAATTGTATTGTTGTTGACCTTTACAAAACAGTAATATTAGCAGCCCTATTGTAACATTATTTGTGACGAGCCCACTCCATTATTGCTGGTGGTGATTCTACTCCCGATGGTGACCCTATTCTAACGTTGCAAGTGGTGATTTTACTGTAACATTACTGATGGTAACCTTACTCTAAAATTGCTGGTGGTCATCATACTCCAACATGGCTGTTGGTGACTCTATTATAACATTATAACTGGTGATCCCACTGTTACATGTCAGGTAGTACCCCTACTCCATATTATTGGCCATGAAGCTACTCTAACATTACTGTTGAAGAAGCTACTCTTCCATTACTAATGAGGACTTCATTCTGGTGTAGACCCGATGCTAACTTTACTGCTGGGGATCCTACTCCAGTATTACTGGTGATGTCCATATACTAACATTAATAGAGTTGATCCTAATCTAACGTCCCTGGTGGTGAACCTACTGCAACATTACTCATGGCGAATCTACACTAACATCTGGTGAGGAACCTACTCGAACATTATTCATGATTTTAGAATCTAACGTTCCTGCTGTAGCCCCTACTCTAACATTGTGGTAAAGCTGGTGATAATTACCTGCTACCATGAATGGTGATTACCTCAATATCATATTAATGGTGCTGAACATACTTTAACAATACTGGTGGTGATCCTACTCCAGCTTTACTAGTGATGATACTCCTCGAATATTACTGACGAAGCTACTACTCTAATATTACTGGTGGTGAAGCTACTCTAACTTTACTGATGATGATCAGATGCTAAAACTATTTGTACATCCATCTGTAACGTTACTGCCTTACTGTCCGAGACTCTGCTTCAATATTAATACCGGTAATGCTACGCTACTATAATTGATGGTGACTCTACACTAATTTTACTGCCATTGAACCTACTCAGACTTTAATGTTGGTGATCCTACTCCAACATTATTGATGGTAACTCCACTCAAACATTACTGTCATGAAACTACTTTAACATTGCTGTCGGTGACACTACTCCAACATTACTAGTGGAAACCCTACTGCAACATTGCCTGTGGTAACATTACAGATAAAAAACCTACGCTAATATTCTGATGGTGCCACTACTCAAAGGTTCATGATGGCGACTCTGTTATAACTTTGTTTGTGGAAATCCGACGCTAGCATTACTGATCCGGATACAACTCTAACTTTACTTGTGACAAAGCGTCTGTAACATTGTTGGTGAGCCCACTGCTCTAACTTTACCAGTTGTGACCGTTCACTAACATTCCTTATGGTGATCTTGCTCGGAGATTATTGGCGGAGACCCTACTCTAACATTACTGGTGAGGACCCTAACCTAGCATTGCTGGTACTGAGTGGATTCAAGGATTGTTGGTTGCAAAAACTAATCTAAAGTTACTGATGAGCTAAAGTTATTATGGAGATGATCCCACTCCAACATTGCTGGTGTGAACTCCACTCGAACTTCTTTCTTCTTCTTCTTTCTTTTGGGCCTCCTTATCTCGAGAGACAATGGATACGCGCCTGGAGGTGGTCAGTGAGTGACCTCTCCATGGCGCATGCCTGGGCAAATTTATGGAGGTTGAGAGTTGACCAGTCATCAAAACCCCCCTCTCGGCCTTTCTGGTGGGGTCCAAAGGAGTGCAGGACACGACGTTTGGCACCAGTATGGCTGCAGGAACTGCCGGAAACATGAACTATCCTGATTGTAAACGTACTCTGATGTTACTGGTGAACACTGCACACTAACATTATTGGTTGTGAAGTTATTCTAAGATTACTCATTTTACTCCACAGTAACATTACTGGTGATGACCTTACAATTACACTCACGGTGATGAACCGGCTCTAACGTTACTGGTGATGACCCTATTACAACATTACTGGAGATGACTTTATGCTACCGTTATTGCTGGAGACTTTATCCGAACATTAGTGTTCGCATAACGACTGTAACACTAATGGTGAGCCCCCCCACACTAATATTCATGTTGTTTATACCACAGTAAAATCCTCATTCTCTCTTACCTGCATTGTTCATTCTGATCTGGCTTCCTTCTTTACTTTATCAATTGCCAGCTGTACCGAGGCAAACATCGTGGTGCACAACTGGTTCAACCATCCCTGAACAGATCTGGCTGAACCGGATCAAGCATTGCAGAGCCCTTTTCACTATTCCAGCATCATCATGAATTGCGGTTCATTGCTTCAGGATCACCCTGCAGAGTACAACTAACCCTTAGATTATTATCCCCAATGCAAATTTAGTTATTTCAACTATTTTCCTCCTCTCCAACTACTCTAGCCTCTAACAATAAATGTTCTTTGGCCCAGCATCGATATGTATCTCATTAGGTTTTTGTGAAGCGCCTTTGGACGGCTCATTACATTAAAGGTGCTGTTTAAATACAAGTTGTCTTTGAACTTTCAATTTTATTCTTGATTAATGAGAATATTTTTGGAAATGTTTACATCTCGTGCATTGTAAGAATTTCCTTTCTTGCAGGCCGTCCTCAAATCGATAAAATAGATCCAGTTTCCCATTCCATTAATCCAGTTGGAGTATTCAGATGACCGGCCCACATTAACAACTTTATTATAAGTGAAAGGCGTTAAATCCCATGCCATTCAGCTTAGAGCTTTAAGGGTGTTCCCATTAGCAGATGCTGCAAAAGAAGGCAGCTCGTCTCACTGCCGAGAAGCATCTCCATCCCAAGATCCAACTCGCAGCCTTTTAACTGTAACTGCTTTAATACAGACTGGCGAGTTCCATTAGCTCACCATCCCTCTTGCAGCTTGGAAGGATTCTTATTGTGTTTTCATTCTTCACAATGATGAAGCGATGCCTTCATCCGCTGTCATTGTTTTATTTTGTCTCCGCCACGCGAGACACTTTATTTCCTCTGTATTCATTCTGCATTCAAAGTTTAATTTTCTCAATTGATCCCAGAATGCAGTAGTAAAGTCATTTTACAAAGGAACACCGTTTATATTGAACCTTCTGAGATCCATACAGCTATTGGCTGGGCAAACTTCATTCATCTCACAGGAACCAATAACTTTCAATGTCACAGGGAGAATGGATCAAATTAAAAGTTTCAGAGGTCGCTCTCTCACACACTCGTACAGTCCCCTCCTCTCTCTTCTCGTGTCTCTCAGTTTCATTCTGTCTATCTGTCTCTACTTATATCCTTCTCACAGAATCATACAATCACAGAATTGCTACAGCGCAGAAGGTGGCCATTCAGCTCATCGACTCTGCACGGGGTCTGCGAATGAGCAATTCACTTCGAAGCATTTCCAGCCTTCTCCCCGTAATCCTGCACATTCCTCCTTTTCATATAACAGTACAATTCCCTTCTGAATGTTTCAGTTGAAGCTGCCACCTCCACGTTCTCAGGCAGCGCATTCCCGACCTCAACCACTCGCTGATTGAAAAAGGTTTTCCTCATGTCGCTTCAGCTTCTCATATCTATTACTTTAAACCTGTGCCCTCTCATTCTCGATCGTTTCACCAGTGGGAGGTTTTTTCATATCTAGTCTTTCCGACCCTTCATGCTTTTGAATACCTCAATTAAATCACCTCTCAGCCTTCTCTTTTCCAAGGAAAACAGTCCTAACTTTTCCAATCTATCATCATAACTAAAATTCCTTATCCCTGGAACCATTACCGCGAACTCTTTCCTGTACTCTCGCCAATACCTCATATCGTTCCTAAAGTGCAGTGCCCAGAACTGGACGCAATACGCCAGCTGAGGCCGAAATAATGTCTTATATCAGCTCTTGTATTCCATGTCCCTAATTCTAAAGCCTAGGATACTGAATGTTTTTTTTTAACTGGTCTCTCATTCTGTCCTGCCACCTTCAATGAGTTATGCATATATACACCTAGGTCCTCTGCTCCTGCACTCACTTTAGAATTGTACCCTTTATTCTATATTGCCTCTCCATGTTCTTCCTACCAAAATGAATCACTTCAATAATTAGCCTTTATGAATCTTATCTCACGACCGTAATGTGAAGCCTCAATATCCATTGCCTGCCCCACCACTCGTCTACCTGTTGCTTCATCGAACCAAAGAAATGGCAAGCTGATTTTTTTTTTGCTTCAAAACAGGATGCAACAAGGAGATGCTCTGCAATTGTTCGGGAAAAATATTCCAAGGGTAGTGCTGGTGTATTTAGATTTAAACGAGCAAGATGGATGTTGATGTTTGTGATTAGATATGTCTGACCTCTTTGACATCAGTCTCTTTGCTCTGAAAACGGGCAGTCAGGAAATATATGACATCTGAAGGACGGACGGGGTCATCGAAAAGGAGATAAAACAAAAATTGAAGAGGGAAACGGTGGAACATTACCTGGCCTTCACGTCACACACTTGCAGTGCACCAGAAGCAATCACAGGAAATGTAGAGAAGGAGCGAAAAGGATCCACAGGGATGAACCCCAGAGGTTGCGAATGGAGTCACAGATTTAGTGCTCCACTCTTCCAGGGTCAGTTCCTGTGAATGGGAAGTTTCGTGCTTTTGTGCCCTTCTCTGCCAGTGTGTGGGATGTACCAGATTGCAAACCAATACGTGTACATAAACTAAATGGTCAATCATCGTATCAGTCAGTCAGATAAGACAATTTAAATCAAGAAGGAAACTACTTACCCCAAAGAGCAAATTCCAACACCTATTATTCATCCTTTGACGCTGCAGCAAGCCATTTAACACCTTCTGTGGAGATTTTGCCTCGTATACTTTTTCCACTGAGCATTTATTTTATGTATCTGTAGAACAGAAAGGTAAAACACAGCGATGAGTCCGCCAATCCCAGGAGCATCCAGATATTTTGCTGACTCCAGCATAAAACCCAGAGACCATTAGGGAAAAATCCAACATTATAAAGTAATAAGATTAAAGAAAAATAATTCTGCCAGGTATGAGCTACAATAATGAAGAAAAATAAATTTGCAATTAGCGGAATTTGCTCCACTTTACAGTTTGGCGCCTGGTTTCTCTGTTATAGAGTATGAGTATTTTTCTTTTATAGTTATCTGTCACCATTCTCTTGGTTGGATAGCTCTAAAGATTGAATGAGGTTCCTGTGGGGGTGTGGGTGGATCACTACCTACTATTTTAGATCTCCTATACTTTGTTACCAATCACTCTCACAGCCCCCGATTAGAGAGCATGAGCCAAGAGTGCTACTGATAACTTCCTCATGCAGCCTTTCAAAAACTTCCCACCTGAAGAAGCATCAACTGGGAGGCACTGTCAGCATCCCCACCCCTCTCATTTCACTGTCATTGTAATGTCAAGTCACAAACTCTACACCACACTTCCACAGGGCAATTTGGATATCCCACAGGTGGAGAGACAGCATCGTGAGTCTACACTTCCTTTTCCGCTGCTTTGACATGGGAACAAAACATTTTCCAGACGCATAGAAGAGGGTAATCAGGGCATTCGTCTCATTTAACGATTTCTCCTGTCCATGTAAGATGTATCCTTGGGCATTTTATTAGTACCTGATATATGAACCCTCCCAGACCATCAGGAAGTGTGTGATCAGTTTCTGTAAGCAGACCAATGTCACTCCCTCCTCCTCCTCTATTGACCCCAGTGTGTTGCCACTCTCTAACTGTCTAACTAACATTGAGATATGGATGAGCCAACATTTATTCGAGAGAACTGTTGACCAAACTGGCGCCGGGCTCTCTGTTTCCCACAAACACCATCACAAAGATTGTCTTGACTCTCTCAGTCTCCTCACTTCCACCCCAGGCTAAACCTCGATGCGTGGATCCTTGGTTCTCTATTTGACCCTGATTTCAGCTTCTTCTCCTGCAGCTCATCCATTACCAGCCACCATCAAAACATTACCTGCTCAACCTCTCTACTGCCTGAATCCGAATTCCATCCTTTATCACCTCGATGATTAATCTCCCCAAGCTCTCTCTACCAACATCTCACTTCCCCACTCCACAAACTATAACGATTTTCAATGTCACAGTGCAAGGGTTGTCCTGGATAAAGTCCCACAAACCTGTTCACTGTCTTCATGCCAACTTCCGCTGGCTCTCATTGTGCCAGTAAATTTATTTGAAGATCCTTGCCTGCCTATTACAAATCTTCTGTGCCTGATTCCCTCCCTATCTCTTTTAGTGTGTAAAATTAAAGTGCATGGGATTGGGGATAGTGTATTGCGATTGATAGAAAATTGGCTGACAAACAGGTCTTTTTGTCCGAATGGCAGGCAGTGACTAGTGGGGTACTGCAGGGATCGGTGCTAGGACCCCAGATATTCACAATATACATTAATGATTTCGATGAGGGAACTAAATGTAATATCTCCAAATCTGCAGATGACACAATCCTGGGTGGGAGGGTGAATTGCCAGGAGGATGCAGGGAGGCTTCAGGGTGATTTGGACAAGTTGAGTGAGTGGGCTAATGCATGGCAGGTGCAGTATAATGTGGATAAATGTGAGGTTATCCACTTTGGTCGCAAAAACAGGAAGGCAGATTATTATCTGAATGGCTATAAACTGAGAGAGGGGAATGCAGCGAGACCTGGATGTTCTCGCACACCAGTTGCTGAAGGTAAGCATGCAGGTGCAACAGGCGGTAAAAAAGGCAAATGGTATGTTGGCCTCCATAGCGAGAGGATTCGAGTACAGGAGCAGGGATGTCTTGCTGCAATTATACAGGGCCTTGGTGAGGCCACACCTGGAATATTGGGTGCAGTTTTGGTCTCCTTATCTTGCTATAGAGGGAATGCAGCGAAGGTTTACCAGACTGATTCCTGGGATGGCGGGACTGACATATGAGGAGAGAATGAGTCGGTTAGGATTATATTCGCTGGAGTTCAGAAGAGTGAGGGCGATCTCATAGAAACTTATAAAATTCTAACACGGCTGGACAGGATAGATGCATGAAGGATGTTCCCGACTGTGGGGGAGTCCAGAACCGGGGGACAAAGTCTTAGGATACGAGGTAAACCTTTCAGTGCTGGGTTGAGGAGAAATCTCTTCACCCAGAGAGTGATGAGCCTGTGGAATTCGCTACCACAGAAAGCAGTTGAGGCCAAAACATTGTATGTTTTCAAAAAGGAGTTAAATATAGCTCTTGGGTTTAAAGGGACCAAAGGATATGGGGCGAAAGCGGGAACAGGTTACTGAGTTGGGTGATCAGCCATGATCATAATGAATGGCGGAGCAGGCTCGAAGGGCCGAATGGCCTACTCCTGCTCCTATTTTTATGTTTCTATGTTTTCTATGTAATCCCTTCCAGACATACATCACAGCTCACCCTCTCCACTCCTCTGGATGTTTCTGTGGAACAAGATTATTCCTCATTCACCACAATCTCTACTCCGACCTCAGCAAATATTAGTTAAAAAACTATACCCGGGGTATCTGGAGCTCATAGGAACATAGGGTCAGGAATAGACCATTCAACCGCTATAGTCCGTTCTACCAGTCAATGAGATCGTGTATGATCTGTGACCTCACTCTATATAACTGCCTTTGTCCCATATCATTAACTAATTTGTTTCAATGCCCTATTTAACATTACGATTTGACCAAACATGAACTGATATTTGTGAAGAGTACTCCAAGCTTCAATGAACCTTTGCGTGTTTTAATATTTCTTAACTTCACTCCCCGCCCTCTCTCCCTCAATGGACACTCACGACTCTATCCCTCGTTACTCTCTGTCAGCTTGCTGCCCAGTTTGTGCTCCCTGCAATATAAAGTGTGCTGAGACGTCTCTCCCTATGTTGCAGAACGCTGTAAACGGTGAGTTATCATAATTGAAGTTCGTTTGTTGCAGAGCGTTCATGTACTAAAATCCACTCCGTGGGGTGGCAGGTCCTGGGTTCACTCTGAGCCTCCTCTTCACAGTCGTAACTCGAATAGGAAGGTGCTTACCTGGAGCAACAGGAGAACTATCACCGTCCGAGAGATACTAGTCAGCTGTCCAACAACTGCTAGCGGCTGGTTAGAGTAAAGAATCTGTACCTGGAAGACAATAAAACTATTTTTGGAAACTTTGCTTATGTTTGATTCACCATCTTTGCAATTAATAAGATGGGTTATTCAAGTACTTCAATATTAAATTATACTTTCCGCTCTCCTATTTATGTGGATTGAATGCCAGTATCAGCTGCCAACTCCAGACCCTGCCCACGGGAACTGCAACAGATGAATTATTACCAGGGGCTGAAATCTGTCTCCAGGTGACATCACAAAGGGCCAATCACACAGCAGTCAGCACAATAAACAATCGTTAGTGCATGATATACTGTCTGACTTCTTCGAAGATTTAGCAACAAAATGGTAATTCATTCATTCAGTCGCTTTTCTGATTCGGAGCCATTGAGGTGAACTCATATTTAATCCGAATTGGGTATGGGATCATTCAAGGAACAACAGTAGCACGTCGAAAAGGATTACAAAGATTTTCTGAGGGGTATTACAGTGGAGCTGCAAGATTAGTGTTCGCACTGCAGAGGTTGAGGCAAAGCTCTGGATCCAGTACTAAGCGTATCAGCAGTGCTGAAATATTGGACAGTACTTGTGTTCCAGCAATACGTACAACAATAGAGCTACAAAACTGGTAATCAGCAGAACTGTAATAGTTTGGTCACCGTCAGATCAACACAACAGAGGTATCAGAAGGAATAGAAACATCTGACGGAAAGAAAGAACATTGTCACCTCAGACATAGCTGCAGGCAACACCAGTACTACAAGAGCACAGTTATATGTAGTGTATGTGTAGGGCATCACAGCACCAGAGGAATATGGTAATATATAATGTATTTGTAGGGAACCATTAATGCCAGATGGGTATGGTTGCATATAATGCATGTGTTATCAGAGGAATGCAGTCACATATAGTGTATGTCTAGGGTACAACTTTTATCAGAGCTATACCATCACATGTAGTGTTTGTGTAGGGGCACCACTAGTAATGGAGGAGCACAGTCAGTTATAATACATGTGGAGGAGACACTAATAACTTAAGAGCTTGCTCACAGCCAGTGCAAGTGTCGAGACACCACTCGTCCCAGAAGAGCACGGCCACACCTAGTGTATGTGTATGGGAATTGCTAGCACCAAAATAGCATGGTCACATCTAGTCTGGTCGATGTGGCACAACTAGTAACAGAGGAGCAGGAGCATTTCTGATGTAACAGCCAATGTTGTTCCTTTGTTTAAGAAGGGTAGCAAGGATAATCCAGGAAATTATAGGCCGGTGAGCCTTACATCAGTGGTAGGGAAATTATTAGAGAGGATTCTTCGGGACAGGATTTACTCCCATTTAGAAACAAACAAACTTATTAGCCAGAGGCAGCATGGTTTTGAGAAGGGGAGGTCGTGTCTCACTAATTTGATTGAGTGTTTTGAGGAAGTGACAAAGATGATTGATGAAGGAAGGGCAGTGGATGTTATCCATATGGACTTCAGTAAAGCCTTTGCTAAGGTCCCTCATGGCAGACTGGTACAAAAGGTGAAGTCACATGGGATCAGAGGGGAGCTGGCAAGATGGATACAGAACTGGCTCTATCATAGAAGACAGAGGGTATCAGTGGAAGGGTGCTTTTCTGAATGGAGGGATGTGACTAGTGGTGTTCCACAGGGATCAGGGCTGGGACCTTTGCTGTTTGTAGTACATATGAATGATTTGGAGGAAAATGTAGCTGGTCTGATTAGTAAGTTTGCGAACGACACAAAGGTTGGTGGAGTTGCGGATAGTGATGAGGATTGTCAGAGGATACAGTAGGATATAGATCGGTTGGAGACTTGGGCGGAGAAATGACAGATGGAGTTTAATCCGGACAAATGTGAGGTCATGCATTTTGGAAGGTCTAGTGCAGGTGGGAGGTATACAGTAAATGGCAGAACCCTTAGGAGTATTGACAGGCAGAGAGATCTGGGCGTACAGGTCCACAGGTCATTGAAAGTGGCAACGCAGGTGGATAAGGTAGTCAAGAAGGCATTCGGCATGCTTACCTTCATCGGTCGGGGCATAGAGTATAAAAATTGGCAAGTTATGTTGCAGCTGTACAGAACTTTAGTTAGGCCACACTTAGAATATTGCGTGCAATTCTGGTCGTCACACTACCAGAAGGATGTGGAGGCATTGGAGAGGGTACAGAAGAGGTTTACCAGGATGTTGCCTGGTCTGGAGGGCATTAGCTATGAGGCGAGGTTGGATAAACTCTGATTGTTTTCACTGGAACGATGGAGGTGGAGGGACGACATGATAGAGGTTTACAAAGTTATAAGCGGCATGGACAGAGTGGATAGTCAGAAGCTTTTTCCCAGGGTGGAAGAGTCAGTTACTAGGGGACATAGGTTTAAGGTGCGAGGGGAAAAGTTTAGAGGGGATGTGCGAGGCAAGTTCTTTACACAGAGGGTGGTGAGTGCCTGGAACTTGCTGCCGGGGCAGGTGGTGGAAGCAGGTACGATAGCGACGTTTAAGAGGCATCTTGACAAATACATGAATAGGAAGGGAATAGAGGGATATGGTCCCCGGAAGTGCAGAACAAAGAGCAAAAAACAGTACAGCACAGGAACAGGCCATTCGGCCCTCCAAGCCTGCACCGATCTTGATGCCTGCCTGAACTAAAACCTTCTGGATAGCACGTTTAGCGAATTGGTCACACCGCAGATTAGGATTGCTGAGGGAGAAAGGGAATGGGTGACCAAAAGGCAGAGAAAGAGCAGGAAGGCATTGCAGGTGTCCCCTGCGGTCATCTCCCTCCAAAACAGGTATACCGTTTTGGATACTGTTGAGGGAGATGGCTCACCAGGGGAAGGCAGCAGTGGCCAGGTTCATGGCACCATGGCTGGCTCTGCTGTTCAGAAGGGCGGGAAAAAGAGCGGAAGGGCGATAGTCATAGGGGATTCGATTGTAAGGGGAGTAGATAGGCGGTTCTGTGGTCGAAAACGAGACTCCCGAATGATATGTTGCCTCCCAGGTGCACGGGTCAGGGATCTCTCAGATCGACTGCAGAACATTCTGAAGGGGGAGGGTGAACAGCCAGTTGTCGTTGTGCACATAGGCACCAATGATATAGGTAAAAAACGGGATGAGGTCCTACAAGCAGAATTTAGGGAGTTAGGAGCCAAGTTAAAAAGTAGGACCTCAGAAGTAGTAATCTCAGGATTGCTACCAGTGCCACGTGATAGTCAGAGTAGAAATGAAAGAATAGTCAGGATGAATGCGTGGCTTGAGAGATGGTGCAGGAGGGAGGGGTTCAGAGTTTTGGGACATTGGGACCGGTTCTGGGGGAGGTGGGACTACTACAAATTGGATGGTCTACACCTGGGCTGGACTGGAACCAATGTCCTTGGGGGTGCTTTTGCTAACACTGTTGGGGAGGGTTTAAACTAATGTGGCAGGGGGATGAGAACAAAATGAGGAGGTCAGTGGACAGTAAGGAGGCAGGAACTAAAGACTGTAAGGAACTAGATAATGAAGTCAGCGTGACTAAGGGAAAGAGTAGGCAGGGAGCAGATGATGAACGCAAAGGGCCTGGTGGTCTGAGGTGCATTTGTTTTAATGCAAGAAGTGTAGTAAGTAAGGCAGATGAACTTAGGGCTTGGATTAGTACCTGAGAGTATGATGTTATTGCTATTACTGAGACTTGGTTGAGGGAAGGGCATGATTGGCAACTAAATATCCCAGGATATCGATGCTTCAGGTGGGATAGAGAGGGAGGTAAAAGGGGTGGAGGAGTTACATTACTGGTCAAAGAGGATATCACAGCTGTGTTGAAGGAGGGCACTATGGAGCACTCGAGCAGTGAGGCAATATGGGCAGAACTCAGAAATAGGAAGGGTGCGGTAGCAATGTTGGGGCTGTACTACAGGCCTCCCAACAGCGAGTGTGAGATAGAGGTACAAATATGTAAACAGATTATGGAAATATGTAGGAGCAACAGGGTGGTGGTGATAGGAGATTTTAATTTTCCCAACATTGACTGGGATTCACTTAGTGTTAGAGGTCTATATGGAGCAGAATTTGTAAGGAGCATCCAGGAGGGTTTTCTAGAGCAGTATGTAAATAGTCCAACTCGGGAAGGGGCCATACTGGACCTGGTGTTGGGGAATGAGCCCAGCCAGGTGGTTGAAGTTTCAGTAGGGGAATACTTTGGGAATCGTGATCACAATTCCGTAAGTTTTAGAATACTCATGGACAAAGATGAGAGTGGTCCTAAAGGAAGAGTGCTGAATTGGGGGAAGGCCAACTATACCAAAATTCGGCAGGAGCTGGGGAATGTAGATTGGGAGCAGCTGTTTGGAGGTAAATCCACTTTTGATATGTGGGAGGCTTTTAAAGAGAGGTTGATTGGCGTGCAGGAGAGACATGTTCCTGTGAAAATGAGGGATAGAAATGGCAAGATTAGGGAACCATGGATGACAGGTGAAATTGTGAGACTAGCTAAGAGAAAAAGGAAGCATACATAAGGTCTAGGCGGCTGAAGAAAGACGAAGCTTTGAAAGAATATCGGGAATGTAGGACCAATCTGAAATGAGGAATTAAGAGGGCTAAAAGGGGTCATGAAATATCTTTAGCAAACAGGGTTAAGTAAAATCCCAAAGCCTTTTATTCATATATAAGGAGCAAGAGGGTAACGAGAGAAAGGATTGGCCCACTCAAGGACAAAGGAGGAAAGTTATGCGTGGAGTCAGAGAAAATGGGTGAGATTCTAAACGAGTACTTTGCATCGGTATTCACCGAGGAGAGGGACATGACGGATGTTGAGGTTAGGGACAGATGTTTGATTACTCTAGGTCAAGTCGGCATAAGGAGGGAGGAAGTGTTGGATATTCTAAAAGGCATTAAGGTGGACAAGTCCCCAGGTCCAGATGGGATCTATCCCAGGTTACTGAGGGAAGCGAGAGAGGGAATAGCTGGGGCCTTAACAGATATCTTTGCAGCATCCTTAAACATGGGTGAGGTCCCGGAGGACTGGAGAATTGCTAATGTTGTCCCCTTGTTTAAGAAGGGTAGCAGGGAAAATCCAGGTAATTATAGACCGGTGAGCCTGACGTCAGTGGTAGGGAAGCTGCTGGAGAAGATACTGAGGGATAGGATCTCTTCCCATTTGGAAGAAAATGGGCTTATCAGTGATAGGGAACATGGTTTTGTGCAGGGAAGGTCATGTCTTACCAACTTAATAGAATTCTTTGAGGAAGTGACAACGTTGATTGATGAGGGAAGGGCTGTAGATGTCATATACATGGACTTCAGTAAGGCGTTTGATCAGGTTCCCCATGGTAGGCTGATGGAGAAAGTGAAGGCACATAGGGTCCAGAGTGTACTAGCTAGATGGATAAAGAACTGGCTGGGCAACAGGAGACAGAGAGTAGCAGTGGAAGGGAGTTTCTCAAAATGGAGACGTGTGACCAGTGGTGTTCCACAGGGATCCGTGCTGGGACCACTGTTGTTTGTGATATACATAAATGATTTGGAGGAAAGTATTGGTGGTCTGATTAGCAAGTTTGCAGATTACACTAAGATTGGTGGAGTCGCAGATAGTGAAGGGGACTGTCAGAGAATACAGCAGAATATAGATAGATTGGAGAGTTGGGCAGAGAAATGGCAGATGGAGTTCAATCAGGGCAAATGCGAGGTGATGCATTTTGGAAGATCCAATTCAAGAGTGAACTATACAGTAAATGGAAAAGTCCTGGGGAAAATTGATGTACAGAGAGATCTGGGTGTTCAGGTCCATTGTTCCCTGAAGGTGGCAACGCAGATCAATAGAGTGGTCAAGAAGGCATACGGCATGCTTTCCTTCATCGGACGGGGTATTGAGTACAAGAGTTGGCAGGTCATGTTACAGTTGTATAAGACTTTGGTTCAGCCACATTTGGAATACTGCGTGCAGTTCTGGTCGCCACATTACCAAAAGGATGTAGATGCTTTGGAGAGGGTGCAGAGGAGGTTCACCAGGATGTTGCCTGGTATGGAGGGCGCTAGCTATGAAGAGAGTTTGAGTAGATTAGGAATATTTTCATTAGAAAGACGGAGGTTGAGGGGGGACCTGATTGAGGTGTACAAAATCATGAGAGGCAGACAGGGTGGATAGCAAGAAGCTTTTTCCCAGAGTGGGGGATTCAATTACTAGGGGTCACGAGTTCAAAGTGAGAGGGGAAAAGTTTAGGGGGGATATGCGTGGAAAGTTCTTTACGCAGAGGGTGGTGGGTGCCTGGAATGCGTTGCCAGCGGAGGTGGTAGACGCGGGCACGATAGCGTCTTTTAAGATGTATCTAGACAGATACAATAATGGGCAGGAAGCAAAGAGATCCAGAGCCTTAGAAAATAGGCGACATGTTTAGATAGAGGATCTCATCGGTGCAGGCTTGGAGGGCCGAAGGGCCTGTTCCTGTGCTGTAATTTTCTTTGTTCTTTGTTCTAACCCTCTGTCTTCAATGACCGAATCAGTTCTGTATCCATCTTGCCAGCTCCCCTCTGATCCCATGTGACTTCACCTTTTGTATCAGTCTGCCATGAGGGACCTTGTCAAAGGCTTTACTGAAGTCCATATAGATGACATCTACTGCCCTTCCTTCATCAATCATCTTTGTCACTTGCTCAAAAAATTCAATCAAATTCGTGAGGCCCGACCTCCCCTTCACAAAACCATGCTGCCTCTGGCTAATAAGTCCATTTGTTTCCAAATGGGAGTAAATCCTGTCCCGAAGAATCCTCTCTAATAATTTCCCTACCACTGATGTAAGGCTCACCGGCCTATAATTTCCTGGATTATCCTTGCTACCCTTATTAAACAAAGGAACAACATTGGCTCTTCTCCAGTCTTCTGGGACCTCACCTGTAGCCAATAAGGATGCAAAGATTTCTGTCAAGGCCCCAGCAATTTCTTCCGTTGCCTCCCTCAGTATTCTGGGGTAGATCCCATCAGGCCCTGGGGACTTATCTACCTTAATGCTTTGCAAGACACCCAACACCTCCTCCTTTTTGATAATGAGATGACTGAGACTATCTACACTCCCTTCCCTCGGCTCATCATCCACCAAATCCTTCTCCTTGGTGAATACTGATGCAAAGTACTCATTTAGTACCTCACCCATTTCCTCTGGCTCCATACATAGATTCCCTTATCTGTCCTTGAGTGAGCCAACCCTTTCCCTAGTTACCCACTTGCTCTTTATATACGTCTAAAAAGCCTTGGGATTTTCCTTAATCCTGTTTGCCAATGACTTCTCATAACCCCTTTTCGCCCTCCTGACTCCTTGCTTAAGTTCCTTCCTATTGTCTTTATATTCCTCAAGGGATTCGTCTGTTCCTAGCCTTCCAGCCCTTACGAATGCTTCCTTTTTCTTTTTGACGAGGCTCACAATATCCCACGTTATCCAAGGTTCCCGAAATTTGCCAGACTTATCCTTCTTCCTCACAGGAACTTTCTGGTCCTGGATGCTAATCAATAAGGTTTTAGTTCAGGCAGGCATCAAGATCGGCGCAGGCTTGGAGGGCCGAATGGCCTGTTCCAGTGCTGTACTGTTCTTTGTTCTTTGTAACTGTGGGTTACTAGTGGCACTGGTTGGGCACTATCATCGCCAGTAAAAGTTCAGTTTACCACTCGTACCAGAGGACAACTCTCATCATTAGTGCAATTGCAGGGTAGCTCGAGTAATGAAGCAGCATAGATATCGCTACTGTATTCCACCAGTAGGAGAGGAACTTTTTTTTCTCGAGTGTAAATGCTGGATTACCACTGGTACTGAAGGAAGAATGGCGCCTCTATTGTCAGTGCAGAGTTTCACTCACACCGGGTTGCAAGTCAATTTCTATTGTGAGTTTAGATCACCACGTGTTCTGGAGGAGTACGGTCTCCTGGACTTCATCTGCGGGTCTACCAGTGATACTGCAAGCAAATGTTTTTCAGTGTCAGTATAGACCGTCACTAGTGCCAGAGAAGCACGATCACCTACTGTGTAATTGTGGTCGCTGTAACATATTCACCTTTCTTTTGTAAGGAGGACACAAAGAGGTTAAGCGAATGGGCAACGTGGTGACAGATGGAGTATAATGTAGGGAAGTGTAAGGTTGTTCTCTTTGGTAGTAAGAAAAAAGATGATTTTTAAAAGGTGTGAAACTTCTAAATGTTGATGTTCCGACGGACGTGGCTACACTCGTACAAGGAATGCAAAACAAAAAAAACATGCAGGACCAGCAAACAATTAGGAAGACAAATGGCATGTTTGCCCTTTACTGCAAGGACATTGGAGCACTATAATGAGGATGTCTTGCTACAATTGTACAGGGCTTTGGTGAGACAACATCTGGTGTACTTTGTGCAGCTTTGGTCTCCATATCTAAGGGAGAGAATACTCGCCTTGCGAGCACAACAGTGATGGTTCACTAGATTGGTTCCTGGGATGAGTGTGTTGTCCTATGATGACAGACTGTGTAAATTGATCTCATTGAAGCAGAACATTTCTTCACTCACAGGGTTGTGAATAGTTGGAATTCTGTCCCCCACGGGATTGTGGAGTGCCGTCACTGAAAGCTCTTATTTCCTATCTGCTTTTGTTCTTCTCAAAGTGCAAGGAGCCATTAGTTGCCAAGTAGCACTGTTACCGCCATTGCAATTATAGGTGAGCACAAGTACCAGAGGAGTATTGTTTTATCTCACGGAAGTGTAGCGTTAGCACCAGTGGCTATGGCTAGAGTAAATAAAGGGAATCAGGAGTATCAGAAAAGGGCTATTATCGTTAGTGTAAGTATAGGGAACCACTAGTATTGGAGCAGGATGATCACATCTCCTCTAAGTGTAGGTGCCACTAGTACAGAAGAAGATGGACACATTTACTGTAATCATAAGTGCTATTAGTCTCAGAGGAACCTGGTTACCTCTAGAGTAAGTGACTTGATATCAATATTACAGTGCTATCCTGCTCACCTCTAGCATAATTGAAGGGTACCACGAGTACTGGAGGAATATGGCCATCTCCAGTGTGAATATGGTGCAACTCCAGCAAGGAAAGGCATACAGATCTCTGTGTACACGTACTGGTCCCAGTGGTCTCAAAAGGCTAAAATCACCAGTATTACTGAAGAACTATTTTCATCACAAATATTGCAGGATTTCTTCTGCTGCCTGATCGTCAGGCTTTGAATCAATATGTTAGATTGAAGGGCAGTGTCAGGATGACTCATGTTAAGAGAATTACGTTGGCTGATCCTGTGGGAATAGGATCCACATTCTTGTATTAATTTTGTATTTTAATTTTGTGTTTTTAAAACTGTCTTAGCGTTAACCGTTTCGCTAATTCTGAATTGTCAAGAAAAAAAATTACTTACTAGGTCTATTTGTTAAATGACGCCAACCAATGCTAATTAGGATTAAAGCTGATTGTCTCCTTGGAGGATAAATGTCTGTATAAATATAGGTTCCCCCGCATAAACTCAGACGTGCACCAGTCTTTCAACTCCTACAGGATTCATCTATTCTTACATAAAATGGGGAAACCAGCTATTCTGGTGATGAAAGACATTTACTATCTGATTATCGCAGCCGTGGGTGTCCTTGGTGAGCCATTATAAACTATTTATTTGTAATCTGTGTTGACATTCTCCCTGTTTATACCACATGTTGAAAAAGAAAACGTGTTTCCCCGGTGTCAGCATTACACAGTCGCTGCTTACTGGAATAACCTTTGAACTGGGTGCCCACACTTGCTGTTTCCCTTAATCTGATAGCCTTACTGATGTTACAATGTTCTTTGAAGGTCCTATACAAAGAATCAAGTGTCACCCATGCACAGTGAGCGCTACAGCAGCTCATTAAAATATATGGGCATGTTTCCCAGGTCATGGCTCCACGGCTAATCCGATATGATCACACTGAATAGAGGCAAATGCTGTGAAGAGATGTCGCCATATATTTTTCAAATAGCCACTAAAACATTATTTATCTCGTCTCTCTTTCTTACAGTGAACTTGGTGACAATTATGATTCTCTCCCGAAGAAAGTGCGATCTGTCCAAATGTATTTCTGTTTATATGGTGGCCATGGCAACAGCAGATCTCCTAGTTTTGTTCATCAACGTAATAGTGGGACGTATTTTCAACTATCAATTTCCACTTTCATTCCTGTCTTACACTACCGTGTGTAGGATTATTAAAAACATAGGTAATGTCAACTTTGATTTGTCTGTTTGGTTTACAGTCTCCTTCACATTTGACCGTTTTGTATCTGTCTGCTTCCAGAAGTTGAAAACAAGATATTGCACAGAAAGAACTGCAGGTGTGGTTATAACAAAGTTTTGCTTCTGTAGTTTTTTGAAGAACATTCGCTTTTTATTTGCATACGAACCTGAGCAAATAATTAACAAGGTGCAGTAGGGCTGTCGGTCAAGTGTGGATTTTTTTTTCCTCACCACTCGGTACAGCGTGGATCTGGTTTCACAGCGCCTGGCTCGTTTGGCTTCCTTTTACTTTAATTGTCTCATTTAATTGTTTAACCATCGGACGTATTTTAGTGGCCAATAGAACCCACAGGAAACTCCGGGGTAACAGGAATGAGAATCGCAGTGATTCAGAAATGGAGAACCGAAGAAAATCCATTATTTTGTTGTTCACTGTATCGGGCTGTTTTATACTGTTGTGGTTGACAGCTGCCGTGAGTTTCCTGGCGACCAGGCTGACCGACACCAATAATTACCGTGGTGACCGCACAGCCCCTGGATATATCGCCACTGAAACTGGAACTTGCCTTAAGTATTTGACTTGTATTCAAAACCCATGCATTTATGTAGCGACTCAGAGGAAATTCAGAGAAGAGCTGAAGAATGTGTTGAAATCTCCCTGGGCAGTGATCCTGAGATTAGTTTGAAAATGCAGATACAATTAAAGAAAGTTTATTCACATCGGAAGGTCAAGTTCAACATATTTCTCATCGTCCAGCGTCCTTCTTTTCGATAATGTGAAAAGTAGATCAGCTCTTGTGAGCACAGTTCTTTCATTTTGTATCACACGTTCGATGTCAGCATTACATTCGTTCATTGAGTAAACATAACTTATTCCTGTAAATTCAGCACATTTCAAGTTCACGTTTCAAAGATAACAATCATGGGTTTCGGCAGCGGCGTCATGTATGTGGTTTAGAGAGGGAACCGAGATACTGGGATTGGGTGCGCCAGTTTATTTCATCAATAAGACTTCATATGGTGTGGAAATAAACAGCGGTCCTGCGACCGTTCACATTGGTAACATTCCGGGGAGCTTAGTGTGAGTATTGCAAGTCTGGGTCTCACTATCAGACGCCATTCCTCATTGACAAATGGAACCGGGATCTTGTCACATGATAAGTTTTCAAATGGTGGAAATTGTTGGAACTCGACACTGATCAATGTGACGTTTCACCTCAAATAAAACCATTCTCGTTATATTTACCAGGCCCATAAACAGCATCAGGCGAATGGAATATCTTGTCCTGTGAATCCAAGTATTATCCGATATTGTAGAGATCCTGTTATAAGGAAACTGAGTTTTGGTATCCTGAAAGATAACAGCTGAAAAATCAGATGCATCCTACATTCCCTCCCTTAACTCCTGATGAAGGAATTGTCTGGGATTGGTGGGAGGAGGTTGGGTTGGGATGGTTACCTCCCAGTGTAGGTGGAGGGATGAATGATGTTTGACTCCGTTCACGATCTCTGTTGTATTTAACCCAGTTCTGATCAGAAAGAATGTAATTTATTAATCATTGATTAAGTTATTCTCCAGCTCCTGTGTGAGAGAATTTCTCACAAATGAGAAAGATGAATCCAAACCTTACGTCATGCACTAAACAAATTAAACGGTCATAAATCAGAACTGAAAGTTAAGGTTGGGCACATAGGATCTTAATAGGCATTAACACATATAAAAAGATTTATCTAGCAACTGAGTAGTAAAACACAAATGGGCAGAGTTACTTAAAAAAAAAAGTAACGGCAGTTGTCCAGACAATTAACATATCATTATAAATCAGCATCCAAGGATACTGAGCTTTAATCACAACAGCAACGAAACCCAGCGGTTGTAAACTGGCGAGATTTTTTATTCATTCACGGGCTGTGGAGGTGGCTGGAAACTCCAGCTTTTTTTTCCATTCCGAATTGTCCGTGAGAAGGTGGGTCTGAGCCACCTTCTTGAATGGTTGCAGTCCATTTGTGAAGGTACGTTCATCATCCTGCTCCAGAATTTTGTCCCAATGACAGTGAATGAAAGGTGTTGGAAGGAAACTTGGAAGTGGTGTTGTTCCCATGTGCCTGCCGAATTTGTATTCGAGACATGTGTTGTGGTTAAATCTTGTTGTTGAAGGATCCTTGTTGATATGCTGCTGTGTTCTTGTTAATGGTACGTACTAAAGTCACAGGTGGTGAAAATTGTGTGTTTAAGATAGTGAATGGGGTGGCAATCATATGGACTGCCTTTTCCTGAATGGTGTCGAGCTTCTTGAGTGTGATTGATACAGCAATCATCCAGGGAAGTGGACAGTATTCCATACTTTGTCAGCTCCAGTTAAGTTTCTGGTCAATGGTAACCCCGCAGGATGTTGATGCTTGTGAATTCCACAATGGTATCATAGAATGGTTACAACACAGAAGAGGCCATTCGTCCATTCATGTCTGTGCTGGCTCTTGGTCCAACTCTCCAACCTGTTCCCTGTAGCCTTGATATTTGTACAGTTTTTTTGAAGACCGCCACCACACACTCAGTCAGAGCATTGTTGATCCTAACCACTTACTGTGCAAAAAACGTTTTTTACACATCGCCTCTGCTTCTTTTGCCAATCACCTTTAATTGGTATCCTCTGTTTCTTGATGCCTCGGCCAATAGGAACAGTTTCTCCCTATCTACTCTGTCCAGAGCCCTTATGGCTGGAACACCTTTATCATATCCCCTCCTAATCTGCTGCTCTCCAAGGAGAACAAGACCAGCTTCTCCAACATATCCGCATAGCTGAGGTTCATCATCTGCAGAATCATTCTGCTAAGTAACTTTGTAATTTCATTGAATTTCAAAAGCAGAGGGTTAGACCGTCACTCAGAAAATGGTCATTGTCTTGCACTTGTGTGACACTTTTACTTGCCGCTTTTCAGCGTAATCCTAAATGTTGTCCAGGTTTTTTCTTTATGCAAACACGGACTGCAATCATCAGCGAACACCTCCACTTCTGACACATTCCTGCAGTGGTGCACAAGGGGTAAAATAATTGGCCTCCAACAGCCCCAACTATCTTGCTTTGTGCTAAGCAGTGGAGGGTGTTCCCCAATTCCCACTGACTTCAATTTTACAGAAGATTCTTGAGACTGCACTAATTAACTGTTGCCTTGAGGTCAAAGGGGAGTCACACTGACCACACATCTGGAATTCAGCTCTTGTGCTATGTTTGGACCAAGGCTGTAATGAGCTTTGGAAATGACTGGTTTTGGCTGAACCAAACAGAGCATCGTTGAGCAGGTTATTGTTGAGTAGGTTTCTGAGGCAGAAACCATCAGACACTTTTTGAAAACAACTTGGATACGCTGTTCGGGTGCTCGAACTAACAAGAGCTCGCAGTTAGTCCTTCCTTCATCTCAGTCCTTAAATGGCCGACGCCTTATTCTGCGACTATTCCTTGTATTCCAGAATCTCCAGCCAGGGCAAACATTTTCTCAGCATCTACCCTGACATGTTCTTCAACCATTTCATATGTTTCAATTTGGTAACCTCTCGTTCTTATAATCCACAGGGTGTATAGGCTTAGCCGACTCAGCCTCCCGTCATAATGTTAATTGTGTGAATATTATGTTTAATTTTATGTTGATGGTGGGCATGAACTGAGGATTCACTTGAACTCCCTATCAATAGACCCAGACTGGATTTCGGGGTTAGGAGGTGTATGCTTCTAATGTGTAATTGTGTAAATAAATATAGAATTCTGCAAAGATTTTCTCAGGTTCTATCCTTCATCAACTGACTTTCTGGAATGGAACACATAGGACCATCTTGTAATCGCAGGCTCCAATCTCTTGTAACTTAGTTGCATTCACAATAGGGGAAGTAATTTCTTCTATAGGTAAGGAGACCTAAATGCACATTGTACTCCAGATGTGGCTTCACCAATGCCCTGTATAATTGTAGTAAAACATATTTACTCTTATACTCCAATTCATTGGAACAAAAACTAAAATGCCATTTACCTTCTTCTTTGCTTGCTGTACCTCCATGTTACGTTTCTGCGATTCATGTACAAGGACACTCGGGTCACTCTGTCTGTAAAGTCTTCCCAGTCACTCACCCATCAAAAAATATTTTCCTTCTTTTCATTTTTCCAAAGAAAGTGAGAACTTCACAGATCCCCACATGGAATTCCAGCTCCATGTTCTTGCCCACTCACACAATCTGTCTACATACATCTAGAACATAGAACATAGAACAGTACAGCACCTACATAAACCTACTCTAAGATCAAACTACCTACATACACTTCATTCTACTATCATCCATGTACCTATCCAAGAGTCGCTTAAATGCCCTTAATGCATCTGCTTCTGCTACCACCGCTGGCAGCGCATTCCACGCACCCACCACTCTCTGTGTAAAGAACCTACCTCTGACATCTCCCCGAAACCTTCCTCCAATCACCTTAAAATTATGCCCCCTGGTGATAGCCCTTTGCACCCTGAGAAAAAGTCTCTGGCTATCCACCCTACCCATGCCTCTCATCATCTTGTACCCCTCTATCAAGTCACCTCTCATCCTTCTTTGCTCCAATGAGAAAAGCCCTAGCTCCCTCAACCTTTCTTCGTAAGACATGCCCTCCAGTCCATGCAGCATCCTGGTAAATCTCCTCTGCACTCTCTCTAAAGCATCCACATCCTTCCTATAATGAGGCGACCAGAACTGAACACAATATTCCAAGTGTGTTTGAACCAGGGCCCTATAGAGCTGCAGCATAACCTCATGGCTCTTAAACTCAATCCCCCGGTTAATGAAAGCCAACACGCCATACGCCTTCTTAACAACCCTATCAACTTGGGTGGCAACTTTGAGCGATCTATGGACATGGACCCCAAGATCCCTCTGTTCCTCCACACTACCAAGAATCCTGTCTTTAAGCCTGTATTCTGCATTCAAATGCGACCTTCCAAAATGAATCACTTCACATTTTTCCAGGTTGAACTCCATCTGCCACTTCTCAGCCCAGCTCTGCATCCTGTCAATGTCCCGTTGCAACCTACAACAGCCTTCCACACTATCCACAACTCCAGCAACCTTCATGTCATCGGCAAACTTGCTAACCCAGCCTTCCACTGCCTCATCCAAGTCATTTATAAAAATCACAAAGAGCAGAGGTCCCAGAACAGATCCTTGTGGAGTACCACTGGTCACCGAGCTCCATGCTGAATACTTTCCATCTACTACCACCCTCTGACTTCTATGGGACAGCCAATTTTGTATCCAGACAGCCAACTTTCCCATGAATCCCATGCCTCCTTACTTTCTGAATGAGTCTACCATGGGGAACCTTATCAAACGCTTTGCTAAAATCCATATACACCACAGTCACTGCTCTTCCTTCATCAATGTGTTTTGTCACATCTTCAAAGAATTCAATAAGGCTTGTGAGGCATGACCTGCCCCTCACAAAGCCATGCTGACTGTCTCTAATCAAACCATGCTTTTCCAAATACTCATAAATCCTGTCTCTCAGAATCCTCTCCAATAATTTGCCCACTACCGACGTAAGACTGACTGGTCTCTCATTCCCAGGGTTATCCCTATTCCCATTCTTGAACAAGGGAACAACATTTTCCACCCTCCAGTCATCCGGTACTACTCTAATGGACAGTGAAGATGCAAAGATCATCGCCAAATGCGCAGCAATCTCTTCCCTCGCTTCCCGTAATATCCTTGGGTATATCCCGTCTGGCCCCGGGGACTTATCTGTTCTCATATTCAAAATTTCCAGCACATCCTCCCACTTAACCTCTACCTGTTCGAGCATATCAGCCTGTTCCACGCTGTCCCCACAAACGACCAGGTCCCTCTCACTAATGAATACTGAAGCAAAGTATTCATTTAGGACCTCCCCTACCTCCTCCGACTCCAGGCACAAGTTCCCTCCACTATCCCTGATCGGCCCTACCCTCACTCTGGCCATCCTCTTGTTCCTCACATAAGTGTAGAACGCCTTGGGATTTTCCTTAATCCTACCCGCCAAGACTTTTTCATGTCCCCTTCGAGCTCTCCTAAGTCCATTCTTCAGTTCCTTCCTGGCTACCTTGTAACCCTCTAGAGCCCTGTCTGATCCTTGCTTCCTCAACCTTAAGTAAGCTTCCTTCTTCCTCTTGACTAGCTGTTCCACATCTCTTGTCATCCAAGGTTCCTTCACCCTACCATCCCTTCCTTGCCTCATCGGGACAAACCTATCCAGCAGTCGCAGCAAGTGCTCCCTAAACAACCTCCACATTTCTGTCGTACATTTCCCTGAGAACATCTGTTCCCAATTTATGCTCCCCAGTTCCTGCCTAATAGCATTGTAATTCCCCCTCCCCCAATTAAATATTTTCCCATCCCGTCTGTTCCTGTCCCTCTCCATAACTACAGTAAAGGTCAGGGAGTTGTGATCACTATCACCGAAATGCTCTCCCACCGAGAGATCTGCCACCTGGCCTGGTTCATTGCCAAGCACCAAGTCCAACAGAGTCTCCCCTCTAGTCGGCCTCTCTACATATTGAGTCAGGAAACCTTCCTGGACACACCTGCAAAAACTGCTCCATCCAAACTATTTACACTAAGTAGGTTCCAATCAATATTTGGGAAGTTGAAGTCACCCATGACAACAACCCTGTTACTTCTGCACCTTTCCAAAATCTGCCTCCCAATCTGTTCCTCCGTGTCTCTGTTGCTATTGGGGGGTCTATAGAAAACTCCCAACAAAGTGACTGCTCCTTTCCTGTTTCTGACTTCCACCCATAATGACTCAATAGACAAACCCTCCTCGACGACCTCCCTTTCTGCAGCTGTGATACTATCCCTGATTAGCAATGCCACTCCCCCACCTCTTTTACCTCCCTCCCTATTCCTTTTGAAACATCTAAACCCCGGAACATCCAACAGCCATTCCTGCCCCTGTGATATCCACGTCTCCGTAATGGCCACAACATCGTAGCTCCAAGTACTGATCCATGCTCTAAGTTCATCACCCTTATTCCTGACACTTCTTGTGTTAAAATAGACACACTTCAACCCATCATACTGGCTGCAACTTTGCCCTGTCAACTGACTAACCTTCCTCACAGACTCTCTGCACTCGGTATCTGCCTGTTCAACAGCTACCCCATCCACTGATCCGTAGCTCCGGTTCCCATCCCCCTGCCAAACTAGTTTAAACCCTCCCGAAGAGCTCTAGCAAACCTCCCGCCCAGGATATTGGTGCCCCTCCAGTTCAGATGCAACCCGTCCTTCTTGTACAGGTCCCACTTTCCCCAGAAGGTATCCCAATGATCTACATATCTGAGTCCCTCGCTTCTGCACCAGCTCTGTAGCCACGTGCACTCGCTCCCTGTTTCTCGCCTCACTGGCACATGGCACCGGAAACAATCCTGAGATTACTACTCTGCTCGTTCTGCCTTTCAGCTTCCAACCTAACTCCCTATATTCGCTTTTCAGGTCCTCATCCCTTTTCCTAGCTATGTCATTGGTACTGTTATGTACCACGACCTCTGGCTGCACCCCTCCCCCTTAAGAATCCTATAGACTTGATCCGAGACATCCCTGACCCTGGCACCCGGGAGGCAACATACCATCCGGGAGTCTCATTCGCGACCACAGAATCTCCTGTCTGTTCCTCTAACCACTGAATCTCCTATCACTATCGCTCTCCTATTCTCCCCCCTTCCCTTCTGAGCCACTGGGCCAGGCTCAGTGCCAGAGACCTGGCCACTGTGGCTTTCCCCTGGTAGGTCGTCCCCCTCAACCGTATCCAAAATGGTATACTTATTATTGAGGGGGACGGCCACAAGGGATCCCTGCACTGTGCGCCTATTCCCTTTCCCTCCCCTGACGGTCACCCAGCTACCTTTATCCTGTAAATTGGGTGTCACTACTTCCCAATAACTGCTCTCTATCATCCCCTCAGCCTCCTGAATGATCCAAAGTTCATCCAGCTCCAGTTCCCTAATGTGGTCTGCGAGGAGCTGGAGTTGGGTGCACAGGTGAAGTCAGCCGGGACACCAGTGGTGACCCTCACCTCCCACATCCTGCAAGAGGAGCATGCAACTACATCTGCAGCCTCTTGTTGTCCTCCTCACCACTTACTGTGCCAACTAACTTTATATCTTTAGTAAATTTGGATATGTTACACTCAGTCCTATAATCGAGGTTATTAGTATAGACTGTAAATAGTTTGGCACAAGTACGGATCTTGTGGTACCCAGCTTGTTGCAATCTGTCCCGTAAAGCCCAATTTATTCCACACTCTCTTTTCTGTGCATCACATAATTCTCAATGCATTCTAATATATCACTCCACAATTCCACAAATCCTAATTTTGCGTCATAACCTTTCCTGTGGCACCATATCAAATTATTTTTTAAAGAAAATATACGACACCTACAGTATCCAGCTTACGAGCTGCATGAACGAAAAAAAATCTACAAGTTGCCAAACACGATTTCCCTTTCCTAAATCCATTGTCTCCACTTCATACACAGACCTGCTACTCTTTTGACATAGTCATCTCTGATCTAATATTGTCTTTAACTTTTCTTCTTACCCACAGATGACCACGTTTTTCTTTGTGGGCTTTATGCCTTAAAAAGAATGCATATTTGCTGCAGGTTGTGCATTTTTTCTTCACATACTGGACAATGCTGCTTACCATGATAACATTTAATGTAGTTTCCCAATATATGTTAGCTAATTCCCCCCACCGCCCATACATACACAGTCAAGGAGCCTGAGCAAACTTCGAGTCAACGGGAATCAGAGGTGAAACTTTCCATTTATTGGTGTCATGCCTTGCACAAAAAGAGATGACTATGGTTGGTGAAGACCAAATATCTAAGTCCCAGGACATCACGGCAGGATTTCCTCAGGGTATTGTCCTAGGCCCAACCTACTTCAGCAGCTTTATCAATAACCTTCGCTCTACCTTAAGATCTGAAGTAGGGATGTTCGCTCCTGATTGCACAGTACCATTCACAACCCCTCCGAAATTGAAGCAGTCCGTGTCCAGATGCTGCAAGACTTGGACAACATTCAGGCTTGGGCTGACAAATGAGAAGTAACATCCATACCACACAATTGCCAAGCAATAGCCATCAACAAGAAAGGAGAATTTAGCCATCTCCTCTTGGCATTAAACGGCATCACCATCAACATCCTTTGAGTTACCATGGACCAGAAACTTAACTGGGCAAGCCATATAAATACTGTTGCTACTTGAGCAGGTCAGAGACTGGGAATTCTGCGGTGAGTAACTCACCTTGTGACTCTCCAAAACCTATCCACCATCCACAAGGCACAAGTCAGGAGTGCGATGGAATATTCACCACTTGTCTGGATGAGTGCAGCGCCAACACTCAAAAACTCGACAAAAAACAGGACAAAGCAGCCTGCTTGATCAGATCCCTATCCACCACCTTAAACTTTCACTCACTCCACCACCGGTGTACAGGGGCAGCAATGTGTACCATCGACAAGGTAACTTGTGGCAACCCAACAAGCCTCCTTTGACAGCATCTTCCAAACTCATGACATCTACCACCTAAAAGGGCAAGGACACCAGACACATGCTAGTTCCCCTCCAAGTCCCACACCATCCTGTCTTGGAACTATATCTCCGTTCCTTCAGTGCCACTTCGTTAAAAATCTGGAACCCCCTCCCTCCACTAGTGGCACTGATGGACTACAGTGGTTCAAAAAGGCAACTCGCTACCAAATTCTCAAGGGCAATTATGGATGGGCAACAAATGCTGGCTTTGCCAGCGACGCCCACATACCATGAAAAAACAGAAAAAAAAGTCCTGCACAGTATATTCACCACTGACAGGAAGGAAATAGTTACATATGTTCCCATGTGCTAAATTGGTATCGCGCAACAGAAAAACACTCCGAAATTGAATGGTTATTAAAAACATCGTGCATGTTTTACAAGATGTTTAAGTTGCTGGAGACAAATGATTTGGGTTTTATTTTGTAATTTTAAGTGCTCAATTAGTTTTCATTCTGTGAAATATTCTGAAGCATCGAGTACTTTCACTGAAGGCTTGTAAATCACTAAGCTGTGGTTGAGATCTGACATGGACACTTTATTAACTTCACGGTTTTGTGACGGGTAGGTCGTGCCTCACAAACCTTATTGAGTTTTTCGAGAAGGTGACCAAACAGGTGGATGAGGGTAAAGCAGTGGATGTGGTGTGTATGGATTTCAGTAAGGCGTTTGATAAGGTTCCCCATGGTAGGCTATTGCAGAAAATACGGAAGTATGGGGTTGAAGGCGATTGAGAGCTTTGGATCAGAAATTGGCTAGCTGAAAGAAGACAGAGGGTGGTGGTTGATGGCAAATGTTCATCCTGGAGTTTAGTTACTAGTGGTGTACCGCAAGGATCTGTTTTGGGGCCACTGCTGTTTGTCATTTTTATAAATGACCTGGAAGAGGATGTAGAAGGGTGGGTTAGTAAATTTGCGGATGACATTAAGGTCGGTGGAGTTGTGGATAGTGCCGAAGGATGTTGTAGGGTACAGAGGGACATAGATAGGCTGCAGAGCTGGGCTGAGAGATGGCAAATGGAGTTTAATGCGGAAAAGTGTGAGGTGATTCACTTTGGAAGGACAACAGGAATGCAGAGTACTGGGCTAATGGGAAGATTCTTGGTAGTGTAGATGAACAGAGAGATCTTGGTGTCCAGGTGCATAAATCCCTGAAGGTTGCTACCTAGGTTAATAGGGCTGTTAAGAAGGCATATGGTGTGTTAGCTTTTATTAGTAGGGGGATCGAGTTTCGGAGCCACGAGGTCATGCTGCAGCTGTACAAAACTCTGGTGAGACCGCACCTGGAGTATTGCGTGCAGTTCTGGTCACCGCATTATAGGAAGGATGTGGAAGCTTTGGAAAGGGTGCAGAGGAGATTTACTAGGATGTTGCCTGGTATGGAGGGAAGGTCTTACGAGGAAAGGCTGAGGGACTTGAGGTTGTTTTCGTTGGAGAGAAGGAGGAGGAGAGGTGACTTAATAGAGACATATAAAATAATCAGAGGGTTTGATAGGGTGGATAGTGAGAGTCTTTTTCCTCGGATGTTGATGGCAAACACGAGGGGACATAGCTGTAAGTTGAGGGGTGATAGATATAGGACAGGTGTCAGAGGTAGTTTCTTTACTCAGAGAGTAGTAGGGGCGTGGAACGCCCTGCCTGCAACAGTAGTAGACTCGCCAACTTTAAGGGCATTTAAGTGGTCATTGGATAGACATATGGATGAAAATGGAATAGTGTAGGTCAGATGGTTTCACAGGTCGGCGCATCATCGAGGGCCGAAGGCCTGTACTGCGCTGTAATGTTCTAATTCTAATTCTAATACCTCTGAATCTTCGCTGAGATCCTTCTGCTCATTGTAAAGTTAGAATTAGAATTAGAACATTACAGCGCAGTACAGGCCCTTCGGCCCTCGATGTTGCGCCGACCTGTGAAACCATCTGACCGACACTATTCCATTTTCATCCATGTGTCGATCCAATGTCCACTTAAATGCCCTTAAAGTTGGCGAATCTACTACTGCTGAAGGCAGGGCGTTCCACGCCCTTACTACTCTGAGTAAAGAAACTACCTCTCACATCTGTCCTATATCTATCACCCCTCAACTTGAAGCTATGTCCCCTCGTGTTTGCGATCACCATCCGAGGAAAAAGACGCTCACTATCCACCCTATCTAACCCTCTGATTATCTTATATGTCTCTATTAAGTCACCTCTCCTCCTCCTTCTCTCCAACGAAAACAACCTCAAGTCCCTCAGCCTTTCCTCCTAAGACCTTCCCTCCATACCAGGCAACATCCTAGTAAATCTCCTCTGCACCCTTTCCATAGCTTCCACATCCTTCCTATAATGCGGTGACCAGAACTGCACACAATACTCCAGGTGCGGTCTCACCAGAGTTTTGTACAGCTGCAGCATGACCTCGTGGCTCCGAAACTCGACCCCCCTACTTATAAAAGCTAACACACCATATGCCTTCTTAACAGCCCTATTAACCTGGTTAGCAACCTTCAGGGATTTATGCACCTGGACACCAAGATCTCTCTGTTCATCTACACGACCAAGAATCTTCCCATTAGCCCAGTACTCTGCATTCCTGTTACTCCTTCCAAAGTGAATCACCTCACACTTCTCCGCATTAAACTCCATTTGCCATCTCTCAGCCCAGCTCTGCAGCCTATCTATGTCTCTCTGTACCCTACAACATCCTTCGGCACTATCCACAACTCCACCGACCTTAGTGTCATCTGCAAATTTACTAACCCACCCTTCTACACCCTCTTCCAGGTCATTTATAAAAATGACAAACAGCAGTGGCCCCAAAACAGATCCTTGCGGTACACCACTAGTAACTAAACTCCAGGATGAACATTTGCCATCAACCACCACCCTCTGTCTTCTTTCAGCTAGCCAATTTCTGATCCAAAGCTCTCAATCGCCTTCAACCCCATACTTCCGTATTTTCTGCAATAGCCTACCGTGGGGAACCTTATCAAACGCCTTACTGAAATCCATATACACCACATCCACTGCTTTACCCTCATCCACCTGTTTGGTCACGTTCTCGAAAAACTCAATAAGGTTTGTGAGGCACGACCTACCCATCACAAAACCGTGCTGACTATCTCTAATGTACTTATTCTTTTCAAGATGATTATAAATCCTGTCTCTTATAACCTTTTCCAACATTTTACCCACAACCGAAGTTAGGCTCACATGTCTATAATTACCAGGGCTGTCTCTACTCCCCTTCTTGAACAAGGGGACAACATTTGCAATCCTCCAGTCTTCCGGCACTATTCCTGTCGACAATGACGACATAAAGATCAAGGGCAAAGGCTCTGCAATCTCCTCCCGAGCTTCCCAGAGAATCCTAGGATAAATCCCATCTGGCCCAGGGGACTTATCTATTTTCACACCTTCCAAAATTGCGAACACCTCCTCCTTGTGAACCTCAATCCCATCTAGCCTCGTAGCCTGAATCTCAGTATTCTCAACAACATTTTCTTTCTCTACTGTAAATACTGACGCTAAATATTCATTTAACACTTCCCCTATCTCCTCTGATTCCACACACAACTTCCCACTACTATCCTTGATTGGCCCTAATCTAACTCTAGTCATTCTTTTATTCCTGATATACCTATAGAAAGCCTGAGGGTTTTCCCTGATCCGATCCACCAATGACTTCTCGTGTCCTCTCCTTGCTCTTCTTAGCTCTCCCTTTAGATCCTTCCTGGCTAGCTTGTAGCTCTCAAGCGCCCTAACTGAGCCTTCACGTCTCATCCTAACATAAGCCTTCTTCTTTTTCTTGACAAGCGCTTCAACTTCTTTAGTAAACCACGGCTCCCTCGCACGACAACTTCCTCCCTGCCTCACAGGTACATACTTATCAAGGACACGCAGTAGCTGCTCCTTGAATAAGCTCCACATTTCAATTGTTCCCATCCCCTGCAGTTTCCTTCCCCATCCTACACATCCTAAATCTTGCCTAATCGCATCATAATTTCCTTTCCCCCAGTTATAATTCTTGCCCTGCGGTATATACCTGTCCCTGCCCATCGCTAAGGTAAACCTAACCGAATTGTGATCACTATCACCAAAGTGCTCACCTGCATCTAAATCTAACACCTGGCCGGGTTCATTTCCCAGTACCAAATCCAATGTGGCATCGCCCCTGGTTGGCCTGTCTACATACTGTGTCAGAAAACCCTCCTGCACACACTGGACAAAAACTGACCCATCTAAAGTACTCGAACTATAGTATTTCCAGTCAATATTTGGAAAGTTAAAGTCCCCCATCACCACTACCCTGTTACTCTCACCCCTGTCGAGAATCATCTTCGCTATCCTTTCCTCTACATCTCTGGAACTATTCGGAGGTCTATAAAAGACTCCCAACAGGGTAACCTCACCTCTCCTGTTTGTAACCTCAGCCCATACTACCTCAGTAGACGAGTCCTCAAACGTCCTTTCTGTCGCTGTAATACTCTCCTTGATTAACAATGCCACACCCGCCCCCCCCTCTTTTACCCTCTTCTCTGTTCTTACTGAAACATCTAAATCCCGGAATCTGCAACATCCATTCCTGCCCCTGCTCTACCCATGTCTCCGAAATGGCCACTACATCGATATCCCAGGTACCAACCCATGCTGAAAGCTCATCCACCTTATTCCGGATGCTCCTGGCATTGAAATAGACACACTTTAAACCAGGTTCTTGCTTGCCAGTGCCCTCTTGCGTCCTTGTAACCATATCCCTGACCTCACTACTCTCAACATCCTGTACACTGGCACTACAATTTAGGTTCCCATTCCCCTGCTGAATTAGTTTAAACCCCCCCGAAGAGCACTAGCAAACCTCCCCCCCAGGATATTGGTACCCCTCTGGTTCAGGTGAAGACCATCCTGTTTGTAGAGGTCCCACCTACCCCAGAAAGAGCCCCAATTATCCAGGAAACCAAAACCCTCCCTCCTGCACCATCCCTGCAGCCACGTGTTCAACTCCTCTCTCTCCCTATTCCTCGCTTCGCTATCACGTGGCACGGGCAACAACCCAGAGATAACAACTCTGTTTGTTCTCGCTCTAAGCTTCCACCCTAGCTCCCTAAATTTCTGTCTTAAATCCCCATCTCTCTTCCTACCTAAGTCGTTGGTGCCTATGTGGACCACGACTTGGGGCTGCTCCCCCTCCCCATTAAGGATCCCAAAAACACGATCCGAGACATCACGAACCCTGGCACCTGGGAGGCAACGTACCAAACGTGAGTCTCTCTCGTTCCCACAGAACCTCCTATCTGTTCCCCTAACTATGGAGTCCCCAATGACTAATGTTCTGCTCCTCTTCCCCCTTCACTTCTGATCAACAGGGACAGACTCTGTGCCAGATACCTGTACCCCATTGCTTACCCCTGGTAAGTCGTCCCCTGCAACAGTATCCAAAACGGTATACCTGTTGTTGAGGGAAACGGCCACAGGGGATCCCTGCACTGCCTGCTGGTTCCCTCTCCTTCCCCTGACGGTAACCCATCTACCTACTTCTTTTACCTGAGGTGTGACTACCACCCCATAACTCCTCTCAATAACCTCCTCCGCCTCCCGAATGATCCGAAGTTCATCCAGCTCCAGCTCCAGTTCCCTAACGCGGTTCTCGAGGAGCTGGAGTTGGGTGCACTTCCCACAGATGCAGTCAGCAGGGACACTCTTGGCGACCCTTACCTCCCACATTCTGCAGGAGGAACATACAACTGCCTTAACCTCCATTCCCACTATTCCAAATTCCCAACAAATCTACTGAAAAACCAATAAAAAAAACAAAAAGTCAAAACTTGTTCGCTTAGCAATCCAACGGACAGAACTTCCAAAATAAAAAGCTTACCTTATCAACACACCAGAGTCCTTTTTTTTTGGTTAGAGGAGGAGGGTGGGTGGGAGACACTACACGTGTAGTGTCTCGGGTACAGCCACCACACAAATATATACCTTTTTCCTTACCCAGCAGTCCCCTGGTCCTCCGAAAACAAAAGGGAATTCACTTTTAAACTTATGCTGAAATTGACTTCACAGCTGTAAGCCCGTTCACGCACCCCCGTTGCTATCCAAGCTGCAGTCACCGAAACTAAAAGAAAGAGATTCTAAACCACATAAATATATACCTTTTTCCTTACCCAGCAGTCCCCTGGTCCTCCGAAAACAAAAGGGAATTCACTTTTAAACTTACGCTGAAATTGACTTCACAGCTGTAAGCCCGTTCACGCACCTCCGTTGCTTTCCAAGCTGCGGTCACCGAAACTAAAAGAAAGAGATTCTAAACCACACAAATATATACCTTTTTCCTTACCCAGCAGTCCCCTGGTCCTCCGAAAACAAAAGGGAATTCACTTTTAAACTTACGCTGAAATTGACTTCACAGCTGTAAGCCCGTTCACGCACCTCCGTTGCTATCCAAGCTGCGGTCACCGAAACTAAAAGAAAGAGATTCTAAACCACACAAATATATACCTTTTTCCTTACCCAGCAGTCCCCTGGTCCTCCGAAAACAAAAGGGAATTCACCTTTAAACTTACGCTGAAATTGACTTCACAGCTGTAAGCCCGTTCACGCACCTCCGTTGCTATCCAAGCTGCAGTCACCGAAACTAAAAGAAAGAGATTCTAAACCACACAAATATATACCTTTTTCCTTACCCAGCAGTCCCCTGGTCCTCCGAAAACAAAAGGGAATTCACTTTTAAACTTACGCTGAAATTGACTTCACAGCTGTAAGCCCGTTCACGCACCTCCGTTGCTATCCAAGCTGCAGTCACCGAAACTAAAAGAAAGAGATTCTAAACCACACAAATATATACCTTTTTCCTTACCCAGCAGTCCCCTGGTCCTCCGAAAACAAAAGGGAATTCACTTTTAAACTTACGCTGAAATTGACTTCACAGCTGTAAGCCCGTTCACGCACCTCCGTTGCTATCCAAGCTGCAGTCACCGAAACTAAAAGAAAGAGATTCTAAACCACACAAATATATACCTTTTTCCTTACCCAGCAGTCCCCTGGTCCTCCGAAAACACAAGGGAATTCACTTTTAAACTTACGCTGAAATTGACTTCACAGCTGTAAGCCCGTTCACGCACCTCCGTTGCTATCCAAGCTGCAGTCACCGAAACTAAAAGAAAGAGATTCTAAACCACACAAATATATACCTTTTTCCTTACCCAGTAGTCCCCTGGTCCTCCGAAAACAAAAGGGAATTCACTTTTAAACTTACGCTAAAATATAACTGAGAGCAACCCAGAAACAGATACCAGTGTCTTCAGTCCATGAATATAACATTTATCCTCAATGGGCAAGTGGTGACTGACAGCTGGATGATCCTAAACACATTGTCCGGGTGCGTCACACACGCAAAACAGCAGCAGTGAAGAGGGAAAGAGGTGACCCCCAGCTCAAAATACACTGGCGTGGGTGGGGGTGGGTGAGGGTGAATGTCACAAAGGGCAAAGGGGAGCAGGGCTGCAGACAACACGTGACTGACAGCTTGATGACCTGGGATACAGTTGCGGGTGGGGGAAGTGGGGAATGGGCAGGGAGGTCATTCATGCCAAAGACCAGTGGGGCAGTAGGTGACCATTGGAGGAGCGGGCAGAAAGGGGTCGGAAGTGAGTCAGCGCGCCCTCTACAGTGCAACAGGGCCAACATCAGACACAGACTCTCCTTCACCTGCATGATTCCATTCTCAGTTCCTCACATCTGCTTAGGAAACAAAATCTTTTCTTACAAAAGTAAAATGCTGCAGAAGCTGGAAATTCTCTCGTGTCAGTGGATTATTATTAATTACTTTATTTTGGGGAACTCTTTATTGAGTCCCTCTCCCTTCCATTCCCCCATGCTAGACAATGCCGTCACACTCTATCTCTTTCTTCACGTCAAACAGTGATGTGTGTGGGGGTGCTTGGGGGATTCACAAGGTGCAAGAAATCGAGGAGTGCAGAGATCTAGGAGGGTTGAAAGGGCTGGAAGAGGTCAAAGATAGGGAGGATTGTGAGGCTGGAAGAGGTTACTGAGATATGGAGGATTGTGTGGGCTGGAGAAGGTTACAGAGATATGAATGGGGAAGGTTAAAAAGATAAGCAAGTCGGTAAGGGCTGGAGGAAGTTCCAGAAAAAGTGCACATTGGATGGGTTGGAGGAGGTTACAGAGATAGGGCGAAATGCAGGGTCTGGGGGAGGTCAACAGCTAGGGACTAATATATGGACTGGAGGATGTTACAGAGATTAGGTGAGTTGTCGGGCTTGAGGAGGTTAAAAACATGGTGGGGGGTGGGGGGGGCGGGGTAAGGTGGGCGAGGCCTCAGAGGGATTTGAACACAAGGATGAATATTTTAAAATTGAGTTGTTTTTGGACCCGGAGTGAATGTCAGTTAGTGAAGGCGGGGAGATGGGTGAACATTACCTACTGCAAGGTAGGACATGGGGGAAGCAGAAAGGTGGAAAATGGGGGGCCAGTCAGGAGAACGTTGGATTTGACAAGTTTGGAGATAACAAAGGCAGAGATGAGGATTGCAGCAGCAAGTGAGCTGAGGCAAAGGAGGCGACGGGCAATATTCACCCACCAGCAAACACTGAGTGGCACTGTGAGATTTAGACCACACATGAACCCATTCCATAACCATATGTACAGACTCACAGACCTTGATTACATACTGCAGAATAATTCTCCATTCATCAATGTCTGGGAAAAACATTAAATAAATAATATTCGTCTGTGGAAGCATTTCTTTCACTGTATAGTTTGATACACGTGATGTGGGCATTCCTTGTAATGCTGGCAATAATTGACCATCCTTACTTGCCCCTTGAGGAGATGGTGTTTTCTCTTAAACCAGCTGCTGTTTCTTCTGGCGAAGGAGCTCCCACAGTTGTTGGTTATTGAGGGAGCTCCAGGACCTGGCCTAGTTCTGCAGCCTTCCTTGGCCGCATAGTCTGTCAAAACTCCCTGTCTGCTTTCACAGGGTATGATTGGGCACTTGAATGAGGGAAGCTAAGGAAGAAATTGCCTGTTAGAAAAGTAACATATTTTGTTTAATATCTATTTTAATCAAACAAAGCAATCTGATGGCTGCTGCTTGATGGCCACAAGCTCCCGTTGGCGCTATTGAATAGATGGATACATTTGGTTCACTCTTATGCCCTCCCAAATCCTCCTCGTCAACAATGGCGGCCATGGCCAGCATCGTCGCCCCTCAGAGACCGCCATCTTTGTGAAGGGCAAAGACAAAACAATGATTTCAACAAATAAACTTTGAAATGGAACTGGATTAAAATATTGCTTGCAGACCCCCACCTTCCACATGTTATCCCCTGTTCATTTGCGGCTCCCTATCCTTTTGTAAGAGGTGATATCTGCCTCAACCAGAAGCAGGTCCAACTCTCACTTGAGAGAATTCAGTGAATCACTATCCACCACATGAGAAAGCAGCCTGGTGCAAAGCTCCAATATTCTCTGTGAGATGAACCATCTCCTGACATCAATCCCAGACCTGGCCTTGTACAATTTCAAATTATGACGCAGGGTCTGCTTGAACCTATTTATTTGGGACAAACTCATCTGGAACACAATATATTTCCTTCATCATCTTGTAAGAGAGGATCAACTCATTCCTAAGTCTACCCTTCTCTGAACTGTTGACTTCTAACGCTTTTAAAGATGTTGAAATGAAATGACCCCAAGCATGACCCCGAGCTTCCAGTTGCTTGCCATTTCAACACACATGCCCTGCTCTCATGCCCACATTACTGTCCTTGGCTGCTCATGTGTTCCAGTGAACATCAACTCAATCTCGAAGAGCAGCACCTGATCTTTCCATTAGGCACTCTACAGCCTTGTGGACTGAGCATTGAGTTCAATAATTTCAGAGCACGGCTGGCCTTTTTAGTATATATTTTATTTTATTTTTTAACCAGGTGCCCGTTTTTTCATGTAGACAGAGTTGTTCATTATTATGTTGTTAACACTGTCTCTGGATTAATGCTTTGTCTTTCAACACAATCATGAACTCGCTCTTTGCCTTTGCTCCACAACAGCTTTCTTATTTAATCTCTCCTCCCCTCTGTCTTCTCACACACCTTCCCCTTTGTTCTCTTTCCCGCCAGCCCCCGCCCCTACCTCATTTGCTTAAAACCTATTTCTTTTCTAAACGTTGCCAGTTCTGATGAAGGGTCACAGACCTGAAACGTTAACTCTGCTTCTCTCTCTGCAGATGCTACCAGACCTGCTGAGTATTTCCAGCACTTTCTGTTTTTATTTCAGATTTCCAGCATCTGCAGTATTTCGCCTTTATATAAAGAAAGTCCTGCAATCTAAAGATATTCAATGGATCTTCGAGCAAAAATGCAAGGAAGTTATAGAGTTCATTCAAGATAAGATAGGCCAGAAGAAGCTAAAGATAAAGAAGGCAACAAACCTTCTGGCTTACAGCACTCAGTGGATGCAAGAGACCGCTACTCAGAAAGATAAAGAGGTTAAGCGACTGAACCAGCGGGTTCGAGATTTTCCACTGTGCTACATGTGTCCGACCGCTCTATTACAGCAGCGGCAAATCTGAACGCAACCTGAACGCTGACACTGCCGTGATTGACCTCAATAAAATAAAAGTCAGTTGAAAGAACAGGAGGAGGAGAATGAATCTTTAAAAAATAAGCTTTGGAACTTCAGGGAAGATTGGGGAAGGGAGTGGTATCAGATTGAGGAAAGAAGAACAACTAACTTTCAGGCATCACAGGCTGTTGCATTGACAATGGTTGTGAAAAGGGAAGGTGAGGGCTCCCTGGGAGGAAACACCATAACGGAGACAAGACCTCTGACTCATTCCGATGCAGAGTGCTTGGCTCGAGAATTGGTGTCCATTTAGGACGGAGACAGCCCAATCGCTGTGAAACAGCTGTGAACAACATTTCAAAGAATTCACCTCGAATTAGAAGATGGAGGCCTTAAGAAAATACTTTCTAGTGAATTGTCAAACAATGTCAAAGCTAATTTTGATACGTAAATTTGGGATGAAACGGTTATTGCTGAGGATGTCATCCAATACGCCCTTGACCATTCAGGTATTGTGTATCTGACCCTGTGTCTCTATGTGTGAGACGGTATCTGCATGTATGACTCTGGACCCCTCAGTGTATGACCTGGCATCTTGTGTGTTCAACTCCATCCCCCATGCATCTGATTGTGTTCTTGTGTGTCTCCATGTGCCTGACTGTCTGACTCTGTCTGTGTGTGTATCTATCTCTGCATACCCGTGTGTCTGACTCTGTGTAACTGTATGTCTGACCAAGTGTACCAATGCATTTCGTTCTGTATTCCAGTGTGCCTGACTCTGTATCCAAGTCATCTGACTCTGTATCCCAGTGCATCTGACTGTGTACCTATGTGTGCCTAAATCTGTATCCCTATGTCTGACCCTGTGTCCAATTTTTCTGGCCCTGTACGTACGTTTCTAACCCTATATGTCTGACTATATACCCACGTGTATAATTGTGTACACTTGCATCTGACTCTGTATCTCTGCTTGTCTCTGCCATACTTTTGCCAGTTTCTGTATCTCTGTGTGACTGACTCTGCAAATCTCTGCATTTGAATATGTATCATGGCGTGTTTGACTCTATACCTCTATTTGTCTGACTATAGGTTCCAGACTCTATCCAGGTTTCCATCCAGCCCACGGCTGTAAACTGTTCCTGGGCCTGTTCTTCATCCTCACTGTGACTGGAGATGAGACATTTCCCGTTGTCTTCTTCTTACTGAGTGGTCTTTCCAAAACCTCGCGCTGTCAGTTTCACAGATGTCAGCTGCTGATATTGGGAACAGCCGTTTCTCAACAGACACGGGTTTTCCGAAGTCAGAACCCGCTGTAATATAAGTAAAACACTGCGGATGCTGGAAATCTGAAGTAAAAACAAGAAATGCTGGAACCACTCAGCAGGTCTGGCAGCATATGTGGAAAGAGAAGCAGAGTTGACGTTTCGGGTCACTGTTGCTTTTATTTCAGAACCCGCTGTATTTCTCTGACTGTATCTCTGTACGTCTGACTCTGTGTCACTGTGTCTCACCCTGTAACACTATGTGTATGACTCTGTATCTCTCTGTTTATAATTCTGTATCTCTATGTGTCTGACTCTGAATCTCTCATGTTTGACCCTGTATCATTGGATATCTGATTCTGTATCTCTGTAGCTCTTTATCTCTGTGTGTATAACCCTGTATCGCTCTGTGTATGACCCTGTACCTCTATGTGTCTGACCCTGCATCTCTGTGACTCTGCATCTCTGTTTGCATGGCTCTGAATCTCTGTGATCCTTTAATCTCTGTATTTGTGACTCTGTATTCCAGTGTGCCTGATTCTGTTTCCAAGTGTCTCTGACTCTGTACCCCACTGTTTCTGAATTTCTATCTCTGCGTGTTCAGCTCGATATTCCTGTGTGTCTGACTCTATTTTGACTGGCTCTGTATCCCCTGTGTCTCTGACTCTGAGACACTGTATTTATGACTCCATATCCCCGTGTATCTCTTGATATATTCTTGTGCATCTGACCCTGTGTCTCATTTTTTCTCTCTCTCCCTGTACCCTTGTGTGAGCCTGACCTTGGGTCTCTATGTGTTGGGTTCTGTTTCCACGTGTCTGATTCTGTGTCCTAATGTGTCCGTCTCTGCCCCTTCATGTATGACTTTTTATATTTGTGTGTCTGACACGGCATACCTTTCCACGTGACTCGGTATCCCAGTATAGCTGACTATGAATCGTCGTGTGTCTGATTGTGTGTCCATGCGTCAATTAAACTGTATCTCGGTGTGTCTGACTTATTTAGTGCTATGTGTCTGAGTTTTTCACCCTATGAGTCTGGGTGTATATCCCCGTGTGTCTGACACTGTATCCCTGTATGAATTAAGTGTACTGGTGCATCTGTCTCTCTGTTACAGTATGTCTGACGCTTTATGCCTGCGGGTCCAACTCTGCTCTCAAGTCTGACTAACCCTGTATTGCTTTGTGCCTGACTCCTGTAACCCTGTAGATGAATCTTTATCTCTGTGTGTGAATCTCTCTCTCTCTGTGCTTTTGACCGTATACCCTAACTGTCTGATTGTATTCTTGTGTATGTCTATCTAATTAGACCTGAGCTTCTCTGGATTGAATTCCATTTGCCGCGTTTCTGCCCACTCAACTAAACCATTGATATCATTCTGGAGTCTACAGCCATCCTCTTCACTATCAACTACACGACCAATTTTTGTCTCATCTACAGATTTCCCAATTATGCCTCCCACATTTAAGTCCATATCATTAATATATACCACAAATAGCAAGGTACCCAACACTGAGCCCTGTGGAAAGTTACTGGAAACAACATTCCATTCAATAAAACATCCGTTGACTACTACCCTTTGTTTTGTCACTGAGTCAATTTTGGATCCAACAGGCCACATTCCCCCTGTATCCCATGGGCTTTCATTTCACTGACCATGTAGCACCTTATCAAATACCTTACTAAAATCCACTGCAGTACCCTCATCAATCCTCCTTGTTACTTCCTCAAAGAATTCAATTAAGGAAGAAATGATCTTCCCCTAACAAATCCATGCCGACTGTCCCTGATCAGTCTGTGCATTTCTAAGTGACAGTTTATCCTATCCCTCAGAATTGATTCTAATAAGTTAACCACCACCGAGATTTGACTGACCGGTCTACAATTATTTGGCCTGTCATTTGCACCATTTTTCAACAATGGTACAAAGTTTGCAGAGCTCCACTCCTCTGGTACCTCGCCCGTAGCAAGGTGAGGATTTGAAAATGATCCTCAGTTCTTCTGCTATTTCCTCCCTGGCTTCCTTTAACAACCAGTGATGTAATCCGTCTGGCCGTGGTGATTTATCCACTTTCACGGATGCCAGATCCTCTAGTACTTCCTCTCTCATTATGCAGATTGCATCTAATATTTCACACTCCTCGTTTACTACAATGTCTGCATCATCCCTCTGATTTGTGAAGACAGAGGCAAAAAACCCATTACAAACCCTGCCCACATCATCTGCATCCACATCTAACTTCCCTTGAAAATCTCTGGTCGCCCCGATTACTTCCTTAGTTATCCTCTTGCTCTTGATATGCTAATACATCTTCAGGTTTTCCTTGATTTTACCTGCCAATAACTTTTCATGTCCTCTCTTTGCTTTTCTAATTTCCTTTTTTACTTCACCTCTGCACTTTCTATACTCCTCTATACTTGCTAAAGTATTAAGATTTTTTGCGATCGTCATAAGAAGTATTTTAGTGCTTCAACTTACCCTGTAAGCCTCTTGATAACCAGGGGACTCGAGGTTTGGCCGTACCACCCTTTACCGTTGTGGGGACATGCTTGCACTGTGCCTGTAGAATCTCACATTTGAATGCCTCCCACTGGTTTGCCATTGATTTTCTCTCGTGTAGTTGTACGCAGTCCACTTTTGCCAGATCGCCTCTCAGTTTGATAAAAATTTGCCTTCGCCAATTTAGAACTTTTCACTCCTGTCTTATCCTTTTCCATGATTATGCTAAAACTGTGTTATGATCGCTAACTCCAACATGATCTCCTGCTGCCACTTCATCTACTTGTCCAGCTTCATTACCGAAGACTAAATCTGGAATTGCACCTGCTTCCGTTTGGGCTTGTTATGTGCTGGCTGAAAAAGTTCCCTTGAATGCAGTTCAAGAATTTTGTGCCCTCTGTGCCTTTCACATTGTTTGCATCCCAGTTGATATTAGCATAACTGAAATTCCCAACTATTATTCCCTATAGTTTTACACTCAAACATTTGCCTATATATTTGTTCCTCTATCTTACTCTCACTATTTTGGGGTCCACAGCACACTCACAGTACTGTGGCTGCTCCTTTTATTTCTGATTTCCCCACATTTGACCTCATTTAATGATTCTTTTGGCATATCATCCCTCCTCATAGCTGTTATTGATTCCTTAACCATTGATGTTACACCCTCTCCTTTTTTTATTCTCCTCTCTATCCTGCCTATAAACTCTATATCCTGGGATGTTGAGCTGCCATTCTTGCCCTACTTTAAGCTAAGTTTCCATTATAGCAACGATACTGAATTGCCCTGTGCCACCAGCTCATCGACTTCTTTTACTATCCTCATTGCATTTAAATAAATACATTTTCACACTGCCAACTCCTGTTCTGCGCACTTTTTAACCATTGCTTCTTCTGTTTTGCCAAGTCACCCGCTAATTTTCTGTCTTCCATTCCCTGGCCTCAAATTGTCCTAAATGAAACTGCCCTAAGATTCCCACCCCCCTGCTAAACTAGTTTAAACCATCCCCAACAGCACTGGCAAACGTTCCTGCAAGGATATTTGTCCCAGTCCTATTCAGGTGTAGACCGTTTTGCTTGTACAGGTTCCACTTTCCCCAGAATCGGTCCCAATGTCTCAGAAATCTGAAGCCCTCCCTCCTGCACCATTTCTCCAGCTACACATTCCTCTGGTGTATTCTCCTATTTCTATACTCATTAGCACATGGCCTTGCAAGTAATCAAGACTTGACGACCCTTGAGGTGTTGCTTGCTAATCTCTTTCCTATCTCCCTGTATTCAGCCTGCACGACATCATCCCTCTTTCTTCCTATATCGTTGGTCCCTATGTGGACCACGACCTCTGTCTGTGCAACCTCGCCCTCCACAATGCCTTGTGATTTCCATGACCCTTGCACCAGGGTGGCAACATACCATCCTGGAATCACGTCAGCGACCACAGAAACACCTATCTGTTCCACTAACTATAGAATCCTCTACCACTATTGCTCTCTTGTTTGTTCTCCTCCCTCCCAGCGGAGCTGAGCCATCCATGGTGCTCTGGTCATGACTCTCGCTGCACTCTCCAGAGGAACCCTCTCTTCAATCGGTACTCAGAACTGAATACTGGTTAGAGAGTGCAGTGTTCCCTGGGGTCTCCTGCTTTGACTTTCCTGTCTGTCTGACAGCTCCCAGTCTGTCTATCCCTGCCATCTCTTCTGCTCTGGCGTGAATACTTCCTGAAATACACTTTCAATGTCGTTCTCTGCCTGGCGAATGCACCACAGTGACTCCAGCCACCGCTAGAGTTCTGAAACCCAGAGTCCAGGATTCTGCAGCTGGTGACACTTCCTGCAGATGTGTTAGTCAAGCACACTATTAACGGCGGAGCACGGTCACTAATAATGCGTGTGTAGGGAACCATTAGTTACTTAGGAGCTTGCTCACAACCAGTGCATGTGTAGGAACAGCACTCGTACCAAACAGCACGATCACACATGGTGTATGTGTATAGGCATTGCTAGCACCAGATGAGCACGGTCAGATCTAGTGTAGTTGATGTTGCAGCACTAGTAACAGAAGAGCATGAACATTTCTGGTGTAACTGTGTGTTACTAGTGGTACTGGTTGGACACTATCATCTCTTGTATCAGCGCAGTTTACCACTCGTACCAGAGGACAATTGTCATCGTTAGTGCAATTGTAGGGTACCACTGGTACTGAAGCAACATATATGTCTCCACTGCATTCCAGAGGAAAGCTGTATTATCTAGCCCAAGGATAGGGCACCACCAGTACCAGAGGAACACTTTTACCTCGAGTGTAAATGTTGGATTACCACTGGCACTGGGGGAAGAATGGTACCTCGAAAGTAAGTTTAGGTTTGCACTCGCATCGGGGTTGGAAGTCCATCTCTAGTGTGAGATTAGGTCACCACTTGTACTGGAAGAGCATGGTCTCCTCTAATTCATGTGCGGGTCTACCACTCATACTGGAGGAACACTTTTCAGTGTAAGTGTAGAGTGTCACTAGGACAGGAGAGGCACGATCACCTCCAGTGCAATTGTGTTTGCTGCACTTGTACTGGAGTAGCACATACACCTTTCGTTTGTGAGGAGGACACAAAAAGACTACAAGAGATATAGACAGTTTAAGTGAGTGGGCATCGTGGTGGCAGATGGAATATAATGTAGGGAAGTGTAAGGTGATTCACTTTGGCAGTAAGAAACAAATGCTGATTTTTTAAAAGTTGAGAAACTTCTAAATGTTGATGTTCAGACGTAGTTGGGTATGCTCATACAAGGAAAGCCGACAAAATAGCATGCAGGAAAAGCAAGCAATTAGGAAGGCAAATGGGATGTTGGTCTTTAATGCAAGGAGATCGGAGTACTG